>NC_057876.1:20413591-21782632 GCF_019740435.1 Gambusia affinis | reverse complement strand
GGATGGAGAAAAAAAATAAATAAAAAAATTGAATACCTGGAACAGATTTAAGTCGCCGGCGCAAATTCTGTGAAGATCCAAGAAGTTGTGCATTTTCCTGCTCTGCAAAGATTATGCTCTCCATTGTATCTGGAAACAGTGCAAGAATACATACATTTTAGTTTCTGCAGAAAACACCCTAGAAGATTATTTTTAAGATTAAAAAGGTCAAGGACTGTCAGACAGCCAACACACTCCTCCTGCAAGAACAGCTCCCAGTAAATGCAGCAGGTCTAAAGCTGAGCTCAAAGTCACAGAAAAAGGCAGCTACTTCCAGCCCAAATAGTAATGTGTATTTAAGAAAAAAAAAATTGCAATAGGGATCTTAGAAACATTTATTACCTTAATGAAAACATACTGCGGCCAAACATTTAATCGTTTAATTCCACAAAACAAACTGGAAGTATTAGTCCAGATAGTCAAGTTTATTTGTATAGCACATTTCAGCAACATTCAAATTACTTTAACAAAATTATAGACACCAATCAATTTTATCTTTTGAGGAGTGCCTTAAAAAAAAAAATAAAAAAGTTGATTGAAGTTTCATCTATTATGGTTCACAAGCAACTAAACATTCCAGCACTTGAAGCCATGAAGTTTAATATGATAATAGTGTTACCATTTGGTGGAAACGTATTCTTACCAGTTACAAATCGAAACAACCATTTAATGTCTTTTATCCTTTTACTTGTAGAGTCATCTCTACAACACACCTGAATCAAATTCCCTCAACAGCAGTCACTCAGCACTGCAATACCCTTGTAAACAGAGAGTCATTAGGTGTGTTTAAAAAGGGATGTTTCCAAAAGTCGCAGAATAGTAGCCATTAAGACTGATTATACATAAAGTTTCTGGCCAGTCAAAAAGTGTTACTTAGATCCTTCCACCAGGTATTGGTACTTTTGGCACTGTAGTTTTTCCACATGTTTTCCTCCCACTGAATTTTCCATTAGTATGCTTGAATACAGCACTCCGTCAGCTTCTTCAGTTTTTTTTTTTTTTTTAAGAGTAGTTATGCAATATTTAAAGTTTTCTAATAAAGTAAATGAGTTACAAGTCACCATGATACATCTGAATATAGAATTACCTACTGAAAGTGCAAGAACTGATAAGCGCCGCATTGTTTACCCAAATAGACGTTTACATCGATTAGGTGCATCACACTTAGAGTAGTTTCAGTTTAAATATTTCAGTTAAAGTGTCCGTTGATTTAACCGCTGACCAACACCAAGATGACCGATAGCCTCCGTTAGCTCACGTTACTGATAACTAAATGGACAGGTTACAAGCTTGAAGCAATTCAAAAGAACACAATGCCGAAAGTAATAAGCACAACGAAACGTTATCACCCACCTTTTTGACACCGAGTTTCAAGAGACGCTGTTTGTGTTTCCTTCTTTGTCGTTAATCCTCTCCTCGTTGTCAGCTTGTTGTGGTACAAAACTGTAGTGTAGCTTCCAACAGCCGCCGCTTCATTTTAAATACGACGCGTCCTTCCTATTGGTCGATCTCAGGCACGTGACTAAGAAGGCGTTTCTATGGTTTCAATGATCAGTTAGCTCTCCTAGCTGAAACTGAATGGCCCAAGATTTGATTTCTGGTTGTTTGTGATTTGTGGCAACTAGTGTCAGTCCCAGTTAAGCTGAACAGGAGTACTATATGTGCATCTATGAACGCTGCTTCATGTTCTGTGGAATCATATAGAATTATATTTTAACAGCTTTCTCGAAATAGAGCTACTTGCTATTGCTAATTTCCGTTTGAAACGGTTTTTTTTTCAATTAACTTTATTGCAAATAGACAAATCTTACAACAATACAGAATTATACAAATATTTTGAGCGACTAGCAGCAGTCATAAAAATTGGAAAAAGAGAGAGGGGAAGGTAGTGCAAAAGCCATATAACACAATAAGTGAATAATAGCATTTGAAAAAAAACATGAAACAAATTTACAATCTGAGCACGTAAGATAATAAGATAATAGTACATTATTGATCCCCTAAGGGGCGAAAAATGTGTTTGTCCCAGCATAGTACACAATAAAAATTTAAATAAATGAATGAATAAATAAATAAACAAATAAGAATAAACATGAAACAATAATAGATATGTATAAGATATGTGGTATATTTTATACATAAGATACATATGTGTAAAATAATAGGCTTGTCAAAAATTGAATGGTATATACAATTATAGAGAAAAGCAGCATTCTTTGTCCAAGCTTTTTCAAAGAGCTGAGGAAAAGCATACTTTTTAGGGAAAATATATACGTCCGGAAGCAATTTTTAAAAATTACATTTGTGTAACTTGCTCTTGTAATATTTGGCAATAAGGATCAGGTTATTAATCATAAATTCAAATTTTGTATCCACAACGTTATTAGCTAATTTAATATTGGCGTATATCAAAGCTCGTATATTTATATTATTACTCAACGTCTAATTATGAAGATCCTTCCAAAATGAAAAGAATATTTTGTCATTGTTTCTACATCAGACTTTCCGTTTGAACGTTCACTGCCCTTCTTTACCATCAGCCGCCACCATGATGGCATCTTGCGTGGGGAGCATCGACGGTGAGGGGCGGATTCAGTGGCTTTAGCTCTTTAATTCCGTCTTCTTGGAAATATTTATCCAAAAAATAAATTCATAACATTTTAAAAATATATAAATAATAATATTATTCATTGTATTTTTATTTTACATCGAGCGTAAAACGGCTGAAATAAATGGTACGTTCCGAGCAGGCCAGCTTTGAGTATAACGTAAACGGTGCAGCTTCCTTTGCTAACCTCAGAGCGGCGGAGGGTTTGTTCTCCGGCTAACAGCACTCACCATGGCGTCCACTGAGATAGCAAGGCAAGCTGTAAGTTGCCCGTTTTACACAGAGATGCTCTCATTATGGTTGTGTTACACATCCGAGTCGCAAAAAACAACAACCAAAAAACAAAAAAAAAACAACAACTCTATATTGATGTAGCTTTTTGTTAGAGAGGGGGAGAATTAGAATCAGTGGAAGGGTTATCCTGCTAACATCCGTTTTCGTGCTCCATTCCATCAAAAATATCTATAGTAGCAAGCTAAAGACGGTTTTAGTAAGAATTATACAGCTTTTGAAAATTAGATTGTGCACTAAAAACGATTTGGATAAGCAATTTTCAGTAAAGACCCGACGTCCATCTGTTGAAATGTTTCTGTTTGACCCATTTTGAATTCAGGCGAGGCTATCTTTAGCATAATTATTTCGGAACAAAATGTCGACTTGTAAAATACTGTCGAAAAATGTAACGTAGTTGGCTCTGCACCGCTAAAACCCCACACAGAACCGTAGGTAGGCCATTCATTCTCAACGCCCCCATTTAAGCACAGCGTCGGTTCTCATTTCCGTTATGTTCAAGTCCCGTTAACTTTCACACGGCGGCGTCTTTAACTAGCATTTAAAAAAAGAGAAAAAAGCGTGGTACGTATAGTATAAAAAGCTTGCATTTTCAAAATGTTCACTTTTTTCTTTTTTTCGTGGAAAAGGAAGCCACTTAACCCAGAGGGAGTGCTTAGAATAGCAGAGGCTGTGCAGTTTGAGTTCCCTTTGTGGCCCAAATGAATGAAACCGGCTGTGTGCTACTTGGCTGTGAGTGTCATGAAAAGCAAGGATGATGATTTCAGGAATGCTGCAGAAATATAGAGGCTATTTGTCTCGTTACTATCAGTTTCCCAAACAGTCTCCCAGCTGTTTAAACCCAGATCCAGTCATCCAAACAATCCGCAACTGTTGAGTACCATCAGATTGGACAGTTATTTTAAATTTACCCTCAGAGTGTGTTTTCTTTCAAAGCTTTTGCCAAATTGGACAACAGCACTGTGTTATGTTAAGCCACATAATAGCTGGTTTGTCTGAGGTTAAGCTGCTGGAGAGATTTAGCTTTTTTGGCATCTTTTGGAAATTCTTTGCTTCCCAACAGCTCATAACATAAACATAGCCGGCAGAAAAACGAATTGGAACAATCAAATACTCACTGTCAACCACACACAGTTTAAAAAGTTGCATTTTGAACATAATTTTTTATCATGTCTTGTACATTTTGTCATGTTGACACCACAAAAATGAATGTTGGGATTTTATGCGATAGGTCAGCCTAGAGTAAAGCAAAAATGATAAAGCTGAAGGATGGTGTTACAAATCAAAATTTGAAAGGTGTGGCATGTGTGTGTTCAGACCCTCTGAGTTAATGCAATCTCAGCTCAATGCCTTTTGGTTTATGCCAAATCTAGACGCTGAATATTTTTTGCTGTTGTCAATGGAGAGAATATTTGAACATTTCAAGCTTTACCACATATTTTGCACTGGATTTAAGACAAAAAAGGAACAAACTCTCATGCTGCCATTACCATGTTTTAACCTCTAAGACAGGGGTGTCCACAGTGAGGCGTGGGGGTTATTAGTGGCCCTTGGTGTGACTTTGTGCAGCACAGGTAGTTGATGCAGATGGAGATGTTCTAATTGTAATCAGGGTAAAATTACTACAAACATAATTTTCCTGCAATAGAAAATGCTAAGTGTTTTTTTACAGCCAAGCTTTAACAAAAGGCAGAATCACGCTTATCCAGATCCTTTTCCTGAAAAAGCAACTTTGATACATCCAGATCAGATTTTATCTTTTATTAAACTTAGCTAAATATAACAAGCGTTATGAAAAAAAGTGAGTCAAATCCTGTTCTTATTACTGAAAATAAATTAGTTTAATCAAACCTAAAATAAATTGAAAACTAGATGCCTTTCTTTTAGTACAGCAAATGTGCAAAATCCCTTTTAAGTTTTAGATTTGCAATGAATATGATTTCTTTTAAAAATCTATATAAAATAAAAAATCTGGCCACTTTATTTACTTGAATTTCGAGGGGGATTTTTCCGGCCTGTGAATACTTTTGACTCGACAATTTTGACCCATAAATTTTGGACTCCCCTGTTCTAAGACCGTGATTAAAAGCTGTATTTATAATGAGACTCAAATTAACACATTAATACTTTGCTTACTAATTACATTTGTTTGAAAGACAGTTGGTTAAAATGGATTTTATTTTTCAGTACCTTAGTAAAGGACAGAATACAACTGGACAACTTTTTCATTCACTATCTTGATAAAATACATTCTGTCTTTATTAGCTGCTATTTTCTCCTCTTGTTTAAAAGAGGAGCCATTACCTTCCATATATGTACTTTGTGGTTTCGAACTGTCTCGATTTTGACGGAAGAGCGCTGCAGCTCCGAAAACAGGAAGTGAGTTAGACTGCACCTGAATTCAGTTTGGTTCTCTGTCAGTCGGATAAGATGGAGGACGAGGTAATGCGAGCTTTAGCTGCTAATGCAGCGATGAGCAGAGATAAGTGGGAGTTTGTGGAAATGTAGACACTAACCTGATTTCTTCTGCTTTTAGGGAGAAGGAGTCCGCGCTGTGCCTCTGGCCGGCCATGTCGGCTTTGACAGCATGCCTGACCAGCTGGTCAACAAGTCTGTCAACCGTGGTTTCTGCTTCAACATCCTCTGCGTTGGTGAGCGCAACAAACCTCTGCATATTGTTTACCAACTTTAATAACACCAGATATTAGTTTCACATGAGAAATCACACTTTACTGTCTAAGCATTCTGATGGGCTCTGTTTTAGTTACCATAGTGACAAAGGTACAAAAACAATTTAGCAAGTATAAATAATTTTGGTCGCTCTAACTAAGCTAAAACACAAAGAGTTTGGTCTCAGTTAACTTCAAACAGTGAGGAAAAACATATTTAGTGCATGTAAATATTTGGTTTCATCTCGATGTAGATGCATTACATTTCTTTTAGATAATTATCAGTTATTAGTTTTTACTAAGCTTATTGGCGCTATGCTTTGTGGTGGTTACTGGTTTATCTAATTATGTTGTTCCCAAGGTTTTGTTTGACACATTGGGATGACAGAGTGTAAATAATATGGCTTTCTTCTATCCACAGTCAACCACATCAACACGCCTTCAAAGCATTTTCCTCTCACTGGCACATACAGTCCAGATGAAATGTCCTTATTTCCTGCAATTATGACTCTTTATTTTGCATCTCCAAGCAATTTATTCAAATTTTTTTAGACTGAAAGATTATTAAAACGCATTTATTTATTTTAAAAAATGTCTTTCTTCCGTTGTGTCATTTTGTATCCTGAATGGATTTGCTTCCTAAAAGTAAATCCTCTCTCTCAGCCTCTTGCCATGTTCCCTGCTAATCATGACAATGGGTGAAATAATAAACATTAAGAGTCATTTTATGACTTTGACCTGCTTCCAAACCTACAATACTTTCCATTGGTCTTTTTTCTCTACTAAAGATTTAGATGTATTAAAAAATACATCTAAACTCTTTTTTTGTTTGTTTTTTGTAAATTTGCCATTTGAAAGTTGGCATACAAATTCTCAAAACATTTCTGCTTGAAGCTTGTTGCAGATTGAGCTTTAGATTTTGTCAGCCTGAAAAACTCATTCAGACTAGTTTAGTTTTAGTTTTTGCTTTGCAATGATGGCAGAGAAAACCAAAAACTTTTCTCTGCAGAAAGGACAGAAAGTTTAAAATATCAATAAGTGCAGTTCTCATAGTTGTTCATGTTTCTTTTGTTTTTTTTGCGAGAGCTTTAATCTGTTGTCTTTCATGCACCTCAAACATGATGCATTATTATCAATATTATATGTTTAAAAATGTCAGTGTATGGACTTGGATTGATTTGTCCATCTATTGAATTTTGATAGGAATCAATTGACATCGAGTGATATTTGGTGATATTTCCTATAGAAATGAGTTGGCACAGACTGTAGGTCAGGTTGGGAAGAATAAAAATAGATTTTCTAAGTGAGGAAGCTCCACATCTGAGTCATCTGACGTTCTGTACCAGAACACAGGCAGAGACTTCTGTAAGCATTAAAATGAGTGTAAAAACTCCTTCATGCTGCCATTAAATCTGCACACCTGATTTATTCCTCATTTCTGTTTTGGATTCAATCAAGTCGTCTAAGGAGCTTAAAATAAAGCTGATTAAAAAGCCACCTGTCTTTGACTTGGACATTTATGTTTTTAAAGTGAATGAGGACAGTGTGAGGATGATTTTGTACATTTAAATGTTTAATTTCTTTGATTTAAAGCAGGCGTGTTCAAACTTTTTGTTACGTGGCACAGAATTGTCTTCCAGGTCAAAAAGATGTTATTTGTTTTCCATAAAAAGTTATATTTTGAATCTCTCTTTTTTCCCCAATTTGATAATGTAATAATTCTAATTAAAGAAATTAAATGTCCAGATTTTTTTGGGAAAGAGATAGTAGTCAAAACGTAAGAAAGGTTTTGTAAATTTGTTCAGTTAAATGAAAAAACATAGCAAATAAAAGAAAGATTTATGTCACTCTGGCTCTGGAACTGGATAGATGTATCTGCTAAAAAATGAAAAGTGGTTATTTAAAGATTGATACTTTATATTTTAAGAAGATTCAAATTGATCTGTAATCTTTCTGCTCCAATTAAAAGTAAAAAAACATCAATCGTTTAGGCAAAATTTGTATTACTCTTAAATTGCAATTAAGAGGCCACACAAAATCAGTCCTGGGTCCACAAAGGGCCCCTGCGCCACACTTTGGACTCCCCTAATGTAACATCGTGTTTCTGTTTTCCAGGTGAGACGGGTCTCGGTAAGTCCACTCTGATGGACACTCTGTTCAACACCAAGTTTGAGGGCGAGCCCACCCAGCACAACCAGCCGGGCGTCACGCTGAAGTCCAACACCTACGAGCTGCAGGAGAGCAACGTGCGCCTCAAGCTGACCGTCGTCAACACGGTGGGCTTCGGAGACCAGATCAACAAGGAGGACAGGTGATGAGTCTCACCAGGCAGTCTTTGATTATTGCAACCAGAGACAAGGTTTCCCCCCAAAAACCCTCTAAGCCTGGTGGTTGGGCCGCTCAGCACTGATTCATCCAGCAGCTCGTCGTCTTTTTCAGTTAAAAAAAGTTTAAAGTTGACAGGAAATTTGAAAATATTACTTGATATTTATGTATTATTGGAAGTTTGGAAGATTAATATCTAAACACCAACTATAAAGTCTTAAAAAATGCAAACATTTAAAAAAAACTTCAATAAATAAGAAATGCTAAGCCTGGTGGCCCGCCAGGCTTATAATACACTGGTGGAAACCCTGAGAGAGCTCTAAGCTTCCAGGTTTGATCATTTCAATAGTTTTTACAAAGAAAAATTAGATGGCGGTGGTTTCCAGGCTGGCATCACAAACGTATCACATCCCAGGGCTCCGTTTTGTTTGCCTGGAATATTTTATTTCCAAACATTCACGGCTAATAGCGGCTAACATTTCACCTGCAGGGAGGGAAGATATCATGTGGTGCTAAATCTGTAGTTTCATCCCATCTTTGCTGTGTTCAAGAAGAAACTAACTTAAACAACAACAAACCCAGTTGGAGTCATGTGACCTTTGACCTGCTGCAGGCCGGGCGAGGTTTCTTTAGTACGACCACGGCGTAGCAGGTTAATGTTCCCTCATTTGCATGTTTTCATGCAACATGTTCATGCAAAGACGGGATTAGAAATTACATTTTTCTGTCAATTTTAGGAAGTTTATTTTAATTCTAGTTGATTGAAAACTTTATAAACTTGGTCAAGATCACTTCATTTGTTTAAATTTACTGAATGACTCTTTTAGAGTTACTGGAAATGAACAGTAATAACTGGGTCACTATTGTTTCATAACATTAACACAAATATTACACTGCAAAATCGCCAAATCTAATCTATAGTGAAAATATCTTGGTGCATTTGAAATAAAACTGAACTAAATTAAAAGCAACTTTTCAGCAAGATACAGGAGTCGTTAAATTCTTGATATTCAAACTGCAGTTTTATTATAAAGTTTAATCTAATGTTTGATTAAAGCCTAAAAACATTGTTTAGAGTTAAAACCATATTTTTATGCACCTGTAAAGACACAGACACATTTTTCTCTCTGAGGTTGAATCAGACTAAAAAATTTATTTCTATTTTCTTAATGGGAACATTTTTTATTTTATTTTTGAATATTTATTGTTTCCTAATCCCAATGATTGATCTGTGTAACTGAAACTAAGGTTGTTAGTTTCCTTAGTTTAATGTTAATGAAATTGGAGGATTTTTTGTTTTGTTTTTTGTTTTCAGAACAGTCATAAGAAGTAATTGAGAGACATTTCAAAACATCTTTTTTTTGTAGAATATTATCAGATAAACTTCACAGAATATTACAAGATATTTTTGTTCAAGCTGCATCTTTAAAGTGATGTTCAAAATAGCAAGAATACAAAATAAAATTCACATTGAAAAAATACAAAAATAACTTTTATGGTTAAAAGAAATTATAATGTTTATTATAATTAACACAGGCTTTAACACATGGTCATTTTGCCAACATTAATATTTTAATAACTAATACTTTACTAATAAAGTAATAAATTATATCATATAATAGTGAATTTAAACTCTTTTTTTTAGTTAATTTTTATTGCTTTATCTCCAAAGTGTGGCTCTGTAAAAGTTTAAAAACTAAAGTAAACTAAAGCATTTTAAGCATTTTCAATGAAAGTGTTTTTGGTTTGACACTTAAAGGGTTAATCTACCATCAAAGCTGTTTAAAGTTAAAGTTGTTGTTTGCTGGAGTGACTCGGACCTGCCGGGTTAAACGGAGCGGGCCTCCTGCTGATAACCAGTTTTCTTTACAAAAGGAGGAAATGCTGAACGGCTTCCCCATCCTTCTCATTGTCCAGCTACAAATCCATTGTGGAGTTCATCGATGCCCAGTTCGAAGCGTACCTCCAGGAGGAGCTGAAGATCAAGCGCACGCTGCACAGCTACCATGACACCCGCATCCACGCTTGCTTGTACTTTATCGCTCCGACGGGACACTCGCTGAAATCCCTGGACCTGGTGACGATGAAGAAACTCGACAGCAAGGTGAGCTCTGACAGCAACGCATAAATCACTTTAGCATAGAGCATCTTTGGTATTTGTGTAACCCAGAGCAGCGTTTCCTCCTCTTCCTCCTCCTCTGAGATATTCATCCTGGGGGTGTTGCATGATGGAACGACCTGTTTTTGTTCCCATGACCCAGAGCGTTCATCGCTCTTAGTTACAAGCGGCTCACATGTCGTTCAAAAGGCAGAAAAATGTTGCGTGGGAGGAAGATTCTTGTTTTGCAGCAGAAAACAGACCCTGCCTGATCGTCTCCTGCAGGATCTGTGTGGACAACTAGAAAAGATTAAAGATTAAAACTCAATGTTTTCTCTTTTTATTTGGTTGTGAAGCTAGCATACATATGCTACACATTAAAACCCGTTTCCTGGTTTTATAGAACTGAACCGACTTTTTGTTGCCTTTTAATCAGATTCAGATTTATTTTTAAGAAGGAAAAGTATTTTTCTAGCTGTCCCCCTCCGACCGATTATTAATTATTCCTGTTAGGAACAAAGGAGGCGTCCAAACTAGAAATTAAGTGAAACTGCAGCTAATGATTATTTTAGTCATTGATTATTCTGACGATTAATCAAATTTAAAAAATTGCCACATTCTGCTGCATTTTCATTTAACCACTAAAGTTTATTTTATGCAATGTTAAAAATACATGAAGAGATGCAATTAAACAAGTGAGTTACATTTTAAATAAGAAAATAAACATTTTATTGTCTTTAGTATTATAGTTGAGTGTTTCCTTAGAGAAGGATGAATCTGCAGCTTAAAAAATGAGAAAAGCTCAGGCCTTTATGTTTGATTTAACATCATTACAGTGTATTTATGAATTAACTGATGAATAAATGGATAGCAAAAGGTGCTTAATAGGAGATTTTTCCTTTTATTTTTTACAGAATTTGAACCTGGTGAAGCTAACTGCAACTTTAGTTGCACTTATCCAAAATATTCAGGTTGGAAATGTCCGATAGTGTCTCTCCTGACTGTAGCGACCGGCAGGATCAGCCTCTGTAGGAAACACAGTCTTCTTTTAAACTTTTTGCTTCCTCTGGTTTCTTTCTAATCATCTCATTGATACTGAACATGGCTGACTTTGAGTCTTCTATATCAACTTCCACACTGAAGAGTGGGGGTGCACCACTAAATCAGCCCTGGTTCCTGTTAGAAGTTTTTTTTTTTAGCTTCAAATGCATTTCTTTGCTACTATTGATCCGGTGTGTAAAGAAATGCTTTTTAGGTAATAAAATGTTTGTTTTCTTATTAAAAAAATAAATAAATTTGTTCTTTTGCAATTTTATATATTTTGAATATAGTATAAAAAAGTCCTCAATGAAAACCAGAAGAATGTGCCAATTTGTTTGCCTGATTAATTGATAGAATAATCAATGCTAATTTTCACATGTTTCCTTCAGAGATAAAGATTTCTAAACATTTTTGTAAACTGAGTTGTTATTCATTCAGAGCTGCAGCTGAGATCAGCTGATTTTTAACGTGTTTGTTCCTTTTTGAGCCTTTATCTAAATTTAGACTCCAGAATCAGAGCAGAAGCCCGTTTGATGAGATCCTTAAGACGGTCTAAATTTAGCCAACTAAAACTTCTTCTCTTCTTCCTCACCTGCAGGTCAACATCATCCCCATCGTTGCCAAATCGGACGCTATCGCCAAGAGCGAACTGGCCAAGTTCAAAATCAAAATTACCAGCGAACTGGTCAGCAACGGCGTGCAGATCTACCAGTTCCCCACCGACGACGAGTCCGTGGCAGAAATCAACTCCACCATGAACGTAAGGCCCACATTTCTACCTACATGCATGTTGAGCTGATAAATCATTAATTAAAAAGCCGCTGGAAATGATTAAAATAAGAATCGCCCTCTACTGATGAGTGAAACTGACTATGAGATTTAAGTTACGGAGAATATTTGTTTTTCCCCCAAGATGAAAAAGAAAAATGTTATAAGATCTGAACCAAAAAGAATATAATACTTTATCGATCCCAAAGGAGAAATTACTCTTTATTTGACTGTTTACTTAATTCAAAGTGTTAATTAAATACGAATGTTACCAGAAGCGTTGTAAAATGTATAAAAAAATTTCATTGTGTGATATTGTAAGTAATTGAAATAAAAAAATAAAATATTCTCAGAAATGCACATGAAAATACAGCTATGGAAAAAATTAAGAGACCAGTTAAAATGATCAGCTTATCTGATTTTACTCTTTATGGGTTTATGTTTGAGTAAAATGAACATTATTATTTTATTCTATGAACTACTGACAACATGTCTCTGAGATTCCAAGCAAAAATTTAGTTTTTATTTGCAGAAAATGAGAAATGGTCAAAATAACTAAAAAGATGCAGCGCTTTCACACAAGTTCGTATTAATTTAGGAACAATAATGCTAATGTTTTAACTCAGAAATCAGTATTTGGTGGAATAACCAGGAGGTTTTTAATGAGGTTCAGAGCAGTGGGCTCTTCATTTTTTACAGAGCTGAATATTAAACTACTAAGTCCAGAGAAAACATAGATTTACAGAGTTGGGCATTATTTATTTGTCTATTCATCTCTCCATTTTTGTTCTAGAAATATGACAAATAAAAGAATCTTGTTTTTTGTGATTCTGCCCTTTTTTGTTTTTATTGTTTGACGTTCAGTTTTGCTCAGTTCTGATCCTTTTTATTTTTGTTCTCAACTAAAATAAGTCGTAAACAAGTCCCAGAAAGGCAGTATTGACTCTTGGACTTTCTGCTTCCATCCCTATCTAGTTGAAGTTCTAGTTAATGAATGTGATGGAAATCTGTCTTAAAACATCTTATGAGTGAGGACAGGCATTGTGTTTTGTTTTCTGCTCACATGGTCTGGACTGGAGGCCGTCACATGTAGGGAGAAATGTTTGGAAAGCAGCACAATCAGTCGATTCACGCTGCAGGAAGTCGGCCGTGTGGGAGCAGCTCTGCTAGCTGTTCATTAACCCCGATCTGGTCTCAACATTCCTACAGTGTTTGCTTTGCTGCTGAACCGTTGAAGCTAGCTTAGCCACCTCCGTCTGCAGGTGTAGTGGTACGCTAACAGCGCTGTCTTTGCTTCAGAGCCATCTGCCGTTTGCCGTGGTGGGGAGCACGGAGGAGGTGAAGATCGGGAACAAGATGGTGAAGGCCCGGCAGTATCCCTGGGGGACGGTGCAGGGTAAGCCTGTCTCACCTCCAGCACAGGAAGTGACAGCATGCGCTCTCCGTCTGCAGAGCTACTGAAGCCACTTCCTGTTTCATCTTCTCTCACAGTTGAACTCGCTGTGTGACCTCATTACCTCCAGTTTCCTCTCCATCAATGCAGCACCTCTTTGCGCTTACATTTTGCCACTAATGGCTTTATATTGATTTTAGATTGATTTCTTGACCGATCTATGATGAAGGGTTTGTAATGTTTTCAAAATGCAGCATCAGGACTTTTAGCTCACAGGGTTAACGGAGCAATGTTCAGCCATACATCGACTCATATTCTACAGCCAGTTTTCATAAATATGTTTATGAAACATTAAGTTGTTGTTACAGTATTTGACTTTTTTCCGTTAAGGATAAGAGTTCATGTACGCTCTGAAAACATCTGGAGTATCTGACACATCTGGATAACTTCAGGAAATTTAAATATAACATGAAAAAATATTTGGATTTCCAGATGTTTTACTTTTCCAATTCTGTTGGAAGTTGTCTGCAACCATCTATGGTTTGGTTTTCCATCCAACCGATATAATCTGTTTTCATTGCAGTTTTTATATTTGAAGAATGACTTCAGTAAAATTATTTGTTTACGCCAAACTATTGCAGTTATTGTTAAAAAGGTTTGCCTAAAAGTGACTGAGAACTTTGGAAATTTAATGCCAGAAAATGGACGAAAGAAGAAAATTGACATTAAAACCTCAGCCGAACCCTGAAGTCTGACAAGAACTAACTTTCAGCAGTATCTTAATTAAAGCAAGACTTTTATTCCTAATTCAGCATCTGGTGATTGTAGATTTTCCAGGTGACCTTTGAGAACTTAAACTAAGTTCACACAGCGGGTAAATGCAACCTAAATCAGTTTTTTTCTTGTCCATATCTGACTTTTTCATGGCAGTCTGATCATTGCAATTCCAATGTTTTCACCCAAATATAAATCAGATTTGTGTCTCTTTCATATGAGGTCCTAATTCAGATGATTACCTGATACTTTCGAAAGCCACTGCAGTCTGAACATTCGTATGTTTACATCACTGGCTGCGTTTCCGTTAACCGTAAAATTACGCAAATCATTCATTAATTTAAAAAAAACTAAGTAAGTTAAATACGGTAATCCAAGGTCTTAATTTTGTCGTGGCAGGATTATTTAATCTTGTAGTTTTCAGACTTTACTGTCAAGCAAATGTTTGAGTCAGACATCTTAAATGTGTTCTGTGACTCGAGGCGCTAACTAGCTGCTAATATACTCTTCCTTGCTAACTGGTTAGCTAGCTTTTCTTCTTTTTTTTTTGCATCTGTCATGATTTCGGTTGACTGGTTACTGGTTTCGGTTCATCTTTTCCTCCGACTCACTTGTGACACAAACTCTAAACTTGGATGTTCAGTGGATTTTAGGCAGAGTTGAAGCCAAAGCTGCTGCAGGTTTGTTTCAAACAGGGAACAAATCTTTATCTCACATCGGATCAGTTTGCTTCAGACTGGCTGTGTTCCTGCTCACATGCTGTCACATGGCTGCTGGAGCTGCACTGCTCTGCAATCCAATAAACAGAGGAACCACATGACATGGCCACATCTCTGCTTTGGACCGGAACTGTTTAGTAGAGTTTGGTTCTGTTTGGACAGTCCAAGTTCAGCCTGTGTGTCTCTTCCCTTTTCTACGATTAGCCGGGGCCTTCTGGGACAAAACGATGCCGATTTGTCCCAGAAGTTAATAAGGAATAATGCAAGAACTCATTCTCAGAGATGAATAAACTTTAAATTCTGATGAACATTTCACACTGCAACTGGAAGACATTTTAAATATCTAAATCAAATAAACAAAACAACAAATACAATTAATTATGAAGCCTCTGTAAATACAGTTGGCCTTCACAAAAGGATCAGTTGAGACCAAAGCATCAAACTGAAAACCTTTGTCACCCAGTTTTTGGTAGAAAGAGAAAAACGATAAATCACAAAAATAGAAATTATTGATTTCGTTCTATCTTGTAGTTAATTGATTTATTTCTTATTCATATTGATTTAGATGCAGTCTGATGCGTTTTCTGTTTTATTTGTTCCTCTCAGTGGAAAACGAAAACCACTGTGATTTTGTGAAACTGAGAGAAATGCTGATCAGAGTGAACATGGAGGATCTGCGAGAACAGACCCACACGCGCCACTACGAGCTGTACCGCCGCTGCAAGCTGGAGGAAATGGGCTTCAAGGACACGGATCCCGACAGCAAGCCCTTCAGGTAGCAGCCTTACCTCTAAGTCTGTTGGTTTATTTCTCTCTGCTTTCTCCTGATCTAACAGTTTTTCCCTTTGACTAGTCTGCAGGAGACGTACGAGGCGAAGCGGAACGAGTTCATGGGCGAGCTGCAGAAAAAGGAGGAAGAGATGAGGCAGATGTTTGTCCAGAGAGTTAAAGAGAAGGAGGCTGAGCTCAAGGAGGCAGAGAAGGAGGTGAAAATCAACTCAAACGCCTCGCTCTGTATTTGCTCCTTTTGCTGATCCACACCAACTTCCTGTTTCTGCTTTTCGCCACGCAGCTGCACGAGAAGTTCGACCGCTTGAAGAAGCTCCATCAGGACGAGAAAAAGAAGCTGGAGGACAAGAAGAAGACCCTGGACGATGAAGTCAACACGTTCAAACAGAAAAAGACTGCGGCAGAGCTCTTGCAGAACCAGGCCCAGCAGGCAGGGGGCTCCACCACGCTCAAAAGGGACAAAGAGAGGAAAAAGTGAGTATCTGATTCTTTACCCACACAAGAGAGTCTAACCTGCTCCTTAAGGCTTATTTATGTTTATCTGGCAAAGTTTTCTCACATTTTTACAAATTTTCTGCCATGCTGCACCTTTAATTTATTAAGGTTATTATCTAACTTATTTAAATCCTTTGTTTGTGTATTTGTTAAAGGCTTTTTCCATAAAATCGAGCATAAAAGCAGTGTTATGCATCCACATGTTTTCAGTCTAATCTTTCAGGTACAGATGCAGAAATATTTACTGGCATCCTTAGTAAAAAAGAAAAACATGCAAAAACTCTTAAAATAAACAAATCTTTTGTTGCAGTATCATAATTTCACTTGGAAAATGTTTGAAAAATCGAACCTTTATTTTGAGTTTATTTTATGTTAAGAAATAAAATCTCCTCTCCTAAATTAATTGTTAGAAAACTTAGTCAGTCCAAAAAGTAGTCAAAATATGAGCCTTTTCTGCTAATATAGTCACTATTAGCAGAAAAATAATATTTAATAATATTTTTTCCATCAAAAGATGCATCTTTTGATACAAATTATCAACCTTTTCTTTTTCATTTGAGGCAATAAAATATAATTCCTTCTATTTTAAACAGGAATAGAATTGTTTATTTTGCATCTTTTAATGTATTTATAATATTTTATATAAAAGAATTTAGTGGTAAAATGAAAAATGTGCCAAAATGTTTAGACATTTGTCAGAATAATTGATAAAATAAGTGATTGCTAAAATATCTGTGACTGTAAAAACACGGTGTGTATAACAGCCTCATGTCTGCTGGTATTTATTGAGAGGATCTGTGATGCTGCGGGCCAGTTAAAGATCACCACACTGTAAAATATTAGGATAATTTGAATAAAAAAAAAAATTTGGGTTTTTCACCGCTCCAAAACTTACGCCCAAATCAACCCAATGTTTCTGGACAAAACTTATTGACAAACCATTAATACCAATGATTGTTTACATCAGTGATTTTTATAAAAACAATTTTAAAAAATGTAACTATTTTTAAGAATTTAAGGTAAGGGTTTAATTTTTCTAAATATTTCAGTGTGAAATCGTTTTACTGCAGTAAAAAATAATTTATTTGAAGGTTTTCCTCGTATGTTTGATCTGCCATCAGATTGTTCTGTTTGCTTTAAGGACCCACTGATGCTGATGATAATCGGCTCACCGTGTGGCCGCCAATGTGCCTGTTTAGAAAAGGAAGGAAACACTTGCACTGAATGTTCTTATAACTTCATTCCTCCATTAATTTTTTATTTCCATCACAGCCAATTTCTTTTCTTCATTTAAAATAAATCCAGTTGAGTTTGCTCACTTGATGCTCTAACGAAATAACGATTGCAGCTGTTTAACCTCCAGCTGAAGTCGCAGGTCGCAGTTATTTGTCGCTGCTTGTTGTGCAGATTGTGTGTTTTGTGAGCGCATGTGTCACCTTCACTGCATCCGTAATGTTTTCCAGTTAACTCCTCCCACACTCGCTGCATGCTGCATGAGGCACCTTTTTCTGGTAAGACCCCCCCTTATCAAGTCAAATTAAAATTTAAATTCAAAATGTGCATGAGCTGATCCATTTAAATTAAACTTGCCAAAAATAATGAAGTAGATTTCCTTACAGAAGTATTTACACCTAAACTAACGGCTTCTATTGGGATCTTAGATAGCAGACCAATACAAAGTATTGTGTAATTAATAAGAAGAATGAATATTTTATGTAATTTTATTTATGATAAAAACCTGAAATATATGATGTCTTTTTATCAAAATGAATGGAGTTAAATATATACATGCAGCTTAGGCAGTCCCAATAAGGAATTAATTAGTTGCATGATGAATTAAATTTCATCCTGATTAATACTTTTTGAAGAGACGACATCATTTATTTAATTTGTGGTTTCGGTTGTGCGTCGTTTTATTATTTGCTTTTGGTTGTTTTTTTTTAAATATTTAAGATATCTTCTAGTTGCATTGTCAAGCGTACTTTACAAATTTAAAGTTTATTGGCATTTGAGAGGATGAACTTACATTATTTTTAGTACATTATTTGAATAAAGTCTCAAAACAACAATATTATTTATCGCAATTGTTACTGGGGCAATTTATTGTCCAGCAAAATGTATTATTCTGTCAGACCTACATGCAGCCGATTGGCTTAAATCAAAGCATATTTATGTGTTGCCATGGCCTAGTCAAAGCCCGATCCTGTTGTGCATCAATATGTGACACATTCTGTTGGCGAGTCGCATGAAAACCCAAATAAAACACTTCAGTTTGTGGTTGTGAAGACATCGTATCTTATATTCTAAAATATTATTCAACCATAAAAATTGAAGGTTTCTTCAATTATATGCAAGAATCTTTCAAGTGTAACAAATAATTGTGGCTAAGTTACAAATATTTACTGTTTTAATTAAACTTACATCTTTCCAAACTGTTACATTGATTTTGGTTCTGCTGACTGAAATGTTTAAATGAACCAGTTTATTAGATCCCCAAACACCCGCCGCTCCCACCTTCCTCCCTCAGACTACAAAGGTTTCTTTTTATGCGGGTTTTTAAAGTCGAGCCCGACCCGGCCGTCGCACAAAGAACCATTCAGGGCCAAACTGAGACCAACCGGGTCGTTCCAGAGCAGGGAGGAACCTCAGCCCACCTCTCTGTCTGTGGAGATCTGTTGATCTTGCAGAGATTTGGTGCCTCGGCCTCTTGGCCTTGGCAGGATTCAAAAGCTAAACACACAGAGAGGAATTTATGGGTTTGTTGGTGATCCACTGAGGAAAAATAAATTAGTTAGAAACATCTGTTGCTTAGTTGGGTGTGAACTTCTAAAAAACAAAATGCTGTCAAACAAGAGAGACAACAAAACTCTCAAACCTTAAAGGGGCTCTGTTATGTAAAATTGGCATTTTGCACGTTTTTATACGTCCATTCGGGTCTCAATTGTTTCTAAAAACAACCCCACTCAGCTGTTTGTTTTTTTTGTTTGTTTTTTTTTTTTGCAATAAGTTAATGTTTTTTGGTCTCTGAACAACAAGCCATTTAAAAACCTCTGGAATATAACAACAAATCAACAGGCACCGCCCGTTACCTAGCAACCTCAGCAAAGTTCCACCCGTCACCTAGCAACCCAAACTCAATTCTCATGCTTGGTCAGTTGGTTTTACTTCTATATGTGCTGTACAAAGCTGTACAATGGCTGCTGGAGAAGATAAATGTTTTGTTGTCGTCTTACCATCCAGAAACCAGTTGCTGCGTTCTTGTTGGTTGTGCAGGGGGCTCCACTTCTGCTTTTCAAAGATGTACGGTTGTGTAAATGTGCATATGTTTGCAGCTATTTGAGTTTGGGGGGTGTGGCCAGCAGCAGCTCGTTTAGATTTAAAGTGACAGAGACCCTAAGGCTACGATCTTTTTTTTTTCTTAATGCAACCTGCATCTGATTTTTTTCCATGACGGACTGAATAACACAGGTGAGATTTTTCCTGAATGCGACACAGGCCTGTTGGATATGTGGTTCTAAAGCCGATGCGTATCCGATCTTTTCAAATGTGACCCGAGTCTGAATGATCAGGTTGCATTCATCCGACTTGAACGTCATTGATACTTAACAAATGTTGCTATTCTGCTTCCTGATGCGCGCAAGCAAAAAGAGAAAAACACAACCATTGTGGACTATAATGAGGATTAAGTTGTTAATGTGCTGGCTGCGTTTAGGTAACAACTTTAAAATCATAAGCTATGCTCCACCGTTAGCATCCACGTTTACTTCTGCAAACACTGAGCGCTACTTCTTCCTTACTAAACACTGACCGCGCTCTCTGTGTGTGACGTCCTTCAGATGCCCTCTGCTGCGCAGGCAGGACACTTTCAGGTTGTTTGTAGTTTGAACTGGAGATCATGTACAAGTCGTATATGTTTGGCAAAAAAAATCTGATTTGTGTCGCTTCAGGCTGCAGCTCAATCCAAAAGGAGGCAGATCATAGACTGAAACCTCGTTATCTAAGAATAAAAAATGAAACGTGTTTTGTTTGGCCCACAGCCCAATCCTATCCTGACCCTGAGGGGTCACCTCTAGAAGCATGTTTTCTCCTGAGTGCTGTCTAATGTTAATGTGCTGATTTTTTATAACTGTCTGTACAAAAAGCATTAACAGCCCTTCTCTCTCGTTTCCAGCTAAGGACTCCTGTAGAAAAAATCCTCCCTTGTGGCAATCCTGCTGTGAATGAGCTTCCATCCCCATCATGTTTTCCAGTTCCCCTCCCTCACCTCCGCCTGCACCCAAATCCCATAACTCCACCTTCCTCCACATGTCCCCTCTCCTCTCTGCTGCTTTTGTGGAAGACGCTGGGCATTGCTATCAATTTGACATCACTGTTTTTGGTTTTGTTTTTATCTGAATGATGCTTGTTGGTTGTTTTTTTGGGTTTTTTGCAAGTGATCATTCGGCTAAAGTCTCCCCTCTTCTTTTTTTATGTGGATTTACATTCCATATTTGTTTCATATTCAGCGATTCTTTGCATGATGTTAAAATATTAACATACATGACTACTGGTGTGATGGGCAGAAATGTGTTGAGGCTAAAGAAAACATGCATCCGGTTGAAGATTTTAAAGAAACTTGGCGGTTTTTGTAACTTTTGCCAATAACAGAGGAAAAATAATGTGAAAAAGAAAATCCCCTGAAATCTTTAACTTTTCTCCAATTATTGCCAATATTTTTATTCTGTTGACTTTAGCCTGATGCATGATTAGATGCGAGCCTGATATCTTTTGCCACTTCTCGCATACCTCATTCATTGTCATGTTTTAATTTGCATACTTGTATTAGCTTTCATATTTGCACTTTGTTTTACACTCAAATGTGATGTGATGTGTTTCGAAGTATATTTCAGTGTCATCAGTGCAATTGTAACTTTCTTTTCTTTTGTACTTTTTATATGTAGGCACATCTAAAGTCAAATAATCATGATGTCCGCTGAACTGCAGGGGCAAATGTTTGTATTAGTGCTACACATAAAATAACATTTTTCTAAAGAAAATAAAGGCCAATTTTTCACCAAATGATGCAGCTTTGGCCATGATCATTGTGTTTGACAAACATATGAGTAAAGTAACAAACACCTGCTTGGATTTTGTGGTGGATTTTAAATGAAAATCAAACTGCAGTTGAAGATTTCTGGTGATAAAGTGTTTAAACTAGGTGGTTTTTATTTTTTTAAGTGTTTTAATTGGAGTATCAGCCCTACAGATCTGTTCAAAATCAAACCAATGTCCTCCATGATCCTCTGGAGTGTCACTGTTTCTTTAACTTACTAGTTATTTTGCCTCTCAGGCTGTGGTGGATTTAATGTACGGAAGCCCATTGCTACCACTGACATGCAGAAAAAGTCATTACTATACAATATCATAACTTATAGTTTATTTTAACTGAATATAAAATTTCCCCACTGAAATAAAAAAACAATAAATTTATATTGTATTGTTAGAAATACTTTGAGACTGTATCTCTCATATGTTTTGAATATTTCAAAATATTGTAAAATTGAGACACTTTCATAACTAGTTTGGGATTCACTGATCTGATCATTTGAACCAATATCAATACCCGATATTAATATTTTTATTATGATCAATAACTGTTATTTACTGACATAATGTGTATTATGCATTTTCCTACACAAAATTATCACCATTGACACTATCTGTGTTTCCATTGACCATATTATTATACAATTTAGCATTTTTAAAATTTGCTGAATGGAAATGCACCAGTTTTAAAAAACAGTTTTTTGCTAAAATGCTTTGGTGCTAGGATGAGGCAGTTTTTCAGCTGAACTAAAATTGGTTTATCTCTCAAAACTGCAATGGAAATATTTTTTTTTCCCGCATCACATGATCAACAACTAGTTTGTTGCCACTGGCACAAACTGCAAAGAAGACAACAGGGAGTGCTAGAAGGAAGATGGTGCTGCATTTTTTATGGCATACTGTGTGAACAAACTTATTCACCTGTGATTTTAGCTGTGTTTCATATTTATCAATCTAGTCACTGAAATTTATTTATTTAGCACACTTTAGGAGCAACGCAGTTCAAAGTGCTTTACATCATAAAAACACAAAGATATAAAATCAAAACACCGCAATTACAATTTTTTTTTTCACCATTAGCGGAATATTGACAAAGTTTTGTGTTCATTTGTACTGGAAACACAAATGACAACAAAATGGGAATAAACATCGGTTGTTAATATTGGTCCAGTTTTACTTATTGGACTGATACTGATTCGGTAAAATTGACTAACATTTTGACTAACATCGACCAATACCAATGTTAATGCTAATGTATTTTGTATCCTTAGATACTATCTTATATTAACGTCTGTTTGGTTAATTATATGGTTATATCATAATAACTTAGTAAACTCCAAATTATGGCTTCTTTATCTGAAAATATTGGTCCAAAAATGACTTAATTATGTCATAACTGGTTTCTGATAATGACTTGTTGTGTCATGTTAAAGTTTTAGTTTTGGCAGTAATGGACTTCCATAGATATGACCCAAAAGCATGGTGAAATAATGGATAAAGAGGCGTTGCATTCACCCGATCTTTCAGCTCATTGGTGTGTGTGGTTTCACTTTCCATTGCAGTAATCCGTGGCTCTGCACTGAGTAGCTCCTCTCCCCCCCAGCTTTGCTAAGGGACCGGCCTCTGGGGGGCGCTGTGAGCCTCAGGTGTCACCCGAGGCTTTTGCGGACCCCATCTGCTTCATGGTTTCCAGTCGTTAGTTTTAAACATGGGTTGATGTGTGTCGCTTCTCCGCTGCTTTGACCTGACATTCTGCTTTCTAATTGTTCTGCTGTTTGACGTCTTTCCCACTTTAGCTATGGAACGTGTTCAGTTCTCATTTTATAGTTGGATATTTTAAATCTGTAGCGCAATAATCAGAATCAGCAGAACTTCTTTATGTATATGTGTACAGCTTTTACAGCCCTGAGGAAAGTATTGAGTCCTTTTCAGGTTTTTGTTGGTTGTGCTTTAATCATTGACATCAATAAACACATTTTAATATTAAAAAAATTAATAATTTGAATAAATACAGAAAGCAGGTTTTCTACTATTTTATTTATTACCAGTAAAAAATATATTTTATGGTAGAATATCAGGGCCACTGGGGAACATAATCCTCAGAATTCTGTTTTTCCCCAAAATTAAAACTTTATTTTTATTTTTTACCTCAATCACAGAATTCAGATTTTTTTTTTGTCTCACTTTAGAATATTGTCTTATTTTTTTTCTGCAATTAACCAGAATTCTGAGATAAATCGCAAATTTGGCTTTTTTCTGATAGGAATTTTGTTCCCCCAAGTGAACAGAATTTCTTCCCCTAAAATGTTCTTAACTTTTTTTTTTTTATTTCAGTCACAGAATTCAGATTTTTTTTAAATCTCAGTTTTGACATTTTTCTCTCAATACAGATTTTTTTTCTTCAGCAAACCAGAATCCACACTGCAAAAACACAAAATATTACCAAGTATTTCTGTCTAATTTCCTGTGACAATATCTTAGTACTTGAAATAAGACAAAATAACTAACTTTCCAGCAAGCTGTAGGAATGTAAATAATTTTTCAATATGGATGGAAAAGTATTTTTTCACTTATGATATGGGAAAAATTTCTTGTTATAAGTGAAATAATCTACCAGTGGAACTAGAACTTTTTAATCAATTCTAAAGAATTATTTACTCAAAACAAGCTCCTATTTCTTGCTGAAAAGTTACTTACAAGCTAGTTTTGTCTTATTTAAAATGTATTGAGATATTTGCTCTTGAAACTGGACAGAAATACTTGGTAATATTTTGTGTTTTTGCAGCGTAGGTAAGAAAAATGTGTTCAGATTTAAGTTATATTAAACTTTCTCTTGCTCAGGCTCACTTTGACTCTTATTTCTGCTGATGTTTTGCCCCCTGCTCTAACCGCCGGCTTTGTTTTCTCTTTGTCTCTTTAGCTTCTTTTAATCTGTCTTGGCCACCTGAAGAGGGGATTACAGCTTCAGCAAGAACTAAGCACCCTTTACCTCTTCCTGCTTTTCATTTCTCGTTGTCAGCCTTTCTATTCTCCGCATCGCATCTTCCTTTTGTTTGATACGGCCTTATGTGGACTCGCATGGTATTTCTGACCACCTAGTGAAGCTCTAAAATCAGGGACAGATTAAAATCTGCTGTTATGTCTTAATGTACATAGAGAAACTCTTATGGTTAGCAGAAGATTTCAGGAGGGGGTTCACACATTTTCAGGACTCACGGGTAAAATTATGATCTTTTTATTTAAATTCAACATGACCTGCACTATGCACTCATTCAAAATGTAAAACGCATTAAATCAAAGGACAAAATCATGAATAAATGAGTAGAATTTTTTTTATTTTTTTTAATCAACGACAACAACAAAAAAATCCACTTGAAAATAAACAGGTCATAAAAACGCCAAAGCATTTACTGCGGTTCCCATGTTCAGGTATCTTCGTTAAATACCATGGAGGTCACATGCGAGGGGCTTTTACTACACGTCGTGCTTTAACATTAACTGGCTTACTCTATATTTTGCATGCATCTTTTATTTAAGTTTCATAACGGCTGTGATTTTTCTGGTTTTTACTCCCTGAATATCTGAGCTCTACAGTCTGTTCCCTCCATTGATGTTTTTCTTAAAAAGAAAATGACGGTGCGTTTAATCATTGTATATTTGCTCTGTCCCATGATTTCAGCTCCCACTTTGCCAAATGAGTTGAACAGATACCCAGATGAAGAGTATTAAAAATACTCGTGCATTTATATAATTTATAAGGATATATTTTGTGTATTGAAGTGGAGATTTGTTGTTTATTACCTATAATGTTTGGATGTGGTTCTTTGGAGTTTAAAAGTGACATTTTGGTGTCAGCAGTTGCCATACATGTTTTTTATTTTTGTTTTTTTCTAGTATCTGCCTTCACCTCTTGTTGTTAAAACCTCTAGTACACTACAAATGATTCAGTATTCTGCTTTAGTTTGATTCCATTGATGTACATTTTGAATAAAAAAAATGAATTCAACATAGAAATACTGTTGTCTTTTATTTGCCGGGTTTTTGTTGGGTTTTATCAGATGCTTCTATTAAAGAATTTTATTTTATTTTTTAAATACTTTGAAGAAATCATATTTGAACTTGCAAAAGACACTTTAATATATATAAAATTTTGAAGAAACACAATTTTGGCACCTGTGAAAAAAGTTACTTTTGGGAGTATCTTTATTATGCTGTACTTTTTATTTTTACTTTAGCATTTTTATTATTAAGTATCTCTACTCTTACTTCAGTAAAATTTCTGAATTATCTACTTGAATTTCACTAACTGAAGAACAAACTTGTTCTAAGAATCAGTTTTTGTTCAAGTTTCATATTTTTAAATTAAATTTAATAAATGTTTCTTTTTTCTGATTTTGTTATTTTATAATTCTGTTATTTATATTAATTATTTTTCATTTTAGTTTTTAAAATTAAAATGTTCACACAATTTTTAAGTAATTTTCTGGGCGGCTACTTTTTATTTTTACTTAAGTAAAAATATTTTTAAATATTCTTGAGTAAATTTTTGTGAAACTTCTGACACAAAAAGTAAACACACTTAGTTGATTATATTTGAATAAGTAAATAATCTAAATCATGAGGCTAGGCAAAACTGATGTTCTGCGAGAAAATTATTTAGATTCACGGATCAGGAGTACAATGTGCTTTACGGGATTTAGAGTGTATGTTTATATTGTTATTAAAAAGAAGTCAGGTGGAAGTACGGAAAGCCTGACGGGCCAATGTTCAGACAGGCGCCATGATTTTCCTGAGGATGCGGCTAGAAAATGGTCGCTTCCTGCTTGAATAAACGCGTAGCCGACAGGTGAAAGGTTCCCCGCTGTTTAAAGCTCGCAGTTGAAAACACGTGTTCACTGGTTCCAGTAGAGATCAAAATGGATTTGTTGACGTTAGATTTGTTGTCGCTTTCGAAGCGGAGCAGAGTGAGCTAGGTAGCTATTGCTATCAGCGAAGCTAGCTCGGTGAGGCTAGCACAGGATTCTAACCGGTTTTCACCACAAATATTAAACATTTGATTCTGCTTGGTTAAATGACAGAGGTGTTACAGGACCAAAGCTCACACCTTGAGGTAATTTTTACTTCACTAACTGTTCAGGAACGTGTTGTTATTTAGGTTGCATTGTTATTTAGTTAGCTAAACGTGGCAACTTCTGAAATATTCATGAACTGCGTCACTTTGTAAAACCACAATGTTGACATAAAGTTCGGCTGTTTTTCCGCATTTTATTGTGAAAACTACATACTATAAAACCGTATATGAGAACGATTGTTTAATACATGTTTTAGGCTGCCTGCAGCTTCAGCATGCTAAAACATTGTGGACTGTCATTCATTCGTGGTGTTCAGACGCATTGAGGTCTCATTTAGATGTTTGGCTCCAGTAACAGGTATGACCCGGTTCTGATTCGGACAGTCCTGGTGATGGCAGAGGGGACTCACACTGGCGAAATGCCCTCCTTTGACCCAAGTCCTGGTGGTTCTGAAGCTAAAAAGAGACCCATTTCATCAGATGGCAGTGAGTTATCAGAGTTGTGTTGACATTATTTTAATTTTTTTCATTATTTTTGCTTAACTTTAGCTTTGTTTGTCTAAAAACATAGAATTTTTAAAATTCATTTATTTGTTTTAGGGATGTTTATTGTGTTTTCAGACTATATAGAGCACTCTATGTGTAACCCTTCTATGTTCGTCTCAAGTCCAGCAGGTTTACTTCACAGCACACACTCAGGTTCACTGTATTTGTGCAGTTTCTGCACTTAAACAATAAATAAAATACAATAAATAACCCTAAACATACTGCAGAGCAATGGCTCCCAATGAGCAATTAATAGTTGTAAAATTAAACAACTAAACTGCATAGCATTATTTATGATAGCTGAAAACATGACAAAATTACACACTATTTACTTCCACAATATATAATTAAATTAGTCTAAAACATACAGTACAGACCAAAAGTTTGGACACAACTGTGTTTTTTCTGTTTTTTTAAAACAAGCGCTTATATTTTTTTTGTTCAATTTATCTACAGTTTAAAAAGAATATGTCACATTTTGACATAAACATTATAAAAAGGAATAGTTTGAAGAAAATAATCTTATGTAGTCTCAATAATTCTGGTCTCAATTCTCTATGTATGTATATAAATTTATTATTTATGCTATTATCGCCCATATCCCTCCAAATAAAAAAACTATAAAAATATGGTGAACTAAGTAAAATGTTGTGCTATCATATCTTAAACAAGTAAACCAATACTAATGTTTTAACGTGGGAAAAAGTGTTTTCACAGTAACTGATCATTTACAGTTTATGTGAGCATGTGATATGTTCATATTTAAACAAAAAATAGTTTGAAGATAAATCATTTCATATAGTTTACCCCTAAAGTCTGCCAACTTTAAACATTTTTAACTATAAAACAGGCTCCTGGATTACAGCCCTACTACTGGGCTTCTGGGGGAAATCTTGTCATAACATGATGTAATGTTACATTTTATTAATTTCTTAAAAGTAGAAATTATTCTACTCTGATTTCTTTTGACAGATTGTTCCATAAGCAGAAACTCAGTGTTCCTTTGGTTTAGTTCTGACTTTTGTTCAGTTCTGACTTTGGGTTTTTGCAGGAGACGAACCCATGAGGAAAATGCCTTTGACAAAGTTTGGACCCCAACCTCGGTTTGAGCCTGTGCACTTCGTTAGCAGTGGGAGCAGCGGAGGAACCGGCACCGATGAGAAGGAGAACGATGAGGAGCGCAGGAAGAGTGAGTCGCACGGCGGCAGACCGTGGGAGTCCCACCACTCTGCCGCCAGCGGCTGGGCGCAGGGCTTCTCCTCCCTCAGGCCCACTTTCGACCGAGTGCCGTCGCACTCGGGTGACTTTTGGGGTTCCCACATGGACCGAGACGGTTCCTCAGGTAGCACTAGTGGACTGGGTTATGGAGGCCGCATGCCGTCTTCGAACTACATGGCGAGAACGCAGCAGGACTACACTGCCAAGTACGTAGCGCACGCCTCCTCTCACAGCTTAAACTCGTACTCGAAGCCGCAGAGGTTTAATGGCTATGGCGGCGGCGGTGGCGGCGGCAGCAGAACCAGCAGCTGGGATTCGGGTCGTCAGGGTTTGGGTTACGGCCATCAGGACCGGCCTTTCAGCAGAGTCTACAGCGGCCCAAGCGCTGCCAGTCCCAAAGCAGCAGAGTCCGCGAAGCCTCTTCTGATATCTCACTCCGCGCTAGAGGAGAAGCAGAGGCTGATCACCAGTGTTGCCAACGCGTTATCTGTTGCCTTCAGGAACCCTGTGTTGATGACAGGAAGCGACTCACCGAACTACAACTTCATGTTGAGCCGCAGCATCCAGGCCTGCAAGACCAACCCAGAGTACATTTACGTCAACCTGAAGGATATCCCACAAGCGGACCTGCCAAAGAACAGGAAAGTGCCGACGGACGGCTACGCCTGTGAACTGAGATGTCAGGGCGTGTATCTGGCAACCGGATATTCGGGCAGCAAAAACGGCGCAAGAGACCGCGCATCCGAGCAAGCTGTGAAGCTCTTCCTGAAGCCGGTGGAGGTCCGCGTTGTGCAGCGTCGATACCGACACCTGGTGGTCAGTGACATAGTCGTGTGCCAGACACACAGCCCAACGCCTGCGTTCCTGCCGGCGCTCCGAAACCCAGAGGACAAGCCGATGCCGGGCTCCAAGGGCCAACATGAGCCCGACCGAAACAAGCACTGGACCGAGTTTGTGGTGATGGACAACGCGTACGACGCCATCTGCATTCTGAACAACTCCAACGCCTTCAACCGCATGAAGATTGACTACAAGTTCCTCCAGCTGCCCAGCAACCTGTGGCAGTGCAGCATCTTCCTGCAGGACGAGCTGATAGCGCAGGCGACAGGGACGAAGAAGAGCTCCAAACATGCCGCCGCCGAGGAGGCTGTGAGGAAGCTTCGCCTCAACCAAGCACAACGGCAGCCCTGGCAGAAACAGTCCTTCAGAAGTAATCCGCAGGATTCTGGCAACTGCTTCCCACCACAGTCGGACTGCGATTCTTTTGGAGTGAAAAAGAAGCAACTGAGCGAGCTTGTGATCTTGGAGAATAACGATAACGCCATCTGCATCATCAATGACACGGCTCAGTTTAACAAAGTGAGCGCGGATTACAGATTCTCGGTTTTGCCCGATCATCACTGGAAGTGCGAAGTTTACCTGGAAGGGCAGTACGTCGCAGCGGGAGTCGGGCCGAAGAAGTTAGTGAAGCACATTGCGGCGAATGAGGCGTTGTCCACCTTACGACAGACTCAGGCGGTCGTCAAGTCCAACTTGAGGAAGGAGGGACACAACGGCGCCATTTCCCGCTCTCAGATTCTCGCTCGCTCTGGCGAGGATGCGCTGAAGCAGGAGATCAAGGAGGATAACATCGGAAACCAGCTGCTGCGTAAGATGGGCTGGAAAGGCGGCGGCCTCGGCCGGGACGGCGACGGCATCGCCGAGCCAATCAGAGTCAAGGAGCAGTTCTCCAGGGAGGGTCTGGGCATGGAAATGGTTAAAGCGGGAAACCTGCTCAGCAAGCGGGACATTGAGGACGTCATCCGCAACTACGCCAGCTCGGACAGAACGGACGACCTCCGCTTCTCCAACGAACTCACCGATGACGAGCGCAAGCAGATTCACCAGATTTCCCAAAAATACGGCCTACGCAGCAAGTCCTACGGACAGGGATGGGACCGGTTTCTGGTCGTCAGTCGGAAAGTACACAAAGACCAGCTGATTGGTCAGCTCTTACAGGAAGGACAGGTTGGCCGATACGAACTCGTCAAGCCTCAGGCGTCTCATTAAACTGCATGAAAATAAATTGGAAATTTCCTCCGAATTGGACTTCAAAACATATCACAGCTAGGCCCGGTTCGGACATGGCAGCAGCATGCGTCCTGGCTTTAAATTTCACCATTTATACCTGAAAAAAAACCTGACACTAGGGATCATTTAGCTGCTTCACATGTAGCACTACACACAGTTTGCATCAGATGTTACAATAGCCATTAATTTTGCTGTTATATTGATAATGTTTCAGGGTAAAATAACTCAAAAAAAGAACTTTTGAAGACAATACTTGGGTGAACGAAGTTTGAATTTATTGTGGATTAAGAATTATACATTTTGGCTCAAATTTATACAAACAACTCTTTAGCTTCTGGTTAGTTTACAAAAACACTCCAAATTTTAATTGAAGTGTTTGCTTAATTTTACTGGGATAATTGATCGCTCTTGGTAGAATTAGTATAGTTCATTAAAATCAGATGACTTCCTGCTACTGACCTGATTTTTTTTTTAAGCATAAACCACATATTTTCAAAATCTCTTTATCTCAATCCCAACATTGACACTTAAAAATTTTCCACCTCTGATGAAATGTTATTGGTTAGGAGATTCAGAAACCGTGAAAACCACCAAATATGGAAGAAACACTTTAAAATTTAAAATAAGTTTTTTGCTCAGTAAAGACAAATGTTTGAGCTACACTGCAAAAACACAAAATCTTACCAAGCATTTTTGGTCTAGTTTCTAGTTTGTGTGAAATAAGATAAAACTAACGTACAAGTAACTTTTCAGCAAGATATGAGTTTGTTTTAAGTAAATAATTCCTTAATTTTGATTTAAAAGAACAACTATTTCAACTGGCAAGTTGTTTCCCTTATAACAAAACAATTTTCCCATAAGTGAAATAATCTACCAGAGGACCTAGAAACCTTTTCATCAACAACAAGGACTTGTTTACTCAAATCAAACTTGTATATCCTGCTGAAAAGTGGCTTGTAATTTAGTTTTGTCTTATTTCTATTGTACTAAGATATTAGAAACTAGACTAAAAATGCTTGGTAAAATTTTGTGTTTTTGCAGTGTAGATTTGAAGTTGACGCTTTGAGACACCAGAACGCCGCCAGCTGGTGGTGGCAACATCATGCTAAGGGAAAGTAGGGCTCTAGAAAGATGTCAGCCCTATTGAGAACTCATGGCCTATGCCTAAAAGGTCAATTTCAAGGTCATTCTAGGTCAGTGCCAGGAAATAGTCATAATAAAGAAGGATCATGCAGAAAGTTTGAATGTGATTTCTCTGCAACTTACTCAGGGAAAATTAACCAAATATTTAAACATGTATGTATATATTTGAGCCTGAATATGTAATTAAATTAAAACTAGGGATGGGCGATAAATCAGTTGTAATTTTCACCATTGGGTTTCCATGGTTCAGAGTGATGTCAGCACGCCCAGGGCGGCCATCTTGTTTGACTAGTTTGTTTTATTTACTTTGAATTCAGATCAACTTACAGAAGGAATGAGTAAGTAATAAGTTTAAGATATTCTCTTTCATTTGTATTTTACATTTTTTGAAAGGAAAAAAAAATCTAATTTTGATTTTAAAAAATTTGATATTTTATTTTTTAACCCACATCCCTCAGCACTAATTCAAACTTCTTCACCTGATTCTTGTTCTTAAAATCATTAAATATTTTCTTTCCATCCTTTTGGCAAAAAAAAAAAAAGATTATAATAAATAAATAAAAGCTCAAGATGAATGTTTATGAAAGTGTGAGTGCCGTCCTGACAAGAGAAACCAGATGTGATTGGACCAGCCAGGACCAACGCTGATGCCCAGTCTGAATCGGGTCCAACCGCAAAAACACAAAATATCACCAAATGTTTCTGTCTAGTTTCTAGATAATTCAACATATTTGAAATAAGATAAAACCAAGATTTAATTTTTGGAAAATCTGGGAATTTTAATTTATTTTTTACCAATTTACTCCTTATGTTTCCATAGTTCAAAGTGATGCCAGCGGCGGCCATTTTGTTTGACAAACTTTGTTTTACGACTGAATATTAGGGCCAGTCTATGATTTATTTTAATTACGGGGATAAAGTCATAATATTTGGAGAGTGAAATCATAATTTTATGAGAACAAAAACAAAAACAATTTGGTCATGGTTTTACAGATAAGTACTTAATCTTTTGACATATCAGCATCAAATTACCATCAGCAGCAGGACTTTGAAACTAAAACGAATCACAGCTGGTCATGACAGATCTTCAACATTTTTTTTTTCTAATTAAAACAACTTTTTTTTCCTCCTAATTTTAAGACGTTTTATGGTAAAATTGTGTCTATTCTGTTAATATTATAACTATATTCTCACAGTTAAACATTCTTGTAAGCCAGGCCCTAATACTCTGTTGTACAACTCACAGAAGAGACAATAAAAACCACTTTTGAAAATATTTTCTGTCATTTGTAATTTCTTTTTTTAGAAAACAAGAAAACATTGAGATCAGATTTAGTATAAAAAAATCTGATTTTATTTTTAATTCATATAACCCAACCATACAAGTAGCTTTTTGGCAGTTTAGGAGCATATTTTAAGTAAATAATTTCTTAATATTGATTTTTTCCACTGGCAGATTATTTCACTTATAACTGAGGAAAAATGTTATAAGCGAAATAATCTGCTAGTGGAAATATTACTTTGTCATCAATAATAAAGAATTATTTATTTGAAACAAGCTATGTTTTTAAGAACTGAAAAGTTTCATGGAAGCCATTTTGTCTTATTTTAAATGTAGAAACTAGACCAAAAGTTCTTGGTAATATTTGGTGTTTTTGAAGTGAAAATGTACCTGCCATTTTTGATTTGCGTGGGAAAATTTGCAACATGTTTTAGCAAATCTAAAAAACGAAATGTTTTTTGACATTCCTTCATTATTAGCTGACTGGAGGGTGAGTAGTTTCTGTCTCCAGACCTCATCTTTTCAGGTTTTCATTGCTGAAGATAACTCGTTCAGTTATATTCAGTTTTTAAAAATTGGCTTTGTGAACGTTTCTCTTTGACTGTTTAATGAACCCGGCAGAGTACGCAGCTTCTCTTTGTTTGGAAACACTGTAGACCAGGGGTCTCAAACTCCAGTCCTCGATGACCACTGTCCTGCAACCTTTAGATGTGCCTCTGCTGGACCACACCTGAATAGAATAATTAGATCATTAGCACGGCTCTGGAGAACTGATCTACACAAGAAGGAGGTAATTAAGCCATTTCATTCCAGTGTTTTGTTCCTGTGACTCATCTAAAAACTGCAGGACACCGACCCGTGAGGACCGGAGTTTAACACCTGTGCTGTAGACTGTTCACTCATGTAAGACCTGGATTAAAGTGGCATTAAAATCTTAACTGTAGCTAAATTCATACCAGCCTTACTGTGGTAATGCACCTGTATTCAGGAATGTTTTCATTTTTTTAGTTTTTGCTTTCAATTCAGTTACAGGAGATCATTCTGCCACCTGCATCAGTGATCCCAAAAATGTTTATGTAGAATCTGTGGTCTTAATTGTTAAATGGCTGTTTGTATGAGTACACCTAACCTGTCTGCTTGTTTTCACAGGTGTAAGTAATAAATAAATGAAAAATAATCAACAAGCTGAATTTAATTCAGATACGAATGTGCATCTATGTAAATTAGAAAGTCAATGACAAAATTTGCTCAATTGCATAAAGTTAAAGTTGTTCATTTAGTTAATTATGGCTTACAGAAAATGAAAACCCAGTTTTTAAAGGAAATTACATCAATTTTAAAGCATTTTAAATACAGAAATATGCCTTTCCTGAGGCTGTTGCTGCTTGTGAAGTCCTTTAAGTAATCTTATGATGTTGAAAAAAATAATATTTCAGCATTAAAAATAATTTTGAAATCTGAAATTGTGGTTCTCATTAGCTGTAACAAGTGTTCTAGTTTAACTATTTAAAACAAGCATTTGAGTATTGTAGTCTGATATTCTCTTGCGTTCAGGTTGTCCACGCTGCGCATCCTTAAAAACTCTTAAATGTATCTAAAAATAAAAAAAATAATTTGACTTTAATCACAGGCCTTAAATTTTGTTGTGTTAGGACTACTTAGTCTCGTATATAAAAGTTAGATATCTTTTTAATCTTGTGGCCTTTTCTGTCAGGCGAATGTTTGACCGCCCGAAAAAAAAAATCTTCGTTGCATTCTGTCTCGAGGCGGTTTATGGTTTATTCTATGGATTCTACCGTTAACTAGATGCAAATGAGCTAGCTAGTTAGCTTTTCTGCGTCGGTCATGAGTAAGTTCAAATATATCGCTTGTTTTCGCCACTTGCTCACTTCTGCTTCATACAACGGAGTATTAAAGCCACTCGAAGGAAACATAATTACATTTGCAGAAAGACGTCAATAAATTACTTTACTCTTATTTTGACTTTATTCTTGTAATATGACGTATCAGACGAGTTTATTGGCGTATTTTTCTTTCTCAGTATAACCCGAGTGCTACGTCCGTTTCAAAACCGTAAGATCCTACTTGCATTCTGTGCCAAAAACAAAACCTCAGCTTGGCACTACGGGGTATTTTACGATGCTTGCAATATCGCAGATAGGAAGCATTAATTAATTAATTTTTTGACTTGTTGAAACCTGCAGATACTCTGATATTTATGTACTGATGTAAAAAAAAAATAATCGCGAAGAGTTGCATATTTATTTTATTTACAAGATAATGTACAGTTTGTTACATGGGTTACCAGTGCTGTGTAATCTGAAAAGACACCAATGCTTGCCAAAGTGTAATCAGATTTGATAGTTATAGGATTGTAAAAATAGCATAGAAATGTAAGAACCTTTTTTTATGGCTCTTAACCCATAAAAAAGTAATGCGCCCTCCAGAATGTGGTAAAAGATAAACCTACATATGCAGGTCAAATGGGTTGAACCTTGTGAAACTGTAAAAACAGTAAGGATGCTAAAATTCTGCTTTTCAGAGGAGCAGGAGGCAAGATTTTAGAATCAAAAAAGGCAGGGCTCTACAGAAAAATTTAAAAACTGACCCTAAAAGGCATCTGTTGAGTAATAAGAAGGAGTGACAGTCATATTTGGTAAAATTTTTTTTATCCCTCCAAGGCTTTCAATGTGCAGACAAAAAAAAGAAAGGGAGGTGAGGGGTTTTCATGTTGTTGGCCCATTGAAAATTAACTGCTTTATTTTCTGTGAATATAAACTGGCAGTATTTACAAACCAAACAGCCCTACATACCTGATGTATGAATTACCAAGCAGAGGTTTGACAATTCAGACGGGCTATTGCGTGTTGAAAAAGAAAACAGGCGTATAGGAAGTAACCCAGAGATAACAAGGTACATTAACTTTTAACTCTGCTCCTGTCAAACAACAGCATTCGGCAGCAGTGAATGCCACAGCACTACAGCATACAAACTTAGCAACAGTAAGGGGACAAAGTATACTGGAGGATCTCAAAAGGTGCGTCGTTGTGTCTGTGTTTCTGATGTCTTCTCGATTGGTGGTTTCTCTCGATTCTGTGGTGCACACTGTTCATGTGCCCGTTGATTAGGTGTCAACAGTCACGCCAACTCTGTTCAACAATAGCAGAAACCCTCTTCTCATACTCCCGCTTGTTTTCCTGGTAAAGCTGGGCTGCTTGGCTGTTGGCTGGACTGTTTGGGTTTGGCTCATCCAGTAAAGACTAAATATACAGAGAACATCAGCTGTTTAGTGTTCAAGCCAATACATAGCTTCCGCAAGTCTGAACCGGAAGTGATTCGTGTCACTGAACCGCCATCTTGTTAGCCAAGTGAACCATGGCTGCGAGACGAAAAGAAATCATTTTGACACTGTTGACCAATGAGCAAAAGAAAGACATAAACAAAATGATTGCCCTTGGACCCGTATGAGAGGAGAATGAAAATATGTCAGACGATGTGGACATGCTGCCTCCGATCTCATACTAAGAAATAGTTCACCATTTAGTGAACATGAAGATTGTGACAACCATGGAGGAACTTTCCAGCCTGAAGTCAATATTTAAATGGATCTGTAAAGGATGTACAAACTCTTGACATGAATAACAAAGTTCTGGTGACTGGCAGAGCAAGTTTGTAGTAAACATGTAGGCTACATGTTTATCTCAGCTTGCAGATAAAAGCTACATTAGCTCTGCTCATTTTCTTAACTTGGAAGTAAGTACTAAATATCACTGATATTTCTTAGTATTACACAGCGGTGAGTAAAGTACTCAAAACCCTATCCAGTAATAGTTGTAATGTACTTGTATTCATTATAAATTAGATAGGAACAAGGTGAAAGCTAGTGTTAAGCTTGTGGCTTGTTTATTGTTGTCATAGCAACTCATGACAGTTACAGATTTCAAGAATGCCATCAGCTACAAGTTCCCATAAGTAATGTATTCATATAAACATATATGAATAGTTCTCATGTGATGTCACGCCTCTGGTAACTTTGCAGCTGACAGCCATCTTGGTAGGTATCCATGACAACTGCCATGAGTTGCTATGACAACCAGTGATGTCAGTAACGCGTTAATTTGTAACGCGTTACTGACATCGGACCACTTTTTTCAGTAACGAGTAATCTAACGCGTTGCTATTTCAAATCGAGTAGTCAGACTACAGTTACTTATGTTATTTAATCGCGTCTTGTCGGTGACCGACGTCTATGGAACTATTTTGAGTTTCTGTCACAAGTCCGATTATTATAAACGGGCAGATTTAATGAGTGGCTTTTGAACGTGAAGTTACTCATTTGGGTTTGGAAATAAGCAGACTCATAATAAATCCCAGAATTTGTCCGTCATTAAGGGAGTCTTACTCAGTCTCTCCCTGCCCATCATTTCCCGGATGATCCGTCCCGCTGGGTCTTTGTTAATGTCAAGTTAATATATTACCTCTGAATGACATCGAGCTTCGCGTTACGCTCCAGAAAACTGCAAACATCGAGACTAATATGAACAGCGCAATAAACGTGAAAACAGCCACGAATAAACGTGTCCGTAGTTGGCAATAATTAGAATGGCAAGTTAACGCCACTATAATTATTAATATTAAGATAAGTGTCACAAATCTGTGCAGCCATCTGAGCTGTGGAGCTGCGAGGGAACGCAGAACCTGCAGATGGGGGGTTGGGGGGCTTTACAATCCTTCTTAGAGTTTTCCAGACAACAGTGGACCACACAAATTACTCAGGTTTTTTATTTTTTTTGTACTGTTTTTTCTACAATCTCCTCTTCAGTTCAACCTTATCAGTGGAGACACATTGTTGATGCTACCATTATAAAATAGCTTACAATAAAAAATTGGCAAAGCTCAATGTGATTTTCACAGGAGGCGGAGCGTTGTTGTTAGCAGCTACTGAAAGTAACTAAAAAGTTACTTTTAGTGTAACTTAGTTACTTTCCAAATCAAGTAGTCAGTAATCTAACTAAGTTACTTTTTCAAGGAGTAATCAGTAGTCCAATTAAAGTTACTTTTTCAAAGTAACTATGCCAACACTGATGACAACAATAAACTCAGAATGTGTAGAGATTTTGTTGATAGAAATTCTTTTGCACGTTGGTCAAGAGTGTCAATATAGTTTTTATTTCTTGGTCTTGAAGCCATGGGTCACCTATGCTTTTCCTACCAAGATGGCTGCTCAGTGGCTCAGACCACTTCCGGTTCAGGTTAAACTTGAAGGTTTTATACTCAGCTGTATGGTTCTGTAAAGTTGTATTACCTGTATTGAAGTTAAGATAGAAGAAACATCATAGGTTGGACTCCAGCGATTCTGAAGTATATCTAAGCATATGCTCCCGTCTGCATACACTGCAAAAAAAAAAAAAAAAAAAAAAGCATTTTTTACTTTAAGCTTTCAGTTTATCTAAGATTTAAGGAAATAACATACCATTAGGATGGAACATTTTGGAGACAAATCTCACTGTTGGAGGTTTATTAGGATATTCTTCTGTGAATTCAATGGTAAGTTTGAAGGTTCCTGAAGGAAAGAATTGTAAACTGAAATTAAGAATTTAAAATTAATTTATTTTGTGTTTTATTAAAATTCTCCAAACGGACACCAACTTTATTTCTGTGTGTAATATTTACAACAATTTAAAGACTTTAAATTGAGTATTTTTTTCAATGTTTTAAGAAGATAAATAATAAAAATACATACCATCTTCAAAAGGTGTTCCCTCTGGCCTATAAAAATAAGAAACCAGATATGTTATATATCATTTTCCAAATGTCTGGCCAACTCCAGTCATCAGCAGTAACAGTTTGTTATCCACTGACATTGAATGGATAACAGTTATTACACCATATAACTGTTATATAAAAGAGTGTTGCATCAAAACATAACTGCAGGGTGAAAGAAACGAAGTTCAATAGCAAGGTTAATAGAGATTGGCGAAAGTCCTGAATGTTTCCATTTGTGACGTCAGCTGGTTTGGAAATCACCTTAATTAACATCTGCAATTGAAGATTAGCAACAAATGCTTCTCTGACATTTTAGCTGGAGCTTTCTTTCCTTCTTGACATTCTGTTAACGTTTTTATTGCTCCAGACGAGCAAAAATACTTTTAGAAAGACTCACAACCAAAATTCATCTGGAATCAAAGGAGCAGTATTTCCACACACTGCTTCTGGTTTTTAGCAGTCACTTTTTCTTAGCATTATTTGCTATTATCAAGTCTTAACACCAAATATAAACATCAGGATTTTAATTTCATACTTTCATATTGATGGCAGCCCCAAACAATTACTACTACTTATCTTATTAGCGAAGCACCAATCGTTTTTTTTTTCTTTCTTTACAGTCGATACCAATTTTCAGCTAGCTATTAGGAAATATTTTTAGTGGATAGCCATGGTGCGGACACTAAAACAGTGCAGCCAATCACTCTTAATAAATGTACTAAAGTTTGCAAACCACAAGCAGAAAGCCTGAACAATTGAATTTCTAAGCTTGTTAGTGGACGTTTTTCCTCAACCAAAAAGCGTAAGTACATGTGATTATCACTGTAATTGTACGTACTTATAAAGCCATTTGTTTTAAATAAAATAAATGGTACATTTTGCATAAAGTTTTTGTGGCAATTGCTAGGCCTGTTGCAATGAGCAATAAATTAATTAATCGCATGATAATTTAAAACAAGCTCAATAATTTCCATTTGCATGATTTATCATTTTTCTCTTTCTGTCAAAAACTGAATGATAAAAGTCTTCAGTCTGGTTCTTTGGTCTCAACCATTCCTTCTTTGAAGGATCATTTAGTTTCAGAGACGTAATAATTCATCTTGTTTGTTTCTGTTGTTTTATTTAGTTTGGATACTTAAAATGTTTTGTAGTTTCAGAATTAAATGCTCATCAGAATTTAAATAATGGAAATGGCATCCTTATGGCATCATTATTATGCCCTTTCCATTACATTACTTGAAAATGGACACAACACAATACTATTATTGTCGCGTTTTCAGAAAACATAATTTTTCAATATGGTCTGATGAGTACCGATTAGGATCATTCAAGGGGAAATCGGCTGATCGATTGGTGCATCTCTACTGTTGATAACCTAGATTTTATCTGATTCACTTACCCGAAAATGACTGCGTTCCAAACCATGATATTATTTTCTGATGGGGCTCCGCTGACTCCAGCTGGGGGATCCTCCTGCAGCCTGAATACAAACACAACAACATCAGAATATGTTCATAGAGAAATAGAATCAATCACTGCTGCATTATGTTTCTTTGGTATGAATAATAAAATTTCTAATGGAGCTTATAATGGGTATAAAATATTAAGTAGTGTTTATCCTAAAATAACCTTGTAAGACTGACGCTACTGGTCAAAACCAATTGCACTCAGAACATGTTTTGAGATAATACTGTGTGCTTTTGTTGAGATAGATATAAATGTGATGTCCTGTCCAGCACTAATAGGAGAGAAAATAGACTTTTAGCTGAATAAAAAGGACTAATAACTTACTGTGACCTCTGAATAATAATATTTTAACCATCTCTTCTATCAATCATAATAGGCAAAGATCATATCACCGACTTCAATATCTCTCTTTAATGATACAGCTAGACAGACTTAAAAAGAAGTGGTAAAAGCAAATAAAATGGGTTAGCAGTGCTTGCCTACAGGACATGTTACTGTGGAATATGGTCACTAGTTGCATTTCCACTGAACACATAATTGTGCAATTTGACATTTTGAAAATAAATTTGATAACTGGAAACACACCAGTGTCAAAAAAAAACTTTTTCTCATAAAAGGTTTTGGTGATACGATGATGTGTTTTTTTTCTTGGCTGTATTCAAGTTGATTTATTTCACAAAACTGCTATGGAAGCACTTTTATTTGCACTATTTGAGTAACATAATTAACAACAGATGTTGCCACTAGCAAACCCTGAAGACAAGAGAAAGTAGTTGGATGATGGTGTAGCATGTTTTATAATAACTTACCTTGTGAACAAACGTATTCACGTGTGACTTTAATTGCGTTTCGTATTTAACGGACACACCGTAATTGCGAAATATTGACAAAGTTTTGGGCACATTTGTAATTGAAATCCAGTGTCTAGTGTCCTGAAATTTTCTTCTCTTCAGAATATAAGACTGACTGCTACTGGGAATCCTTTGAAGATAATTGAAGAATGAGAGTTGCTACTTTTAATTTTCTATTGGGATAAATAAAGTATTTTTATTGAATAGGGATAACATTAATGAAAAACACAACTATGTCCAATTGAAACTTATGCATTTTTTTGTGATTTGGGGCATCAACCTTTTGCAGGTTGGGGACATACATCACCCCAAAGTATTAGTTTTAAGAAAAGCCTTTTGACCTGAAAATACCACTCACTTAGTATTCTTCAAGGTAAACAGACTTAGTTAAGCCTGTAAAAGAACTATGTAACAGAGATTTCTACTGTGGAGCCAAACTGGTTCAGATCGTTAAATATGTGGTCGTTAGTGGATTCTAACTGGAACATACGTAGATTAACCATGTGCCACAGATAGCTGTGCTTAGTGAGTGCAGGTGTTCAGTCTCTACATGGCAGATGGTTGCTGATCCCCAACCTTAAGCGATGATCTATCAAGGCCCGGGTTAGGGCAGAAGCAACCTTTCCTCTAGCTGAAGGACCATATGGCCACTGACTTCAACTACACCCGCGCATCTGTTCAAGTCTCCGGGAAACGTATATACTTTTTTTTCTTTTTTTTAAAAGGCTATATTTGTGGCTCGTACACCATCAAAAGCAATGGTGTACGAATTACACAACGTAGACGTTACAACCACAATCTGGTTTGCTTACGCCGGTAGAAGCGGACCTGTTGGTTAAACGTTACGAACAGTTTCCTATTAAACTAAACTGTAATTACAAACAAGTAACACTAACTATAAGATACATTTAGTTGACATTTACAGATCTGTTTGACTATTGACTATTTTGTTGTTTACGTTGTATTTGTCACTTGAGCTAATGCTAAAAAAAAAGCTTCAGGATGCTAATGTTAGCTACTTCTGTTCCTCCCCTATAACTTACCGTTTAAAGTCTCTCATTAAACGTCGTCGTGCTGGAGTTGACATCGTATTAATATGAAAACTAAGGCCTCCCCAAACAAACAAAAGAGCTCAAAAGATAGCAAGGTCTTCCGTAAGGTGTTATATTTCCTCAACTGATAGCTGGGCAGCCAACGTTTGCTACTAGTTTGACAAATAGTTGGCTGCCTCTCGTCTGTGACGATACCATTTACACCACGGTGGGGAGGTTGCGTTTGATAACATTTTAATATTATATGGCAACAAGATCACAAAACAGTGTAGTATGAATAAGTTAAAATATGTAGAATTACAGTATATTTTTCTGAAGCTAGACTAAAATCCTTATTGTTTTAACTAGAGCATTTTTAAATCAGTCGAGGAACCCTATCTTTTCAGTTGGATAGCTCCAAATAAATTACGTCATATGTTTGCTACCATGTTTCGTTTTGTTGGGGAAGCAAAAAGCATTCAGCGACCCACTATAGCTTCACAGTTTAAATGGCCCTCATTTACATTAGTTAATATTTTCTCTTTGTCAACTTAAACAGTTCATGCACAGTCTACTCAACTGTCTTAACAGAAAAATGTTTCTAGTTTCTGTATGTAGTACCTGTGAAAGACCACAAGATGGTGCTAGGACCCATGTATTCGTGTATCGTAGTTACCCGATAGACCAGGGGTGTCAAAGTCAAATGGACGGAGGGCCAAATAAAAAATTTAGCTACAAGCCGAGGGCCGGACTGATCGAATGTTCATTGAGATTTTTTTAAATGACGCATTTGGTCTAGTGCAGCGGACCGGGAATCATGCGCGTTGTGAGGATCGAACGGGGGTGTGCGCGCGATGTGAGGATCGAAATCTCGCATTTTTTCAGACGGGGTGCCGGCTTGCTGCGGGCCGGTTCTAATATCATCCCAGGGGCCGTAGAAAATCTTCTCGCGGGCCGGATGTGGCCCGCGGGCCTTGACTCTGACATATGTGCGATAGACTGTACTTCAGCGCATTCGCCATGTTGTGAGTGGCTTACAAAGTAATTTTTTGTAATAAAAGTTATAAAGTTTACGTTTAACTAATCTTCATGCTTTTGAAATGCGTAGAAAAATGTTTTTCAACTATTAATATTAGTGATGAGACAAAATGAACAATATCTGCATTTCAAAATAGAACAGGACAATCAGAATGAAATACAATGTGGTTATAAGGCACATAAACATACCTTAATTTATTTCTAAAACTATATAGGAAACACATTGAATACTTAAATCAATCAGAATTATAAAGCTGAATTTATTTGAACTATTCTGATTTTGTCACAAAATATTTTAGGGTTAGATGTAAGACTTTTATTCTTGTTTTAAAAATATATTTAAAACGTGATCAAATGTGCTCACTCTCTTTAGACCTACTTGAACAATTCAAAACTACACGTATAATCTTTCAAAAACCTTAGCTGTTGTCTAGCATGTACGGGTCCCATATGGTCTAGCGGTTAGGATTCCTGGTTTTCACCCAGGCGGCCCGGGTTCGACTCCCGGTATGGGAACTTTCCTTTTCATTCTTAAGTAACAATTATTTTAAAATCTTATCCATGACGTAGCATAGCAGCAGTCGGATGATGTTCAAATATCACCCTTTAATGTTTTCCGAGGAAGGAAAATCCCCACAGACCCCGCCCGTTCAGGAATTATCGTGTATTACCCTCATCCCACATTGGACATTCATTCCCGGAAGATGCACATTACCAGTTGTTTCTCTCTGTGTCAGTTCTTATCAGCCAGCGGAGTACAGGCGAGGAAAGCAAACGGCACTTGCGTCCTCAAAATACGCGTTCGAGCCTACCAGTTTTCAAATGAACACCTGCGAGTGAGTAACGTTTCATAAAACGGTTTTATTGTCCAGCCTGTTTGATGTTAATCTCCCGTTAATGACTTAAAATCCCTGTTTTTTGTTCCGTATTTTTAAGGAAGCGGGATATGATGTAAAATAAAAAGTAACTTAATTTCAACGCTGAACCTGTCGTGCTCTCTCGGTGCTGACAGGCGAACTTGCAGGGCTTTTGCCAAACTTTGTTGTCGGGCCAATTATTTCCCAGGAAAATGTGACTGCTAGGAATTCCCCACGCATCAGCAGCCTCTGTCGGAGAAAACCGCGACCTTGTGTCAGGAAGCACACGAAAGCAGCAACGGGAGGGTAAAATCTGACGGCTGCCAGAGCGATGATGTAGCTTTTTGCACAGTTACAGCCTGCCGAGTCGTACTGAAAGGAGTCATTATGTATTTGGACGCTTTATGATGTGAAGTACCTGTAGAAAGCCCGGATTGTGCTTCAGTGATGACATCTTCTTCCGAGGTAAGAACAAACAGGATTTAAATACAATCTTCCATGTTGGTGTGACTGTTTGCTGGGAAGTTGATTTGGGTTAGTATTTTTTTTATTATCTAGTGGGGAATAAAATGTGAAGTCTAAAGGTTGAGTAAGTTGCTATCAAGACTTACTTGTGAATGCTACAAGTACAAAACTCTGTGTGCTGTTAAATTAATGTGAGTGAGATCAAAAGATGTTGTTAATAACCAGCCGGAGTACACCAGCCTGAAGGTCTTTCCCCACACTACTCCATAGATTACAGCGACTCCCCTTTGTGTCAGTCAGCTGGCATGTGACCACAGTGAGACCACGCTGAAAAGTCTCTGCACTTCTTATAGCAGTCACAAGTCACAGAAGAATACGGCTGTTGTTTTGTCTCTCAGTTGCTCATTATTTGAAGGGAGTGTTTTGTTATGAGCAGTATACAGTTGTGTTGACCTGGTCAGAGGCAGCGCCTTGCAAGAGTCTTCACTCCCCTTCAACTTTTCATCATTTTTGGTACAATGTTTAGCATTTTGTGGGATGTTGGGTGTAAGTTAAGGAGTTTCTGGAAGTGTTGGAGCATTAAAACAAAGTTATGTTCCTTAACTTTATTCAAGTACACAAAAACTGAATGTCTGGGCCTAAAGAGAAATGGTTAAGAGTCAGCGCACACCTTCTGCTTTTACCTAGAAACTAGTGATCAGAACGGAAACCTCGTAGTGATGGATTCAGAAATAAACATTCAGAGACACATAAATATAATTACAAAGTCAGTCTTATATCACCTCAGGAACATTTCCAGGAATGAAAAAACTAATGTCTAGGCGTGCATCGATTGCAGTTTTCTGGCCTATCACCGATTACCGATCTTTAATAAGGCTAACCTGCCGATTTTGACTTTGGCTAGTACTGACTTTTTTGTCTGAAATGTTGCTAAATATAGCAAGAAAGTCACTGATTTGCAAACAGTTATTATTGTAAACTGCAAACATGCAAACAAGACCTTTTGCAAAGTCAAAGGACAGAGTGGTTGATTTTTTAGACATTTGCCAATATAGATACGATCTGTGGATAAGATTGTCACAAATTTAAGTGTTGGCCGATCACCGATATCCCAAAATTAAGGAAGCTGGGGCCGATCATTGGTGCACTCCTACTAATGTCCCAACAAGATCTTGAGAGATCTGTTGTTGTTGTATCAACCTTTCAGACCACTCAGGTCTTCTGGTTCTGGTGAACTCTGGACCCCCAGAAACAGAATCAAACATGGAGAAGCAGCATAGAGTTTTTATGTTTCTCTCATCTGAAACAAACATCCAGAAAACTGCAAAACAGCCGAAATTAAGTTAATTTAAATCAAGACTAAAACCAATTTGCTCATTTGCCTTCCCAACTGAATCATGATTAGTTTTAGTATTTAGTCTAAATTTTTATTACTTTCCTGTATTATATCACTACAACATAATGTTTGTTTTTTATATTTTAATCATGTTAAGCAATTTGGATAGCATTGTTGCTCAAATAAACTTGCCCTGCCTTAGCAATTACAATCGTATTCCAGCTAAAACACACTAATGTGTAATTGTGTTCTAATTTCTAAATATTTTAAGATATAAAGTGCTCTGTATTCAGCCCCCTTTACTCTAATTCCCATAAATAAAATTGGTTGATTTTGTTGAAAATACGTGGGCCAAATTTAGACCCAATTGGGATTAATCGGTGAAGTCAGAGAGAATCCAGAGTTCTCTAAAATCAGATTGATGGAATAATTAGGACTGTGCATCACCCTAAACTCACCATCCCTCGTCATAAAACATGGTAGAGGCTGAATCATGCTGTGGGAATGTTTTTGTTTTCACCTGGTTTTTGTTGAGTGAAATGGTGTAAAACCTTTTAGCGTTTGCAAGAGATTCAAGTCGCCTTCAGTTAGGACAAAATCACATTTATGTTTCTGGTGGTAACATGAAAAAATATGGAAAAGTAAAAGTTTCCATTACTATATAAAGTATAAAGTTGACCATCCAGCTTTATTTAAAAGCAAGAAATAAAAACCTGCTAGGTGATGCAGAATGTGTCACTCTTTCCTTTAGACCACATATGTCACCGGGCCACATCCGGCCCGCGAGAAGATTTTCTACGGCCCCTGGGATGATCTTGATTTATTATTAGAACCGGCCCGCAGCAAGCCGGCACCCCGTCTGAAAAAATGCGAGATGCACAACCCCCCCCCGTTCTATCAGTCCGCAGGAAATTTGCTTGGGCGGTCCGCTGCACTAGACCAAATGCGTCATTTAAAAAAATCTCAATGAACATTCGATCAGTCCGGCCCTCGGCTTGTAGCTAAATTTTTTATTTGGCCCTCCGTCCATTTGACTTTGACACCCCTGCTTTAGACCATTCCAGGCTGAACATATTGACTAAAACTCAAAGACGCGATCAGATCACATCTATGAGAAAAATGCTTTGCGTTTTCTACAAATGCATGTCTGAAATGCTTTTTTCATACTGTTCATCCACCCTGATCTGTGGGGAGTCAAAATGTTTGCCAGATGTTTACATTTTTGGGCTGAGATGCTTGTATCCTGGGACAGACAAACAGCGTTTCATTGGCTGGCCAGGGTTGCTCACTTCAGAGCAGGCAGTCGTGACGCAGAGGGAAGGGAGGAGAGTTACGAAATGTTAGTTTTACCGTCCCACTAGAGAGAGGACCAGCCGTCCGACCCACCGCCCCTCCACCGACCCCTCCCTTCCCGTTAGTCCCTCTGAAGTCTTCCCATGGTGGGAACACTGGCAGACCCGGTGGATAATTGGAAACTTCAGTCCCCAGAAAACAATTATCAAGGCTTTCCAAATATACTCCACCATGAGGTCATCCTGTTTGTTTCAATCGTTTGCCCTTGCTTTAGGAACGTCTTGCCACACTGCTGCCCACACACCAGCCCCTCCTTCGCCCCATTCCTTTCTGCTTTGATAGCTTTGGGTTTGCAGGAAAACAGCCTCGGACCAGTGGATTGTGAGTGCGGAGGCCAGAACAGTTCCTGGTATCCTCCTCATCCTGGCACCGTTTTGTCTTTGGCAGCAGTCTGAGCTGCTCCGACTCGTTCTGATGACCCAGGACAGCAGCAGCGAAGAGCTGCCGCTCTCTTTTTCATGGCGAAGGGTTCCTCAGACATCAGACACCTCTTCTTGCTGAAGATGTACCCGCCCGCCTTAATGGGCCTTGATATTGATTCAACTCCACAAAAAGCAGAACTGGGCTTTTATCCCATGTAGAAAGCAGCACTCCAGTTCCACAAATGCTTTCAGGGAAGCCTTGTAAGAGATGGGAAAGACTACAGCTGTTTCTTTTGCAAGTTGCTGTGTGGTAATGTTTGAAATGGAGGTGCAGAAAAAAATCGATTCTATAGAGAATCACAATTCCTAGTCCTTGGTAGACCTTTTGCAATAAATCAATTAATCACATGCTAAATTAAAACAAACTCAGTCATTTCCATTTGCATGGCTATTTATTTTTCTTTTCTCTCTTTCCACTAAAAACTGGATGACAAAAGTCTTTGGTTTGGTGTTTTGGTCTCAACTAGCCCCTTTTTTTTCCAAGGATAATTCTGTTTACATAGACTTCTTAATTCATTTTATTTATTTCTGTTGCTTTATGTATTTTGAATATTTAAAATGTCTTCCAGTTCCGGTGTTAAATGTTCAGTAGAATTTAAAGGTTATTGATATTTGAGAGGCTGTACTTGCATTATTATGCCATTCTGTTATATTACTTGAAAATGGTCTCAAAATAATAATAATATTGTTTATCGCAATAACGTCCGGGAGGATTTATTGCCCAGCAAAATTTGTTATCGTAACAGACCTCATCCTGTGAATTCTGAATCAATGCTTAATTTATTTTGTAAAATAATATTTTGAATAATTCCTGGATAATTTTTTAAAGTAAAAGTCAGACAGCTAAGCTAGGCTAATTCGGGTAATTTAAGTTACAGAATTTATATGCATGAACTTGTTTTTGCTTAAATATAAACTGATGTAATTTGACACAGACTGGAACTTTATAGAATACATAGCTCTCATGTGACGTCACACATCCGGGAACTTTGTAGCTAACAGCCATCTTGGTAGGAATCCGTAACTAACTGGAGTTGCTATGACGACAAAAAATGAGCCACATGCTAGATAGAACTAGCTCTATCTAATTTACAAACAATATAAGTACATTATAAACGTTACTCGATTATAGTTTTTGAGCACTCTTTGTTGGTCTCGAAGCTATAGTTTATCAATTCTTTGCACTCCTCCTGCCTACCAAGATGGCAGTACAGTGGTGTGAATCACTTCTTGGAAGCACATATTGTTTTAAATAAATGTTTTATTTGAGTAAACTGTTTCAGAATTGAAAATAGTTTCTGAATTGAATCATCAACCTAAAAATCAGAACCAAATCAAATTGCTAGGATCTATCAGTAAATCTCACACTTTATATGTGATTTTATGTACTTTGGTTAATTAATTGTAAATGTGAAATTTATAGTGCTGAAACGATTAATTATTAGATGACTTGTGATGAATGGATTATTGAAATATTCATCAAATAATTTAGCAATCGATTAATCGTTAACTGGAGCAAACAGACTTCTCAGAGAAAAATTTACATTAAAAAAATTAACATTAAAGATTAAAAAAGACCATTTTTGTCTATAAACATGTTAAACTCAAGTGGCAGTTTTAGTTTAACCCAGTTCAAATTCTGTAAAAATTAAACACCTTTTGCTATCCCGTTATGGATAAAAAAGCTTTTCACATGTTGATCATTTTAGCTGCAAAGAATCAAGAGCTATATTATTTCATTTTAGGCATTAGAATGTTTATTGTATTTTAAAAAGGAATTGAAGTGTTTATAAGTTTATAACTTGTTCATGCTATTCCATGCCATATATTTGAATCTGTATTTTCCAGGTCATTAATGTGGAAATAAGTGTCATTTGGCATCTTAAGAATAACCACAAGATGGCAATGTTCATATGCTGTGACTAAACAGCCAGTCATGAGATGGCTGAAGCCTCAAACCACTCGCTGAAAGGCAGGAACCGACTTGTGAAAAGAGAAATAAAACTATTGAACTTCCGCTTTCTACGTGTAAAAAAAAAAATTACCCTTTTCTGGGCTTATTTCTGTTAGCAGATGGGAGGGGGAAACGTTTGCAAAGTTCCCTAATCGTAAACTGCTGTAAAACGAACCCAAGCTTTTTTCTTCTTCTTTATTTAACACCTGACGATCACCTTGTCGGACATGTTTGATAGCAGCGGCAGCAGCGCGCGCTCTCTGACCGAACATGACGTCAGAGGGAAAGGAGCGAGAGAGAAGGGGAAATTCCACCTGTCGTTTCTTCCTGTCTCACTAGCATGTGATACGGACGAGTCATCGAGCCTCCTTTGCTCCACGAATCCGTACCTTGCTATGATGTAATCCTGTGAAAGCACTCAGAGCTATTTTTAGCTGGAAAAAATGTGGAAAACTTGACTGGTATTGTAGGAATCGGCTGATGATAGTAAAGTTTGTTTTGTGAGGTCAGAGTGACTTCCCTTCATGGTGAAATCAGATAAAGTGGTTCTAATAATAATCTAATAGCACAAAGCAACATCTCACTAAAGGGAGACAATGATATTTGTTCTTTTTTATTGAACCGTTTTCATCCTCTTAGAAAATGGGTTCTGTCTCTTTAAGGATGACCTCTATTCTGATTGGTCACTCAGGCTGTACCTGTTTTCTGCTCTGTAGGCGTGACGTGCCTGTTTTAGACCTCTATAAAGGAGTCTGATGAGCTGTTAGTAGGTCAGTGTAACTTTTGCTCTGTTTTCTTACACTTCTCTTTTGTTTCTGTTCCCTTTTTTTAAAACCCCCCCCAGAGGCTCAATATATGTAAGAAACATACAACGGAGTATTAGGGTCATGCTAAGAAAATTAAAGATATAAAAGTATAAGAATAAAGTTGTACAGGAATGAATACATGTTCATACAAGAATAAAGTTGTTGTATGATGAGAATAACGTCATAAATTTAGACTTTATTCTCTTAATATTGTAACTTAATTCATAAAATATTATGACCTCATATTATCAACTTTTTCTTGTATCATTTCAACTTTTTTCTTGAAATATTATGATCCTATGCTTGAAATATATTATGACTTTATTCTCAAAGGAATTATTACTATATTCTTTAAATATTATGACTTTATTCTCGAAATATTCTTAATTTATTCTAACGAGTAAAAAAATTTCCTGGCCGTCTTGGAATGTTAAGTGGAGTTTTTGGAGATTAAACATGCAACCCAGAGAGTGTAATGCCATCAGACACCGTGCATCTGTGGCATCTAGGGAGCTTAGAGGCTGGGAAAGCACCTTAAACCTGTTTGCAAATTTCTTGAATCATTCGTAACGAGTGTTTTAAAGGGACAGTATCATGTAAAATCAAATTTTTTTTAGCTTTGCATCATGTAATAATATTATTCCCTCATCAAAAACATACCTGGAGTGTTGCTTTCATTCTTTAATGTGTTTAATGTCCTTTAATCTCCATGGCAACCATTCAGCTGTGCAAAACCTAATGCCACCTTTGAGCCGTGGCTCCTCGTCGGAGCTGCGGCACAGAGCCTCCCCTGTGACTCCCCTACTCAGCTCCTTCAGACTAGCCAGCAGCAAGTAGCAAACACCTGGTGGAACTGCTCATTATATGAGCTACTTCTCAGTGCAACTCTGGTAAAAACGTTGTTAAAGAGTAAATAGACTAGCAATGTTGTGTTGACTTTCTGGAGGCGGAGTTCAGAAAGAGCAGGAGGTTTTAAAGAGGCAGAGGCCCAATTTCAAGATGTTAAATCATAAAGTAAAATCTGTGTTGTCATATTTGATATATATAGCATTTTTTAAACAACTGAAGGTAAGATAGTTACTTGATTGCGCTCTAAAATGGCAATACGAGTCTGAAAAACACATAATTACAAGGCTGTGTCACTTGTTCAAGGTTGTGATTTTCTGAAGGATTGACAAAAACATGTAAAAAACCCAAAATCTTACCAAGTATTTTGATCTAGTTTCTAGTGCAAATATCTTAATTTCGTTGAGATAAGACAAAACTAACTTACAAGTAACTCTTTAGCAAGTTACAGGAGCTTGTTTTGAGTGAATTATTCCTAAACATTGATGAAAAAGTATTAGTTCCACTTGCAGATTATTTTACTTCTAACAAGATATTTATAAGTGAATTAATCTCCCAGTAGAACTAGTACTTTTTCATCAATATTAACCAAACAAACTCCTATCTTGCTGAACAGCTACTTGTATGCCTGTTTTGTCTTATTTAAAGTTTACTAAAATATTTCCACTAGAATTGTTTTTTGTGTTTTTGCAGTGAACATTTTAAAAACAAGATGACCTCTCATTGTTAATCCTCAACTGGATGAAATGGCTGAACAAGTTATCCCAATATAAGCAGTTCATACCAGTTGATGTCTGTAATTGTCTTTCAGTAATTATTGTTTTTTGTTTTGTTTTAAATATATGAAATATTGTGAAACTGGTGATATGACCTCTACTGGTTTATCCAGTTTTCACTCCACACCATTGTTTATTTTTAAACAGTTATCAGGCACTGTGGCAAAACGGTTAAATACTGCTGTGCAAGTTACTCAACATGTTGTTGCTAGGTAACCAAAGAATGAGTGAGTTGCTAGGTAACCAAAGAGGGAGTGAGTTAGTTGATTCCACCAACCTTGTTTAGGAACTGAAGCCTTTTCCTCTGCCTACATCTCCCAGAATGCTGTGCAGTTCTGGATTGGAGTTCAGTGAATGTTCTGTATATTGTATTTTGAATATTTTATCAGATGTACTAGTTAGTGATATTGATCACGTGTCTGTCGCAATACATATTGCTGCTGAGAACAAGGATTGTTTGTCGTGAACACACACTGAGCCGTGCCTCAGTGTGTGACTTTGTTTGCAGGGAGGATGCTGTTGGCCCTCTCAGCATGCTGACATCATGAGACCAGCTAACCGCATTACTGCAATATATTTATGGTGCTCGCTGTGGTCCTAGCAGGTCCGCCAGCGTATTGAGCTGTATCTCTGATGTTCATGTAATCCCATTAAGGAGTGGCTGAGTTTGTAATGTTCTAGCTCGCTGCTGTTTCAAGGCACAAAATAGTTCCTTGCGAAAATAGAAGCTGTCTTTGTCTGCAGCTTCAGCACATAATGGCTTTTCAGCCTGTTATTCTTTGTGTCTGCTTGGAGGTAATGAGGCAGTTGTGAGTGGATCATGAAGGCTTCTCCTGAGTCAGCTCAGTGCGGATTTACACTGAGCTTTGTCTGAAGATGCCACACGATCTGTCTGCTTTGCACTCCCAAGTAATGTTACAAACTTCAAGCAAAGACAGCTTTTAGAATGGATAATGAGCTTTAGCTGATTTATTTTTTTGTATCTGGTGAAATGCTTTTCAGCCCCTTTTTTAGGACAAGATGTTCTCAGACTTGGTTAATTATTTAAGTATACAGAAGCTACGCTGCAAAAACACAATCTTACCATGTAATTTCGGTCTAGATTTTAGTGCAAATATTTTAGTACACTTGAAATAAGACAAAACTAACTTACAAATAACACAGGAGCGTGTAGGACACAGAGGGTAACCCAAAAATTAAAACATGATTTTGCATGTTTGCTTTATTGGAAGATATGGATCAAGTTTCCTTTTTTTGTTGTTGTCTAAACAAATGTATTCTCAATTATAAGAACAGGATTTGGATCACTTTCTTTTATGACTGGACAATAAATCAATAACAATATATTGCGATAGACATAGACATGTGATCAATATCAATAGATAATACACCTGATAGTTTATATTCTCAATGTTGAATATTTTAACTGTTCTGGGAGCATTCTGGGAGATGTAGGCAGAGGAAAAGGCTTTAGCTGCCAAACAAGGTTGGTGGAATCAACTAACTCACTCACTCTTTGGTTACCTAGCAACAAAGCTGTTGCTAGGTAACTTGCACAGCAGCAGTTGAATGTTCCGTCACTGTGTCTAATATCTGCCTAAGAATAATAAAAAATAATGACTTGGAGGGAAAACTGGATAAAGCAGAAAAGGTCACCCCACCAGTTAGGCAGTATTTCAGATAATTAAAACAAAAATATTAACTATTATCAATAACAACTTTTTCAAGTGTTTCAGCCATACTTTCTTTTAAATCTCTTCCTATATTTAGTTGAGTTTAATTAAATGAAATAACGGCTCATTTTGGTGCAGCAAAGTCAGATTTTCAGTAAAAGTTTCTGGATAAACGTGGTTAAACTTATAAAAGCTTGGTTATAAAAAAGAAAATACTTTGAGTTGTATTTAACATTATATTGGTACTCTACGGATGTCATGGCGTTTGAGGAATAATGAGTCGAAACTACAGCATTGCAGTGGTCTGTGTTTTTTTTGTTTGCGTAATCAACAAAAAAAAAAAAAAACAGCCTGATGGAAATAGTCTTTGTTTGTTATACCTGCATGAGAAGCAGCTCGATGTGATGAATGACGTAACGCGGCGATTCGTCTGACTGACGGCAGCTCAAATGGCCCTCAGAGGTGAGACGTTCACGTTGTGGATCTTGGCCTGCTCCTCGTCTTTAATTATTGATGTGATGCTGTCTGCATGTGTGTGAATGTGGAATGAGCAGCAGTAAACCCAATACTATCTTATCTCTGTTTATAAAAACTACAGCATGGTGGATTTTTAAACATATTTTCACAGGCCTTCAGGTTTATTGATACAACAAAATGGAGCGTACAATGAAAACTGTTGAAATTCCCCTTATGTTTTATGTATTCAGACCACTTAAACTTCTACTTTTTGTCTTGTTACAACCACAAACCTTCAGGTGTTTTATTGGGATTTTATGTGAGAGGCCTTGACAAAGTAGTGGATAATTGTTGAAGTGGACTGGAAATGCCAGCTGTTCTGCTATCTTTTCTTTTTTTGTAATTATTTTTGTGATTTTTTTCTTTCAGTAATTTTTTTTTGCAATCACATGCATTGATTTTGTGGTGGTACTTCAGAATATTTTTATAAATATTTTGAATTTTTCAATATTTTTTCCCTATTAAACCTCTTCCAGAATCTAAAAATAGAACCCTAAGCATTTAAAAAATAAGTCACTGCAAAAATATAAAATCCTCCAAGTATTTTTGACCTAGTTTCTAGTGCAAACATCTGAGTAAACTTGAAATAAAACAAAACTAACTTACAAGTACCTTTTTGTGAAGATATAGGAGGTTGTTTTGTATCAATAATTTATCAATATTGATGAAAAAATACTAGTTTCACTGACAGATTGTTCACTTATAACAAGAAAGTTTTTCCTTTTGTTTTAAGTGAAATAATCTCCCAGTGGAAATAAAGCTGGGTTGCTAGGTGACGGGCTGGGCTTGGGTGCCGTTGCTAGGTAACACAGCCAGTGGAACTAGCAAGGGCGTCACTTTTAACACGGGAAAAAATTTGTGAAATAATCTGCCAGTGGAACTAATACTTTTTTGTTTTTATCAGTATTTAACTTTACTTACTTTTATGTCTTTCTGAAAAGTTACTTGCAAATTATTGTGTCTTATTTCAAGTGTGCTAAGAAAAATGCACAAGAATTAAATTAAAATAGTTGGTAATATTTTGCGTTTTTTCAATAAAATATATTTAAAATAACCATATGCACTTTCCTTCCACTGTCTAATGTTGCAGCTCTGTCATAAAATCCCAGTAAATTACAAAATGTTTGCTTTAACATGTGAAAATGTTTCTGTATCTTCTAGAATTGATTTGCATGTTTGTGCATTATTCATATCGCATAATACTGAGAGCATGGCCAGGTAAGCCGAACGCTGCCACAGGCATGTGATCTTTGCATCGCTCTCTGCTCAGAGGTGCTAATGAATGATTCACACTCTGCTGAATGTTGTCTTTCTTCCAGCGGTTCCCACACACACAGCTCCTTGTTGGGTCTCTCTATCTCCATCAGGACACTGAATCATCTCAGCTCAAGACTAAACTACGCACAGTCACTGTCCGAGAATGATAAACCAGATCACACTAGAGCTGCCGGATTGCTGAACCAACTAGATTGTTGTGACAAAACGTGTGACCCCAGCCGGCTGGCATGCTGCGTAGCTTGTTTGACCTCCAATCTTCTACAATAATCTGGAATTGAAGTGTTTTCTCACTCAATAATTTTTACCCCATCAGCGAAGTGAAGTGAAATATCTCACTGCTGCCCAGGTTTTGACCTCATTTGGGGTCTCCTGTATGATCCACCTCTGTCTCATTAGACGACTAACTGCCTCGGTAGAAATATTTACAGCTCTGATTTGAGCGTCGTATGACCTCTGAGCTGCACAAATACACGAATGTCCTCCAAACGCCCCCATATCTCACACTGAAGGATTTTCTCCTGATATCTGAAAGCTTGTTGAGAGTTGTAGTGTTTACCAAAACTCTGCTTGGGAATTAAATTTATGTTTTAGTTTGACGCTCAGACGTTTGTCTGAAACAGAGATCAGGAAGAGGAAGCATTGAATTTTCGGCTTATTTCAGGGATACTTTTAAGAATAAATAACAGTAATCTTTAGCAGGCATTTATTGTATTGTTTATCATTTATCATGATTATCGTCGCTATGATAAATTCTAATTGATGTTTGAAACTCCCCAAAACAGTTTTCTCCACTTCTTGTTCAATGAAAGCATCAATCACATTCTAATAAATTACATTTTAGTGATGCAAATCGCCCCAGTTTATGTGGCTGGTGTCCTAAAAGCACATTACAGGGAATGTTTTTCAAGTATTTGTGGGGCTATAATTGCTCTATCACAGCTTTACAGTTGCCTAAAAAACATGTAATAAATAGTTTATTGTCACTTTTATTGTCATATTGTCCTTTACTCATCATAGGGTGATATGAGTTAAAAATAAAATCAGATTTTTTTTAATACCAGATCCGATTTTAATCAATTTTTGTTTTTGTTTTTTTTTTTGCTCCTTCCTTTCTAAAAGAGAAATTACAAATGACAGAAAATAAAAGTGGCTTTTATTTCAATCATTCAGTATTGAATGATTGAACATGAGAATTTTGTTGTATTACTTTATTTTCATATTACAACTGTACATCACTTTATTTTCCTAAAAAAATATCTTTGTCCCATGCTTGTGTTTTGTTGTAGAGTTGAAGCTCTTAAACATGCTTGTCAAACAAGATGGCCGCCTTGAGCGTGCTGACTTCACTCTGAACTATGAAAACCCAAGAAGCGAATTGTGAAACAAAGTTCAGATCTTCCCAAAATTTTTATCTTCAACAACCAAAAATTTGATTAATCTATTTAAATTGATTCATTGCCCAGTCCTAATTTAGCTTCTGAAACAGTTGAGGAAAAAAACCCAACTAAATAACACTCATAGATTATTGATTTAAAATGCATTACAAAAGTTTTCATATTCCTTAAACCTTTTCAGATTTGATCACATTACATCCACAAGCTTCAGTGTACTTTATCAGCATTTAATAATCATACTCATCATGATTATTAGTTATCATCTTGATGAGTATGATTATTACTCATCATGTTCATAACGAGTATTAATGTGACCAACCGTCTCAGATGGGACGTTTTAAACCTACTCATGTGCAGGTCTTCCTGTTAATATACTGTAATTTACATGAGTAAAACTCTTCCTTTTCTTCTTCTCTTATGTTGTTTTGGGCACCAAAACTGGCTCCAGCCCTGGGGCCCTTGTTCTCTTAAATCTGGCCCTGCTTCCTCTTAATTCATGCATTACTTCACGTTGAACTGTCACTTAAAATTCCAGCAACTTATGTTGAAGTTTGTGATTGATTTGGAACAAATTGCATTGAACAATAAACTACTACACCCAAGTGCTTTATTAAAAACTAATTTGAATAATCTTTCCATCTGAATTTGGCACCCAACGATGGCTCTAGTTTGTGTTGATCAAATTAGGCAGTTTTTCCCTGCTTTGTTTTCTGTTTGCTGATGGCCTCTGCTTTTCACAGCAAGAGTAAGATGTGAGCTGATTGTCATTGTTTTGCCCTCTCAGGTAGTCTGCACAATCTGTGCACTGATCGCACATCAAGGCTCGCTCTTTGTCTGCTCTGGTTGGTACGCTGCCGTAGAGAGAACAAAGTAGAACAAAAATGCAGCGTGTGATACAGGGCTTTTTGTGATTTCACACAGAGGTTGGGTTTCTTTTTATCCCACTGACACGTTTCCAGGAAAAAGCCACTTGAACATCTTCACTTTTATTGCCTTTGTCACGTTGCCTTTCAAAGTTCAGCAGAGATCGGGTTTGTTGTGCTAATGGGGGGAAATTACAAAGGATAACTTGGAAGGGTTGTAAGTTGGTGGCAGATAAAAACTAATTTTTCTGTTGTTTTTTAAAAAGTAACACTTAATTCTTCTGGATTTCATAAAATGTGGGAGTTTACTCCAGATTTGGTTTAGTGGGGCTGCAAACTACTGACCCACAGGATATTAAAGATTAATAATGTTCTGCTGCTTTTGCATAGTATCCAAAAATATTCTTGATATCTATAAGGAATTTTTTTTCCTTTGCGTCTCTTTATTAATCCAACACAGATATTTCCACATACAAATTTAAAAAACGTTCGAAACAAACGAAATGAATGAATGAACGTGGCATTATTAATATTCTTTTTTTCACTGTCCACATTGAAAACACAAAATTATGTCAAATACTTTTATTCTAGTTTCTACTACACGCACATTAGTACATTGAACTCATAACATAAACGATTATATTAGTGAAATAATCTGCTAGTGGAACTAAAACTTCATCTTTAATCAATATTAGGGAATTATTGACTTAACACAAGCTTCTATATATTCCCAGAAAGATACGTGAAAGTGTCTTATTTCAAGTGTACTAAGATATTTAAACTAAAACTTAGACCAAAATACTTGGTAAGATTTTGTGTTTTTTACTGTGAAAGTTTTAAATATTGTCTTTTTTCTAATTTTTTACCTGATTCTGGTATAGCTGGTAGATCAGAATAACATACCATAAACAAACCAAAACATCCATTAATGTAGCAAAATAGTTACTTACAGCAATTATTGCAATAATAATTAATGATGTATGGAAACAAAGTTCCCCAGTTGGTTCTGAGAACATTTAATATAAAAGTGTTTGGGGTTTAAACATGGAAATGGATGGATGAATAAATGAATGAATGAACAGTTATATGGATGAACAGAAGGATTAATAATCCCTTGGAAAATGTAATTGTAATGTAAAATGAAAAGTAATCACTCCGTACTTTTCAAACTGCTTAAAACTGATATGCCTGTAAATATCTAAATGGCTTTTAACAATAATCAGGTCATGACATTTTTCTTCACAGATTTGTCTGTATATATTAAATATGATGATGATATTTACTGGAAGAACAACACACTGTAATCGAGCCAAAACTGGACAAGAAAGGAAACATTTTGCATTTATGATTATTAAAAAATTTATTCTGTACATATGTTGTACTTCTAACTCCTCAAGTGGCTTTTAGCTTCACACAGTTCAAATCATGTAAAAAATAAAATAAAATCTCCTACCGATCACCTTTTTCCATATAATTATTACTCTGTTAATCCAAAAAAAGTAATCAAGAGATTAGCTGCACTGATGTCAGGTCGAGCAGGAAGGTCTGAGCTTTTCACATGTTGATGTTAGAAATATGGTTTTTGATACAAAATGATCAAGCATTCACTAAATTAAGGCAATAAAATATTTATTTGCTTATTTAAAAAGGGAGTTAGGCTTTAATATATTTCTAACTTTGTTTAAAAAAAAAGGCTTAAATAAAAATAATTGCAAAATGTTCCAATGTTTTTATCTGATTAATCATCAGAAAAATCTGTAACTAAAATAATCGCTGGCTGCAGTGAGAGCTGAGGCGTTTAGTATGTTAGTTTCTCTTTAAAAGTCGACCCATCTGTTCTTTCATCACTTTACCAAATTAGGTTTAATATCTTTATATAAATAATTCACTTCTGGCTCCGTCAAATATAGTTTGTTTTTCCCGTGTGAAGACGCAGAGAGCGCTCGACGCTCTGACCACAAGACCACCCCTTCCTGTTTGCTGAAATTCACTTCTGATGAAAGATTATTTTCATTATCTTCTACTAAGTTAACTTTGACACAATATTATATAAGCAATTTTCTTTTTTCTTTCTGATCACATCTGTGATGGGCTCTGAATGTTTTATAGGTCAAATATGTAACATTTTTTGGTAAACATGAGGAAGAGAGACAGTTTGCTCCTCCTCTGTCTGTCAAATGTTTCAGTTCTTTATTTTCACGATTTGTTTGTTGTTATTGCATGAAAGCAAAATGCTTTAAACACTCAGGAATTATGTAAAATATATAAAATATAACAGTTTTCAGTAGATACAAAATCACTTGCCACTTTATGAGGGTCAGCTGTGGGTTAATGCCAATCAATCAGCCAATCACATGGCGGCAACTCAAGTATTTAAGCATAAAGATGTTTGAATCAAACATAAGAATGAGGAAGAAAAAGGATTTAACTGACTTTTAAAAGTAAGATGATTGTTGTTGTTTCCAGTCGGGCTGGTCAGAAACCACTGCTCTACTGGGATTTTTATTTATTCACAATCATCTCTCTGGCTTACAGAAGATGAAAAGTCCAGTAAAGCCTGTAAATATGACTCAGAAGCTCAGATAACGAATATTTGCTCGAAACTTATCTGGAAAACTATCTCTGAATGCACAAGTTGAAGCCAAGAAGCAGATGGGCTACAGCAGCAGATCACCACACCGAGCGGCTCGGTTTAGCTGCGGTTACAGGTTCAGCAGAAATTCACAAAAACAAATTCTCCAAATGCTGCCTGATGACTGAGTCTCAGTTCAGGCAGTAAAGAGAGAATTTGGTGTAAATGACATGAAATATTATCTTTTTTGTTCTCCAGTCTAGTTTTTATGTTTTGTTTCACCCCTAACCTTGTCTGGAATATTTTTGTTTATCGCTCATAATCCATGTTTAGCGCCCCCTACATGTGTGGAGGAATAAAAAACAGCATTCTGAGACACTTTAATGTTTCTGTGTGGATAAAAACAGGATTATAATAGTTTTGGGTAAATCAGTTAGTTTTAATTAGTACGTTTTCTAGTTTTTATTACTTTTTTGTTTAGTTTCTATTAGTTGTAGTAGTAGATGCGGCCACGCAGATTAACTCTGTCTGACTAAATAGACAAAGCATTTGGTTTGGTGTTTAGTGTAACTGGAAAAATAATACTAAAAATAATAATGAAATAATTTAAAACCAGCGTGAAGCGTGACTACGAGGTGAGTGTGAAGCTCCTCACCGGGCCGAACCTCCATGATCAGGTTAGCGCTGGTTCATTAACCACTAACGTAGTGACCAACCGGGACCAGACATAAACTTTACAGGGAAGACGGAGCCACACGCTGAGCTCCCTGTTGAGGTGGAAACGCAGCGTATAATTGTTCGTTCACAAAGATAAGTCATTCTTACCACTTATTCAACGCACCTCTGAAGGCGCCACTACAAGTTATTCTTGCGGTTCACACAGAGCTAATGCGGTTTTAAACTCCCACCTTTCTCCAAAGAAACATAATTCCTCACAGGAAGTTGATGTAAATATCCACACAGGTATATTTACATCAAGGTCATCATCTGGGGTCATGCTCACTAGCCTTAGCATTCACAACATGCTATGCTAGCTGCAATGTAGCAGAAAGGAAGTGGGGTGAGGAAAAGAGGAGACGAGCAGCGCCACATTAGATTGTGATTGACAGCGCTAAGACCCGCCCCCTCGCTCTTATTGGTTGTTTCTTGCACTGGGAGATCGATTTTTTCCACAGATCATCTGTCCCATACCAAACTGTGAAACTATGTACAAAAATATAATTTTATAAACTGCACATTGCAGCTTTGATAAAAATATTTTCAGTTTTTGTTATTTTGTTAGTTTTAGTTCATTTTAATAACCTTAATAGTAAGTGATCGTAGACAATATTTTTTTGAAAATGGGCGCATAATAAAACTACATCACCAAACTGATTAATTTAAATCCTCAGAATGCCTTTTTCATATTTTAAAGGGATGTATCGCTCTCATGCTGATTTTAGTCACCTGCTTGGCCCTTATTGTTTGGTCAAAGTCTAAAGCGAAGGTTTACCTGTCCGATTGTTTACTTACACCTCCAGCACTCCTCTGCCTCTGCTGGAGGAACCTGTCGATCGTCTTTCAGCCCGTTCTAGGTGTGGCCTCCATGCTGGTCTTTTCTGGTCTGCCCTCCCCCGCTCAGCCCTCATCCATCAAGCACAACTCACCTGAAACCATTTGCATGCTCCTCGCTGATTGGCCAGGTGAAGGCCCTGCGCCTCAAGCCGTCTCTACCAATGGCGACCGCGCTGCGTGACTCATAGGGAGAGGACAAGTTGCTTCACTACACTTCTGCTTTTTTTCCTGTTTCAAACAGCAGCCATTGCATTGTCGTGTTTTTTCCCCCTCCTGTGTAATTTTTTTTTGTTTTGTCAGTGTGAGGAAGAGGCGTGAGTCTGGCCACTTCACGGCTTTACGCACCTTTCCCCCTCATCTGAATACATCTTGGATTATTCCCAGTTTCACCTTCTTGTTGTCTTTTTTTTCCCCCAATGGTCGGTGCGATCGACTCTTGTTCGATCGCTATAATGGATCCTGTCATCCGAATCCAGTGTCTTTGAGGTCAGTTATGAACAACTCTCATGTAAACTTCTTGCTTAGTCCGATAATTGAAGCCGTTTTGGTTGTGATGTTTGAAGCCAATCTTCAGAAACTGATCAACATTTTTATAAATTTAACATTTGATTGTCATATTTGGGTTTAAATTGGGTGTGTATTTGGTAACAGTCCCATTAAAAGCAGAAAAGAAGTTAATTTGAAACCTGACTTTATGACATTTTTCAGTTACACACCTTGTCCTGTCAAAGGTCTCTCAGGAGCTTTAACAAGTTATTCCAGTTCAACTGAAGAACCTCTCATTTTTTCCACGCTTACTTCTGTTTCACATATTAATCATGGAAAAAGTTAAACAACTTTCACTGTTTTATGATCAATGTGGTTTACATTAAACCTAAGATGCTTTAGAGAAACTGTTGTTGAACTTTATTTTATGAAAAGGATTTCAAACTTGATTTTTTTTTTTTGGTTTTTGCACATTGTTTCCAAAAACTCTCACAGCGATCGTTAACTGATACGCTTGTCTCTTGCATTTCTTTTACAAATTGTTGCCTTATAAGGGGTGTTGAACCAAGGGCGGGAACAGACTTTTGCAAGCCCCTGGACCAAACCCACATCTATTTTTCATGGTGTGTTAATCAGTGATTACTGACCAAATTGATTTTAATCTGTCGCGGGCGTCCGCTGTATTCTTGGTGAACGTCAAAAAAGCAGCTATTGTGTGGCGGTTTTCGCCTCCAGCGGTTCTTTATGTGTAAAGTCTGTCAAGCTTCATGCATCAAATATTAAGTTCACCAGAACAGAATGTCACTTTTCTCGTAACGTGGATTGATGTTTAAACTTTAGTCGTTTGCTTCCTCTTTTCTGCATGTAAAGATGACCTTCTCCAATTCTGTGTTTTCACATTTATCCTCCTTTGAATCAAATGATTCAGCTTAACGTTTTTGAGAAGCTGTTTCTAAAAGTTGCTCCGAGCAGCAGAGATAAAAGCTTGCTTCCTGTTTCACCAGAAACCCAGTCTGCACTGTGGGGACCACAAGAAAACACAGTGTGCATGCTGGAGTACTGCATAAACGCGCTTGCAGCCTGAGATGCATTCACACCCAATTCAGTTGGAGATGAAGCTCAGCTTTGGTTAAACATATAGAAAAAAAATGGATTATGGAAATGATTTTATTGTTATTCATTATCATTTTCATAAAAAAGTTAGCTGAAATACAGCTCTGGAAAAATATAAGAGATCATTTAAATTGATCAGTTTCTCTCATTTAACTTTTTATAGGTAAATGTTTGAGAAAAATGAACATTGTTCTTTTATTATATGAACTATTGACAAACTTGTCTCTGAAATTACAAGCAAAAAGTTTTTATTTATTTGCAGAAAATGAGAAATGGTCAAAATAACAAAAAAAGAAAACAACTTAATGTTCATTTAGAAAGAGCAACACCAATGTTTTAACTCAGGAAGAGTTCAGAAATCAATATTTGGTGGAATAACCAGCAGGTTTTCAGTGCAGTGGTCTCTTTATTTTTTCCAGAGCTGCATTTCTTTATCTGCAGTTCAGGGCTTTTTCAACTTGGAAAGAGAAAAAGTATTTATTCAGCATATTTATTCTCACACCCTTCAGCATTTGTGTGTGAATGACTCTGTTGTTGACCTGGTCTAAGTTTGCATTTGTCCTAAATTTCTCCTCTTTTCCCACCCTGATTTGTATTGTAAATGAGGCCTTCGTGCCTCACAGTGTCACCTCAGACTAGCTGCTGTTTTGCGACACTGTGTGAATCTCATTTGGGGGCTGATAAGGAGCAGAAAGAAGTGGGGCAGGGGACAGGGTGGCAGTTGGCTCTTCTTTCTGTACAAAGTCAACAAGTTTAGCCTGTAATTAGATCATTAGGGTTTGGGCAAGAGGACCGGGACGTTGCAAGAGGAGCCCCGTGATGAGGACGAGAGGAGGCGGGTTTTGCTGCGTTACTACAGTTTCAGTGTTTTGAGATATGTAAAAATGGAGGGATTATTGTGTTTCATGTTCCAGGAAGAATAAACAGAGTTTGTGTTCAAATAGGACAAACATCAGCTGCGATAAATGCTTGCAAACTACACATCCAACCTGTAAGAAACGTGTAAACAAGCCTTGATTGCATGTGTTTCAATACTCAGGTTCTGTTAGAAGCTTATAAGCAGGCAGTATCTTACCTGTAGTAGATAATGCGCTTGGTGTTTTCATTTACTATAAATAAATGTTGGTTGGACTGACAAAACTTCTACTTCTACATTATAAATGTTATTTTCAGAACATTTCAGCACATCGTAATTTTTCCATTTAGACATTATTTATATGGAAACCAGCTTTTAATACATATAAATTGAGGTATTGGGTTGGGCAACACCAATGAGCATCCTCTGTGAAACACTTACTGAATGTGCTCTAAAATGGGACGTGTCAAACTGGAGGCCCGTGGGCCAGATCTGGCCCGCCAAAGCTATTTATGTGGCCCTCAAGACTCCAGACGGCCACTTGAATAGAAGAAACAGTTGTGTGCTAAAATATGATTTTATTAGTCAAATCAAATTAGTTTTTATCTGTGAAGTGGTAAATTACATCAAAAAATTAAATGTTTTTATTTATTTTCTGGAAGTACCGGTACTCATAAAAGTACTTCTGAACTCTGAAGTATTTCAGGGTTTCCTCCAAAGATGTAGCTTCACCTGGCGGTTGGGCGCTACGCCAGTCCACCACCTCCACACCATGGTTTTGTTTTTGTTAAAAATGTTCAAAGTTGACAGAAAAGTTTGGAAGTAAAACATCAACAATAAATAAGATTCATTGTATACAAACCTAGCTTATTACTGTTACTGGTGTGTTAAAAAATAATTTAGAATAAAGAAACAATGCTTAGCCTGGTCTGACTGTTTTAGAGTAACTGTCTCATAATGAAGGAAGGTAACGTAAAAATGAAAGATTAAATGATGCTACATATTGACTTTTCCAATACCTTACTGTTTTTATCAGAGATAAAAACAGGAAGACCATTTATACTAAAGGAAGATAATTATCTACTGCAGGTAACCACTTAGATTTTAACAGAAACTCATCATTTCTCATAATTCCTTAAAGGCATGAAATAAATCTGACGCCTCGTCCTGTCACATTAGAAATAAAGTCATGAGGAGATTTTAGGTTGCTACTTTGGAGGAAATTTCTTGATTTTCCTTGGAAAACAATCTATAATTTATGTGAATACTACCATTGTATTCATATAAAATATACTTTTATTTAATACAGAAAAGGGAGAATTACTCACAAAACAATGCATACATGAATATGTTTTTTTTTTTTACATTTTATACACAAACTTAAAAAAATTGAATAAGCATCTAAATTTAGAGGTTGATGGTTAAATATGTTTATTGCGCAGAATGTTTTTTTTCTTTATAGAGAAACAAGGTGATATATTAATAGCTAGTCATCTAAAAGTGTTGCCTTTGTTCATTCAGTTGACTGGCTGTGTGCAGCAACATGTGGGGGAGGGACTCCTAATCTTTGTATTAAATCTGTAGAAGCTGTATTTCAGAGAACATTAGGCTATTTTATTTTGAGTTTCACTTCAAAATAATGGTAGATGATGATGCTTTTTTAAAGCTTCCATCTTGAACTGTGAATTTATCTTTATTGAAAGTGAGTAGGTGTGTACAGCAACAGGTAGAGGAGGGGCAGTTCTGCTTTTATCCTGTGTAGTCTCCGGATTCTTAGAAAATCTGGTAACTTTTACTGAGAACTTGTTAAAAGGAGTAGGAACAATCTGTCAGAGTATTTTCCCACAACGTTAAGAAACCTCTGATGTTATTAGCCGCCACCCAACCCAAAATCTGTTGCCATGTAAGGCTGTTTCATGGTTCTGTAGGTTGGTGTCAAGTGTCATTCTAACATCCATTTATTTAGAAGATTGAGTTGGAGGCGAGAAGTTTTCATGCCTTTGGTTATATTTGTCTTAGGCTGATCAGCTAAATAAAACTACTGCAATAAATCATTTCCACTCTGGTGAAGTCTGTACAGCCGTAATAGGTTGTTTATGGCCAATTTTACAAGTTTTGAAAATCTCTGACTTGCTGTCAGGTGACCTGTAGTTCCAGGACATCTGCCGCGTAATTGAGGTGGCTCCAGGAAACCATCAGACTCATAGTGAAACTGTTTTATTTCCCCAGAGTACCTTATTTTTGGTCAGCGTAGATGGAAAATATTAACATGAGAAAGTGTAACTCTGTTTTGCATGTCTCTTTAGAAGTTATAATCTCTGCCTGAAATGGATTTTGGCCCAACGGTCGGAGAACTTCTAATGGGAAGTTTAATTCCTGTAAAAAAAATAAATCTGGGTGGGGAAAGTTAATGTTTAACTTTCTCTTCTGCTTTAGCAGCTACTGTGCCTCTGAGCAAGGCACATTCTGTATCCAGTTGTGCATTTGAGCAGTCGGTACTGAGAGAAGCCCTCCCTTGATAAATAAAATTAAATTGATTGAGCAACGGTGTCTCCGTGTTGCAACCCTCTCATACTTGGAACATGCTGGGACTGGCTGGCCTTTTCTTAGTAATCCACAGCTGTGATCATCAAATCTGAAGAATGTTTTCATTAAGACAGACCTGAGATATGCAGAGAATTTAGATTTTAATCCACAATTCACCTCTTAAATTTTTCCTTTCAGAATTTTAATGGCTGTTATTTAATAGTCTATATTTTTTCCTCAATCTTCAATAAATCTAAACTGACTAGGGATCGAAGGATGAGATTTATCCTGTTGTTACAGATTTTCTATGTTTTTAATTGAGTTACAGAGGTCAATACAGTTATTATTAAATCCCAAAAAATTTTATTAGGAAATTTATTTATTGTGGAATTTATACCTTTGATAGGATGACACAAAATAAATAACATAACGATGGTTTGGTGTCTATTTTAAGATTATGCTGTAAAGCTGTTAAATCAATAAAAATTAGTGCTAAATTGTGTGGAGCATAATAGACTCCACAACAGAGAGCAAGCTAACAACGTTTTAGCTAGCTCCCATCTGACTCAAGTAATTGTTTACTATTCACAAAAAATAACTGTTATTGATCAAAGGTCTGACAAAAATATACATCTAATTTGACTGAAATCCTATAAAACCCCTTTCTCCAAAAAAGAGAGACAATGTATGATGTTGACGCTAATAACCGGTTTTTAAAACGTTTAGCGATTAGCATAGCTAGCGCGGTTAGCATTGCTAGCTGGTATAGCAGCCTCTATGTTGATCTCTGTGAGAAGCGTCCAACAGGCTGCTTGCATTTCCAAATCATGTGTGCTTCTTGACAGATGGATGCTAAAAGTAACAAATTAAATAAAATAAACAAGTTTCTGTGTCCCAGCTGTTGCTTTTTTTTTTTTTGCTTCTCTGTTGAACTCTTGGAGTTGTTATTGTGACAGCAACTTGCAGTTCTCCTAAAAACTTTTCCCAAAACACATCATCAACGTTTATTATTTCCTCATTTCTAACACTAAAATATCTGCCGCTAAGCAGTGGAGTACTGTCTGTATTAAACAGAGAACTGTAATTTAAAGATTACAGATCTGTGTATAGATCTAGCCACTCCAGGAATTACCTCATTATCAAGAGTGATATTTATACTAGATTGGATGGGCCACATTTCTATCTGTAGTGTAATAAAAGCAGACTCCTTTCTTTGCTTGTAGAGTGTACTGACCTTATTCTAGTACAGATCATTAACTTCTTTCTTTATCTCTCAGATTTTCACTTTTGCTACAGTGAAGATGTTTAGATAAAGCTTAATACATTAATATAAAGCCATCAATAACTAAAACATATGCTTGCTTGTTGTACTTGCTGGGTTTTTTCATATCATAGGCTGAAACTCAGAGCAAGGTTTTGTGATTTTTAGATGAAAAGAGGGTCAAAATGCCCATAAATGAGATAGATGGGGGACTTTGACACACCTTTTTATGACGTGTTGTGATTACGTAAAGCTTCTGTGAGAGCAAAGTCTGTCAACATGGCTGCAATCCTAACCCTGATAGTAATCTAAGGTATTTAGGTACAGTTATGTGAAACGTTAAATTAGGTATTGCATAATCTTAGTCTTAATCAAAGGCATTTACTCAGAATAATGTTTCAGCCAAGTGAAGGATCCTAGGCTCAAAACTAAAATTTTCTTCTTAGTTGAGGTGCAAACCAGAGAGTAAAATCCACAAAACAAACAGTTTTCCGTACCTTTTTAATTTTATACCTCATGTCATCAACATGAAGGTTGTATATGTTTATCTACTATGATTTGTTTGCAGCGTTTGCGTGGGTGAAGGCAGCTTTGAGACGCAGGTTTATTTCACCCCAGATAAAAGCAACATGCAGAGCATCATAAAAATTTCCATTACCGATTTCTGTTCAACTCTGTCTTCAAGCGAGTCTTTTCCTACTGCATTTGTTGTAGAAATATGATGTATTTATGCCTTTATGCTTGCTTTCCTGAAGTGGCCTGAAAACACATCCATGGTTCAGTGTGGTTCTTTCCAATTATGAGGTTCCACCCTGCATGAGGTGACGTCATGCAGAAACCCACTCCCGTGTGCGAGATGTGTGTAAACATAAAACTGACTTATTAGGCCTGAAAAAGGTTTTATCTTGTGTTGATTTAAGCAATGTGTGGTACAGAACGATCTGTTTTGATCTAAGCACAGAGGGAAATTGATTTCCCACATGTTTTCCAGACATTCTTGTCCCAGACATCCAGCTGCAGTGATGTCTGTCTGCAAGAATCAATCGCAGATTCTCAAATGGAAAACCTGCCATGCTCATGGCTCCAAACTGTGTATTTATCAATTAAATGTTTATCTTTAAGCTAAACTTTAACTACACGTTTTTTAGTAAGACTTGCCTCTAAAACTATAATGATGTGGGGGACTTGTAAATGTTTTATTTAGTTTGTAGTTTCTCTGCAGTAATATTTAAAGAGGACAGTACTTCTTTTTGATGTGAATGCATGAACACCATGGCTTTAAATAACTGCTGCATGAGTATTTGTCTATAAACTTTCATGCACAGCCTTGGTGTCAGTGCTTTCACACTGCATCTTAAGTAAGTCACTTTTGCATGCAGCAGTCATTTTTTCAGAAAAACAATGCGACATATAAATTGTACATGCTGCAAACTGTCCTGCATTTTATTTCCACTTCCATTCTGCAAAACTGATGATGTTTTCTTTTACATTTTTCAGAGAAAGGATAAGTTGTGATCTTGTAAAGTAGATTAACACTTTTTTTTAGCTTCTGTCTTACTATGGGCAGTAGAAATAAAGTTTCATGCTATCAACAATTTACTTGTTTTTGTGAAGTTTTTAAAATAATACACAATTGTTATATTTATCATTGCTGCCATGTTGGTTTTCACACATAGGCTAAATAAAAAAATGTAGATGAACCAAATTTGGCAGAAGCATTAAGCATGGTGTGCTTTTTATAGCGTGACACCAGTTTAAAAGATGTGTGGCTTTTAAGCAGCATTATCTTTTCTTTCCGAACGATGACTGTCAATGTTTTTCATGACCAACAATATTTCAAACTGATGCAAATGTCTCACAGCTAGCTAATTAAAGTTGGTGGAATTAACTAACTCACTCACTCTGTGGTTACCTAGCAACTCACTCATTCTGTGGTTACCTAGCAACACCCTGTTAAAAACCTCCCGCAGCAGCAGTTTAAGGTTTTCCTCTAACTGCTTAAAAACAAAAATACAACATTGTGTCGATAAAACAGAAAAGATCACCCCGCCAGTTGGATAGTATTTCAGATATTTAAGACAAAAACAACAAATCAATAATTACTGGTACTGACAGACATGAAACAGTTACATTGTGATAAGTTTTTCAGCCATATCGTCCAGCCCTTCTTGAAGGAAAACAGAAATCATTCCAATGCTTTCTCTGGTACCTCATAGTAAGGACTTTAATTTGTAGAATAGAAAACTTTAGCAGTACACCTCGACACCACCAATTGACCCACACTTACCTGAAACTTTTACTAATTAGTTTTTGTGACTCCAGTTGGTAACTGGGATTTTCTGTACTGGTAGAAGCAGTTTGAGGCCCACCTGTCTCTCTTTCTAGTACTGCAGGTCCTGCTTTACAGCCCTCTCCCTCTGTGTGTTCCCAAGCAACAGCCACTCCTTGTTTACCTTTGCGTTTTGCATTGTGATTCTCATCAGGATATCACAACCCCGGCCCCTCTGGAGACCGACTGTCGGGCCTCTTTATTCAAAGTAGCACCTTACTTACGTCCGTCTTCCTGAAAACCGTCACGTTTGGTTGAACTCATGCTCTTATCTTTTGCCTCTGGTTCTCGTGTAATTATTGTACATCCTTAATATGGTGGAACAATACTGCAGTGTAAATATGTTGTTATATGAACCTCGCTCACCACTTCTGTGTCTAAACAGGTAGTTTATTGTCCTCATCTCCTGCACCCACGCTGCACCTTCCTCATCAGCTGACCATTATAAGCAAGTATATTTCATAAAGCTCTCTCAAATATTGACCTACCCAGGCAGACTGTCCTTCTGCTTCCTGCTCACGTCTCAAACACTTCTCCATACACGTAATATAAACCATTGTTTGATGTGTGCGGGATTAAATTTGTTGGCATACAGACCAAGTTGTAGAAAATATTTAAAGCTGCAATATGTAACTTTTACAAAGGATGTAATGAAAGTTTGTTATGAATCAGATCATCTGTGAAAAGATTGATCTCCTCCACTTCTTCTCTGAGCTGCTCTTGCTGTGTGATGAAATGCACTGACCAAAAACAACCAATCAGACCCTGGAGGAGGGTCTTGGCGCTATCAATCAATCTCATGTACTTGCTGCTAAATGTGATAATGGTGGAGAAACAACTTACAGCTACGGGAAAAGTGTTTATCTCCCATCATTGGTGGTCTTGCTGACTAGCCTAGCATTCACAATATGTTATGCTAGCTGCAGCGTCACATGAGATTGTGATTGACGGCGCTAAGACCCGCCTCCTGGCTCTGATTGGTTGATTCTTGTTTGGGAGAAGGCAGAGGATCTAAATGTTTTCCACAGATTATCTGTCTTATTCCAAACTGTTGTGATACAGTGACAGGTTTAACAAGTATGCAAAAAAATACAGTTTCATAAAAGCTACCTACTGCAGCTTTAAATCGGCTTGAATTAGAAGTAACATCGTAATGCATAAAGAATGCAGCCCTCACGGTCATTAGTTTGAGCCACATTGCTGTGCGAGTTTTTCCTCTGCTTGTGTTTAAAATATGCACCTGGTATCTCAGATGCAGTGACTCCGCACTTCTGTGCTCAGATCCTGGAACGGGCCACATTTACTGGCTTCAAGATTAGATAGAAATGTTGGAGAGTGACACCGTACACCACACTGACCCAGTATCCATTTGTGTGAAATCAGATAAGACTTAAGTCTTGGAGGGGAGCTGGGCTGTCTCAGAGCGAGTGGGCCTACCTGTAAGGCTTCACCAGTGATCAGACGGGAAGCGCTGATTAAGTTGTTATAATTTCTTAAACCGAAACATGAGCTGCAGAAGTTTTCAGAACTGCTCTGCAGAAGGTGTAAACTGCTGTGTTTAACTTTTCAACTAGTCCTGGCCATAGTGAGATACTGAGTGTCTGGTAACCTTCAGTAAAATTTTACAGTATTTACGCAAGTAAAGTAAAACAAAAAATTATAACATTATATGGCTACATAGATAAAATAATATTTTATTGTTTTATGTCCATTGTTATTAGATTATGCATAAATGCAGACATGCAACTGTCAATCTCTTACAGGACTGAAAAAAAGAGACTTCTTCCAACAATCAGTGTGTAGCAACAGGTGGGAGAGGGGCAGTTTTACATTATAATACATGTAACAAGATATTTTCATTCACTCTGACACTTTTATAAAAAGACGGAACATATTAGTGATATTGAAACGACAAATTCTTAAAAACATTGTGCACTATTTGTTTTGCTAACAAGTCTCTGCTTAAACATTATATAGTTGTAAATATTTATAGCAGTCTAAATTTCTAATGTCTCAAACAGTGTCTGTAACCGTCTTACTACCATTACCATTAGTGCTAGCTTGATTTTAGCATGAATGCTACTAAATACATCAAATAAATAACATTTCACTTGCTTTGAGGGAAATTGTGAGCAAGTAATTTTCAGCTTTCTTAAAGACGTTTAAGTTCTTATTTACTTTCTTCTTGCCCTTTCTGTTTGCTCATGCTAGCTAGCTAGCTATCTAGCTTGTTTTTTTTTAAGCCTACTAAAAAAACAAAATTCCTCTTTTGTTTTCTTGTATATCATTATCTACATCTTGTAGACAATGATATACAATAGATAACTGTCAGTTTTGTAGTTTTCTAGTTTAACACTATAATTCCTGCTAATACTTTGTTAGCTTCGTTTTAGCATGTGTGGTATTAGCCAGTAAAAAGAAACCTCACAAAACCTTTGGAGAAAAGGTAATCCATGTTAGTTTAGTTTTAATGTGAGATGTAATCTCAAAGTAAAATGTAAGATGAATATTTTTTCCCTCTGTAACATGTATATAATACTTTGTGTAATATTTGCAAAAGAAATAAGTGACCATTTTAGTTTATTTAGCTAGTTGATTTGTTAGTTTATGTGTTATTTGGCAGATTTAGTAAACATTTAACACAACTATGAAGTAGAAAACCTAAAACAATAACTTCCACTTGGAAAGTCAAAGGGTTTCTCACCAACATTTCACTTGTCTGTGAAAGTAGCAGAAATAAATGCAACCTATACTTCTGCACTACTTCACTTCTCTTTAAATTCTGAGATACATTGTTGTTGCCTTGTATTGCCAACATACATGTATATTGATCATTAATTGGCAGAGTTCTCAGGTTTTTACAACTCGTTGCAGCCCAGTATACCTCCTTCATGCCTGTGGGGAAGAACAGAAAACAGTCGTTTCCAGAATGCCAGGCTGCTGGTGTCGGAACAGCTTGATGCATAAAACAGAAATTGTTATTGTTTCCCTGCCTGTTTGCTCTCTGCTCCATCCCAAGGTGTGTTCCCTGTTAGATATTTCTGCATACCTGACGGTGGGAGGACACATGCGCCTGCGTGTGTCCAGACCTGTTTGGTATGCGCAGCCGGGTCCCCCATCCAGCCCCGACTCCGACTTGGAGCCCTGGGATCCTGCGCTCCATCTGAGCACATACCTCAAAGTGTACTGTAAACAAATTATTGTATGGAAATTTTCCTGGCAAAGTTCAAACTGTAGGCAAACTACAAATTGATTTCTGTCCGTTGAAGGTAACAAGCTGTTGTGTTGTAGTTGATGTTCACATTTTGAAGTAAAAGAGGGATGTCACCTTTTTCACTTTTATGCTCAGGTTTGGAGCATGCTGCAGGTATTTTTCTGGGTATTGTGTCGTCTCTCACCAGCAGCGGGCCTGTGCTGTAACATGTTGGTATTGGTATGAATGTAAACACTGAGCTCCAGTTGTCACTGATCTAATCTAATGTTCTTGAGTCTGAAAAACATCATGCTTTAGTCTGTTTTTATCTTTAATTAGATATTTGGTCAAGTTTTCTAAGGGAAAATGAGAATTTCCCGTCTCTTTAAGCCTCAGGTTGTTGCCACTCGACAGCCAAACTACAGCAGAGGGAAGAGAGAGAAAGCTGGGCAGTAAGAAGCAACCAACACTCATGTACTGACTTGCATGTTATTTATTCACTTGTAAAAATGGAGTGACTATCAATGTAGATGCTATCAATCAAACATGCTACTTTTTGAGGTGAATAATGCAATCACAGTGACTGTAATTGAGCCGAAGCAATGCTGTTATGTTTGGTGTTATTCCTTTTAAATTCTGGTTATTTTGGATTTTCTGATACAAAAACAAGCTTTTTATTTTCTTTTTTTTTCCACTGATTGGCTTGGAGATATTTTATATCTGCGTCTTCTGTAAAGGCACTTCGATTCCCGGTTATCATTTTAACCAGCAAAACGTCACAGCAAAGTAATTTTGGCTTGATGTAGAGTTATAATAATTTACATTTCCAAAAGTCAAATGGTTCAGATGTGGGATTAGAGCAAAAATATTTGGGAATGGAGTGTAATGTAAAGTTTTTGTTTGAATTTTGTTACAAATAAGTTTTGTTAATTTTAAGGATCCTTTATATCCAATTTGTGGAAATACCAAAGCATGAGAAAAATACACCAATGTACGATTTAAGTAAAATGAAACAAAATGGTTGAAAAATGTTGATGCTTTTTATATCAAGGTATGAAATAGTAGCACCAAAGATTAGTGGACATAAAATGCAGGCATTATTGATGCAAACTCTACAAACTAGTGGCACATTTAGCCAACTGAATCAAGTTTCACTGACATCTGAAATGTTGTAGAGATTAATATGTTAATGTTTATGGAGACGAGAGGGAAAAGAAATGTGGGTCAGGAGTAATATCTTTGTGCTTTTATATATTACTACTTTGTCCTTTTTGTTGATTTAACGGCTGTTTATATAAAAAAGACGACTTCATTACCACGTATCCTAATAATGGCAGATCTGTTTGTTTTACTTCTTTAAAATGTTTTCAGTTTTGATTACTCTAAAATATGATTAAACCAACTGTACCTGCATTAACTGCTTATATTTACCAAAGAGTAGAAGCCAAATAGAGGAAATAATTTCTTCTGAATTACTATTAAAATTGGAATGGTGGGTACAAACTGATGGCTAATTCAATGGACCACCGAGCAATACGGTTATTTTTTGTGGAAATTGTTGGAAATTTATTTTCCTCCTTTTGCCATTTTGTATCTTTGCGGTTTGTTGTACCCAACATTTTCAGGCACAATGTGGTGCCAACTACAGGATGTTTCTCACCGACTTTGTATCAAGATGAACCCGGCGAAGGGAACATTTCGTTCCTGCTTTTATAGACAACTTAAGTTGCAACTGTGATATTGCACATTATTGATACTATATTTTGCCTTTTTTTCCACAGCGAAGCCTGTGGTAACCAAAAGTTGTTTTCAGCCAATCAAATAGATGATGGTGAACAAGCCATGTTGCATAACTAACCTGCAGTGGCTTTAATGTTGCATCAGATTACTGCAGCTTTAAGGACGTACCATCACCTCTGCTGATGTTTCCTTTAGTGTTAGTCTGAAAACAGAGAGGTTTATCTGCACTTACTCATGCAGATAATCCTCACTCCAATCCTTAAATAAAACCTCCAGATTTTGTGATAAACGCTCAGGAGCCGTGCGGACATCAGAAACCGCAGCAGCAGCTGCAGCAGCTGCTGCTGCGCATCACGCTGTGATGTTTTAACACCACAGTTGTCTTTTCTGAGACTTTTCTGCAATTTCCTGTCCTGTTTTCACAACTTTTCGCGGTTCTTCCTATCAGTGACATGTGGCCTGTTGCCACATTACAGAAATAGGTTGGTGGGGGTAGTTTTGACTGACGTTTTTAACAGCATGGACATGTCGACGGCTAAATTTGATGACACTTGCTGGGGTTTAACTGAAGGATTGGTTGGGTTTTTGAAGGACTTGGAAGTGTTTCAGCAGTTGCACACACACACACACACACGCACCCACACACACCCACACACACACACACACACACACTGTGTTTTGTGTTGGTTTACCTATGTCGCATTTTGACATACGAGAAAGCCCAGATGACAGGAACTTGGTAGTTCGTTCTCAGAATTCGCATGAAACTGACTCAGAGCCAAGTTAGGGATGTGAGCGTGCACAAATGGTTTGGTGTTTAGCTGCGCTGTTAGTTTCTACCTATAGTGTCATCAATGTGGGCAGATGTCGTCTTTTAATTAAAACGTTCAGATCTTTTTGAATACATCGCTGTCAAAAGGTTAAAATTCAACATTTCTTGCTAGTTAGATAAAAGTTTTGCTGTTTTACACTCAACTATAGTGACTTTTAACGAATAAACCTTTGATTTATTTTAAGAAAGCGCCACCATTTGCATGTTCTACGTCACCACTGCAGATAAATCTAGCAGCTATATGATTCATGTAGGAAATGCTATATGTCTGGTAGGCTTGAACCTATCAGAGTCGTGGTTTGTTGTTTGAGAAGGAAGGAGGGGGAGTTGAGAACTTTCCGTTGTTACACAGAGAAAGAAATTTTGTTCTGACTGTGGTTTAACAGACAGGAAGCAGCAGAAACCCACAGTTCAGTGATGCTGTTCCTGTGAAGGCAAGATTCACAGGTCAGTTTGTGAGTCTTCTGCTCGGTTTGGAGCTTTGTCACTGCTTTTCATGGCCGCCGTTTCTCCTAAACCGAGTAAAAAGGAAAGTCTGGTCCAGTTATACGTGAACATGGAGAAGGATTTGTAATGCAACGTCAGAGGGAAACTAACAAGAAATGCAACCAAAGGAGAAGTGGAATGTGGTCATTGAAGACATTTCTAAACTGCCGTCTCTGGAGACATAACTAAGTTCTGCTATGCCTGATGTCTTACATCCCATAAAAAGCTTCATTTTTGTACCAAAATAGTCAGTATAAATAAGCGCGGAGGAGTGGAAAAGTACAACGCTCTCAGGAGGACAGATTAAATTCCTTTCTCGTCTTTAAAGCCTCTCTGCTCGAGGTGACGTTTTCGCTCAGGCTTAGTTTGGATCTGGCATGCCACAGATGTTCACAACCAGTCACTTCTTCCAGGTCAAAGTCAAATATCAAATCCTGCTCTAGTCTCTAATGACTGAAATTATCTCTCCGTGGTTTGCATTCCACTTAAAGGATGGGTATTGTATGATTTATTGCACAATCAAGTAAGCATGTCACCTGCAGTTATGAAAATGCTGCATATAGCAAAAATAGCTTAAAAGAAATTTGACTTCACATCATAATTGTTTCTGATGCCTCAACTAAGTCGAAGTTTAAAGATGTTTTCACACCCGAAAGCCTGGTAGACTCTGATCCACTTGGAACAAAAATTGCAACATTTGTTGCGTTTTCTGCTGCTGTGGTTCATTTTCATACTACAGTTTGTCAAAGGAACTAAACCCTTTAGAAAACTATTCCCCTCCCCACCTCTTGGGGCGCTGCGCCAAGAACTACTGAAGGAAAAGACACAAAAACCTCTCAAGAAGACACAGAGTACAACTTCTGAAAACAAAAATGGAGGAGCAGCAGATTTTAGTGGTTGTAAGATTTCTTTTGTGTCTTTGCTAAAAAGACCAGGAGTCAATTCTCCCGCTAACTTTAGCATTGCATGCTTGTTTTGGTTGTACTTACCCACAATGCCCTGCATTGTAGTCCGCTTCCTGCTTTTGAAGTGGCCTCCAGTCCGCTTGGCATTCACATGCATTCAAGCTGCACCAGAGTTCACTTCAACCAAACCAAGACTTGTTATTTTTAGGCGGACCAGAGTTTGACTTTCTTGGTCTGTATCAGAGCTCGATTAGCATTTGCACTTCAAACCTAAACGGACCAAACTTTCTAGACAAACAAACAGTTTTATTAAAGCAGATTAAACAGGACTGGTGTGAATGCGTCCCAAGTCAAGTCCGAAGTTTCAGTACAACTGCTGGTGTTGTTTGAAGAATTACTCAGCTGCAGTTTCTAATGCTAGCTGTAAGCTAGTATCTCTGTCTCTTCTCAGTTCTGAAATTTGAATTGCTGCACTCATGGTTGCAGCAAAAGCATTCCTCTTATTCAGCTGAAAGACTTTGAGTTTAAACGTGCTGAGACATAACGCACTGTGCAATACCAAGTGGGAAGAAAAATGTAGAACATACAAAAAAAATACTGCGTACCAAACAGTTTTTGTGAGCTGTTGACGGAGCTGCAGCCACCAGGGAAACCACATACGTCTTTTTTTAACTGGCATTTACTATGTTTATATAGTTCTGGCGCAAAATGTAAAGCAAAAATCTAGCTGTTAAAATGTTTTTTCTTCTTTTTTGAGTAATGTTTTTCCAAAATCCTGGTGTTTGGGTGACTTTTTTTCTTTCTTGGCACAGAAAGCTCTATTGTAACATGTTTATGGGCAAGTTTATTTACTTTTTCAAAACAAAAGGAAACTTCTGTCCAGAAATGAGGATCAGGATCCCCTGATACGCATGTAGGCTATCGCAGGGCTCCAGGAATGAGCTCAAGACTCGTGTCACTGAGTCATTTCCTTTGCAGGAACCCAGAGGATCCTGCAACAACAGCATGCTGACAAACACAGTGAGGTCAGGCCTGTGGACGCATCGCTCGCTAAGCGTTTTTACAGCTCTTCTGTGCTAAATATAGCTCAGATAAAACAGATAAAAGCTTCCATTTTATGTCTACACTGCAAAAACACAAAGTCTTACCTGGTAATTTCTAGTGTAAAATAACATTGAACATTTCAAGACATAATTTTTGAGCAAATATTGTGAAACCTTACAATCTCACACCAGCGTATTCTTAATATTAATTATTGAAAGCTGAATCAATGAAATTATTATTCTTATTTAATTTTTACAATAAAAGTACTCAAATTCAATTCTTCAAAATCTCCTTTTTTTTATATACTACAGCAATGTATAATTTCTTTTTTTTTTTTACCCTCCAGGGATCTTTTTGTGGGCTCTAGTGTCCCTTAATTGACAGTAGGCTGACAGGAAAGGGGGCAAGACATGCGGCAAATGTCGGCGGGTCCAGGAATCGAACCCGCGACAGCCGCGTCGAGGACTTAAGGCCTCCAAATGTGGGTCGTGCTAACCGCTACGCCACCACAGCACGCCCCAGCAATGTTTAATTTCTAAAACGCCAGATCTTACCAAGTATTTTGGTCTAGTTTCTAGTGCAAATATCTTAGCTTTGTCTTATTTCAAGTGTATTAACTTACAAGTAACTTTTCAGCAAGATATAGGAATTTGTTTTACCTCAATAATTACTTAATATTGATGAAAAAGTACTGGTTCCATTGGTTGACTATGTCACCTATAACAAGATATTTTTCCCCCTTGTTTTGAGTGAATAATCTGGCAGTTGAACTGGAACTGGGTTGCTAGGCGACGGGCTGGGCTAGGATAGCGTTGCTGGGCAACAGCACCAGTGGAACTAGAACTCTTTCATTAATAATATTAAGGAAATTTTGACTTAAAACAGTGAGTTAATCTACACGTTTGATCTTATTTCAAATGTACTCAGATATTTGCGATAGAAACTAGACCTAAAATACTTGGTAAGATTTGGTGTTTTTGCAGTGTACCTGTGTACAGAATCAGTTTAATACTAATCAATCAATCAATCAATCAATCAAATTTATTTTTACATTTCAGCAACAAGGCAGACAAAAATAAAAGTCATAAAAGCATCATCCAGTCACCAGTTGAAAAACCAGTAATAAATGTTACTTTTGAAACACATAACATACGTTGACAAATGTTTCATTTATTGTGATTCAACTCTAAACTGGTGAGTTTTTAATCTAGATGTAAAGAAACTCAGCGTTTCAGCTGTTTTTCAGTTTTCCGTATGTTTCTGAATATTGAAGCTGACATCAATACTCCACCTGAGCAAACTGTATTTATTTATTCTTTTGTAACCTGAACTGAGGATGGCTTACAAATAAACATTGACTGGTCCCTTTTTTATTGCATCTCTCAGTGTTTGCTCTCCTCACATGCAGGGTGAGTCATTACACAGACATTCAATTGGCTTAAATTACCTCCTTTCATGGTCAACAATGAGCTCAGCTGAGGAGACCAAAGCGGGGAAGTTGGGCCTTTTGGGAATTCACCATTTGTTCACGAATTCTTCGTCTAATTGGCTGTTATTGCGATTGGCAGTCACCATGTTGCAGCGGTGAAGCAGCTCAGCGTTGGCTTCCTCCTCTTCCTCAGTCTGCTTCACCCAGGATGGCTGGACAAATGCTGGACGGCACCAGATGGACAGAAAACTGTGGGAAAATAACATATAAGCTGCTAAAATATTAACATTATGTGAATATACTGTATTAAAACAGCGAATTTAAGATATGTGCCTATCATAAACTGCAAAAACAACAAATTAAAAACCTTTTTCTGCAAGATGTAAGAGCTCATTTAAGTAAATAATTCTGGAATAAAGGTAAAAATTCCACTGGCAGATTATTTCACTTATAACAAGATATTTTGTCAGTGTTATAAGTAAAATAATCTGCCAGTGAATCAGTTTTTAAAATTAACATTAAGAAATTATTGCTTTAAAACAAGCTGCTACATCTTGTGGAAAAGTTTTCAACCATTTATATTAAGAATATTGCTGTGTGAAATTCTCGGTGTGTAATACTATGATTTCAAGGTATTTGCTTAAAAATGACCAAAAAAACAGACAGTAATTCACAATAATCTAACATTTTAATTATTACAGTTAAAACTGTTATTTATGGCCTCTATTTACGGTTACTTTGTTTTGTTAGGTAACGTTAGATATAATATAGAGCAAACATTCAGTGAATGTAGTTGTGGCCTAGATTATGTTTCTGATTTGTTGCTCCACTCTAGATGAAGTTAAAGTTAAAGCCGTGTTGAGGAAGGTGTGAACTGCAGGGTAGTGCAGGTTCTGGTGCCAAACGGACTCAAGTTTCAGAACCATAGTCTGGTAAACTAATTGGCTTCAAGGATTTTCAGTGTTGTCTACATGAAAGTAGACTGGATATTTGCTTTTATGGTAGTGATAAGATGGCTGATTAATTCATATTACGGTTTATTTGATGTTTTAACTATTAAAATAGACAGTTTTCTGTATTTTTATAGGTGATCTCAAGTATTTGCAGATTTCAGCAGGATGTTGAGGTACCAAACCTCCAGAAATACTGAGTTATCCTCAGTAAAAGTTGTTAGATTTGTGTGTTGCTATGGATACCTGCAGCACACAGCAACAGGTGGAGGAGGGGCAGTGCTACATTACTGTAGTGTAACCTTTTAAAACCATGATGCTGATTATTGTTGCCAAGATGAACCAGTTTCACACTATTGTTGACCTTTTTAGCCATTAATATAATCAAAACTGTTAGTTTGGTTTGTAAGTCAGACAAAATCATATATTTTTTAATTGTATTATTATTATTATTATTATAATTTTTGTTTAATAGCAATCTCATTTATCAGGAAAAATGTCAGTGAGTCACCTCTTTTCCTTTTTCCCAGGGCTGTGATTTGCTCAAATACTGAAAACTCAGTTTTATTTTCTGTTAAGGCTCAGACGTTCGTCTCTTTTGGCTCCTAAATGTACAAACCAACTTTTCTGAGTTCACTCAGAAACAGATAAAGATTAGCGATAATCCCGTGTGCCTTTCAATTTGAACTGAAGGCTTCCAAACTTTTACTGTTTTCACTTCCGATACCGATATCGGATGTTTACCATCGGGCGATACCGATCCGATACAGAAAAACATTTCTGAACTAACTTAAAATGTTTCTTTTTCTTTAAACACAATTATACTGAATTATTTGCCGACTCTGCACTAGTACAGCACATCTAAATACGCCACTAGCTTCATGTTTGGTCAAATATGTAAAAACTATTTTAATTTGTTCAGTCAGGACATTTAGGAATATTTCAGCCAATGTGAAATAAGCAAATAAAAATAAACAACAAATGGCTCAGAAAGTTCAATTAGAAATTTTAAATATAACGTAAAATAAATAATAAAACATGACGTTGCTCAGAGCACAAAGCGTAGAATTAGACTGAATAGATCAGACACACTGTCACCAATACCTGATCAGTATATCAGAACCAATACAGATATAGACATCTCTGCTATTTAGGAACTTGCAGTAATTTTTTTTGTTTCTGTTTGATGCTAAGAGAGAAAAAATGGCTTTGGCTCAACATTGAGGTCCAGAAAACCGAATATCTGTGTTGGCCAACAACAGCCTGAAAATTATTTACATTTTTTTGGATAAAGTTTTGAAGAATCACTTTTTTTCAAGTCACCAGCAGCTCAGATTTGCATTTTTTAAAGCTCAGAATGAAGCTGTTTTGTTTCAGTCCCACAGCTGCAGGCTGCAGCTGCTTTTGGCAAAACAATCACCGACTTCACAGGGAGCATCACAGCTCACGCTTCTTCATTAGCACAAAAAGAAGCAACATCTCATTTATTTCTGTTTCTCGAACCAAAGCTGAGCTCAAGCTAAGCAGATAAATTAGGAGAAGAAAATATACACAGGCTTTTGTCTGGTTGTGTTTCGTCACAGGACTCTGCAGGCTCCACCGCGACACCCCTCCTTGTTAACCACACTAAAATACTCAAGTCTGTCAAAACAGGGCCCCACCCAGAGCCAGTCTATTTGCTCTGCGGACTATTATGCATTGACTAACATCTCTGTAGGATCCCTCCCTGCTCTGTTCCGCCGCTCCGCTCCTCCTCGTGACGTAGCCGGTCCGGTTACAACCCGACCCCTGTGCCGGGACAAGGCAGCTGCTGTCATGCGCTCGGGGATGATGTGCAGGTTGGCGAATGGCCGCCTCTCTTGTGTCCGCTCTCTGCCAACTGGGCCGTGCAGATCAATGAAGCCCCCTCTGATAAATTCAGCTGTAGATGCATGAAGATAATCAGAGAAGGAGAGAAAAAAACTGACATCTTGATTTGATAAAAGTCCTGCTGTGTTTTTGTCATCTGATAAGGAGTTAATGTGTCGCTATGCAAGGCATCTGGTGCAAATGTGTCTAATTTAGCAAGGCGGACACATGTCCACCCACTTTATTTTTTCTTTGTTTTTCCTTTTGTTTTAGACATTATTTACAGCTGCAGTGTTTCATCTTGTGTTGCAGTCTGGGACTCTGAGCTCCACATGTGCAGCTGCAGAAACCTGCAGCTCTGGCGGCTGTGGGCACGCTCCGCCTGGCAGAGTGAAACACAAACCCTCAGATTCAGTTTCCATGTCTCTGTTCTCCTTTCTGCACACAGTAACCACACATCTCTGCTCGCTCTCAGTGTTCAGTGAAACTAGAAACACACAAGAAAATGTGTTTTCTTCTGCATCAAAAGTGCTCCTGTGATAATGCGTTTGGTATGCAGTGTTGACTTTTACACAGGCATTTCAAAGCAAATAAGCTCCACCCTGCAGCAGTGGGAGAAGCAGGGATACTGACTGGCTGGGAGGGACGGGGGGCGACCAAACACGACTCTCTGACGTCTCCGCCTTCGCTTTGGCTGCAGGGCAACGGCGGGGTGGGGGCTGCTTAGCCGTTGTTCTCCAACGCCTGCTGTCGTCTGCTCCCAAACCTGGCGGTGGCTGTCGGGTTGCTGGGACATCACAGTTGCACACAGCTAGAGCTGGATACCAACTGCTTAAGAAACCTTTTGTAGTGAAAGAATAAACTTTTAGCAGGATTTTAAAACCAATTCTTAAACCCAGGGCCGGCCCAGGCCTTTTTGAGGCCCTGGGCATATTTTCCTTTAAGGCCCCTTGTTGCTGACATGTATGTAGCACGCCAGCTATCTTTAGCATCATTTGTAGTTAGCCTACATGATACCACTTTAATCACTGCTATTGATTTTAACCTGGCAGGTGTAGCAAACCAAAAAATAACAATTTGGATTTTTCAAAGTGTGCCATATTAGTTTAACTATTTGAAAATGTTAGTAAAAAAAAACAAAAAAAAACACTGAATTTACAGTAAACAAGTTAAGTTTAATATCTTATATTTTCCAACATACACAGTATCCAACTGCAGGAAGAGTTTTTATTTGTCTACCAACTATAAAAAAAATTATAGAACTAATTTTGTCATGTGTAACAATGGCTTTTAGTTTTTATTACTCAATGATGTTAAAGATGGTGGTTATTCTAGGTTGGTGCTCTTGGGCGACACTTAGTGGTGTGGGGGAGCTAAGCAGCCACTTGACTCGTATATGCCTTGGGCCGGCTCTGCTTAAGCCTGTTACAATAAGCAATAAGTTTAATGCATGAGAAATTAAAATAAGTGCAATCATTTTTATTCTGATGACGAATATTTTTTGAAGGCTAATTTTGTCTATTTATTTATAATTTCCGTTATGTGTAGTTTTTATTTCCATTTTTTAAATTGTTTTAGGTACTAGTCTTTGACTTATCATCAGTATATTTCTTAAAAATATTATCGTTTATCGCAATAATTTCTTGGACAATAAACGGTCCAGTACAATTTTATCTTGTCGTTTCAGGTCTAACTGTACGTTTTACTTTTACTTCATTTTATTATGAATTATTTATCGCTGCTCTTACTTGAGTACAGTTTCTGGATCCAGTATCTACTGTCACTTTTGTTGTATCACAAAATATTGTGATAAAGTTCATATCATCTACAACTGTCCCCACTTCATGATGATGTTTCACCGAACCGTTTCCTTCGAAATTTAAAAAAGATTTAAAAAACTCAAATAAAGAGAAACGCAAGAAAAAGAATAAGATAGAGATAAGTAATATCTACACAAAATATAAAGTTTTATTCTCATACTGCAAAAATCAACACAAAAAGCAGAGTTGATAATAAGTAGCTACATTTACTTGAGTAACTGGAAAAAATTTACTTTTAGGAATATTTTTATTACTCTGTGTTTTTTACTTGAGAGTAATTTTGTTATTGCTGTAGTATCTCTACTCTCTCTTGATTAAATTTCTGGACTTTCTACCCGCTGTATGAAAAACAAACATGTTTTAATCAGAAATTCACCAGATAAAGACACACCTGCAGTTTGTGTTAAAGTTTTTTATTCAAAGAAACTGATTTGGTTTCTTTTGCCTGATTTTGTAACAAAAATATAAAATTATATTATTTTCATTAAAATACCAACATTTCCACTTGTCTTTACATTTTGGTCCATCTGATGAAGAAATTTTTAAATAGTAAATAATTGATGTTTTGATCACTTACTCAGTACCTCAGTAGATTTTTTTCCGAATACGTTTTCACTCCTGAATCGTTTCTTTGGTGGCGAATTTTTGCTTTTACTTGAGTAAAAATATGTGGAGGCGTTGCTGCTCTGACCGGAGGGAGATGTTTGGCAGCTCTGCTCCCAGTTTCCCTCCCAGTCTGACATCAGAGCCGTTCCCCTGAGGGTCGGCACAGAGGGGCACCGATCTTAAACCCGGACCGCCTCGCCTCTGTCATGTGACCAGAATATCAGAACCTGAGCCTTACGATCCAGAGCGCCTGGCCGTCAGGGTCACACAGTCACCAAATAAAAGCCAACTGTGATTAAATCGAGGCTCTCAAGTTTGAAATATATTAGAGGGAAGAGAAAGTTGGGATCGTGCAGCAAATTATTAGGACTTAAAGTGACTAAACATCCCAAAACAGGCAGAACTGACCAGACTAAAATATCGTTATCTAAGAATGGTTTTGTGCAAAAATGTAATTTTAGTCCATAAATCCATCCTAACCTGTTCAGAGAAGCATAGTAAGTCACCGCTGAGATTGCTGTAGCTTCCTATATCAGCAATTAACACAGGTAGCAGCAATAGCATCACTAAAAAAGTTGTTTTCAGGCAGATTTTTACATTTATTCTGAGATTTAATAGAGCTTTAAAGCTCAAACCAGAGCAGCTGTTCATCCTTCCTGTTACTTGCTGAAAGTCTTGCTCTCTCTCGCTCAATATATTGACACACATATTGACACATGCATATTGTGTCAATATGTCACAAACATGTTGTAAAGAAAAATGTAGATTTAAGTTAAGACATTTTCCCATGTTAGCTTCTACATCTTTCTATAAAGTTAGTTTGTTCTTATTTCAAATGAACTGAGATATTTGCACAATAAACTAAACCAAAATTACTTGCTTAGATATTGTGTTTTTGAAGTGTATTTGCAGTCTTTCTTGACAGTTTTAGTGCAACATTATCTGCAAATTATAGAAATAATTTGCTCCAGATGCTTTTTGGTGAAGATCTTTCACTCTGTCTGCATATTTTAAGCATTTTATCACACAGGAAAACAGGAATCAGAGTGATTTGATTTTTAATTTTTTTTCCTGTGGCTTTGCAGTTTCATAGATAAAAAAAATAGACATAACCCAGATAAGTTTGTTCCTCCTGACCCCCAGTGAGGCCTTCTTAATGCTAAGCTTGTACCGGCCTCTTGTTTCTTGGTGATACTCGACTGATCTGCCATGTTTGCTGACCTTTGCCCTCCCGTGTTTTGTTTTTTTTTGTCTGCAGGTGTAGATGCGTCAGGCGCAGCGGAGTCTGGCCTCTGTGTCAGAGAGGGACGAGGCTCTCCAGTGAAACCTCGACTCTCTCTCACATTCAGCTCGAGCCGCGCCGCATCAGAAAACAGGAAGACACGGAGGCTATTTACCGAGGTGAAGCAGCAGCAGCAGAAAGAGGAGGAGCAGCAGGAGGAGGAGGAGGAGTGATTATCACAGTGGGGACATTTTAGCCTGGTCCCCGCCCTCTGAACTCCTCTGCCATGACGACTGCAGTACAGCCCAGCGAACTGGTGTTTGAATTTTCCAACGGGATAGATGAGATGAATCAGGTATTTTCCATGAATGACTCGGCACTTTAAGTTTTTTTGAAGATTTGTTTGGAGTAAAAACTTGATTATTCATCTGTTTCGCCCCAAACACTTTGACTTTTTCCACAACTTCAACGTATCTCACTGAGATTCTGGGTGACAGACCAACAGAAAGTGAGCCAGTCGTGCAGTAAAAGAAAAAAATGCAAGTGTTAGTTATTTACATTTTTTGTTAATGGAAAATTTGCCGCAACACTTTAAAGTTCCAGCAAATAAAAATACAGAAGTTTTGCTCATTTTTGTAAAATAGTCATTAGTGGATCAACTTTCATTTCACAGATTCCGACTTGGATTCGGGTCGAGATTTTTAACACCTGGATATATGAATGAAATCACCTCCCAGAAGGTGAATCGTTTTCACAGCTGTTCCCTTTTTTTAAATTCAATCCATTCTTTATTCCTTCTAGAAGCCATAAAAATTAAGAAAAAATAAGTTATGATGCTGTTTCATAACCGTTTCAGCATCATGTAGCTGCTGACTGATTCTCTGACCTCCGACAAACAGCAGCTGGATTAATACTGAGGTTAAATCACAGACAGACTCTATTTTCTAATCTTAGTGTCTTTTGAAGGCAGTTCGTTGCACCTGATTCTAGTTTGAGTTATTAGAGTGAAGAGGGCTAAACAATAACATACTGAGTTTTAATTGTAACTTTATTCCACTTTTCTTTGTCAGATAAAAATCCTATAAAATGAAGAAAAGTTTCTGATTGCATTGAGGCCTGTCATTATAACAAATTTTGCTGGATGATAAATTGTCCCAGAACTGATTGGGACGAACGAAAGCGTTGTTATTTTGTGACTATTTTCATGTAATATGATGTTAATAATGGCATAATAACACAAGAACATTTTCTCAAAGATGAGTAAGATTTTAATTCTAATGAGCATTTAACACTGGAACTGGAAGACTTTTTAAATATTGAAAATAAATAAAAAAAACAACAGAAACATAAAATAAAATAAAGTCTCTGTAAACAAAGAATCAGACTGAAAACTTTAGTCATCCAGTTTCTGACAGAAAACAAGTTTTTTCTTGTAAATTTGTGAGTAATTAGGCAGAAATGTACTCCTCCATGCCCACTTTTTGTTTACAATAGCCCTAACACTGCTTTCTTTAAATTTGTCTTTGACTAGCCACTTCCATTTTTAATTTTTTTTAAAACATTTAGATTTGTAAATCATTTAAAAGGTAATGATCAGGTAATGAATCCTCAGCAGATGATTCAATTTTCAGAAAATGTTTTCAGTTATTGTTTTACAATCAGCTGGCGTTTTCTCCCAGCTTTTCCTGTCGCCATCTTGCAGACTAGCATAAGTAGCACCAACTGATGTAAACTGCTTGTTTCATCAGTTCGAAAGGCCAGTAAATAAACACATAAACACAAAAACGAAAGATATCATATCTATAATTACAGTGTGTTTTAGTTAGTTTTACTAACACATGGTCTCGCTCCAGTTAGTTCCCGTTTTTCACCATTAATTACCGTTTTTATTCATTGTTTTTGTTATCTTGTTAGCTTTAGTCGACTGTAACAGCCTTTCTCTGGAGGCTGCTGCTGCTGCTGGGAGCAGAAACGGAGAAACCTGCGGCGGAGTTGGGTTGCGTTGTGCGTGGGAGGCGGCCGGGGTGGGGCTTCAACCTGAACACGGTTGCAGCACAAAGGTTGCCGTTGCATTCACCTGATACACACATTAGCGCCTGTGTGTCTCGTCATTGGAGCGATGAGCTGCATCGGTTGTCTCCTCCCCTCAGCAGAGGCTGGATCCTGTGGAGCAGGCTTGTTTATGTGTGCCAGTATCTGTGTATGTTCATCTAGAGAGACAAGTTGTTACTAGATCCCTGAATAGCGCCGCTTCAGGCCCAACCTGACGGACCAGTTGTGTCGCTGCTTGGAAGGGGCGCAGTAATTCACCTAAAAGGTCTCACGTTGCTCCACTGTGACAGTTTTGTTGTTGGTGGCACCCACTCAGCCTGTTGAGCAAGCGCCTTCGCTCTTTTTTAGCAAGTCATGGTAAAGCATTGAACTTCACCTCTTTCAGGTGGGCTTTGGCTTTGGATGATGGTTTTAAAACCACAGTAAACTCATTATAACTGAGTGAAATCACAGCTTCTGCAATGATTAGCTCTGCTATATTGGATGTGGAAGTCAATGAGTAGCCTCTCCAGACTCAGCATGTGATGAATTTCAGCTTTTGTCATCTTCAGCTGTTCAGTTTTGATCTTATTTTCCTTGATTTTCAAAAAGATTTTCTGTTAAGTAGGGATGTAGCAAGATTTAGTACACTAAATATTAAACTATCGCAATATTTGTCACTGACTTGAAGTCAAAGTGTTCGTTTTTCATCTGGTAACGTTGATTAAAGTTATTATGTTAATATAAAGATGTGTGTTTTAGTAGGGGTTTCTGTAGGCTCTTAAGAAGTTATGATTAATAATCAGACCTTTAAAGGTTTTAAATATGCCTTTATTTTCCATCATAAGTCCTAAATTAATCCATTGGTGATTTTTAAAAAATAGTTTTTCCCTCTCTCTTGTCTTTAAAAACACCACAGTGGCATTTGTCTCTTGTTTTCTATTTTAGTTTTGGTTGAGGAAAATTTACCAGACATGTGATCCTGTCAGCAATTTAAAGTATTCCCTCCAAACACTGAACATACTCTCCTGTTGTTTGTCTATTATATAACTACAAGCTGCACGACGATTGGTTTCAGAAGCATTAAATAAGTTTTCATTGTTTTGAAATTTTCTATCTGGCTGCATTTTGGAGGCTTTAGCAAAGTGACTGATAAAACATCTGTAACTCCAGTGAGAATTATGTGAGCTAAACAGCTTTTTCAATTTTACTAATGAGTCTGAACTTCACTTATAGTGTTTCTGCTGCACAAACTATTTTACACAGTGGGAACGTATTATCGGGCTTTTCTTAATCAGTATATCACCGGAGCCGGATTGGTTTTGCCTGAAGTTGGAAGCCTTGGTAGTCCGTAGCTGGAAATGTTTGATCCTCCTGGTTTATTCTGAGATTTGTGGAGGATTATAGTGCAAGGAGACAGTTTGCCTACGCGAATCATAGTATGTATGTTGATATCTCTGCAAACAGATGTTTTAAAACAGAAAGTTGTTTCTAAGAGCACCTGGACTGGTGGGTTAAAATAAAAAAAGCCTTTTAATGAGAGAAAATGAGCTCACATTATTCTGATTCAAAACTGATGGTAAGCATTTTCACGTCTCATGTGTTGGATGTATGTGGACACCTTTAAACATCAACCGGCATTTTATTACCAACGCAGGACGTACATTTTGAATTCAGTCGCTACGTCCTTTGTCATGTAACTATATTAAAACATAACGCAAAAATTAAAAGCTTAATTTCACATTGTGTTGTTAGGTTCTTCAAACTATTTCTGTAGAAGAAGTTATAGAATTAAAAAGGATCAAATAAGTAATGAAATAGCAAGATTTCAAGCTCCATTTTTACTAGCTTGGGTTTAGCGGTGTTGTGGTTGCTAGGCGACAGGACATACTGGGGGGTAATAGCAGGATTAAATCTGAAGACTTGACCTCCCAATGTCACAGCTACTCACTTTGTTCTTCATGGACCGAGTATTGGAAACACCCAGTGACTGTTTTTCACATTTTCCTTGAGAATAGCTCGATGTTAGCTTGTCTTTGAGAATGAAGCTAACAGCCTAGCTCTGCAGAAGCTAGAAGCTAACAGCTAGCTCTGCAGAAGCTAGAAGCTAACAGCCAGCTCTGCAGAAGCTAGAAGCTAACAGCTAGCTCTGCAGAAGCTAGAAGCTAACAGCTAGCTCTGCAGAAGCTAGAAGCTAACAGCTAGCTCTGCAGAAGCTAGAAGCTAACAGCTAGCTCTGCAGAAGCTAGAAGCTAAGCAGAATTTTGTCATTTTAAAACTTACAAATCTCAAAAACATTATAGTAGTTTATGCTAACATTTCCGTGTGAACTTCTAAATCATCATCACGCTTCCTTTCAAGAGCTTTCAGTAGCTAATGGTTATTTAAACAGGAAAAGGAGCTAGGAAATATAGCAATCATATTAAAGGCTAACATTTTAGCATTTCAAACTTTTTCAAAAATCATTAAGTTTAAGTACAAAAAGTAAAGTTTTTTTAAGACATGCCCTATATGATCTTGATCTCTTAACTGCTAGCTTTAGCCTCCACGACCAACTGGAGAGTTTACAAAATGTTCTCACTGAAGACATTTGACTTTTGAGAAAGGGCGGCTCCAGAACTGCTCCAAATTTCACAATGAGGGTATTGAAAGCTTCAGGCAGTTGAAATCCATTGTGTCGGGGCAGGTAAAGCAGAAGAGGTAAAGGGGTGTGGGGAGAGAAACAGCCTGCTCAGATGATGCTGCTTTCAAAGGCAAAATGGGGAACTCAGAAATGCAAATCAGCCTGATATTTATCACTCCTGTTCCCTCTACTAGAAACAGTATTCAGGCCATTAAAGAGGAAGCAGTAGTTAAAATGTGAATTCTGTTCAGCACAAATTATTTTAGCTGAAACCTTTGTGCTTTCTTCATGTCTTTTCAAAGTGTTGAGGCCAGAGATGCAACAGGAAAGGAAAACATTTAGGACCAAAACAACCTGCAGAGACAGCAGCTCTACATGTCTTCGCCGCTGGGTCAGCGAAATGTTGTGGGATTTGAAGGGAGGAGGTGGTAGATGAGTTGCTGTCTCTGGACCAGTAGGCAAAACACATCTTTATCTCGCTCAAGGACAGAAAACACGAGTTAAGTCAGCCCAAGAAAATGTGGCGGCTTCAACGTCTGGCTATGATGGTGACAAAGATTCCCATTAATGGAAAACATTTCTGATTGAAACTGCAGTCAGAGCAAAAACATGCTTGTTTTTAACCCTCAAAGTTATGGTTGACGTCATTGTTTTTTACAGTAACTATTAAAAATTCTTGGTGAAATACCTGCTTAAAGAGCGCAAACATTTCAAACCGCTAACAATGAGCCGGTCTGTTAGCTTAACCAGTAGTAGAAATGAGTGTACAGGCATGCAGAGGGATGCAACCATTCCTGCCCCCTCCCTCAGCTCCAGGCCTGGACACCTGGTCTGCCCCCGAGGTCCCAGCCAACAATGAACACTTGTGTAAAAAGACAGATACGCCTTTATTCCCACAGCTCCTACAGCACCTTTTTGTCTGTGTGTCTCTCTTAAACCGACCCATCGCTGCAGGAATGCTGCTTTTTATTGATCTTTACTGAGTGGCAGAAGATGGAAAAAAGAAAAATCACATCTATACAAGCTAGAATAGCAGATGTTACTTCACTGTTCTCTGTGTTTAATGTGAGAGCTTTCAGTCCAATGACCTCTTAAAAATCAGTTTCATTTTGTCTTTAGCCATGTGGGTTGGATTATTTTTAATACTTTGTTTCACAATCTTTTGGACACTGAATAAAAACAAAGAAGTTGGCATTCAAACTGAAAAAGGGAAGGATTTCAGCTGAGATTTAAAGTGTACTCTGCTGCCATCTGCTGGGCGTTTTATGGTTCATTCCTCAGATTAGCTTTTCCTTTATATCTACAAATTACATTATATTAAAACAATTATATCCCCAAGAACCTTAGACAGAAACAATTAAACCAAAACAAACGAGCAAAAAGCCTAAAAGATTAAATGATAAACTAAGAAAACAAATGGAAATAAAACTAAAATTCTGGCTAAGATGGTTTATATTTTAAACTTAAACCAAGTATTGAAATTTTGCTACATTAAGTTGTCAATAAGTTGAAAAAACAATAATAAGGTACTTGTTAAAACCATTAGCAGCTCATCATAAAATAAAATTTAAAATAATATGTAATAAATAAGTAAATAGTCAAATACATAACTAAATGTATTATACATATGACTTTAAATAGAAAGGAGAAGTTCAATGAAAAGGTAAAAGTACTTCCATTGTGAGTATGACCGTTGAAAACTAAAACTTAAATGGAAAAAATACATTATAAAATACTCGCCAATGTTGTCAATAAGTAAATATTAAATACACATAGATAAAACAGTATTTATTAAAAGTATGCCTGGCCCAGTAAACAATAAAACAATTAACGCTATGATAAATTAAAATGACCAATAATGTCATCTTGATGATTAATATTTTTTGAAAGGTAATCATTTTGTTTACAGAGACTAAACAATCCATTTTAGTTATTGTTTCTGCTTTATGTGTTGTATTTTTTTTTTGGACATTTAAAATATCTTCCAGCTCCAGTGTTGAGTTTATTAGTATTCGAGAAGAGATTATCAATATATTACTAGAGAATGGTGTTAAAACAACGTTATCGTTCATTGCAAAAAATTTTAGGGGCAATTTATCGTCCAGTAAAATTAGTTGCAGCAGGTCTACTTGCAAGCACTACTACTAGTAATAATAATAATTCATAATAATAATTCAGTTTATAATATTATCTGTTCATGCTCCTCTTCAAATCGCATCTTTCACATTTAGAGCAGAACATGACCCCCTTAATTAAAGAATGGAGTTGCTTTGCCCTCACCAACCAGCCGCCCGGTGGCCGTCCATTCTTGACACGATCCCCGCTGGAGGAGCTCTCAGACGGTGCTTGTCTCCTCAGATGTAGCTCTGCGGTTCGGCCCACCCTCCACCAATTCCCTCGGTCCATCCGCTCCCCCGCTCATCAGGCCTCGCTAAGCCCGAAATGAGACGGCGAGGTTAGAAATCCCAGAGCGTGATGAAGAAGGCGCCCGGCTGCAATTCATATCTGATTCATTAACATTCATTTGGGTGTATATAATTTCTGGGCATAAGATTAGGTTCTCAGACAGCTGGTTCCCGTCTTCTTCACAACGTCCCAGCGGGCCGCTGCAAAACCTCAGAAATGAGCTCTCTTCCATGCTGCGTGCCTCCACATTAGCTCAGGCTGAGTATGAATCCACAACGTCTTACAAAGCAATAAAAGAGGCCAAACTGGTTTAGAACTAGGGATCCAAACAATTAGTTAAAGATTAATTCTCGATTCATGGTTTATTGGACTAAAATGAGCTCAAATCGATTTAGTTTAGGCCTCTTTAATGATGTAGTTTGGCCTCCATCCAGCAGGGGACGCCACTGGTCATCCTTAAGCGGAGCCGTTGATACAAAAGCAAAGATGGCGGCGCTACACCAGAATGGGGAAGATAAACGGTCAAAACAGAGTCCGTTGTGGGGGGGAAAATATACTTTATGCGGTTCTGTTTTGAAATATAAACACTCGACAATCTTTGATTTAGCTGCATTACAGAGCAACGTCAACTTCTTTTTAAAAAATAACTTGCTAATTGCTAAAAATGATGTGCTACGAAGGTGAGATAACCCAGAAACATGATTTCAATAAATCCGGTTGATTCTTTAGGACTGTCATGGAGCAACGTTTTAATATTCTTTTAGGAGCAACCGCAGACATTGTATGAACATCTCTCTAAGGATAAATTAATGTTTCCAATATTTTATTTCTTATTTCTTATTTTTCTATTCAGCATCCTTAGAGGTTCCTGTTTTGTTATATTTTATAAATATGTCTAAATTTAATAATGTGCGAAAACCAAAATTTTTTTATTATTCAGTCAATATTTAATACAAATGATACAAAATAATGTTGAATTTTTTTAAATTTATGAAAAAGTTAGCCCTATGAACTAATTAATTAATAACTTGCCTCCCTAGTTAGAACATCAACCGATGTAATGTTTTATTAACGATGCATAGTGAAGGAATTACTGTTTATTTTGAATCTTTTAATTCACATATATGTGCAAGAGCCCCAGCAGAGTCTCCTGTGTTATAACACCTCATGTCTCATCGTATGTACACCTGTGTTTTCTCTGCGCAGTTGGACGACCCGTCAGTATTCCCAGCCGTGATTGTCGAGCAGGTACCAACCACCGACCTGCTGCAGGTCTACTCGGGCCTGGAGTCGGACGAGGTGACTAACGGCATCATGGTGGACACGACTCTCAGCGTGGTGGAGGGACCATCCATCCTTTCACCAGGAGTGGACCTCTCAGGTAAAGACACATTTCACATAGACTGATAGATGTCAACGATATTTCTCAGCTGTTGTCTAATTTCATAATTTGCAGCTTTTTATTTTGTTGTTTTCGTACTTCATGTTGTAAGTCAGGTTCTACTTGAGTGGTCTCTTAAATCTACATGTCTAACATTTATCAGACCTGGGTATGATTTGGAAAACTGAAGCCATCTTCTGTGATTGATCACATTTTATTAATAACTTTGTAAGGTTGTTTTGGTTTTGGTACCTTATTTCACTTAATATATTTGAAAATGTTTGTATATTCTAATTTATTGCAATAATTACTGGGGCAATTTATTGTCCAGAAAAATTTATTATTGTGACAGACTTAATTATTTCACATGAAGCTTCCAGTTATGTTGCCAACTATTTTGCTGCATTTTTGTCTTTTGATGGACAGAAACGAGAGTTTCCCGTGCCGAAGACAGCATGGAGACAAACGAAGCTGCAGCAGCTCTGCTGAACATGGAGTCTCCAAATAATATTTTGGATGAGAAGCGAATGAGTGAGTTCATTTGTGTTTCTTTTTGGGCTGTAACGATTCATCGAATGATTCGAGTATCTCAAGCCTTAAAATGGAAGTTATCTACCTCGAAGCTTCATTAGATTATGTATTACTATTTAGCGCCATTTGATCTGGCTGGGTAATTATTTGTGTTGCACGATGCTCTCACTTTCGCCAATGAGCTGTTGATGAATGCTAAGTGCTGTTAGCAGCTATGGAGGAAGATGCGCTGCCAAGAAAGAGACACCTCACTGCGTGTGTTGCAAAGCAAAATGGGCGTTTCACAATAGCGATGCTGCAACACCTTGACGGGAAACATTAGAGGTTAGATCGGTCCTAAAAAAAAGTCCAACCTGACAAATTAACTGTAGAGGCCCAAGCCTGAAGTTAGCCACACAATTATTTCAAAATGCTTTCAGTTTAAAATACTTTCAAACCAGACTTTTCTCTCTTTTAGGGCTGCTGTAAACGATTACTTAATGAGTATTCCATTGATTATTATGATTAATTGAGTAATCAAATAAAAAATGTGATAAAGTAAAATATTGCTAAATTCTACCATAGCAGCAGTGTTTATATCGGATATCAACATCGGCCCAATTTTTCATATTTGCGCATCCCTACAATTACTTAACCTGTAACGATAATAGCTCCTTTTTTAAGTTAACCTGGACAAAAACTATACAAAAATCTGACATTTTATTCAATTTAATAATAAATCTGTAAGCTCACAAAGACACTTACAAAAAATGTCTAGAAACCAGTTTTTAGTTCTTGTATTCATCTTCAGTCACTTTAATAGATGAACTCTTTGCCAGCCCTTTTTAGCTTTTGTGTTCATGCCAGCGATGGAATTTGGCTTCTATGTCGTACATAAAAACAAAAATAACAGCTGGACTGCCACAGTGCGTTATGTTGCTAGCACTTAGCAACAACTCAGAGGTGAAAGTGAGAGTGTTGCGCAACATAATCAATCACCTGGCCAGAACACGGCTCGCTAAATAACAAAACATAATTTAACGAAGCTTTGAAGCAAACATTTTTCTCTGAGGAATTTTAACAATCGAATCATTTGAGGAATCGTTACAGCTCTTCGTAGAATAACTTTCCCCTGTTTTAGCTCTTATATAAAATATAGAGATTTTATATGCACCTTATAGTCCGAAAAATACGGTAATTGACAGGAAAGTGGGTAATCAGAGAAGGAGAAGACATGTGGCAAAGGTCGCCAGGCTGGGAATCGAACCTGCGACGTCTGCGTCGAGGACTAAGGCCTCTATATGTGGGCATTGCTGAACCCCTGCGCCACCACAGCACATCCTAGATTTCTTTTACTATCTTAAGTAGCTACTACAGAAGACGATTAATTACTCAATCATCAGTAGATTACTTGATTACTAAAATAGACTACAGCAGCCTTAATTTGTTTCTCTGCTTTATGTAAAACAAGCTGTAATTCTTGTACGTTGTTGCTGTTTGTGCAGTTCACACCTACAACCATCTGCTGGAGTCAGAGATGACGTACACGCCACTCAGGCCGGACCAAATGGACAGCGTTGCCCTTGACATGTCTCTGGATGAAGACACGTCATCCATGGATGAGATTTCTCAAAAGATTCCCTTAAAACCTCAGAAAAAAACCAAAGGTAGGACTTTATTTTTCTAGTTAAGTAATAATTTGTTGCAACAGTTTAGAGTAGAAGGTGATTACATGATCTTGTTGTGGCCTTTGACCTTCTAACATGCTGCTCCTCACATTGAATCAGTGCGAAAGCCCCGGGTAGTGCGTCCCTGCTCTCCAATCACAACCCCTAACTTGCCACTCAGGAAGAAGAGCAAAGAGGGCAAAGGTAAGCCTCACCAACTGGTCCACTTTTCTGTAATGAGCCAATAAAAATCAAGGTCTCTCCTCCTCTTGTGATCGCTTCGATTCCTCCTGTGGAGCGGGCGACCAGCTGCCCTCGGCCCCTGCAGTCCATCTGGGTTGAACCTGAGCGAGTTAATGGATGAGGGGATCGGGTGGTGTTGTGTTTCTCGGGGAAACAGGAGTGATTGCATGCTGGAGGGCACGCTGATGCTTTACTGATAGATGCAGGGGCGATGCCGCTTTGTTTGGGCCGTTCACAACGACACAAACGGGGGGAAGGGGTTTGGGATGCCTGGTTCAGCCGCCCACGAATGCATCACTCTGTCACTTGGTCGGGGATTCAGGTGACTTCTGGGAGTGCTGCTGTTTTTAAACGCAGCCGGCCGCTGAAGTCTGGCAAATTAGAGGAGTCTACATCTGAGCCTGGTATAATTAATTTCCTTCCCAGGCAGACAAATCCCTGTCACAACAATAACTGGAAGAAAAAATCACAAACAAACAAACTGAACATCTAGATAAATAAGGGCTGAAGCAATTAATCGGCTTAGTCGTGAAATAAGTATTGAGTATTTTTGGTTTAGTTTCTAGTTCAGATATCTTATTGCACTTAAAAAAGACTAACATAATTTATAAGTAACTTTAATGTTGGAAAAACGCAGGATTTCAAAAAGTATCCTTATTTTTGTATGACAGGAATGCTAGTAAATGTTATAAGTGAAACAATCTGCCGGTTAAATAGTCCCTTTTGTCCATATTAAAGAATTATGTACTAAAAACAAACTCCTATTTCTTTCTGAAAAGTTACTTTTGGGTTAGTTTTGCTTCATTTCAAGTGTACTAAGAAGATATTTGCACTGGAAACTAGAACAAAAATACTTAATATTTTATGTTTTTGCAGCGTAATTTAGTAATTGATTAATTGTTAACTGGAGAATACAGATTCAAAATAACAAACTCAGAAGTAATAAAGTCGAAATAAACCAAAAAACAGATATTTTGCATTTGAAAATCAAAAAACTTTGTAAACAAGTAACATGTAAACAAGCTTATGAATTCATATTCCATGCTCTTTTTTTGTAATATGCAAATATTTTTTCAAAAATAAAAAACTAATTTGATCACAAAAAAAAGCAAAAAATCTGCAGAATGTTTTTATTTGATTAATTGTCTAAATCACGTGTCAAACTCAAATCCGGCCCGCCGTAGATCTTTATGTGGCCCTATAAACTCTGAATTACATCAAAAAGTCCCTCCAGTTTTTCATAAATATGCAAAATTCACACAAAATCAACAATCCCCACAATTTTACTGCAAATTTTTCTCAAAATTGGTGAAAAACATTGAGTTCAGGTGACTGCTGCTTCAGCCTTACTTGATGTCAAGTTATAGTCTCTGATTGATAAGGCGATTAATTAAAAGTCTCATTTAAAGTTGTACATTATCTCAAATATCGTAAAAATTCCTTACAATTATTTCTAAATTAGCACCACAAAATCTGTGATTCTGATTGCAAAAAATCAGCGTGGAAAGATGTTCAATATTATTTAATCTTAAGAATCACTTATTGAATAGTGAAACAGTTATTTATTGATATTTTAACAGTTTATCAATACATTCTGGATCAACCGGCCCTTTAAGAACATTCAGGTTTTTGATACGGCCCTAATTGAAAATGAGTTTGACGCCCTGATCTAAATAAGAGACAAAATAAACACTAGTGCTGATTGAAAGCTTGAATCTGTGCCTGCATGTTGTAACCATGGACTCAAATTAGCCTCCTTAATTTGCAGGCAACACCATCTACCTGTGGGAATTCCTCCTGGCTTTGCTGCAGGATAAAAACACCTGTCCCAAATACATCAAGTGGACGCAGCGTGAAAAAGGCATCTTTAAGCTGGTGGACTCCAAGGCTGTTTCAAAGCTTTGGGGCAAGCACAAGAACAAGCCCGACATGAACTATGAGACCATGGGGAGGGCTCTCAGGTGAGAGCAGAATACCAATGAGCCAATGTGACATTATCATGCACACAAACTCTCATCCAGCATTTAACCTTGAAGACACTGTTTCCACTGATGTGTTCTTATTAACACGCTGGAACGGCGGCTTAAATTTTCATGAGAGTCGTTAAACTTTAATCGCGATAATGTCAATAATTGGTTGAACGGACTCTCGCCTACTTCCTCCCCCAGGTACTACTATCAGAGAGGCATCCTCGCCAAAGTGGAGGGGCAGCGGCTGGTCTACCAGTTCAAAGAGATGCCCTCTGACCTGGTGGTGATCGACGACGAAGAGGCGGGGTCTGACGCCAACGCCGGCTACGAGAGCCAGAGGGCTTCCAACGGGCGGGGCGTGGTCCGCGGAGGGTCCAAAGGCCACGGCAGGGCGCAGCATGTGTCGCTGAAGCCGATGAAGAAAGAGCCCAGAGACGAATGTCTGTACCGGGAGGCTGACGGAGGACAGGCGGAGCAGCTGCTCCATGTTTTACAGGAGAGCCAGGCGCACGGCGTTCAGGACGCAGCGCACGCCGTCAGGTAGGAGAGCCGCTCACTGACTGTACACACAGACCACAGTCAATAATCAATGAATCAATTAATCACAGGATGAATTAAAACAAGCTCAGTCATTTCCATTGGCATCATTTTTTGTTTTTCTCTTTCTTTTTAGCTTCTCCTGGTTCAAATTCTGTAAAAAGGAAAATTTTAATTAATCCCTTTTTACTATCTGATTGTTAATTGAATAATCTAAAGTAATGAACAGATAAACCTTTCGCTGTTTGATTACTCGGGTTTTTAAAGGTTGTCCTGATATTTTTCATGGAGGAAAAACCCAGATAAATATTGAGTTTTAATCATTTTGTGTCCTCAGGACCATCAGCAGCCCCGTGTCGTTACCGATGGTTCTGACCTCCTCCGGCTCGCTCCAGTCGGTTCCCCTCACCGTTCTGGCTAACGGCAACTCCAGCCACTCCTCGCCTCCTCGGGTCATCCTCCACACCGTTCCCTCCGCCGCGGGGGGCAAAGACGTGCTCACCATCCAGACGGCGTCTCTTGCTGGCGGCGCCGCCGGCCTGCATGACGGCCTCCCGCAGCAGCTCCTGGTCACCAGTCTGGGCTCCTCCGCCATTTCCTCCTCCTCGGGCTCGTCCTGCTCCTCCCCTTCGGGAGTCATCAGCTCCGCCGGCTCGGGCCTCAACGGCCTGCCCCGCCTCGTCACCATCAACACCAGCGGCGGGCACGCCATGGTGGCGCAGCAGCCGGGCACCGTCATCGCCACGGTGCTGAAGTCCAGCGATCTGTCGGCGCTGCAGGTCAAAGAGGAGATGCTGGACTCCAGCTACTTCCAGTCGATGGTGAACGGCGACCCGTCGCTGGCGGCGCACACGTTCGACAAGGAGGAGATGGAGGCCGGCGAGGCGGAGCTGCAGTACAGGACTGTGATCATCGATACCAGTCAAAGCCAAGCCCAGGCGCCGGCGAGCGAACCTTTAATAAATGGACGTTACTCCCAGAGCAGCAGCCCCGGCGAGGGCTTGACCCCGGTGGAGGAGCTGGAGGTTCGCGGGGAAATGTCTCTGCAGCCGGAGCCGGGCGTCAAAACCCTGCAGGAGCTGCCGCTCTCCGTCCAGCTGCCTGCAAACTTTATCCAGATAAAAAGTGAGCCTGCAGAGGCTTAGGACTGCCGGACTCTTTCAAAACACAAAAAAATCAAATTTATTTTGACCACAGACTCAATATTTTCCTTTTCCTACCACAACGATCTGATTCGGACATCAGAAGTGAGGGAACTTGCAGCATGTTGCTCTTAAAAGTCGGTCAGTTCAGCCTCAGGATTTATTGTTTACTCTCATGTTATGTGACCATGTGCCTAATTTCAAAAGATCTAGGGAGCGATTAGCGTTTTTTTTTAACAAGTTAGCTTTCACAAAAAGGATTATTCCATGTAGATAAAAACTTCCACAAATCCAAACGTGGGATCAATGTCTACGATGAAAAACGTGCCAGTCAAGTTTTTGTTTTTGTTTCGTAACCTTTGCATCTCATCGGACTATCAGAGGACAACAAACCAAAAACCAGGACTGAATGCCAAACGGTGCAACAAGAAGGGACGCCTGACGCAGTTTAAGTAAAGAGTGCCTTATGAGATGTTTGCAGAAAGAATTACTGTTTATTTTAAAGACAAAGAAGTTAATATTCATTTATTTTGAAACAGACAGAGTAGGTGTGCATCTATCTGCTCTGTCAGCCCTGCATTAAAACACTGTTAACATGTAAAAGGGCATTTTTCTGAGTGGAGCTGCAGACCGGAGGGCACAGCAGGAACAGCAGAATAAAAGTGATTTATTTCCATTTCTCCCTCTGATGCTCCAAGGTTTAAGTCCTGTTTATGTAAAACAATATATATATGAATCTATAAATATATATATATATACTGTATGTAGACGTATAATATGCAATTGAGATTCAATTTTAAGGCCACAACAAATTTATTTATTTTATTAATTCCTAAATTCTGTAAAGAAAAGGCACATTCGTTTTATTTTTACGTGTAAACCTGAGGGAAGATGAAAGAGAAGATACAGGAAGCTTAAATTACTTTTTTTCTTTTTGTATAGCTTTCGATATAATCAGCTTTTTTTTAGTGTTTTTTTTTTTATTTCTGGTCTTAAAAGCTCAGCGCAGCGTCATTATTCTGCTGCTGTGAATATTTCTGTTAAACATTTATTGAATGAGCTTTTTGTTCCCTCTTTTCAGCGGATATACTTCTCTCCTTTTTCCAGCAGTCAAGGCTGTGCTTTCAGGACTATTGGATTTTTTTATTACACAGAGTATCAAGTGTATCAGTCAATACTGATTTTCTGCTTAGAATCTAAAGTTTCTACATTTGTTAGGAACAAAAAAACCCGACGTATTTCTCCCTTTTTTTGTGTCTTTGGTCAGAGGAAGTTTGTGCCTTCTTCTTCTTTTTCTGTCCTGTTTGGTTAAGAACTCCCTTGTTTCTGTTGGGGATGAAGCCATATTGATCCCGAGTCGCGTCGCGGCCCAATCGGTTGTTTTTCCCGGCTGAGCCGCTGAGTGAGGAGAAACTCGGACCACCTGACCTCCATCGTCTGCTTTACAAACTCACCAGAGCCAAAGAGGTTCACATCCTGCAGGCATTCTGAATGTAAAACACGCTGGCACAAAAACGTTTTGACAATCAATAAATACACTGGGTTATATTTGCATTAAAATCTGACTTTCTGTTAGGATTATCTTCATATGTATTCTTGTCTTGTTTTTTTTTCCTGAAGCACTGTTGTCTGTGAATTGTTGAGGTATGTCCACTGCATTTTGTTTTGTTGCTTCTGTTGTCTTGGGTTGTCAACGGCCTCCTTTTATGCTGAACTTAGACTAGATTTTTAAGAAAAAGTCAAATGCTAATTAAAAAGAAAATCTCTGCATAATTTGCTGCCGTTTTATTTTCTGCAAGAGAAGTAATTTTAAAAATGGTGGAAGCCTGAGATAAAATGTCACTAAAACAGGACAAAACTTTAACAAAACTATATTTTACTAGCTGCATTTCAAACAAACGCATAATTGCACAATATGACATATTGAAAATAAATTTGCTTAATGAAAATGTCTTCCGAATAAAAAAACTTGTAATTATCACGTTTTGGCTTTTCGGTCTCATCAATAGTTTTTTTTTAAAGCAAAATATTTGCAATAGAAATGCAGCTGTTGTCACATGTATGACAATCTGTGAAACAAAGGTAGCTCCTCTTCTCTCAGTGCTAACTAGAAACAACCAATCAGAGGCAGGGGTCAGTTCTTAACACCAATCAAAATCTCATGTGGTGTTGCAGCTGGCGTAGCATGTTGTGAATGCTAAAGCTAGTTAGCATGACCACCGATGGTGGCAGATTAACGGTTTTCTTGTACGAGTAAGTTGTTTGTCCTCCATTAGCTCATTTAGGGTGAGTATGACAGCAATAAGATTTGCTTCCTGGCTCTGATTGGCTGGTCTTGAACGGGAGCTGCGCATTTCCTAAGACAGCAGTAGCCTAAGCAGCTCAGTTTTCACAAATTATATGTCTCATAACAAAACTGTCACGAAATGGTGACATTTTCAAAAATATGTTAAAAAAACAACTAAAAAACATTGTTTATAAAAGTTACTGCAGCTGTAAACTCGGAAACAACAAATAGCGGTTAGCAAGTCCATCGGTTTCCACTGTCGACAAAATGAAACCGTTTCTGCCGTGAAAACTCGGTACTGTCGGGCCGCTGCAGCTTCGGGGGACATTTGATCGCATGGCATTTAAAAGAGAAAGTAAAAGCTGCTGTAGGAAACTGGATTGGTGCCATTAGCAGTCCGGAGACTGATTGGACTGTACTTAAGAGCACTGCTGCTTCTCCAGTTGCTGTGGGTGGTTGAATACATTAGCATGTGACGCGCCTGCAGCTGAAGACAGCCGCGTCTGTCAGCACAGCTTGCATAGTGAAATGAGAGGGAGAGTGTGTGTGCGTGTGTGTGTGTGTGTGCTTAGTCCCTGTTTGGTGAAAGAAAAGGTTACACAGATTCTTTTGCAGCATGTTAATGTGTTTATGTGTGTGAAAGTGTCCATGGCTGCATTGGCTTTCCCGTCTCAGGTTCTGACCTGCCTGGGTCCATTGTGGCTGATTTCGCTTTAAGAGGTTTGGTGTAAAAATAGAAAAATAACACGAATGAAACACACACGTTTGAAACACGTTTTTCAAAATTTCTTTATGTTTAACTTGATTAATTGCTTACAGTAGGCACAGAGGCCATTTCCATTAGCCATAACACTGTGAAAATTGAAATTACAAAATAAATTCACTTAATGGAAACAATCCAATAAAAGGAGCTAACTGTGCTGTTGTTTACCGGAGCTGTTCTCCTTGAAAACAGGAAGTTGGCAACACGTTTTTATATCCGTTTCTATTTTCTGACATGTTTCCAGACACGTGGAGTCGGTTGAAGAACCAGAATCTTGTTTCCTTTTTAAACGTTTCGTTTTGGTTCAGATTAAGAGGAGCTGAGGCGACTCTGACAGTTATCCGTCAGAGTCATCAGATGCCAAATGAGTTTATTTTCTTTTAAGAATCGATTCAAACATTTGGTTTTAAATTTGTAATAAAAATTAATTTTGGTGATAAAATAAACTGCCAACAGAAACACATGGATGGATATTTAATCTATTTATCATTTATTGGTTAAATTGTCAATAATTTTATTGAACTAGAATCCAGAATCATCTAAGTGACAAAATCACATAAAATATTGAACATTTTTCTGTAGCTGCGATGATTTAAAAACGTTTTTCAAACATCTGGGACAGAAGTTTGATTTTACTGTGGAGTTTTTCTCATTCAGGGTCAGAATTTTACATACAGATGAGTAAAAAGTCAGACATGATAATGAAACGCTGACATGTGGAAATTATCTTTAAAGGAAAGAAGAAGAAAGCATGATGAGTTCTTGGGATGCAGAGCAGACCAGAACCAGAACCTGAGAGTTCTGGAAGGTTGATACAACAGCAGCAAATCTTTAATGTATTGTGGTGCTAAACCATTCAGTGATTTATAAACTAACAACAGTATTTTAAAGTCTATTCTTTGAGCTACAGGGAGCCAGTGGAGGGACTTTAAAACTGGTGTTATGTGCTCTATCTTCCTGGTTTTAGTGAGAACACGAGCAGCAGCATTCTGGATCAGCTGTAGCTGTTTGATTGATTTGTTGGACAGGCCTGTGAAGACGCCGTTACAATAATCAATACAACTGAAGATAAACGCATGGATGAGTTTCTCTAGATCTGGCTGAGACATTAGTCCTTTAATCCTGGAAATGTTCTTCAGGTGATAGAAGGCCGTCTTTGTGACTGTCTTTACGTGGCTCTGAAGGTTCAGGTCAGAGTCCATCACTACTCCCAGGTTTCTGGCCTGATCACTGGTTTTTAGTCGTAATAACTGAAGCTGTGCACTGACTCTAGATCGTTCCTCTTTAGGTCCAAAAATAATTACTTCAGTTTTGTTTTTGTTCAGCTGGAGGAAGTTTTGGCACATCCACACATTTATCTGTTCTAAGCATCTGTTCAGTGATTGGATGGGGTCAAAGGTCACCTGGTGACATCGTAATGTAGAGCTGTGTGTCATCTGCATAGTTATGGTAGCTGATATTATTTCCTGTTATAATCTGAGCTAGTGGGAGCATATAGATATTGAATAAGAGGGGTCCTAGGATTGAACCTTGGGGTACCCCACATGTGACCTTTGACCTCTTTGATGAGAAGTTTCCAATTGAAAAAAAGAAATCCCTGTTCTTTATGTACGATTCAAACCAGTTAAGCAATTCAAATTAACAAAACTGCAATGGAAACTTTTTTTTTGCACGTTACAAGAGTCACGTGATCAACTGGCGAAAACGACGAAGAAGAGGACAAGAAGTAGGGGAGGATAATGTGCTGCTGACTCCATCACAGTTGTTTATAAAAAGTCATTCAAAATGTTGAATCCAGAGCTCCTAAATGTGGCTCTAAATCCGGAACTTGTAATTTTTTGAATGTGACCTGAATCTGAACGTCATTGATACTCGACAAACGTCACTATTCTGCGTCCTGATACGCGCAAGCGGGGAGAAAAACAACAACCATGGCGGATTATGCTGAGGATGACGTTGTTAATGTGCTGGCTGCGGTTGGATTACAACTTTAAAATCGTAAGCTTTGCTCCACCATTAGCATCCATGTTTACTTCCGCAGACAGCGAGCGGTTCTTTTTCTTCTTTTTTATGGCTGTTGGCAAAACACTGATTACGAACGTTACTGCGCCCTCTACTGCACATGCGGGACACTTTTATTTGTTTGGGGTTCACACTTGAGATCACATAGAAGTCCCGTATATTTGGAAATGTGAACTACCGCTTCAAAAAAATTAAGATTTCACAAAAAAAAAAAAAAAATCGGAGTTAAGCAGCAAAGCCTGCAGTGAAGGCAGCCATATTGTTATGACGTGGTGACGATTAACAAATATGTAAAAAAAAAAAAAAAAAAATACTGCAGATTTACTTATTTGATTTACATGATTTCAATTTGCACAATTTTATTGTTAATGGAAACTTGGCACATTTCAGCAACAAAGTCCTTTACATTGTAAAACACAAAACATACAAAGTTATAGTATTCACAGTCAAATATTTGGTTTCTAGTCTAAACTGCTCACCATCACATATGATTATAGAGAGTTTTGAGTTTAGTCAGTTTCAATAAAACCCTCTTTAGTCCAGCAAACATCTTCCTAAGTATTTCCACAAACGAGGCATTGATTTAGCTCATCGTCTCTTTCCCCCCTTTTGTTCTGGAGGATTACTGCAACAATGAAAGGCGACCAGCAGCCGCTGTGTCTGTGAGTCAGAGACCCTGAAGATGGAGCAGGAGAGCCGGGTCCTGGAAGAGGAGGACTATTTCTGTGTCGCCTGCAGCCACTGACACAGCGCGAGTGTTTACTGCTGTGCCATGCTGCCTCTCACAGTGGGAGCGGCTGAAGGATGACGACTGACATTATTGTGCCTCCAGCCTGAAGCAGGAACGGCACACGGAGAGCTTATTTAACCATCAGGTCACCAGACTGACTGGAGAGAAAAGCTCTCTGAGTTAACTTGGTTTAGGTTATTCAGAGGAATTTAAGTTCGTCTCAGAGAAACGAGGAAAATTTTTAATTTAAAGGTAGTAAAAATAGGAAGATAGAGCAATAAAAATAGAGAAATAGATTCTTCTTTTTTATATATTAGAGCAGTTTTACTTCCTGTCCACAAGATGGCAGTAGCGATACACGTGTTGGATTGGAGAGCGCCTTTCCTTCAGGTCACTAATCTAAATACAGATACTCCTCATACATTCGGGTTTTCACCAGCAACTCGCACAACCAAACAAACGAGGGATTATTTGAAATGAAAATAAGCAGCTGGAAGTGAAGTCTTTCCTGCATTTCTGATAAATAACAAAAAGCATTAATTCAGTGGAAAGCTTCAGTGAAAATGTCCAATCCTCTGGCCAGGTACAGAGAAGAGGGAGGGGAGGAATCCTTTGAACTGCGATAACCTGGTAAATGCTTGGTGTTTGTGTTTATCCTGCTGAGCAGTCACTCTTTTCCCCTCCCTCATCAAAACAGTGATAAACCAGTGCTGCAGGGGGGGTTCCTATATGAAATGCATGAGGAAAACAGAGCAGGACTTTATTAGAAATGACACATTCTTTAATTTTCATCTGTGAGGGAGGAGTTCGCTGTCACAGAGCGCGCCTCGTGTCTGATGCTGACAGTGTTCAGGCACTTTGTACGGCGCGAGAATGCAAATGAACTTCCATTTTGAGATATTAAAAAAGCTTCAGTGAAAACAAGATGTTTGAATTACGGGCAGATTTTTTTTTTTTAAATAAGAAATGAACTTAAAGTGTTTGTTCTTGTTATGTGGAAAAGCTTGTTGCATGTCAGATCAGCCATCTCAGATTTTGTATCTTGTTGACTATTTTTATTTATTTATAGTGGATATGCTTAATGAGCCATTGGAGAATTATTTATCAAGTTGCAGCAGCTTTTTCACAAACTGGGTCAGATTCCCAATTTCTGCCTGAATTATCGAGCAGCTCTAACGCTAAAAGCTGCTATAGGCAAACGTTTCTCCATCAGCTTTTTCCTTGGAGAAAAATGTGAAGAAAACAAAAAGGATGAGGGCAGTTAAAAGTTGGTTGAATTGGGGCTGTGTAATTTAGATGTTAGTGAATTTCACAAAAAATCATCCAAAGGGAGTGAATGTACCAAAAAGCACAGTTAAATCACAGACAAACAGTGCAACGCCGCAATATGACGTTTATAGATTAAAAAAGGAGCATGCTTCCTCTTCAAAACTCAGAAATTGTAAGATTGATTCTAGAAAATGTCAAAGCAAGAACATTTCTGAGCTCCAAAAGTCAAAAATTTGCTTGAAAAAACTCAGCAATCAAAAAATGTTGACTTTTGAAACTCAGAAATGTTGCAAAACTTCTGAAATTAAGCTCAATTTATTTTCTTGCAATTGTTTTTTTTTTTTTTTTTTTTTTTTTTTTTTTTTTTTTGTACCTTTGCAGCTCAGAGATGTTCTTGTTCTTTTGTAGAAAATTTTTGAGATTAATATAAAAAGTTCAAAATTTTTTGGCAGAAATTATTTTTTTAACTTGGACATTTCTGAGTTACAAAAGTAAAACTTTTTCAAGTTTTCAAACTCAGAAATGTCCAAATCTCTTCCGGACAATTTCTGAGATCAATCTCAAATGTCTTGAGTTTTTCTGTTTTCTAGAACTTTTCTGAAATCAATCTCAAAATTTCTGAATTATTTAAAAAAAAATATTTGCTTTTTCAAATTTCCAAGTTTCTGAGATGAATCTAAAAAGTTCTCAGTTTTTTAAATCACAAATTTTAGATTTTTGGAGATCAGAAATTTTGTTGTTTCTGAGATTAAGCTGAAAATATCAGATTTTTTTCAAGCAAATTTTGAAGCTTTCAAACTCAGGATTTTCCAGTTTTTTGTAGAAAACTTCTGATATTTAAAATTTTCTTGTTTTTTGACTTAAATTTAATCCTGGTTTTTTTTTGTTTGTTTTCGATCTACGATGGCTCTAATACGCCACTGATGGACCATAAAGGATTTTTCTCCTTCTGCTTCCATCAGTAGCTGAATCTTTTTAATAGTCAGACGTCTGTAAAGTTTGGCCCTCTTGGTTTCTGTACCAGCCTCTCTGGTTGGCGGAACCGTCCCAAACGGATCCGCTTTACTCTCATCTTCATAAAAAGAGTTTGAGAAACCGTCACTGCCGGATCGACAACTACAGAAACCTATTAAAATTAAAACATTTTGTTGCACTTTCCCCCTTCAATGTGAGTGAAGTATCTCTGGTATTTGATGTGATAAATGGGGAAAATAGTGAGGAATGCATTATCTTAACTCTGATTTTATGAACTTTTCAGAAACGCCTCAGGGGTTTTGCAGTTCACTTGTCAGCGTTTTGAAATATGTTTGCAATTACTGAATTTGTTAACACACAGCAGCTTTTTTTTACTTGACACGATGCTCTGGGCTGTTGACATTATTGATTTAAAAATAACAATCTGGTTACCGTCTGAACTATGAACATGTTCACAAATCATTTGCATACATTTACATGGTGTTTGAAATAACTTTTTCCTCCACCAAAAGAAACGTCACTGCCAATTACTTTTGATTTCATTGACATTATTATCATATCAAACCCACGTGAGTCAACAGGCATATTTACATCGTAGGCGAGAGAGACGCTTTTATAACCTCATAAAACGATGAATTATTAGTCATCAGATGCACAGAAGTTGTAAAAAAAGAAACAATAAGTGCATATATATCTGTTTTATCTCACCAAGCTAATGAGGAACAGGATTAATGGAGAGGAGAGACGGATTTGACTCTTCTATGGATTCAAACCCAGACAATCAAGACTATCAAGTCTCACACAAACACCCCTGGGTATCAAGAGTCTTTCAAGGAAATTATAACATTTCACACAGTACAACCAGTGAGATTATTCCAACAATGAAATTTTAATTGGAAAACAGAATAGAGAAGACTTCAAACACAAGTCGTCACAACTCAACTTTTCATTTCCACTGTTTCCCTCTTGTAGCTTTGATTCGTTTGTGCACCTTGTTATTGTGATGACAGAACATCAATTACAAATGCATATCTCTCCTGCTTATCTGTTATTTACAGATGAGGGCTTTTCAAGCTCAGCACGGCGACATGCATTGTTACAGATCAGAAGCGTCTCAGCAAAGCAGGAAACACAAGCACTATTTTAAGCATTTTATATGTTTTTATTTTTTATTTTTTGCAGACTGCAGCAGCAGTGGAAACAAAGGAGGGCAGATCAGTGAGTACAACACAAAACACAGCAGAGACTCCTGCGACTTTTATTACACAAGCAAAGTTTAGCTTGATGCCAAAAACAAAACAAAAAAAGAAAGAAGTCACTTTGCAACATAAAGTCATTGTTTGGTTATCTGTTCCTTTTACCATTTTAAACGTCTTGCAACTTTTCCCCTGATATCTTTTTTAAAAATAAGTATAATTTTTACACCAAAAATGTCTTTCAATGTTTTTTCTACACCTTTTTTTTGTTGTTGTGCGTCTTGTTTTTGGAGCATGCTTCTCTTCCTGTTGATTCTTTCACACTTTCTTGTTTTGCCCTTGGAGGGCTGTCGTTGGTTTTGCAAAAAACTTTTATCTGCAGGTTATGTAAGCGGGAAAAGAGACAGAGATGTAAACCGAAAACTTTACTGGGAATATCTCTGCAATCTCATGCAACCTTATAAAACATCACGGTCATAAATTCAGCTTCTAAATGTTTTCGTAGAAACTCTGAGCGAGGTGATCATTTATTTTTTCTATTCAAAAAGCTACGTTAAGATGTACCTGACTGGGGAAATTCAATATATGAAAATGAATGCATGTTATTGGATAAAAAATACAGGAATTCTTTTCAGATATGTGGAGAGCCATAAATCAAAACTGTTTAAGCTTTACAGTTTTATTTCTGGATTGCGTTGCTGATCTTTGGTCGTTTTTGTGAAACTGAAAATATGTGAACGACGTGTCAATAGGCTCCTGAAGTAAAGCATCGTTGAGTTCAATGTTCGGATGAAGAGCGGCCTTTCACAGCTTCTGAATGGAGCAGAAAACCACAACTCAGGTTTATTTCAAATGTAGACACACTTTAAAAAAAGCTTATCTGCATTGTTTTTAGTGTAGATTTACTAAAAAACTGCCTACAGGTTTTACATCAGCAGCAGTTTTCTTACCAGTTGTTGAGATATTATTGCAAAATTTAGCAATTTTAAACAGCAAATGTTCCTTTTCATAAGATTCACAACTAAATTAGCGGAACGTAATGTTTTCACTTATATACCAACACTTCTAAACTGTGTTATTAAGTTATTAAGCAATTTTGTCATTGAGTGTCACCAGGCTAAACTCTCACTGGTCTGTTAAGAGATTTTGTGTCAGGATTTTAGTTGTGCAACAATATTACAAATGATAAAGTAGTTATATGGGAATTATCTGAGCAAACTAAAAGTCAGCGGATTGTTGCATCCAGTGAATATTACTTTTATTTATTTGTTAAAAATAGAGGAACCGTAGCATAACATTAGTTCAGTAATAGGACATTGTTTAGATGAGAAAACAGTGAGAAAATAAATAATAGTTGTGAAAATGTAGATAATTAATACAAATATATAAATAACATTATGTTTCACAGGTAGCTATGAACCTTTTCAGTTTGTTTTAAATTGCTAAAATTAGCTCTTTAATAGGGCTAAAATATATATTTTTTAAAATATCAATACAGACATTACTGACATAGAAAACAGTGGCAAAAGCAAACAATTCCCTGCAGTGAAACAAAGTCAGCTAAGCTAATGTAGCATTGTATGAAAAGATTCAGTTAGTGTTTTAAACTGCTAACATTTGTAGTTACAACTGTGGGGTCCTGGGCTTATAGCCGGGCTACAAATATGTTAGCATATTAACAGCATAGTGGACATTGATAAACTGAGAAAATAGCAACAAAACAAAAACTATAACTAGAAACAGTTTTTAGTTAAGGTGTAGTCAGCTAATGCAAATATAGCATTGATAACATGAGGTAAAACTCAGGCATCCATCCAACTAGCTAGGTAGTTCACTAGCTTATTCGCTAGTGAATATGCTAGCTAGGCAGAAACTAGTTATCTACCTAGCTAGCTACAGTAGCTAGCTAGGTAGATGGATGAGTGCCTCAGAAAGCTAGAATGCTAGCTAGCTAGGTCTGTTTGGAAATTTTCTGTCAGTAAACAAAATTTACAATTTTATGCGAAAACAGTTTGTTTCTTTTTTTAAAAAATAAAAGATGATGTTTTTATGTGCATCATTTTTAAATCTGAAATTTTCCCCTTCTTATATTATAAAGTGAGAAGCTGCGATCCAAAACAGATTCATCACAAAATTTGTAAAATTAGCTTTATATATTATTGATTTGTATAAATTCTTACTGATTTTTTTAAATTAAACTTTCCCCCAAAATGTTGTTTGATAAATGTTCTACCTTCTCAGACATTCAGAATAAATAATAACAACTTTATTGACCTTTAAGAGTAATTTATTCATCAGTAAAAACAACAAAGGAGAACATGGCGGCATAAAAAAACCTTTTTTTCAAAAGGAAGATTTTTAATTGAATTCTGGGACAAAGTTGGAGTCAAATTTAAAAATATGTAAAGAGTGTCCAAGCGAAGCAAACAAACCTGACCAACACTTTTGACAAGGTTACCATAGTTTTTTTTTCTTTTTTTTAAAAAAAGCACCTGAATTACAAAAATGTTAAATAACAGATTTAACTTTCAATGAAATGAATAAATTGTGAACAACTGTAACTCTGAGTGTTTGTAGTTTATATAATGAATCTGCCTCCGTAAAACCAAGCTAACAATAACAAACAAGAAGGTAAAAGCTCAGGAAATACATCGACTGGCACAAACTCAGCAGCCGCAGAATCTCTTACAGTAATTGAGCTTAAAGCGTTGTTAAGATTTTCTTGGTTTTCACTGCAACACAACACCTGTCCAGAGGCTCAAAAAACCAAAAAACTACTCATTTACACGATACAGAAAATATGCTTCACAACCTGAAAGTGTGTGATTACTACAGGTAACATGCTGTGGTGGTAGATACAATAGTTTGGTTAAATCTTTATTATAGCACCAGTCAGAAAAGTTTTCATGTGTATTTAAAGGGGCAGCGTCATGTAAAATCAACTTTTCCTTTTGAGCTTCACATCATGTTACAATGTTATTCCTTCATCAAAATCATATCTGGAGACATATCAAGAAAACCTTTAATCTCCATGGCAACCATTCAGCTGTGCAAAACGCCTGGTTGGACCTAGCCCCGCCTTCGAGACGCAGCTCCTCCTCAGAGCTGCAGTTTCCAAGCTTCTGCCTCACAGAGCAGCTCCTTCAGACTAGCCTTCAGCAATTAGCAAACATCTGGTGGAACTGCACATCTGCTGAGGTCGTTATAGGAGCTACTTCTCAGTTCAGTGCTGGTAAAAATGTTGTAAAAGGATTCTTAAAGAGACAGAGGCCCAATTTCAAGGCGTTCAACCAGGAAGTAAAATTTCTTTTAAGTGATATTTGATATATACATAATTTTTATAACGTCTCACAGTAACATTGTTACTGTATTATGCTGTATTATGCCTTGAAAACACATAATACTGCCCCTTTAAAGCACTGTAAAACATAACATGAAGTAAAAGAGAAAGCTTTTAAAAAAAAGCATTGATTTCATTCGCTAGTATACAACATGAGGCAGTTAATGATGCCTTTGAGAATATAATCAATGAATACGAAATGCTTTTTTTGGACAAATGAGGTCTGGAATATTTTCAGATTTATTTCAGATCCAGAAACCATTAAAATTCAGCTTCAGATCCTCCCCAGCATGCGAGCGACCCACCAGTCGCACGGCATCACGACCTGGCAGATGACCCGGCCTCCTTGGTAGTAGTACGGCCACGGGTTGAAGCCGCCCAGGGGCTCGAAGTAGCGGCGGCAGTAGCGGTAGCCGCGGCGGCAGTACTGGCAGCAGTAGCCGCGTTCGTCCAGACGGTTATCCAGCTCGATACCGAATTCCCTCTGCAGAGGACACAGCGGGTCCGCCATCACACACACATGACAAATGCTGGTCCTCCAGAGGCAAGGGCAGGAGGAAGAGGAGGAAGAGGAAGAGGAAGAGGAGGAGGAGGAGGAGTGACTGATGGGAATTGATGAGGTTGCTTTTGGTTCTAGGTCGGGAAAATGTACGCAAAAGGCAAACAAGAGTCAAAAGATCAGAGCTAGTGTGTGTGAAAATAAAATGCAGAGTTGTGTCTCGTCTCACGGCTGAACGAAGCGATCAGGAGTGCACAGGTTTGAATTAAGCTTCAGGAGTTTCAATATGATAATACCCTTGACCTTTTCTATTATAACTGAGCCAAAGCGACTGACAGTAGCACAGTGAAGCCACCCTTCATAACCTCCCAATCGGCGCTGTTTCCTGTCAAAGGGACTCTTAGTTGCTAGTTACTAACATAATTGCACTATTTCTTTCATCTTTGACCTCTTAACTCCCTCGGATGGAGCGCAGACTGCTCTAAAATGGCCGCCCCTCCTCCAGCAGAGCATTCAAATTAGAGAACCTCATTTCTCGCTGCCCTCCCCATGACCTTGACTTTAAGTGCATGGCACATTCCTAAAGCAATTAGCAGAGTAATGATCGCCTAAGAAGGATTCTTTCAATTGCTCTTGCTGGCTGCCTCTGAATTTATAGAGGGGCCAAATGAAACCCAAACGAAAGGTAAATTGGGTAGAATTAATGGCCCTTGGATTTTTCCATTGTGCTGCTTGGTTCATGCCCCCATTGACTCTTTGGGCTGAGTGCCATGCCTCTGATCAAGAACCTCCGGATGGGGGTTCGGAGAAGTGCCACTTAACTGGCAACACGCGGGTTGAGGTAGCAAAATGCCCTCGGTATTCATCTGACCACATTTCAATCTCTTTTAGTAAATGAATCCTCAGAGACAATCCGGCGCTGGTTAATCTCCTTGGATCCGGAGATTTGGCCTCAACCCGGACACACGCAATGACTCAGCTACACGCAACCATGCAGAACAAAACCCATCCAGAAAATGTGTGGGAAATGTTTAACCCTGAGGGAGACGGTCCCGTCCGTCCCCTACCACCTCAGAAATAAAGGGACTTCTTCACTCCGCTCTGCAAGTCACACAACACTAAATCCCTCTTTGTTTTTGTTTATGTCTTTGCTTGCTAAAGCACCTTGCAATTGTTTTTACGTCCCTTGAAACTTCCCAGTTTTTGTCACATTACAGCCCTGAAGGTCAATACTTTTATTGGGATTTTAAGTGGTGGACCAGCACAAAGTGGGGCATAATTGTGAAGTGGTGAAGTGAAAACACTCCAGCAGCAATCGAAATATTAGGAAACAGCTTCATTAGCAGACCACTGTGTCCTGGTTTCTGGTTTTCATGAGGCGTTTTACTAAACACCAAACAGTTTGTGTTGAAATAAAACAGTTTAACATGAAAATAATATTCAAATGGCTCAATCAAATTAGCTTTACAGCTGAAACATGGTATGTTATGAAACAGATAAAAATGCTCTGCTCCCGGTCAAAGACAACCAATCAGAGCCAAGAGGCGGGTCTTAGCGCTGTCAATCAATCTGGTGTATGCTGCTCAATGTGCAAATGGTGGAAAAACAATCCGTCGCTACAGGAAAACCGCTTGACTAGCATTAGCAATCATGGCAGATAATGTTGTACCAGTTGAAACGTATGAGCAAGTGAGAGTGATTGACAGCGCTAAGACCCTCCTCCTGCCTCTGATTGGTTGTTTCTGACTGAGTGGTGTATTTCTGTAGTTTGTACTGGGAACACTGGGAACAGAAGGGCAGAAGAGATAAATTTTTTCACATAAGGGGAGACCTATGGTGACGCACAATATAGCGGCACTAACATCGGTATCGGCCATTTTTTAACAAATCTGTATCGGTCCGGTAAATAAACCCAGGTTGATGTTAACAACCAGCATTTGTTTACAAATTGTTGCTATTTTTTGTTTTCTTTCCGAAGGTAATAAAGTGATTGATTGATTGATTGAAGGTGTTGAAACGGTAGAGAAAATGAAGAGCTCACTGCACTGAACCCCACAGAAAACCTCCCGGTTATTCCACCAGATATTGATTACCTATAAAAGTAAATCAGAGAAACTGATCATTTTAGTTTCCATATCTCTTAATTTTTTCCAGAGCTGTATAATATTGGTAAATATCGGTTATCGGCCATAGCAGCAGTATTAAAGTCTGATATCAACTTTGGCCCATATTTTTATATTGTTGCATCCCTAAAAACTCATAATATGGGAAAAATTACAAGTTTTCCAAATTATGTTTTATATTATGGGGGAAATGTTTTGTTCCACTGGCGGATTACTTCAGTTTCAACTAGGAATTTTTGCTCAATATTAAAGAATTAAGCTGCTATTTCTTGCTGAACGTTACCTTAAGTTAATTTTGTCTTATTTCAAGTGAACTGATGTATTTGCACCAGAAACTAAACCAAAAAAATACTTTAAGATTTTGTGTTTTTACAGTGTAAACACTTTTGCCTGACTCCATTTTGATGGCTCCATAAAATCCCAATAATCCGTATTGATGCTTTAAGGAGTGAGGAAGCTGACGGCGGTGTGAGTAGTTCTGTGAATCTGCTAAAAGCCAGAGCAATGAGGAAGTCTGTCATGCGTCTGATTGGAGCGTTGATAAGGCGAGCAGCGATACACACACTCGCGAGACATATTTAAAACACACAGAAACGGTGCGACAGATAAACATCCAACATAGCTGCGCTTGATTTATGACTATGACAGGCTCAGGTAGGCTTTTAATGATTTATTGTTCCAGTCGCGTTTCAGGTCATCAGCTTCCAGGCAACAATCTGTTATGGAAACAACACGAAGGCTGTCAATGGACCGACGATAATCTTATCTGCCGCTCGCAGCCCGAACCGGGATGCAACCAAGTCTGGCGCTCCGGCTCAGAAGAAATGAAGGAAATATTTTATTCAAATGACGTTTATCAACACAAACAGCCAATGGGCAGCATTGTAGCTTAAAGAGAATTAATCAGAGCTATCCTTTTAAGACGCAGCCTACATATTAATCGCCTTCGCTCTGAGTTGCCGTCTCTCGTGGGAAGCTGAGGTGATAAGAATAGTTCACCTTGGGAAATCTGAGACAGTCACTCACAAACAAGCTGCATTAATGAAGAGTAAAAGCCATTACCCCCTCGCTGCCTCTGATTTCATCACACTATCCTCACACACACACACACACACACACACACACCCCTCCATGCATAATATGAGACGCTGGATGTGAATGAGTCGGCAGTGTAGAAAACTGTGTCAGTCATTCAATAAGATGTAACGAATCAAAGCATGACTCCTCTAATCTCCACACTTGTTGGTATTATTTCACACACCCTGATCGCCGCTCTTCATGAAGCACATCCCAGGATGTGCTATTAAATCTCATCACATTCATTCTGTCATCAAAACAGCAGCCATTACGCTTCGTTCCCTGCTTTGTATTCAATAAGCCCTCCGTTTCTTTTCCTTCAGGTAACATCTGAAACGTGTTGCTGTGAGACGTGGCCTCAGATTTCCATCTCTCTGTGTTACAGTGAGGAGGGATGACAGTGGAAACCGATGTACTGTAATTCAATAGCATGTTTTCCTGTATACTCAGAGTGATAAGGAGCTTTAGGTTCAGAGAGGAGATTTCTCTGCTGCCTTTACATTCCTGCAGCTTTTTCCTCTGGTATGCATTGCAGTGAAACATACAGTGCCTTACAAAAGTAAGGCACTGTAGTCTCCATATTTTGACACATTTTCATCTATTTGTTAGGTTTTTATTTGATAGACACAATAAATGTGAAGTGGAAACATTCAGTTTTCAAACATTGTTTGTAAATAAACTCATTAGTAATTAACCCTGACAGCTAATATTTGTTTTTGACTCCATGACATCTTGCTATCAGCCCCTGCAGACGTGTTGGAAACCTGCAACGCTAGAAATACACAGCAACTGTGTTTACATATTAAAGGTGACCTTTTATGGTTTCTTTAACAGATTAGGATGGGACTCTGGGACTTACTAAAAATTATGTTCATTACATTCTTTTCACAAAATCATTCTCAGATAATGAGATTCTAGTTCTGCATGTTTTTATCTCCTCCCAGAATGAGCTGTTTTAGGGCTCTGTCACTTTAAATCCAAATGAGCTGCTGCTGGCCACGCCCTCCATTCAAATGTTTAGACTCACCCGTAAAAACCGCTTCAAGCAGATGTGCATTCAAATGTATGTCTTTGAAAAGCAGAAGTGGAGCCTGCTGCACAACCAGTCAGAATGCAACAAGTGGTTTCTGAATGGTAAGTTATCATTAAAACACACACCTTTTCCAGCAGCCATTGTAAAGCACATGTAGTAGTAAAACCAGCTGACTAAACATGCTGGGTTGCTAGGCAACAGGACATTGACTTAACATTCTGGAGGTTTTTGAAATGGCTCATTTCTTATTTTTCCATCCAGGGGGTCTTTTTGTGGGCTCTAGTGCCCCTTATGTGAAAGTATGCTGACAGGAAAGGGGGGAAGACATGCGGTGAATGTCGCCGGGTCCGGGAATCGAACCCGCGACAGCTGCGTCAAGGCCTCCAAACGTGGGTCGTGCTATCCCTTACGCCACCAGAGCACGCCCCAGAAACGTCTCATTTTTGTCTTAAAAACATCAACTTACTGCCAAAAACATGGCTGTGTTTTTTTAAGTGCTTTAACTGTTTTTAGAAGCAGTAGAAACCCAAATGGAAGTAAAGAAATGTGAAAAAGTAAATTTTTCATAATAGGGCTCCTTTAAAACATCCGGTTACTTCAAAAGCTCTATTTTGCTATTTGGGTCAAGCACAGCGGTGCCGTCTCCCTGCAGGCCTGTCAGTGGAGGCAGTTATTTAGTTTGAGATGTTCAGGGCCAGCTTGGAGACAACCTGCGCTCCAACAGGGCAGCCGGGCCAAAGTTCAGCAGCATATATCTGTCGGGCTCAGCCACAAGGACTCAGCCGATTATCCTGCTTTGTGAGCGCGCTCTGCGGGCCGGAGTGGCACCGGATCCCAGGTCTGTGAAATGCAGATGAGCTGAGCGAATGTTTTTTATTTGTCAGAAGAAAGGAGCCAGTGTGTGTGTGCACAGCTACATGAGCGCAGGAGGAAGAATAATAATAAATAAAGATAAATGCGGCTCACACATGTGGCATCCCACCGACATGAGCGAGAGCTCAGACTCCCAATTACAGACTGCTGCCTGCCCTCCGCTCGGCCACAAAGGCCTTTGTTATCAGCAGACTCACAAACAGCAGACTGGAAGGGATTGCAATGGTGCGCGTTGCTCGGCTGATAGCGGCAGAACATTTCAAAAGGAGCGCAGAGTTTTTCATCCCCTGGTCTGTTTTAATTGCACGGACAGTCAGGGAGACGACAGAAGCTGAGGTGTTTCTGGGACGAGTCTGATAAATGTCTACGCTACGGGACGACGTCTCATTTCTCCGTTTCTCATCGCTGTGAAGAGGAGAGCGCGCCTGACTCATTATCCTTGAAGTTACCTGAAGTGGCAACTCAAGCGCTGAACATAAAGCTGTATAACCTGTGTGTCACCTGCATCTTAAATCAGGGTGCAGACGGGTGCTGGAAGTCCTTGGAAATACTTGAATTTCAATTAGGTGTTTTCAAGGTCTGCAAAGTCCTTGATTTCCTCATGGACCCCTTGCAGCGCGATGTCATGCGCATAAGATCCCGCCCCCATCTTCCTGCTGGACGGCTAAAAGCTGCTAGCTAACAATGGCTATCATTGGTTTTAGCTGTTAAGCTATCAATATAAGGGTGACCAGACGTCCTCTTTTTCCCGGACATGTCCTACTTTTCAGACCTAAAAAAATGTCCGGGGGGAATTTAAAAATCGTCCAGGATTTTGGTCAACTGCCTCAAAACACATTACATAGCTTACAGTGCATTGTGATTACATTGCTACTCCGTTCCACTACTCCATTCCAGGTTTCTTTGTATGGCAAATTCGCCGATTCTACCCCCACCTCCCCCCGCCAACAAAAAAAAGTGTCCTCCTTTTCAGAAACCCAAATCTGGTGACCCTAGAGCCTCTAAACCAGTGGTCCCCAACCTTTTTAGTACAGCGGACCGGTCAACCCTTCAGACCGTTGTAAGGATCGAGAGACAAATGCTGTTGTTTCTTACGGTGGGTGGAGGGGGGGGTGCGCGTTGTGAGGATCCAGATCGATGCCGTTCTTTCCTACTCATTCAGCTGCATGTTGGCGTGCATCACGTAACTGACAGCATCCGGTTTAGGATTTTCAAAATAAAAGCTCCTCCAGACTCAACACATAGAACGGCCATATTTAATTATTTCTTGTGCGGCCCGGTACCACTTGGTCCACGGACCGGTGCCGGCCCGGTGGTTGGGGATCACTGCTCTAAACCGTAAATGTGCCTGATGTATAAAAGAAAAAATGATGCGGTGCTTTGCTCCTAATTGTAAACTAGATAATAAGGTCAGGAAAAAGCTTTAATTAAAGAATTAGCCAGGGAGAGAGCAGGAGTTCAGTCATGCTAGCTTGACTTTGACAACATGTAGATGTGCTGTGGAATCTGGTGAGTTTTGGTTCAGTTAAAATTTTTTAAAAATGGCAACTTACACGCCAACTCTGACAGATCTTCTGTAGAGCAGGAGTTTAAATTAGCTAATAAACTACCGCAGTGCTGCGACAGACTCGCGATTTGTCCAGGGTGAACCCGCCTCTCGCCCGGGACGTAGCTGGAGATTGGCACCAGCAACCCTCCCGACCCCATTAGGGACAAGGGTGACCAGAAAATGGATGGATGGATGGACTACCGCAGTGTTAGCTTAGCTGCAGCTAATCTACCGCAGCGATCGCTTATCAATAATCTCAAATTAAACATCAAGCCTAAAAACATAAAACTGTAACGGACTGAATGTTCTGTTCTTTGTGAGGGAAATGTTTGAGTGTCTTTTTGTCAGTTGCTATGGCAACGGGTCTGTGTGTAGCGAAGCCGACAGAGTGAAAAAAAAAGTGGTTTTGAGTTGTTTTCTCTACATTACTCTCCCCTTTGCTGTGCCGCACTGCACTAAATTAAATGTGCATATTTAATTTGCACATTTAAAAAAACATTTCCAGGTTTCATTTAATTGAGTGGCAGCGCAGATATGGATGGTATGTTAAAGAATAGAATCGTCTTTATTTGTTGTTTCTGCTGTTTTAAATGTCTTCCAGTTCCAGTGTTAAATGTTCAATAGAATTTAAAGTTTATTGATCTTTGAGAAAATGTATTTGTGCATTATGGTGCCATTAGTATTGCATGTCTTGAAAATGATCTCAATATTATCAATATTAACAATATTATCATTTATCATCCAGCAAAATTTGCCTAATCTAACATTTGATTAAAACCTTAAATATGGAAAACGTAAAGTGCAGCTGAAACCAGATATTATCATTTACCTTATAAGACTTTTATTGTTCTTTCTCTCTGAGGTTAAATCAGAGAAATGGGGAGAGAGAGATATTTCAAACATAAAGTTTAGTTTTATTTTAGTTTAGAAGACTATTACTAACGTGAATAAATTATGTCATATTGTGAACTGAAACTGTTTTGTTTTTATCTTCAAAGTTTGGGGAGTTTTAAAACTTACCTTGAAAATGCTGGAAAAGTGCTTGAATTTCTTTGAGGTTAAAGAGTCTGAGCTGCAGTTTGTTTTTGTCACTGCGCTGTAATTTACGGCGCGGCGTGATTTTCCCTCGGAGCCGGCGATAATTAATCACGCTGTATTGAGAGGTCTGGATGCACGATGCAAAACCCCAACACTTGGCCTCCGCATGCGGTTTATGTGCTTTGATAATTAAAGCGTTATTAATAAGTGCAACTTATCTGTGCAGCAGCGAGTGACCTTGGGAGCTCTGCTTTGTGCAGAGATGTCCGCTGACTGAGGACGGGGAGAAAAAGCTCCAACGAGCGCTGCAAGGCACAAGTTGCTGCCTTTGAAAGGCTGGATATTCCTCTCAATTAATGGGAGACATTAAGGGAGTCTTCAATGAACTAGCCTTGCTTAAACAGATATATAGAGCAATTGCTATGCCCTCTGGTGCACAAAGTCAGTTTTAACATCAATTAGTGAGCAATTTATATGCAGAAAGAGTCGAGGCAGAGAGGCCTGATTGAAGTAGCTCACTGTATCTCGTGGTGTGGTCTCTGGCAGAGAGGAAGAGGAGAGGAAGAGGAAGAGCAGGGCCTCCACTTACGTAATCGCTCACTGGAACGTGGTCCTGGACGTCCCGGGTGAAACGCTGACCTGTGACCTCTGCGTCGGGCGTGTCCACGTCCTGGGCCTCGGCGTCTGCAGGAGGAAGGAGATAAGGACTGTGAGTTTCTGCTGTTTGAAAAGGAAATGAGGAAGATTCAAATTTCGCCCTGCTCTCCCTGTGGCTTTTTGTAATTAACAAGTGAAATGTGCTCAGATTCAACCTGGGCTCTTTTTTTCCCTTGTTCGGTTAAACAATGCTGTTCTTGTTGTACTAACATGAAATTCTAATTTGTGAAACATCACGTTTTACAGCATGTTGGAAGGAATCCCAGTCTCACCATAACCAAACAGAAACACACTGGGAGTGGCCGGGCGCGCTGGTTTTACACTGCAAAAACACAAAATCTATTTTAGGCCTAGTTTATCGTCCGAATAACTGACTAGAAATAAGAAAAAACTAATTTATATACAAGAGCTTGTGTTAAAGTAAATAATTCTTTAACACTGATGAAAAACACGAGTTGCATTGGCAGATTACTGGGTTACAAAAATATTTTTTGGATGTTGTCCATTTTTTCAACTGAATTAGGACTATTTTGCACTGCTGAACCCAAAAATAACATAATTTTTTAAAAATCACGTCGGGTTTTTATTCTTATTTGATTTACAGAAATCAGATCTTCTGACTGAATTGATAAAATTTTTTTGACATTATCATTTCATTTCTGATAATATTTCTCATCCAAAAAAGGTTTTAGGAGAAAAAAATTGTTTTCTAACAGAGTGCATTAGTTAAATATTACAAACCTGGATTTCTGTAAATTGAATAGTAAACACTGATACATGTAAATTAAACATTACGTCTTCATCTCTCATTGATCCCAGATTCTCAGCAAATCGATCCAGATGTGAGAGCAAGTCGTGCATTTTGATGCTCATGTTGCTCCACAGTTCAGAAAGTTGACCTGATTGAGCAAAACCAACGTGATTTTTGGATTCAACTCATCAAAATGACCCTGAAACAGTTGAAAAACCCCAGACAACGTTTTGGCTGTAGTGTAATTTAACTTACAGCTCAGGAAAAATGTTTTTTTACACGTGAAATAATCTACCAGTGGAACCAGAACTTTTATTTACTTAAATAAGCTCCTGCATGATGCTGAAACTTTACTTGCAAGTTAGTACAAGTTAGTATAAGTTAGTATAAGTTAGTATAAGTTAGTACAAGTTAGTACAAGTTAGTACAAGTTAGTACAAGTAAGTACAAGTTAGTATAAGTTAGTACAAGTTAGTACAAGTGTAAAAAGATAGCTGCAGAGGAAACTGGACCAAAAATACTTGATAAGATTTAGCATTTCTCCAGTGCAGTTTAATTAAAAATAAAGCAAACTTCATTATTTCAATAGGATAGAACAGAATTGTGAAACTAGGTGACTTTAAAGATTTAAAGGTGTGTTTATAATCAAGTGCAACCGAATGGCGTCAGTATGGACGAGCGTTAGAGCGACTGAAAAAAAATAAAAAAACAGATTTTTCTGAGTTCTGTTGATATTAAAGTCAGAATTGTTTTTCTTCCAATGGCTTTAGTTTTTTTTTCCACTGCTGCTTGATAAAAGCTCACCATAAATGCATCTCTTTTGAAAGCCACACTGCCAAACATGGTGGTGGCAGCATCATGGTGTTGTAATGATGTTCAGTCTGTGACATGACATCCTAATAAAATGCACTGAAGTTTGAGGTTTTTAATGCTCCAAATTTAAATAAGTCTAAAGAGACTGCAGTGTCTCAGGCTGAAAAACAATGAAAATGTAAATTTCTTTGTAAAATATTTAATCTGTTTTCAAGAGTCAGATAAATATTCACATCAACTCTGAAGCTAATGTGCCAAACTTGTTGGTAAACATGCTGCTTCACACTCCCTGCAGCCCTAAATTAGAAAGACTCACAAAAACAAATGTCTGATCATCAGGTGAATATTCATGTTTTTAAATCTTTTTTTTGAGTGTTTATCAAAACAGCAATCTGCACAGCGGTTAAAGTCTGTTTTGTGGAGCTGCTAGTGAAACCGTGTCTATCTGCTGCTTCATGCTGACTGGAGAATATAAATTTTTTTAGATATGAAATCAACTCCAGGAGCTGAAACTCTGCCAGTTCATCTTCATCTCCACAAAGATCTGATTTAATGTTTTCACATTGTTTTGTTTTTTTAAAATGCAGATGAGGTAAACCTGTAATCCAGCCCATCACTGGCTGAACAAACAAACTTTCACTAAACACCAAAACACCTAAATGTTAACTTATAATTCCAGCTTTTAGTTTTATTCCTACAGGCATGATGTGGACCCCAGGAAACATAGCCATTGTTACTGCAAACAAATAAATAAACACATAATCTTAATTTTTACGTTTTCTCAGTGTTCAACAGGGAAGCAGTGTGTTTGAGGTGTTGCTTTAAAATTCCTGCACAGATGTGCCTCCATTTGACTCAAATTTCAAATTCAGTGGTGTTTTTCTTCTGATTTCTCCCTCCACCGCAGCCCTTCAGTCTCTAAACTCTCCTGACACACAAAGAGCAGCTTGAACAAGCTGCTCATGCAGTTGGTAAATCGTGCCGCCTCCACGGACCTCCACATGGCCTGTGGGGAAGCCCTGCAGCTACAGTCTTAATAGTCTGCATTTAGAGGCAGATATGCCCCCTGCTCTCACCAGTCATGGGGGAGGGATGGATCCAGTGGATGGGCATCTGCTGGCAAATCTCCCAGATCTTGGAGTCAAGCAGGAAGTCCGGGTTAACGATGGGCTCCTCGGCAGGAACCCACACTCGGGAGTCCTCCACCTGCACATCCACGGCCTCGGCCTCGTCAACCTGCCGGACGACAACGCACACAACACTCGCGGCTGCACGTTTGTTACACAAACACATTAAAAAGCATGTCGGCTCCTGCTAAAAACACCTCGCTGTCCTGCATTTGCACTCTTCTCCCTGGAGCTGTTCCAGCCTTCCAGCTCCATCTATCACCTTTGTGTCTTCAGAGAGGAGAGCAACCTCCTGACTCCTGACACCCGCTGCCCTGCCTCGGCTCTCACCCGCCTCTCAAGCCCCTGGCATGCTTCTTTCTAATATACATCATTGAAATTCACAGAAGCCGATGATTTGACTTTTAAATGACTTTAGAAGTGGTCTTCATTACTCCGAGAGTGGTTGCAATGTCACGTAATGTGACAGACACAATAAAGTCTAGCACTCTCCCTCCACCCTCCATACTTTGCACCCAACGCCATCAGACGGCTTAATTTGTTGATACTGTAGTTCATGAGCTGTAAAGTAAACTATTATTGCTTAATGATAGGGACTGCATGTCAGTGTTGTCTAATAGAGACATATGACGGGGATTTGTTAATGCTCTCCCCTAACAGTGCAGATATTTATTTTCTTCATGTATATGTAAATACACACGCAAACAAACCCCTCTCTTCCCGTTCCCTTGTTAATTAGCCGCCCAGAACAGAGAAACAGTTCACTTGACAAATGTTTTTACAAGGTGATTTTCTTCCAGTCTGCAGCTTAATTGCACATTAGTTAAGCTTGATGATGTAGGATCCTGGGGCAATAGCAGGAGTGGGACTCATTTATACCGGGTCCGGCCCCCCTCCCTCATCTCAGCCCCGTTATTCTCACTTGAGTTACAATTTCACCCCATTTGCTGCTTTTTGTTTATCAGTAGTGGCAACTGCCCGCAGAAAGCTCAGTTTAAAGGAGGAGCATTTCACAAGATTCACATTTTGCCTGTTTTTGTACTTCCATTTGGGTTTCTACTGCTTCTAAAACCAGAACAAGCACTTAAAAAAAAACAAACAAACACCAGACACTAAAAAAAACAATGTCTTTTAGTGTCTGTTTCTAAAACCTTCTGACTGTAACGTCACAAATCAGCAGGCACTGCCAAACCCGTTACCTAGCAACCCCATGGAATTCCAACCCGTTACCTAGCAACCCAAGCTAAGTTCTAGTTCTGAGTTCAAGTGTTTCGTTTTTAACTTGTCAAAGCACGATTCGTATCTCCAGCTAATTTGAGCATTTGCTAGTAGAAATACTTTGAGAAAGGGCATTTGTTTCTTTTTGTATGTCAAAGAAACATCCGAAAAGAATGTTATGTTCTTATACAAAAACATTAATAATAATGTTTTATTATTACAACATTATTAGGATATTTTTTAAAATAATAATAATAAAGAATTTCTTATAGGAAATTCTTACGTATAAGAATTTCGTTCTTATACAAAAACAAAAATAATCACAATTATTTTTTTAATTGTAAAAAATAGCACATGATTGCAATAGAATAAAGATAAATAAAAATAAAAATGCTAAAAAAAAAAAAAAAAAAAATCAAGTATTTGTATGTACCGGTGAACAATAATCAAACGTAATAAATGAGTGTTTCACATCAACACGTTATATAGTGTAAAGTCAGCTAACAGCTTTAGTTAATGTCATAAAAGATGCGATTACTTTAAAAATAAAGGTTTTTTTTGTCCATTATGAGTCCACCAGATGCGAATTGACAGTAGCTTACAGTCTCATGGGTCCAATTCACAATTTTCTACAGAATTATATTTTATGGGTTAAATTATGGCAATTATTATTCATAAAACATTGTTTTGGCCTCTTATACCGAGTATTTTAATTGCCATAAATAAATATGCTACACTTTATTGAGGCACATTTTAAAAATTACCCAGAAGTATTTCTTCAGTGCATGGCTAAATGAGCCAACGGTGCGCTTCGTCGTTCAGTGACAGGACGTCTTATTTGGATTTAAAGAGACAGGAGGCCCTAAAATAACTCATTTTTAAATGAGCTCAAAATAGGCAGAAGTGATCTAAGAATGATTCTGAGCAGGTTTTGTATAGGCCATTGACCCATCCTAACCTGTTCAGGGAAGCATAATAAGTCACCTTTAAGCCAATTCTGCTATGTCAGAGGTCATATTGGGTGCAGGAGGTAATCACCCTTTTTTTTTTTACACACTCTCCTTCAGTTTTAATCACCAACCAGAACAGTAATGATAACTGGGAGGACTGGCGTGTGCTGCAGGGTGATGGTGGTACGACAACAGAGGTGGTGCTTCGGGGCTGTGCTGTAGAAATTAAAATCAAACACAAACAGCACTCTCTAATTGGACCTCTTAAGCACTGGAGCCAAGTGAGTCTTCACTGGGAAGTAAATGGAGGTCAGGACACGGGGCTCACAACAAGACTTTGACTTCACAGTTGAGAAACGACTCCAATAACTTGCAGGAGGGGAGAGAGAGAGAGAGAGAGAGAGAGAGAGAGAGAGAGAGAGAGAGAGACAGAGAGAGAGAGAGAGAGCACCCGGGGGGAAGTGGTAAAGGTCAGTATTTTAGCATGGGGCACGGATTTCTAAATGCCAGTTGACAAGCACAAAGACAACATGATTACACACTGCCAGTTTGCACACATTTCTGAAAGGCTTTTCCATTTTCTATTGACAAATGATATATTATTAAGACACAAGCAACTTTTTATCATGTATTGGACCTTGGAAATGATGGTAATTTGTTTTCCAGCAGTCTGATCCTGGAGCATGTATGGCTTTCGCCTACGGTGCACAACTTAATTATACACCAGTTGTGATGTAGTTAACAAATTTACCCTCTCCTGCCACCGCGTCCCAAGGGGGGAAAAAACCTGTCGACATGACACATTGTTTAAGCGCCGCTGTTTGCCAGAGATCAACAAAGATTTTCTCACCATACCCAAGAGCTTTCACTTGCCAAACCCAACACAGCGGAGGTTTTTCATCTGGTTAACCAGTAAGTGAATTTCCCTGACAAATTCTACTAAGAAAGCGATACATGTGAAGCATCTGATTGCTCTTTTTCACCACCTGATTCACACACTGTAAAAAGTTTGAGCCGCATTTAGTTGTGTCTACTGTCTTCTACTCTTTAAGTTGAATAAATTTAGCCAGTTGAGTTTGGGAAAGATTAACTTACAGTAGTAAGTGCCAATTAACGTTTAACAAATTTGTCAGAGTTGAATAAACTAGATTTTTTATTTAAACAAACTAAAAAAAAACTGGAAGAAGAAAAAGACAGGAGTGGGAAGTTTTTCCCAGAATGCTTAGCGGCCTGTTCTTGTATCCTGAGATGGAAGTGTGTTACATTGATCTGATTGTTGTGTTTATTTCCATGCTTGAGGATAATGTCCTGTTCACACTAAATGTTTTTGATCAAAAATCATTGTGATTTTTAATAAAATTAATTTTATTTTGAAATTTTGTTCATGTACTTTGAAAAAAGGATTAAAATTATTCTAAATAATTATTTTAATGTTGTATTGTGAGTAAAATAAAAAAGAAATGTGGCTCCTTAACCAGGAGATGGAAGTTTTTTTTCTTGCATATTGTGGAATAATTATATGGTTTAAATTGCAGCATTAAGTTAAAACTCACATTTCAAGATGAATGAACTTAAAAACAACGTTTAGACAATTTGTCTCTTGTCGTTAAGTCAACTTCGTAAACTTTAATTTCTGAGTTAAAACCAAAACAATTTTCTTGTTGACTTAAATTGTGTTTTCAAGGCAGCAAGTGGACTTTCAATTTCAAGTTAAACCACCTTCAAAAGTTTTACAGTGCAAAGCAAAGAGCAATAATGCAAATACTGCACATGTCCAACAGGGGGCAGCAGCTTATTAGCCATTTCCGTTGTTTTTTGTTTTTTTGTCCGATTGCACTTCTCTTTTCCAGTGTTATTGGATATATATTTGTAAAAATCAGGATGAAAAATATGTTTCACAATGGTTTGTTTCCATTACAAACGTGTGCAAATCTTGGTTGATATCCTGCTGTAAACACAATTTTACAATTGTCTTGTTTCCATTAAATAAGAAATAAAGTTAAAATCACACCTAAATAAACTTGGTGATGCAATAAGGCATCAAGTATCACAGCAGCGTTTTGATGTAAAAACTGTTAGATAGAATATATTCATAATTCAGCCGTGGTGCTAGCGCTCAGACTCTGCTGTCTCTATTACGCAAATTTATTTTCGTAATTTCAATTTGTGAGATTTTATGGTCAATGAAAACACAGCTAATGTTACACAAGCATAAAAATTGGATTCAGAATATAAAACAAGGCTTTTAAAGACTGTTTTATTAACAAGAAACTGGATTTTAATACCAACCAAAAAGCTTTAAAGTGAATATGAATGTTGGTTAAAAAAAAATTTAAATTATATTTACACCTTTCCACTTTGAATAGCACATTTCAACAAAATGGCAGTTCAAAGTGCCTTATACATTAAAAACATAATATAATAACTAATTACAAGGCAGGAGTAAATATTATATTCTGTCAAATATCATCATCAAAATCATTAAGCAAATACACATCAGATGTATTGATCAATGTTCCAGTTATTATGAATCGAAGCAACCTTGACTTTTAATATTTTATAAAGTGCAGTCGCTTGGATGCAACTCCAAATTCATTTTGTGAATTAAGTGTCTCTGTGATTAGTGTTAGTGGTAACCTGTTTAGCATCTGGCCATTTATTTGGACTCCAACGTGGGAAAACTAAAAAAAAAACAACAACAAAAAAAAACAGTCAGGGTCAGAGAAAAGTCTGGAAAAATGGGTTCCAAGAACAAAATTATTTTGGGTCTCAGTTGAAGCCCGCCTTACGCCTGCCTCTCTTTTCAAACCACTTTACCTTTTTAGCCTGTTTCTTTGAGCTGCAGCTTTAGAAACAGATTGCAGTAGTTTTAAACGTACCGTGTTCAGTGTGAGGCAAATTACGCTGGTTTTTGAAAATCAGGCATTTTATCTGCTGGTTGTAATCCAGAGAAAAAAGCCATAAGTTTCTGAGACTTTTTTTTCTAACTGCGTGCAGCAAACCTCGTTTAAATGAGACTGATGCAGAGAGAAGCCATATGCTTGGCAGCAGAGCATAAGGTACCAACCAGTCTGTGTTTATGAGGGCTTTGAAATTCACATTGACAAAATCTCTTGTCTGTTACTGTTTTGCGGGACGACAGCTACAGGATCTTTGAGTGCAGAGGTTCCCAAACGGCAGATCATAATCTCAATCTGGAGCCAAGTGATTAGTAATAACGGCTAATCTCCACAGATTTACTAAATCTTCATAATAATTCAGCAGGAGCCGGTGGGTTTGGTGTTTCTGGAGTCAGACAGTGGAGAAGAAGAGACGTGGAAAATCAGTGTGGGTTCAGGAAGAAACACTGCCTGGCTGCCTCCAAGCAGAAGACCCCAGAGGTGACAGGAATGTTTTTTTAGGCTGGCCAGGTGATCTTTTCTTCTTTAGAGTTAAAACCCTTTGCTTCATATTTTCAGAGATTGCAAAGAGGATAACATTTTGCATTGGATAGTGTTAAAGCTAAACACAAATTACTCGAGGAATAACTACATCCTGTACCTAAAGACAAAAAAAGTAGATTTTTATACTTTCTATGATGAAGTTATTTACCATAGAAATACTAGTAAATACTTTATAGCTGACTGTAATAAAAGGGCTGTATGCAACTTTTATTAAAATAAATAAATATTTGTTAAAACTGTCGCTATGCTGTGACAGATAATCTGTGAAGAAAATCTCCTCTGCCTTCTCCCAGAGCAACTAGACACAACCAATCAGAGCCAGGAGGAGGGCCTTGGTGCTGTCAATCACAGTCTTGTGTGGCGTTGCTCATTCTCCCTCTCCATTTTCCCCTTGGTCTTTGTTGCGCTGCAGCTAGCATAGGCTGTTGTGAATGCTAGGCTATTTAGCATGGCATGATGGCAGCTAAATGGTTTTTCTGCAGCGGTAAATTGTTTCATCCTCATTAGCATATTAACAGCGAGTACATGAGATTGATTGACAGCGGTAAGACCCGCCTTCTGGCTCTGATTGGTTGTTTTTGGTTGTTTTCGCTACATTTCTTTAAACGGCCATAGCAGCTCAGTGACAAACTGTCACAACATGGTGACAATTTTAACAAATATGTAAAAGAAATTAATAAATTACAACAACCTCAGCTGACCAAAGTACTTCACAACATCACAAGCTGATAAATAATAACACAATGATAAAAAATAAATTAAATAAAATTAAGTTTGCTAAAAATGATAAAAAAGACAATTCTAAAATTGGCAAAAAAATACCAAAAAACTTAATTTCAGCTGCAGCAATTTCTCAAAAACTCTAATCAATTAAGTGCTAATAACTCCCTCACCCTTTTAAAAAAAAAAAGTTAAGGCTAATGAGATCATTTTCAGTCATTAATACAGTGCATACAAAGGTTTTAAAGTTGGTGCAACTTGACCTTCTGATAGAGCAATTAAATCTTAACACTGGTTGTATTTCAACTTTGAACACATTTCTCAAAACAAAATTAAAACACAATGGTTGCAAATAAATCTTATGTTTTTAAAGAGTGTCAACCAAGTGAAGATTAAAACCAAATCTGGATTTTATTTTTCAGCTTTACGTTTTGTGTGATTTTGCAGCAGAAATGTCAGATTTCCCCCCGACCGTTTCAGTCCATTCACCGACTTCCTGTAGAATATTCTGAGACCATTCTCACAGCGCACCGCAGGACTTTGATGTATTTACATCCTCTGCAGTGTTTTTGTTTCTTTGCACACCGTTTTCTCTATTTGCAGCTGTTGTCTGAGTGGGCGGTTTGGGGTCGCTGGGTGAGCGCTGGCCATCCATATTAAGAAGCTGCTTAATGGACCAAACATCATCTACTGACAATGTTAAAGACTGTGAGGGAGGGAGCTGCTGATTTTGACTCACACTGGGGGGAACTGGGATGAAGCTCAGGGATTACTCCCTCAGACATTTCATTGAGAAGGAAAATTGAAAAGCGGAGAAAAAAAAACCTGGCGAACAATTCGTATTTGTCACCTGGTTCCCCCTCCACATGGGCTGTATTTCCTTATCAGCGACTTGCAGTTTTTCCTACAGTTTTCTCTTTTGTTTTTCCCATCAGCTCCTAAGCCTGCTGCTGTTCCTCTGAGCCCCCTTTTTTTCTTGAAAGCCTGTGGTGGGGTTAAGCTGGGAACCATCAGTGTTTAGGTTTAACCCCTGTGTGCTTCAGCACTTGAGGAGGAACTTGTCGTGTTGATCCTTTGCAGGGTCACATGTGGGTGGATGCTCATGGAGGACAGATTATAGGGGCGCAGTGAGTGTGAGGACAGATTTGGGTCACCATTTATTACTTAAACATGTTCTACCCCCAATATTGACTTGGCTTCAGTGGTGTAACAACATACTGTAGCCTTTAAATCAGAACTTCCTGGTGTTTTGAAGGAACTGATTTCTAATTTTGAAACAATAAATAGTAAATATGAACAATGGGATGCAAGAGGTAATGGTAAAAAAACATAAAATTCTAATAAATATGTGCATGAATTTAACAAAGCAGAATGCTAAGGTTAGCATCTTAATTCCACATTTCAGGAGTCCTGCACCCGTTAATTAAGTGACTTTAGCTTTAGCAACAGCAGCTGCGTTTTCATTGACCATATAAGTTCACAATTTGACATTTCAAAAATAAATTAGCTTAATGAAAACATGCTAATTTCGAAAATAAAAATCTTGATTTTTCTTTTATCGGAAGAAGAATCCAGAGAAACCCCTACTAGTTTATAAATTACAAACTACTTATTCTTATTAAACATGGAGACCCAATATGGACGAATGTAGCGTTTGACACGTTGCTTAGCAACGGCGGTGACTCAAGGGGGCGGAGCTTTGAGCGCAGCGTCTCCTGATGTTAATCTCCACATCCTGGTTATTGTATTAATGCTAGCGCCATCCTACATGTATAATGTCCATCTTACATTAACATTTATAGTAATTTTCAGTAAATTAAAATATATCTTCCGACGAGTTTACTGTATTAAAAGCACAAAAGCTGTTGATGTGCAGATTTCATGTTAAAATGTTAGATGGCAGAGAGCTTCTTATTGTGTAAGTAAGTTTTAATTTAGTTTGAATCGAGCTCAACAACATGGTGCATATTTTGAATTTAAGATTTTATTTCCTAACTCAATGAGAATCAATAAGGAGTCGAATCAATAAGTCAGACTAGTAATGGGATTGGTATTGATGACTTCTTATCAATTAGCAGAAACCATGAAGAGGATGACAGGAAGTAGTTGGCATGTATTTTGAATGGCTTATCGCATGAACAAACTTATTCACGTATGAATTTAACTGTGATTTTTATTTAACCAAAATTGCGAAATTGTGTTTTTTCGACAGAGTTTTGTCAACCTCACCAACCCTGTGCATCATATCAAGCTTCATTGCATTTCTCTGTTTGGCTTTCAGTCAAAACCCACAAAAAAAAAAATCCCCAAACAGGTGTGCATGTTAGCACAGAGTGGTGTCAAGTAGTTTCTCAAAGACACCGCAGCACATCTGGTAGACTAACAAGCATTTTGCAGACGGGAAACACCATGTGGCTGAAAAGAGACACAAATGTCTCCTGTGGAATCGGTGGAGTAGGTTCAGGACTGCAATTAGATGCTTCAGAAACCGAAAACAACCTGGAGACATAACACTGCTTTCATTTAAGCTCCATGATTGTCATTTGATACAAATCTCTTTAGTGCATCAGGTTTTTATAATTCTGACGTCACATTCCTCAAATTTTAACGGGTGTTGAACTCGTCTTCTGCAAAAATGACAAATATTTAATTAAAAAGAAGGTAGTTTGGATAACAGCTTATTTGAAGAGGTGTGCATGAAATAATACCTGCCATAAACATGAAGGAGTCTTTGGAAATGTTTATAAATGTTGTCATAAAGTGTCATTTGGAAAATAATGACACATTTAATGCAAAGTGGACAAATTTTAATGCAAAGTGTCATTCTGACATCTTGCTTCCAAAGTGTCATTATTTCTAGAATAATACAAAGTTGACTCTTCTGATGGACTTAATTCAACGTTTAATGCAAGTTTGCTTTAAAATTGTTATTATTTACTGAATGACACTTCATGAAGGAGAACTCCTTCATGTTTATGATGTCAGTCTTAAACACACCGCTTCATACAAAGTGTTATTGTTGTTTGTAGTTTAATTGTTCCTGACATATAATAGATAAATTTGTAATAAAACAATCAGATTCGTAAACATTAAGGCAATCCTTGACAACATAATCAGGAATCCCTCTTGGCTCTTTGCTCTCTAAAGGTTGCACCAGTGAGAGCAAATTACAGTGAAACGTGGATTAAATAGCCCTTTGAACCATTATTTTTATTAAACATAAGTGTGTCCGTCAATACTGGTATGAGCCCAAGTCACTTTGCTGTCCTTTCATGCTTCACTCTGGAGCTACGAATTGAGCCAATTAGGCTTTCCGGTACACAAAAGAAGACAGAGATGGCACGGACATATGGTGCTGCCTGAGCAATTAGTATCTGTAAACACAGATCAGACAATACGAAGATGAGAGGAACAAAAAAACTGCTTTTTGGTGTAACAGCTTGTGTTATTAAAGTTTAAAAACTAAAGCTGGACTGACAATTGGCTTTTTTTTTTTTTAAAAAAGATAAAGTGGTGAGTGGGGAGCGTCAGATATTTGCCAGCCACTTCTTCTTAGCTGAAATCTGAAATGTAAATGAGAGCATGCTTGGAGTTGAGACGTTTGAGGAAAGGATTTTCTCTTTCAACGCGCGGCCCACTCGCCGAATTTCACTGTGACACTGAAAAATGGGAATTTTGATTGACTGAATTTTTTCCCACTTCTTGTTCTGAAGTTCACATTCGACTTTAAGAAGCCTGATAACTAAAATGAATCACCCTAAACTTGGAGAAGGGGAGCCTTGTGAATTTTACAAAGAACTGCATTGCTTAAAAATACAATTTTAATGGTTTACCTCTCGCTCAGACCTCTGCAGCAACCCTTCCCCCTTTAGGCTATTTGGGTAGAGTCTTTGGAGGAGATGATTAAAAATTAATGTTGGCTCGAGATTGACAGCAAGCACCATTTGATGTGAGCCACAAAGAGGCAGAGGGTTTGTGGTTAGTTTTCTGGCAGTTTCACAGGCACCACAAACCCCAGCTTACTCCTCAGTGAGAGGGGAGGGGAGACGGGATGAGGTGGACAGACTGAGGATTTGAGCGCCGGTTATCTTCTGACAATATGCACGGCCGCCTCCTGCAGGACGGCATACAGGAAGAGCGTGAAGGCGTACTGTACCGTCCTTTCCCCACCGTCAGCCTCGGCCACTGTGGGTAGTTTCTTCGTTTGGGTCCTGATGTAGCACCTCTGATGTTCGGCAAACCGTATCCCAGTGATCCCCTGTTTGAAAAGGAAAGAGAAATGAAGAGGCACTCAGAAATTCAGATATATGTATCATTCATCGGGCCGTCTGTGATGTGGATGTGCCGTAAGAAGTGGGGCGTACGTTTTAAAACACTGCTTTTTACTGATAGCCAAAGTTGTTCAAGTTAAACCTAATGAGTGAGAAGAGGTGTGTTTTGAACTCCTTCTGCTTATATAAAATTGATGACTGCTTGAACCTTCATAACACTCCGCTCGCTTCAAAGATGGATGAAGCAAAAGAAAAAAGGCAGGGGACGGTCCACCGGGGCTGCATAATACTCCATGGTGGGATGCATCACACAGGAGAGCCAAGTGACATTGTTGAGAATGAAGTGTTTTCTACAGAGAGCGCTCCCATTGAATTAGCCAGTCATAGGTCCCTGTCACTCTCTTAATCTGCTCAGTGGAGTGTGGAGATGCTCTCTTCAGCTCCAATGATGATCCTCCACTGCGCGGACAGCGCCGCCATTCAGTCTGACACACACGGCCTCAAAAGGCAGAGAAGATCTGTTGATTTTTTCCCTCATAGCTATTCTGTGTTAATCTAAGATACTCAGCCAGAATAAGGCTGAAAGACTTTCTGGAGATCATTTTAATTCTCCTCTTCTTTTTTTTCTGCACAGCTTCCTGTATTTGAATTAACGGCTCGATCTATATCTGAGGCCGCCGCTTTAAAATTGTATGAAGTGAAATTTGCATGAACCAGAGCACAATAATGGACGTGGTTCAATCTAAATTTAATTACAGTAACACATAACGCTTTTATGGCGTCTCTTATGAATCTGTTAACTTGACCATGTGGTTATAATTTCACTTTTTTGTAAATTTTTGCAGCACCGTCACTCTGGAAACTAGATAGGAGAGACGCAGAACAAAGTGATGGCTGCCACAATCTAATGCAAGGGATTTTTATCTCTGCAGGAAAAGGAATGGGCAATAATGGTCTGGAGCAGGAGAGCATGATGTTTATGCCGGGCTTTATTGTGATGAGTCTTTGTTTAATTTGGGTCGGCTGTGTTGGTGAGAAGGGAAGAGGGCAACGCCGTGATGAGATACAATGATTACCGGGCCTGGTCAAGCAGAAAATGAAGAAAGACACTTTAACACAGGGAATGGGAATGGAAAAGTGATTTCATTTTAATAGACGCTGCTGAAATATTTGCATGTGCATGCTCCAAGTCTCTGGTAACATGCTGCTGCCTGTCAAGAAATCCGGCTCAGTCGCAGCTAAAGTTGTGTGAGTTTTCTAGAAAGATATCCAGCTGGACAGTTATTGGGTTTCCAAGAAATCTTTTGTTTTTCATTCACACTTTACTTTTTCCAAGTTGAGAAAACTTTGATTAATTAGTAATATATTCCTTTTTCTTTCCTTGGGGTATCAATATAACTAAATGCGAAGTTCAGTTTCCTTTGGCCATTTGGCTGGACAAGCAGCCATTTTGTTTCTTTTGCCCCTCACACACATGATGAAGAATCTGCAGGACTCGTTGTTGCAGAACCAGAACAGAACACAAAGGAGTTAAAATCTGCAAAACAAAAATTTAGACGCCAGGTCCAAACCTTTTATGTAAAAAAAAAAAACAGCATTAATTGGATTGACCTTGGTTCATGTCAGTCTGTATAAATGAACATTTAACACATTAGTACAAAATGCATCATAAAGAGGAAAAATATGTAGTTTTATACTTTTACTGTTTTGTCTTTTTTTTTGTATTTCCTTCTAATTTATTTAAGCTCTTTGAACTGCCTTGCTGCTGAAAATGTGCTACATAAATAAAATTACCTCACCTTTATATTGATAAAAGTAGCAGATTATTTCACTTACAACAAAACATTTTTCTCATAAGTGAAACAATCTGCCAGTGGAACTCACACTTTCTTAACATTAAGGAATTATTTATTTGTTGAAAGTTACTTATAATTTAATTTTGTTTTACTCCGAGTGAACTAAGACATTTGCTCCAGAAACTAGACCAAATCACCTGATAAGATTTTATGTGTTTGCAGTGATATTTTACATCTAAAGTGATGCATCAAACATAATGAAACACATTTTGCAGGTTGGCTTTTCTTTTGTTGCTGCATCTGGACCTTCTCCCACAGTTCGGGGGTTGCACTCAATCATGGACACCCAGGGAGGATGTTGAGTTCCTGTAGGCTATCCTCCTCACCATCATCACCATCATCATCAGTAGAGTTCCTGGCAGTCATAATTTTTTTTTTTTTAAATGCTCCAAAGAAATTTCAGATGGATAAACGCTGGAGGCAAGTTTTGATGGTTCCGTTTCATTTGCAGTGAGAAGAGGAGGCAGCAGAGCACATGGCAGAAGAAAAGGGGTTGGATTTCTTTTAAATTCCCCTTTGACCAATATATTCTCACCGCTAACGGCTATCTGAGAGAAGATAAATGCATAGAGCCTACATAACCACCTTTTAGATGCAGCTTCTGCTGCACCATTTGCAAACTGTAAGAGCTTTAATTTTCTGTGTTTTACAGATAAATGAAAGTTTAACCCCTCCCTCCCCAAAAGAAAACAAACTAAGTCAATTACCAATAATTTTTCTTAAAAAGAATGTCTGAGCTCACCCGCTGTTTCCCATAGCATCTGTGTTGATTTATTGCAGCTGGCTACCTCATACTTCAGGCTAGATGCCATTTGAAGGTAGGAAGCCAAAACTGATTACTGACAGCTTCTGGAGCATGAAAGGAGCCAAATATCCCCATATCTTTGCAGAGAGGTGGCAGCACCCATGTCTGAGGGTTATGTCTGATCAAAACCTGGCAGGTGGTAAATGAAAGAAAAACACTGCTCACTCTTGTTTTACATGTGCTGCTGTAGTATAACCTCTGAAGAAAGAAGCTCTGCTTTCCTTTCACACATGTACGTTCGTCCAAACGTAACTCTACTAATTCACATAATTATCTTCAAATATTGTATTTACAAAGTAAAATATCCTCCAACTGTGTTTCATCTCTTGTGTAGGTTTTAAAGCAACGGCTTCAGACCTGCTCTAATGAATATTTCAGGCCGGCGTGGTCAGTGCAACAGCATGAAAATATTTTTAGCAGCCAGTCGGTTCTCAAAACTGGTCTTATCTATGAAGTGTTTTTCTGTTTCCAGAATTTACACGTTATTTGGTATTCTTCTTCAATACCTCTTCAATACCTCTTTGGTGCAGTTTGGTACAATATTTTATAGTCTGGTGTATTCAGAAAAACATTTCCCGCATACCAGTGCAATAATAAACTTAACACACTGGTTTGAACTTAACATAAACTTAACACTTGTGTTTGTTTCAAGCAGTAATGTTTTACTGTTGCCCAGTCAATGGACTGTGTGGTTTGATGCCATTATCTCCGCCCTGACTCTACCATTGTGGAGTTAGGGCCGTGTGTAAGATCCCAACCCCCCCAGCAGGGGCTACAAAGCTGCTTGCTAACAATGACTAGCATTGGTTTTGGCTGTTATCAATATAACGCGATAAATCTTAAATATATGCCTGATATGTAGAAGAAAAAGAGACATAGTTCGTCAACACTACGACAACTTGATAACAAGGTCAGGAAAAAGTTTTAATTAAGAAGAAAAATAGCGAGGGAGAGGGAAGCAGTTCAGTTATGCTAGCTTGACTTTGACAATTTCATTGTGTAGATGTGCTGTGGAATCCGATTTGATTTGGTCCAGTTAAAAAAATAATAAACAGAGACCTAAACACCAATATGACAGATCAGTAGAGCAGCTGTTAAATTAACTAGTGAACCACTGCTGTAGCAGCGGTAGCTAATCTACCACAGCGATCACTTATCAATAATCGCAAAATAAACATCAAGCCCAAAAACATAAAACTGTAATGGACTGAATGGTCGGTTCTTTGTGTGGGAAATGTGTGAGTGTCTTTGGTGTTGAATCCTAAAACAAAAGGTCTCGTTGTCGTCAGTTGCCATGTTCAGTTGCCATGTTCAGTTGCCATGTTCAGTTGTTCAGGCCACTTTTACAATGGAAACAACATGACGAACCGAACCACACCGACCCAGAATGAGTGGAGAACAGACGTAACTGGCTTCCTGTTTGGGAATCACTTGGGTCCAGTAAAACTATCTGCAGCTGAACTGGAAAATCTGTTTAAATTTTAAACACTTATGGGTTCCACTTTTTGCTGAAACTGTCTCGGTACTTGTTCGGCCACAGGTACAAAAGTTTGACATTTTTGTCAAGTTTTGACAAAAGTGTCAAACTTTGCCCAGAAACATAAAAATTTAACCCCAACTAACCCGTTAAGTGTAACAGCAAAAAAAGGCTGAATTGGGGATTATTTACAGTGTAAAACCTTTTTAAAGAATATTTTTAGTGACATCAAACTACAACTTTGAGGAAATTGTTGTTTTTGGAACAGCTTCTTCATTTCTTTGTTCCCTACTTTTTTTTGATTAATGATTAATCTTAGGTGCTTTGCTTTTTTACACCAAACAAAATATTTCCTGTGATCTTTGCGCCTGGAGGGAGAAAAGGACATGGTAAGCGCTTCAACATGCACCTCTTCAAACAGGGCAAACTGAGGCTAACTGTCTGTCACAAACATTTTCTCTTTGTTGTGAGTTTGAAAACCTCTCCTATGTTTTTACTTTAAGGAGAGAGGAAAGCCATTCTATTCCAAGGTCAAATTTCACAGTAGAAATACCAAAACATCTTTTAAATCATCCAGCAAGTCTCTGGCAATCCAGTAGAGTTTGATTTTCTCTCTGCCAGTCCTAAAAGATGCTTTGATTTATTGGTCTACCACTTTAAAACCATTATTCATGCTGACTTTCACTGCTTAATTACATTACAAACTGAGGAAATGACCCCTGAAAACACTTTGCTGTCCTCTTACAGGCTTCTCCTGCTTTGTAAGCTTAGATGACTTTAATTTTCATAATGCCAGGGTGCTGCTTTAAGCTGCTGATTGCTGTGACGAGGTTTGAGGAATCAGATATTAATAAAGCTTTAAATTGTCGTTACCTAACGCCTAACAAACTAATCACGATCCAATCTAAAAGTTATTTGGGAGGTTAACGGTGTACAAAGTTTTGCAGCTACCTGGATCTTTGTTAATAAATCTACATTTTTAACTTTATAATAAGAAAATTGGCCCAACAGCTCAAGAAAGGAAAGTTCATGCTATTAGTTTGGCAGTACTTACTTCAATAATTATTGATGTTGACTGACATATTCATTCAGTTGCTGCGCTCCTGTTCCTGTTCCTGTTTCATTACTTTTTTATGCCCTTTTTTCTTGGGTGTAATCTGTGAATTTCCAGGCCTGTAAACTGTTTCCTTCTCTTTGTCCACCCTCTCTACTGCAATTAAGTCACACAACAAAAGAACAACATGATGTTAGAAATGTCAGGCTCAAAGCATTGTCCTAACATTAGGTGCTTTTGATATATTTCTGACACTTATGAAAAATTGTTGAGGTAAATGCAGACAGATGAACCATTTAACAGATTAAAAATAATTCATATTGATTGCAGCAATACATTTTCTCAGGTTGTCTTCTTTCCCCAGCAGGGCAAATATAATATATATAATATAATACTCTACAGCCCCAAGGGGAATAATAGTTTCATTTTTCACTTTTCTCAGCAGCTCCCAGGTTTGATTGAGTTCATGTTTGAAGGTGCTTTATAACAACCAAAGATATTCACCTTTTCTTATCTTAGAAAAATCAATTCTAACACAATTACTCAAGCGCAAACTACCTGCAAACTATTGTGAGTTTTGTTAGTTCCTCTCCTCCAATGAGGCCTGAATCATCGTGTTCAGTCAGTTGTTGCTTTTATTCTTTCATGGCGGAGCGCCGGATCAAACAAACCTCCTCAGGGACGTGCTTCACCCACAGGAAGCGGGACAACAGCGAGCAGATGTGTTTATGCATGTTTCCGATTTATTCACACAGACGTACATTCACTGCTCTTATTGGTGTGGAAGAATGAGACTTCAGAGGTTAATGCCGTCCTACGCTGTGCTGGTTTCCATCATTGATTCATTTTCCACTCACAAAGACCATTGTAACAAAAACAATACCCGCTCAGTGTGGGTTTTTTGTTCGGGATGAAGTGCAACCTGTAACTTTCAGCCTTGCAACCCCAACATTTCACAGTAAATAATGGAGTGAGAGTAAGAGCATTCATTACCCAGTCAAGCTGCGCACTCCCTTCTCCCAGATGCAGAATGTGTAACATCCTGCACACTCGAGCAGGATTTGGGAATGAAAGGTAAGTTAATGAGTTTTACTGCAGACAAAATAGCAGCTCCAGAAAGTGAGAAACGCATAAAGAAAGGCTACTTAATGGTGTTTGTTTTTGCACTGTAAAGAAGTTGCTGTATAGAATTAGAAGGAAGAAAGCACTTTTTAGCAAGACTGATTGTTTTTTTCTAGGTTGCTGAATGCACATAAATCTCAACATCCGCTACAGCTTTAGCATCATTTACTGATGTGTGTGTGAACATTATTTAAAAAGACAGATTAAACCTGCAGTATTTATAAAAAACAGATAAAAAATAGGTTTTTTACATGCTTGTTAAAACTGTCACCATGTTTGTTTGGAGATAATCTGTGAAAAGATCAATCTTAATCACCTTCCTGAACTACGTCTGAAGAAATGAACTGCTCCCGACCAAAATCAACCAATCAGAGCCAGGAGGAGGGTCTTAGCGCTGTTAATCAACGTCATGTACTTGCTGCTAAACGTGTTAATGTCAGAGAAATAACGAAACAGGATCCGTTTCCTACGTCTGTCTGTTAAGTTTACTGTTATAAACTGTGGAGTTCTCATTACTTTATACCAACATTTAGCTTTATACTTTTAATATCGACACAAGACCGAGAGAAACTCCTATTAGTTTACAAATATAGAACAAACTTAGAAAGTACCATCTACTTAACAACCCAGAACATGGAGAACCAACATATAGTTTTATCAGAACAAGAATCCAGAGAAACCTTAGCGCTGTTAATCAACGTCATGTACTTATATATATATATATATATACTGTATATATAAAGAGTTACACACTGCAGCTTTAATTTTCTTTTCCACTTTCTATTTCTGTTGTTCGTTAAACTTTTTTTTTCCATTCAAAGGATCAAAATCTGAGAGAACAACATGACTGGAGGGAAATGAGAAGAGCCGTCTTTCAGCTCTGAGCGGATCGCCGTGTGAACAGCGTGACCGCTTCTCTTCTGAAGAGAAGATATGATTGTGTTGTCGATTTTGCATCAAAGAAGGGTCAGCTCCATATGGACTTGTTTAACCTCTTTACTTACATTCTTAAAGTCGTGCACCTCCACAACCTCCTTGGAGCCGTTCCCCATTCTGAAGATCTCAGTGAGGTCAGCAGGGTCAATCTCCATCACACTGTTCGTCTCTACGCCATCCACCAAGGCTTTGTACTCATGGTCGTACACCTGCAATGATATGAACGACCAGAAAACTCTTACAATAGCTCAGATCGTTAAAGAGATGGTGAAATGTCTGTCAAAAGTGCTTTGGGCTTCAGCAACACAGCATCTCAGATTTTTAATTCAAACAGGTCTGGATCTTACCGACAGCTGTTCTCCAAATGGAAGAAAATATCTTAATGAGGATTAAATAATATTATATGCCAAAAGAAAAAAACAGTGTTAAGGAGAAAAATGTGGACAGAATAATTGCAACTAGCATGGGTTAGATGGACATCATCACATTTTACAGAAATCAAAGGATAACATCTGGAATGTGCTAAATATAAAACATTTGCTCATATTAAATAAAGAATAAATATTAAGATATATATAAATGTTCTTAAGAGACAGTTGTACCAGAATATATTGATAAAACCCTTTAAATTATTATAAACAAATAGCAGTTTCTCCTTACAATAAGTGCTTATTATAATTCAATAATGTTGAACATTTCTTCACTTTGATTAGGCTAATTTGAAATTATTTGCAATATTTGTGCTTCTGTATGATGTTGAATGTGACTTTTTTTTTACTAGCCTCATCAATCACAAACTGTAACTTAATACAAAGTAAAACTGAGACAGCAGTGTTGTAAAAATAAGAAATGCTGCCGACTGCATCCCTTCATCACCTGTGGCGATGCTAACTCCCTACAGGTAGGAGTTAGCATCACTTAAAATCCAAACTCTTTGATCATTTTTGCAAAAATCTGCAATAGTCTCCCAAGTAGGCATTTGTGTGAAAAAAGGCACAGATCCGTTTATTTTGAGTGAATTTTTGCTAAAACTGGAGGAACTGATTGATGTAATTTACCGTCTAGAGTCTAAAGGGACTCATAAAAAGCTGTGGCCGGCCATATTTGGCCCCAGGGCCTCGAGTTTGACACGTGCGGTAAACAGTATTTGCCCCGTTGCTAAGTCGTTGTTGAAACCAAGCTGTTTTAATTGATGAATGGGTTGTGGTAAGTCCAGAGCAACGCCTTCTCTGGTTTCCAGCTCCGTCTACTTCCGTATTTAACAAACTTTTTCACTGACCCCATTTAACAAACCCTCACAGACCATCTCACCCGAAACTGCCCCTGCAATACCACAACATCTTAATCTACACAACCTGAAACTAAAGTATTAGTCTCTTAACTCATCGTCTTTGTTCCTCCTAATGTGAACGGCGGCGCTGTTTTATAAATGTGACTGGCCACAATAAAACCATGAACAAGTCAACTGGGGTGATTTGAGTTATTTACAGATTCTGGAAGTATGGATTCTAATTTTTCCAAAGATAGAAAATACATGAAAACCAAACTGCACTATAAGTGTTGTGTGAAGTAACATTTTAGAGTCATTTGTACTTTAGAAACACAATAAAAGAAAAATAGATTTGCGTCACGTTGGCAAAAACAAATATTGTTTTTCAGCCAGTAGGTAGCCCAACATTAATTTAATTTTAGGTGTTAAGATGCAGTTAGTCAGCGCGGGGCGACGCTACTGTTAGCTTACCAAAATTAATGGTAATGGATAAATGGCTAAGACGGCGTCACTAAAAAGAAAACCTGAAGATATCGGCGGACAGTTTCTCAGGATGAGCAGCAGAACTTTTGTGTTTGAATAGTTTTCCAGCACGTCAACGATTGCATACATGCAGTACCTGGCAGACCACTAGTGGCCGCCTGCGGACCAGCAGTGGTTCGGGAACCACAGTTTGAGAAACACTGATCTACTTGATAAAAAATAAAAATAATTGTGAACACCTTTAAACTATAAGAACTTGGTGATTTCTTTTAAAGCCTCACAATGTTCTCTGAGATACAGCAGCAGGAGGGTGACAAGAAAAAATATCCCCATAAACTAATGTTGATGCAGTGGAATAGCTCAAATTACTTTTAAAATGTAAAACTATATGGATAACACTGGCTTGTTGATGTAAAATATTTGCGTTTGCAAACTAAAAGGTCAAATATGAAAATACTCGTGTAGAACTTTGCCTCCAGAAATCAAAATAAAGACGTTTTAGATCTGTGGTACAGTTGAGGTTTTCTCTCCAGTGCGTTGCCTTTAAGCAATGTTGTTTATCACAACGGCTCGCTTATGTACTGTTCTTGGACACGCATGGATAGCTCTTAAAATTCCTTGTCTGAAAAAATGATTCATGCCCACCAGCTGAAAATATGCTATTAATATTTATGTGAGGGTTGTGTTATGATGAGAAATATATTGCTGGGTTCATCTTCATCTGTCTCAGTGGCAAATCAGAGCCTCACCAATGAGACACATGATTAATGAACACACTCACTTGGGGAGTCCATCAGGATTTATATCCCCCATCAGAACCATCTCAATGTCCTCTAACGCTCTAATGCAAAATTAGCTTTCAGTCTTCACTCCTCCTCTTGTTCCGTATTTAACGAGTTTTGTATTGGCTAGCTTGTACACGGCTATAGGACATGTAGATGTTCCACATTACAGACAATGACCACTTCTCTCTTTTCTGTGGAGGAGAAAGAAGTAATGGGATATGATTCCTAATGCCATAAGCCACTAAATTTCTGTTAAAACGGGTCGCAGAGCTCTGAAAAGTAACCTGAAATTATCATGAGAAGGGAAATTAAGATGGGCTTGAAGTTTAAGTGTCAATTGAGAAGTGATAGATAAAATTGGGGCTATTACACCTCCTGGCTGTGTGGTGCATTAAATTTCTTTTGTATTAACATAAAGGTGGGAGAGAGGGAATAGATTTTGGAGGCTTATTGATTTATACTAAAACAGTGAATTACATTTTCAGCAGGCTATCTCGTCTGATGAAAATCCAGCAGCGAGAATCTCCCCACCACACCGGGCTGAAATAGATAATAATGTATTACAACAGTTTGACTTAAACTGGTTCAATAGCTAAAGCTGCTGCTGTGCACAGTAATTGGCATTCTGAAAATAGAAATGAATAGCCTTTAAAAGGCCTCTTTTAATACTTATACTCAAGTACACAGAAGAACCTTCAGTGCGATTTACGCCACAGAAGTAGTACACATGCGTCAAACTCAGGGCCCGGGGGCCAAATCCGGCCCGCTGTAGCTCTTTATGTGGCCATATAAACTCTGAATTACATCAAAAAGTCCCTCCAGTTTTTCATAAATATGCAAAATTCACACAAAATCAACAATCCCCACAATTTTACTGCAAATTTTTCTCAAAATTGGTGAAGAACATTGAATTCAGCCTTACTTGATGTCAAGTTATAGTCTGTGATTGATAAGGCGATTAATTAAAAGTCTTATTTAACGTCGTACGTTATCTCAAATATCGTAAAAATTCCTTACAATTATTTCTAAATTAGCACCACAAAGTCTGTGATTCTGATTGCAAAAAATCACAAAAACAATCACAAAATCCTGGAGGGAGTGATCAGCGTGGAAAGATGTTCAATATTATTCAATCTTAAGAATCACTTATTGAATAGTGAAACAGTTATTTATTGATATTTTAATAGTTTATCAATACATTCTGGATCAACCGGCCCTTTAAGAACATTCAGGTTTTTGATACGGCCCTAATTGAAAATGAGTTTGTCGTAGTTTACCTGAGGATGATTCTGTTCAACAAATCTTGATTTAGAAAAGAAAATATTTATAAAATTCAAAAAACTCAGTCTAAATTTATTACCTTCACATAATAAAAACACTCAAACATCTGACATCTGTCTACATTTCCTCTAAAGTTTGCACATTTTTACTTGATGTCTGTGACTGCTTGAAACTATTTTTATTCTTGTAATTACATTTATTTTCCCCTTGAATCTAAATTAGCTGCTGCTGATTTACACTCACTTGTGAAAATGGCTGCCAACAGATGCCCAATTATACAACTGGACAGCAGAAGTGGCGCCTGCTGCACAACAAACAAGAATACAACATGTTGATTCTGGATGGCGAGTCAATGACAAAACGCTTATCTTTTCCAACAGCCATTGTAAAACCATAAAACCAGCTGACAAAACATGCTAGAGTTCAACTTTGGTTGCCAGGTAACGGCGCAGAGCACATAGATTGTGATTTAACAATTTGGAGGTTTTTGAAATGGCTCAATTCCCAGACATCAAAAAATATGAACGTCTTGCCAAAGAAATGGCTGGGTGTTTTTTTTAAGCTTGGTTTAGAAGCAGCTGAAACCCAAATGGAAGCATAAAAGTGTGAAGATGTGAATTTAGGACAACAAATCCCCATTAAAGCACAAATCGGATATACATTACTATAGTAGTGAACCTGCAGAGGCAACTGATTGCTCGCCTGAAACTGAAGAAGAATGGGAAAACAACTTTATCAAGTTAGCCGAGGGCAAAAAGACACATCCCCAAATTGCACATTTGCAGAGAATCAAGAAGCTGATGGATTCATCAAGTTATATTTTTAAATTAAAAGTGAATTTACAAAATGGTAAAAGACAAGACCTGCCATCATCCTCTATGTTGAGGAGAGGGGATAGTAAAACATTTTTGTGTGATTATAATTGTCTCTGAGTGCCAGTGGATCAACAGACGTACCTACAGTGAGAGGTGATGGTGGTGCAGCACCAAACATGTCTGGCATCAACAAATCAGCAGAGAAAAGCTGAGAATCTCATTCTACACCTGATTGAATATGATTGCATATTACTTTCTGCTAGTCAGCTATGAATGAGACAGTGATTGTGACAAATGAATAAACCAGATGATGCAAATAAATTAATGCAGACGCCACTGCTGTGCCGCGCTCGAATTAGCGCTTTGCTCCACTTTCCTGAATCGGCCACATTTCACAGGTCTTCTCACCTTGGCGGCAGCAGAAGCTAACGCCGTCTGACATGCTCTGGAAAACACACAGATTCAGATAAAACAGAACCTGTTGATGAGCCGAAGCCTGGAGTAGAATCTATAAAACAGATCTACGTACAAAGGAGCAGCGATTTCTTTTAACTTGTGATGTCTTTGCTATTTAGTTTATGTACAACTAACCAAAATTTTGTTTTTATATGTGGCAGTATTTTATTTTTTTAGTTTCCATTCATTTTTAAAGTAAAGTTCACTTATTGTGCACTTATTGTGGCCATCGAGGTTGCCTGACTTCAGATCTGGTGGTAACTGTGAAGGTCTGTGGCAGCAGGATAAACCCAATAACTAATAATTATTTTAATGAACTGCATGTCTTTACCCATGAGGAGTGAGCAGAGATTCCTCAGGAACGCTGCCAAACGCTGCCGCCTGGCCATGAATCACTTTAACAGCAGGTCAGGGCAGCAAACGGGCCTCTACTAAGGAGAAACGATGCTTATCATAATTTTGAGTCTTTAAAAAGAACAATTTACATTGAATTTAAAGAACTCACTGTGATATTAGTTACGGTTTTATTTGTGTACTGGAAACAGTAACACATACTAACCTGCAGTAGGGTTGAATAAATTCAGATGCATAAATAACTTTAAAGGAAGACAGAGCGACGGGTTTCAGGAGATTTATTTAAAGATCACAATGTGCCACAAAGGTTGGCATTTTTATTATTTATTGTGACAAATTTCTTATCATGATAAGAGTTTTTGATTTATCATTGTCACGATTAATTACAATTAAGGATGTTTCAAAGCACCCCAGGTTGATAATTTTAATTTTTTTTGCAGTTTGTTCAATGAAAGCATCAATGAAAACCAATAAATCTGATAATACATTTTTCATGTTCAAATTAGCGATAAAAAAATCACTTTTTTATGCGACTGGATTCTTAAAGAAGCATGTTGCCATCAGGAATGTTTTTCAAAAACCTTATTTATAATTATTTGGGGCAATAATTGCTGTGACACACAGTCACAGTCATATAGTTATCTAAAGAATATGTAATAAATAATTATTATCGTCACCTTTATCCTTATCATAATATCCCAAAACGTTGTGATAAAAATGTAAAGTTAAAGGAAGTAAAGCTTTCTTCAATAATGAAACATTTAATCACTATGAAGATATTCTGACACATATGATGGTGTATGTCTCCATTCTTATTCATTAAACTTTTTTTTCTGTGCTTATAGCAAGAAATAAATGCCTGAAAAGCAGTCACTGTAGAGATGCAGTCCTCCCTTTACATAAATATTCTTCTCTATCATTAAAAGCTTCCAGTAAAAATTTCATTCTCAGAGTGCATCTTCTCCTCCCTCTCAGCCTTACTTGCTGTAAGTCATATTTTAGAATAAACCATCTTCTTTGATACATCTGACCATTCTTTGAAACTTTCGTAGCCCACCGAAAATCACAGCCCGCGATTTCTGGAATTTGACATTTGCGAATTCAAACGAGTTTCCTTTTTACATGTGAAGTTTCTCACTGCCGCTGTAAGCAACAGCCTCTCATCTCAAGTTCAGTGTCGACTCCCAAACGTCTCACCAGCCTTGCAACTTCTAAGAGCATGCTGAAGTGCAAAAACAAATCTCAGGGATGGTTTATAAGAAGCACAGAAAAGGCAACAATACAGCGGCATGTTGGACGGACAAAACTGGGAGATGAACTTGAACACTTCAAAGTTGCTGCACTAAAGTGGAAGAAACAATAGATGCTAAAGGATTGTTTCTAATAAAACTACATATGATTCATTTAAAAACCTTCCTTCAAGGGTTTATGATAGCCCTGCATCATAAGACACCTCTGACTTTTTCAGAGTGCAAGATAAAGAATTCAGATCTACACCAGAAAGAAAAAATAACATTCAGGATCTGGAGCAAGAAGCCTTCACAGACAATGCCTTGTTTATTTCCTCTGCTCAAGGTTTCTATCTGAAGTGGTTCTTAACAGCCCCCACCTAGAAGGTTTCAAGCTAAGACTCTCAGGGAAAGGGAGCGAATGAGTAGCGGCGGGCGCAGCCGGTCCTGGAGGCTGTTTGTGCGAATGTGTTGTGGTGCGGCTCCTGAGGACATTAAGCAAAGGTCACGTAGATGTTGTTACAGGTGAGTGGCTGGCAGTAGGCTCTGGCTTTGTGTGTGTGAATGTGTGGAGGAGGCAGTCGTGGGAATGAGAGAGATGAGCTGATGACAATATGTCCTCTTAGTTGTCCTTGAGGGTTGGAAGAAAAAGGCTCCAGTCAGGCGGAACCGGATGGCTGTCAGTCATGGTGGGGTGGAAATGGCCGTGGAGGCTGTCGAGGGGCTGGAAGGTTGAGGATGAGGGGGTGAAAAGACGGCGTGGAGGCTGCACATTGCACATGGCCTCCTGGGAGCCATCGGCAGCGCCGTGATAGATCGAGGTGGGCGCCGGCTATGACAGTATAACCACCCAATGTTGTGTCCTTTTGGTTTTAGTGCTTCCCAAGTCTTCGCTGGTTTGAGATCAGCAGCACATGCAGAACCTTAAAGGTGGCATTATGTGTTTTCTTGCCACACAGTGCCATTTTATAGCATAATAAAATAACTTCAGTTGTTATATAAAAAAATGCTATTTATATCAAATAATTTTTACTTTGAAATTTAATGCCTTTAAATTGAGCCTCTGTCTCTCTAAAAACTCCTGCAGACTCCTGTTAACCCTTTAACAGGTTTTTTTTAAAACCAGTATTGCACTGAGAACTTGAATAATGAGCTCAGCAGATGTGCAGTTCCACCAGGCGTTTGCTAATTGCTGCTGCCGCTAGTCTGAAGGAGCTGAGCGGGGGGAGTCTCAGGAAAAGGCTGGTCTGAGGCAGAAGCTCCGAAGTTTGAAACCTGCAGCTCAAGGGAAGAGCTGTGTCCTTGAAGGCGGAGCTAGGTCCAACCAAGTGTTTCACCCCGCTGAATGGTTGCCATGGAGATTAAAGGATTTCTCAAGCATGCATGAGAGTCAAGCAACACTCCCATTTTGTTATTGACAAGGGGATAATATCATAACATTGTATAAAGCTTAAAAAAAATGATTTTACATAGTAATCCCTTTAATGTCTGCTTGACAGAAAATTAGAAAACCAGGTCAATATTCAGAAAACAATAAAGTTTAGTTTAAAATAGAATATTGATAGGGCCAGATAATAAATCAATAACAGCATATATTGTGATAAACACATGATCTATATCAACTGATAACACATCTGATAGAATAATCAATGTTCAATATATAGCATACTCATTGAACTCTGATCCAGAACCGCACAGAATTCTGGGAGATGTAGGCAGAGAGTCGCACCAATAATATATATTTATGTAGAAACAGTGAACTCAGGATTTGATTTCTGCTTGGACTTAATAAAATAAGCAGATAATCAAAGTCTTAATTTAATCTGGTATGTCATCTAAAACTTTTAACACTTTGAAAGGCATTTATAAAGAAAGTTTTAATGCAACAGGAATCTTCTTTCACTCTCCTTGTCCTCATAAGTCACTTTCCTGAACGCTTTCCTTTGAAGTGTTTCAGACTTCTCTCTCTCTTTTTTTTTTAGATAAGGTCAGAGGGCAAATATCTTCTTTGAAACTCCCATGCCATTAATGGTCTCTTTAACCTTGTCTAAGATGTGCTTTAACATTTAATTTCTGATTCAGATAAAACTATATGTTCAGCACTTTTTCTCTCTCAAACGCTGACAGGCGTTTCAGCCAAATAAGAACTGAGGATGTTTAACTCGGTGTGAAGTGCAACCTGGAAGATATTTGAACGTTTCTTTAGTATTTTTCCTCAAGGTTTGAAGAATCAGAGAAATGATCAATTCTAAATGTCAGTCAGGTTTTTCTAACCTCCCTTAAAAGTCCTAATGAGTCAATTAAAGCCCAAGAAACCAGCGGAGCCATGACACTTTCCGTGTTTCAGTATTTTGGAGTTCATTAAAAAGCAGCACCCCATTAACATAAAAAAAAGGGGCCAAATTTTTTAATGCGCGTTGATTTCCAGAGCTGTAATACCTCATTTTATTTCAAATAGCACAAACAGTTTCTTTAATAAGGCTCACCTTTCAAATCAAGATGAAACACGCATGTTCCTTCTATCATGTTTACATATATTCTGTGTTGGGAGATAATACGCTCTTTTGAAGATCAGAAAAGGTACATTAATCCTCTCCTTTGTGCTAAAAAAAGAGCTTCACCTTGTCATCAATGACAGTGACTCTCCGACTCGAGCCTTTAACTGAAACACTTATCCAGGTTTGAAGCAGCAGCCGTTCTTAAACGATTCCTGAGGAAACTGCTGAATGCCACTCTCAGTAAACTGCAGATAGCCGTGCAGCCTGAGCGCTGAGTCATTCTGAGCTTGACATCTCTTTGCTGCAGTTCTGTTGTTTGTGTAACGTCAGCCAGGTGAGTATTTGTTTACTGCACCTTTCACTGCTTTTATCTGTGTCTGATTGTCCAGAGTTCCCATCTAAGTAGTGATATTGTTGCAGCATGTTGCAGGAAAAAAATCGAGACACGCTGCGGCTCGAGCATCACAGGTCATAAATGACTTAAATGACTCTGCTGGGTCTTTCTTTGTTTTCTTACGGAAAAACTTAAAACTTAAGAAGCGGGAAGAGTCCGATGATCACTTCAGCCAGCGACGCAGAGGAAACTTTATTTCTCTCGACTGCACATAGTTGTAATTTCAGAAACCTGAAACTAAAATGCTTTGAATCTACAGATCTCATTTCTTACACAGATACTTATAGAGCGACTACATTACACTGCAAAAACAAAAGTATTTTTGGTGTAGTTTCTAGTGCATTTTTTTGTACACTGGAAATAAGACAGAACTAACTTACAGGTAACTTTTCATCAAGTTATTGGAGCTTGGTTTAACTCGATAAGTCCTCAATGATGATGAAAAGGTTGTCTCGTTTATCACGAAAATAATTTCCTGCAATAAGTGAAATAATCCGTCTGTGGCACTAATACTTTCATACATATAAGGAAACTATTTACCCAAAACAAATTCTTATACAGCTCTGGAAAAGTTAAGAGACCACTTAAAATGATCAGTTTGTCTGATTTTACTCTCTATAGGTAATATCTGAGTAAAATGAATGTTTTTTTATTCTATGAACTACTGACAACGTGTCTCTGAGATTCCAAGCAAAAATTTAGTATTTATTTGTAGAAAATGAGAAATGGTCAAAATTAAAAACATGCAGGAAGAGTTCAGAAATCAATATTTGGTGGAACCAGGAGGTTTTCAATGGAATTCATAGCAGTGGGCTCTTAATTATTATTATTTTTTACAGAGATGTATCTTACTGAATAGTTACATTTAAGTTATTTTGTTTTATTTCAAATGTAGTAATATATTTGACTAGAAACCGGATAAAAATACTTCATAGGATTTGGTGTTTTTGCAACAAAACGCACTACCAACTACTCTACATTTTCTCACATTACAACAATCAACTTTCATTCATGTATTTAGGATTTTATGTGGCAGACCAGCACAGAACGGTGCACAATTAGGAAGGGGAAGAAATATTTTGCATGCTTTTTATAGTGAGGAGGCTTTAAAAATAAGCAGTTTTAGTTGTGCACTTAAATGGAAAATGTGCAAGAAGAAAACTGGTTTGGTGATGTGCTAAAGTGTCAGAAAGAGTAGGAGCTTCTTAAAGAGACAGAGACCAAATTCAAGGCCTCATATAAAGTCTTTCTTATAACAACAGTGACTTGATTGTGCAATAAAATGGCACTATGTGCCTGGAAAATACATAATAGTGCCCGTTAGTTTATTACATCAAAGCCCAATAAAACTTATTGACAATCATGTTTGTATTGTGACAAATCATTTTTATTTTTTAAAGAATTTCTCTTCTTCTCAGGGGTAAAAACGTAACGTCTTTGTCACATACTGAAAACATTCACTCCAGAAGCGTAACCTTTTTACAGTCACTGCCAGAATAATTAATCCTCCCCTACAATACAGGAAGGAACGGGTAACAAACACACACCAGAGTTTACCCTGGAAGCAAAGATATTACAAATATTAAAACAAATGCAGGAGAATTTGATGCAACAGAACACATTTGGCTGAGATAAAAGTGGAGACGGGCTCCAATGGAAATATTACTTGAAAATGAGGATCCACAAAGGACATAATTACAGCTGGCAGAGCGCCCCACCCAGAAACAGCAGTGCAGATGGCCTTCTCACACGTGAACACATGCTTCTTGATTCCATGTGTTGTGCATATTTATGCATGTGTTTTCCATAGTTAGGTGATAAAAAAAAAAAAATCAGATATGAAACAGAGAAAGGAGTGTGCAGAGATTTGATTGTTTGTTGTCTTGCGGCCGCAGGGATTTCGCTTGTGGACACTGATTACCAGGCCTGTCAAGTCTCAAGGTCTGGTGAATTTGGATAAATGAAGTAGGAATGCTTTGCAGCTGCCGTACGCATGCAGGCTGGTTTTTAGGGATGCCTGCTGAACACGAGCAGCGGCGTCTGGACGGACGCCAGCTCGGGAAAATTCAATTTAGAAAATACTGGTCAGTCACTAATGCGTCATCAACTTAGTCAGAACAGGGTAAAATGAGCCCACTGGCAGAGCATGACATTAATCTCACTGAAGTCAGCCTGACAGAACATTACAGTATGCTGCTACATGTTGCAAACTAAAGTAATGCAATATGAGCTTGTACAGCAGCATTTTATCATCACTCAATCTTTTGTATGTTTTCCTTTCTGTTTCAGAGTCTCATCAATATGTTCAGCTGAAACCAGGTATTTACATACGCTGAATAAAAATAAAATTATTTATTTTTCACCGTCTGAAAAATGAATCAGACTAAACTGAGGCCAGTTAGGATTAACAAAGTTGTCTTTATTCTTTGAATCCCAGAATAATGAGAACAAAAATTAGAAGTCTGAATTTCCTCATTATTTGGTAGTTACCTTTTAGACTGTGTAACTTTAAAATAGTTTGCTACAATTTTGGCCAAATCCTCTGAACAGAACTGGTAAAATTGTCATTTTTACAGTTTGTCTTGCCTTTACACGCACTGTTTCTGACAATTAAATTTGTCCAAACTGTAATGTTTTTCTCACTAAGCCAATTTGTAATTAATGAAAAATTAAAAGATTAATTGTCCTAAGTTTTAGCGTCACTCCTGATGTCTTGAGATGTTGCTTCAGTGACATTTAGTCATGATGCCATCTATTTCGTAAAGTTCACCGCTCTCTCCTATGTAAAATACCTCCACAGCATGATACTTTCACCCTCGTACTGCACAGTTATAATCACATTCTTACATTTGAAAGCTTCTTTTATTTCTCCAAACTGATTATGATGGCCAAACATTACAACTACAACCTCTGGGTGGCTTCAATAAGAGGGAGGTCTTTGATTTCATTTCCAAACAGCAGTCTGTGTTTTTATTTATTTGTTTTTGCTTTTGGAGTAACGACTTCTTCCTGACTGAGCGGCCTTTCAGTTTACATAAGCGCAGCTCTTGACTGACTGTGGTTATGACACTCTGTTACCAGGTTTGGCCAGAGTCATCTTTTTATTCTGGGCTATATTCACACATTTTAACGTAAAACACGTTTTTGTAGTAAAACTGCTGTTTCCATTCCTGATCAGAAATAAATGGCACTTTCAGACATCTGGAAATTATACCAAAAGATGAACCAGAACTGTGGCGATCCACAAGTGTTTCCTGATGGCTTGTCTGATTTTCTTTGATTTTCCCTTAATGCGTTAAAATAGCTTCGCTAACAGCAGCGGTAGCTAAACCACCACAACAATCACTAATCGCAAAATAAACATAAAAACATAAAACTGTAACGGACTGAATGTTCTGTTCTTCATGTGGGGATTGTTTGAGTGTTTTTTGGTGTTGAATCCTGAAACATTTTGTGCCATTGTAGTCGGTTGCTATGGTAACAAGTCTGTGTGTAGCGTAGACAACAAATAAAGTGGTTTGGAGTTGTTCTACTGCGTTATTTTCCCCTTTGCTGTTGCGCACTGCACTAAATTAATAATAGCAACATCTCCAGGTTTTATTTAGTTAACTGAGTTGTTATACTGCGGCTGCGGATGGCGTGTAAGAGAATGGAATCGTCTTTTTGCCCTCAAGCGTTGCGCGCATGTGTTAATCATAACAAGGGGTAAATAAAATATCTACTGAAAAACAAGTAAAACCTATGCTTGAAGGGTCAAAAATATAAAGAAACCTTTTACTTTTTCTATTCATGTAATTGTATTTGTTCACCAGTACTCCCTGTGACAGTGCTGAGGTGACCAGCTGTGACTGATCCAATTAGTGCTGCTTTGTTCATCACAATCCAGAGGAACAAAGTCCCTCATTTTTCTTCAACTCTATTTGATGTACATGACACTGACATGGTTGTTTGCTCGAAAAAAGTGGAAAAACCAATTAATTATGTAATATTTTGTGAATTTTCTTCAATCAATCAATAAATCAACCAACCAATCAATGGTTCACACAGACATAAAAAGTTAACACCAAAAGTTTTATCCGCCTGCAGGTCTAAAAATCACCCCTCATCGTTAATTTTTGTTCTCATTTGACCAACCAGAGATTATTATGGTTGGGTGTAAAGGCCCGGTGGTTGGGTGTAAGGGCCCGTCGTTCATCCAGAGGTCCGTCGTGTTTTTGAGTTAAAAAATGTTTATTGCTGACAGGAAATTTGAAAATATCCCTTAATAATTGTGTCATTGAAAGATTAGAAGATTAATACCTGAACACCAAGTATCAAGTCTTTAAAAAATGCTAATATTTTAAAAGAACTTAAATAAATAAACAATGCTCAGCCTGGTGGGGCACAAGTAAAGTCTGGTGGCCCGCCAGGCTTATAAAACACTGGGGGGAAACCCTGAACAACAATATTTCCACTACGACTGTCAAACATCAAAACTTTTCCACTTAATGAAAGCTGGCAGAAAAAATATAGAAAAATTTAAGTACAATATTTATGTTGTAGGTTTGTGAGATTTATGTGCAGCAGGAGATGAAAAAAAAGAGATGAAAAAGTGAATACATCTTTTCAATTATTTTCTCTCTAGTTTTTATTTTTGTCCGGTGAATTGATCTGAAATTGCAATTTCTCTACCACTGTCAGTGAATGTTACTTCAAGAGAAAAAAATAATCTGTAAGACTAAATACAGGCAAGGTCTGAACTCAAGGTATCATTCACAGTTGTTTTTAATATTTGATCCAATTTCACAGGCGAAACCTCAGGACCCTGTCTCAGGAGATTTCAGTCTGCAGGGTTTTGTTTCTTTATTTCTGATCCAGCATCAGATCAACACATAGCCCGCAGCATGACCACACACCGTTTGTCATCTTCCTCACGCCATGTCCTACACCTACGCACATATTTAAACTAGACATTATAGACAACCATTTTCAAGGTAATATGAAGTCCTGAGGTCTTAAAAAAGTGTCTGAGACATACTTTAACTGCAGCTCTTTTCCTTTGTATTTTGTTTAAGTTTTAGCACCACACTAAAGTGACTAAAGTGTACTAGTGAGAACAATGGCTTCTGATGAGGCTTGCTGATTATCATTGTGATGGAGCGCACTTAATAAAAATACAAATGAAGAAGAAGACAATAAGACTGATTCGCTCGCTGGGCTACAAAACTTTTGATAAAGTTCTGACAGCGTTCTTGGCTAATTTCTCCAAAAAAAAAACAGAACATCTGAGAAACGATAAATAATTTGAAGTTAAACTGACACCGAGATAAAGACTCAGTGCTTCCTGAACTTTTTTTTTTTTTTTTTTAGTTGGGATTGAAATGTACCTTCTCTCCAAAAACTCCATGTACATTTTTAAAGCTAAGGGTCTTAAAGCTAAGTGCAAAGCTTTAGCTTCTAATATGCTCCGAGCTGGCTTTAACTTCAGGTCACACTGTATATTCTCCAAAGCAGTAAGACAGAAAACCCATTTCACATTACGTGCCATTTAAGTACGTAATGCACCAAAAGACTGCAACAAGTTTTCTCTGCTCCAACGGGAGTGAACAGAGAAATGTTTTTTCAAACATAATAGCCCAGTGGAAGCTAAGTGTAGAAAATAATAAGCTGTAATTGTTTCACAACTGCCTCTGGCTATTTTCTTGATCTAAAAGCTTTGTTGTCTGAAAGTTTTAGCTCAGCAGCAGCACATGCACCTCCTCTGATCTTTTGGTACTGCGGTTAGTTAAGCAACTGTTCAACACCTGCCAACTTCCCAGTTATTAAACAAAATTTTGTTACTTTTGTTTTCAGTTGCTTTGGTTTTAAAGGGCAACACAGAAACCCAGAAGGGACCAGACAGTGTAGTCACATGTCGACGCCGCTGCTGGCATTTTTAGTCATATTAAACCAAAATACTATAAACTAAGTTACATTTTTACTTTACCTCTAATGTTCTGTGTAGTACTAATTAAATTTGTCCCTAATATATTACAACATTCTCCTATTGTACAAGATTTTAAAGTCAGAAAATCTACAAATCTTTTTTTTTTTCTCTGAAGAGTTTTTGTGGCGCTATGGCTCGTATTTTTGTGACAGTAGGCAGACAGGAAAGGGGGGAGGAGATGCGGTAAAGGTTGCCAGGACCGGGAGTCGAACCCGCAACATCCACGTCGAGGACAAAGGCCTCCAAACGTGGGGCGTGCTAACCCCTGCGCCACCACAGCACGCCCCAATCTACAAATCTTGAAAAGAAACCCCTATATTTAGTCTTCCTGTTGTTTTCTTTAAGAAGAAAACTAATTTTAAAGCACAATTCTGTGAGTGTTAGTTGCACTTTAATAAAGACTGTCTTCAGTGTGTATATAACACACTCAAGTAACTGTGTTGAGTGTATTTTCATCATTTGTGATGAAAATACTATATAAATCAAACATAACCTAAACAAAATTGGGCCTCTGCCTCTTTAAGAACTTCCTATTGTTTCCAGCACTCTGTCATCGCAACAATGTTTTTCCATTACGCCATTTTCAATGTTTGGACTAAGAAGTAGTTCATATGATTCCAGTTCCAGCAAATGTTTGCTAACTGGTGCTGCCGCTAGTCCGGAGGAGCTGAGTGGGGGAGGGGTGGTTGCCAGGGGAGATTCAAGGATTTCTCAACATAAATGAAAGAATCAGCAACACTCCGTGTCTTTTTTATGAGAGAATAACATTAAAACATGTTATTGGTTCAAAAAGCCATTTTTACATAATCCTCCCTCTTTAAATGCAGATTAGACTCTTTCACCTTTAGAGCTACTTTAAGATCATTTAGATTCAACCAACGGTTGGAAACATTCCTCAGAGTTTTAGATATGAATAAAGAAAATACTAAGAAATACTGTTAAAACCAAGTTAACATGAACAGTAATTTATTGGATGATGCTACAGATGTAAGTTCATACCAATCCTTTGAATGTATAAATATGTTTTACTGCTGTTTCTTCTTCTTCATGTTTTGTTTGCTTATTTGCGTATATATATATCGTTTTACTAATTTGATTCTTACTGGCATGATGCCATCCCATCGTAGCTGCATACCCAAGATACAAATTTATAATTTCCTTAACATTATATATATATATATATATATATATATATATATATATATATATATATATATATATATATATATATATATATATATATATATATATATATATATTTCAGTAACGGTGTCTTTTTGAAACTTTAGTTTTACTGAAACCAGGTCACAAAACATTTTAATTCTCTCTTTTTATAAAAGTAAATTATAATATCCTTAGCATTCAGAAAATCTGAAGAACTGTCATCCTCCAACTTAAAACTGAAACCTGTAGTTGGTGCTTTTGTCTGGGAGCAGTAAACATGGTCCCAGGCACTGTATAATGAAAGGACTCAAAGTTGGAGTCCTGCTCCAAATATAAACATTTGCAAGGCCCTGAAACATTCCTTCATTGTAATTAGTCTGAGCCTCTGTGTGATTATGTTGTATGTGGAGGTAAATAGCTGGATGTAAGTAATTAAGAAGCTGTTTGCCTTTTTTATCCCCAGGAAGTTCTATCAATAGTACCAACAAACACCATAGGGATGTTTAAACAGAAAACTCTCTGAACTACTCACATTTCCGACTCTTTAATGACAGTCAATTTTGATCTCTGTAAATGCTTTGAAGTCGTTATGTACCCCAGTTTGAAATTGGATGACATACAAAAATCAAAGTCGGTTTATATGGTGTATGTAGCATTAAATTGAAGCTAAAACTAGGTTGGCGTAAGGTTAAAGTGCTTTGGGAATTCCACAAGCAATTACTTTAAGCATCAATTTGTTGTTAAAATGTTTTGCAGCTTCTGATGCCAAAGGCCGTTTGAGCAAAATGCTAGGGTCGCTAGCCTTTCAAAGAAGAAGCTACAACATGTCAAGATGCAAAGGTTTAATGGAGCCATCTTACTGAAGCACATTAACCGTTAAAAACAAGCAGCCACTGGCAATGTGCCACTCGTATATACCTCCCTTCTCTGTTTCTTCTGCTTCCTGACAGGGATTGTTTTTGGTTTTGTTTTGTTTTAGCAGACAATTTGCCAACACAAAGCTAGTCCCCACCCTTGGATATTTCAAACAGAACTAGGGTTTACTCCAAGAAACATGCACATCCTTCTAAAACAGTAAATCACTCACCCCACATCAGAGACTGTGATGGCTGCTAACAACGTAAAAAGAAACATAAAAGGGTCTTCATTAGAGACAGTTTTAGGTTCCTGGGAAAACATGGTAGTGCTATATTACTCACTGCAAACTAATAAAAACAAAGTAGTGCTAATTTATAGGAGTAAAGGTTAATTTTTCACAAAAACAACACTCTGGATCTAACCATCAGAGGTAAATAATCCCTTTTGAAGCAGAAGAAACCAACACCAGTTTTTCTCTTTGCTTAACAATGTGTCACTCAGTGGGAGGTTTATGAATTTTGAAGCCTCTACCTAGCATTTAATCTCAAAGTGATATATGTTTGCTATTCTTTGAAAATCGGAAGTCAGAGTTTTCTTTCATCTATTTTAGTTTTGTCATTAACTGTTGATTCTTTTCAGTGGTTTTACAGCTGAACTATCCAGGAATTTATTTTGCTACATCTAGTTTTTCCCTGGTTTGTTTTAGTTTTTATTTCATGGTTTCCTCTTAAAGTAGAGATTTACCAGCCTCAAATGTTCTCAGTTGATTCTTGTAAAATCGTTTTTCAATGATTTTAGAGTATGTCAAGCTACCCCAAAGCTTTCTGACATGTTAGAAAAGTCTAGTTTATGAGTGCTGTGCAAATCAGAAACATAATAAGTGCCATATTGATCCTGTACAGCAGTGGTTCTCAACCGTGGTCTCAAGGTTTCGGGACCCGACCATTGACCCATATTGACACATCATGACCCAAGTAGGTGAAACTTCCCAGTCAGTGTGTGTCTGAGTCTGATACAATGAATTGCAATGCCACTCAACCAAGAAAAAATGTCTTCATGTCATGCTACATCATGCAGACGCTCTGTCGGTGCTAATGAAGGGTCGAACACTTTGGCATGAAGGATGCTTGAAGTTACAGCTTTTGCAGATTAACTCAACTAATAGTTATCCGAATCAAAAAGTGTTTATGGATTATTTAACATCTATCCCTAAAAGGTCAAACACTCGATTAATATGTAAAGAAAACAGGGGCGTAATATCAGTCATTACTTTTGACTGACATAAAGTGTTTTTTAATGTGTTAACTTATGTAGCAAGGTAAGAATAATTGTGAAAGCAGCTTATTCCTATTTGAAGCAAGTTTTGGTGATTAACCTTTTTGCACCATCGCCATTTCATTAGTGCCATGACTGCTGTTTAATGGATGTTTCATACCAGCAATACTTAAATTCAGACCAGCAGTAGGGATATTTCATACCATCTTTAACAGCTGGAGGTTCAAAATAATTTCTTATATTCTGTGCATAGTTCATAGCAATGAAATGTGGTCATTAAACTCCTTTAAATTAAATCTTCAGTAGAAGGGTAGTTAGTTGTGGGATCAGTGTTCTTATTTTATTCCTAAATAGTCACAAACATATTTTCCAAAGTGTCTACGAGTTCCTTCAAACAAGCTCTGACAAAAATCACAAACAAATAATTTCTTGACTCTGTGAAATTAACAACTCAAAGATTAAGAAGAACATTTCTTTAGACCTCCTACTCATGCTAAACATAAAGGTAAGAAAGAAAAAAAAAAGATAAAATACAAAATCTGACCAAAGAACAGGGAGTAATTTTGTTCAGGAATAATCCAGTCTGTGGATACCTGAGGAATTGTGGGAGATTTGTGGCATATTTCTGCAGAAACTCAGCAGAGTTCTGTAAGTCTTCTCGGGGTCTCATCCTTCTCTTGCCGTATTTCTTATTCATGGACTTAATTCATTGCTGTGAATCTTGAACAGAGCCTATCTCTGGGCCTGCATCAACCCACTGATACCTGTAAGGAGTGTAATGACCCACTTTCTGCCCTTCTCCCTCAGAGACTCTGATGCTTACCACGTTTGACCACTTTACCGTGGTCGACTACTGTGTGCAGCTGCTGTTAATTTACAAGAGCGCCGTGCACTGCCTTTTCAGCTCTGAAGCATATATGACTAATCACACCAGTCATTTTAAACAACTTGAGCTCTCTGTGGCTATAAATCACCATGATGCGAGCTACTGTGCCCATAATAGAGCTGCATTCAGATGGGAGGAGGGCAGGGGGACTTTGGGAACTATTCAGCACTATTGGTCAACAGACTATTGTGAAACAAACTCAGGGGTAAGAACATATTGTTGTTCAATGTGTTGCTTGTTTCTGTGATCTCAATAAAAGTCAAGGTGAACTAAAACAAAGACTCGTATTTTCTTTCAAAACAATCCCAAAAGTATGATCCTTCTTGCTTTTGTTTTGATTTTTGTACTGAGATGGTGCAGCCTTCCTAATTTTACAAAGTTTTTAAGGATGGTCTCTAGTCAAATTATCACTTTTTCTAATTTTCTGAAGCCAATGTGAGATGAAGAACCTTGTAAAATGGAGCAACTCAAAGGAGAGCAACTGCTGTAAAGTGGAAGTAAAAACATTATTTACAAATAAAAATCTAAAAAAAAAAAGTGTGATGCATTTTTATTCAAATGCTCAATTCTTTGATACTCCTAAATAAAGTCTGAGATCCCACAAAGTTACTATTGACTGCTTCTCCAAATATTGTAATCAGATTACAGTTACTTCTGTGTAAGCAGACAGCATTACTGTGTCACAAACTCTACGAAACCAAGTTACTTGGAAATAGAACTTAGTTACTGATTCCTGGTTACTTATTTTCAACAATTGTATAATTTAATTATTTTTTTTTTTAAAACAACGCACAACTGAAATACACTATAAATTGATTCCTTTCAGCCCAATTCTAGTCTTTCTGCATTTTATTTTGCATAAAATTGCATGAAAATGAAACAACAAATGTTGTTTTGCCCTTTTAACTTCATCCACATTGCTTCCAAAATGTAAAGAAACGCAACAGACATACATTTGAAGAAACTCAAGTCTCTCTTCTGTTCAACTGTATTTCTTCTTATTCCACAATACAAAATAAAATTGTTTTTGTGTTTGCACTTCATTAGAATGGATATAAAATACAGCTATTAGACAAAACTATTTAAATCAGTCTCACCTGAATGTACTCCCAAATAGTTACATTTCCATATGTTAGCAGTTGATGAAGTGCAGAGCGGAGCAATAATTAGGTTTATAAAAAATTATTATCCCCTGTTGAGCAGGAGAGGAGCTTTGCCCGGTGTAGCCTCCTCGGTGAAGTCTGTTGGGGGTTTCCGGTAGTTTCTGCGGCTTGCTAGGTGCTAGCTCAGACTAGAAGTGGAGTTTCTCACTGGTTATAAGTTTTCCTTTCCACGCTGAGCGAACTGGTAACGCTGATGTTTGTTGGCCTGACTGAAAATAATGTCGGTACAACCGAGTATTGAAACGCTGGAGTGTCCCACTGCACTGTCAAAGACGCCATTTTGTCTGTTGTTAATCTACGCTCCTACCTGTTACCATGACTACATATGTTCATACGTGATTATCGCGAGACTTCACAAACAAAATCAAGCAAAATCAGGCTCCTTGCGCACTAGTAGCAGTAGTCTACTGATTTGTTTGCTCTTATACCTGACAAAAGTAATCAGATTACAGTAACACGTTACTTCTAACGCATGTTGCCCATCACTATCTAGACCAGGACATGGACTCGCCTGTGTCAGTTCATTCAATTTCAACTAAATGTACTAAAGCTTGTTAAAACGTTTTGTATTATAACATATACTGAAATAGTTCAAACACTGCAAATTACGGAAGAGGATTAGGGCCACCGAGATTAAAGTCAGAATTCTGACTTTAATCTCAGAATTTTTTTTTTTTTTTTCAGTGGTCCTAATTCTCTTCCGCAGCAAATAAACAAAATCTTAGCAAGTATTTTTTCCCCAAGTTTATAGTGCAAATATCTTAATACACTTGATATGAGACAAGACTAACTTACAAGTAGCTTTTCAGGAAGAAATAGGAACTTTTATTAATTAAAAATTTAAACAAAGGAAAAATCTCTTATTTGTGAAATAATGTGCCAGTTGAACTAATACTTTTTCATCAATATTAATCAGCTACTATATTTGTTGAAAATGCACTTATGAGTTTGTTTTGTGTACTGAAATATTTACACTAGAAACTAGACCAAAAATACTTGATAGGATTTTGTGTTTTTGCAGTGAATCTACAGAAAAAGAGTTTAAAATGAACTGAAACTCAAAGGCCTGGGTTACGACTGAGCCGTGCTGTTTCTTTTTTAGTCTCCATCACTGCTTGCTGTTGCGTTCTCTCTTCATACCTCTCCCTGCCAAGTAACCACAGTGCCGAACTGAGGAACAATCTCCTTCTTGTCAGGAGCCTTGAATGAATCCTGTAGCCTATTGTTTAGGGTGAACACGTTACTTGAATATAACCAATCTCCTCCAATAAAATCGCTGTTCCGGTTTATGAAATATTCATCAAAGGTGTGCCTCAGAGATGTATTCAAATGCATATCTCAAAAAATCTGCAGCCAACAAAAGATAGCGGGCAGCGGCTGTGTGCCTTTTATCCGTAAGGCTGACAGTCACTGGGGGACTGACCTCTACAGTGGACGTGTCCCCTTGTCGCTCTGCTGGTTTTCAGCAATTCTACCTCCTAATAAATCAACAAGAGCAGACTCTGGAATCCAGCAGCTAAGTGGCATTTAAGAAACAGCTTGTGAGACCTGTAAGGCAATTTGGATCATTTAGACGCCAGGCAGTAATTTGGCCAGATGAACATTAACAGCACCCAGAAAGTTTTAAGCCACTTAAGCCCTTAAAGAAAAAGTCAAAAGCAGCGTTTTATTAAGAAAGTGAAGGTTGAATATCTTGCCATTCAGCAGGACAAAAATGCTCTCTGTTTATTCAGTATTAAGGTGGTGGCACACAGAATGTCAATGGCAATTTTACAAGCTGATGGATAGTTGGCTCGCTTTTCAGTGGTTGTGCATTTAACTTGGGCCATCAACGTAGTGCAAGGAAAGCAATAAAGGTTTCTGCCACAACAGTTTTTCTCAGGATGATCAAAGACGGTGTCGTCGCCACCACTTTACTGGTCTTCTAGTATCGCAACATGGCTGGTTTAGCCAGAATCCACACACCTCAGTACACATGAAACAGGCCCAGTAACATGGTAGATGCCTTAGAACCGTTTTTAAACCGGTTTCAGGCTCGTAATTGTTCAAACATTGTTTACTCCATGGCTCTGCATTGAAGACACAATAAAAGGGGAAGTGATAATTCCAGGCAGAGACACTGGGGTTTCGCTTTGGGACTATGGGTACTGATGAGAAGCTCTGGGTCTGTTGCCATGGTCCCTGTATGCGTTAGCATGTCAGAGCTGGCCTGCCCTTCTTCCTGATAACACTGAGAAGACCTGCAGCAGGAAAACAACACATTACACTCCCCATGGTGTGCTTCTGCAATTTTACAGCTTCACATCATCTCTCAACATGAAAAACAGAGAAAATTAAAATACAGAGGAGTATCAGCAATTCGTTCAGTTTTCTGCAAAATATATATTTATATATATTTGGGAACAAAAATACACATGCAGATGAAGCTCTTTGTAGGAGCAGATCAATAATATTTTGTATATTTTCTCACACCAGTTGGGAGTAAAAAGCTTGTTTTGCTTGAAGGGATCAGGCAATGTGATTTATTTGTCTTTGAACTTAATGAATAGTTTTATACCAAAGCCTAAATGCGTTTCAACAAGGTGTTCCCATGGTTAAAATTTCTTTTAATGACTTGCCAAGCACAAGAGTTTTCTCTAGGCAAAGAGTGATTCTGCCCCTCCCACACTTGTTGCTGCAAGCTGCCAGTGAACCTGCAATGTCATCTGAATTGATCAGAAACCTTCATACAGTTCTGTTTAATTAACCCCAAAATATTAAGAGAAGTAGATCTGAATTATTTAAATTCAACCAAATTGTTTGTTTATTCCTGCATTTCCCTTGACCATAAAATTGCAATTTGACATTTTGAAAATAAATTTGCTCAATGGGAACATGGCAATTTTGACAAAGCACATTTTTCAGTACAAACATTTATGCACTTTCTGGGAGTATTGAAATTAAAACTGTAATGCAAACAATTTTTACAACTCAAGTGACCTGATCAAGAATCGGACGTTGCCACCGGCGCAAACCACGAAGAAGACGATGACAAGAAGTAGTTGTAAGATTATGTAGCTGCATATTTTTTAACGACTCCTCGGAAGAAGAAACTTATTCATGTTCGATTTTAATTCTGTTTATTAGTTAATGGAAACACCACAAATGCAAAATTGTGTTTTTCAGCAAAAATATTGACAAAGTTTTGTGCACCTTTGTAACGGAAACAACTTCTGACAGGAAATGAGACAAGCATCTGTCAAACATAAAACTATGTAAAAGAAAATAGTTTTTTATTTAAACTGAAATATTTTTTTTAGAAATATTTTATAATATCAAATGTCCATTATTTTACAGAAACCAAACAATCCAGGATGAAACATGCTTTCATTGTTTTTTTTTTATATTATTCATCTTAATGATGAGCCTCAGTTCTCTGAGGTTGGAAAGCCTTTTTCCCCATCACATATCATAAATTTTTAGCTTCCTCCACAGATCCTCATTCAGATTCACGCCGGGACTCTGAGCGGACCGCTCCAGAACCTTAATATTACTCCCGGTCAGAAGAAACCCGCTGGCAAAGCAATAGGTTACATTAAATCTAAATCTGCAAGTGGTATGAGTAAGAAATACAACTTTATTTACATAGCACCTTTGAAAATATAAGCCCACCAAATGTTTCACAACATCCAACAATGCATAAACTCAAGAGAAGTTTCTAAAAGGCATAATTAAAGGATGCATTTTCAATAGGAATATTTAGAAAAGACCAAAGAGTCCACCAATTTTCAAAATTTTCAATTTTCTAGAGTCTGGAGGCCATTATTTTATAACTATGTGTAACGGGTGGCATCAATGACTTTCCAGAGGCCAGTTAGTCAATTAGATCTTTTTATTATTATTCTGGGGAAGAAGAGTAAAACAAATCAACTGCTCTTCAACTCCCTCTCCCTGCACTCCAGCCCTAAATGCGAAAATAAAAATAATCAACCGAGCTGCACCGGTTGTTCGCGCCAAAATAAAAAAAAAAAAGGAAATTATAATAAAACTGTTTATAAAAACCGACAATGACGGTCAAAACTGCAAAATAACACACTAACAAACAATAATAAACAACATATGGTAGTGTTCTTTACATAAACAACTTCCATACAGAAAAACAAGCATAAATCGCAGCAGCGACTCGGACTGTACCCACAGCAGCGGGAACAACACTGAGGGGAAAGGAGGGCGGAAGAACAACAGGACTGCAATCAACTACGGAAGCCCAGGACACACACACGAGGCAGAGTGCGGAAGGGCGACCCCCGCAGGCAAAAACAACAAACAGCAAACAAAAATAACTGAATAAGATAAAATTCACAAATTCTCAATATAAAATGAATTAGAAATAATAATTTTGAAAAAGCACATTAGTAACTCTGTTACATATGTTAAGTTTTATCTTGATTTAATTGAAGAAATCCATTTACAATGCACTGCTTAACAGAATCAATAAAATATGAAAATTTTTCGTCTTGACTGTAGACTGCTGCAGGCTCTATGAACGAAATGCTAAAATTTTGTTAGGATATTTTTTAGTTTCAGCAAAACCAGAGTAGTTTGCTATGCATATTTATTTAGTAAAGATTTCTTGTGTTCTCTCAAAAATCCTTCACTTTTTTTGGTAGCTTGTATTTTAAGATAAGCGCATAAGAAAATCATTTATTCTTATGTCTAACATCCACCAATCTAAAAAAGAAAAGAAAAACATTTTGTTCCAAGCATGTATTAAAAAATTTATCTAGCTAGTTTTTTTTTTACTTTTTAACAAATAAAAACAATCTAGTTTGAAACTTATTGACAGGATCCCAGTTTGTGTGAGCCAACCAGTAGCCAACATTTGCACCATTAACCAGCTTCTGCATCCAGATCCGGTGAGGCATTGGAAAGTGAAGACCATTCACTTTGATCCTGATTGGATTGTTTTTGCAGAGATTAGAGCTGACGTGTAATTATTCACAAACAGATTTATTGTATTTGTGTAATGAGGCGGATGTGGCGCCGTCCTTTGATTAGAAGATCCGTGTTTCACATTTCACGTCAGCAGCTGAGACTGATTAAGAATCAGTTTGGAAAACTTTGAAAACACAAAGCTCAGACTGGGAAACAATCCGGCTTTCTGAAGATGAACTGAAAGCAACATGTCTGATGCACCTTTTGGTTCTCTTTTTTTAAAAGTTGTTACATGATTGGAACAATAATGATCATACTGAAAACACAAAACATGTTAAAACTTCCAAAATGTCCTGACTGTTCTTTAAATGCAATGAATTATGAAACGTTGCAACATTTCAATTCCATTAAGTTTGATTCAATTCAACTGAAAAATACTTTATCCAAAAGGACAATTAAATGTCACTGTAGCTCATATTATCCAGGATCATCTGAGTTGTTGTGGATGGAGTTGCTGGATTTCTTGTAGCAGTCTGTCTTGCAGCTATTCAGAATTAGCCTCTGACTAAAGGCTGTTGCTGTATGAGAGTCTCATGACTGTAATCACATGCTAACAGCTCAATTTCCAGGAATCGGAGGCAATATTCAGCAGAAACATGTCACATCTGTTTTCTTCTCACATTAAAAAGTTTACCTCCACATAAAGTATGAATGTTTTAAGAAAACAAAGGACAAGAAATAAGGTATATTACATTATTATGCACATAGAAGAAGAAGTCATTGTACTTTACCGTGAAGGTTGTGGTTGTTTATTTGTCTGAGTGAGTAACGTGACCAGAGGTGGGTAAAGTAACCAAAAACTGTACATTACTGTACACTGTACATTTACTCAAGTAAAAATAAAAAATAAGTCATTTGTGCCATCTTCTGCCATTTACTTTAGTTTAGTTGTTGTTCACCGTTTTTGTCCAAAAAAACTTAATTAAATGAAATTAAGTTTAATTTAACTGTAATGAAACTTAATTTTTTTTCTCCCCTTCAGGGGGTCTTTTGTGGGCTCCAGTGTCCCTCATTTGAAAGTAGCTGACAGGAAAGGGAGAGGACATGCAGTGAATGTCGTCGGGTCCGGGAATCGAACCCGTGACGGCCGCGTCAAGGACCCAGGGCCTCCATTCGTGGATCGCGCTGTCCCCTACGCCACCACAGCACGCCCCATGAAACTTCCACTTTTAAGCGTTTCCTCTGGTTTTAATAATGCCACAGCAATATTTTTAAGTGAAAAAACATCAAACTCCAAGCGAAGCCGATCTGTGACCTTTGAACTCACCTCCTCTGTCCCTGCAGGTCTGAACGACAGACCGGACCGTTATTAATGGATGCTGGTTGCAGGTGGATCCGGAAACCAAGGACTCCAAACATTGAGCTTCACACAAAACGTTTTGAACTAACAAATTCTTTTAAAATCTCATTAACATTTTTGCAGAGCAATTCAATTAAGAGGAGTTGACGATTTGACCCCCGTGTGTTAGATGCTCGAACCCTTCTGTTGATCGACGGCATGAGAATCTGCTTCACAGCGGGGAAAATTTTGATATTAATATTTAGTGTACAAAGGCAATGTTGTTAATTAAACCCTGCAACATTTCACCCAGGCTATTATTTGTTCCTGCCACACAGCTAATGAGCCCCATATTATCTCAGCAAGAGACAAAAGACCAGAGGACACTCTGTTCTTTAAGGGGCCTTGGACCTGGTGGAGACAGCAGCGTGTCTGGACCCGCAGTGCAGAGGGAGAAAGATCAACACATGCAACGACGTATTACAGACATTTTAGAGAAAAGAAGGAGGAAGAAATGTTCTTCTGAAATAAAATTAGTTTAAAAAAACACAGAAATGTAGAGATTAGCCTCAGAAATTTTACTGAAAAAATCAGAAATTACTGAGTTTGAAAAGTGGAAAATCTACAAGAAAAAAACTCTTTGAGATCGATCTCAGAAATGTGATATAAAATCTCAGAAATGTGATAGAAAATCTCAGAAATGTGATAGAAAAAAAATCTTTCTGAATTTGAAAAGCAAAAAATCTGCAAGTAAATGCCTTGAAATTTCTAGAAAAAAACCAATAATATTTCTGAGCTTGAGAACTAGAAAACCTGTATACAAAAAGTCTGAAATGAGATTAATCTAATAAATTTTCTTATAAAAAACAACAAAAAAGAAAATTTGTGACTTTGAGAAGTAGAAAATCTGTAAGAAAAAAATAAAAATTTTAGATTAATCTTAGAAATTTTCTATTAAAAAAAATGGAATTTAAAACATTTCCTTGAAATTTCCAATGTTTGAAAAATTTCTGAGTTTCAAAAGCCAAAAATTTTCAACTTTTCAAACCCAGAAATGTCTATTTTTTTTCCTAGAAAATTCCTGAAATTAATCATTTTTTTCTTCTTACAAATTTTCCACTTTTCAAACTGAGGATTATCCAAGTTGTTCTAGAAAACTTCTGCGATCCTTCGGTGGAAATTCCCTCCTATTTCATTGTACCTGCAGCGGTCCTCCTAATGTGCAGTCGTAAAAACTGGCCTCCTGCTCAGACGGTGTTTAGCATTTATTGGTCACCTTCGGTTTCATCTGTTCGCGTTACGGCGGCTGCTGCAGGTCAGCGGGGCGGCGCTGCTGCCACCAGGAAATGAAGCCTGACAAGCGTTATCGCCGTCAGCTGACGGAGCGAGGAGCGTTTTCTGGCCAAATGAGACGCAGCAGCCGAGCCGCCGCCGTCATCCGTCACACTTGTAGTGATGATTGCTGGATAAGTAACCAGCCAGTCGGTATAAAAAAAAAATTAATAAATCAAAAACACACCAGAGGATTAATGCCTCAAAACTGATGTTACATTTTAAGTGGAAAAAACAAACATGGATCACTTCAGTCGTGAAAACAGAGAAAATTAGGCAGATTTAGATGCTGTTTTTTTTTAATTCAAAGAGTTTTTTTTCTCAGTGCGTTTGGCAGTTCATATAAAAAATTCATATTAAACTTTACCCAAACTGTCAGAGTTGTTTAGCCATAAAAGACGGGGCACACTGACAATGTGCTGACAGTTAACTTGAGAGAGGGACTGGCTTCTTCATCTTCTGGATTTGACTGACATGTTTGCTTAATGAGCTTCACCAGTTTTGCATTTCTTCACTGTCAAAGATATGCCCAACTTGTACTTCACATGTAATTTTGGTTTTTTTGCTTTAACTTTCCAACATTAGATGCACCCATGCTAACAGCAGGAAACTTCTGTGCAGTTCTGTGAAAATGTATTTGGCTTGTTGTGGATTTCTTGTTTTAATCCTGGATAAATAAAAATTTTTTCATTTATTGGAGGAAAAAAGCTCTTAATTTTCTGCTCTTTCCAGCTCATCCAGAGTAATAGATTAAAAATGATTCTGCAACTGGCTAACATTTCTTTCAAAAAATTAAGTTCTTATCTGTTTACAATAACTGGCCAAGAACCTAATTTTAGTTTAGTCATTTGTTAGTTTAGATCATGTTTTATATTCTGTATTTACCAAGCTCATAAGTGTAATAAAAATACCAAAACTGTAGAAATATGCAAGAAGGTAAATACTTTTTACACAAGCAAAATATGAAAGCAAGAGAAAATTCGCTCTAGAGCCAGATGTGCTTGAAATGCAAGAGATCATAGTGATGATCGCTACAATATGTGCAGTTTAAGTAGGTCAAGGAAGTATTTAATGATTTTTCCAGAAGATTATAAAGAATGAAAGCACATTTCAGTTTTCCAGTACTGAAAGAGAAATTTTTAAAATTTCCTCTAAAGGTACAACGTGGCGTTATTGATCAAAAAGCTAAGTGTTTAGAGGTCCACATAAAAAGTTATGGCGTGCCAGATTTGGCCCACAGGCTTTGAGTTTGACCCCTGTCTTAAACTGTCATAGAAGATTATTTCAATTATCTTGATCTGGAAAGAAAAGGTTTCTGTTCTCCTTCGATCCTCAGCATTCGCTCCAGACGGTTCTGAGTGAATCTAAACCACGAGATGCAACAGAGAGACCCGACTCAGCAGGAACAACATGAAAGACGGACTGAAGTCCTGCAGGAACCATTAGGGCGGGCAATAAGAGACAAATCCAAAGCTATTTTCTCTGCTGAATCATTTTCCCGTTTCTATGTCACATCTGGAAAATAAATTGTCGGGGAAGAAAAGGTGAGCACAAAACGTTCTGTGTCATTCCAGCAGTGAAGCATCCGGATATAATCCATGTGTGGGTTGCTTTTCATTCAAGGAACTGGGTTGATTCACATTTTGTCCAAGAATACCCACATGAATCAAAATGTACGAAAAAAATAAAATAAAATAAAAAGCTTCTTTCAGCAACTCAGGAGCAGTTTAGTGTTGATGTCTGTTAGCATGATGGGGAACTGTTTCTAGAAACAGGAAATTAAGTTCACAGGTAACAAGGGACTGAGTGACAAGAAGCCAACACAAGCGTTTAAATAGGGGTGTCCAAAGTGTGGGTCGAGGGCCATTTGTGGCCCTCTGAGGGACTTTATGTGGCCCCTTGTCCTCAATGCAAGCATAGGTGGGTGATGCAGATGGACATGTTTTCATTGTTAAGATTTTTTCAGATAAATAATACCTTAAAAAAAAAAAAAAAGATTCCCATTTACAGACGACGGTCCAGAATCGTCTTGGAATCACAAACATCGACCTACTTTTACTCAAACGTAAAGCATTCAGCCCAAAAACGAAAACAAAAAGTTAGAAACTCTGGGCGTTTATGACACAATCGTAGATCTACGGCCACTTAAAAATTTACGTTAGTTTATTACTGAGCAGATAAACTTTAAAAAAAGGCACAAAATATTTGTTCTAAAAACAAATATTTTCTTGCGGCCCGAAGTTCTGTCAACGTAACGATTTTGGCAAAAAAGCGTGAACACTACTGGTTTAAATGGAAATTAGCTTTATATCTTTTAGTTTATTACTTTAATAAATTGTGGAATACAAATTACTTTTGACCAACATTAAGCTTTTTACTTTTAGTAAGACCTACAGAAGCTGCTGTTAGTTTACTGAACAGCCCAGAACAAGAATCAAACATGGAGAACCAACATTTAGCTTCATACTGCAGAAAACCAGAACTGAACCAAGAACAACTGGAACCAACATTTACTTCTCTAATCTAGAACAAACTTAAGATCCAGAGAAACCAATAACAGTTTATAAGTTATGGAAAACTTATTCTTATTATTCCAACATGTAGTTTTATATTTCTACCTTTTTGTCCTTCCTTTGGTTTGTTGTTTTGTTTGTATTTCCTTCTAATTAATGTAAAGCACTTTGTTGCTGAAAAAGTGCTATATAAATATATAAATAAAATTACCTTACCAAAAACACTAAAGCATGTTAAAGTTTTTGGGAATGAATGAAAGACTAAATCATAATTGATCACCGAATGCAGTAACATAGCATCAAAATTCACATAGCATAAAAGCTCCTGATCTTTGCTCCTGAATATGTTGATGAAGGACAGAAAACAATATTTCTAGCCTGCTGCTCGTGGCTGTGAATGCATGTTTAGGCTGTGAGCAGCACCGACTTACTGGGGGAACAAAAGTGGATGTGAAAGCTCAATCACAGTGTAAATTGTACAACGGAGCAGAGAGTCTTCTTGGCAGTCACACTGGTGAGACGAGGAGGAGGGAGACAGAATCTGGAAAGGGAAAGGCGAACGTTTATGTCTGTTTATCCACCACGCCGTACATAAAACATGGCGCATATGAGCTGCTGGTGGACTGGCAAGATGAAGCTCTGGCAATTAGGAGGCGGATTTCCACCACATTTGTATCATTTCAGGGTCTAAAAATAACGTTTGTGCTGAAATGCAAAGTTTCCCGGCACTTTTTGAAGGAAGTGTGCCTCGCTACCTCAGGCACCTCGCTCAAACTCAAGGCCCGTGGGCCAAATCCGGCCCGCCATAGCGTTTTATGTGGCCGTCTGGATTCTCAACTAAACACTAAGGCTGCGTTCACTCTGCAGCCTGAAGTAACCCACTTCCGATTTTTTTTGGCGTAATGCAACTTGTGTCCAATCTTTTAATGACAGTCTGAACAACACAGGTTGGATTCTTTTCAATTGCGACCCAGGAAATCCGATACGTATCCGATTCAAATGTGACCTAACTTCCAGGTCGGATTCATCCGACCTGAGCGTCACTCAAACTCAACAAACGTTGAGTTTGCATAAGTTTTGTCGCAGCCTTCCAAAACCCAACATTTCCAACAAAGGCCTCTAGGGGGCGCAGACTAAAGTAAAGTTAAGTGTAGCCATATATTTATAGTTTTCTTCTGTTACCACTCTATGGAACAGAAATGTAAACAATGGAAGGAGATGCGCATTTTGTTGGTGGAAAAACTGGAACTATTTTGAGTTTCTGTCGCCAAGTCCGATTATTACAAGCGGCTTTGGGCTTCATTTTTTTTTTAAAGTTGCTTGAAAATTTTATGAGTGGCGGGTTGCGCCTTTTTGGGCTCGTTTTTGAACGTGAAGTTGCTCGTTTGGCTTGGAAATAAGCAGAGACTCATAATAAATCCAAGAATTTGTCCGTCATTAAAATCCTTCTTAAGAGTTTTCCAGACAACAGTGGATCACACAAATTACTCACGTTTTTTATGTACAATCTCATCTTCAGTTCAACCTTATCAGTGGAGACACATTGTTGATGTTGCCATTATAAAATAACTTACAATTAAGTATTGGCAAAGCTCAATGTTATTTTCACAGTGGCAGAGCGTTGTTGTCAGCAGCTGCTGAAAGTAACTAAAAAGTTGCTTTTAATGTAACTTAGTTACTTTCCAAAACAAGTAGTCAGTAATCTAACTATTTACTCTTTCAAGGAGTAATCAGTAGTCCGATTAAAGTTACTTTTTCAAAGTAACTATGCCATCACTGGTTATGGGCCACCATTAGCATCCATGTTTACTTCTGCTAACACTGAGCACTTCTTCTTTTTATGCCGGTTGTAAAACATTGAAAACGCTGACGCTATTGCGCCCTCTACTGTGCATGCGGCACACTTTCAGGTCGTTTGCTGTTCACACAGGAGAAAACATACAGGCTGCATATATCTGGAAGTGTGAACAAACACCGCAAAAAAATATCTGATTTGACAAGACATCTGAATTGGATCATTTCAGGCTGCAGTGTGAACGCAGCCTAAAAGTGCTTAAATATTATTAGGGCTATTTTAAACAATTACATCATTAATCAAATATTCCATCGATTATTCTGATGATTAATTGAGTAATAAAAATTTTATCAAATAAAATATTGATAAATTCTACCATAACAGCAGTATTACTATCCATATAATTATCAGTATAATTACTTTTCTGTAGCTTAGAAAAATAACCTGTAACAATAACAACTCATGTTTTAAGTTAACCTGGACAAAAATTATGCAAAAATCTCAAATTACATTCAATTTACCAATAAGAAGTTGGGTCACAAAGATAAAAAAAGGTCTATACTTAAGTTTTTAGTTTATTAGTCTACAGTTTATTTAACTTCTAGGCGGAAATGATAGCCTTGCGCAACATAAACAATCACAACACAGAGAACTAAATGATAAAACATGATTTGAAGAAACTTTGTTTCAGGTAATTTACCTCGAGGTACTCGAATCATATGAGAATTATTACAGCCCTAAATATTATGTTATCAGTCAGATCAATGCAGTTTTTATCTGTTTATTGGTAATTACATCAATCAGTCCCTCCAGTTTCGTGAAAATTATTGTTGAAATTCAGGCAAAATCAACAAATCCCAACACCTTTTTGAGCTGACATATAATTGGGAGTTTATTGCAGATTTTTCTCCAAAACTTTCTAACTTGTACTAACCAGCTGCTTCAGCCTTAATTGATGTCATAGATTATAGATTATGGTCCATGATCTATACAGCAAGTAATAAAAACTCACATCTACCGTCATAAAGAATCCATTGATATTTTATTGATATCCATTAATATTTTACGAACCTGTTTTATCAACACATTCTGGCACCACTGGCCCTTTAAGAGCCTTCATCGTCTTGATTTGACCCAAAATGAAAATGAGTTTGATAGCTCTGATATTCTAGAACAACTCTCTCCTGTTTTTCACACTCTGCGATTCTTTCCACCTCCGAGTCGAAGGCGTAATGCATCATCTTAGGAGGGAGCCTGTTGTGGCCTAATTTAACAGCCAGGGAGAAACAGCGGCGGACATTGGCTTGCTAATGAATGAATGAGCCTGACGAGTAAATTCAGAAAAGATTACAGACTGAGGGGCGAGCGTCCCACAAGGGCCAGCTGTTTAGATAAGGCCTAATATCCTCACTTGAAGCTGACACCACAAAATCCGGCTGGATTATTTCGTTTTACTCCCGCAGAAGAGCAAAAACAAACCAAAAAAGGAACCAGCAAAATGACGACATGACAGGAAGATAGAATCATATCATGATCCAATCTTGTGTCTTCCTCTGCTGTTGACATCTGGACACTGAGGGGGCTGCTGGTGTACACACGCTCCCAGCAATAAATAAACAGAGGCAGAGCCGGCCTTGGGAAGCCGCACACCTGTGACCAGCAGAAAAGCAGCGGGAGCAGCCGTGTTCATTAAAGCAGCCGCTGCTGACAGTGAGGCCTTTAAGAGGCCATCAGGAGATGCAACTCTGCAGCTACCTTGGGACCGGAGAGGGGAAGGCATCAAGGTGAGTAATGCAATTTCAACTTGAATAATGGAGCACTTTCCTCCAGTTTGACATTCATGAATTTCTCAGGCAGTTCTGCCATACAGAGGAGCAACAGCACCTGCGATCTATTCAAGGTTCCCCAGGAAAACCGGTTTACAAGATCCACAGGTTCACAATTACTCTGCACACGACTGCTGGCCCGGAGATAATCTCACCGAAAGTGGTTCATGAATTAAAAATAGAGCCGAGTGTATGAAATGTGATGTGATAATATATTTAGAAAATGTAAAATTTGGGGGCTGGAAGCTGCATTTATCACCACTGTGTTGACAATTTTAATAGCATTTTTTCCTGGTAGTGTGTGTGTGTGTGTGTGTGCGTGTGTGTGCGTGTGTGTGTTCAAAATGCCATAAAGTTTTTATGTATTTTTAAATTCATTTATCTCCTTTTACCAGAAATAATGTGAAACAAATTTGTTTTAAAAGCCACCTAATTTATAAATGTTCCACTTTTATAAAAATAATTCAGAAATGAAAAACTTTTGATGCTGATCATGATCTAGAATTTAAATTACCTCAAATGTTTTAACATGTTACAGTTTTTCTAAGATCCGTACACTTCTTTATCTGAAGCAAACTAAATGATTTGAGTAAAACTGACGTAAATTTGTCATTTTATACACACTTAATGAATTCAGTAAAAAAAAAATTAAGAAACTAAGTTGGATAAACTCAACAGAACTACTTGTTACCAATTGAAGCAATTCAATAAAGTTGGTTCAGCTAATTTCTTTTCAAGGTGCAAATCTATTCTATTCTACTCTACTCTATTTTTTTCTCTGTTGGTTTCAGTCGTCAGATTTCATTTTCACAGACTTGCTGATGTGAACTGGTAATAAAAGAGGATTAATTTACAAGCAGGAAGAATCCCCCAGTGAGACTGGAGGCCCACAACAATAATGAGCGCACAGCAAACACAGTTTTACTGTGAGCCAAAACACAATGCAGAGAATCTAATCTAGACGCTGAACTGTTTCCTCACTTTTAAAAAAAAAAAGACGCCCGTCTCGTCTTTTCCTTCATCTCTCTCTCAAACGTCCATGCAGGGGGAGAAAATGACGACAAACGATCATCCTCAGGCCTCTGCAACAACATATGTTTGCAGGTAATTAAAAGGAGTTCCCAGGCGGTTATCATGCCATATTGAAAGACAGAGAAAATTACCTTTCTGTGGTTATTTATACAAAGCTGGGAGGGGGAGGTCACGATGCTTTGGCGAACTGGAAGCAGCTGAGCGTACGCGGCAGTAGATGGGGATCAGTCTAATTGCTGAGCTACGGTCAAATCCCTGTGTAATATCTGAAAGACGTTGTAGTGTGTAGTCCGTGTACATCACTGTGATTCAGCAGCTTAACAAGTTTATGTAAATTAATCTATTAAATGAGCGTAAAAGAAAGTGCAGATGTGATTGCGAGCTGTATCTCTGGAGTTGGGAAGTAATTTCTGAAGTGGAGAACAAATTTTGTGATTGCCGTTTTTGGTGAAACAATCTCCATCGGCATTCAAAACAGCTTCTGTTTGTCTTCACCGCACCTGCAACTTCTCCCATTTGTCAGCTTAAATCTGCATCATTGACTCCAACTCAGAGCACACATTACACTGTAAACTGTTAGAATATCTCATTTTACCGAGCGCATTGGAAAAGCTTTAAATCTGACATTATTAAACTTTTTTCTTCATTTTACATTATAAACCAGCGGAGTCAAACTCATTTTTGTTTTGGGCAAAATCAAGATCAAGAATGCTCTTGAAGGGCCGGTATGTATTGATAAAACCTGTTCACAAACTGATAAAAAATAACAATGAATTCTTAAACTTAAATAAAATTATTGAACATCTTTTCAGTACCTCCAGGATTTGCATTCAAACCTCTTTACTTTGACACCCCTAAATACGTAAAATCTGAAGCAACCAGGTTCCTTTACATTGTTGTTACTAAATTATTTGTGTTTAATTTGTTCTCAGTTTAAAAACAACAGTCAAGGATCCAAATATTGGCAGAATAAAACATCAAAGTTTTTCCCAAACCTGTGTCTGAGGTTAACGTTCTTTAATTTCTATTCTAAATTTGAGAACATTTGTACTGACGTTGTTCACAAAACTGTCCATTTGTGTAGGACTTTATTGCGAGAAGAGACAGATTTTCTCATTTCTTGGCTGCTGCTTTGCCCTTTTTTAACAACATTCTTTACCAAGACTTTGGTACAGTAATCAAATTCTATTTTTTTCATATTTTCTCTTCTTTTGATCTGTTCCTAAAGGAATCCACATGCTTTTTCTTGGCAGATTGCTCAGATGGGATGATATTACAGTTGCTGTGTTGCCTTGCACCAAAAAGGTTAAATCTGATGGCTTCCTCTTGATAAGCTTACTGCAGGTGTCATTGTTTCTCTGTGATGCACTGGGGACCTGTCCAGGACGCATCATGTCTTTCTGGAGAGACTTAAACTCTCCGTTACTGTACAATAACACAGGAGAAAAGCTTTTATGTGGGCACTAAAACCACAAAATATGAGCTGAATGCAAGTCTGCATGTAACTGTGGTTAGTTTGTTTTAAAGCGAGACTTTATATTGCTGTAGCAAAACTTTTGGAATATGTTTTTGTTTATTAATAACATTCCTCAGTAAGGCAGACAGCTATATTTGTTTGTAAATATAGAGGATTCGCGCGCAATTTGACTGCAGAAAGAGCCGGATAGGCTACTGGTTGCCATGGTTACACGCATTAATCTGGCTGTTGTTAGCTAGCATGTTGTCAGTCCGCGTGCTACAACTGTTTAATACAGCGTCATAAAATAAATTATTCTACCAAATATGGTAATAAAGTTAGTGAATGAGATGCGGCTTAATGACCTGTAATCATTAAATGTGTGAATTAATAAATGATGAGAGAAAATGCTGTATATTACTAACTAGCAAGCAATTTGAACACTTTTTTTAAAAAAGGGAATTCAGATTTAGCGTGTAAAGAACAAATATAATTAAATAATGTCCTCCCAGTTGGTTCACAATTAGAGGAGAAATGAAATAAACTAAACCTTCAGAAATTAAAATTGCGGCGGATTAAAGGGGAGGTGTTGTGAGGTACAGAAACTATGTGCTAAAATAAATCCTCTGCTAACTGCTGCAGATGCTGCAAAGCTTCGTGCGGGAGTTGTGCCGTGTATAGAGGTGATTTGCGTTGGCTGTGAGTTGGAAATTATTTCATAGCCTAACTGTAAATAGTCAGAATGACGTATTCTTGCCTGCGTTCTGAAGACGACATGCGCAGTAGAGCGGCTGTTGACGCAACGTGACGCCGACTGATAATCCATATTGACACAGAAATATTCATGATTGTCGGGTCTATTATTATTAATATCAACACACTTTATTTTAACTTTATGTGGAGTGTTGTTTTTAAAGATCAATGCATGTTTGAGATATCCTTGATACACGCGCCACCTCTTTACCAAAAATAGGTTCTTAAAGAGACAGAGACCCAATGCAAGAGATCAGCTATGGCTATAGTGTGAAGACAGTTTTCTTTTAGGTTATTTTTGAGATAGATATAGGATTTTCATATAAACTGAAATTAAAAAATACTGTATTAATCTAAAGGGAAAATAAATAAGTACATTGAAGGTAAAATAGTTGCTTCATTTTGCTAAAACATGGTACAGAATCAAGCCCCATTTTTTCTTTTTAATCCTCCGGATAGTCATCTTTCAGACTTGGTTTAATCTCATATGATCACAGCTATCGTTTTGTGATGAGTGTCACAATGTTTAAAGGGAATCGTCAGTGGAGGTTCAGCTACTTGCAGCATTCACTATTATATATATCTGATCTTTATAATGTGAAAACCTAAACTCATCCTAATTTCAGTTTGTTTCCTAGCAGCAAAGAGATGAAGTAGGAAAAAAAGAAACTACCTCTGGGAGCCATGGCAACAAACAGCATGCCTACATCTCTGCACATGATTGAGAATGGTGATATAAGCTCTTTATTTATGTTAAGTTCAGGTTATCAGCGTCTCTCTGGTTTAAAACACACACACCTCCTCCAAGCAGCTTTGAATGACACACTGGCCTAATTCCTTACATGTAAAGATGCAGCTCAGGATTAGCTGCTGGATCAATAAATGCTGTATAGGTGCTGGCTGCCAAAACTGAGCAAGCGAACCATCAATCAGCTGTAGCAATCTATCTGTTAACCTTCAGGATGGCTGTGTTACATTCAACATATAAAATGCTCTGAAAAATGTTTGTTTTCTGTCATGCCAAAATGTTTTAGACCATTAAACAAGTTTTGTCAGACAAAGCTAACCCGTAGAAAGACCTAAAGAAATGTTTATATGATGGTTTCCACGCCATTCAGGTGAAAAACTAGATTCCCTAACTCTGCATTAAATTTGATCAACTATATTTTTTAAATCACTTTGACAAGCCAAACGTTGCCTGATTATTTATTGGACCTGTAAGCAACATGTCAAAAACCAACATGTTATGAATATGCATACATTCAAGAACAGATGAGAAACATTGTTATCAGAACCAATCAGTCTGGAAAGTGTGTCAAAACATTTCTAATGCTTTAGGACTCCAGAGAACCACAGTAAGATCCAATACACTGTAAAACAATTGAAGGTGGTTTAACTTGAAAATGAAAGTTCACCTGCTTCCTTGGAAATGCAATTTAAGTCAACAAGAAAATTGTTTTGGTTTTAACTCAGACAGTGAATGAAAGTTATTAAAGTTCATGAAATTGATTTAACAACAAGACAAATTGTCTAAACCAGTGGTTCCCAAAGATTTTCTTCTGCCCTCCTATGGACTACATCAAAATACCCCCAAAAATAAAAAAATAATCAACACATCGTTCAACCAGACATGAACCTATACACATAATATTGAGTATTATTTCACAATATACAAGAAGAAACTGACCTCGCCAAGTGAAAGAGCCACATTTCTCTATTATTTTTACTCACATTATCAAACTAAAATTAATACTTATTTTACTTTAGAATAATTTAAATTCTTGTTTCAAATTGCATGAAGAAAATTTCTGATCTGATAATGAATTTTATTAAACATCACAATGAATTCTGCTGACAAACATTTAGTCTGAACAGGATATTACAATAAACATTTGCCTTAATAAAACAGAAGAGTCAGATCAATGTAACACACTTCCATCTCAGGATACTGAAACATGCCACTAAGCATTCTGGGAAATAATTCCCACTCATGTCTTTTTCTTCTTTCAGTTTTTTAAAGTGCTAACCTAAAAACTCCAGTTTATTCATCTCTTTATGGTTTGATAAAGTGAATAAAACTTTAACACAGCTTACTAATATGAGTTTATCTTTCACAAACTCACAGATTTAGATTCAAAATCTACAACTGGCTAAATTTATTTGGCCTACAGAGTAGAAGATGTAGACACAACAAAATGCGGCTCAAATGTTTTTGAACAAATGAAGAAAACAAAAACTGCGTTTCCATTACAGATGTGCTCAAAATAAATTGGTGTCACTTTCACCAAGTGTGAAATTGACACCAACCAGTTATTATAAAGCTTTTTAATGTAGGGTGATGTTGGATAGCTTTTGTCCTTGTTTTCTGAAATCATCACATAATTATATATATATTTTTAATTTACTAAGGTTATCTTTCATGTTAAAATTTGTTTTGAATTCAAGTGTGAACAAAAAAAAACAAAGAAATCTGTAATATTGTTTCATAGCGCTGCACCCCAGTTTTCCCATGTTTCATGAAGTTTCCATCTGGCATACAGGTGATTTCTTTCATTATTTTTTTTGAGTGGATCCATCTTACTCTCTGATGCAGAGACCAGACAATAAGCCTCCCCCTCAAGGCCCCATTAAAGCAAAACCCAGGGTCTGCAGGTTTGATATTCATCGCCCCGGCAACCTCTGCCATCAACACATTTTGAGCCACGTGAGAATGATCACAGCTTATTAAAGTGGAAATAATGACTGCTCTGCCTCCGGCATGAAATATTTAACAAGGACAAAGGAGATGGCTCAAAGGTGATTCATATCTGTGTTGAAAGGAGGGCGCGCGGACAGCGCCGTCCTTACAGGAAGTGCATGTGACCCTTTGCTAACCTGAGCTGAGGCGGCGCTCTCTGCAGCTGAATCTTTTGCCTAACAGACGAATAAGGAGGCGGAGGATGTTGTGATTTAATGTTTATTAGCCATAACAATGATATTGGCATTAAAACAAGCAACGTCAAGGACATCACACGCCCTTCTTCTCCTCTCTTGGCATTTACTGTGCACACAAAGCAGCCTTATAAATTCAGCTCTAAAATGTCTGTGTTTCGTTTTTAGCCATCATATCAGTTTAATCATTTCTCTTTCTAACCCAGCTCAGAACCTGCAACGCATCCAATTCCTGGATGTTAGATTATTGATGTATTCTCCTTCCAACTTGGATAAATTAGCTCTTTTGGCCTCTTGGGAAAAGTCTGGGGAAAAAGGAGGAGAGCGAAAAATGTTCTCCATCAAGCACGATTGAATTGGATTTCACAAGATGAATTGCCTGGACAAGAGTTTATCCCAATTACATTGCCAAGAGGCTCCAGTCCTTCTGTGGCCACTTTGTTCAACAGCAATTAGGGCCAGCTTTTAGTTACCAGGATCCTCCATTGTGAAAAGATGTTTACATTCCAAACAGAAAGTAGATAAACGCATCAGTCCAACATTCTGAAGAAGTTAAAAGTGGTTTGTGGCCTGAGCCAAGAACTCACAAAAATTACAGATGCGACGGCCAAAACACGAGGAGGAAAACACAGCTGTTACCCGAAGCCCAGTCATCGTTTAGTCTACAGGATCAAGACATGCAGAGACCGGCCCTGGATGCTTGTGTGGCCGTCCGCTTCCCTCTCTTACTTTTTTCGTTGTCTTTGATGAGAGCTGCATGATTTGCAGATGTGGACACTCAGGTTGTCTTTCATCCATCATGAAGACCACATTTACCTCAGATCCAGCAGCAATAAGGCTCAGTTATATTTCTCAGTCTTACCTTTCCCAAGCTGGGGCCCCACAGATACATCAGACTGAAGATGCAGACGGCCAGAACCAGAAACACCACGGCCAGCACCAGAGCCACCCAGTGGTAGTTGTGAAATCTGGTCTTCCTCTGTTTTTCTGCCTCCACCTGCAAACAGCAGCGGCTTGTAAATTGTTTATACGACCATAATGTTTAAATTTTTTTTTAAATAATCAAAACATTCATGTATTTAAAGCGGAACTATTATTCAAAACTCATATGTTGTACATTTTTATTTTATACTTCCTCCTGTACTGCCAGATCGACAGTCCTCAACTTAAAAGCTGCATCATATGAACTTCTTCATGTGAGTTCGAAAACATTTCCCCGTCGTGCCTGCTGCTAGCATGTGCTTGTTCTAAATGAAAATCAGCACTTTCTTCTTTGATTTCCAATTTTGACTTCCAATGATTCTCTTCCTGCTAAAGAGCCCCCTGGTGGTTGAAAAAAAATCCACAGAAAAGTCGCACCGGGCAATAAACCGCATGGTTCAAAGTGTTGGAAAAAAATAGCGGCTTATAGTCTGAAAAATACATTAAATAAAATCAGCATGTCTGCAAATCAGCACCTTGAAGTAAGCAGATCCTGCGTTTGAAGGCATCACATTTCAGTGTTTGGTCGAACATCATGAATGCCTCTAAGGCCAGAGAGCTCTGGTTGGTTTTGTCTTGTCTGACTGAAGGACATTCCTGCAAGACTGTCCTTAACATCTGAAGTGGAGTTTTTCTCCGGCTGTAATCTTGCATCACCTTCCTGTGCAAAACTCTTATGATTGACATAAAAATTCCTGGCTTGATGGGGGATAAAAATACTGTCCCCAGTTTGTCTTATTGTTTCTATTTAGGGTTGCGTTTGATTTTAAACACATTATTTGTTTTTTTTTTATCATGCATGTGCTCCTTAAAGTTGTCCTTTTATGCACCAATCCTACCTTCACTTTAACCCAGTTTTGTGTCAGAGTTGAAAAGCTGGCTCTTTCTGCACCTTCATCCCCTTCTTTTGTTTTTACTTCCTATTATTGTGACAAAAGCAGCAAGAAATTAACCTTTTGTGTATTTGTGCATCTGTTGAAGCATTGCCCTCATCAGACTGTTCCAGCTGAAACTTGAGGCCTGAAAATAACCAGAATATTACTCCAACTTCAGTCTGTGAAAACACATTGTAAGATCTTATTTTACACGGACACCTCTGCATTTCATTTGTAGGTTCTGCATGTGGGTCACTCAAAATAAAGAGAAATATGCAATGGCTCAGACACTGAGCCAAAAGAAAAAAAATACAAACCTACTCGTGTCAAAGAAGGGTTACATTTATTAAACTTCCTTTCAGATTAAAACTCTGCCTGCTGCCAACTATTCCCCAAGCTTAAGGACACAAATTAATAAAGACAGACTTTTGTTCCAGAGGAGCTCCAGCGGGGAGAGAATGAAAACTTCTCATTCACAGTGGACCACATCTGAAGGTCTCAGAGGACAACGGAAAAGTAGATACGCTAAAAAAAGGGGGCCGAGTTCAATTAGCAAAATTGCTCTTGCTTATCTTTGTGTCTTTTAAAGTGATGATAAAGCAGCTTTGGGTTTTTTTTATTTTTATTGTAGCTGAGCTTGTTACAGTTGTTAAGCATGTTGTAGATTGGCCAGCGCATTTACATACTCTTGTTTTAATATAATGCAGTGCTTTAAAAATTCATGCTGCTTTAGTTTCTCACAGTTTGTCACTTCAGCACCACCAACACATTTTACTGGGGTTTCAGTATGAGTTGTTTCAGAACCTCTTGTTACTTTAAATCCAAATTAACCACTGCTGGCCGCACTCAGCATTTACACTCCCATGTAAAAACTGGTGCAAACAGATGCACAATTTTCAAAGATACAAACATGCATCTTTGAAAAGCAGAAGTAGAGTCTCCTGCACAACCAAAAAGAAAGCAGCAAGAGGTTTCTGGATAGTAAGTCAAAAACAAAACACAACCTTTTTTTTTCCAGCAGCCATTATACAGTGCATACTTTGGTAAAACCAGCTGATTAAACGTTGTGCAGCTCTGCATGTGTTGCTGGGTAACGGGCTGGGCTTCATTGGGGTTGCTAGGTAACAGCTAGGTAACAGCTAGGCTTTGCTGCGGTTGCTAGGGGAGGGGCAGTGCCTGCTGATTTGTGTTGTTACATTCTGAAGGTTTTGGAAATGGCTCATTTTCCAGACACCAAAATATATGAACTTATTGCCAAAAACCATCTAAGTGTTTTTTTTTTTTGTTGTTTTGTTTTTTAGCACTTGGGCTGTTCTTAGAAACTCAAACAAAAGTACAAAACATGAAAATGTCTCAACATGAACAATAAAATATATGAATGTTTCTGGCTGCAACATCACAAAATCTGAAAATGTCTAAATGAATGGTTATGTAATCCATAATTTAAAATTCAGATGTGAGGTGGAGTGGCAATTTGCCAAATGTGAAGGACAGAGATTACATTATAGAGGGCAGCCTAAAAATTTTGAACTACTGATTTTCCATTTGATGAAATCAACCTGGACACTTCCTCATTGGACGTATTTAAGACAGCTGCCAGAAATGAGAGGCACAGGATAGTAAATCCTGAGGGAATAATGAAAAACAGACATCTATGGTGGGAGCCAGAAATTCCATACTCTGAATTTCTCAGTGAGCAAAGAGGAAGAACAAAAAAATAAAAATAAATAAAAAGCAGTGGATGAAATTCACTCTCATGTGGCAGGTTGCATAAGCAGTGGAAACTTAACTGGAGGACAAACCTCTCGCTGGCTGCTCTTTGAATATCAAATGCTCAGAGGGAAAAAGGTGGGATTGAAAGACAGACTGTTGATCGGACAGAAATAAAGACAGGGATGGAGCAGTCTGAGTGCACAGCGCCCGCCAACTAGTGTTTAAAGGTTTAGGAGTTCAGAATCAGCCAGGCAATTCTTCCTGAGCTCTGGGAGGAAAAGTGCCCAGAGCCCTCCTGTTGTTATCAAGCCAAGAAAGAGCACTTTCTTAAGAAAACAACAGAAAAAAAACCCCACTCGCCCACATAGCCAACAAGCTGAGGCTGTGGTTCACCCCACCAGGCCAAGTTCATTTCCACATTTAAATTCCTGTGGTAGCTAAAACAGGCCACAGGTGGCTTCGTATTTATAACCCTTCGTATTCTTACATTTGTACTTGTAGTATTGGTGACCTTATCTTAAAGCCACAATGAAACAATTAACTTTTTTATTCACCTATATGTAGGAATAATATTGTGCTGCTACCTGTTGCTGTGTTCATAGCAAGAAAGAGAAAATAAAATCCTCTTTGAGCTTTCATTTCAAGTAGCAAGAACAGCATAAAGACCTTAAAATGGTTGAGATTAAGCAACAAAAGAGTGGAGACGAAGTTAAAAAACCCTGCAGGATTTACTAGGACAACGTATAATTCTGGGGGAAAAAACTCAAGGGATATTCTGAAAGATATAAAGTCACCAAAAACCAGACTACTGAAATATTTAAGTAGAATCTTACACTCCAGTTTCACTATTTTCTCCTTTTCTAATTTTCAAAGAACTTCTTCTGCCACCTGCCACTGCTTTAATGAGCTTTAATATTTCGAAGCTCATTAACTAAGATTCAATAAAATATACATATAAAACATCCTTTTAAGTTCTTCTTGCAGCTGATTAATCGGCTGCAGTCAAACAAATGGAAAATGAGAAAAATGTACTCACATCTTTCCACAGAAGTTGCTGACTGCTGGATTGACTGCTAGCCTCCATGATGCAAGCCCACAGGAGGAAACTTTCCGATCCTCTTAGCTGAGGAAAATACCAACGCAATGCAGGGCAAAGAGTCCTAGCTTCATTCCTCTGCTGTAATTTGGGAGAGCGCTGAAAAGGGAGGAGAGTTTGGGATGGAGTGGAATAACTGTAGGAGTTGTGATACCCATTAAGGCAAAGCAGATGTCCCTCCTTGCTCCCGTTTTAAAGGTGGTAAAAACATTTCAGACTGACAAAGTAACCCTCTGTTGAATAAATTACAAACTATAGTTGGATAATAACACTACAGTGGATAACCAGCGTCCTGATGTCCTGGAAAACACAATGATTGGGCAGAAAATAATAACAGTGGTTCTCCAAACTGTACAAAGAGCCTGGATGCTGTTGTGTAGAAAAAGGAGACCATGATAAATAATTGTTCTATTAATTCCACCTCTAAACTAAAAAAATAAGTGAATATGTTAGAGGTAAACATTTAAAGAATAGAGTGTGACTTGAACCATCTCTTGACCCCTTTTTAATATTCAGTCTCCAATTACTGAATTTCTTATTCACCCAAAATAAATTCAGCTGTCTGCCTCTTGTTGGTACCACAACTAATCGGACCTTAAACGGCAATTCAAGGAGGAAAGCTTTAACAAGTTTTATTGATTATCACAGGGAGTATCTTCTCAAAACGACCAGAGGAGTCTCAGTCGAGGAGAGAGATGAACAGTTTAGGTTTCAGAATGACTTAAATGAAGAAGGCTTTACCTGCTTGAGGTGCACTGAAGAACATCAAGTGTCAGACACGATGTTGAAAAGTTTCAAAGCTCCACGATTATCTTGTGTATTGTATCTTGGTCAAAACAAATGACTAGGGTAAGAGAGAGAGGTTCTGCACCAAAATGATCCAATAAGGAGAGTCCAACATAAAGTTTTGGAGAGGAAAGAGGCAGAGGGAAGGTCAAAAAGCAATTCAGGCCTGACCACAACAACAAAGGCTTAACACTAGAAAATGGGTCGGCTGGAAACAGGGAAGGCAAAATAGAGATAATTAACATGAGGGATGCTGAAGGAGAAATGAACAATAAAACATGGAGAAGCCTGATAGATTTGGTTTCAGTTGGTGTATTTTGCTTTCCCAGTGCACACTGTCAAACAAACCAAACATTTTCAGCCACCTGCTTACCCCCGTGCCTGTAGTGATGCTTATGTAAGGATATATGTACACCTGCCATTTTTGGTCTGCTTTAAACAGACCTGAATTAGTTTCCCCTGTTGGTCTGGATATTTTGTAGCAGCATGGAATGGCTTAGTCAGAGTTTAAGAAGAAAACCAGATGGAGAAGCTGTGGGAACACCTAAAGAGGACTGTGGACAAGAAATGTCCTGGTGTGACACATTTGAAAAACTTTGCAAGGTACAGATTAACCAAGTCAGGATATTAAGAACACATTTCTATGGCATCCGGGTGTTAATAGTTCTTCAAGCAGTTAGATGTTTTCATATTCATGCTTTTATTTTGACGTGGGTCTTTATTTTGAGGGCGTTTAATGCAGTTTCTCTTCCTTGTTCACCTTTTCCTCCAGATCTGTTGCCGCAGTCACTGACGATGTGAGTACTAGTTGTGAGGGTGCGGTGAGAGGTTGGAGAAGGAGTTAGCAATGGTGGTTAGCCACTCTAACCCAAAACAGCAGGACGCACTGTTGAAGTTTTCCACACTGTCACTTTATTGTCACTTCGTCCATGTAAAGCCAGATCTCCACGGTACTAACATTACAGTCTCATATATGAGAAAAGAAACGATAGTTCACCGCTCAGCACCTCATCATCACCGATGATCTTCTCTACACAACGTGGAAGACGAGTTCTTACTCTGTACAATAGTACAACAAAAGAAAAAGGGAATAGGCGCCCCCTTGTGGTGATACCTACTCATGTCTAGGAACTAAGCAGTATAATAACTGTTACATAGAGTTAATAGTCATGTGATATTCATGTGTTGTTTTGCTTCTCGTGTATGTTTGTAGCTTTGAAAATGACAGTTTTTACAGTTAGTATGATCGTGATTTAGCATTAAATGTAACTTTGAGCCGTTGGCCTTGAGCAGTTAACCTTTAGCCGTTTACCGTTAGCCGCTAACAGTTAGCCTTGGTCCTTTAGCCATTGGCCTGTAGCTGTTAGCTAGATTACTTTCAGATATTCTACATTGTTCAGGTTAAAACAGATAAAGGGGATTATTACTAATGTATGTTTCTGTATTAACTTGTGTTTATTTTTGCCACAATAATAAATCAAAGCTTTATTTATTGTCCTTATTTCTGTATTTTCAGAAACTGATGTAATGCATTGTTTCCTTTCAACTACCAACTACAGTCCATCACTAGTATATTATTTACAGTATTTATTTAATCTACTGATGACCAGTGTGCTTTCTGACAGAAGTCTTATTGTGTTTAATTAGAAAAAAAATCAGCAGGCAAGAATCCTCCACCATGTTACTGCACCTTTTCTTAATTTTTACATTCTTTCCACTGACAGTCTTCTTCATTTTAAGAACAATTTTCCTGGTTAAATGTCATGTTAAAGGTGGAAACAGTTTTAAAATAATTTGTTGTGGTAGAATATTTTTTATATTACAAAAGCTGGCATTTTAACAAGGGTCTACACACTTTTACAGTCCTCTTTTTTTATTGATGGGTTTAGGTGGATTGTTGCATTATTGTGTTTTCTTGGAGAGCTAAAGCAACTTCTGGCTTTTTTTTTCTCCGTTAAACCTCTGTAGTAGAGTGAACAAAACAAAAACAGAACACTAGTAGAAAGGAGCCGAATATACGGCAACAAAGAAATTTGCACTTGGTCACATAAGAGAAAAAACAAAACTAAGAATGAAGGGATTAATTCGAGGACATAGGATTATAGGTCAGCTTCAGTGAAGCTTCTATGGCACAATAAAGAAATACTAAATCTATTCATCCATCAGTAAGAACCCTCCACCCCCCACCACAAAAACCTGTATCTGTAAAAATGTAATAATAAAAAATGGTTCATTTCAAAAACGTAGCATACGATCCTCATTCTCGGTGAGTGCACTCTCACTTTCCCAAATTCCATATTGCAAGTCGGCCTGCGACGGTTCTCCTTGTGATGTGATAAAATTAAACCACTCATGCAAGTCTTTACTCAAGGGCTGCACGTACATCAGGCGCATGAACTGTAAACTGGTTTTAAAGGTTCGCACTGGAGCGGGATGAATAACACATGCAGCAACTGGAGCTAGTCAAACTTTAACAACCTCAGACCTGTGCAGCGCTCAGATACCAATCTGCCGGCCTGGAGTTATTTTCTCTCAAGCTGCAAGTGGAAATATGAGACTTGTCACATTATCATTTATTGTTGTTTAGAATTACAATATTTAGAGTGGATGAACTACAATGCAGAGTTGGTACTCTTCTGGGACGCATATTTGACAAAAAACTTTTTCATTTATTTTACAAATAAGCCTAAAATATACAGAGAAATTCCTTAAAAAGTTTTATAATTCTGAAAATAATTTAAATAATGAACGACAACAGAAGAAAATGTATATTTTAGTAGTTGGTTATATTGGATTCTCTGACAGCTTAAATTTGCTGAGTCCTGGATTTTAATAATCCAGAATATTCTTTATCCAGCCGGATCAACCATTCCCATATAACGGCTGACAGATCAGCCGAACGAGACGGAGTTTTAACCTGCAGCATCTTTTTGTTTTTGTTTCTGTCATAACTTTCAGTTGACTTCAGATTCGGATTGTTTATGGATCATGTTGAAAGGTTTTTATGCTCTGTCCTTAGGGGTAAGATGAATTATCATCCTAAAAAATGGAGTCATTAAATATACTTTTGCTGCTATGAGAACAGTGCTCAGATATTTTAAGACTGTAGTTTGACTTGAACTTTTAATTTGCAGTATTTTTTTGGAAGACAAAAAATGGAAAACAGTCCTTATCTGTTATATTTGGTTTAAGGAGCTCATTAATTTGCGGATAGGGTCACAGTTTCTGCTAATTTCTGCTTAATTAGCTTTGCCTTTAGCTGCTATTCAGTGAAAATGTCTTTACAGACACCATAAAAGATCCTCTAGATCCGCCAGTGGTACGTCCGCCACAATTTGAAAACCACAATCAGGTGTTTAGTTTTCAATGATGGTTGACTTTTCTAAGAAATTTAATTTTCTCCCACTGAATTAAGAAGATTGGCAACACTGACTTCTATTTCGGTCCATTTGTCCTCAATTTCTATAATTTCTATGTAGTTTAGCATTTAGATATAGATTTAAAATTTAGATTTGGCATTTAGCATTAATATTTAGATTGGGATTTAATATGTATATTTGCTAGAATTTGGGGAAATGTAAACATGGTGTTGTATATGTAGGATGGCATATCAGGTCCAATGTAGATAGAAGAAAAAAAAAACATTTCCTGAGTAAACCCAGAAATTTTCTTGAAAAAAACAATGAAATTTCTGTTTATAGAAAGTTTAAAAAAACTCAAGTTTTTAGATTAATTTCAGAAAGTTTCTAGGAAAGACAAGAAAAGTTCTGAGTTTCAAAAGTCAATAATCGGCCAAAAAGGGAAAAAAAAACCTCAAATTAATTTAAAACATTTTGTAGAAAAAACATGGACATTTCTGAGTTTCAAAAGTTGATTTCTTACTTTTTTTCTTCCTCCTAACAGCATAGAAGGGCTTCTTTCTAGCCCTTCTATGCTGTCGTATATATGACAGTTTTCTAAGCATCTCCATTTTAAATGTGATAAAAATGCACTAAATGCGAGAAAAATAAACTAATATCAAAAAACTGTTTGCTAACAATGTTGCATTAAAATCTTCCACTTGACGGCATCAACGTTTTCTCGCCGCATGTCAGAGCTGCACCTGTTCCTCCGTTAAAACGTACACAATGAACAATTAATTTTATCTGAGCTCATCCTGAGGGAAGGAAAGATCTGAATCAAAGAATAGCTTGTGTAAGGGTTGCCTGTTTGTACAAACCACCTGCCAGCTGACGTAAATGTTATCTGAAACGGCACACAAAGCAAAAGCTCAACTGTTTGATGAAAGCTCTGTGAAGTAATTCCAGCTTATTAAAAACACAATTTCACAACCTAAAGGTTCCACTTCACACCTGATTTGCCCGAGTGAAAACCGGCGGCTCGGTCAATATCAGCTGAGGTGGAGCATTCCAGGTAAAATTGGTCAACCTGCAAGCCTTTAGTGTGGCAGGCAACATTGGAGCACATATTAGGTCTGTCAGATCTGATAGCCGCGGGTCCTCGTCAGCTCTTTCCCATTGATATAAATCTTCACAATTACCGTGACATTTTGCTTGGGCAAATCAAGTGGTGGGTCTTTCAGGAATAGTTGTTGTGTCAGCAGCCAGTGTGGAAAGCATCCTGGGACCCTCGTTCCCCCGATAGCATTCAGCGGCAGCCGCCGGCTTTCACATCCACAGAATAGAATAAACAGCAATTTAGTCTGGAGTGTATAGCAGATACTCGCAGATTAGAGCAGGGCTTGATAGAAGCCGCCTTAGCAAAGCAGAAAGAATCACAAAATATTTACTCTCTCCTTGTCATGCCTCGGTCCCGATAGCTCCGAAAGGAATTTTTCTCTTTTGTATTTGTCACTTTTGCAAACACAGAGCGTTGTGACCAACAGCGGCGAGGCCCATTACAAATCCAACAGACCAAGCTGGAATCTGGGGCTTTGTTTTTCTATTTTCTTTTTTTTTTTAAATAAATAGACTGTTTTCCGGCAGATAACAGTAATTCTGCTCGAAATGACTTGTGGTACTTCAGGCAGGCGCAGCCTCTGGTATATTTCGCTCTGTTTTTCCGTGGCCAGTTGTAAAAAAGATGATCCTTGTTTGCGTCTCCTTTTTTTTAAAATTTATTTTTAAAGAAATTTCCCAGCCTGCCGTTAAAACCTTGTTGAGCTTCTGTCAGTCAGACAGGGAGACAATAAGCCACACATTTCCCACATCCTCAATGACATTCATTAACAGCATCTTTTCATGCGAAGGGAGGCCATCACTGGTAAAAATGTGCAAAAAAGAAATCCATAAAAGAAGTGTTTCGTTTTTGTTTGTAAACTAAAGGAAATTTCTGTGGATTCAGTCCCACTTTTCCACCTAGAAGCTGAATTCATACAAGTGAAACGTGACATTTAATCCTGATTTTATCTGATTGTCAGCCTCCATCTTCTCTGCAGCTGCAGCTTTTTAGATTGTGTTTTATGGGAAAGGAGAGCCGGGTCGCGCTGGGCTCCTGACGAACAGCCAGGACGGGATCCTGACTGGGTCTGGAGTGGGGAAAGAAGAAAAAGAAATCCTAGCACTTCTATCCATCATCTTTCAGCATTCTCCTCATGCTTCAGTGGCTGTGGGTAGAAAGTGTACCTCTGCACAGGAAGCTGGTGTTTCCCAGGAGTGGCTTGGATCTTCAGCAGACTGTAGCAAAGGTCTGACACGTTGTGCTGATATACTGCTGCAGATTCCTGAGTGCAAAACTCTCTGTAAGGCGCAGCAAAGCAGGAGCAAGAAAATTTCACTGACACTCAGATTACGCTCTTTTCCAAATACATTTTTCAACCCTCCAGTGTGGTATTCAGCGAGTTCATCAAAACTAAACCAGCAGAGAGCTGCCAGTGGTTCATCAATGCAGTGGAAAATGCATTTTGTTGGATAATTACATTTAGATGCCAAGTGGGAGAAAATCATCTTCTTTTTCTGTTTGTTGTTTTTATGATCTACTGATGCTGCAGCGATGCATGACGTTTTACATCATGTTTGTGCTGAAGCTGTATCTCAGGTAGACCTGTCATAATAAACAATACATCAATTAATCCCATGATAAATTAAAAGAAATTATAATTTTCATTTGCTTGATTTATTATTTCTCTCTTTTCTTTCTCCTTTTACCAAAAACTGGATGATAAAAACCTTCAGTCTGGTGTTTTGGTTTCAACTATCCCTTTTTTTCTTTTTTTTTTTCTTTTTTTTTTTTTTTACAGATAATTTGGTTTACAGAAACTTCATAATTCATTTTATTTGTTGTTTCTGTTGTTTTCTTTATTTATTTTGGATATTTCAATTAAAAGTCTGTTGATCTTTGAGAATGTGTTCTTGCATTATTGTGCCATTATTGCTATTATAATACTTAGAGTGATTATTGAAAAGCTCTTAAAAATCTAATATCTTGTTATTCATAAAGAAGCTCACATCTGAGTTGTATTCAAAGAAAAACATTTTTAGTTTAAAATGTTTGGGGCAGATTTTTGTTCCAAACTGAGTTTTCTCTCTACTGAAACACTAAATCATATTTAGTTTTTATGCCTCATCTTTTTTTAAATTATTATTATTTTTGCATAAAAACCTAATTGGCAACGGCTCAGTACATTTGGACACACAAGTCAACATGCATGTTGGTCTGCTGAGGATCTTTGCACAGGGAGATGTTGCAGGTTAATGCTAACTCACTTTCTGTCTTAATATGATTTGTTGGTAATATAACTCATGACATGTTTGCTTTGCAGTTCCAATTAGTTTTCTGTGGACAAAACTCAACGCTGGATGTTTTCTCACAACTCATAAAGTTGGCGCGTTGCTTTGAGCGTTGTGATTGCTAATGACTTGGCCTGAGCCCGTCTGAGCCTCCCTTTCACTGTGGACATGGATCCACACCGACTCCTGTTGCTGGGAAAACTAAATGTTAGACCAAATGGTCAAATTTGATCGGATTTAATGTCCAACAGTGGATCTCATGTAATAATCTGTGATTCTTTCTGCATTTTCTTGACAGCAGAAATCAAAAGGTCTGCAATTTATCATTCAAAAAAAGCATAGAGGTTTGCAGAAAAGTTGAATGTTTCTATGGATTTATTTTTACATTTCAGAAATATCTGCATAAACATTTCCTGCAATAGAAAAAAAAGATTAAGCAAAAAAACCTTGAGCTCTTTAAGGGGGGAGAACAGCAGTTAACAACGGGCCGTAAATGTTGGTGGGAAATTTAGTGAATCTGAGCAAATGGTCCAAAGTTTTGTTAATGCTGTGGTTATTGTGCTTCCTGGAATAGTTTAGGATGGGTCTGTGGTCTATACAAAACATCTTCATTACATTTTTATTGCACAAAATCATTCTTACATAATGAGATTTTAGTCTGCTCAGTTCTGCCTTTTTGATCTTTTTCAGATTGAGCTGTTTTAGGGCCTTTAAATCCAAATGAGCTGCTGCTGGCCACGCCCCCCAACTCAACATTTTCACTCACACATAAAAATGGCTGCAAACAGATGCGTAATTATACAATCTACACTTTTGAAAAGCAGAAGCAGAACCTCCTGTGCAACCAACAAAAATGCAGGAAGTGGATTCTGAATAGTAATTCAACAACAAAAGACGTGTCTCTTCCAGCAGCCATTGTACAGCACATACAGTAGTAAAACCAGCTGATCAAATGTGCTGGAGCTCTGCTTGGGTTGCTAGGTAACAGACTGGGGCTTCTGGTGCCTGCTGATTTGTGACGTTGGAATTCAGAGATTTTTAAAAGAATCTTTTTCCAGACAAAAAATACATACTTATTCCTTTTTCATGAGCTTAGGATGTTTTGGAATCAGTAGAAACCCGAATGCGAGTATAGAAATGTGCAGAAATACGTTCACTTCAAGTCGTCTATAGCTGGTACGAAATGCTGCTGTTCGATTTTTAAATGATGCAGCTAAACGAGAGCACATGAATCTAGTTTTGGTGTCCCTTCATTGGCTTCCTGTCCAGTTTTTGATCCATCTTAAAATTATTTAGTTTGTTTTTAAGCAGTTTTAGCCGCTCTTATAAAGTCTGACCCGATGCTATTAGCAGTTTCAAATACCTCATATAAATCCAGAGGAGAAGGAGCCTTTACGAATGGTCAGGCAGGCCCCATTTATTTCTCTTTGGTTTTTAACCCAGAGGGAATTAGCATCTCTGTTATTTTTGTACTTTCTTTCTATCTGTGATTGTTTTGAGTTCTGTTTTTTTCTACAGTTGTCTTATTGTTTTATTGTTCTTTGCTTTTTATTTTTCTGCAGCACTTTGGTCGGCTGCTATGTTGTACTTTATGTGCTTTAGAAATAAAGTGGTATGGCATGAAGCACTTTACAACAAACAGCTGCTTTATGATCAACACATTTCATACAAAAATACAGCTTTCAATAAAATAAGAGCAAAATAAAAACACAACAAAACTAACAACCTTCTGTTAAAGTAATATGAATATTTTTGCGAGGTATGGCTCATATTTAAACACTGTGCAGTACTGTGGATATTTGACTTGTTCCTAGAAAATGTGACATACGTTTCATTTCATGTTGGTGCCTAAATGATTCCTAGAAGAGGACTATAAAACAGGAGCTTAATGGATCGCCATAAGGAGTTTATTTGACATACTGAAGGAAGTGGATGAAAAATAACGGAGATTACCGGGCTGAAAATCTTCTCCAGGTTGATTTATTCAATTCCCAAATCTCACTTTGAGATGAAACCCACTTGCTGGGGGATTTTCTCAATTTCTTGCTTGATGAGACAGGTGTATTTACCTACATAATTGTATTCCTCATGCAATTCATAATGTGATTAAATATTAATACAAATCTTGAGTTTGGTGAGAGGCAGATCTGGGAAAATGATCTAGACGGCATTATTGTGAAATTGTTCTTCCTGCTTTGCAACTTTGTCAATCACCCACAAATGGAGCAGAGGCATTGAAAGAGAAAAAATATTCACCGTATTAGAATGCATTGAAAATGGTATTTCAGCAAATAAAACCCTGAGAGAGAGAGATAAAAATAGGCGCAGGTATTTTTCACTGCGGTGATCTTGACTCATCTCGGCTGAGCTTTGTTTAGTGAGTAGCAGAGCTCTCCGGGGGAACATTGAGTGGTGTAGTCAAAGTAGAACTCTCCTGAATGAGCTTTGAGCATCAAGTCCCCAATATCCCAGCATGCTCGCCGCAGAGTCAGACAATGGAGCCAAACACAAGTCGTAGCCAAATCGTAATTACCTCTGCACCCTGCAGGAGCAGACCAATTGACTCCTCCAGATGAATGACAACAGGTAAAGGGCAGTGATTAGCTGCAGGGCTCAGAAGCTTTGTTTGGTGCAGAGAGAGAGAAAAAAATCCTCTATATAGGCCAGAAGATGAGCTTCACTTATTACGCTCTGATTTCATGGACTTATTAGACACAGTTCAGTTTCTCACTCCAGACCGGCAGAAGAGAGGCAACAAAACAAAAACGCAAAATCTGACCCAGGATTTCTGGTCAAGTTTCCAGAGCAAATATCTTAGTACACTTGAAATAAGATGAACTTTTCAACAAGATGCAAGAGCTTGTTTTAGGTCAAATGTTCTTTAGTACTGTTGAAAAATCACCGATAATAATCAATCAAGTTAATTTGTACAGCACATTTCAGCAGCAAGTGCTTTACATAGTAAAAACACCATCCAGTCAACAATTAATAAAACATTACATTTTGAGAAGTACCATCACCAAAATCATATAAGTCAAATCTGTTTATGAGTTTTGGTTCACATCAGACATTTTTCTGCCAGTGGAACTGGAACTTTTTAAAATCAATTTTAAGAAATTGTTGACTTAAAACAAGCTCCTCTTTCTAGCTGAAAAGTTACACATAACTTCATGAATGTTGTCATGAAGAGTCCCTTATATGACAGTAGGCTGACAGGAAAGGAGAGGAGGGAAGACATGAGGTAAATATCGTCGGGTCCGGGAATCGACAGACGGATATTTTAAAAATAATTTCTAGTTTCTTAAGGTTACCACACCGACCCGCCCAGCAGGTTTTGGGAATCACTGATGTCAGGGAATCAGAAAACATCTGAAAGACGATGCTCTGCTGAGATGAAACCAAACAAACCTTTTAGCCAACATACAAAAAGCTCAATGTTGTGAAAATCAACACAGTTAACAGGCAGAGTAATACAGTAAGGACGTTTTTTGTGTGAGCAAAATGCTCTCTAATGGTTGTTTTAATTATTTCTATTAAAACTTGTTTTCTGCACATAGTCTCAGTTTTTGATCCTGAATCAAATATTGTGGTCAAACTGAGGAGAAAGTTTTTAAAAACTGTCACCTATGTGTCTTTCAGAACAGCTTTGAAACATGATTTAGGAAGTTATTTTTTAACTGGGTAAAAAAACGAGCCTGTCCATCATAACATGCTGCTGTGTGTTTTTATATCACATGAAAGCCCAATAAAAATGTTGCTCTCGTAATCTGACAGAACATGAGAAGTTTCCAAGATTTTGGCAAATTTAGATTTTTGACATCAAAATTCATCTTCAGATAATTTACTGAGTCACGCTGGTGGCAGGTAAACAGCAATAATTATGCTTATTAAATGTTTTGTGCAGTCTAAAATATGAAAAAGATGAATATGCATGAATTACAACAGCTACAGTGATTTGGTTATTCTGAGGAGAAACAGGTGCAGAGTCACATTAATCTACGATCTTCATTTAGCTCAACAAACAGCTAATTTGTCTGGAAATAAACCAACTAATTTTGATTAATGGGACTGGGATGCAATGCAAGAAAATGAATGAAAGCATTAATATTTTTATTATTACTTTCATTATTATTATTATTATCATTATTATTACTAAGTCTGCTAAATAGATTTTCTAAGAAGACTTTAAATTTTTGACCCTTTTTTTCTCTTGGAGATAAAAAAAAACAACCAAATTTTCTTAATATTTTCCTCCTTTTTCAGAGCAGGACAGGTGTGTCATCCATAATCTAATTATAATAAAATAATGATTTATTCAGCTCAAACCTTGATTTCTTATAAATCATTCTGGCTCAGCAGCATCTGGTTGCATTAAGGAAGGAAAAACACAATGAATCCCTTCAGACTCAATCAAATGTAAACTTTCATGGCTCTCTTAAGAAGTTGTTACTGTGTTTATGAAATGCGGAGCGCCAAGTGGGCAATCTGGGTAACATTTAACGATCCGGTAATGCATTGGACGGCGTTAGTTTGCCTCTTCTTTTGGAAATTCATAAGCGATAACAAACCTATTTAAGAAATTTTGAGCACCCAACAAGGAGCCATTGTGTTTAGCTCTGTAGTGTTGAGCTGTATTTATATGATTTACCATTTATTAAATCCTTATTTAACTCTTGGCTGAAACAAACTGATGTTTTTAAGTTCATCTCCTGTAGCAGAGCCACTCTGTAAAGACCGTAAACTCCAGATCCTCCTCCTCCAGGTTATGAAAGCAAAACCTCACAGATTGAAGCAGCAGCACAGAACCGTTTCCGTCGTGATTTGCACAGAGTACTGGATACTCCTGCAACATAGACGATATTTTTGTAGAGCACTGATACGTAGAGTCGAGGCAAACCTTAAAGGAGGGGTCGGGGTGTTATGTGGAATAAAAATGTTGAGGTTTATGTCATGTCGTGATGTTTTTCCCTCATCAAAAACATACCTGGAGTCTTGCTTTGATGCTTTAGTGCGTGTTTGAGAAATCCTTGAACCTCCCACAGCAACTATTTGAAGCCGCCTTAACTTATAAATGTCTGTTTTCAAGTTATCTTTGCAGTACATAATTTTTATAAAAATATACACTACATTGCCAAAGGTATTTGCTCACCTGCTTTGACTCGCATATGAGTTTAAGTGACATTCCTAATGCACAGGGTTCAACATGACGTTGGTCCAGAGTTTACAGCTACAACAGCTCCACCTCCTCTGGGAAGGTTGTTCAAGGTTTAGGAGTGTTTACGGGGATTTTTGACCATTCTTCCAGAAACACATTTGTGAGGTCACACACTGATGTTGGACGAGAAGGCCTGGGTCTCAGTCTCCGCTCTAATTCATCCTGTTCTATGAGGTTGAGGTCAGGACTCAGTGCAGGCCAGTCCAGTTCATCCACACCAGACTCTACCATCCATGTCTTTATGGGCCTTGCTTTGTGCTCTGGTGCCCAGTGATGTTGGAAGAGGAAGGAGTCAGATCCAAACTGTCCAACATGGTTGGGAGCAAACTGTCCAACATGTCTTGGTATGCTGTAGCCTTCCACTGCTCTACAGTCCAGTGTCGGCATGCTTTACACCTCTGCGTCTAACGCTTTGCACCTGGTGACACATGGATGGGATGCAGCTGGTCACCATGGAAACCCATTCCATGAAGCTCTCTGCACACTGTTCTTGAGCTAATCTAAAGGCCACATGAGGTTTGGAGGTCTGCAGTGATTGACTCTGCAGAAAGTTATCAACCTCTTCGCATTATGCTCCTCAGCGTCCGCTGACCCCGCTCTGTCAGTTTACGTGTCCGACCACTTGGTGGCAGCGTTGCTGTCGTTCCCAAACACTTCCAGTTTCCTGTCGTACAGCTGGAAGATGACAGGAATATTTAGGAGCGACGAAACTTCATGACTGGATTTGATGCGCAGTTCCACACTGGAGTTCACTGAGAGCGAGCCATTCTTTCACAAATGTTTGCAAAAACACTCTACATGCTTGAGTGCTTAATTTTATACACCGATAATCCGATTTATATACAGAACTGCGATAATCTGGATGGGTGAGCAAATACTTTTGGCAAAATAGTGTATTTGTTGAAACTGTCACTGGTAAAGACACAGAATTGTAATATTTATTGAGAAAGGATTTTACAAAACATATATTCATTTATTCTGACCTGAATCAATGTTATTTTCCACAAAGCAAAATTTGTGAAAACCCAGAAAAACTGAGTTGAAAACAATAAACAGTATTTTTTTATGAAACTGCTCATAAAAGACTGTGGCTAAAATAAATGAACAAGAGATGAAACCAAGCAAACATTATAAGTTTAATGACTGATAAGTGTGCAGCTAAAAATGTAAAAAGACAGCAGACAAAGTGTAGCTTAACAAAGGTGCAAACTCTGAATAATTTACAACTCATTTATCTGAGAATACCAGACAATTAAACATGGTCACAAAGGTTGCCAAAAATACCTACTGAGCAGCAAGAAAGTGCAAATAAACTGCAAAAAACATGAAGCTACAATGAACCAATTATCGTCCAGTGGCACTGGATTTCAGAGCTGCAAACTACGTTGGGGTGTGTGGAAGGGCAACGTGTCAAGTGCTCAGAAACACGGCCGGGGTGAAAAAAGACGAAACCCACTCACCACGGCATGAGCCGTGAAATACCTGAAGACAGAGATTTTTAGAGGTTTTATGGGTAGATAAAAGCAGCGTGACACTTGGTGGGGCAGATGGGCCGACCTGCCCCTGGATCACTAATGGAAACAGGGCAGCACTTGGAGCTGCGCCGCGTGGTGAGGCACAGGCACCGATACAGGCGGCAGATTTTACGGTTGAGCTCCACGGACCTCTTGAGACTAAAATAAACTCCAAAAAGTGTTTTGAGATCATTTGGATTGCATTCATTGATTATACATATCTATATCTATCTATATATATATATATATATATATATATATATATATATATATATATATCTATATATATATATATATATATATATATAAAGTTATAGTGCTTTGCAAAAGTATTGACACCCCTTGAAGCTTTTCTTTTATTCGGTTGGGTTGTATTAATATGATTTAATGTATTTCATTGAGGTTTTATGTGACATGGGAGGAAAACGATAAGTGGCTTTCAATTTTTAAATGGGAGCTGTTATGAAAAAATTACATTTGTAAGTTTTTATACTTCGATTTCGGTCTTAACTGCTTCTAAAAACAACCCAGCTAATATTTTATGGTGTCGGGAAAATAAGCTGCTTCAAAAACCTCCAGATTGTTGCGTCACAATAGACCTGCACTGGACTGTTACCTAGCAACACAAGTAGGGCTACAAAACGTTTGGTCAGCTGCTTTTACCCCTGCCTGTGCTGTACAATGGCTGCTAGAAAAGTCAAGTGTTTTGTTGTAGACTTACCATCCTATTTTTCTTTTATTATGCTTCTAAATTACAAATAGTCCTAAAACGTTATTGTTAGTTCACACAACACTTGTAGTAAAGAAGGTTTTTTCTTTACTACAAGTAAAGAAAAAACCAATGACGTGTTTTCTACTTAGCGTCTCTACTTTCAGAATCTGTAAATATCAAAACGTCCCCAGTAGACGTGTTCATGATTTTGTTGTGGACAGCCACATTTACAAAACTGCGCCACCGTTCACATTAGAAAGAACAAAGACAATGAGTTAAGAGGCTAATATTTTAATTTCAGGTTGTGTATATTAAGATGCGAGAGTTTGTTACATGGGCTACGAGGTCTGTGTCCTGAAAAAGTTTGAAACACTGACATATCCTAAACAATTCATTGAAGCATAACAGATCACATTTAACAAACTAAAATGACTTGGAGGATTTTGTGCTTACACAACATTTTGGATGTAAGTGTCTTGTTCCAAGCTTGAAACAGGTGATGTTGTTTTAGGTTTGCTCCAACATGAGATGTTACCTTTGACCTCTGCCTTTTTCATGCTATTTGTTCATGAATGTTCTTTAACAAACTTCTGAAAGCTCTTAAAGGGCCAGCAGTGTTTATATTGAGATTAAGTCACACAGGAGTATCGTACTGAATAGATGAAGGCTTTTTCGTAAAAATTTAATTTGGTTGTGTTAAAAACATACATGTGCCACACTTTTCAGATGTTTATTAATAAAAAACATTTTAATAACATGCATGATTTTCACCAATTTCCCAAAGTTTCCAGCTGTAATTTAAAACCATTTGAAGAAATTCACGGGCTGTGAATACTTTTGCAATGCAATGTTTGTCTGGGATTATATCTGTGATGATTTACTGTCTAATAAAGAATATTAGGAAATTACCTGGACCCCTTTTAAATCTGGTTTTGTTCCTTTAAGTCACAGTGAAATGAGACGATACTCCACTTTGAACAGTAGGTGGGAGGAAAGTTGTTCATAAACAGATTAAAACAGCTGACATACGCAAAGCATTCAAGCAACATGATAGTTGTCAAAGAGGAGAGTCAATATTTGATTCTCTGGAACAGCCAGCAATCATTTAAATGTCAATTTGTTGTCCTAAAGTGTTCCTCTTATGATAAGAGATTTCTTTTTGTAATTTAGCTTAATGGCTGCACACAATAATTTCCTCTGAGAAATCCAAAAGTCATTTCCCCTTTTAAACAAATAAGAGCTGAAATTCATTAATGGAATGAATTTACTGAGGGCACTAATTGTTCAACAGTTCAAATAAATCCTGAAGAAAAGTTTGCTTCATTATAGAGCATTCAGTGGGGACAGAGAAGTAAACAGTATCCAACTTATCCACTTTAAATGCCACTTAAGGAACGAGAGCTTGACATAATAAGACTGTACAACATTTTTTGTGAAAGAGAAGCTTATATTATGAAGCATGTGACTATCTGGTGAAGTTAACCTCTATTGTTTATATCAGACCTGTATATAAATACAGTGGAGTCCAACTATTTGCAGTTCGTTTTCAGACAAATGTAACTCTTTATTACTCACGGTAAACTTGCTTTTGTGTGGATTTTTTTTGGTAGAGAAATATTTAAAAGAAAATCAATCTCAGGAGACTAAAATACCGTTGGCCAATTCTACTTAACATGCTATTGGCTGGCATTTTCAAAGCAGCCAATGAAGGAGCGGCATTCATTTTCCTCAGTGCCGATTGGCTGAACCACCAAGAACAGAATATGGAAAAATGTATTGATGTCATCTTCCACTGTGCACATTAATGTGCATGTAGGTGTGTTTGAAGTAATAAATTAAGCAGCTATAAACATTTTTATTTGCATCTGGGCTAGCTGGGGTTAGCCAGCTAGCCCAGATATTTATAACAACAGTTTTCTGGTGCTAACAAAATATTTTTACATTTATAATGCAACATTTTCAACTAAAATCATTTACAAAAACTACAGATTAAAATTCTACTTTTCAGTTATTAAATAAAAGTTGATGTATTTGGTTAATGACTGACAAACCGATGTCAGCTAAAAAAAGAGACAATTTCATAAAGACTATGTGTTAACAGATGCTTAAGGTGGTTGAAAACTAAAGCAACATATGGAATAAACCTTGCTGACTTTAATAATAATAATAATATGATTTATATGACCTATTTACTATCAGAAGAGCGGTTCTTTATCAACAGTAATGAAGGACTGCCTTTAGTTTCCAGACCATAACTTTCCAAAGAGCAGGTGTTTATTGAAATACGTTTCCCATCAATCTGTCCTACCTTGAGGCATTGTGCAGCCTGAATGGACGAGACTTTGAAAGCTACTTTATCAAAGTTTCCAACCTGTGGGAGTTCAGTGTCTCCGTTCTTTCAACTTTTAATTACTGATAGTTTGACAAGCAGTGTGTGTTTCTTAACGGCTTTACAGGGTGGATTAAATGTCATGTCTGAAATGTTCAGTGGGTGTATTCACTGCAAATTTTTAACTATTTTTGTTGTTTTTTTACAGGTTAAACCTTTGTGAATTTTATTGTGCTGGATTTAAATTTATGTAAACGTTTATCAGAGTTTGGATATATATCCAGGAGCAGCATATTTTTTAAAAAGAAAAGCTTTCTTGTTATAACAAAACCAGCTTTATATCTCGTTACGATCAAATTTCTTGTTGACTCTCCTCACCCTGTTGTTTCTAGATTACACCTGAAATCCATAAATGCGTTGGTATTTTACTGATGCAGCTTTTCTTACTTAACTCCTGATTTCACTCCTGATTTAGAGATATATAAAATAGTACAATGCTCGTCTGTGTGATTGAAAATGCAACTATTTTTAAAGGAATTTCTCACACAGTTTATTGAAATAATGTGAGAAGCATTAACTGAAGCGACACAGCTGGTACGAGGTGTGAAAGTGAGTTCTCGGGCTCTGAGGATTAAACGATGATCGTTTGCTCCGGTTTCTCCTTCACACCTGTTGGGCTTTGACAGCAGACATGCTCATCATTTATCAGACCGTTATCCTCTGCAGTGCAGAGCAGCATTAGCTGTAATCATGTGATTTATCCTACATCTAAGGCAGCGATACAGTGGAACGAAGGGTGCTGCCACTTGTCTTTAACAAAGAGAGTGAATGCAAAAGGAATTTAATCAGATTATAACAAAGCTTTTGATGAATAAAAGCATAATTTGTGTCAGAGGACCCATTAAAGTAAACAAGTTTTAACTAAAAGATGCAAATTATCCTCTGAAAACCAACATTGCAGCAGGAAAAGGTGAGCCGAACATTAAACCCTGCAGGGTTGCGAAAAGAGGCTCCATGGAAAGACTGAAGTGGTTCCTAAGCAACCGTTCGCTGTGGGGAACTGCAGAGGTCCTATTGAAAACCGGACCATTATGAGAATTAACCTCCAGAATCTCCAAAAGGTTCTTGTTTTGTGCAGTTAAACACACATTACCAGGCACCCAGGGAAGATCGCTGCATATTAAAATAAAACAGGCTCCAGGTAATTATCTGTTTGATTCTTTAATATAACGTCAAAACTCTGAAGAAGTAGAGACCGCGTGGTATACTTTTAAACGCTCCATCTTTGGTGTGCCTTCAAAACAAAGCAGACAGTAAATGACAGCTTAAGAAATAAATAAATAAGAAAAACACAGGATCAGAAGAACAAAGTGAAATCCTAAAGTGACAAGCCCTTCAACTCGGCCTGCCTTTAACGAGTGAAGTCAAAGTTGAATGTTGAAAGGCGTCTCTTGAGGTGGAGTGATGCAAGCAGCGACAAGGCAGAACGGTAAACAGCGGCGGCGGCGGATTAACAGTGTTGGCTGTGTAATGAAGATGTGTCTTTTGATTCTGCAGAACTCAAGGGTAAACACATGACAGGAACAAACAGCTACACGTTGAGCATAACTTAACTTAAACGTCTTCTCATCCATCTTCTGCGTCGGAAGAAGCAGCACAAAGCAGACAAACCAGGAGTCGGAGTTAACTATAGATGTCAGCTTGGAGCTGCAGAAGAAACCATTGAGATGATTTGCATCGACACAAAGAGCTCGTGTAATAAATTAAATACCTACTTTATTGCATTTCTTTCATTTTATTAGCTGTGTTTGTTCAATTCGACCCTGATCTGTGACGCCTCAAAAAGCAGCACAACGCCGAGATTTTGCTCTGTTTTCTTTTCCAGAATCATTTGCTTCAAAGGTAATGCACTCTTTCAACAAGAAATAATAGAGTGGCCTCTGCAAAGCGCCAAGGATGCAAAACATTACGTCACATAACTATGTAAATTACCTTGTGGCACCAACAGCAACAAGCAAATGGAGAATATTATACAACTGAGATAGAAAGAAAGGAGAATAAAAGATCAGAGGCTACAGCTGCTTACTAACGTATCGATGTCCCTTGAACTTTTCAAAGAGCGGTAAGTGAAGCATAATTTTAAGTGCAAGAAGAAAATAATAACAGGGATTTAAAAATTCTTTACAAATAAATATTTTGAAAACTGTGGCACGCATTTATTTTCAATATCTAATTAAAATCTAGAGCAGAGGTGTTAAACTCATTTTAGTTTTGGGCCAAATCAAGATCACGAATGCTCAGAATGAGTTGATAAAAACTTTTCACAAACTGTTAAAATATCAATGAATTCTCAAAATTAAATCACATTACCAAACATCTTCTCAGTCCCTCCCGTATTTCATGTTTCTGGCACTAATTTGGAAATATTTGTGATATTGATACAGCTCATTGGCTGCAATCTGACATCAATTATACCCGAGGCAGCTGTTTAGTGCAAGTCAGAAGGTTTTTGACAATTTTTAAGAAAAATTTTAAATAAATTCCCAAATATTAGCACAAAAAAGTGTGAGGATTTGTTGATATTTTGAGAATTTACACAATAATTCTCAAGAAACTGGAGGAACTGATTGATATAATTTGGCAGTAAAAAGATAAAAACTGCATTTATTTGACTGATAACATAATATCTAAGCTCACTTAGTGTTTAGAGATAGAGACTTGAGTTTGTGCTCTAATTACAGAGCACAAGTGTGTCAATAATATTTGTTCAGCTACTGAAAACAATCAGAAAAATAAAAAAATACAGTCAAAATAGAACAGAGATATTAATGGATGGCTGCATGGACTTTATTTACAAATAAAGGTAGAATTTTAATAATAAGACCAGCCAAACTTTTAAACTCTAAAAAATAAAATTTGACCTTATATGATTTTGTTTTTTATGTTTCATATTGTTGGACAGTGTAGAATTAAAAGCTTTTAAAACAACTAAATGTTTCAATTAGGGTCTAAACTGAAATGTACGCTTCTATTCTGGATTCTGGGTCAGCAAATCCAACTCCAGAGAAACCAGTGCCTCACCAGTGAAGAACCTCGCCACTCATCGCTGCAGCGTGAAACACGATGAGGGCAGCATAATGCTGTGGGAAAGCAGAGACGGGAAAGAACATGTGTTTGAAAGATGCCGTCGAATTCGATACATAAGTCCAACTGAAAATGAGTGAAAATGCTTCACATTTAAAGATTCTGCATCTCGACAAAACCATGTTTTTTCCTTTCACTTCATATTAATTTACTGATTTCTGTGGGTCCCTGTAAAAGCTTCCCACTATGACAGTACGCAGACTTAATCTCTACATGAAATTTCAAACAAATTTGTATATATTTGCTTTCAGCTCCTAAGAAAAGTTCCCAGGATACTGATATTTGTGTGAAAGGTTTTTAGGTAGAGAGATTTAAAAACTGTGATATCTGCCATTCTGAAACAGAGTTCCCGTATTTAGGAGCTGCTGTTCTGCACTTTAATGGATGGAAAATAGAAGAACTGGATGTACATTTCCTGCCAGACAAATTTGACAATTCAAGCTTTTGAGTACACTAAATGTTCGAGCCGGATCCCACTCAGAGTGTCGCGAGCCACAAAAATGAAATGGGTACTCATAAAAACAAGAAAATTACCAAAATGACCACCATCGCAACGCTTTGAAGAATCCTCCAGTTAGCTGAAAGGAGCTGTAAAAAGACACTCCTAAAAACTAAAATGGAGAAAAGAGAGAAAACATAACTCACTTAGGAGAAAGCAAAAAGCATACAAGCAGCCTGATGAGAGCCAAATGACCTGCAGGCCTTCTCTGGGCGTTGATGCTCTGATCCTTCCCTGCACAGCGCGGAGAGTTTTAGCCAATGACCTGCCGCAGGTAGGGGTCAAAAATTATACTTCCTTCTTTTCTCTAGAAGAAGGAAAGAAAGAGAGTTTAGGTGGAAAAGTCTTACTAGATTTTTCAACACACCAAAAATAAAGAGTAGGCCAGCTGGGTATCCATCACCTCCCCTGCTGGAGAACGTGTGGAAATCATATTCAACAGGGTTTTAATTTAACAATATTATAGAAGTGAGTTTGTCCCAAATTTGTTTATTTATCCAGACGTTTATTAATGTTTTAAGGTCTGTTGGTGGTTACCATAGCAACCAGTAACTGACAGTTCCCCCCTCTTTTTCTGTTGCCGTCGGTAACTATGGTTTGTATTAGAGTCAGCTCTGTGTTTTGTTTACAAAGTATTATATGTCAACATACATTTTAGACAAATGTAATAATATACAGTGTTTCATGAGTAATTTTTCTATGTTTTGTTTAATGATTAATAATGTTTCCCATTTTAGACAATTTTACAAATGTTACCTGCTGCTAACTGCTAACTGCTATTAACTGCTGCCAACTGCTCATTGGGAGATATTGCTTTGTAGTTTGTTTAGGGTTATTTATTGTATTTTATTTAACGTATAGGCGCAGAAGCTGCTGGACTGGTGTTAACCACCATCTTGATTTCCTGTTTTGTTAGAATAAATACAGTGAACCTGAATGTGTCTGTCCTGAAATCAACCAAATGGACCTGAGACAAACAGAAGGGTTATACCTTTACTCTGGGAGTGTCAAAAATTTGATTTTTTTTGGAGGAATGTGAATGATACAATTGACGGAATGTATGGGTACCAAATACCAAAGGATTGTAAGACAATGTATCTTGGAAATATGAAAAATACCTATTGGAAAAAGACGTGTATTTGATAAAGATTCTGTTAATTGCTTACAAAAAAAGCCATAACAAGGAACTGGTGTCAGATCTCTGCTCCATCAATACAACAATAGCTGAATATTGTTAAGGGAAAAAAAAGTTACTTTCATTCTTAGACTAAAAGAAGACATCTTTATGGATCAATGGGAAAAATGGACACTATATGTCACCCAAGTCCAGTTCAAGTCCAGGCAGATATGACTCCTAACTTACAACTTTTATTTGTGTCTCTGCTTCAACACACCTGAGTTAAATAATGAGGTCATTAGCAGGACTCTGGAGAGCTTGGTTGATCCAGGTGTGTTGGACCAAAGAAACATACCTTAAGGGCTGGAGTTGAAGATCTCTGTCAAACACTGTAAAAAATAAAACCTTTTTCTACATAGTCCCACATTATATTCAGGCTAAACATTTTCTGTTTTAGATTGGCTAGGATCTAAAACAGTCAGCCATCTTGACTGACTGGCCAGAAAGTCAAAATGACAGACAACAAAAAATTCAACACTAAAATGAGTCCTGGTTGAAAGGTCCCTAAATAATAAAGAACCCATTACTCCAAAAAAAAAAAAAAAAAAAAAAAAAAAATTAAAGACAGGTTAAAGTTTGCAAATACACTCAACAACAAAAAGCTAGATTTTTGGAGGCATGTCCTGTTGTCATATAAAACTAAAATATAAATATCTGGCCATGATGATCATTTGAATGAATAAAGGAGAAGCTTACAACCCTGAGAAAACCATCCCAACTGTGAAAACACCCACACATGTTGCTCCTGTGTGGGAGTTTTGCTGCAAAAGGGGACTGGTGCACTTCACAAAACAGATGGAGTCACAAGGTAAGGACATTTTGTCTATTACGACTGGCTCAGTGCCAAAGCAAAAACAGGACAGGTAAAGTTGCACAGAAGGAACATTTATGAAAGATAAAGTATGAAAATAAGAAAAAAACTACAATGAAATCTAAGTGTTGGAATCAGTGGCGTAATGCAAATGCTTGGATGTGTTATAGGTAAGCATATGTGAGTGTTGGGATTCGAAAATAAAGTTAAACAGAGCAATCTGGAAGGAGGAAAGAGCCGGGCACAAATAAATCTTCCAAAGGGACAATGACCCCAAGCACAACACATTTTTGTCATTCTTAGATAATGAGATTTCAGTCTGCTCGGTACTGTCTACGTTGAAGTCATTTCAGAATGAGCTGTTTTAGAGCCCCTTGTCTCTTTAAATCCAAATAAGCTGCTGCTAGCCACGCCCGCCAACTAAAAATGTGAAAATGGCTGCAAACAGATGTGCAACTTTAAAATTGCAATCTTTGAAAACCATTAGTAGACCCTCCTGCACAACTAACAATAATGCAGTGAAACAATTGATGTTTCCAGCAGCCATTATACAGCTGCAGGAGGAGCTCCACTTGGGTAACAGGGCTTGGCTTGGCTGATGTTGCTAGCTGAGCCCAACCCCGGTGCATTGTAACTTTGGAATGTGGAGAATTTTGAAACTTCTCATTTTCCAGACACCAAAAAACATTAACTTTTTGCCACTCTTTAGTACAAGGAAGCCGTTGAGACCCTTTTGGGAGTGCAAAATGTACATTTCACATATTAGATCCCTTTAACCGTATCTAGGGACATTTGAGCCCTGCCACAAACATATAATCACACATTCTGTTGCACTTGCTGCACAGAAACACCATAAATACTATGACTTCCATTTATACACTCATTATCAATAACCCATTTATCCTTGTGGGGTCAGGGAAGAGGTTTGGGTTTATGGGTGAAAGGCGGGGAACACAATTACTTGTTAATCTAAAAAAAAAAGTGCAATCACAGTGAATTAAAGAAACTTCAATAGATAATTTCAGTAATGTGTGATGAAATTCACTAAGGAACAAAACAATGGCTATTCCTTTCATAAAGGTTGAATCCGTGTTTCCTTTCCTTGAGGAAAGGCAAAGGAAACAGTAAAACCACTTCCTGTAGCATTTTAAATAACAACCTGCTATTTTTTTCATGAGCAACTTACATACATTCAAATCGGTTTAACTCTTTCACCCACACATGTTCAAGATGGGAAAACATCACCTCATGTAAGGTCCTGCTTTATGGAGGTTTATATCTTTTGCAGCATTATAAGTAACATTCACATTTTTTTTTGGTAATGTGGGTCTGTTATTCTAATTATGGTAAATTATTTTGCTTAAACAAATTCACATTTTAGTGAGTAGAAAAAGCAAAAGCAGAGAAAGAGATGCTTACCCCAGAGAAGAAATAATGTGGAATAATCATGTATAAGACCTTGTTTTGACCCTGCTCTCACCTACATTTTCTGCTTACTGTCATTTGCTGATGAATTATAATTTCCGCTTACTTTTAGAGACTCTCAGAATATGACATGAAAACAGTATTTGAACCCATGGAAATGGAAATCAGTTGAGATATTCACCCTCTCTCTCTGTGTTTTCCCCTATGACATACTTGTTTATTTCTCCTTACACATTTATTTCTGAGAAATTTTAACAATGGGGTCTGTGAGGGATTGTATCACTGCTGGAGTGGCCATTAAATAAAAAGCGGATTTAGGGACTTGCTGTTGTCATGCTTTTTCAGCCCCCACATAGCCACTGGGATAAACACGGCACCAAGTCTGAGTATAAATAGTATTGCAAAGTAAATTTGTGCCTAAAAAGTTGTAGCAGATAAAAATGTCGGGATTAAAATTTTTAACTTATGTTGCTATAAAACCTTCTTAGCCGCTTTTCAGTTGAACCATAACTGCTTGTTTCCCCGGAGTGACCAGAGTCTCACACAGGCACATTTTTAAATCAGGTCTCAGAGTAAAACTTTTCTGTAACGCACATGCGCAGAACGCAGGTCTAACAGGTTTACTCTTCGCATCTGTGGGCATATAAAAAAACAATGCTTCATACCTGTCAAATCTCTCGCTTTGGTCGAGAAACTACTCGCTGTGCTCCCACATTATTTTTCCTTAAATATCCCCCGCTCTTACGTTAGTTTTACCCCTCCCGCCACCCTTCGCCACAGACGAACTGCGACATTCCCCGTATTCACAAATCCAAAACTTGACAGGTATTCAATGGTGAATAACATTGTGCTGTATGTGTTGTGCTACTTAACATGTTCAACTTAACACAATTTCTGATAAGAAATATACCTGTTACATGAGCACTTAGTTAATGTGTGGGAGAGACGGGTTACTGTTTACAAGGAGGTGGAAGCTAGGATGCTAGAGCGGTAGAAGCTAAGAGTAAGAAGCGGATGCGATTTTGACGATATGGTGAAATCGCAGCGCCATTTAGTGGCCTGGCATGACAACTACAGCTGACTTGAGGTGTCTAAGCGGAGTAAACGTTGATCTTTCCACCAATCAAGACGGAAAAGATACTGACAGTTTCCAGGCAGAGGTTTGTAAGACGTTGTCTTTTACCTTAAGCTGTTTTTTTTTGTGTGTGTACGTCTGTTACGCAAAAAAATAAAGGTTTCTTTCCATTAAGCGTCACCCTGGAGAAATGGGTAAAAACTCTAAAGGTGGTATAAATATTTATTTTATTCATCAGGCTCTATAATTATTAGTTTTTCTCTCACAACATGACTTCATTTTAAAAGCAGAACACTAATTTAAATGGAAAATTCGCTGGGTATCTTGCAATTTATGAGGTCTTCTGCTGAAACAGTTCCTCTATCCTTAACTGAATGAGGTGATAAAAACAGATTTTTCGATATAAATTTTTAAACATAACTGAAACCATAACCCCATGTGTTATTTCATTGCTGATAAATTTTAATAGCATATTTAACTTTTTGTGGTTTTAGTCTTTGTGTTACTTTTAAACATCAGGCAATGTCAGTGAAAATATTTGATATTTTACTGTCTGGACACGAAGCCCCCACACTATTTTGATGAGTCAGTAAGGAGATGAATGGATCTAGAGTGAGGATGCAACAGATTTGAGTCCAGCTCTACAGCCAGTAGAAAACCCGTGGAAAGTCTTGAAAATAGCTATTTATCCGATGAGGTTGACAATATTTTTCAGATGTTTATTTCTGAAAAAATAACAAAAACGTACCATTTTCTTATCACTTCACAATTGCACCTTAATAGATGTCGTTCTGCACAAAATCCCTGAAGAATAAGCTAAATTTTGAGATGGTAATGTGACAAAACGTGAAAACGGCATAGTTTTTGCAAAACCACTTTGTGACAAAAACAAAACCCTTACACATCTCTGTGTCATTATTCTTACAATAAATTGAAGCTAGATGAAGAAAGATATAAGATCTATCATCATATTAGCACTCATAAGCTTCAAAACAGACCCATTCAGTCCTGATTAATTATCATGACACTGTCTCTGCAGAAAAGTGTTTTTGGGGCCGCAGTATAATCAAATGGACTTCTACTTTCTGAGAGTCTTAATTCAAAGAAGGGCTTTAAATTATTTTAATGCGGTAATTTTCTCTTCCTTTCATCAAATGAGGGCATTATCGGGACACAACTACATTTTAATTTGCCAGAGAGGGATAATTCACCTCAATGATTTAAATCACACATATTTTGAAATCCATTTTTTATTAAACAATGGTGCTTCGCAAATTTATGTTCATAGACTGTAGCTGTAAACTTTGACTCACGTTATAATGTTTTCGGGAGGCTGAAAAAGCTGGAAGTAGCATAAAAAGAGGAGAAACTTCATTTAATAAATTAAGAATTTACTGCAATACCTGCTTCTCTGTGTGCCAAAAAAAGTCTGCACCAGAAGAAGCGATCAGCAGATCAGAGAATGATGAATTTGTGAGTTGATTTAGTCATATAACTCTTGTTACCTGAGCCTTTTATGCACTGTTTTTATTACTATTTCATCAAAATGGCCTTACTCCTGTGTATAGATTTGCTCTCGATAGTGGCAGACAGTGCGGTAACACCACACTGCAGTGATGAAATAAAGGGCAAACTTTAACTGCGGAAGCCCCAGGCGATGTTTTGAAACTTCTACCTGAAAAACATCCTCAGAATCAGTCAGTAACCACTTCACAACTATGAGGCCAAGCTAAAACGAACTTGATTCGATGAACAAGAGGAACTTGACAGAGCACTAAAAACACATTTATTGTGTGCTTGTCGGCAGTGCTGCAAAAGAAATAACTGTCGCTTTATATATTTTGTTTTAGCTTTTTTATCATGTTTAAAGTTTGAGGTGATCAAAGAGATTTCAATCTAAGACAAAAAATAAGCTGATTTAATTTATTAGGCCATGTAAATTTCTGGAAGCTGGAAATCTCAACCCATTTTAATCTAACCTTGAATCAGATAAATGGAGAATTGACAAGTAACATGCAAAGTCAAATTTTTATTGCACGTTTGTTGTTTACAGACTGGTTGCCGTTTCTTGCTCCAAACACCTTTTCTGGTATTGGGTTTTGGCGCAGATTATGGTTTTACAGCCCAAAGAACGCAAATCAACACCTTTAGTCTGATTTGTGAAAACTTTATATAAATTCAGCAATTAAATCCAAAAAAACAAATAAAAAAGTAAGTTCCCTGATAGTTACCCCATTTCCTGAGGTAAATTATTTTCCAATTTAAAATATGACAGAAACTTGACAAGTTTCCCTCTTGAACCTTCTTTGGTCACAACTACCTCAATGTTGGGTACATTTCTTAAAATATACTTTATTAAAAGAAAGGCAGTTATGTAAAATCAACTTTTTTGAGCTTTATATTGTGTTATAATGTTACTTCTTTCTTCAAAACCCACCTGAAGTGCTGCTTCTTAAAGAGACAGAGGCTAATTTCAAGGTGTCAGATTGTGAAGTTTAATTTCTTTTCAGTCATGTTTGAGATAGAAAACATTTTCGTAGCAACTTAAGTTGTTACTTGATTGTGCTATAAAATGAATACATTTTTTGCATAAAACTCATTTCAGCAAGAATGCATTTCAAAGTGTTTTACATAATAAAAAACAAAAATATAAAGCCATAAAACCGTCAACAATTGAAACATAATATTTAATTTCCTTTTTGAAACCAGACCTGAAGTGTTGCTTATAAAGAGACGGATGCCAATGTCAGGGCATCCAATTTCTTCTAAGTTATATTTGATACAACATTTTTACAACAACTGGAGATATCATAATCATTTTATTGTTCTATAAAATGGTGCTATGTGCCTTGAAAATACATAATAATGCCTCTTTAAATAACAAATGTCAAATATTTGTTTTTGAGATATAAAAGTATGTAACTCTATATTCAAATGTATAGAGTGAAAGCTTCATCCTTTCTAAAAAACTTTTTTTTTTAATGTAAGCTAGATAAAAATAACAACAATTACACAAACACACATGCGCAAATAAATAAAAATACAAGTTCAGTTTCTTTCTTAGTTTGACCTTTTCTCCCATGGGCCTCACAAAGGCCAATATGGGAGGCAGCAGTTTTTGAAATTGTTGAAACGACCACACACTCAGAGATCAAGTGGCTGTGAGGGCTTTCAGTTCCCATTTCTTTTTAAATTAACAGACATTATCTGTGATGCCACAGACATAAACTACATTATCGTTACATGATATGTTATTTGGGCGAGGCTTTGCAGAAAATTAAACAAATAGAAGCAAGCCAGCATAAAAAAGTGCCATGAAGTGAATACAGATAAGTTTCATTAAGCATTTGACATTTCAACAGGCTGGAGGTTTGAAATTGAATTCACGGCCCTGCTGATAACTTTAACACGAGCCTGCATGTTTTTCTCCAAGGCAAATGTTAATGCCCAGGCCAACAAAATAATGATGAAAATCTTAGCAAGTATTGAGCAGAGAGGGGAAAAATATATTCACACAAGTGCTATCATTAGCTCCTTTACGCTTTGCTCAGTTTTTCCTCTCGTGGGTACAGCTCCAACAAATTGCAGAAAATTTATTGGATGTACAGAGGTGGATGTGGCATAGAGATGTCCACTTTACTGACTGATCTCATTAAGCTTTCTTCTTCCTCCGCCCACGTTTTCCCCCACACACTTCTGCCTCTCATTTTCAGGGAGGCTGTCCTAATGTATGACCATTGTGTAGAGGTCACTGTTGATGTCCGAGTCATGCAGAGGAAGCTCGTCATGTGGAGTGCCGTGTGCTTCTGGGAGCAATCACCGGCCTCCAGCTTTCCCTATCAACATTCTCCGCTGCCCTCAGGCCAACAAGCCAGATTTTTCATGTCAGCTGGCATGCATCTTCAGCTCGTAAGTAGCTGTTTGACTTTCACAAGTCTCGCATCATTTCAGCGTGCTCACTCCCAAGCAAGGTTGCCATATCCTTGGTCCATAATTATATGCCAGTTATAAGTGTCCACTTGTGCATGCAGATGGGCCGGGCTCCTTAAACATCCAGGTAGCAGGTTGAACCTATCAACACAGATTATTTATTATCCACTTATAAGTTAGCTCTCACTTCATCTATCTGTCTGTCTGTGAATGTACATATGTTATAGTACATATGAGAGAATTATATATATATCAAAGTAGAAAGCACTTTAAATAAAGATACTTTTTATGTTGAATGGGGAATGTGAAATAGTTTCCTAACTTAAACTAGAGACTTTCTTTAAAAGTGATTAAAAATTTAATGTGTTATTTTAAAAGTGGCATATTATGCTTCCTTGAACAGACAGAAAACATATAAACATGTTCATTACATTTCTGTCACAAAATCATTCTTAGATAATTAGCGATTAGGCTGGTCTGTTCAGAATGAGCTGTTTTGGGGTCTCTGTCACTTTAAATCCAAATAAGCTGCTGCTGGCTGGCCACGCACCCAAGTCAACGGTTACACTGGCACGTAAAAAAACAGATGCGCAATTAAGAAACCATACATCTTTGAAAATCATTTGTAGAGTTTCCTGCACAACCAACAAGAAAGCAGCAAATGGTTTCTGTAAGATAAGTCAATAACAAAACGTTCGTCTTTTCAAGCGCATACAGCGGTAAAACATGCTGGAGGCCCGTCTTGGTTGCTAGGTGCTGGGGTTGCTAGGCAGATGTTGCTAGGTGAGGGACAGTGTCTGCTGATTTGTGGCGTTACCTTTCGGAGGTTTCTGATTCAGGACATTTTAACTTGACTTACTACCAAAAACCTTCTGGGTGGATTTTGTAAGGGCTTGTGCTGTTTTTAGAAGTAGTAAAAACCCAAATAGAAGTTCAAAGACATGTAAGTACTTCATCTGTAATACGATTGTTTGTAAATGTAATGTTTTGTTTTTTTTATCTAATGAATTAGAATAGCTGCTGCAGATGTTAATGGGGATCTCAATAAATGTAACATAAGCATATCTATCTATCTACATCTGGCATTCTAGATAAGTTCATAGCTAACACAGTGTTTAACAATATGATAAACTGCTGCTACATTAATTGTAACTGAAAATATGCTCTGATGTAGAGACTGGCAGAGAAGTGCAAGTGTCATGACACGAGTTATTACAGCAGATCGGACCTTGGGTGCACGAGGCAATTTCTAGGCACCGTCAAGATCCAGTCAAACTTCTTCCAGTGGGACCGTCCAGTTCTCTCAGAAGTCAGACAGAATAGTTATTATAAAGTTCACCAGTCAGCAGATTCCTGGGGAACTTTGGAGTTCGGTGTTGGCAGCCAGGTTGATACTCAGAGGAGGTGAACCATTACATTGGCTGTCTTTGCTCACTATAAAAATACGGAGAGTTGTGACCTCTGCTGTTATTTAAATAGAGGAGCATGGAGCACCACAACTCATAAGGGAAATTGTTTGCAACACAGCTGGCTCATCTGAGATTGGAGACATTTAATTTTATTTTTTCATGTGAAGAAAATACTAAATAATAGGAAAATGCCAAACATCTGCAATTACACAGGCGGTGTCAGAAATGTCTGTTGTCAGCAAATGCAAGAAAGTCTAAGAGTGCATATGTAAATTTTCTTTGGCAGGCTGTAGTTTTGTGTTACATGTTTTATGTCTGATAGAAGTCTAGATGTTAGCTCAACACTTTTGAGTTATGTTGAATAAATCCTGTGTTTAGGATATAAAAAATCCCATTTTGAATTTTCTGCTTATTATTGCACCATGATTAAGTTACAATAATGTTTTTTAAAGTTATAAACTCATCATTTTCACTTTCCATTAGCAAATCCTGGACCTTTCCACTGATGACTCAGATTTCTGTTGATTTTTATTTATTATTTTTTAGCATTAAGAGTAACATCAGCAAGATATAGAAGCTTGTTTTAAGTAAATAATTCCATAATATTATTTTACTTATAACCTGGGGAAATTGTTTTGTCTGCCTATGGAACAGACATTTTTCACCAATATTAAGGAATTGCTTACTTAAAATAAGCTTCCATGTTTTGCTGAAGAGATACTTGTAAGTTGACTTACTACAAGTATAAGAAATTTGCACCATAAACGAGACTAAAAATACTTAGATTTTGTGTTTTTGCAGTGAAAAGAAATCCAGCAGGGACAGCTGAACTGTATTTTAGGTTAATTACATTAACTATAGTTGACTGCAGGTGTTTATAGAAAGAGACTAAATGCTGGAGCTGAATCAAAAGTTGCTTCAAAAAGGTATTCGTTTAAAGGTTTGCATAATTTTATAGCCAAGGTTTTTACAGCGTTTACATTTAACTGAAGCGAGGTTGTTTTTTCCCAGCTTATTTATCGCAGCCAAAGTATTTTCCTTCAGATACCTGGCATTTTAACATACCGGTAGTTGTGTAGATTTTTCACATTTCTTTAAGTGAAAAGTGTTTGAAAGCATCTGGAGAAAAGAGGTTTTTGTAGGTGACAGTTCAAATGTGAAGTGTTTGTCTGCACTGTCAACAACAACTCTGCAAAACCACCACACCTATTGAGGAAATCTTTTAGAACAAAATTATAGGTATTATTGGTGCTATAAGAAATGTAACCCAAAGATACAGGACCCCAATTATCTGTTAGGGTGTTGTAAGAATGATGTTTTGTGTAAAAGCAATTATGTCCAGGAGCAAAAAAGCAGCTTGAATATTGAGCAGGGGCAGGTAACATTAATCACAACCACCTCTCGGGTTTTGGGGGTCACGCTGGCTGTGACGGGGATAAGGAAATATTTTCCCCAAAGTGCAGCTTAGTTTTATAGGAAAAAGGAAGCTCTATAAATTGAAGTGGAGCAGACCGTGCCCTTCATTCAAAAGGTTTCCCCACAGCACACACACCATGTCCACTGCATCATTCCTACGAGTCTTTATTTAAAGCCTAAGACTGTTTTTTCCCCCCCTTCAGTAAAACCTCAACACTTATTATCCAGTGAAGTTTATTTCCAGCTGATTTGTATCTGGAGTGATGTGGTTTTGACACACCTGCTGGCCGTGTTCGGCAGTTTTCACCTTTTAATTCCTGAAAAATGATTAAAAATAAAGCTGGATTTATTTGAAACAAGGATTTGTTCTCTGGAAGTAATTAGAAGGTGATGTCCACGAAACTCATAAAAGGCATTGGTATAATGGTGGTAACCATAGAAACCATGTGGCTGGAGTAGTCTTCTGGGAGACGTGCTTTAATAATACATTGGCCAAAAAAAGAGGGCAAATACAATATCTCTCTATAGAAAAGTCAATGAATATGACTCCATTTTAAGGAGCTGGATTCATAAAGGCATATATCCTGATAAAGAAAAAATTACTCTTTGGCAAAACATTATCTATAATGCCATTTTTTTAGTTGATTTAATATATAGTTGAAAACTAAAAAAATAACTTAATCATACAGGTGTAGCACATCAAGTTGGAAAATTTGCATATATTGTTTTATAGACATGTTGAAACATGATTTTTTTTTTGCCCTCCAGCAGGGAAAAAAAAAATCCTTTCTGACGATGACTACCATTGGTTTCAGCTGTCAGTTTGTCAACAAAACACACTAAATCATAGGTCAGTAAAAGGTTTTATTTAAAAAAAAAAAGTCTAGCAGGTTTTTAAAAAAAAGAAGGTCAGTTATGCTAGTTTGACTTTGACAACCTTAACATGTAGATGTGTTTCAGAATTCGGTGTGTTTCAGTTCAGAAAAAAAATAAGTTGACCCACACACTAACTCTAACAGATCATCAGTAGTAGCATTAGTTTAAATTACCTGACTAACCACCGTGTTCAAACAATCACTTATTAATAAAATAAACATCAAGCCTGAAAACATAAAACTGTAACAGACTGAATGTTCTTTTCTTTGGGAAATTTTGGTCTGTTTTTTTTATTATTATTATTTGGTGTTGAATCTTGAGAAAATTGAACATAATCTTTGCTCTGTTAGCTAGTAGAGCTGTTATCAGTCAGTTGCTATGGCAACGGCTCTGTTCTTCACTGGGTTTTTTTGTTTTTTTATTTTTGCCTCCGCTACAGCAAACTGCACTGAATTAATAATATTTACATCTCCAGGGTTTATTTAGTTTGATGGTGTCCAGACTTTTTGCACCGAGGGCCAAAATCCCCAAGCTGAAAGTATCAGGGGCCAAAACTTGATCCCCCCTCACTTCCCTGGCCCCCAATTAAAACAACTAAAATATTATTGTAAGTTCTTTATCTTTTACCTGCACAAGAATAAATTAAACATGTAATATTTTACAATTTTGCCTTAATGTTTACAGTTATTTAACATTTTGGACTTATTATTTTCTATTTTTCAAGTCTATAAAATGTTTTTAGTTTATTTCCAGCAATGAAAATAAGAATTTTCTTTTACAACCTTTGCTGTGTTTAGCCTAATGCTACACAAAATTAATCCAGTTAATTTGGACCCTTTGGACACCCCCGATAGGGGTAATGGGATTGATTTACCTCAGCAGCTATGGATTGCAAGTAAAAGAATCGTGTTTTTACCCTCCATCCGCAAAACAATAACATTCAAAGTGTTTATACAATGTATGGTAATGTAAATGAATAAATAAATAAATAAGTTGGCACCTGAATTAGATTTATTTAACTGGTAATTAAAGGATAATAAAAGGCAGATTATCTTTCAGCTGACAACAGGTTGTTTATTCCCAACTGATGTGATGCTGAGTAGCTTCTTGTTTCTTAAACAAACGTATTATGTACTAGAAAGTACATAACATCAGCCGTATAAAAGTGCCTGGAGAGAAAATGAATCACCTAGAATGTGTAAGAATGGCCCAGTCTGAGTCCAGATCTAAATCTAATTGACTTTTTGTGACAGGAATTTATATTTCATGTTCTCAGTTGTTTTTATTGAAGTGGAAAGCTGGCAGAAACATAAACAAGGCAAAGGTCTCTTAAATCCTTTTGTTTTTACGCAAAAGGAAGAACAAGCAGTTATTTAGAAAATAAAGTTCTGGTTTCATGAACAACACATATTGATGAAGATGCATTTTTGCAGATGCAATTTTCTGCTGGCATTATCAAAACGACCCATACGGACGTCCTCCGCTGCCTTTTTAACAGAGCTCACTTTGATTTAAATTCGAAAGCAGCTCTATGTGACTTTTTCAGTGCTCAAGAACTGATTGTCATTATACATCTTTGTCCATAGTAACATTCAATCTTCTGCATAACTCTTGGGTGCAGGCACTCAGAGTTGTTACACAATTAGCCTTGAAGTAGTTCAATTTTAGCCTGACACTTTAAGAAGCTCTGAGCCGGGTGAAAAGACACTTCAATTTGTCCAATTCCACACTTCTGTGGATATGAGTAATCATCCAGCTATACTTGCTGATTGGCTCTGAGCAGAAGCTGGTACTGAACAGCAGCAGCCTGCAGAAGATATACTTCATATGTGTGTTTTTTTTTTTTTCCTGCTCAAGGAAGAAAAAGAAATTGTAGTGAAATCACACGAAGACGCACAAGAACTCCAAGAATAGGAAAAGCAAATACTAAAGCAGAACGTCAACAACTGCTCCCCTGAATTGAGAGGCTTTCTCACATCACTGCTGCAGGTAAACTAACATTTACCTTGAAAATTAGTAATTTTTCTGTTTTTTCTTCCTGCAAAACATTTATTTGAGCTTTAAAAACAAATTAACCCTGAAACATTTCATAGATGTGAAGTTTTAAGAGCTTTTCTTTTTGTCACACCTGAGCTCTGCACGCACTCATTATTTGCAGCTACAAGGCTTTTAAAAACAAGGAATGAAACACTTAGATATGTAAAAAAAACAAAATGTTTGTGATAGAAAATGCTACTTTTTCTTATTTTGACTTCAAAATATGTATCTTGTCACGTTATTTGCAGTGAATATTTGCTTAAATAAAAAGCTAATAGTGTTCAAGGTTGCAACTTTGGATCACATTTCGTTGAGCTACAGAATAGATTTATAAAACGTTGACTTGTTCTTAAATGTCTTCATGGCTCCACCATGTTTCTCTTACTGCGCCTGTCGCCTCCTTCACCGACTCTAAGGTCAGCTGACCAGCTGCTCCTGAAGATGAAGCTCAGAGGTGATTAGACTTTTGTGGTCGCATCCAGATGTTAGGCAGGCTCATTCACCGTCTACCTTAAAACCTTTTTTAAGACTCTTAACATTTCCCTGGCATTCATCTTCATTACTCATCACTTCATTCATCACTTCATCTTCAGGAGCAGCTGGTCAGCTGACCTTAGAGTCGGTGAAGGAGGCGACAGGTGCAGTAAGAGAAACATGTTTGTTGTTTTGTGTGAATTGTTGTCTAGTCAACTGCAGGTTTTTAAATTTACCCCCAGGGGCATGAGGAAAGTTTTCCTTTTCCTTTCCATCGCAATTTAGTTTAACGAGTAGTTAGTTTAGTGAAGAAGTTGTTTCTTCTTACATTTATAGGCGTATTAAGTTCTGTTGGCTGCTCTTGGCAGTTGCTGGTTACCATGGTAACCAGCAACTGCCAACTTCTCCCCCTTTTCTGTTCCTGTCCGTAACTATGGTATGTATTAGGATCAGCTCTGTCTTTTCTTTACAAGGACTAAATTTTAACTTACATTTTAGACAAATTTAATAACATAATTATTGTACAAATATTAACTACTGCTAACATGGGAAGCTATTGCTTTGTAGTTTGTTTAGGATCATTTATTGTATTTTATTTAATGTACCAGGGCAGAAGCTGCTGGACTGACGATAACCACCAACTTGATTTTCTCTTTTCTTAGAATAAAATGAACCTGAATGTGTCTGTCATAAAGTCAACCTATTTAACTTATCAAATATATACACATTTAAAGGGCCTCAGTGAAAACATGTTTACATATTTTTAACGTTTTGCTGCAAAAACAGATTGAAAATTGATTTATTCACTGCATGTTTGTGACTGTTTGTCAGGCTGAGATGGAGACGTACATAAAAATGACTCTTTATTAAACATTCAGACTACCAACACAAAAAAGGCACAATCAAAACTGTCAGATGACTTTATTACCTCATGAAAATAACTCAGAAATAAAAAGTTCAAAATAGTTTGGATGTAGTTTTTCTTTCTGTCCTTCTCACTTAAAGTTGGTTTACATCTTAGTGGGGATAAAAAGTCCATGTTTGGCCTGTTTTGCTTTTGCATATGCAGAGAGGTTTGCGGTGCATTTGTATCCTAAAGAAAAATATATAAAACTTCAAATATCTCACAAACAAGATACGAACATACATGGAAAAACCTTAAAACCTTATATAAAAGCAGAAAGTACGATGGCCACCATAAGAAAACCTTTCAGTATTCAATTATGTCGCCTGAACTGTTCAGTACATTATTTCGAGGGAACTCAAAAGTTTTCCAAGGGAATGCAAAAGAAAAACAATTTTCCCATGACCCTAAGGGGGCGCCGTACTTTACAAATAAATTGGATTGGATTTCCTATTTTTCTCTTTTCTCTAGTTACATTAAGTTTGATATTAAGAACATAATAACAGTTTGTGAGGCATCAATCTGTTTCACAGCAAACTTATTCAAGATCCGAAACATGAGTTTGCACAAGCTGCATGTTCACATAAAATTTAACAACACTTAAAATAACTTTTAGATTTTGCAACAAACTGAGAAGAACATATTGAACATCTACAGTACTAAGTCTCCTGACTGCGCTCCAACTCAGCAGTAAAACATTTAAGATGAAGGATTCCTCGGACCAAAAGCACTTTGTTTAGGGTTCTTGACACGCCAACACACGGAGGGAGAAACGGAAAATTGATACAGTGCATTTAATTTTTTATTGTGTCAATGCTGCCCCAGCCGTCGTCACAGAGGTCAAAGTGATTGTCTTCCAATTTACTGACAACGCCAGAGTTGATGTGGCCGCTGCACAATTTGTTGTGTTTCCTTATTCTCTATCGCAGCGATGATGCTGTTTAACTGTGACCCCTGACCTCTGTCTCTTGCACATTTTTCATACATGTTGAGATTTTTCACATTTTTCTTACTTTACAATCACAACAGTTAATCTATTTTATTGAACCTCACTTAATACAGATGGATTTTTTATAAGAGTTTATTAATGTGTATTCTGCTCATTTTAACACTCCACAACCATTTTATTTAATTATAAAGCTTTAAAAAGTGTCAAAAGTAAAATAAGATATATTTTGGCAAACATCACAAGAAGATGAGATCATTTTCCGGCTTCTTTTTCTCTGATATTTGCAGCACATTTTTAACTTTTTTCTCGTTTTCCCAACTTTTAACTTTTCAACATAATCTGAAAACAATTTTGACGTTGAATAATAAGGAGTCATTTGTAGTGATTCCAATTTAAATCCTATTCAAAAATAGTTCTTTTATCCAAAATGTGAATTGTCACCTGCTCAAAATAAAAGTCCTTTTTTGCCAAAAGTGATTTATATGTATTATTTTGTCTAAATCATCTTTTGTTTTGCCACAAAAAGGCCATTACATTAGGAAGGTGACCAAATAAAAGGCTGTCATAACTCATATCGTCCACGTATCTCTAAGGAGTCGTTGTGGATGTTGATGCTGGTGGCAGGAATAAATCTGCAGACCTCTGAATGAAGGTCGTTGCTGTCTGAAAGTCTCATGTCTGTCAGAAGGTAAGGTAATTTTATTTATATTGCACATTTTCAGCAACATGGCAAGACAAGGTACAATATTCCATAGAAACCTTTCCTGGATAATGCCATCATTTATTGGCCAGCTCTGCTAATCCAACTCATTTGCTTTTGCTGCTTCTCTTTAAATCTATGCCAGGGCAGAGAGACGCCGGGTTGAGGATCCTTGTCCATAATGATCGATGATAGAGATTGATCGATGGAACATAAAGACTCGTTTTCAACTCCTCTACAACTGGGGGTCATAGTTCAGGTATTATTTCAGCTCTTGAGCTAATCAGAAGATCCCGGTTTCAAAAAAAGATACCTTGTTACCATGGTTACACTTCAAAACAACAGTCCTAGCTGCACAGCATCTAAAACCAAAGGGAAAGCTAATAGAGACAAACCAAAGACAGCAGCTGTAGAAGAAAATGGTCTGCAAGGTATCGACTCAGGTGGTTGGTAAAAAAAATTGCACACTTCATTTTTCAGATTCCTACTTGTATAAAATCATACATCCAATTTCTTCTCCCTGCTCTGCTTTGTGATGATCTGTCTGTGGTTGTGACAGGAAAAATGTGAAGAAATTTAAAAGTATAAATACATTTGCAAGGGAGTGTTGTAGGAGTGATGTTTAAAACTTAGAGGATCATACACCTGCAGGCACAATCTATAAAGAAACATTTGTCATATTCTGATGAAGGAGGGGGCGGCAACAGCTTTGGGAATCTTTTTTTTTAAATTACTCACAGTCTACACAGAAAGAAAAATCTGTTTCCTTTTGAAAAGAGCACCAATGCAACAATGAGTAAAAGTGTACCTGCTGAAAGCTGCGTTACAACTGCTGTGACTGTCAAGAAGTGCCAAAGGAAAAAGTGAGTCATCTGCATACGTTAGTGTAAACTGTAGGGGTAGATATTAAGATTCAAATTTAGATAGGAAAGTTTATATAATTTAGTTTTTCTGTATCTCACCAATGGCTCCATGTGCTATAATCTTTAGGGAATTGATTGATGCCTTCATCTCCTCATGGTGACCTCAATAAAGAGTTTTTTATTTAAAAGTTTGTGGTCGGATCTATTGGGGCAACTATTCCTGAATAATGTTTTCATCCTGTACATATAAAGCCAAATACTTAAAACTTACCTGCCATATGGATTATGCTAAGCACAACACAAAGTATTGCTCTTTTTATAACAAAGCTTTTATAATAATCAGAACCAAGTTTATCTAGAGACCTTTACCAAAAAGCAGACCCAAATCAGTTTATATTTAATTCAGTTTATTAAACTTAGTTAAATATAGCAAGCATTTATGAAGCAAAGTGATCCAAATCCTGGTCTTATTGTTTCAAATAAATGTGTTTAATTGAAATGAAATCAAATGAAACTGAGAACTAAATAAATTTTGTTGAATACAGCAAATGAGGAAAATCTTTTTAAAGTTCGGATCCACAATGAATAGCATCCATTGTTTTTTTATTTTCTTGGCCCACAAGTACTTTTGACTGCATGATTTTGACAAAAAGTTTGGACGCCCCTGGTTTAAAGTAAATTTCCATAAATTTCCAAAGGAATGTTGCAGTCTGACTGATTATAGGTTGTTCAGTGGTTGGAGCAGGACTCTTAATGCAACCAGCATCATGACTTCCAACCATATTAACCTTGAAAGACTCCACTGCTGAAGGAAAACCATGTTGATCTTCATTATAAAGTATAATGTTAAGTTTGATTTGTGATTTTAGGAAGCATTTCCACTGGTACGGTGCAGCAGGAAGCTAATTATGCTGATGTGTGCAGTCCTGAGCCAGAAGATCATTTTTTTAATGTGCTGGTGCAATAATAAAGCTTTATCATAATTGCTTTAGGTAATAGGTGAAAGTAAGATAGACTATAATCCTTCAAACATTTGATTGTTTCAAATCTGTAATGCTTCTGCAAATATGATTCACAATATAAATACAAGAATTAAAAAAAGTCTTGGTTGACCGAGCCAGTTATAAAATAAACTGCACAGTGTGAGCTCATCTGAAGATAATTTCATCTCGGTTTGTCTGCCAAACATGCTCTGACCTTGCAAAAAAAGAACATATTCAATAATGGAGTGGTTTATGGCTGCAAAGGCTAATGGATGCGTTTGTGACTTCAGAACTGAACAAGCAATGCCCCTTTTAATGATGAAATGTGCAGCGTTTCCACCAATTTGTGACATTAAAACCATCAGCCTACAATTTACAGCTCCTTGTCAGGCTGTCAAGGAAACACTGTTCATGCATGAAGCTCACTTGATCTCAGAAAATCTTTTGTGTGAATTGTATTTACACCATTGATATTTCCCCCTAAACATTTTACATGTTTATTCAAACTCACTAACATTCTAAACGAGGCTGGTGTCTTTTAGGCTGGAACAATATTTTTGTAGGTAAATCTGTTCACTTAAAATCAAGTGAATAGATTTCCTCAGAGTGTTACAAGTACATAATTCCTGCAGATGTTCACAACATTGTCACCAGTCTTCAGTGAGATTTTACACTTTGACACAAACAAACCACTACACTACAAAAACACAAAATCTTACCAAGTTATTTTGCTCTAGTTTCTAGTTCTAATATCTTTGCACACTTGAAACAAGACAGAACTAACATACATGTAACTTTTTACCAAGCTTTGGAGGCTTATTTTAAGTAAATAATTCCTTAATATTGGTTAAATAGTACTTGTTCCATTGACAGATTATTTCATTTTTAAAAAGACAGTTTTCACGTTATAATTTATCTGGCAATGAAACAAGTACGTTTTCAGAAATATTAAGGAATTAAATGTTTAAAGTAATCCTCTAAATCTTGAAAAGTTACTTTTAAGTTAGTTTGTTATTTCAAGCGTATTAAGATATTTGCACTAGAACCTAGAGCAAAATAACTTGGTAAGATTTTGTGTTTTTTGCAGTGTGCACTAACTCAGCTGCTCTCCCTAAAGGGCCGTCCTAATTTTTCATATTTGGACAGATTAACGTCAAAGAAGCGAGTTTACGAGACAATGTGTTGTCTAATTTTGTGGTTCTCAACTTTTGATTGGAAACTTAGAAACTCTGCTGCCCCTGATATTCTCTGCCAACCCTGCATGGAGATGCATTCAAGAGCAAAAATGTTTTGGCATTTTCTCCAGAGCACTCAGACCTACTTTAGCCTTTCATAAAATAAAAAAAGTTATTTTTGTTGCCTAAGCTGTCACGTGGTATATGCAGGGTAACAGAACCATTACGTTTTGCATGCTACACGTGTTCTGTGTGCTTCACAAGTACATGTTAAAATAATTAGCCATGAAGTCTGGTTTCAAAAACCTCCGGAACATAATGTCTCAAATGTCCAGGCACTGCCCGTCACCTAGCAACCCAGGCCAAGTCCAGCACATTACCTAGCAACCCAGGCCAAGTCCAGCACATTACCTAGCAACCCAAGACAAGTCCAGCACATTACCTAGCAACCCAGGCCAAGTCCAGCACATTACCTAGCAACCCAAGACAAGTCCAGCACATTACCTAGCAACCCAGGCCAAGTCCAGCACATTACCTAGCAACCCAGGTCAAGTCCAGCACATTACCTAGCAACCCAGGCGGAACTCAAGCATGTTTGGTCGGCTGGTTTTACGGCCGTGTCAAGTTAAAGTCGAGTGTATTTGCTTAGCACATTTCATAAAATAGGCGGTTTAAAGTGCTTTACATCATAAAAACACAAAAATACAAAGTCATAGAAACAGTCAACAATCAAAGCATTTCACGTTGTCATTGTTAAACATTAAAACGTTGAATAATGTTTCATTTATAATGTTTCATTTATAATGTTTCAAAAGCAACTCTTAATAGGTGTGTTTTAGTATAGATTCAAAGGAACTCAGTGTTTTGGCCGTTTTGTTTTCTTGAAGTTTGTTCCAGATTTGTGGTGCATAGAAGCTGAATTCTGTTTCTCCATGTTTGGTTCTGGTTCAGGGATGCACTGCAGACCAGAACCAGAACACTCGAGAGGTCTGGAACAGCAGATTTTTAATGTATTGTGATGCTAAACCATTCAGTGATTTATAAATTAACAGCAGTATTTTAAAATCTATTCTCTGAGCAACAGGTATCCAGTGTAGTGACTTTATATGTGCTGTACAATGGCTGCTGAAAAAGACAAGTGTTTTGTTGTTAACTTACTATTCAGAAACCACTTGCTGCATTCCTGTTGGTTGTGCGGGAGGCTCTACTTCTGCTTTTCAAAGATATACGGTTGTATAATTGCGCATCTGTTTGCAGCCATTTTCTTGTGCTAGTATAAATGTTGAGTTGGCCAACAACAGATCATTTGGATTTAAAATGACAAGAGGCTCTAAAACATACAGAAAAAATTCAGGCCGAAATTACAAAATTAAAATCTAATCTGATTGTAAGAATGATTTTGTGTAAAAAATTGTAATGAGTGTGTTTTGTATAGCGCATAGGCCTATCCTAACCTGTTCAAGGAATCATAATAGGTCACCTTTAGCATTGATCAGCTGCTGCAAACATTAGATTTTAGGAGAAGAAAAATAATTATTGTTCTGCATCAAAGAATCACATTATTTAGGGCTCTTGGTGTTTGGGTTTCTCATTAGAGTAAATTTTGTGCACAATTAGGCTCTCACTGCTTTAAAAACTGTGAAGTGCTGTAGGCATTAAATCTATAGAATATTTAGATGTGGAAAATGCCTTCATGTGAAAACCAGACTCTTTTTCTGCGCTTTGCTTCATACAGACGATTCTCGATGCTTGTTAGCAGCAGTGAAAACAAACTAAAGTTACTCATATGTTCTGAGTGAGTGATTCTGTAATAAAAGTGTCCAGACATGACAGTTAAGTCTGGAGCAATGCGGCTCAAAGATTGAAATGTTTTTGCAGTTTGACTCTAAAAAGCATCTTTGCCTTGGAATTAGTTGCTCTGGGATTCTGCATCTGCTCATTAGTCCCATTGTAGAGACTGATTGAAAATGCATTAGTCAGCTGCTTGTACACATTCGGAGGCAGACTGTGTGAGGGTTTCTTCTTGTTGGCTCTATGAAAGACCCAGACACTTATCAATTTATCAAACCTCTGTCCGACATTGAATCTCTTGCCTCAAGCAAGTGATGATCTAATAAATCTGATAAAGTTTTGTCCATGTGCTAATCGGATTTTGAGACCAGTACCACACGTTTGTGACCTTTGACATTTTCTGAGGGATGGGTACAGAGACTTTATACCACAGATAATTAATTATCCCCTTTGCCTTTCAGTCACGTTAATGTTGTCAAACACTAAAACGAATGATGCTAAAACTCAATTTTAAAGACGTTATTACAGTAAAACGAGTCCAGTGTGAGTAAATAATGTTTAGTGTTATTTGTTTATATAAATTCTCACTTTGTTTTCATTCGTACTACTGGAAAAAATGTATAAAACAAACTTCTCTTTTGATGCAGCAGCATAATCTGACACAAAACCTATTTCTGTTTTGAGCACATATATTAACACATTTATTTAATTTAAAAAAAATATGAAGTTATCCAATTAAAGCATTTTGGTAATTGGCAATGCCTGAACTCGATTTGTAATTAATTAATTAGAAGCTCTACATTTTTATTTGGAAAAAAATACATTTTAAAATGACAAAGTTGCTCTTTTCTCTTATCCACTCTTCAAAATGGAAAATACAAGCAAACATGGCATTTAAGTAGTAAAGAAATGTGTTCTAAATGTTGTTATAAGAAAATAACTGAGAGGTTTTGTTTTTATTCTGTTAAGTTAGGTTTTTGTCTGGTTTTCTGTTGTCCTGTCTGATTGTTCCCAGCTGTGCCTCGTTACCTGGTTACTCTCTGTGTATTTAATGCCACCTGTGTTTCTTGCTCTTTGTGGGTCCTTATCTATTCTGTCCTCAGTGTATTTCTGCACCAGTTGCTTCCAGTACTGAGCTGTTAGCCTCCCCTCATTCTGTGCTGCCTGGACTTTGGATTATTGTGTTTTCATCATTAAACCATAATTTCTCTCATTAAACTGGATCTACTCATCACCTCAAACCTCACACCTTGACAATAACTAACCTTCTACAAACATGTTGAGTTTAATAAAGTTTACTGAGATCCAAAATTAAACCCTGTCTTTGGGTCAGATGAGACTAAAATTCAGCATTTTGGTGATAAATGGTTCATGTGGGTCAAACTTTAATCTACTCTGGTTCTTTCTCTTCACTCCTCTGTCTGTGGTTTCCCTGATATTCATCCAGACAAAAATTTACATTTAAGACTGAGAATTATTTTCATTTCCTGAGAAGTATTTTATTTTTTGGAGCTTCTCAGTTTCTGTCTCATAGTGATGCAGGTGAATATTACTACCCTTCAATATTCACCTGCTATAGTACTTGGCATTGTGAGACCAGGGGGTTTAAAATATAAATCTGAAGGTCTTTGCCTTGAGATTTATTCTGTATATTCGGTGAACTGTTTCTCCAGACACAAAATGAAATTTTCAGGGCCATCATTGATCTAAATCCTATAGAAAACCTGAGGTAAGCTGAGAAAAAGAACCAGAGCGGACCCGGGATAATCTGGAGGAGTGGCTCTCAATCTGAAGCAAATGAGGCACTAAAACTTTATTACTTCCTCAGAATGAAATAAAAACATAACTATTTAATATTTCTAAAAGTTTCAAGAGACTGATGTTTGAGAAACTTTCCAAGTTTAGAGAAACGACCATCAGAAGACTGAGAAACATTGTATAAACTGTTAAATCCTGCCTTGGTGCATTATAATCAGCTTGTTTTTTGTTTTATAAAAACGTTTTTGGGACAAAAGTTTCCTCTGTCAGTAAAAATGTGTGTCCACTTATATAGTTTGACATTTAACACATCGTGGGAGTTTTTGTTATTTTGTTTTTTTAAAGTGTCATGTGTTTTCCATATTGATATTTTATAGCTAAATCCAGTAACTATGCTTCCTCCAGTTTTCATAAAAATGCTCTATAGATCAAATATGACATAAAAGAGATTTGACTTTGTAATTTAATGCCTTGTCTCTTTAACCCTTTATGACGTAATTTTCAAATCTGTGCCTGGATATTGTTGCTTATTTCAATTGTTCGCAGTTCTTTTAATGTCCTGTGAGTAAATATATATTTGTCCATTTATCCATAACAACTGGGACTTTCAATATCTAGCAAGTTATTTTTGCAAGAGTGCCCTTCAGATTAAATTGTCTCCCTGCTGCTGCTGCTGGGTGAAATTACCGTAATAACCCGATATCGGCTGGGAAGCGCAACGTCTCCCCTTTCAGAAACAGCTGGAATTTTTCGGATAGAGCAACGTGTGGTGGAATTACGGTACTGAAAATTTGGCTGGATTGTTGCCGCTACGTTTTGTCTGGAATAGTTAAAAACTCCAGTTTCGGGAAGTTATCACAACATGGCTCCTCTATTAACACTTTAGCAAAGTTTTTACCAGCATTTCTGTTCCAAGGAGCTCAGCAGATGCAAAATCCAAGCAGGTGTTTGCTAATTGCTGCTGGTTAGTCTGAAGGAGCCGATTAGGGGAGGCAGAAACTTGTAACGACTGAGGAGGAGTTTCATCTTGAAAGTGTAGCTACAGGTCCACCCCTGCGTTTTTAGCAGCTGAATGGTTGCCATGGAGATTAAATATTTTCACAAACATGCATGACAGAATGGAGGGAACACTCCAGCTATGTTTTTGATGAGGGAATAACAAGAAGTAATTCTCAAAAATAGTTGGTTTTAAATGATACTGCCCCTTTAAATGGCTGTTACGTCCCCAAGATCAAAGGGTTCAGGGGCGGTAACATAAAAATGTGTCCAGAGAAAATAAGTGGATTATAAAATGATTTATTACAAAAAAGATGGCTTCACAAAACCAAAACACAATACAATTTAACCAAAACAAAAGAAAAGGACCAACAAATTTAAGAATGGTTAACTGCAAATTAAATTACAAAATGTTCAAACAAGTCAGTCTAAAGTAAACTCAAAAACAAAGAACACACAAAGGGAGCACCAAGCCTCCCAAACTCCAGCTTCGAGAGAACAGTCTAGAACAGACACAAACTGCTTAACTGAACAAGCAGAACCAAAATAGTTCAAAACTACTCAAAGCAGTTACAGGCACCAAAGGTGGGGGGGCAGCTTCTCTTCCTGCTAGCTGCCCCACTGGAGGAATGTGCAGGAGCCTTTTATGTGGTCCAGTTGGGCCTCATCAGCTCTGATTGGCTTGACAATCCTCTGCTGGTCCAATGAGGTCGCTGCTCCTCTGCAGCCTTCAGGCTTTCTAACAATGGCTTTCTAATTCTTCTGATGAGTCAGGAAAAGTTGCCTGAACTTTAACTGCTCCTCTCTGGGGCAGCAGGCGGTGCTTTTTAAAGGAGGGGGTATTTCTGGAATCGTAAACAGGTTTCCAAGAAGGAGAAGAAAAAGCACAATGGCTCTTTTAACGCTTCTGAGGTGAATCTTCCGGTGAAAAATGGGAAGCATGGTGGCAATCTCTGAAATCCAGCAGGCAGCTGTGTGAGGAGTTTTGAGCCTTTGACTGAAGTGCATCCAGATGGTCGTCGCTCTCCCCCAGCAGGAATGCAGTGTTCTCACACATTCACCCAAATAATACAAAAAAACCTCACGGGTTTAAAACGCCTTCAAAAATGTATGTCACCCCCTGGAAAAAAAAAATGTGTTCCTGACTCACTCTAAATTAGAGAAATCCTCATTTTCAGCCAGGCTGGGTTTAAAATATTAAAATAAGAGTTTGAGGCCACATCAGCGTGATCCAGTCTGCAGCCTGTGTGGCTGACACATTCAGCTTTACTGGTTCGCGGCTGCAAATATGAAGCCTGCTCCAAAACTGATAAACTCTGTCCACTGCTAGTGTTTACACAAGGTTTAAGCCTTGACATATGTTTTGGAAATGAACATCTGCTGAGGCTGGTGATAATCCTATAGGCAGCCCATTAAACACCAGAGGTTCACAGATAAGATATACAGTATCCCCGCATCCCCACTCTGCTGCTATCATCTTGACACTGAATTCCCATTACATGCATGAGGCTGAACTCTAAAGCTGTCTGTGGCTAATGCTACTTATCTGGCCTGAAACATTAAGCAAGATCTATTCCGAGGTTAAATTCACACTGATGACGGCTTTAATCATTAATCTTATAAATGTTTCTCTCATTTAGAAATCCGGCAGATGGATTTTTGGGGAGACAAAAGCAGATATTGTGGGTTGAGTTTCCTCTAAATCGTTGAGCCCATCTCTGGATTTCAGAGAAAGATAATACGACCCGTGTTTTTATTTTATTCTGCTGTGTTTTATGCGCTCCTAAAGCTGCCACTAACTATGTGATAATGACTGAGCATCTCATTGCAGTGACCTTACAACTTTTATACATCGACATAAAGACAGCAGCTGCTGGGAGGAGAAGGTATAAAGTTTGTCTGATTTAATATTTTTCTTTAATTACAAGGACAATTTCTCACAAAGCAAATAAAGAGAGTACTCAGAGTTCATTTTTAAAGTTTGAGCATAAAACTACAATTTATGAATATACGACTGTGTCTCAATGAATTTTAATTTAATCAAAAATGTAGTTTATTGGAATAATTAAATTTAAAGAGTGGAGCTTGTATATTACACACATTTATTACCTGGGTGATATTTTTAAGCATTAGTTTTGGGTTATTTTCATGACTATTGCTTATAGATGTTGAAGCTAATAATAAATACTGTCAATCAATAACAATCATAGGGAGACTGCTGACTTGACAATTGTTCAGCTAAGCAGCTGTTGAGTTTTCAGAAACTGTATCCAAATGTATTCTGCACATTTTTTCCAGATTTTACTGCAAATTTTCTCAAAATTGGTCAAAAACCTTAAGTTTTTATGACTGTTTAAGTGACCGCTGCCTCAATCTTACTTGATTTTATAGTCCATAATTGAAACGAGTAATAAGAATTTACATTTAACATCAGACATTAGTGCTAATATTGTAAAAATTCCTCCGTATTTCAGCCTCTGATGCCTTTTTGCCGATTTATAATCCTGGATAAATGCAGATCTGTTGAACTGGTTTGTTTCCTTCCTGGTTTGTTTTTGACTTTTTCTCAAAGATTCCTTGTGAGTTTAGTTTGCGGCCCAGTCGGGTAATTGAGCAAAGTCAAAACATTGATAAAGCAGGTTATGGTAATGCATTGACTCTGAACATTTGGAAACTAATTTCCAAATGAAATGCAGTAAATACTCTTCTCTGTCAAAGGAAAAGTAATATTTATAATCGATGTCCACAAAAATCTTTAAGTATCACAAAATCTTGAATGAGGCTTTTAGTCACAGTCTTCCTGAGGCTTGTGCAGCTTTTTTTAACCAGACTTTTTCCTTCCACTACACTTTCCATTAACAGGTTTATACCAACAGAAAGCTTCTTCAGAGGCCTGCTCTTCTTCTTGAGGTTAACAGATATCAATATTATTTTGATTGTGAGGGTCATAAAAGTCTATAATAAAATATTTGTGAGAATTAAATGCATATATATTTTTAATCGTGTTTTTAATCTAAATTTCTAATAAAGGAAGTTATAATCATCAAAATAATCAGTATGTGTAATGTGTTAACATAAAATATTTGTTTCAGTTTTAAATAAACTTTTCAATAATGTTATAATTTATTGATTTGCACCTGTATATATTTCTCATTATGAGCCCGTGTCTTTATTTTATTTCACTTCAATGAAACATCCTTTGCTCAGAAGTGTTAATGACGCTCCGCATTCAGTCAGAGAGATATTTTAATAATGTGAACTCAGCCTCCTCCTCCAGTGACAAGAGCATTGTAGGTGTGCTTCACGACTCTGACATTTCTGTGTGGACCTGGAGAAATGTAAAGACATGAAGGCATACATGAACAGGATTGTTATCCGTGGGTGGAGAAGGAACGAGCTGACGGAGGAGAAGGTGACAACAAAAGTCGCTTTGTGCGCAAACGATGGAACGATGTTGGCTGTCCGGCGTTGTCCATGACGGGATGCTTGACAGTCACAACAATGCTGCGTTCTGAAACAAGACATATCAATTTAACGTGACGTGCATTTCAGCACAGACAGGGAAATAGTTGCTCACAACAAGCAATTATAGTCAGAATGTATTAGCATATATGTGAGTGGCTTTAAATAAGTAGGAGCTGTGGAGAAGTTTAAAAGTAAGATTAATTAATCAAGTACTTTACATTTTGCATTGGTTTTATACTGGTACAAACCGAAATATTCCCTCCAGTTAGTGAAATATTAAATCAAAGTACGTGATATCTTGAAATTCTTTTAAAAAATCTTGTATTTTGAGCTCCAAATGGCTCAATGTGTTCAGCAAAGCTTGTGTACGAACAAGAGGTCTCACTTCGACATAAATTACAGGGGAAGTTTCTGAGTCTAATGGATTTTTGTTTAAAACAAGCTTGTTTTTCATTCAGTGAAAGTAGCTGAAGTAAATAGAGTATCCAGGAATTTCACTAAAGTAAGAGTGTTAATACATCTACAAAGTAGGATGTAGAAAAACTACTCCAAAAAGGTTTTTTTTTCCCCAAAAAGCTTTTCTGAATCAAACTTGTACAACCCAGTTCAGTCTATGAGCAGTTAACAAAGAAATGTGGCTGGAATTTATTGATTATATGTTTTCCAAAATTAAAACAAATACCAAAATATTTTAAAAAATGTGGTTCAAATATCTTTAATTTTTTTTTATTTAATGTCAGCCATAATGCTCAGTAAATTTATTTTTATTATTTACAATTCACAAGTATGTAATTTTTGATCAATTCTGTAACTTAGATATAATATGTGACTACGTTACATATTATTCTGTGCAATTTGTTATTGATAATTTGTTATTTTTGCAGAATGTTCCACAGGAATTTCATGTTAAATGAGGTTCAGTGCTCTTTAAGTGCAGTAGATTCATTGATTTTCCAAAAGTGTAGCTGCTATAAATAATCATGATTTTACTGTTAACCAAAATAACTGTAGTGATAAAGTTTTTATGATTGAGCAGCCCAACAATGTTGCATCATTTAATGTATTAATGGTTCATAGATATTGTTTTCTGTGTAGTTTGCATGCTGCAAAGTTACGTCCCAACTCAACATGCATTTATAGCAAATCTTTATTTTTTTATAACTAAGGGGATTTAGCATAATCTTTAATACAAAGTAAATATTTTTCTCCCTTTTCTGCCTGTTACTAAAAAGTCATTTCATTTCTTTAATGTTTTGGCTAAAACTGGCCTAAAATAAAATTAAACCCACAACATGTGGTTTGTCTCAACAACATTTCTCCCCAGCAGGGCCGAGTTAGAAATGTTGTATAATCGCCACTTAATTTGACATAGTGAACTTGTGAGGAAAACAGTTTATGTTTGAAGCTGCCAGGCATATGTGAGACCGACGTTCTCTCTTTTAAATCTGTGTTTCGGTCTCTACTAACCCCCTGGGAAATACATGGCACTTTATACGCTGAGCGCCGCCTCGCTGTAGCCACCAACTAGTTGCAGAGTTTGTCTCTCCGCTGTTCGCTGCTCCTGTTCTGTTTGAGCTCTGGGAGCTAAAATTAGTGGTGGAGAAAGAAACAACCCACGTAGTTCAACAATGAACTGCCGCACTATCAAAGCTGGGAGCGGAGAAGTGCTACATATTTACGTTGTTCTGAAAATCTGCTTGATTTTAGGGTCGGATAGAGTTCTGAAATTAATGCTGGTTTTTATTTGCAGTAAATTAATGTAACAGCTAAAAACGATAGAGAGAAACGTTGCTTGTGTTCTGAACGGCTGTTTACTGATTGTTTTAATCATTTAGTTCAGTTCAGTTCTGTGGTGTCCAAACCTTTTGTACTGAGGGCCAAAATCCACAAGCTGAAAGTATTCAGGGGACAAAATTATTATTTTTTCCCTTCCCAATTAAAAACACAAAATAATACAGAATATTATTGTGAATTCTCTCTCTTTTTACCTGCACAACAATAAATAAGACATGCAGTATGTTATGTCTGCCTTAATGTTTAGAGTTATTTAACATTTTGAGTTGTTATTTTCCATTTTTAGTTTTTAGTTTATTCCCAGGGACAAAATTAAGAATTTTCCTTTACAAGCTTTGGTGAATTTATCCAAATGTAATGAATGGGTGTGAAAAAGATGTTTGTAGCATGACTAGTAACATAATAATAATAATAAAAATCTTTGTGCTGTACTTAACATTTTTCATTGAAAATATTAAACTTGCCATGGAAAATATCATTCTAAAAAATTACAAAAAGTATTGGATGTCCATTGCATTGCAGTCAGAAGCCACACAAATTTAATGAAAGGGCCACAAATGGCCCCCGGGCCACACTTTGGACACCCTGGTTAAGATGTAACTGCAGGCTTTGCTGTCCAGACAAAGTTTTACTGACTTTGGGATTGTGTTCATAATTCAATAGTTGATTCATCCTGAAGTGGGTAATTCTGGGTTTTTGATTCCAGATCCAGAGTTGAACATGTGAGTGGATTGTAAAAAAAAAAGAAGAAGAAATAAGATAATTGAACTTGTATGTTCTGATTCTTCGGACTGACGGGTGTAAAAAAAAGCTGAACCTCCCTCTTAATTTAGCAGAGAGAGAAAGGAGAAAACAAATTAATGATTTACTATCTGAAACAAAATGTTGGAGTATCACTATTTCTTTATTTACAGTTGAAACCAGATATTTTCATACACTACAAAATTAAATTAACCTGTTTTTCTAACTATCTTACATTAAATCATTCTATAACTTTGTTTTGTCAGTAAGCAGGAGGAACAGTATCTTCCTTTATTAAATGCCAGATTTTGACTCAAATTAATTTAGTCAGTATTTGGTAGCACTGCCTCTTAAACTGTATGACTTGGGTAAAAATGTTTTGCATGCTAGCCTTTAGCCTAGCGCCTCGGTAAAGATGAAAACAACATGTAAGACTTTAGGCAGATATTTGGGTTCAGACATATATTTATAACATAATATTTAACAATCACTGGTTACAGAAACATGTCTGAAGGCCTGCACTGTTGCACATGAATGTCTTTATGTTATGTACATTGAAAATAAACGTGTGAAATAGGAAATTAGCAAGTGTAACAGCCAGCCTCAGTCGTTTATCTTTATATCTAGATTAGGGACACGGTCAGTCAGACGGAAATTGGAAATGTGACAAGGCATGTAAGTTGGAGAAGGAAAATGATACTCTTTAATTTCAGTCACTAGAGCGACTCAGATTCACTGAATCATTACTTTTAACAACCTGCAGAAAAAAAAACCCCACTGTCCCTTTGGGTTCAAATGAACTAGTTTATTACCTGTCTTCTTTGAAGAAAAGAAATATAAAGTCATTTAGAGTCCTTTTTTTCAAAACCTCCAACTTTAACAGTCTTTTATCACATTAACAATGTCTAAACTGTATTTTAAACAGTTTATTTTAATTGCAGAAAATGGAAATTTTCATCAAAAAATATGAATATTTCAAAGTGATCCTAAACTTTTGAGAAGTAGTCTAAATCCAAAATCTGCTGCAAGAGACGCATCATCCAATTTCATTGAGTTTGAGTTATTTTTCAAGAAGGCGTCGTATTTTTTTGTATAAACGAGAAGATAAGAGTGAATATTTGAATAACTAAAATCTCTCTGAGAGAAAACTTATGCATATCCACTCTGTATCTAAGAAAAGACACAGGGTGTCCATCTTCCTCTGTTACTTGATGTTTTCTGTTGCCAGTGGCGTCCCCAAATGGTGGCCAGGGGGGCCAAACCCACACCTGGAAAAACCCTGGAGAGGAAGCAAAGGAGATCAATTCTTTTACAAATATGTCTCATATTATACTGTCAGAAAATAATCTGACTATATTCCTAGATTCAGCTCTCTTCTTGTCTGGAAGAGGAGCAACTCCTCCATTTCTGATTGATTAATCAATCAGAAGTAGGGTTGGAGTAATGTAAGAAAGGCATCATTTTCACAAGAGAAATAGCAATTCTGCATTCTTGCATTTTTAAAGCTGAAAAACAATGTCAAAAACATCCTACCTGAAGAAAAACAGTGAAAGTAGTTCATACTTATTACTGTGTCATTGAAGATATTAGTAAACTTACATGATCATCTCAAGGCCTTTTATGCTGAGTTTCAAGGACACGTCAATCGGCTTTTAAAATTACATACAAATAGTTGGTAGATAAAAGTAACACTGTAAAAAATATTTAGAAATAGGTCCTTAGCTATTGTATTTCCAGTTAATAACAACATCAACAACCAAAATATTAGTGAAACAATAAGATGAAAACATAGGAATTAGAGAAGTTCAGTTTTCAAATTGGGAGAAAGTTTTAAGGATTAATAAGTGTTGTCAAAAAAGATTTTTATCGGTCATTTTAAAAATAATGACTTCTTTTTATGCCTGAACATTCAAACGTCTTGTGTTTCCGCTGATGAAGTTGTGTCTACTCATTGGAAACAAACTATACTGCGTAAAATGTAAAGCTTCCAAATGTAGTAAAGTTCAATAAAAACTAAACTACATATGTACAACCTTTCTATGTTCGTCCATTTGTTTGACTTCAGGACAGACACATTCAGGTTCACTGTATTTATTCTAACAAAAGAGGAAATCAAGATGGTGGTTAACATCAGTCAAGCAGCTTCTGTCCCTATACATTAAAAAAAACAATAAATGACACTAAACAAACTAGAAATAGCTTCTTATGAGCAGTTAGCAGCAGTAAGCATTTGTAAAATAATTAATGATAACATTTTAAAACATATTAAGTTTGTCTAAAATGTACATTAAAATATAATATTTGTAAAGAAAACCAGAGGTGATTCTAATACAAACCACAGTTACCGACGGCAACAAACAAAGGGGGAGGAGCTGTCAGTTATCGGTTGCTATGGTAACCACCAACTGCCAGGAGCAGCCAACAGAACTTAAAACACCAAAAGAAGTTTTGTCTGAAGAAAAAACTTCTTCACTAAATAAAGTAAATTCAAAGAATTAATAAACTAATTTTGACAAGCTTCACATCTACAGTATTGCTAAAATAAAACCCTATTACATATGCAATACCAATAAAAATGATTTCTACATTAAAGAGGAGGAAATCAAACAGCATTTTTAATAAATTAAAGATCACCTGTCACATCTAACTTTCTGTGACGCGTCATCTTGGATTTATGTTTATGATTTTCTTCTTTCTGTTCTGTTTTTGAACAGAGTTGAGAGCCGAATTGAAATTTTCTATATTCATAATACAAAAAAAAAACCCAAATATATATAAAATGGTATATTCAGTTTGTGTCGTATTGAGCCTGTGCGGGGAAATGGGAAAGAAGACAGAGCCACATAGATGTGCCAGCACCACTTTCAATCTGTTGCCGGAGATGAGTATCAGTCTGGTCAGAAAGCCTTCCTGTGTGCCGGAGCCGTCCTTGGAACTATTTAATCACAACATTGAACACTGAAGCAAATTGTTGCCTTCTGATTGGACAGCTCTTGACAGCCATGACCATATGGTGGGAAATGATATACCCACCTGCTATCTTCCCATGAGTGATGTCTCGAGTAAAAATGATTACTTCATTTAACCACGCATTATTCGGCTGGATGGGGGTTGGAGGAAAATAAAAATTTATTACACTTTTGGGCAGAAAAGTGCAGCACATCAGCTGGGTCTTTGGGATGTTTATGTTGCAAAAAATGGCTCTGTTTTGCTAAAAAAAAAAAAAAGTAAGTAAGAATGTATAAAAGCACCTTGAAAAAGATTTAAAGTGAAGAAGATAATCTCAAAGTTTATTGCTGATTTTTGTTTTGTCCATCTGTCGATTGCAGTTTGAGAAAGACTGCACTAGATGGAACGACTTAATGTTATGAAACATGGCAGTGACACACAGCCATTACTGTAGTAGAATCTGTAATATGCTTTAGTTAATTTTGTCTTACATTACACTGCACTAAATGTACTAAAAATAATTTTTCTTACTGTTTGTATTCTTTAACATATAAGCAGAAAGTTTTGCTTTGAAAGACGATTGCAGACAGTTACTTTTTCAATGTTTCTGCTAATTACATTTCTAGGTTTTTTCACATCGCATGGAGTATGTTACTGTATGTAAATATGCTAATACTAGCCTACATGCTATCATTTTTATTTGAGCTTCTTTCAGCTTTCTAGCTAATTTTAGCTTTTACATGTTTTTTTTTCACACTGCATGATGTGTGTTACTGTATGCAAACATGCACTAAGCTAGACGCTAGCTAAAGCTAGCTAAATACTAGCAATAGCCGAAATATTAAAGGTAGTATTTCAGCTAAATTTAGCTAATTACTAGCTTTAGCTAAAAAACTGAATCTAGTATTTCAGCCTAAGCTAGTGTTTAGCAAGCTTTACTAGAGCTAGTATTTAGCAAGCTTTAACTGAAATACTAGCTTCAGTATTTCAGCTGCCTTTAGCTTTTTAGCTCTTATTAGCTTGCAGACTGTTGTGACCTTAGAATTTGGCTTTTTAAATCATTTTCTAGATGAATTTCTAATACTTTGTGTGTGGGAATGGTGCTTTGACTGAAAATTTTCACTCCTCTTCAACAGTTTTTTTTATTTGCGTTTTGCATCCTTTTTCTTTATTGTAATGCTTCTGGCTATTTCTTGCATTTCTGCAAGTCTTCTGCAGTTGACTTCAAATTCTTATGCAAGTTTCACTAAAAATATTCAGCTTACAGCATTCACACTTCATTTTTGCAGGAAATACTTTTTTTTTCTAATTATATCTAAATTTAAGATCTCAAATTAAGTTAGAGCTACCTTGTAAACACATCTCTACAACTATAAATCAGAGAAGTCTTTCAATTAATAAATAAATCAATTTAAACAGATGATAGAATAGGTCTGTTACAGTTTGAGGATATGGTAAATTTCAAGATGGCAGCAGAAAGAAATGAGAAAGTGTAGATGGATACAGAAATTAAATTTACATACTGTGTAGAGACTAGGCAGACTGGAGACGTGGCATTTGTTAAATGTCACCCTAAAGAGTAAACAGTCATAGTTTTGTCTCCAATGAGACCATTACCCATTAGTGCTGACTGACATATACTGCAATTAGAACAATTAATATATTTTAACTTAATAAAGACAGAAATAAATGTCAATAAATGATCTTTGGCAAAATGATTTTTGTATTAAATGATGGCAATACAGTATGTGATTTAATAACACCCATTACATTTACCACGTCTGAATCTGAAAATCATCCAAGTCACTGCTTATTTGAGCCATTAAAGCAACAAATTTAATAACGCTTTCATTATGCTTTTGGAAACTTTGCGCTCTTAATATCGAAAAAGAAAAGGGATCGTTATGAGACCCTGTTGTGCATGACAATATTAAGTTTCAAAATTGAGTTATTGTCTCGGCTAAGTGAATCCCAAGGAGTCTTATTACATTACCCCATGACGTGGGTTTATATGCAGCAGTAAACTGAATATTAAGAAGCTGATGTGATTATATCAATCTGCAATGGTAATAAGGGAAAAGTGATTCCAAGCTTGTGTTGAACATCCAGCGTACAACCAATGCTCTACAAATTCTTATGGTATAATCACACTCATGACATAGATTAATCAAATTAAATATTCTCTGCTGACTACATGAAATGTAGTTGTTACACCAGCCCACAGAATCGTCTTTGTCTGGCTTTCAAATACCGGACGTTATTATCGCTGTCCACCTTTGTTAGTGGGAGTGACAGCTTGGTGTATAAATTATAGGTTTTCTCCTCCGTCTCTCAATTGAAAGCTAAATTCTTCAAACAAGCTTCTAATTCAGCGCTGAGATGCTCTGATAAGTGCAGGGCAGAGATGACATGTTTGCTGATGGAGTAGAAAAACCCCCAGCATGCTTTGAGAGGAATTTTGCTCTGCCACTCCTGATTCATCTTATCAGTCTGCCGTAAATCAGTCCTAACCAGCTGCAGAGCTACGACAGACACGGCGGTTCTGGACATGGTCATATATTTCCTTTTCTATGTTTACACTTGACAGTTATGATAACAGCTGTATTGTCCCTTAACCACATGCATCACTGAAAGACACATTTTTATCCTTGAGAGAAGATGGAGTTTTGCTAAAAACAGAGATGATATAGGTATTGCTAAAAGGGTGAACAAATTTTAATTTATTTTACATTGCTATCTTAAAAGGCGACAAAGAAAGCTCTGGAAAAAATTAAAAGCCACTGCACTGAACCCCATTGAAAACCTCCTGGTTATCCCACCAAATCTTGATCTCTGAGCTCTTCCTGAGTTAAAACATTAGTATTGCTGTTTCTGAATGAATCTGAATTTGTTTTCTTTGCATTATTTGAGGTCTGAAAGCGCTGCGTCTTTCTCCATTTCTCATTTTCTACAAATAAATAAAACATTTTTGCTTGAAATTTCAGAGACATTTTGTCAGAAGTTCATAGAATAAAAGAACGATGCTCATTTTACAGCTTAAGAAAATCAAAAACAATTTGTAAAAAAATCCTGACATAAAGGATCATAATTCATGCCTGAAAGGCGTCTCTTACTTTGAGATTATTAAGCATTTATTACAGTCTGGGAAACGAGAGGTAATGAGATTTAAGTAAACACCTACTGGTACATTTTACCTCAAATCCAACAATTCTTTGTGTGATATAAAGGAAAAATTTAATAAATCAGACAGAAAATCAGGAAAATAAACTTGCAGCTCTTAAAGTCTGGTCGTTTGTTCAAAGTTAAAAGTTAAAAGCAAGTTTATCACCTTGGAAATGAGTTGCAGAAATAAAGTTTTGCTGAAGGAGGAAAAAATAACGTAATAAAAAAAGAAGATTATGTGGAAATACTGAAATTTAAAATGTGATTCCATGTATGTTAAAAGTTTCAGGACATAATGAAACATGTATACATTTCTGGTTTTTCTATTTTTTTTATTTATCTGTGTTTAGAAATATGACCAACAACACTCAAAAACCAGTAAATATGTTTCACCTGCTGGAAAGTGAATCCATTCTTTCACCACCATAAAAAATGAAACACTTTTAAAACATCTCCACCATCTAAAGCGATCAACTCGTCTCCCTGACGAGCCGATTGCATTTACTGCCTGATTCCCTTCTTGAATTATCTGACAAAATAAAGAAATGAAACATATTTTTAAAATTCAGTCAGACACATCTTCATGACCCAATAATTGCGTAGAGATTTCTGTTGTAGCCTCTAGCATGAAGAAAATGCTCCATGAGCACAACAGCATCTTAAAGGGGAGCATGACCAAGTGGTTAATGCTGAGGTGCCCTTGAGCAAAGCAATTAACTCCTCTATGAGCTCCAGACTCAGTAGGCGATTCACACAAGCTACACCATATGAATTTACTCAGATTATCAAATGTTTTGAATATGATGCAAGATATTCCTAAATATTGGTCAGATGCAGGAGAATGTGAAGGATTCCTAACTTAAAACCAATCAAATATAGATTTAAAACTTTCAGATTTACGTGGGAAAAGCATCAAAAAATTTAGCTTAACTAAGAATAGTACTACTTTAACATATTTTTTACTCAAGCAGTCAGCCAAGAAATTACTCAAGCAAAAGTAAATAAGTGTTTGGTAAAAAATACTGAGTAACTGATCAAATGATCAATTATTTAACAGTTAAAATTTACATCATAAAATGGACCAAAAGATACATTTGAGTGGAAACTTTGGTATTTTAATGATGAAAATTACATTAATTCATATAGAAGAAGCAAAAATATCAAAACCAGGCAAATCCAAATCAGTTTATTTCACTAAAAAAACTTTTTTTTTTTTCCCCCACCAGGGGGTCCTTTTTGTGGGCTCTAGTGTCCCTTTTTTCATGGTAGGCTGACAGGAAAGGGGGGAGGAGAATGGGGAAGACATGCGGCAAATGTCGTCGGGTCCGGGAATCGAACCCGCGACGGCCACGTCGAGGACTGAAGGCCTCCAAACGTGGGGCGCGCCAACCTCTACGCCACCGGAGCACGCCCCTTCACTAAAAAACTTATGAACCTTTAATAAAAACTGGAGGTGTGTGTGTGTCTGGTGAATTTTTGGTTTGTTTTTCATTCAGTGGGGAGAAAATCCAGAAATTTTTCTTAGCTAAAAGCTACAAAACTTTACAAATAAAATTACTCAAGTAAAAATAAAAGCTGCAGGCTATGCGCTGTACAATGGCTGCTGGAAAAGACTTACCATCCAGAATCCACTTGCTGCTTTCTTTTTGGCTGTGCTGGAGGCGTCACTTCTGCTTTTCAAAGCTGAAGTAGAGCTTGACAAGCTCTCCTTTGAATATCATTTCATTTTCATGTGGGAGTGTAAACGTTGAGTTTCGGTGGCGTGGCAGAAATCCTAAAAGAGCTCAGTCTGAAAGGAGCTCAGAATAGGTAAAACTGACCAGAACCTCAATATCTGGGAATTATTTTTGTTTAGATGTAACAAACATGACCTATTAAGGAGGGTTAATTGGTGACCTTTAAAGGAGAAATAGAACCATTTTAGAAATTACGTGAATGTGTAGGATGTTATCTTGCTGCACCCAGGGAGGTAGAATACAATAAAACATAAAACTTTATAAACTTAAACAAAGCTTTTGTTTAAAAAAGAGTCTTTTTTTGTATTTGTTTTTTTTTATAGTTCCCTAACATCTGCTAAAATATGCTCCAAGAAACATTGTTGAAAAGCATTTAATCACAAACAATATTTGCATTTTGTGCCACGGAAAAAGATAAATATTTGTTTTCAGCTGTTTGGTTTATTAGGTCTTCTGATATAAATTATGCTGAGGACAGTCTGGTGTGTAGCTCAGAGTAGATCAGAGGCAAACGGAGATCCTTCCTCAAAGCTTTTTAATTGCTGCGACAACGTTGAGGTGAAGGAGCGGTTCGGTCCAACGCATTGACACAGATAATTTCCCCTAACTTCTTCTTCTCTTGCTCCTCTTCTTTCTTCGTCAGCAGAGGGTGGACGGGCAGAAAGAGTAATATACTGAACCCATCTGTTCATCTGTCAGGCCTTTTCTCCTCACAATTTATAGCTCGTCTATTTGTTGAAGTGCCTTCCCTCCCACAGTGAGAAGCTGCAGAGGTGAACGATTCTCACACTGGTTTCACAACCTGTGCGGCTGATTTGGTGAGTTGAGCTGGAACGTTTGTGATGGAGGCTTCAGATGCATTCCAGACTAATGGCAGTCAAGGCTACAAATTGCACCCACTTACACCCGTTTCGTGGCAAAGCCACAGTCTGAGGCTGTCTGAGAGCGCTCTGTCTGACTCCACTGAGACAGGTGTGCTTCTGGCAGCTCCCTCTGAGGTTTTGTCAGGCATCTTTTAGCAGTTTCACCTCAGTGACAGCGGGTAGGTGGGCCTGCGTCTCCCGAACTCGCTGCTCGCTTTGATTCGTCTGTAAGATTCTCCGGGACGGAGTTGTCATTTTTACAATGAAACTGGAACCTGAGCTTTTTGACACAAACTCTGAAGCAGCTTAACAACAGAGGGCCAGTAAGAGATGAGATCAAGGTTAGGATTTTAATTTTTAGTTTTTAATAAGAAATTCAATCTGTGGGGTCTATTTTTAGGATTTTTTAGGTGCGTCATAATACATTAAAGTACAAAATCTGATATTTTTTAAAGTAGACAGGCAACATTTTACCATTGGGGTTATGTGGGATCCGTATAAGAAGTTAGTATCTTACCTGAATACATTATGACCAAAATGATGATGTTGATGATGAGAGTAGTTAAGAATAAAGCACAACAATATGTAGCTGTAAAAGGGAGGTGTATATAACTTTTAGGAAAAATATATGTTTTACATATTTATTAAAACTGTCACCGTGTCGTCTGACAGAAATAAAAAAGCTCCTTCCAGTACTATTACCGCTGTCGACAAAAATACACCCCTCCTGGTCGAAAACAACCAATCAGAGGCAGGAGGAGGGTCTTAGCGCTGTTAATCATGCTCATGTTTGGATTTTTAAAATGTCTTGTAAATATTCATTGGAATTTTTAAAGTTTCTTAATCTTTAAAAATGTGTTCTTGCATTATTATGCATTATATTTCCTGAATATAAAAGCAACAATATTATTATTTATTGTAATAATAATTTATCGTCCAGCAAAAGTTGTTATCGTGACAAACCTACTGTAAATAACCGCAAATTAGGCTCTTTATTTGTTGCATCATCTCTCTAGCGCTTATTGCCTTTCCTTTGTTTTATTTGTATAACATACGGCTGACGTCCGGTTTTTGATTTGATGCTTTTATTTTGATAAGACAACTTTCGCTGTATTTATGCAGCTCAACGACAGAAAGGAAGTTGCAACAAAGTGTTAAAATGTCTTTTGTTGTTAGTGACAGAGGCACAAAGTAAATAAGGATATTTCTAATGTGGATCGATTGAAATTGTGAATTTGTTTTATGAATACTAGAGTATCGTTTTTGAATAAGCGTTGACATTTTAGTAGCGAACGTTATTTTTTGGTTCAAATATTACGATTATAAGAGTGTGTTTTGTAGCTTACAGACTTTTTTTGTGTTTGTACATTCAGCTCTTAATGTGAAACTCTGGGTTTATTTAACAAACCTGGCTTTTCATCAGTAAAGCTACAATCCTTCGTTTGGGGGTCTGTTACACCTACTGTCCATCCACAGATCCATTTACCTGCATAACTGTCAACCAATGATTAAATGTTTTCTAGAGGTTGATAGTACCAAATCTAAATCCTGCCTTTGTCTCTAAAGTCAGCAGAAGAAAAGTCTGTGTGGGTCCAATTATGAGCCCCTTTTCAGTACTTGTCTGCAAAGTCAGAGCCTGACTCACAGTTACATTAGTCTTTGTTTTACTTTTGTAGTTCTTTAAAAGTGACACAATATGATTGTTGATATCGGAGGGCAATTATTTCCTTTGAACATTTCAGCTGAAGTCTTCGGTGGACTGCTGAAACGGTTCTTTTTAAAGGGGGAAATGTTCCTGAAGAATATTCCACTCTTCATTATCACCAGCCAAACTCTGTGTGTTTGCTTTCTTTTTGACTCTGTGCCGGTGCTGGCTTTCAGAACTCTTTCACCAAAAAGAGCCGCTATCTCACTTACAAAGATGAAATAACTGTGACCAACATTTAAGACACAAAAATCTCTGCATTGGAAGGTTTAAATGTTGAGTGCAAAGCAGATTTTGATGATAGTTATGTGTTTTTACATCTGCAACCAACTCCTTTCAGTCGAATCGCTCTCCCTTTGCCATATGGAGCTGCTCTCAGATGGTGTCTCACTCACACGCCCGTTTCTTCTCCTGTTTTTTCTGAAGCCCTCAGTGTTACGAATTGATAAGAGAGGGGCGGTTGTGGCGGTTTTTAACTTTAGCATGAAAACAACATGTAAATTATGTATTTCTCAGTGTGTGAAGCTCATATTCCAAACCAAAGCTCAATCTTTTTCCAAGTCCTAATTGGTAAAACTATGAATTAAATTAGGACAAAAGAGACTCTTCTCAATCGTCGTAAAGTTTCTGAACAGAGTTTATTTGTTGTGTTTCTCCTAGAAAATTATCACAAATGCACAAAACATTATCTGGTGATTTTATCAACCAATCATCAGCTTATACACATAAAAAAATCATGGAAAGGTTTTCCACCTGATTTCTTTGCTTTATTTCAGCACCATGTGATTCTGTTACTCCTATTTAAAGCAAATGTGTTAAATCAACTTAATTTATTAAGGTAATTCCAATGTAAAGCATTTGTGTTGGCTCAACTTATGTTATTATGGTTATTCTATGGTTGATTCTAAATCAAACATGTTGGCTGAACTTCATATATTACGGTTATTCTATTAAGTTTTGGCTCAGCTGGGTCCAATTATGGTTATGGTTATTCCAATTTAAAGCAAATGTGTTGACTCAATTTAATTTATTAAGGTTGATTCAGCTCATTTTCTATAGTTGGACCCAAAGTAATTTAAAAGAGCCAGCCCAACTAATTTGCAACACTTTGAACCAAATAATTTACTTGACTAAGATTAATGGCAATTTAGTTAAACCCAACTTTTCTTTTTCTCTGAAGAGTTTTTGCTGCACAAGTGGCTCATATTTTTTTTAGAGACAGTAGGCAGACAGAAGGAGGACATGCAGCAAAGGTTGCCAGGACCGGGAGTCGAACCAGCAACCTCTGCGTTGAGGACTAAGGCCTCTAAACGTGCAGGGTGCTAAACCCCTGCACCACCACAGCACACTGGAGAATCCAACTGATGTTACAGTGATTCCTTCACAATACTTATCAAGTTGATCCAACTCATGATAATTAAGTTGGCTCAACAAACATCCTTCATGCTGAAAGAAACCTATTTAATCGTGTGAAGATCCTTTCCATGATTTAGTTACGTTAATTCAAAGACTTTTCTTAAAAATTGTCTTTTTCTTAAAAAAGACTTTTTTTTACAGTTCTTAAATGCTGAATGAAATTTAAGAACTGTTCCAGTGCAGTTCTTAAATGCCACTAGTGCCCTGCAGAGAAAAACAAATATCTATAGTTTAATGTGTAACTAAAACCTCTGAAGTTTCCCAGGATCAAAACAGTTTTGTCTCATAATCTCTCGTGATCCCCTGATCTCACTAGATCCTTTTAGGAGGGAAATTAATCTGACTAAATTGAATCATGTTGTCTCAACTTGAATACTTTATTCAAGTTGAGACAAAAACGATTGTCTCGCGTGAACCCGTGTGACATCCTGTGATCTCACTCGGCTTCAGCACTATATCAGTCTGACTTTAATGAATCATGTTATCTCAACATGATTAAATTTCATAAACGTGAAGTTTTTGAATTTCTTGTTTATCCAACATGATTGTATCATGTTTTTGTTTGAAACATGAAATTATTTAGTTAAAAGTATACGATATTCTTTTGTTAATCTGATAACCCCCTAAGTTCATTTTTTACAGTGTATGACTAAAACATGACAAGTCGGTCTGAAAATAGAGGCTTTTTTCTATAAGTATTTAATAACAGGTGAAGAATAACTCTCTTCAGTGTGGAAGTTATTACAAAAGGAGGAATAATTAAAGGTTTGACAGCATTTGCTCTCCCTCTCACACACACAATGCAAGAATCTGCTTTTGCTCCAATATGGATACTTGATGTTTGTTCACAAGTAAAAATCTGGGAAAAAATAAATCCTGGGTACGTTTGATCTTTTGAAGAGAAATCCCGATGAAATCTGATTTTGTTCACTTTGTGCATTAGATTGTTGTGAATTTGGGGAACAAATTCCCACTTCAAATCGCACAAAAAATTTCTCTTTTTTAATGTTTTACCAATGTGGTGAATTTATAAGTTTGTTTGAAGACTTAATAGCCATATTTGGTTTGAAAATAGTTGGGAAACTTTTTCACATCTGGTTTGCAGAAGCAAACAGCTGAGGGCTCACTGCAGCTGCATGCGCTACCTGAATAGTACAAGAACATTTCTGCTGTATTTTATCTGTTGTACAGTCAGTCAGAGAAATGTTTAACTCTTATTGCACTTAGAAGAACAGATCTAGATCGTGTTTGTTTTACCTAGAAATGGGTAAAACACCCATGTTTGGAAAGGGTCTGTTCTCCAAATATCTTAGATGTCAAACTTGCAGTTCTTCATCACACAGGAGATGAATTTTACCAGTTCTTACAGATGTTGTCATATATGATCCCTACGTTTTGGTCAGTTGGTATAAAGTTTACACCATTAAGTTTAACACAAATGTTGATGCTCCAGAAACGGCTCTCATCTTCAGGCGAGCGTGTCTACAGATGTAGAGTTTTCCCTGGCACATCCGTTTGGAGTGACAGGTTGCCATTCTGAATTAACCTAATAAAATACAACCTCTACTTTGCCTGCAGAACTGACATATTGCATATGCGGATGCAGGAGGAGCAGCAATTTATTTCTTCACAAGGGGTCACTTGTATTTTTAATAATTCATCCAGCATATGTTGAGATGTCAGCTACTGCGCTTTGATCAAAAACTTGGCTGTCACTCGCTGAGCCATCAGTTTCCAGTGAAAGTATTTGGACTTCGGCACACACCTGCCATGCATGAGTTACAAAGCTTCCCTTTCACAGCACCGCGAGGCGAAGCTGCATTAAATGTCTGCTTGTTATCATGTCCACATCTGCAACATTTCCTGCGATTTTCATAAAGTAAGTAGTAGGTGCTGCAGTATTTCCACAACTTCTTTGGATATCTGCACAAATTTAACTGTTCTGCCTTGGGCTTAGTTTCTTCTTGGTGCCCATAAAGGACTGGAACAAATTTTCTTTGCAGCTAAATGTCAAATTAGGGTCACTCCTTCCTCCCCCACAGTTCCAGATTGAGCAGTACTTTGTTTCAGTTTTGTGCTATAATCCTAAGAGGGGGTGTATTTTCATTACACTGTGTATGCTTCTTCTCGTATGTCCATTTAAATTTGATAAATATTTAGTAGATGTAACATAAAATGTAGGTGGTGACACTATCAAAGTAGTTAGAAATGTGCAAGACTCTGTAGGCTCATGTCTGAGCAAAACCAGAGTTTAAGAGAGGAGATAAAACCAAGTCTAGCACCAAACTGATGAGAGATAATCTGCTGGATTTATACCAATATGATGCAACCTTTAAGCAAAGTCTGCTAATGGCAGATCACTAGCTAACATTTAACAGGGCAGGCAAATGGTTGCACTAAACATTTAGGTGAACCCAGACTCTCAAAGACATGACACTTTTATAAAAGTTACTGCAGCTTTACGTTGAAAAAAACTAGAGGTGATATGAGTTCTTCATTATTGTTTTGCAACGCTACATTTTGTTTGTTAAATTGTGAAAACCCAGCTATCGTTGTGCTATGTTTTATCAAATGACAAGTTTGGATTGAAATGTGACAAAATCTTTTAAAAATTACATGTTTTAAAAATTACATGTTTGTTTCATGTCTAGTAGGTCGGCTTGTAATTTTCCAGGAGTAAATTTTATGCTTGTTGCTCACATTTAAGTATTTGTTGCTACTGTTATTGAATTCCAAGTAAAACCAGAAGCAGTACAACAAAAGGAAGTGGATCAAAAAGTAAAACTCTTTATTTTCACGTTCTAATTAAACGATGCAAAACAATATTTTTATTAGTTGTTACCCATTTGTTTTCTAAACCAACCAGGCACTACTTCAGTTACCCTGAACATCTTTGTTCTAAAATAATTAGATAGCAAACAGACGTTTATATTTCTCACAAGGTGGTGAAAAGTAGTTGGAGTAAAACTTTGTGTTTCCATGGCAACAAGCCTATACGGACACAATATCCAGGGTGAGAAGCAAAAGAGGAAAAAGACAAATTTATGAAAATGACTCTACCTGCCTTCCTTCTGGTCTTTTCTTTTTACTACCACATACTGAGTAATTGCAAATTTAAATTCTGCTGAACACTAATGCCATTTATGACTTACAGGCATGACAAAAGAGAGATGTACCAGTAGAGACAACTAATACAAAATACAACCTGCGCTTAGCATATTCCACAATAAATATTAATTTAGCAAGCTAAGCTAAACATAGTGGGTTTAAAAATAATAATAAAACAGCTGATTAAACAGACCAACTACAAATCAGTCACCAATTCATCCGAAAGGAAGCTGAACATCAGCATTACTTTTACAGCAAAATGATGGGAAAAGTAAGTAAGTAGAATATCAGAAAGGTCTAAGGACTATACATTAATTCAAAAATAGAACAGTTGAGTCAATCTTCCTGCCAACTGAAGACGATTCATATAATGAATTGATAGTTTTCAATTATTGAACCACAAAGGCAGCGTACATTCATAAAAAGATTAGATTTGTACTGTGATTTCACTGTTGACGTATCTGGTACATTTAACTTCTGGTTTCATCATAAAAATGTGTGAAACAAACTTTTAAATCAAATCTTGTTTGTGAGTGTGAATGTGACTGTAGTGTAAAGCGCTTTGAGTGGTCAGAATGACTGGAAAAGCGCTATATAAGTTCAGTCTATTTTACCATTTGCTCTTGTGCCCTTCCATAATTTGGCTTTTGTTTGTTTTTTAGCTTTTATCTTAGAATTAGAAAATGCCTGAAGAAATTTAACTGGGGCCTGCCAAAGTGTGCCCGTCTGTTTGGACCCAGCGTTCTGATGCTAAAACTTAGCATCAATGCTAAAGAAAGCTGCAATGTAATCAATGGCATGAGGAGAATCACAAGATTGTTGTCTAACATGGACTTGCACCATTCAGTATGTTAAAGTAAGTGTATCAGCTGAAATTTGCGAAAAAGCTAATGTTAGCATGCTGTCAATAGCATTTGGGACATCACTAGGATGTTGTCTATAAATGACTTCCTCCATTCAGTATACTAGACATGGCTAATAAGTCAGAATAGGTAATAGGTTATTTAAGCTAAGGCAGTTTCCTAACCTGAGAGAAAAAGATGATGCAGAATGATATTATTGCGCCACCCATGGGGGTGCACTGACCTGAGGGGGATATTGAGGCTTTTATTTTGGAAAAAAAAACAGTAAGCTTCATATTAAATGGCCACACTAATCCAATGTGTAACAGTGGTTTGTTTAAACCAGTTACATAAAGCCAAAAAGAGCAATTACATGATGTAAAATTTGTCAAGGCTTTTATTTTGAAATTTTCAGTAAGCTTCATTTCAAAGGGCCAAACTCATCCCATGTGTTACAGTGATTGGGTTAAATCAGTTATATAATGCCCAAAACACAAGTAGTTCCAAAGGCCAGTTCAGTCCTCCTCTGTAGTAACTAACAGTTCTGCCATGTTGTAGTTTTGACATTCAGCTCAGGCCTCTTCTGCACACAGGGAGAGATCAAACTCTAACTGTTTGAAGCAGTTAGCGTTTTTGAACAAAGCAGGCCGAACATCTCCCTCCCTAAATGTTGTCAGTAGCATGTGGGGTATCATTAGAATGTCGTCTGTAATTGACTTACTCCATTCATCAATAGCTAATAAGTCATAAAAATAGCTAATAGCTTATTTAAAGTAAAAAGCTAATGTTAATGAGAGAAAAACCTAACTTGAGAGAAAAATATAATGCATGCTAATATTACACCACCTATGGAGGTGCATTAACCTGAGGGAGATATTGAGGCTTTTATTTTGGAAAAATAAAAACTCTTAAACTTCATACTAAATAGTGACACTAATCCTATATCTAACAGTGTTTGGGTTAAATCTGTTATTTACTGGCCAAAACAGCCAGTAGTTCTAAATGGGAGCTCAGTTTAAACTGAGTGTTAATTAGAACTACAGTGATGCGTATTTGTAGTCCTGACCAGCAGCCAATCCCCTCCTGTGTTCCGTTGCTATGGATATCAATCCATCCTCTCCTAACTGTCATGTGTGAGTGAGACAGAAAGGTGGAGAAAGATTTCTATCTTTGTGAGACACCCAGTCAGTTTATATGAATAAAGCAGTCCGAACAACTCCTTCCCGTTCAAGACCCAAGAAACCGTTTGAAACGTATTAGAGGGCTATTTATCGTCAGGTTCCGCCTGAGGTTTCTACAGTGCACGGTTCAGGCGCTTTGACGGTTTAATAGTTTTTTTTGTGGTTTTGCGAACTGTACAGCTGACGGGTCACCTGCTGGCTGACACCAACAGATGTCGAAAGAAAATGTCTGACAGATCGGCAGGTACAACACCATCACTCGGGATATTTTGAACACGGACATTTTTGACACGTTAGACATGAGAATATTTTTCGACACGTTGGGATATTTTTGGACACGGTGGATATTTTTGGAGTCGTGGGGATATTTTGGACACCTTGGGCATGGGCATATTTTTTGACACATTGGATATTTTTGGACTCATGGGGACATTTTGGACACCATGGACATAGGAATATTTTTGGACATGGATATTTTTGGAATCGTGGGGACATTTTGGACATGGGAATATTTCTGGACACGTTGAAAATTTTTGGACTCATGGGGATATTTTGGACACATGGGGACATTTTTGGACACGTTGGATATTTTTAGATATCCAACGTGTCCAAAAATGCCCAAAATATCCCAACGAATCCAAAAATATCCCCACAAGTCCAAAAATATCCAACGTGTCCAGAAATATTCCCATGTCCAGGGTCTCCAAAATGTCCCCACGTGTCCAAAATATCCCCACGATTCCAAAAATATCCAACGTGTCCAGAAATATTCCCATGTCCAGGGTGTCCAAAATGTCCCCACATGTCCAAAATATCCCCACGATTCCAAAAATATCAGTGTCCAAAAATATTCCCATGTCCAAGGTGTCCAAAATGTCCCCACTAGTCCAAAAATATCCAACGTATCCAGAAATATTCTCATGTCCAAGCTGTCCAAAATATCCCCACAATTCCAAAAATATCCAACGTGTCCAAAAATGTCCCCACGTGTCCAAAATATTCCCACGAGTCCAAAAATATCCAACGTGTCCAAAAATATTCCCAAGTCCAAGGTGTCCAAAAATATCCATGTCGAAAAAAATTCCCATGTCCAAGGTGTCCAAAATGTCCCCATGAGTCCAAAAATATCCAACGTGTCAAAAAATATTCCCATGTCCAAGGTGTCCAAAAATATCCCCACGATTCTAAAAATATCCGTGTCCAAAAATGTCCCCATGTGTCCAAAATATCCCCACAAGTCCAAAAATATATCAGTGTCCAAAAAAATTCCCATGTCCAAGGTGTCCAAAATGTCCCCATGAGTCCAAAAATATCCAACGTGTCCAAAAATGTCCATACTTGTCCAAAATATCCAGAGTCCGAAAATGTCCAACATGTCCATATCCCAACGAGTCCAAAAATATCCCCACGAGTCCCAAAATATCCAATGCGTCCAAAATGTCTGTGTCCAAAATATCCCCATGATTCCAAAAATATCCATGGCCAAAAATATTCCCATATCCAGGGTGTCCAAAATGTCCCCATGAATCCAAAAATATCCAACGTGTCGAAAAATATTCCCATGTCCAAGGTGTCCAAAGTATCTCCAAGAGTCCAAAAATATCCAGTGTCCAAAAATATCCCGTGTCGAAAAATATTCCCAAGTCCAACGTGTCAAAAATGTCCAACGTGTCAAAAATATCCCCGCGAGTCCAAAAATATCCAACGTGTCCAAAAATATTTCCATGTCCAAGGTGTCCAAAATGTCCTGTGTCCAAAATATCCCCATGATTCCAAAAATATCCATGGCCAAAAATATTCCCATGTCCAGGGTGTCCAAAATGTCCCCACGAGTCCAAAAATATCCAACGTGTCGAAAAATATTCCCACGTCCAAGGTGTCCAAAATATCCCCACGAGTCCAAAAATATCCTACGTACCCAAAAATATTCCCAGGTCCACGATATCCAAAATGTCCAAGGTGTTAAAATATCCCCATGATTCCAAAAATATCCATGGCCAAAAATAATCCCATGTCCAAAGTGTCAAAAAAGTCAGTGTCCAAAATGTCCAAAATATCCCAACGAGTCCAAAAATATCCGAGTCCAAAAATATCCCCACGTGTCCAAAAATATTCCCATGTCCAAGGTGTCCAAAATGTCCCCAGGTGTCCAAAAATATCCAACGTGTCCAGAAATATTTCCATGTCCAAGGTGTCCAAAATGTCCCCACGAGTCCAAAAATATCCAACATGTCCAGAAATATTCCCATGTCCGAGGTGTCCAAAATATCCCCATGATTCCAAAAACATCCAACATGTCCAAAATTGTCCCCATGTGTCCAAAATATCCCCAACGTGTCCAAAAAAATTCCCATGTCCAAAATGTCCCCCGTGTCCAAGAATATCCCAACGTGTCAAAAAATATTCCCATGTCCAAGGTGTCCAAAATTTCCAAGGTGTCCAAAATGTCCCCACATGTCCAAAAATATCCAACGTGTCCAAGAATATCCTGTGTCGAAAAATATTCCAATGTCCAAGGGGTCCAAAATATCCCCCCGATTCCCAAAATATCCAACATGTCCAAGAATATCCCATGTCCAAAATGTCCCCACGAGTCCAAAAATATCCAACATGTCCAGAAATATTCCCATGTCCGAGGTGTCCAAAATATCCCCATGATTCCAAAAACATCCAACATGTCCAAAATTGTCCCCATGTGTCCAACGTGTTGGAGTCCGAAAGTATCCCCACGTGTCCAAAAATGTCGCCATGAGTACAAAAAATCCAATGTGTCCAAAAATGTCCCTATGTGTCCAAAATATCTTCACGAGTCCAAAAATGTCCAACGTGTCCAAAATATTCCCATGAATCCAAAAATATCCAACGTGTCCAAAAATATTCCCATGAGTCCAAAAATATCCAACGTGTCCAAAAATATTCCCATGAGTCCAAAAATATCCGTGTCCAAAAATATTCCCATGAGTCCAAAAATATCCAACGTGTCCAAAAATATTTCCATGTCCAAGGTGTCCAAAATGTCCTGTGTCCAAAATATCCCCATGAATCCAAAAATATCCAACGTGTCGAAAAATATTCCCATGTCCAAGGTGTCCAAAGTATCTCCAAGAGTCCAAAAATATCCACAGTGTCCAAAAATATCCCGTGTCGAAAAATATTCCCAAGTCCAACGTGTCAAAAATGTCCAACGTGTCAAAAATATCCCCGCGAGTCCAAAAATATCCAACGTGTCCAAAAATGTTTCCATGTCCAAGGTGTCCAAAATGTCCTGTGTCCAAAATATCCCCATGATTCCAAAAATATCCATGGCCAAAAATATTCCCATGTCCAGGGTGTCCAAAATGTCCCCACGAGTCCAAAAATATCCAACGTGTCGAAAAATATTCCCAGGTCCACGATGTCCAAAATGTCCAAGGTGTTAAAATATCCCCATGATTCCAAAAATATCCATGGCCAAAAATAATCCCATGTCCAAAGTGTCAAAAAAGTCAGTGTCCAAAATGTCCAAAATATCCCAACGAGTCCAAAAATATCCGAGTCCAAAAATATCCCCACGTGTCCAAAAATATTCCCATGTCCAAGGTGTCCAAAATGTCCCCAGGTGTCCAAAAATATCCAACGTGTCCAGAAATATTTCCATGTCCAAGGTGTCCAAAATGTCCCCACGAGTCCAAAAATATCCAACATGTCCAGAAATATTCCCATGTCCGAGGTGTCCAAAATATCCCCATGATTCCAAAAACATTCAACATGTCCAAAATTGTCCCCATGTGTCCAGAATATCCCCAACGTGTCCAAAAAAATTCCCATGTCCAAAATGTCCCCCGTGTCCAAGAATATCCCAACGTGTCAAAAAATATTCCCATGTCCAAGGTGTCCAAAATTTCCAAGGTGTCCAAAATGTCCCCACATGTCCAAAAATATCCAACGTGTCCAAGAATATCCTGTGTCGAAAAATATTCCAATGTCCAAGGGGTCCAAAATATCCCCCCGATTCCCAAAATATCCAACATGTCCAAGAATATCCCATGTCCAAGGTGTCCCCACGAGTCCAAAAATATCCGTGTCCAAAAATATTCCCATGTCCATCATGTCAAAAATGTCCAACGTGTCCAAAATATCCCAACGAGTCCGAAAGTATCCCCACGTGTCCAAAAATGTCGCCATGAGTACAAAAAATCCAATGTGTCCAAAAATGTCCCTGGGTGTCCAAAATATCTTCACGAGTACAAAAATGTCCAACGTGTCCAAAATATTCCCATGAGTCCAAAAATATCCAACGTGTCCAAAAATATTCCCATGAGTCCAAAAATATCCAATGTGTCCAAAAATATTCCCATGAGTCCAAAAATATCCGTGTCCAAAAATATTCCCATGTCCATCATGTCAAAAATGTCCAACGTGTCCAAAAATGCGTGTCCAAAAATGTCGCCATGAGTACAAAAATCCAATGTGTCCAAAAATGTCCCTGGGTGTCCAAAATATCTTCACGATTACATAAATGTCCAACGTGTACAAAATATTCCAATGTGTCAAAAAATATCCAACGTGTCCAAAAATATTCCCGAGTCCAAAAATATCCAACGTGTCCAAAAATATTCCCATGAGTCCAAAAATATCCAACGTGTCCAAAAATATTCCCATGAGTCCAAAAATATCCAACGTGTCCAAAAATATTCCCAAGTACAAGCTGTCCAAAAATATTCCCAAGTCCAAGCTGTCCAAAATGTCCAAGCTGTCCAAAATATCCCCATGAGTCCAAAAATATCCACCGTGTCCAAAAATGTCCCCACGAGTCCAAAATATCTTCATGAGTCCGAAAATGTCCATCGTGTCCAAAATATCCCGAGTCCAAAAATATCCACTGTGTCCAAAAATATTCCCATGTCCAAGCTGTCCAAAATATCCCCATGAGTCCAAAAATATCCAACGTGTCCAAAAATATTCCCATGAGTCCAAAAATATCCAATGTGTCCAAAAATATTCCCATGAGGTCCAAAAATATCCAACGTGTCCAGAAATATTTCCATGTCCAAGGTGTCCAAAATGTCCCCACGAGTCCAAAAATATCCAACATGTCCAGAAATATTCCCATGTCCAAGGTGTCCAAAATATCCCCATGATTCCAAAAACATCCAACATGTCCAAAATTGTCCCCATGTGTCCAAAATATCCCCAACGTGTCCAAAAAAATTCCCATGTCCAAAATGTCCCCCGTGTCCAAGAATATCCCAACGTGTCAAAAAATATTCCCATGTCCAAGGTGTCCAAAATTTCCAAGGTGTCCAAAATGTCCCCACATGTCCAAAAATATCCAACGTGTCCAAGAATATCCTGTGTCGAAAAATATTCCAATGTCCAAGGGGTCCAAAATATCCCCCCGATTCCCAAAATATCCAACATGTCCAAGAATATCCCATGTCCAAGGTGTCCCCACGAGTCCAAAAATATCCGTGTCCAAAAATATTCCCATGTCCATCATGTCAAAAATGTCCAACGTGTCCAAAATATCCCAACGAGTCCGAAAGTATCCCCACGTGTCCAAAAATGTCGCCATGAGTACAAAAAAATCCAATGTGTCCAAAAATATCCCTAGGTGTCCAAAATATCTTCACGAGTCCAAAAATGTCCCTAGGTGTCCAAAATATCTTCACAAGTCCAGAAATGTCCAACGGGTCCAAAATATTCCCATGAGTCCAAAAATATCCAACGTGTCCAAAAATATTCCCATGAGTCCAAAAATATCCAACGTGTCCAAAATATTCCCATGAGTCCAAACATATCCAACGTGTCCAAAAATATTCCCATGAGTCCAAAAATATCCAACGTGTCCAAAAATATTCCCATGAGTCCAAAAATATCCAACGTGTCCAAAAATATTCCCATGAGTCCAAAAATATCCAACGTGTCCAAAAATATTCCCATGAGTCCAAAAATATCCAACGTGTCCAAAATATCCCCATGAGTCCAAAAATATCCACCGTGTCCAAAAATGTCCCCACGAGTCCAAAATATCTTCATGAGTCCGAAAATGTCCATCGTGTCCAAAATATCCCAACGAGTCCAAAAATATCCACTGTGTCCAAAAATATTCCCATGTCCAAGCTGTCCAAAATATCCCAATGAGTCCAAAAATATCCAACGTGTCCAAAAATATTCCCATGAGTCCAAAAATATCCAATGTGTCCAAAAATATTCCCATGAGTCCAAAAATATCCAACGTGTCCAGAAATATTTCCATGTCCAAGGTGTCCAAAATGTCCCCACGAGTCCAAAAATATCCAACATGTCCAGAAATATTCCCATGTCCAAGGTGTCCAAAATATCCCCATGATTCCAAAAACATCCAACATGTCCAAAATTGTCCCCATGTGTCCAAAATATCCCCAACGTGTCCAAAAAAATTCCCATGTCCAAAATGTCCCCCGTGTCCAAGAATATCCCAACGTGTCAAAAAATATTCCCATGTCCAAGGTGTCCAAAATTTCCAAGGTGTCCAAAATGTCCCCACATGTCCAAAAATATCCAACGTGTCCAAGAATATCCTGTGTCGAAAAAAAATATGTCCAATGTCCAAGGGGTCCAAAATATCCCCCGGATTCCCAAAATATCCAACATGTCCAAGAATATCCCATGTCCAAGGTATCCCCACGAGACCAAAAATATCCGTGTCCAAAAATATTCCCATGTCCATCATGTCAAAAATGTCCAACGTGTCCAAAGTATCCCAACGAGTCCGAAAGTATCCTCACGTGTCCAAAAATGTCGCCATGAGTACAAAAAATCCAATGTGTCCAAAAATGTCCCTAGGTGTCCAAAATATCTTCACGAGTCTAAAAATGTCCCTAGGTGTCCAAAATATCGTCACGAGTCCAAAAATGTCCAACATGTCCAAAATATTCCCATGAGTCCAAAAATATCCAACGTGTCCAAAAATATTCCCATGAGTCCAAAAATATCCAACGTGTCCAAAAATATTCCCATGAGTCCAAAAATATCCAACGTGTCCAAAAATATTCCCATGAGTCCAAAAATATCCAACGTGTCCAAAAATATTCCCATGAGTCCAAAAATATCCAACGTGTCCAAAAATATCCCCATGAGTCCAAAAATATCCAACGTGTCCAAAAATATTCCCAAGTCCAAGCTGTCCAAAATGTCCAAGCTGTCCAAAATATCCCCATGAGTCCAAAAATATCCACCGTGTCCAAAAATGTCCCCACGAGTCCAAAATATCTTCATGAGTCCGAAAATGTCCATCGTGTCCAAAATATCCACTGTGTCCAAAAATATTCCCATGTCCAAGCTGTCCAAAATATCCCCACGATTCCAAAAATATCCAACGTGTCCAAAAATGTCCATACGTGTCCAAAATATCCTGAGTCCGAAAATGTCCAACGTGTCAAAAATATCCCAACGTGTCCATAATATCCCCACGAGTCCAAAAATATTCCCATGTCCAAGGTGTCCAAAATGTGAAATGTGTCTAAAATATCCCCACGATTCCAAAAATATCCAATGTGTCCGAGTCCAAAATATTCCCACGAGTCCAAAATATCCCAACGTGTCCAAAAATATATCCATGTCCAACGTGTCCAAAATATCCCCACGAGTCCTAAGATATTCCAATGTCCAAGGTGTCCAAAATGTCCAATGTGTCCAAAATATCTCCACTTGTCCAAAAATATCCAACGTGTCCAAAAATATTCCCATATCCAAGGTATTCCAAAATGACGATCAGGAGTCACTTCAAGAAGTAGATTAAGACTGCAAATTCCACAGCATGTGCCATCTTCGTGTTTTTTTTTTAATTCAGGAGGACAAGTGACCGCACACACGCGATGGGACACAGAAGCAGACTGCGCATTTTTTGATTTGCATGGTTTGTTCTGCTCAGTTCTGCAATGTAAAATGCGTTTTGTCACATGCTGATATAAAATTTTGTGTTCTCTGCAGCAGTTCGTTGATTTCATAAACACAACATAGTATCAATTTTTGTACATAGCATATAGGTTTTATATATATGACGTCAAAAAGGATTGTGGCTGCAAGTGCTTTTTTTTCTATTGGGAGGCGGTCCCAAATGGCTCTTTGAGTAGAAAAGGTTGCCGACCCCTGCCCTAATCCAAAACATCCTAACCCAAACATCCTGGTACCAGCGACACCCCAAGTTTCCTTCACTGCTGTCGCTTCATCTACAGTGCTGTTTGAACATTTGTGAACTAGTTGAGTAGTTTAGATTTTTCTCTTTTTTAACCATGATTTTCTTATTTTCTCATTACCAGTTTTTGTATACAAGATGTCAGGTTTATGTTCATTGATTCCATTTGCTTCTTTTGAGTGAAATGTGAGAATTGCAAGCAGACTAAATGAAACATGGAATCGGAGTGTCTGCAAAAGTAAATGAACCACAGCTGCACTGGTAAAGACAATCAGGTAAAAGACTCAGGTGAAACACATGTGAGTGCTCGAGTAATCAGTTAAGAAGACCAATCAAATGAGACATCCTTGGGAAAAGTTTTGAGGTGCACTGTTTAAAAGGGAGAGGAAACCAACCAAACCAAAGAATGGCTTAAGAGAAAGAAGATTTACACTTTGGATTGGCCCAGTCAAAGTCTGGATCTCAATCCTATAGAAATGCTGTGGCAAAATCTGAAATGGTTAGTACACGCCAGATGTTCCTCCTACCTCACTCAACTGGAAGGGTTCTGCAAGGAGGATAAGTCAAAAATCAGATGCGAGTCACTCGTTTGTGGTTACAGAAGACGTTTAGTTGAAGTAATGGCTGCAAAAGGAGGTGCCACAAGCTACTAACTGAAAGAGTTCGCAAACTTTTGCACTTAGCAGATTTGCTGTTTTCTGACAGATAAAATACTTTTGTTGAATAAATAATCAAAACGTGTATATTTTTTTTGTTTCCCTTATTTGGAAGGACTGCTGTACAATATGGGATTTGGATGTTCATTTCACATGAATATTATAATTTTTCTTTAGAAAACAATGACCATATTTGGGTGGTTCACAAACTTTCAAGCAGCACTGTATTTGTGGCTCATCCTTGGTTTTTTCCACCCTGGATTTTATTCTGTCCATCTTGATTTTTAAGAACCAGGATTTCCTTACTCAGTTCCTCGGTCTCCCTTTCAAGCCACAGGAGTTTTTTGGACTTTTCTTTTAAAATTCTTCCACATCTTTTTTATCGTGGCTTGCGTCCGTTCTAGTATTAAATTTAATCGTAGCATGTTACAGTAATCACATTGCAGTTTTTTAATTGTTGTCCTTGCTTCCTCCAATTCCAAATTAATTTTAGTAATTTGCTTTTTAAAGTACTCATTTGAATTTAAGAGTATGTTATTTTCTACCTGCCAATTTGTTGGGTCGTAATCTGTGTTGTTCAGTCGCTCCAGTTTCCTCTTCAGACTCTCCAGTGTTTTCTGAAGCTGCTCATTTTCCCTGATCAGCTTCACCTGGTTCTTCTGGAGAATCTCTAACTTGTTTAACAGAAAATCTTTCTCTGCCATCGTTTCTTTCTGGTTCAAACCTTAAACTGGAAATGAATTTCCCTGTGGAATCGGAATACAAAGACAGTCACCTGTGATGTCACAGACAGGATGTGTGACATCACAGTTTGACATCAAAGCCACAAGAAATCTTGGGTGTGGGGGCGAAGGGGGGATGTTTTTAAAAAAAAAAAAAAACTTCAGACGCACTGTATAACGACAGACGGAAACGTTTGTTCTGCATCAAGAAAAAGCAAATACAGATAAACATGTTCAAGAAAAAAAAAGCTAAGGGGCTTCAGTTCCCAACTGTGCATTCAATGCAGTACAGATTTCAATTGTTTTAATATCTACTTTTTGTCTTTGACAGTCGGGATATAAAACTTAACTTCATGGTAAAATGCAGCAAGGCATGGCTTCCCCTACCTGGAACAATGAATATGATATTTAGCTAATAATAATAAAGGATTTATGAGAAACTCTGAATTATTGAGCTTTTACTGAGGCCAAGTAAGAATCTTCCCATAACAGCACAAATTGTGCTTCTGTGTTGTTGTGGATAAAGTCACATGTATCGCTAACTAAGGCTAATGACTACAAATAAGGTAATATGAAGTCGGAAAGGTAATAAGTTTAAGTTATTGTATTCAAACTTATATTTTTGCATATATGTAGGGAGGTATTCAATAATAATAATAAAAGTGCCAAAGTGTGCCCGTCAGCTTGGACCCAGCGTTTTGATGCTAAAAAATAGCATCAATGCTAAAGAGAGCTGCAATGTAATCAATAGCATGTGAAGAGTAACAAGCATGTTGACGAACCTGGACGTGCATCATTCAGTATGTTAAAATACTGACTGGTACATTAGCATTTGGCTAAAACTAGCCAAATGCTAATGTAAGACTAAATGCTGTCAGTAGCATGTGGGGTATCATTAGAATGTTGTCTTAGATTGACTTCCTACATTCAGTGTCGTAAACTTGGCTAATATGTAAGAAAAATAGCTAAAAGCTTATTTTAGGGAAAATGCTAATGCACTGTTCAGAGAGAAAAAGATAATGCAAGGTAATATTATTGCACCGCCTATGGTGGTGCACTAGTGGGAGGAAGTGAAATGCTAATGTTTGTGTTAATGTACTGCCTTGCTACACAAGGCAGCGCACTAACCTAAGAGAGAAAGATAATACAGGCTAATATTATTGCCTAACCAGAGGGTAGTGTTAAGGCTTTTATTTTGAAATTTTAAGTAAGCTTCATTTTAAATGTCCAAACTAATCCCATAGGTAACAGTGATTGGGTAAAATCGTTTCTATAAAGCTCAAAAGAGCAATTACTTGATGTAAAAATTGTCAAGGCTTTTGTTTGAAAATTTCCATGAAGCTTAATTTAGAATTGCCACACTAATCCTGTGTGTAACAGTGATTGGGTTAAATCAGTTCTATAATGCCCAAAACACAAGTAGTTCTAAAGGCCAGCTCATTCCAGAGAGTTCTCCCATAAATCAGCTGCTCTGCCCTCCTGTGTTCCGTTGCTATGGTAATGGATCCTCTGCTAACTGTCACGTGTGTGTGAGACAGAAAAGGTGGAGAAAGAATTCTATCTCTGTGAGACACCCAGTCAGTTAATATGGAAAAAGCACTCCGAACAAACCTTTGCCGTTCAGGAACCGAGAGACATATTCGAAAACCGTTTGAAGCGTATGAGAGGGCTATTTGTCGTCTCCGATAGTACCGCGATTCATATCTGTAGCTCATTCACTGTAATAGCTGCGATGAGAGAAATACGGTGTGCGCTGAGGTCTGAAATTTTTCAGAAAAGCATGAAAATGAATGGTTCAAGGCGTCAGTTACCCTGGCGCATGATTTTGCTCTGAAGCACCTTGACAGAAAACCGTAAGTCCTAGCAAAATTCTGAAAACATTTTACTGGAGCAGGCATGCGTATCAATGTCATGACCGAGCTCGATGCCGATAGGGCGATATTTGTGGGCGTGACGGCAATATCAAAATTGTTTTGGGGTCAAAAATCCACTTCATTTCACACTACCGGAGCGGCAGTTGGTGTCAGTTACACATTGTACTGGGTGCAGAACAATAGGGGCCTGCCATGCAATGCATTCCTATGGGCAATGCATTCCTATACATAAAGAAGAGAAGAAAACTGCAGGATTTTAGGGGTATGTATTTATAAGCAGTTTTTCACCTCGACTCTGGTCTGCTGTCAGAATCCATTGTTTCTGTTGTGAACATAGGCAGTGTGCAGCCGTCAGAAATGAAAAGCCTTTTTTTAGATAAACATCTTTCAAGCTGACAGGTGGTGAGATTTTGGTATTGAAAAAGATGTCTTCCAAAGTGTTTGTCAAACTTTTGAACTCCTAATACTTGAGCATTACTTGAGTTTTTGTGTATTTATTGTTGCAGCCAGCAGAATTTCTTACTCTGTTTCCTTAGTTCATCTTGTCTGCTTTTATTCACTGTCTGAGATATCAGAAGAGATCTTTGGAATCAAGGCTTTCCAGAGACTGAGGCATGTATTTAACAAATATCTTCATTGAGACAACAGCAGTGGGTTTCTCCTTCTGCTACGTCGTTCACAGGTTAACAAGCCAGCCAGTTTTCTTTCATTTGTGATTTTGAAAGGAATGTTCTTCATAGATCTGATAAAAAAGGCTTTTACTGTTGAGCTTTTTCTAATTGTTTAAGATGCACGCATCAAATATTTTCAACACAAATGTACCATATGTACCTATTGGCACATTATGATACATTTTTAATAGTTACACAGAAGTCAACAAATGTCTGACATATGAAAATGTTTTTGCACCTCAAAGTTTGCATGAGTTATGTACATAGACATCATTGTTACATAATTTATACAAGCGCTGTAAGGCAGCAGCAATAACCCAATAAAAATGTTGTCATGATGTGAGCATGTCATGCAGTCAATGCAGACATGCTCACATCATGATGCTGAATGCTTGAAGTTCTTATTGGCTGCGTTCACACAGCAGGCAAATGAGACCCAGATTAGATTTTTTTTTTTTATCTTTATGCAACCCATTTCTGACTTTGGCAGTCTGAAAATTGTGATGCTTTGGCCCAGAAATCTGACTTGTGTCGCTCCCGTATGCGAAACTAAATCAGAAACGTAACAGATTAAGTTTGTTGCATGAGAGATGCATCATAGTTCTGCCCCAGAAGAAGCCAGATGTGGTAAATCCAGATGTAATTATGGCTGAAAAATCATGAAAGAAGTTTGTTCCAGTGACGTTCATCATTTCACACTCCTGGTTCTGACGACACCTCCAGACACATTTCTCTACAGAAACTGCAGTCAACGCTCCTCAAACAGCCGCTGCTTTTAATTATACTTTCATTTCGTACACTTTTCCTTTAGTTGACAGTAAAGTACAACACTGTTGTTTGAAATCAATCCGTAGATGGTGGCATCCACTATTACTTCTGTAAACAGTGTGACGCCGTTCTACTTCTGCGCATCCGGGACGCTTTGGGGTTGTAAACTGTTCACACAGACATCTAATTGTGCTCGCATTTTATTTTATGAATCAAATTCCAGCAAAAAATGAGAATTGAGCCTCAAGATCTGCCGTGTGAACGTGTTATGTGTGCATTATTGTTGGTCGCTGAGGTGCCTATTGAGCGACAGTTTGTTTAAAAAAGTCCAGTTCAAACCCAGAAAACCTAAAAGTCATAACAAAATCTGAACAACTTACAAAATGTGAAGTAAAACTAAAAAGAGCTTCAGTTCCATTTATTTCCTTACAGGGATTGCAAGGATTGTTATCAAGGGTTTAAATTACAGCTTTATTTGTATGACATTTGCCTTTCTGACTGAACTTGTTAAAAGACTAAATTCAGTTTCGTTATCAGCTGTGCCAATGAATTTGTCCATTTGCAGCATTTCTGGCAGTCAGGATTTAATCTTTTGGTAATGCTTATTTTGAATTAACATGCCTTATCTAACATGCCTCTTTTATATTCATTAAAAAATATATTAATTCTTTAATGAATATATTTATTGTTTTCACCATTTCTCCTTGTGTCAATCATTGAGCAGTCCAGCATTAACCATTCAGCTGCAAAACAAAAACCAGAAACAGAAGAAGCTGCTGTCAGCCACGTCTTATTAACAGAAAATGTTATTAAAGAATAACTTTAATTGGTTTATGTGTTCAATCCCTGCAGACACCGGTTGATCAGCATCTGATCAGTGAAACTCTGCAGGATTTCTCTGCTACTTAAAAAGTTGTAATTTTACAGCTTGTTTGTCACTACTGCTTAATGTACGCATGGAGCATTTGACAAAAGAACAACACATTTCTCATTTCTGTACATTTCTATTTTTTATGTCTGAGTGTATTCATATAAATACCAACCGATCCCTATGAAAGTGTGAATATAAAACTGCTTTATATTTTTCTGCTTGAATGACTACAGAAATGTGAAAATGATTCTGTCTGTCTGAAAGCAGTGATTTAAATCTTATCAAAAATCCATTAGAGAGAAATGTGACTTGTTGGTTTCAGATGATGTAAATATGTGTAACTGCATGGAAAGTTCTGTCAGAATGGATCTCTGAGCTCATTTAGAAAAAAAAAAACATCATGCCGTGATTGATCTGAAGCTAATTTTTAGCCGCATTCTTTTAAATTACTTTACTTTTGCAACCACACAATCCAGGAAACATCTTTTTCTTGACTTTTCATAGATTTTTTTTTCTTCTCTGTAGCGAATGATTTGTAAAACGTGAGCCAGGTGAAACTAATTATGCCTAACCAGGAGACAAGATGCACCAATCAAGAACCCAAAAATTCATGTTAACTTGCACCACCATTTTTTCCCCCTTGGTCATAAAAGAGCTTCTGTCGCTTTTTAATTAATTATCAGGTTGTCCCACTTATCACAATAGAGCCTAATTAAACTCCCCATTTGCATTTGTGCTCAATGGACGTTTGATTAATACAGGCCTTTATGGATAATTTGGATAATATGTACCGCCAGAAGCAGAAAATACATTTGTTCTCTGAATCATAAATCTGAGTTTCTGAATGATCATTAGGTTGAATCAGCACAGTCTGTTCATTTAGGCTTCAATCAGTTATTACAGTTGCTCTGATCAGTGAGAGCGTCGTCTAAATCAACCGGGTTTGTCCCAAAGCTGCAAAACTGAAGTTAAAACACAAACCGCAGGGGAGGAAAAGCACACTCTCAACTCTGACATCTGAGCTCTCTCACAGTGAAGTTTGACACTGTGTACAAAGTGCTAAATTACCTGCCAAACACCCAGATATCCCACCTCCTATTTTCTGCAATGTATGGGGTAAAATTCACACCTGTGAAGTGGGTTTATTTTCCCACTCAGTGTCTGTCTGTGCTATGAATCCCGGTGTGCACAGAGAGCAGGGAAGAATTTCAGCAAACCTTGAACAGAGCGAGCGCTGAGCTGCACTCTGGCGTGTTTTAAAAGATACTCTTTGTTTTCTTTTATTTCCAGAATGCCACAGCTATTTATTTTTGTAAAGTTCAACAAGGTGATATTTTCTAAAGCATTTAATGTCAACACAAAGCAAAAAAAGTTTTCATCCAAGAGGCAAATTTAACAGTTTGGACTCCATGAGGAAGAAGATTTCCTCTTGCAATCTGACAAAAAGATCGATTATAATCCTTATTTTGACAATCTGATTTCTTGATGTCTTAATGATAAACACACAAAGCTACATTTTAGCAGCTAAAAATGCAACCTTTATACATTACAAGATATTCTAATTTTAATTTAATAACTTTCTGACTGGGAACTATTTGGAGAGCTAGAGGCTGTATTTATAACAAATAACTTATTCCTATAACAAACAAACTTTATTCTGGAGTTCCTAAACTTTCTGAAAAAGTCTGAAAAACTATGAGAATTAGTGCCACTATTTTCTGTAGAGTGAAATAAACTCAAAACTACACAGTACTTTGTTTGTCTATCACATAAATGACCAATAACGTTAAAGTTTGTGGATGCAACATGGCAAAAATGTGAAAACCTTCAACTTTTCAATACATTAATCTGAAATTAAAGTTATATTTGTGATTTACTGTGTTTTCAGAGACTGCTTTGGAAGAAAACTGCAGCAAGTGTGACTTTCTTGTGTTTACAAATTGATAAAGAGAAATGGCATCGTGGCTGATGAGGCAGCTTGGTTTTATCAATTTGCCCTGGTTTAATTGGCATCGCAGCAACATCTGTTCCCTTCAAGCAGCGATGGCTGAGGTTGGAAGTCTGTGGCGCTGTTAATTTCAGGATTTTTAAAGGGCTTTAAACGACTGGAGAACCAATCATGTTTTATCTAACTTCCTGTTGGATAAAACAGACAAAGTGTTTGGAGTAGGTGATGACCCGTTCTTGTGTGAAAACTTCAGGTTCTTTAAATTGTATTTCAATCTGTAGAGACTCAGACAGACAAAGGGGTAACCATTAGAAAAGTTTAATGACACTATGATTTAAATCTTTGGCGCTCGGGCCCCGGCTAAGGACATTGATCATCGCAAACTTTGCGATGGGCTTGGATGAGCATTCCATATGCTGAGAGGAACGTCATCCCCCGGGACCCGGCACTGGTGGTGGAGGCGATGAAGGATGTGGCCTGATGCTGAGTGAGTGGAGGTGAAGGGGTGGAGGTGGGTTGAGCTCAGCTGGAAAGCGCACGACGCCATGGATGGCGGTCCTTATCAGCTGGGGCTTGGACGGTGATTGGACGAACGAAGTCTTGGTCCGGTGTTTTATCTAACTTCCTGTTGGATAAAACAGACAAAGTGTTTGGAGTAGGTGATGACCCGTTCTTGTGTGAAAACTTCAGGTTCTTTAAATTGTATTTGTATAATTAATTTAGAGGGGGGTTGCACAGTGGCGCAGTTGGTAGAGCTGTTGCCTTGCAGCAAGAAGGTCCCGGGTTCGATTCCCGGCCCGGGGTCTTTCTGCATGGAGTTTGCATGTTCTCCCTGTGCATGCGTGGGTTCTCTCCGGGTTCTCCGGCTTCCTCCCACAGTCCAAAAACATGACTGTCAGGTTAATTGGGCTCTCTAAATTCTCCCTAGGTGTGAGTGTGTGCGCGCATGGTTGTTTGTCTTGTATGTCTTTGTGTTGCCCTGTGACAGACTGGCGACCTGTCCAGGGTGAACCCCGCCTCTCGCCCGGGACGCAGTTGGAGATAGACACCAGCAACCCTCCTGACCCCCTTAGGGACAAGGATGTACAGAAGATGGATGGATGGATGGAATTTAGAGGTTTTTTTTTTTAATGTAATCTTACACAAAGGTTGTTGTGTAAGAAATGAAAAGGTAGTCACAATATTATTTATGTAGCGTCCTGGAATAGCAAAATTATTTCTGCAAAGTGAAATATGAAGAAATTACTCTTCGTCCATCTGGTGCACGTGTGCAAGAAAAAGCCCTGAGGTGTTAATTAGGAAATTATGCAATAATTCAAGAAACTCTGTTGCAAGAAAATACATATTTAATAATACAAAAATTATGTAATGTGTTGTCACTGTTTTTTTTTTTTTTTTATCTTGATTGAACAATGGACCCTTGTCTATTTGCAATGCAGAATATGGAAATTTTTCTGTAAGACGTAACTCCAAATTATTTGCAAAATATTCATCTAGGTGCAGATTTTTTTGCAAAACATATCAGAACACATAAGTGCAAAATTTGAGCCATAATTGTAAAAAAAAAAAAACGTGGCTTTTTAAGTTAAATTATTTAAACAAATCAACAATTTTCAGTTTTTTTAGATGCCCATAATTTTTTCAATTTGATCATATCAAAAACATGTTTTCTAAAATGTTCAGTGTTGGACATTAAAACCACAAAAAGTCCTTTTAGGTCGGTGTGTTTGCAATGTTTTTTTTAATATTTATAGCTGCACGTTTGACTTGAGGGAAATCTGAAGGTCCATTTATCACAGTAATGAAACAAGAGCTGCCTTTTGCTTGAAGCTACAACAGCAGATGAATTGTTGGGCTGATGATGTAACCAATTAATATCTTCTACCATCAAAAGTTGCCTAATTATATTTTATTACTGGGTATACAACTTATAATTAGTCAGGGCCATGATGCTTAATCCTGGGTAAAGACGAGTGCTCTCAGTAATGTGTCCGTCGTCAACAGTCTGTGTGAGATTAAAGGAAGTTTAATGCTATGCATCTGCAAGGGAAGTTGATGCTAAGCCACCGCCTGGATGAACAGGGGAATTAGAGAAAGAATTGAAGGTCCTTTGATCGGATTACTGTATCTAAGTGTTTATGACTCAGGTGCCCCACCGTCTGAAGTCTAAGCTATTATTTCCTCTGATTGCTGCATTGTCAGTTCACTCTTTCAGCTGATGGTGAGACATTCTGGTGACAAAGTGAAGCAAAACTTTTTACTCCTCAACTTAATAACGCGGCCAGATTAGTGATGCATATTTAGCGGGATGCCAGATGACACGAACATTGTTCCAGGCTGTGCTCTCTGCAATCCACCCCGACTTCAAAAACTGCCCCCATTTCAGAAATTTATTAAGGGATTTGTATTTCTAATGACACCTGCACCCTGCTACCAGAGCAACGTAAATAATCCCATCACAGAGTCCCCACTCATCAGCGACAGGCTAATCCCTTGTTTAAGGCAGTAACACCGACCCCACCCATTAATACTGCCCTCATAAAGACACGGCTTTACATATATTATAGCGATATAATGTGGCGAACGCTTACAGCCGAGTCGAGAAATCTTTCTCTCTGCTCCGAGAACATGTCACCTCTGCTGGTTTTTATAAAGGGTTTTGCCTCAACACGTCACACAGCTTTCACATGCATGGAAAATAAAAAAATAAAAACTTTAAAGATGAAGTTAGGGGAGTAAAAAAATAAAACCCAGTCAAAAGGTTTTAGTACTGGGGGTGAAACATCATGAAAAAGAATAATTTGGGTGCAAAATGTGAGATCATGTGGGGATACTTTTGTTAAAACATTAAATATCAGCTAAATAGGTTTTGATTCACTAATGCAGAACTAAACCAGCAGCGCCACATGAAACAAAAGCACCTAGATTTCATAACTTTGTTCCTTGTCTAAAATCTAATTGGCTTTCCTGGTAAAACTTGATGGCCTTAAAATAAATCAATGTTATTGCAGCACCACACTTTGAAAATTTAGAAAAATATTGCCTTTAATTAATGTGAACTTCTTTACTGGGGAAATAAATGTATAAAATAAAGTACTGAGATTTCACAATTTCCTGTTTCTTCTTGCATGTTTTTCATGCTTCAGTGTCTTAGAACATCAAACAAAGTTAAATATTAATCAGAGGTAACACAAATAAACACAAAATGCAGTTTTTAATGAAAGTGTGCACCATTAAGATAGAAACCTTGGTTTTAAAAGTGGATTAGTAGTTTTAAAAAGCATTTTTCTAAATAAAAGAGCATTTAGAGTCGGAAAACAAGAAGCCACTTCCATACGGACCATGAAGTTCATCAAGAAAAACAAACTTTTATTATTATTTTACAGATTATCAGCTCCATCTTCGTTGTTGTTTTTTGTTCTCAGTGTCTGAGCCAAATGAGGATAGAGTGTTTCCAGCCAACCAGTAAATAGTTTTAAGTGAATCTTTGATGCAGCAGCTGAACTTTGATGAGTCAACAGGTGAAGTCCTTGGAAAAACATTTTTAGATCTACATGACCTTTGTTAAAACTGAGAAGTAAAAACTGAGACTTGTCTTTATCATATGAAATATTGTGGTGACATTACCTGAAATTCTATTTATTTACCTGCACTTTTAGCTATTAGTCACTACTGTGTATTATACAATATAGATTATACATTCATAATCTATATGCTTACAGTTTTATTTTAAAAACTTAAATGTATGTTTGTAATATATATTTTTAGTCTCTGGACGGATGCAAACTGCATTTTGTTGCTTTGTACTTGTGACACAACAATAAAGTTGAAATCTATTCTATTGTTGGACAAATGTTAACGTTAGCATTAGAAATGTTAGCATTGACAGCTGTGGGCATCAGAAGAACAATGCTGGTCAGAACTGGAGCAGTAATTGTTTATCTGAATGTCATCAACATTCTTGTGTTTCAAATTAAAAATGACAATTGTCATTTTTTTCTATGGCAGATTAAAGACAGACTTTTAAATACCTCCAAATGTAGCCGTTTTTGTTGTTTGTTGCATTTCTTCTGACATCTTTCTCTTTACTTAAAGTAAGACACAAATATTCACTTTATGGATGTTTACCGTGTTTTATCCAGACTTCAGCTTTCCAAACATAGCTCCTTTTTTCTCTGTAGGCCTACATATTGTACATTTTTGTCGTAGAAATGCATAAAGCTGTTACCAGCTTCCAGCTAGAACAAAACTTAAAAATGGAAGAGTTGCTTTTCAACGCTGGACTGTGTTTTTTAAATGTAGCATTAATTTAATCTGGAGCTCGACACAAATCTTCACCTTGAGTGCCAACAGTTATTTATAAATGAGTTATCTCCATTTTCCATATGTGTTAAAATTAAACCAGTTTTGTGATTTCTATCACTTTACAGTAAATAATTCAGATTGCCCTGCATGACAAGCTGAAATAAAACTAATGAGAAACTACTACTGATTTCAAGCTGTGGTATCTCAATTTATGCAAATAATTATTAGCCTACCAGTGGAGTGCACACACAATAATTTGGTTAAAATTGATTATTTAATTGCACATAAGAAAAAAAACAGAAAGTCCTTTCCAAAAGCAGATGATTCAAATAACATGAGAATGAAATCAACATTCCCAGCAGATGATTAAATCAATTTGTACCTGTGTAAACACAGTGCGAACATGTTTTTAAACAAAAGCTGTAGCTGTATTCATACTTTGTAGGACAATGTAAACCTGTCACTTTATTACGTCTTATTATAACAGCAAAATGAGCCTAAATTTCAAAAGTTAATTCATGTTACTTTTTCTTGAAATATTCCTCAGAGCATCCAGGAAATGATTGCAGGCTCAGACCGAAGCATCATCAGAGTCGATTTCCAAACTTGTAATTGCTTCTCACCTCCATCCTGTAATGACAGAAGCCTAAGAGCCACAAAATATTTGTTGATTTCCTTTTCTGTTGGTAGAAGATTTACACTTCACAGCATTGCGGCTGTTCAGAACGCAGACATAAACTTTAATTTGTCCATATTCTGTCTCATTACATAAATGGTGAGATGATTAGACTTTACTTTGAATCACCTGACAGCAGTCCGACAGCAGCCCATCGTCACCCCAGAAAATCTTTATTTTCCTCTGAAAACAGAAAAACATGCAGTGGAGAAGATGTTTCTTTCACACAAATGCAGATCATTTATCTGGGAACACTTATTGATGAACTGAATAACGTGTAAATGAAATATTGTGAGGAGAATGAGTATTTATTTAAATAAAAGTAAATAAGTAATAAGTAAATCATTCTGCTCTTCTGTCATTGTCTGTTGTACCTTCAGGTTAATTGGGTTTCACTGCCGTCTCATTGTGACATCCACTGGCCCTTGTTTGCTTATAAAACGCTAACAGGTCTCTTACCTCCTTATTTAAATCAGTTACAACAACAAGAAGATACAATATTTGATCCTCCCATGTTGATATGTTAAAAGTCCCTATAAAGAATCATTCTGGCCTCATGTCTTTCTGTTTTTCTGCTGCAAATGATTCAAAATACATTAGCAAAATACATTACATCTTTTACTTCCTGCTTTTAAACGCAGATTAAAGAGTGTTTTAGAGGTCATGTCATTGTTTTTGTATGAACAATTTGCTCATTGTGTGTATATAAATGTCTTCTACTTCTATTTCTTCTTTTAAAGTGGCAGCATTTCCAGGTACATAGGGACGTTTTATAACACAATCAAATAATTATGTTACCTTCAGTTGTAAATATCAAGCATAACTTAATAGAAGCTTAATGCCTTAAAATTAGCCTCTGTCTCTTTAAGAAGCTCGGCCTCTGATATGCCGCCTTTATCACAGCATTGCTTCTCCATTATGCCGTTTACAACCATTATTTTAGATACATTGGACTGAGAAGCAGTTTGAGTGATGATCTCAGCAGAATCGTCTGTTTGGTAATTACTGCTGCCGCTAGTCTGGAGGAGCAAAGTGGTATAACACTATGACAGGATGTTATAACATGGTTTTATTTACAATTTTTTTTATAATTATTGAGTCAGTAGGTAATATATTTTATTAAATTGAGATAAGGGGTAATATTAAGTAAGTGTTCACTTCTTCCTACAACGTTTTAAACAGAAAAGTGGAAAACAAATAATTTTGTTCTTGGCTCTGTGCCCACATGTTTTTCTCTGTCCTACTGATTGCTTGTTCTCTTGTTTTGTAAAACTTGTTTGTATTAAATAAATAACTAAATAAATGATATAAGCTCCAAAGAATCAATTTTAGACAATATTCACCCTTTAAGTGTTTTAGGACTTTCAGGCAAACAGTGCAAATAAGATATTGTTATTAGCATTTGCCTGGTGAAGTAAAGGTTTAATGAAACCATAGTTAAATTTTATACTTATTATACATTATGTTGAAATCATTTATACCTGTGTAAATTTTTTTATTGGGTAAATTTCATGGTAGCCTTACAAGTGAACATCAGATGGAAATGCTAACACTTACACTGTGCTTGTATAAATGATTTCATGAAGGACTGAAGAAAGATGATTTAACAAAATCCAAGATTTTTTTTAATTCAAATTAAATTGTTTAATAATTTCAACTGCTGTTATTATTATATTATTTACGTTTAAAGGAAAAAAGATGCATTTATTTTGAAAATAATTACTTCTGACCAGTTTCTCAGTTTCTTTCTTCTATATTTTAAAAATACTTTATTTCTAGTGTCTAGTTGACCTGCTAGTGTAAGGAGTTCCTATCTGCGCAATACAAGGTCAGAGTTCACAGTGCTTCCAGATGTTTACTCAAAATGACATTTGTCTTCCAGCCAGGTGTTGTTTTCAACACATCTGTTGTTCCTCTTCACATAAGAGAAATCGCTCGCAAACAAATTTTGCCAACCTTCTGTGCATCTCCTAGTGTTTTGCTGCTTTGCCCTCTCAGTAGCTGGACCTGAGTGCTTTATAATCACACTGCAGTTTCTGCACCGTCTCCTGGATCCCAGGCGACTCGCCCCCACCTTTCAGGTGCACGCGGCCACCATCAGTGCCCGTGTTTCAGACAGTGAAACCAAACTGAAGGGTCTCGCCGGCTTCTTTTCAGTTTTCTGGAGGAGACTCAGAGTTGAAGCCTTATGAGTTTCTCAGAAGGATTTGTACTGAAGCCAAGTTTTGAATGCAAGGAGCCCTTTGTCTGCTCCCTTCTGAACCCGAGGGAAAGCCTGCGTCAAAGAGGCCGTCTGCCAAAACGGTCTTTCTTCTCGCTAAAACCTCAGGAAGGAAAGCGGGTAAGCTCCACACCTTGTTTCTGTGCCAAGTGTGCATGTGCAGGAAGTGCTCATTCTCCCCCCAGTAGACCGTCTGCCTTCCATGCCAATCAGGCCAGTGAGTTGGCAGCGTATGACCTTACCAACAATGTAAGGAGGATGAGACACAAAAAGCTTCACCCACTGTGACCTGGCTCCACAAATAGTTGTCAGTTTGAAACCGTTTCCTTTTGGATCATGGATCATGCTCTGTTCAAATCGAGGCTCTTGTTTCTGTTGATGAACCCAGACAGAAAAAAGGTGCAAAGTGAGGCCAGGAAAGGCTGAGGGCGTTTCTACGTCCTCAGCTGTGACTCACAGGAATACGAAGGAATGTAAAGCATTTTCAGCAAGGCAGGCTGTCATGATCCGGGTTTTGGTCCTGAGTTTTCTCTTTAATTGACGCAGCGCTTTTTGTTTTCTTGATCGTTTCCCTGTTCATGTTTAAGTTCGCATGTGTCTCTGGTTTTTTGTTGGATCCTCTGTGTTGCATGTCTGCACCAGTGCGTGTGGAAGCTTGAAATAAAATACCTAATTTACTGGCTTACCTGTGCTCCGCTCGATCTTCCTCTTCCAAATGGGGGCTAGATATGATATAGGCATTCGGAAAATTTGACACGTCGACATGAATATATATGCATTACTGCCAACAACTTTTAATTTCTTTTTTTCTTTTGCAGAAACGGATGCCTCTTTTCTCCTGACCTTGCTGATAACAGCCACTGCTGCAGGTGTCAGGAAGTATGAAGCAGATTTGATTCACAGGTGTGGATGAGAGTTTGAAAACTAGCCTGTGTCACTTTTGATTATTTTCAGGGATTAATAAAATATGAGCAAAGTGAAGTGTGGGAAGTGTGCATCTTTTCATTAACAGCCTTGGACCGAAGCCAGACCAAGTACTGAACAAAAGGTTGTAAAACTTAAAAAGGTGAGAGAGGCGTTATAAAATACAGAATTTTGAAAAAAAAAAAAATACAAAGCCAAAACACGTTTTGCACCTAAACAGAAGAGTTGGAAAAATGTTCAGTTATTGATATGGAAATTGGAAGGATCTATAATTCTGGAAGAAAGCAAAAGCTTTATAAATACCAGGAATGTATGAGGAAGCTGATCTCTATCGGGAAAAGGTGAATTGTGACCTCCAGGTTGGAGGTCAAGACCTGCTTTCTGTGGAGATGTTCCAGTATCTGTATGTCTTGTTTATGAGAGATGATAGGATGGAGTGAAAGACTGACGAAGGAAGAGCTGAACCAAACGGCGACACTACTGACTTACTGCTCCGTCTACTTTCTATCTACCTGCTCCAGTCCTGGAGATCTACCATCCTGCAACTTTTAGATAAAAAAATAAAACAACATCTGGTTTCAAAAAACACATTTGAACCTTTAAACCAACTTTCACTGTCATGTTTGCACACAACTGATATAAATCAAATCAAAGGTAGCAAAACACAGAGATGAGGTATTATGAGTGAGTAAAAGGAGGAGAGGATTCTGGGAAATATTGGTTTATCACAATTTATGTTTCCATCATAATAACCAACGATGGTATCGCAGTTGTATGTTTTCCCTTTATACTAGAGGTTTACATGAAATAATATTTAAATCTAAAAACTAGACTTCCTTGTTAACTTGAATACAAGCTAACCAGGCTAACCGCTATTAGCAATACAAGCTAACAACTACAAATTTCTCTTTGATTTCCACTTTTAAATCCTAGAGCTACTTGTTCAAAAAGAAAGTGTTTTAATATTTTAAAACACACGTTTTCACGTCAGTAACTGCACCTATTGACGGGTTTTATTTGCACAGTAACCAGATGGGATGTTGAGGAAAGGGAAAATTCACAACGCTTACTTTCAGTCCTTTACACAATCATGCAGTGGATAAGAAAGTTTTCTCTTTTTTTTTTATCATAAAGGCTAAACGACAAACTGAAAAAATTAAACTTCTGTTGAGGTGATATTTATTGTATAAATTGTGAGAACCACTTTTGTAATCAGTGACCTTTCAACCAGTGCAGTTTGGTTTTATTTCCAGCATGCCGTCTGTCTGTGTGCACTCATTGTATTTAAACATTAATATCCTCAAACCACATTATCCTACCAGTCAGACAAATTGTTTTTCTATTCTTTTTTGTGAAATTTTTAACTTTTCAGACTGTAATTTCTAATTAAAGATTGTTCTGTATGGTGGCAGCTAACAAGTTTACAGATTTTCCACTTCTACAAGCAAATTTATTTAGCCTATTCTAGTTTTTTCTTCTGTTTGAAAAATATGACAAAATATTTTTATTCATTCCACCAGCCAGAAAATGCTGATTAACTTCGAAAACAGAATCTTCTTAAATATTAATATGAAATAATACAGAAATGTGACAGGGAAATGTAATAATTACCTGGATATTACTCTTGCAGTGTCAAACTGCATAAACTGAAATGCAACGAGGAGTGTGATTTTTTTAATAACATTTTTTCTGACAATAGAGTAAATAAAATATGTGAGAAAGGCAGCTTTGAAGTACTTGACTCTCTCCATTTCCTTATTTTGCACTGGTCTTCATCATCAACACCACCTTTAAGTCTTAGCATGACGGCTGTGGCAGCTGACAGCCCGATCAAAAGGACACAGACTAAAAAGGTGAAAGCTAATTCTTTTGATGTTTGGAAAATAAGGTTGACCCCTTTTCCCAAAATAAAGAGTTTATTAAATTGTTGCTCTGGGCATGAGTTTAAACTGCAATTTAGAGGTAGAATTATATACTTAAATTGCTTTAACAGTGAAGCACAGCCTGTTGATTTGAAACAAAAGAAGAGAAACATGTCAGTTTAATAGTTTTACATTTTGACAAAGTAGGTAAAAAAACCTCCAAAAAACAAAAGTAACAACATCAGCAACAACCATCGGTCCTGCATCCAATAACAACGAGCATCATTTGATGTTACAGTAGCTTTGTTTTGAGCCAGTTAAGCTGAATTTGTTGGTCAACTCCAGGTTTATTGTTGTTTGTCTCTGTTTGTGTCTATGGGCAGAAATGGATAATGATACCAAACGGTTAGTACATCATTAAAAAAAAAACATCCATGGTGTTGATCGCATCATATTTGTAGACATGTTGTATCTTTTGCCCTGCAAATTTTATACTGTCATTATTTATAATCCTTTCCCCTCTTCTAGCCGCAAACTAAAAATCAGATCTTGCTCCTTTGTTGGCAAATGAGGGAAGTCACTTCAGATTAAATCTTCTTCAAATGTAAGAAACATTTTCAGCAATAATGGTTTCCTTTAAGGTCTGAAAATATCGATGGAGGCTGATGAACTGATAAAAATAACTCCAGTAGTTTTTTTTTTCAGTATATGTGTCTATGAATAATTCAGCCTGTTCCCACAGCATGTGGTCAAATCAAAGAAACATTTGCAGGGATTTTGGGAGTCTGAGCTCAAATTTAGTTAAAAAACACAAACTTTCCAAAAGTCATTAAATCTGGAAAAAAAAAAAAGAGAGAAATTTGCTGCTTGTTCAAACGCTGACAGAATCGTTTGGAAAATCTCAAATGGAAAAAGTTGAACAGATTTGTTTGACAATTAGTATGCATCACTTAAACACCTTTTTTTAATTTGGTTTTTTAGCAATTTATATCATTTTGAAATATTTTATGTGAGAACAGAACATTTAATTGTGACCAGTGATTTGAATAACTTGCTCCTCGTGATTTTACAGATATAAAAACAATCAGGAGGAAAAAAGGAAACCAGAAGTTCAGAGGACTTTTACTGACCAAACCTAACTAATAACTAGCTGTATTTTAACTCAAAAAGGAGGGGAAAAAAACATCTAAGTTACACAAATAACAGCCAGACTCTTGGATGTTAGTATTTCTCAAATATTGCATTCTTGTTGCCTAAGCCTGGTCAAAATCTGAATAAAAGTAAAATGTCAAAATATCATGACAGTTTGATGCAGACTGCTGTAGTTCAGAGAGAGACCCAGGCATCAATTATTATACAGCCACCTTCACACACTTATTAGCACCACTGGTGAAGATGTGAAAAGGGCTAAAAATAAATGTACTCTTTATTGCAGCAGAGTGGACTGAACCATAATGCAGCAGGAATGCCTTTTGTAGTATGCAGAAAGGATCAGGCACAATTAAAGGATTTGCAAATGTGAATTGATTAACAATTTATAGACTAACTATGAACTTGGTTTTGACATACGACTATGCTGCAAAGTGTATGTTTTAAATAAATTGTCAAAACGTCACAGTATTTGGAAACCTGACTACATCTAGAAATATAGATGTAGCCAGGATTTGAGTTTAAAATGTCCCTGAAATTTTAATGTTGCATATTTGTGCTCACTTTTTCAGTGCTAAAATATATTCCAAATTTTTTTTAACCTAAAAAATTGTTATTGTCATTATCATTATTTTTACCTGGTTGAATTTTAATTTATTTTCACTTCAAGTTAAAAATTCACATTGATATATTTTGGAATTTTAGAGCTAAATTTGACATTCAGTTCGAAGTTTTTTTTTTTTTTTATTAAATACTGTACACAAATATTTTGACCCTTATGAGGCACCATAGAGAAGAATTCATTTGAGTTTCTAAAGTGTTTGAATGTTGTATTTGATAAAAAAAATTATTTTTGAAGAGGAGCAAACACAGACATAACAAGTTCAAAGGTCAGAAAGTCTACACATTAAGGATTTATTTTTAAGATAAATGTTATTGATAAACATCTAAACAGAAAATAATTCAAAATGATCACACTGTTTTTCAGTTTAACTTAAGAAAAATGAGTACAACGTCCTGATGACGTCATCACGCGACTACCTCCCCGCGCGCTTTAATCCGGAAATAGCTTTGTTTGAATATCAAAACCGGGAAAATGTTTGACACTAAAACCTACAAGCTAGGATGGGTGACAGCAGAGGCAGAAACACCGCGTGTTTTTCCAAGACGAACCGCGCCAGTTTGTGCTGAAACCAAAAAGTGAGTAAAGGCCAAATGAATGTAGATTTTTTGTTTATTGTAACTGCCGTTAAAGTTCTGTGCTTTTATTTTGGCAGACTTAACATACACGGTATCCATGGTAACAAAACAACAGTTTAAGGAAAAGGTTAACAGCAAGGCAGAAAAACGCAACTTAAATTTAGCTTCAGTCAGTAAGAGAACAAGGTAATGGCGACTGAACTTTAAGTATTTTAATTCTGTGATTGTTTAATTAATGATTAATGGAAGGATTTGTATAAATGTAATGAGCTATGCTTCACGAACGATGAAAACGATTGTAATTTTTATTTTTCTTGTTTAGCTCTTACGGTGGTTGATGGTGCACAAGGATGACTTTAATAAATCAGTTCCGGCCTTCTCAGAGTAGACTGAATGCTACAAAGTAAGTTTTGTCAGGTGTTCGCACTTTACTGTAACCTACGATTACTTGAAAATGGAATCAAAGCAACAACATTATCATTTATCGCTAAAGATTTATTTATTGCTAAATCTGTAATCGTGACAGGCCTACCTGACTGTCCAATCTTCTGCTCTTCTTTTCAGTCCATTGGAGCCATGCGTGCAAATTTTGACTGAAATGTGGGGAGTGTGGTACGTATTATTTAAATTTTGTTTTTTTGTCTCAGTAAGCCTAAAATGAACATACAGTATGATATCAAATGCACTGCATGCTTGTCAGTGTCACCTAAAGACTGTACTTGTAGACTATTTTTATTACAGGCAGCCGAGTAATTAAATTAAATTTAATTAGTGATACTGTCTGTTTGTGAGACAATTGACAAATCTCCTGTGCTGACTTGTCCTTTGAGTGGGAACTTCTACGTAATTAAGCATCTCTGTGATAAAGATGTACAGAGGAGCTATGAATCACATCATGTTAGCTGCCATTGATGAGGCTCAGGGTGAAGCATGGTGAAGCATCAAACGCTCATTTATAAAAATGAAAGTAAATAGGCACATAAAGGCCAGGTTGATTGTGTGAGTTTTGAATGACTGATGCATGCATAATGAAATCCTAAGCAAATGTAAATCTTTCCATGTATTCACATAATCATCCATCAATCCACTTGTTTTCAGTAGCTGTTTATCCTTGTGCCTATTTACTTTCTGCATTATGTGAGCATAATGAAACAACCCTGGGAGTATTTAAATATTTGTGCCACATTCTTCAGATTATAGCTGAAAAGCTTGGTGAACACAAACTGCTTTTTGTTTTTTTTTATTCAATGTTGATGAAGGCCAGACAGCGGATGATATTTTGGTAGCAATATCATAAAATATACGATTAAAAAATATCATTAATTATTAACAGCTTGCAAGGGCTCATCTAAATGGATGCTTTTGAAATACGAATTAGCAGATCATGAATGTTTGGAGGGAGATAGATGAAGCAGGTGGTAATCAATATGCACATCTTCCTGGCACCTAAAGCTAATAAAGATCTGTCAGCAGGAGCCAGACAGTGTGGCGCAGAGCCTGTGTTTAGGGGGGGATTCTCCACTAATTGTTGATGTGGTTTTGCAATTAGACTTATTGTGCGTGCGGTTTGTGTTAAAGCCATATTGGTGCTATCTGCAAGTGATTTTCCAGACTGTAATGCGGATGCAGCTACCATACATTATCAAGATCTCATCTGAGTTATAAAGCATCTGATTCACTTCCAAAAAGCTCAAGCTTCTGTTGAAATGCAGGCAGGAACCAAAGGGAAAGTATTGCGCTAAGAATGTTCTATGAAATAAGGATTGTAATTGTCTGTTTTATGGCATTTTGCATCATGTACGCTGGCTCAAGCTCCTTGTTTTAGCTTGGCCTCACAGACTGCAGTGATTGTCAGTGCGATCACACCGAAACTGCAGCGGCAGACATTTCACTTTGAAAGGATTATTAATGAAATCTTGGTCTTTACACAGTGTTTCACTCTGACACTGGAAGAAGTTCTCTCTCCCTCCAAGTGACTGTTAGAGCAGCTGAGTGGACTGGGAGAGAGTGTAATTGTCACAAGAGCTTTCCAGCTTTAGGAGTCATCTTAAACTGCCTCGGTCACACTTTAAATCCTCTGGGATTATTGTGTGTTTGGTTGAGACATGCACTTGGATTTTTTGGCAAGCATATCACATGAAATCAAAGCTGAACTCCGTTGCTCTTCAAATCCTGGCTGCAGAGACGAAGTCTTATATAACCACTAAGAAATTAAAAAGGTCAAGAAATGTGCTTCAGGCATGGTCATGATTTGAATAACTCTGAGAAAACAAGGACTAATCAAACAAAAGCTGTGGTTCACTAAAATAGGGCATTGAAGTGATTATAAACTCCGCCATGCGTAATTAATCATTTAAATTTGATTAGTAAAGTGTCTTTGCTAACTAGCAAGTAATTTATTGCCATATTATATACACAGGTCCATTTGTTAGGGGTATCTTTGTTAGTATGAGGTTGGACCCCAATGTCTCTTCTGTTCTTTGAAACAGATCTTAGTTAAACAAGTAAGGAGTATTTCAGTGATCCAGCTGAGCCAAACTCATGGCCTGCGGGCCAAATTCGCTGCCAACTCAGCAACATTCTTGCTATATTTAGCAACATTTCAGACAAAACAAATTAGCATTGGCCAAAATCGGAATCGACAGATCACTTTTTTCAAAGATCGGCCAAAGAACTGCAATCGGTGCACCCCTAAAAATATAGATAAAGTTATGCCACAAACATCCAGCGACTTCTTACTCAGAAACACACGTGGACCTTTTTTGGACCTTGGTGCAAAACGTTTGGACACCACTGACCAGTGGAATGAAACTAATATGCCTCTAGTCGTACCACAGCATAATTTAAAGTGTTGTTCATCCTTGAACTGTGATGGACACACCTTCATCTGACCAAACGTGCCAAACTGCGGGCTCTACCCTCCTCCTATCACCGTGAGGCGGCTCTGGAGGGTTGAGAGGTATGACCCATAATGCATCACCTCCCGCCTTTGGCCATCTGGTGCCGAGTACGACCTGAACGAAGTGACGGTTTGTTCTAACCATCATAGCACATGGGTATCAGTCTCTCCTGGCTCTCTAAGAAATTGACTCATTAGCTCACTGCTGACTGGCTGAGGATGCATTATTCATGTGGCGGGAAGGGCGGGGCTGAGTGTCTGTTTGTGTGGTTGAAAGGAGATGTCGCAGGTGGCTAGAGGTCCTCTTGAGAGGTTGATGCGTGATGGACAAGGGAAAAGATGGCCTCTTCACTAAGACATCAGACAGATGTTGGGTCGATTTAGTGCATCCAGACACACTTGTGTGAAAAGTTGTGGGTGGCTGAGCATGCAAAAACTTCAGCTGCTGCTGAAAGTCTCAGTTACAGGTGCACTGGATAGATAAGAAAGAAAGTAACGTGGAAGAAAAGCTTTTAGAAATGTAACCCATACAAAGTCAAAGTTATCAAGCCCTAGAGAGAATCTTTTTCCTTTAAAGCCTTTCTCTCCTCATCGTTATTCCTCCTCGTTTAAACAAATATTTCCATAGTTTGAGGAATTGTTTTGATCTCTTTCCAAGGGTCAGATTATAAAATCAATACCACTCTCATATTCATTGCTCCAGCATGATGTGAATTTAAAACCACGAGCTTTGGTCCATCCAAACATAATAACATTTCTGTACTACAACCTCAAAATCTTACATGTTAATTTGTTGTCCTGTTAGCCTAATCTATAAGAGGGGAGCATAAGAAAGATGACACACTTTGCTGAATGGGGTTATGTGTCAGACCATTTGTTGGCCAGCAGAGGCGAACATTTGTTAAATCAGTAAGTAGGGTCATTGTTATCCATGCGGTCTTGGACCAGGCAGAGATCTGGATAAATTTCATTGTTTTTGGCAAGGAGTCGCAGGATGATGGGTTGTGCCTGAAGTCTGGAGGAAGCAGTGACGGATGATAATGGGGCACTCTAGTGATTGAATCTGGCATCAAAAACTGAACACAGCATCATAATCTGAACAATATACACTTTTAAAGCAACAATTCACAAACATTATATGTTTGGTGTCTTGCCAGGGGGGTTTGGAAATGGTTGAATGTTTCAGATATAGCCCCTCTAGTAAAGGTCGACATAAATAACAGCAACATTTCTGTTTGTCTCACAGAAATGTAGCAGAGAAAAGAAATAGCAAACAATAAAGACATTTTTTATTTGCCTTATTTTTTTTATTGCTTTATTGCAATGGGGTGTTTCAGAGAAAAATATTCCATCGTTCCTTTTTTGTTTGTTTTGAGATATATTTGGAACTGATGGCCTTTGTTAAACACTCAGTATGGAGAAAATAGGGGAAGACACGATGCTGCAGCAAATGGCCGGAAATTATGAATCAAACCAAATTAATGACTATAATCTCTGCATCACTTTTCTACATATCTATCTGATCCTGGAGCATTAAAAGTTTCATGTCCTGCTCAACTGGACTGCCAGATTTCTCTGGCTTTTTAGACACAAATGACTAGTTTAGCAAGAACTGTTTAATATTGTTCACTTTTTAATAACTATTGTTCCAAACTTAGCTTTTTTCTGCTGGTAGAGTTTTTCTCTGTGTTGGACTTTTAAAACATTGAACTGAATTTGAATAATCATACTTTTTGTATCTTGTATCTTAACCCCAGAGTTGGATAGTTACATTTACTCAATGACATTGACTTGAGCAACTCTTTTGAAAAAAAAATTTACTTTTAGGAGTATTTTTACTAAACTGTACATTTTACTTTTATTTGAGTTATTTTATTCTGTAATCTTGCTATTCTTAGTTGAGGAGAATTTCAGGATTTTCTCACAAAACATGTTTTAACCAAAAATTTACCAGACACACACCTGCAGGTTTTGTTCAAGTTTTACAAGATTTTTATCAAAACAAACTGACTTTGAAAAAAACAAATCTTTTGTATGATTTTGTTTGTAATTTTTGTCCTTAAAATACAAAATTTTCCACATAACTGTGTTTTGCTCCGTCTGATCATGTAATTTTTGAAAAATATTAAATCACTGGTAATTTAATCAGTTACTCAGTACTTGAGTAGACTTTTTACCTAATATTTTTACTAGAGTAAACATATTAGGTAAAAATATCTCTTACTCGAGAGCTAAAGCTCCTGTAGATTATTGTCATATCAGGAGATGTATACCACTAATTCTTGTTGTTGCATGTTGAAAGGACCTTTCCACCTGGTGGTCAAAATAATGCTGGATTTAAAATAACAAATATCAAATAACTAAATGTAAATGTGCTATTATTATTGTGCTACAGTTAACAATATCCACCTAATTGAGAATCTGAGAGCAAAAACTCAGTCAAAACAGAATTATTTTACTGTAAATTTAAAAAACAAACTTGACAGTAAGCCACTTTTTGCTAACAAGCTAATCTGGTGCAGTGTTGCACCAACATATGTAGCAAAATATACAGCAGCTGAATTCAAATGTAAGCAAACTTTTCAATCTAATGTAAGCACCTTTACATAAATAAGTCATTAGATATAAGAAAATATAACAAAGATCTACAAATATTTTTAACCACTGGGTTATTATGATTGAAAATTAAACTTGTTCATCTAGTATTTAGTTACAGGTTTAGCTTTTATGTTTCAGTTTCTTGAAAAATTGCTGTGCTGCAATATATTTATATATATTTAAATACAAAATTGTATATTCTTACTTTTATGTACCAACAAGTTTAAAATAGCAACCAAGTAAAGTTGAGGCTGGGTCTTACCTCTTGACTTTTGCACTAATTATTCTTGTTCAAGTTGTTCAACATATTCAGTACAGATCAACCAGCTCAGTAGGGTTTATTTTTCCACTGCATGTAGCACCTAAATGGATAATATTTTTGTTGGTAAATGTTTTTGTGAATCAGTCTGAGATTATCTCACCACTGCAGACTTCTTATTGGCTTGAATCATCAGTTATGGGCATAAACAACATGGATTTACCAACATGTTTCCTTGTTTTTTTTAAAAACCTACTTGAAAACTGTGCAGAATATTTACAACTTTTATTGTGAAAATCTCACTTGAGTGCATGACAATAATCAACAGGTTCATTAAAACTCAAGTGTGGCTCCACAAAGCCATCTATTCTCCGCTGTCCAGAGTTGAGCTTGGTAGCTCTCAGTCATTATAATCATTCCCAAAAGATTTTTTTTTTAACACTGCTGGACTAAAAGCCTGTCAAAAACCATTCAATTCAATAACCACTCCGTACTCCTCCATCATCTATTTGTTAGTCATTTGTTAAAAAGGGCTTCCCGAATCATTGCAGTGCAGCCTATTGAACTGTGTCTGTGTGTCATCACGGCTGATTCGGCCCATGCTGAGAGGATTGTGTGGCTGTGGCATTTTACTGTATTGTAAGACAAACTCTTAAACATTTAACTTTTTAAATGTTTTCAGAAATCCACCTCACTTTGTCTTTCAACTGCATAAAAACCAATTGAAGCTTACGTCATTCTTACATGCTACAGCCAGATACAGTAATTTTTGTTGGTGACAATTAAGTGGAAAGAAGAAAACACATGATGGTTTTGCTGCTCATAAATGTCAACTCCTTTCTCAGTCATTTAGCCCAACATCATCACACTTCCACCTCTGTACTTCACCAAAAAGACTAAACCAAAAAGAAATTGTCATTGATGTGCAGGATAATGCAAAGATATTGTTGCTGCCAAGTTTGCATCCCAATCAGCTGTTAGATTATGAAGAGCTCTGAGGAAAGATGTTCAGTTTTTGGAAGGAAGCATCAATGTGGCCAAGGAAGGAAGACCAGGATGTTAGACGTCTAAAAAAGGACTGCCTGCAGTAGAAACTTATAACCCACTGATGCACTGCATAAACTTGGTGTATTTCTGGAAAAAAAAAAGTATTTGAAACTTATTAAATGTTTATCATTTAACTTCTTTTACTTAAATAAAAATCTAACACCACCAAATAAGTGATGCTCAACAAAAACATTTGGTGTCAAGACTTTGGACTGCAATTGTACATTACTTATCAGGATGAATGATGGCCTTGATATTGGCAGTACTGCCTTGCAGCAAGACAGCCTTTGGTTTAACTTCCTGTCTTTGTGGATTTCACCCAGACATGCAAGTTTTTCCACCAAGTTCTACAACTACAATCATCCAAAATCAGGAATGCAGATGAGTTTGATAAAGTTTTAATTTTGGATGGCCTAACTTTCCAGGCTGTAGCCTTTCTCTTGCCTGCTGACCACTGGACATAGTCCAACCCAGATTTCACAACCCTGCATAGAAAATCGATGAATGGATATCAAACAACTTTTCTGTGTCTCTTCCTCCTTAAAATATATTTTGTGTGTAGAGAAAATTTCCGCTTTTCTACAGAAATGCAGAAATCGGCCCATCACAAGCTGCTGATGACACCAGAAATCCTTCTGCAGTTTTTTCACATTAAAGCCACTTGGCTGAAAAGTGTCCACTGCAAACATTTTATGAAGCTGCATTTCAAAAGTTCACTTGTAATTTGCTCTACAAAAGATACGTGAAGATAACCGAAATGATGCATGAAACAAGAATATAATCGTGTGTGAAAGCCAGTTAAGCCTCAGATGTTCGCTGTAGTCATGGTCAGTTTAGCCATGTCCTCATTCTTTAGCAGGTTTTATGCTCGGGTCTGTCGCCACCGTATAACTAATCAATGTATTGATTGATAAAATTTATATAGTCCCATTACAATTTCAACACTACAGAAATTTTATTTGCTTTTAGAAAGACACCGTAGTGTGACCAATCTACTTTTATTGCGGTGATAAAATCTGCCATTATATATTGAAAGCCACGTCACAACAGAGAAGGTTTAGGAGTTCAGTTTTGGTCTTCAATAAGGGGGGCTGTAAAAATACAACTCTGTTGTGAGTGCAAAGCCAATTAAGAAATCCTGACTGTGTGTTGTGCGCGTGTGTGTGTGGGTGGGTGGGAGGAAGAGTATTTTACTGTGCATGTGTACAATAATAGTACCCTTGAGCGGGGCTGTCTTAATAACACGACGATGTAATCTCCAATAGATGCTCCCTGAATTACAAAAGCTTTATGTCTGCTTGTGTGTGCATTCATTTCAACTTTCAAACAAATCGTCTGGACTGAAAATCTAAAAAGCAAACATAATTACCTCCGAATTAAAAGCGGTTGTCTTTGAAGAGTAATTACAGAAGCCTAAAACTTTAAATCCAAGATGTGTGGACATACTGTACCTGCTGCTTGTTGACAAATATTTAGGTCTTACTGTATGCCTCACACAGAGACGCTGCTGGGAGGAGGAGATTGAGCTGATAATCAACTGCTTTGAGATTAGGCTGGATCATTGGCATTGAGTGGATGAGGAGAATTTACTGCATAAGACAAAGCTGTGTGCTTCGGGAGTCGGGATCAGCTGTCAAAGATTTTGTCCAGCAGTTGACAACATCATGCAAAGAGTCATGTTTTCGCCTTATGCAACCATGGCTAGTCTTTGACATTTGCAGCATCGATTAGGCTCTGAGGGAGGAACTGCATTGTCTAACTTGACAGGAGCTGAACAAGCAAACAAAAGCTTACACAAAAGCAAAGAAATATCTCTGTTTCTCCTCAACATCCCATCCTTCTGCTGAATTGTACTCTTGATTTGTGCCGGCTGGCTCAACTTAGCTCAGGGGCTTTATTAGCTTCTAATAGGTATGTCATTTGAAAGTGACAAATCTGACAGCCATTTTACCCAGGGTGTATGGTGCCGCTCCCGCTGCTGCTTTAATAGAGCCATTGGTCTGTTTCCCGCAGAAAAGACAGAAGGCGCTGGAGGAGCCTTGTCTTTTTGTTGTTTTTTCCTGCTGACTCAATGTGAGCTGCAGCACAAAGCCTTTGTCCCGTCATGTGGGGGATTGCAAGGCATTCTGAACATTGTGCTGTGAGAAGGCAAGGGGTTGATGCTTTAGTTGCAAATCCCAAAAACAGAACCCAGTACCTCCCACCCCCTTCTTTCTGCTGTGTTCTGCCTGCTGGCAATATGACAGAGCTGAACAGAATATGCAAGTTTCTGGTGATGTGCTTCAGAGAACGAGATGATCTGATAAAGGCAGAAAAAATAATCTCTCTCTATATAGGGGCCTATGGTACAGACTTGAATGATGAAGTTTCTTTGCATCTCCATATCTCATTGTGGTGATGGCAACCTGTATTTGCATATGCATGCATTACTTTCCTTTTCTTCTCCTTTTTCTTGGAGAGCTTGTGTCTGGAGTTCTCCTGCAATGGGAATAAATAGTGATGTGAGCTGAAAATCTACTGCAAGCCTAAATCTGTCACTGCAGAACATCTATGATTGTTATTCATTCCCACAATTACATTCTGCACATTCAGCTGGTGGCGACTTGTTGAATTATTCCCAGTTCTCCTGGTTGCATTATTATTATTAGCTATGTCTTATTCTCCTCAGCTGAAAACTGAAACAATGCATTTTTCCCTCAGGGAGCATTAAAATTTAATCTACACTGAATAAAAAAAAAAAAAATCTACAACTAGAAATTATTCTGCCCAAGTAGTTATAACTCTCTGTTGGACCAACCTATATTTCTACAGAAATAAAATAACCAGAGCCCCTTTACCACATAAAATATAAATATATTCTGCATGAGGTATTTCTTACACTCACTAATTGTCAGATTTATAAACTTCAATATATTCCACTGTGTTTTCTCTTCTGAAATTCATGTTAGCGTTGCAAACTTTAAGGGGCGTATATCATAATTATTTACAACTTTTCCTTTTTTAGCTGTGTTCAAGCTTGTAACTCACAAGAGCTAGATTAATGTTCATGACTGAAAACAAGAAGTATGTACAAACGTAAAAAAGAAAGGAAAAAAAAAAAAGACAACATGCCAGTCGATAACGCTGCCAAATGTTACTGAAAAGCGAAGTTTGGAACATCCAAATAGGACATTTATGTACACTACAATGACCGGGAGGAAAGCAGTAAAGATAGTCTCCTTCTCCAACAAGAGGTAATAAAGACCTTATATGGCTTTTAGACAGGAGGAGAAATGCAGTTTGAAAGCAGTAGCCTGGAAACCTGAAAAAAGGAACCCAGACTTAAAGCAATCTTTGGTTTTGATACGGATCTGACCAACATTGTTATTATGATGCAAATTGATGTTAACTTGTCTAAAAATCAAAGTTCTCCATGTTTTACCAAAAATCAATCTGTGAAAGATGTTTCTGCCTGTTGTGCCACTCAAACTGTTTAAGGCTAATATAAATTTTTCTCATATGTATATTAGCCTGTAACCATGTGGGTTTTATATCCTTGATTTGAAGGAACTCAGTGTTCCAGCTGTTTTGCAGTTTTATGGAAATATTACAGATTTGAGGTACATAGAAGCTGAATTCTGCTTCAATAGGGTTTGAAGAGGGCAGTCAATTATTTCACAGACTCCAAAGAGAAAAGTGGATTTGTTGCACCAAGAGACAACAAAGTCAGTGGTCTGACTGCTGACTCCCTGCTTATTTTACAGCTTTAGATTTCTCCTTTCTTTAAATCTAAAATCCCAACAGAGACATAATGCTGCGCTGTAATGAAACCCAAGTTGGAGGCAGAGATATGAATAACAGAATTTACTGAAAATAAATTCAAAAACTTGCCGGCGGTTAAGAAGGAGGCGATGGCAGAGAGACGGGAACATCCAGCTGAGAGTAACAGAAAGTGAGAAGCTTAAATATGGAGGAGCTTGATTACTAGACAAGTAACAGGCGGTTGATTGGAAACAAGGTGCAAAATGAAGAAAACTTGTGAACATGAGAGGAAGCTGAGGAGAGCATACACAATTAACCAAGGTGAAACACTAGTCTAAGAAAAAACAGAGATAAACTAAGCTGAAAACAACAGAATGAACTAATAAGCAAGATCTATGCTGAGCATGAATAAGCAAGAAAATAATCAAGAAAGCAAACACAGAAGAAATAAAAACAACTCAGGATCATGACAAATAGGTTTATAATCATGAGCCTAAAGTGAGAAACTGTTTTTGTGGATGAGACAGTAAACACGCTGATGTTTACTGCAGAGATGGTTTGCAGCAAAAGGGCTCTACATCAGTTTTTAAATCACTAATCAGTGGCCACATGGCCATTCAACATATTTCCCTTAATAAAGGAGCTTTTTTTTTATCTGAGAAAACAATCTGCTCTCCATTTACAGTAGTGGGACTCCAGGCATATGCTGTTACATTATGTCATCATTCGTATTTGCATGTTCACATCTTGTCTTCAGAGTGTGACTCATAATGTCAATCTCATTTAGGTGCTTTGAAAGCAAAATTAAAAGGCAAAATGTGATTTTTAAAAAATTTTTTTTAGCTTCAATTCCTTGACTTTCTGACTCCAAAATTTGATGATATTTGGCCTTTTAAGATGCAATCCCTTAAAGTGTAAAAGGTCTGGGAGAGCTGCTGCTTTGCCAAATACTCTGAAACAGTGTGTCCTCACACTGCTTTGCTCAGTGTTGTCTGTCCACTATGGCGCAGTGGAGTACATCTGCAATGCAGGGGGGCTCGACAGTCTGCCCTCTATTTCACATGTCATTGCCTAATACCTTTCCTTTTACTCTTACTCTAAGCATCTGTCAGCGAGGTTTACCACATGGAGGCAGCCATGTGTCCGAATGGTGGAACTGATTATTCCGAACCTCTTCTGCCATTTCTCTTTTTCTGCCCAGCTTTGTTCCTTTTCTTACAAACTGCAGCCTTTATTTTTTCTTCTGACAAGTGAAAAACAACAAAGTGTTGCTCATCGAAGTATACTGACTTTCATTTTGCAGCTTGTGAGATCCGGTTTACTTTTGTTACATTTCGAATGATCTGGAAAAAAATGACTTCAACAATATAACTACAAATATACAATAAAGCTGCACAAAAACTGAAAAAAACAAAAAACAAAGTGAAAAAACACTTTGGCTGTATACTTCCAACATTGTTGGTAAAAACAAGAGAATATGCAGTAGCATACATATGTGTTTGTGTACATTTGAGATCTGTCTGTCCCTGTTCCTGACACACTTTATTCCCATCTCCCCTATGAATCCTCCATCTCTCATTCCTGCCACCCAGCTCCTGTCCCTATTGGTGACGGATCCACATTAGAATTCATCCCTCATCATCCTGTCGAGTTATGACCCAGTAATAGTCAGCCCCTGTGGCCTCTGCAAATGAACAATAAAACCACAGCCTTGCAACAGACCTGTGCAAAAAAAAAAAAAGAAGAGGGAGCCAGGTGCCAAATCCTGACTGCTCTCCACTCGTAATGCCACAAATTCCTGTCAAGTGCAGTAAATACATGGCAGATATGGCCACGCAGCGGCTACTTAACCTTTGTGGCTTTTAGAGAAAATATCACATCTAAATAACATTTAGTTTTGAGCCTAATTCAGTACATTTTCCACACTGTTGGTGCACAACGTTTATTTCAAAGGAGCACTATCATGTGTTTTCTAGCCACACAGTGGCATTTTATAGCATTATCAAGTAACAGTGTTAACTTCAGTTGTTATACAAAATGTTGTAAATATCAAATATGGCTTAAAATATGGGCGACTGTGGTTCTACGGTAGTCGTCTTGCGATCGGAAGGTTGTGGGTTCGATTCCAGTTTCCTCCTGCCACATGTCGATGTGCCTCTGGGCAAGGCACTTAACCCCAAATTGCCTACCGATCTGTGTATCGGTATAAATGTGTGTGTTTGTGAGTGCGACTGGGTGAATGTGACTCTAGTGTAAAGCGCTTTGAGTGGTCAAAATGACTGGAAAAACCTATTTGAGATATCTCTAATAACATTCTGACTAGTCGAAATGACGTCAGATTTACCATTCAGTTGTATGGAGACTTCAATTCGAGATATCTACAATGAATTACTGACTATCTGAAATACACATTTCAGATATCTACAATTAAATTACGACTAGTCATAAAGTAAATTCAAGATATCTCAATTTTAGTTTTGACTAGTCATAATTCTAATTAAAGATATCTCAAATTACACCATAATTCAAGATATCTTAAATGTATTTTTGGATAGGAGAAATGTAGTTTTGACTAGTGAAAACTAAATTATAGATATCTTAAATGCAAATAATGACTAGACAAAATTAAATTTAAGATATCTTGAATTGTAATTTTGACTAGTCAAAATTCCTTTTAAGATATCTCTAAATGAATTTGAGATATCTTGAATTATTCAGCTTTTCCATTTAAGATATCTTAAATTGACATTCTGACTAGTCAAAATGACATTACTGATATCTTGAATTAGCATTCTGTCTAGTCAAAACGTCACAGATTTACGTAACATTTTGGCGGATACTAGCCTTCGGCTACTTGATTATGCTATTCAGTGGTCCACAGTGTCAGATCAGTCCAGCTCAAATGTTCGTGTTTTTAACAATATTCAGCGCTGCAACTCGTGCTTGACATGAATTAAGAAATACATGTTGCAGAGAATAATTTATTCTTTGCAACAAGAAGACTTTTTCGACGTCAAGTGCAGAGAAGTCAAGGTAAGTGGATGTTCAGTTATCGGTTCATATAACTGTAGCTTTCCAAGCTACGTTAGCTTCGTGCTAGTGGAATAATTAAATATTTATTGGGAAAATTTAAGTAGCCTATTTAGTTAGCACTGGAGTTGCCATCCGCCCTATAAAATATGGAATTGTCTACAAGATACGGAATAGTCCGGTATTTTGGCAAATAAATTTTACGTCCCGAAGCGATATGGAAAGCGATTTGTAGTGTATATGATTTGTTCCTATCTCGCACCAGCAGCGGGCGAGAGGCGGGGTACACCTGGACAGGTAGCCAGTCCATCGCAGTCTGTTCATTAGGATAAATGAAATTATTGGCTTTCATATTTTTATTTCACAATTTTCATAATCTACATGAGAAGCCACAATGGGCGTTTCTTCTTGAAACTTATGAAAGGTGGCATCCCCAGTTACACACTCCATGTTATAGAATATCAGTTAGCATCTATGATGGATCAATAGTGTGATTCTGTTGTGTTCATTGCAGCTCGGCTGGGAGGCTGCCAAGCTCTGTATGGAAGACAAATATTTTCTTGCTTTCTGGCCCTAAAATTGACGTCCTCCCTTCTCCCTCAGATGTACAAAGACTGAAGGACCATGGATTAGGTGGGCATATATTTTCAAAAAATACATTATTTCATACACCTGCATAATGTGACAGAAGGAGGTACTTTTGCTTTTAACATGGGTTTAATTCACCACTTCATGATAATTTTACTCTTTCACCAGTCATCTGGCGGGCTGATGAGTTTAAACTTAAATGGCTTTGTGTTCTTTGTTATTGTGTTTAACATTGCTTTGTCACTGTTGATTATTCAGGCCTGTGCATGAGGGGACAGAAACCAGAAGCTCCAAAATTAACCTGAATTGGAGCTTGTCTGAACTGAACAACTTTGTGTGTCAAAGCTACCCACACATCAGCCTAAATCTGGTTGGCTTTGAACTGGCAAGAGCTGGAAAAGGACGAAAGGTAAAAAAAAAAATTACAAGTGAATTCTGTAAGGGAGCTGAAGGAAAAGGTTGGCAAAAGCAGATCCGTCACACATATGATTGTTTTTTACACAAAAATAATTTTATGTAGTGTGGTACATCCAAAGTAATATCTTCCACTATAATTTGAAATGTCTTGGCCATGTCTAGGAAACCTGTCAACCTCAGCAATGTCCAGGAGTTTGTTTGCAGAACCCTCAACTGCACCAGAAGTACAGGACGTCTCTCCAGAGGTTGAGAGAGTACCAACAGACAACATTTGGAGGAAGAGCAGGTCATTAATTTCAAAAACAATATATGCATTTTTGTTTTATAACTTATTTCTGATGTTGACTTTAACAATCTCTGTGCTGTACACTTCTAGATTGGCGATCTCTGCGGTCCCAGCAAGACGAAGAGTACGAAGAGTCTTTTTTAGCAGACCAAGAAAATGTGAGTTAACATTTTAGTTATCATAATTTGTTGTCGCTATACTCACATTTTAGTTTAGCTTTAGTTCTCATGTTTTAGGCAATTGAAGAATGCCAGCAACGACTGGCAGTATATAAAGAACCGTCAAGTGACCGACTTATCACCACTGTCCAAGAAGAAGTAATCATAGTTTGAGTGTAAAGGCAGACTTTTTAAATGACTAGTGACACCAAAAACTGTTAAATTACTAGAAAAGTCTCTTTCCTGGAATGTTGTTTTGTTAAGCTGCCATAACAAATTGTCTGTCTTTTACCAGTGCATATACAGTATATTGGGTAATTTGTTGCATAAATGCATACTTTTACATACTATTTACAATGATCATGCTTAGTCATGGTTTGTCTTCAAAATGTTTATTGATTTATATTTACTTACAAGAAATGTAATGTCATCACCAATATAACAAGATTGAGGAGGAACAAGGACAGACATTTGACACATTTTCTTCCATGTCTTTAAGAGTACACACTGGATACTTTATTACAAAGGTCATAATTTCAACATTTTGTCTTTCAGAAGGAGAATGCAGTCCCATTACCCTTGGAATGATACTGGAATTTGCTTCTGGAGCATCCACGGTACCTCCACTGGGCTTTCACCATCGTCCACAAATTGAATTCCTCCATGAGTCTAACAGAGTCTTCCCAGAAGCAAATACTTGCCTGATAGTACTCTGCCTTCCTGTACACCCAGACTATGAGTCTTTCACAAAGTACATGACAGACGGGGTGCTGCAGGGACCTACCTTTGGTGTTGCATAATCAGCTAATAACTGTAATAAGCATTTCTTTTAAAATAGAGTTGGAATGTTTTGAAAAGTTAAGTATTTTAAAGCAAGTTATAGTAAAGGTAATGTAATGGCCGAAATATTGGAATGTAAATACAATATTGGCTTCTCTTGTTTTTTGCAAAGAATAGGAGTCTTTTTAACCACTTTTTGGTTTCACAATTTAAAGGTGTACATTTAAGCCACACTGCAAATCAAAAGGTCTACTCTGGTAATGAACACTGCTCAATTGCTCTCCAGAATGTGTAATTAATTTGTCATATCTTTAAACACCTTAACATTTATAATTAAATCTGAAAGGTTACCTACTCATGTCAATTCTGAGTTTTATTTGTAGTAATTGTAGCTTTAGAACAATGCATTTGATCAAATGTTCTGTGACATGTACTTAAATCAATAAAGCATTTGCAGTTTCTGCACAACAGACCTGGTATTTCTCCTTCAGATCTGAAATATGATTGACTGCAAGATTAAATGACTGAGGTCGGTGCCAACTGAGCCTGGTCCGAGGTGGTTCTACAACTACACTAGGAACCTCTTCAGCAACAGTGGTTGGTAGTGGCCAAAGGCCATGCTGTTGCAGAGTCTCTGATTAGCTGGAACTTTCACCAAACACGTTGTTAGTTGCTGTGCTGTTTGCCAACATCCGTTCAGTGCAGATTTCTGTTGGTGTTTTATTGTTTTCTGTATGCAAGGAATGGTGGTTCCATGACTTTCTGAATTGTTCCAGTCGGCTTTGAATCTCAGGAAGAAAAACTATGTGAAGAGAAAGTTTGTGCACATCATTGCTGGGATCCAAGAGGGCTGAATCTTTAAGATTATAAAATGTGCTATAAAATGGTTCCAGAACATGTAAAACCACATCCCTCCAAAGACGCTCAACTCTGATTATGGATGGATTCCCCAGTTAGATGACTCCGACGTTCATCACCAGTGCCACATTCTCTCCACTATGGTCTGACCTCACTCTAGAAGGTAAACCATAGAGGCCTGTTGCCTTGAGAAAATGAAATAGCACTGTTGAGGTGTGATTGTCTGTGCTGCAGTTCAAGTAGGTAACTAAGCGAGAACATCCATTGATGCCACCATGGACCACAAAGCCCCACCTTGGGCCAAAAGAAAGTCGATCTGCTCTTTTATAATATGAATAACTGGTCTACCTCGACCACCTAAAATAGAATCATATTTTAGGTGGTCTTAGCATAATGTTTACTTTATACATCTGTTTTTTTCTGTTTGTCTATATCTGTCTATCCTCTGCAGGTGTCCCTGTATCTCCTAAAGGTGACACTATGCATTTCACACTGTGTATAAATTTATTTTGATATACATAATTTCCTGTTACAAATGCATGAACACAAAGCTTTAAACTTTTATAGACGCTGGAAAGCAACTTAAAGTGTGAATCAGACATGAACCGGGGTGCGCTTTTATTTTCAGAGGAGCTAAAGGATGGGTGTAGTGCCGTGTAGTATGTCAAAATCAAGAGCTGGCTGGCTTTACTATAATTTCCGAAAAGGCAGATAGCTTTACCACAGTATAAAAACTACATCTGGTTATTACTTGAACTGGCCCGGGCTGCGGAATATTAATATCAATACAATAAAATCGCGCTCTCCGCATATCCCATACTGAAGAGCTCTTTCCATATTGTGGCATTTTCTTACAATTTTGTCCAAAACTGCCAGCACCATTGAATTTGTTCAGGCAATTGTTTGGACAGCTCAGTACAGCCAAAGAGGGGCTTACACGCAATCTCTTAATTCAGATATCTAAAATTGTAATTCTGACTAGTCATAATTACGTTCGAGATATCTTAAATTATAATTACGGATGTGTGACCCTTCTAATGACGAATCCGATGACGTCATATGAGATATCTTGAAAGGAATTTTGACTAGTCAAAATGAAATTGAAGATATCTTGAATTATTATTCTTCCTAGTCAGAATGTAAATACAGATATCTTAAATTACCATTCCGGATAGTCAAAATGTAGTTTTGTCTAGTCAAAATGCAATTTTAGATATCTAGAATGTAATTACGGATAGTCAGACGAAACCGAATTTATGTTAAAACGGCTTGCCATATCCTTCCTGATTTAACACCTCCATCTCCTTAAAAACTCCTGCTCTTTCTCTGCCTTCAGGAAGTTATAACAACCTCTATTTTTTTAACAATGTTTTTACCAGTGTTGCACTGAGTAGTTCCATGAGGTGTTTGCTGATTACTGCTGGCTAGTCTGAAGGAGCTGCGTTGGGAGTTCACGGGGGAGGAACTGTGTCTCAAAGGCGGGGCTAGGTTCACCCAGGAGTTTTACCATAGAGACTAAAGGATTTCTTAAATATGAAAGAATCAAGGAAACACTCCAGGCTTTTTTTTAATGAGGGAATAACTTGAACTACAGCTCAAAAAAGTCGACTTTACATATCACTGCCCCTTTAAAACACATGATGTGGCACAGCAATCTGGGCTTTAGCCTCCACTGTTTTTGCATTATCAAGTCAAGTCAAGTTTATTTGTGTAACACATTTCAGCAACAACGTCGTTCCAAAGAGCTTACATCATAAATACACAAAAATACAAAGTCATAGAACACACAGTCAACAATTAAAACATTATATTTTGTTAAGTGTCATCATTACACATCATAATCTTTATTAATGCGTCATTTATTGTCTTTCAAAAGCAACTAAACGTTCAGGTCTTTAGGTTAGATTTAAAGGAACTCAGTGTTTAGGCTGTCTTGCAGTTTTCTGGATGTTTGTTCCAGATTTCTGGTCCATAGAAGCTGAATGCTACTACTCTTATGTTTGGAACCAGAACACCTGAGAGGCCTGGAAGGTTGATACGACAACAGCAGATCTTTAATGCTGCAGCTGGAGGATAGATTTTTTTTTAGGCAGACCTGTTAAGACATTGTTGCAGTAATCAATGCAATTAAAGATAAATGCATGGATGAGTTTCTCTAGATCTTGCTGAGACATTAGTCCTCTAATCCTGGAAATATTCTTCAGGTGGTAAAAGGCCGACTTTATAACTGTCTTTATATGACTCTGAAGGTTACGATCTGATCTGAACCTTCCGATATCGTAATGTAGAGCTGAGTATCATCTGCGTAGTTATGGTAACCAATCTTATTTCCTATTATAACCTGAGCATATAGATATTAAATAGGAGGGGTAATACAAAAAAATACAAAAACATGACCTGAGTGTGTTATTTAAACAATGACCCAGAGGCAGATTTTTATATTTATCCCAGGTTAAATCACAGCAGCTTATGAGAGGCAGCGTGTGTGCGACTCCCACAGTAAGTGGCAGGGGCAGTGGCCCTGTCTGAGCTTGTTTGCTGTGGTTAGTGTTTTTTTCCACGGAAAAGCTGGATTATGATTAACTCGGCCAAGATGCCACCACATGGGGAGTTGTTTGAAAGGCGAGAGGGAGGTTGTTGTGGAGTAGAAACCAGCCCAATTGCCATCCACCTGGGGACTTTGCAGGGATCAATACAGGCGGAGTGACAGCGATGCACTTGATTAAAAGTGACTGCTACATCTGGCAGGCCCAGCCATTACTTTCCCACTCAGAGTCCCTGGGGGTGAAAGAGCATGAAGTGACAGGCCTCAGTCAGCCCTCCATTACCACCTTTCTGTGGCTCCTCAGGTAGCAGCAAAAATAGGCTGACGGCCTCACCAGGGGGACACGAGACAGGAGAGAAAATGTTCTGCACGTCTGTTTGCCTTTGTGAAGAGAGATTTGTCAGTCTCTGAGTTTTGAATCCTCACATGAAAGCTAATAGGCGAATTTATTAGACAGTACAACAGGTAGGTCACAGCTGAAAATGAGGAGGAAAAGACAAATGCAAGGAGGCTTTGGGGAAAGTTAAAGAGAATAGAAAATGAAGATTTTAAAGCAAATATGTGGCACATTTAGAAAACTTCTGTAATAAACTCAAGATTTTGCATCATTAATCATCAAAAGCATAATTCAGTGACCTTGACCAGTGAAGTCTGAGCTATTATTAGGATTAGCTTGGGACTCGGTCTAAACATTTAAGGCCTTTATTTTGAAGTAAAACAGGAAGTGCATATTGATCTGTCCTCTGTTAATGGAGTCAGCTATGATGGGCCAATGTTGGGTTCGCAATTTTAGACCCTTCTAAAAAATGGCAAAGACTATGTGCTAAACGACTGAACTGTGCCAGTTCTGCCCGATGTTGTTGTTGGCTGTTTTCCACATGAAGTATGAAGGTTTGTCCCTGAAGAACAGATGCCACATCTTGTTTTTTCTCCGGGATAGAGTGCCGTCAAGCAATGTCAGGGTGAGATGTGCATAAAAACAGCACAAAGTTCTCAAAAAAGTGAGTATGAAGTGTAGAGCTCAACAAGTCTGGTTCACATTTGGGAGCAATGTTTAGATGTCTTAAGGTGAGACATTAATTCAAGTATAAACACAATGGGAATGTCCAGCCAAGGTGCATTTTTTATTTTGAATATTTTAGATTTGCTCCATTAAAAAAAGCTGCACAACCTTAAATAGGCCGGGGTCCACTGTGTTGTCTTATATTCTGACTGTATCGTTACCTCATGCTCACTTATATACAAACCAATCTTACACTGATTCTAAATCGGATTACTTTTGACACGCGCTGAAATCTTGGTATCAAAGGGTGGCGGAAATTAGAAAAACACTGTATTTGTTACGGTTAATCTCTCTGCCAGAGTACATAAAGCCCATTTGCTACAGAGCAGCATGAGCCCTTTGGACACGCACACACTGCTTTTAATCGAGCAATAATGGACAGGCCAGAAGTCACCAATGAAGGCTTTGACGACAGCTGGAGCTCATGTGGTGCTAAACATCTAAATCTGGAGGTGGCGATAGGACCTGCATCTGCATTTCTGAGGGCTGCTCACGTCTAGACTTTTTGGCTTGTGGTGGATACAAAGTGGTTGACAAGACTGAAGAATTTAAAGGTTTAAAAGAGTATATCAATAAAAAGTGGCGGGGATTTGTCAGCAGTAGACTCAGTTCTTAAGAAAAAAATAATAAAAAAATTCCTTGATGGATGGCATGTGGTGTTCATGGACTGCATGATTGATTCTGATGCCTGCAGGATTATTCCCAAGGATGTATCTAAAGAAAAATAAACTAAATCGTCTACGTGAAAACACCTAGTGTTAAAGTTTTAGCACAACAAACTCCAATTTGATGTGATGCACAGTCTAAATCCAAACTGTGTTTTATAAATTATTCCTGCCTTTATAAATCTTGCAAAGTTTCTTTAGTATTTAGTCGCTGATTGATGGCAAAATCTAAGGAATGAGTAAACAAAAAAGGTGCAACATAAACAAAAAAGTGGCAATAACATGTAATTAAATATCAATGCAGCCCAAATTGATCAAAAATCTCTTTAATATCTTAGAAAAATGTACCTGAAAACTGTCATTTTCAATACATTGCAAACGTAAATATTTGTAAGAAATATTCATTTTAATTGAAACTGAACTTTAGAGCATCAAGAATAAACTTATTAGGATTCATAAAATTAGATGTTCATTATTAAATTCACTTTTATAGAATCTAAAAAAATTTTTTTCTGTATTTTCATAATATTTTAGACATTTGAGTTTATTGGCATCTTCATTCCATCCTGTCCATGCTGTTGGTAATACATTTATCCTTTTTTACACTCCATATGGATGTTTTTATATGTTTATGGTCACCATCTTGTAGTGAACTGGAAACATTCATATAATTTGCATTGAGGCAACAGACCACACACTGATGATGTGGTTGTTTAAGTCTGACATGCAAAATATCCCCTGCTGACTGTGGGGGCGCGCTGAGTAAACACACTTGTGCTTGTGATTTGTCCTATAAGATTATAAACCGTGGATGGATTCTCCATCCACCTGTCCACTCAGTTTACAGTGACATGGATTTTTCCTGAAATCATAATTTTAAGGTTCCTGATCAGATTTCTCCTAAACCAAATTTGTTAATCCTAGCTGAGCTACAATGCAAAGAGCAAATGAATCTTTCGTTTGGTAATTGACCAAATAGTCTGGCCATTTACAGTCTAAAACAAAAGTAGGTCAATCTCTTATTGATTATCCACCAGTAGTAGGCATATAAGTGAAAATATGGTTGTCAATTTGAAATGGGTAACCCCCCAAACACATCAACACCAAACCAGTTTCACTTATATCATAATTTGCTGGATCTAGGAATGGCTCAGTTATAAACATATCTGAGGTTCTAGAAAATTATGTTCTCAAAAAGCAGTGAAATTTCCATCATATTGTTTTTACAGGTTAAAGTCCTTTTAATGAGATGGTAGAGAAAGTGCCAGCGTGACCACCCTTACAAAAAAATCCCATGAAAATCACATGTGATCACATAAAAATCACGTGATTTTTTTGGTGGATTATGTGATTTTTTTGTAAGGGCAGTTTTCTTAAATAGTTCCCCTCCCACACCTGTTGCTTACAGCAAGGAGTCAAGTTATTATTGCATTGACTATTTGACAGAGAACATAAAGGAGCACCAGTCAACTCTTAAATATAGTAGCAAAAAGTAATGCAAAGCTAAATGTGTTTTCTTAAATAATGTAAACATGACAGTTGCAAGATTGTGTTTTTTTTTTTGTTTTTTTCCCCAAAGTGGGATATCGACAAAGTTTAGGATACATTTCTAATAAAACACAGCTAATGATTATAGTTTTAAGGAAGTTTACTTCATTTGTAGCTGCAAATCATGAACAAGGATGCCGGTCTGCAATCTGGTAAAGAGTTAAACTGCTAGCTTAGTTATTTCAAAAGTCAGACAACCAATGAGGTTTTATTATTTCAAATGAAAGTAATCATACTTACTGGCTTCCATCTATTTTTATCCTTTAAATAACAATGTCACGGTTGTTTTCCACTAACATCCACCCTTCAAGAACTTAATTTGGTCAAAGCGGTTATTTTTCCCCTGTGAGCCGCCTGCCCTCCATCCAGCTCGTTTCAAGGCTTCAGTGTGTGTGCGTGCCTCCTAAGCCCCCCAGTCCTGCTCAATCTCAGGCACATAATACTCTTTAAAGCAAGCAGGACAACCTGCAGACTCAGCTGTGGTGGGTCATCAAAATGATTCAAAGGGAGCAATCCCATTTAACCCTAAACTCAAAGCAGGTGTTTCTGAGACCCACTTTCAAACAGCCCCCTTCGTCGCCAATCTGTTCCAATCGAAGAACCCAAAGGAACGTTCATATTTGTGTTTCTCAAGTTCACCTGTAACACAGACTAACCGTCAAAAATGAACAGTATAAAATACAAATACAAAACAATAGACATAAACAAGGAATGCAAGAGGTACACATTTTTGTGCCACAATCTTAACATGTTTGGAAAAGAGCTTGAATAAGTAGAAAACTTATGAACTCATATTCTGTTTTCAGACGGACCCTCATGATTAAATCAAATGGATAAATCTTGACATAGCTTAATTCATTTCCCATTTCATCAGTTTTTTTTCTCAAACTCACATATTGCTAAATACAGCTCTGGAAAATCTTAAGAGCCCACAGCACTGAACCCCATTGAAAACCTCCTGGTTATTACACCAAATCTTGATTTCTGATCTCTTAAAACATTAAAACTGTCATGAGTTAAGTTTTTCTTTCGTTTAGTGTTACTTAATGCCCACCACCTGGGCGTAATTACCACGGCTGTTTTCTTTGTTTTGTGATTGTGTTTTCTGTTTCTCTGGTGTATTTAAGTTCACCTGTTGTTCCCACTCGTCTTGGGATCATTGTTGTTTCTAGCTGGACTTGCAGTTAGTTGTCATTGGAAAGGTACCAGCGTGGCAATAAAGGGATTATTTTCAAACTTTAAGCTGAAGTCCTGGACTCACCTGTGTTCACCATGACGCGTTACAACAAAAACATTAGTACAGGATTGTTGTTTTTAAATGAATTTCAACTCGTTTTCTTTGCATTGTTTGAGCTCCTAAAGCACTGCATCTTTTTTGTTGACCATTTCTTTTTTTTCTGCAAATAAATACAAAATTTTTGCTTGGAATTTTGGATACATCTTGTCAGTAGTTCATAGAATAAAAGAACAATGTTAATTTTACTCAGACACACAGAGTACCTATGCAAAAATGAAAGAAACTGATCATTTTAAGTGGTCTCTTAATTTACATCCACCTATACCCACACATGCTCATATGCATTTACATATTTGTGTTTTCTCACCCATATTTCTCTATCTTGTGAAAATGACCTTATATTTCCTTTTGAATTACAATAAATTTGAACCTGTTCCATAATTTCACGCAATCAAATGAACGTCGTTTTGTATTCGAGCAAACCCATCAGAGCCTCATATTTTAATTTTCAGAGAATGACAAGAAGGAATTAATCATCATATCTTTGACTGAGTCTTTGCGCTACCTGTAGGTGTGCATTATCTCTCCCATGTGTCCCTTTTGCATTCAATCACGTTGGCATTAATTAACGCCAGCCTGATGAATGTAGCTCTCGGCTGAGCGCTGATACTCAGGCGGCGCTGAATGAACTGCCCATGTTACCTGTGGCTTAGCGTCTGCTCCTTTGTGAGCGTGTCACACAGTATCAAGCTCATCAGCCACTCATAATGAGAATGACTACACTGAAACCTATGCTCTCCTCATCTGTAATACTTTCTATGTACACATGTCACAGCAATTATACTTTTAAAGCAGGTAATGGCTTTGAGTTTGTGGTGAGCGGTGCAGAGTTTTGTCTGCTGCCGATGTTTTGTGTGGGTGTTGCTCTTTTGTTCTTTCCTTCAATAGAGTTGTATTAACTCAGAAAGCACCTTGTCATTAGGGTGCATGATACGCTCCTTTCATTGGGAGTTGAAAAGCAGCTACATCTCTCTGTTTTTTGTTCACACTATCACAATAAACATATGGACTGTGGGGAAATTTCACATTTGTAACACCAATTTATATTCATTAAAAGCAAAGATTTTCCTTAGTGATGAAATGTAAAAAATTATATGCCTGACGTATTGTCACCATGGGGCTTTGTAGCACTTTCATAATGAAATCATACCAGCAGCAGGACTCATTTTACACAGAGATAGTTTAATTTAGTATGCTGGTAATGGATTTAACCAGACCTTTTACCCTAAAGTGAGCCGATTTGGATCCCTTAGGGATAGGATCCATGTATACCAGACCTTAAATTTAGAGGATATGACTTTGCTCTTGGTTAAGCCAGAATTTATATGCAAAGATGTAAATAAAAATAGAGGAATTAAATGAGACTTAAAATATTTCAAGTGTTATTTGTGTAGATTACCCATTTCATGAAAGGTAGACTAAGTCAAAATCCACAAAATACATGAAAATATAAATGTAAATGTGCTCATTTTGTAAAATTAGACTGTATCTCCTAAATAAATAGGTAAACAACCTATTACTTTACTTAGTGTTTTAATTATTGACACACACAAAATAAATGTAAATAAATTATTCAATATTTAAATATTTTGATATTCCATGTTTTCTATTCCTAGTGTTTTTGATTAAATAATATAAAGTGTCTGTGTTGCTTCTGAAATTGACTCCAGCATCTGATTGGTTACCCTGTACAAAAAGCCAACTTGAAATCAATCAACTATAACAAAAGCAGCGTTTGCTTCACACACTGACTGGCCTGAATCCTTGTTATACATAATAGGTATAACAATACACATTTTGCATTTATTTGACCTGAATAATTAGCAGTCCCAGACACTGCTATAATTAAGATGCTTGGTCTGAGGTTTTATAAAAGTCAAGCAATCAGATGTTAAGGTTTATTTGACTCATCATAATGGGAATTTATTAAAATAAATAACCAATATATTTATTTCCAATTTTATACAAATAATCGGGTGTGATGTGGTGGGGCAGACGCTTGAGACCCAGGTAGAGATGAATGATTATGTTTAATGAGGAAATAATCCCAAAAAGTCCAAAAACCAAGGCAGCACCAGGGCTCAACGCAGGTAGCAGCAAGGCACACGAATGGACTGAAACAACGGACTGAGAAACATCAGACGAGGAACAACTGATGAGGACCCGACAAGGAACGAAGGACACATGTAGGGTTAAATACACAGAGGGTAATCAAGGAAACGAGACACACCTGGGAAACACTCAAGGGGACACAGAAACTCGAAATAAATACACAGATAAACACAGAACATGACATAATCACATAAATAAATTTGATTTATTGGGTTGCTGTACTTTTGACCTTTGCACATTTATCATTTTATGTATCAATGAATAAATATTTTGTATTGGATGCTTTAGATTGCTTAACAAATCTTTGCTGGCTTTTGTTTCATGTTGGAACATTAATACTTTCCAATTTAATTCTCTAATTGGGGTAAGTAAGTTTCATAAGTAAAAACACAAAGCAGTACTTTAAGCCAAGAAACAATTAAACGTAGCTTTCCCATGAGCGTAGCCCCCAGGAGCTACTGGGAGGGGCTCAAAATTCATCACTTTTCTTCAAACTGGTAGTAAAAAAATGCCAAAAACAGCATGATTCCAAATACTTGTGTATTTTAAAGTAATGGGATTTAGTAAATCTTCATTGGAAGTCTTTGGAGATTATATTGGTTGCTATGAAACTGATCAGGGAAATTAGAATCACTGCAGACAGAATGTCTGCATAGAGTAGCATGACATCAAACAATGTTATTATTAGGATGATGCAAGCTGTCCGTACCAAGACACCAGACAAAGAGTCAAGACACAGAACAGGAGCAGGAACAAATAATATTGCTTTTGATCTACAGAGAGAAGTATGAAAGAGTCCAAAATAATCGTCTTTGGGGTTTGGATTATCTAAAAATGTATTTTCTTTATTGAAATTGTGCATTTTTATGCAATATCTGTCTTCAGACTTTTTAAATCCTCTTCCTAAGCAGTCCTCTCTTTGACTGATTTAGACAAAAATAGCAAGTGCAAGGATTTTGTGACCTTTCCAGACAAAACGCAGCGGTGACTTTGTGTTGTGAAACACATTACTTTCAGTGACTTACTTTGATTTAATTTCCTGAACAAGAATTTATATAAAAAAAGAAGAGTCTTATTGGAGCAACAAGGCATCCCCCTGTCCTCTTTGACAAATTTCCTATGCTAAAAATTATTGATTATTACTGTATGTGATGTATTACCTCCTGCTTGACATTTCTCCAGGTGAGCTATCTTTCTATAATGAAAATGTGAGCTTCATTTTTTTTCACCCCCATCCAGCTAACATTGTGGTCTGGAAGAAAGACGTGCACTACTGATGCAACTCCTGAGCCGCTGATCGAGATCAATAAAAGTCATAAATTACTTAAATCCCCTTTAAGTCAGCCGTCCAGGAGACACGGCTGAATCAGTGTAGGTCTGTGGGTTCAGCCGGCTAAAATATCATTAACTGATTCTTTATTTTCCCCCCACAGTCAGCATGAATTAAAGCAGAAAAACTTGAAATAACTAAAACATTACATGATAGAATATAGGGGGGAAAAAAAACTGGGACAGTGAAAAGAGAGATTTCATATTTGTGGTCAGCATGTTTGTGTCCACTCTTCACAAAGTGAATATTTGATTTGTCCTTGCTTTAATTTAGGATGCCAAATCAATATCCTCCAACACTTGAGAGACTGAGGCGTCTAAAGTGAATCCCTGCGGCCTTGGGACTTGACAGAAGTGTGTTGCCCGCTAACACCTCCTGCCGCGTGGGTGTGATAAACTGGCGCGCACTTCCAGACCATCGCACGAGTGGAAACAGTTGGGCACTGCCAGATCCTTGTCACAAGGGCCAAGTCTTGATGTGTGTGTTATGGTGAGAGCATTAACATTTTTTAATAAACACCTGGAGGAGCTCGTGACAGCAGAAGGCATCCTACTTGACACACTCTGTCCCCAGGCTCGTGGAAACAGCTGCTGGAATCATCCAGACACGAGCTGTAAAGCCCTGCTGGCATGTGTCGCCTGCACCAGCTGGGAACACACACTTCATTACATGCAAGATCTCCCGTCGATGCATGAAACCTTTAAATGCATGATCCCTGAATCTCCACCTTTGGGCTACAACATGGAATTAGTTGTTTGAGAAGCAGAGCAATTAATCAAACTGCTGCAAATTATCACATGCTGTGTGTGAGTAGTTTTTTATTTTTGATTTATTTAAGAATGGCTGAGGAATCAGGATATTTAAAAATACAGCCATGCATGATTATACTTTGCTTTCAAAGAAAAGCAAATTAAACACCTTAATTCTGACTTTTAAACACAAAAACGTTTTAATTACTTACCTTCACAACATCTTTCATGGACCATTTATTTTAGCCAAACTATCTCTGATGGCATCCACAGATATTTAAATTATCAATGTCTTCATGTGGAACTGTGGTTATTGCTGCTTTGATTACTACCGTACTTATTATGTAACCCTTCTGTGTTTGTCTCAAGTCCATTTGGTTGACTTCATGACAGACACATTCAGATTTACTGTATTTATTCTAACAAAAAAGTGAATAAAGATGGTGGTTAACTTCCAGTCCAGCTGCTTTTACATTAAATAAAATATAATAATTAACCCCAAGCAAACGACAAAGAAATAACTCCCAAAGAGCAATTAATAGCAGTTAGCAGCAGTTAATATTTGGGAAATTAAACATAGCTAAAATGGTCAACATTAACAATAACGGCTAAAAACATACACAAAACATAGGAAATTTACTCATGAAACACTGTATATTATTAAATGTGTCTAAAATATATGTTAAAATATTGGTAAAGAAAACGCAGAGCTGATTCTAATACACACTACGGTTACAGACGGCAACAGGAAAAGGGGGAGGGGCTGTCAGTTACCGGTTACTATGGTAACCACCAACTGCCAAGAGCAAATCAAATCAAATCAAATTTTATTTGCATAGCACATTTGAGCAGCAAGGCATTTCAATGTGTAAAATAACTTAAAACACCAATAAATGTCTGAGGAAACAACTTCCTCACTAAAGAAAATAAATTCAATGAATTAATACATTTTGGCAAACTTTTCATCTCTAATATTGTTAAAATAAAACCGTGTTACACAGAGCCACCTACTTTGTGCCATGACATCACTATTTAATTAATTGTATTTTTTCATAGTTGCTGTGATCAATCTTCTAGGGTTTAGGTTAGTGCTCTAAATAAGTGTCTGAATCTAACGGAAAAAAATAAATTAATTAAATTCCCTGTTTTCAGTCATTCAACAAGCTTCTAGATGTTTCAAGATATACCTTATTTAAATGATTTCACTTTATGGTTTAGGAAATTTATAAAAGTAGTCCATAATACGTTAATTAATTAGTGGTTAAATGTGTCCAGCTCAAAAAAGCGATTTTTTTTTTTTTGTTTGTTTCTTAGTTTGAAGGTTCCTTGTTCTTAACTTTTGTTTTTTGTATATGTTCATTTTCAGCTCTTAGTGGCTGGCTGTAGATAGGGCTCTCTGTATAACTTGGTTCCTGAAGATTGTTTTTTCTATTTACTTGTTTTCCTGCTGCTTCTGTGTTCTCTTGGATTGAATATTGATCCTTCCTTATATTGTCTTGTGTCTCTGGTTTGTCCAAATTCCTCATTTCTTCTTTCTTGTTTTCCACATTCTCAGTATATTCCACCAGCCATTTTTCCTGTTTCTCCTAAGGAACATTTACACATTGGTGGACTTCAAAGTTTTTATCTAATCTTCCTTGGTTCAATTTCAATTATTTACCTTCTCACAGCCACGCCCTGTTTCTAATGAAACACCTACCTGTTGATTAGCATTCAACTCTTTCACTTTAAAGGGGATGTTTCATGCAAACTTCACATTTTGCATGGTTTTTATACTTCATTTGCGTCTCAACTGCTTATAAAAAAGAGCCCAAGCGCTTAAAAAATTCATCCAGGCTTTTTTTTGGCAATAAGGTAATGTTTTTTGGTGTGTGGAAAGTGAGCCGTTTCAAAATCTTGAACGTTGACCAACTGGAGCTCAGGAGAAGAAAGATGCCGCTTAACTGACCAAACTATCGATGTGTGTCCAATGTCTCTTCTCCAGCACAGCCGATTCAAATGGTCCAACTACCTCAAAGATCTGCAGAGGGACGCTAAGCTAATGAACTATCATTTAGTTTAGGTGTGTTGACCCAGAGAATATCTTCACTCAGAGAATCCAAGCAAAACACAGAACCAGGAAGAAGGAAGTTTAATCGAAATGAAAGAGAGCCACATTTTTTTATATCAATAGTGATAAATATTTTGCAGGAGTTTCGTCTAATTTTTGTATAACCTTTTAAAAGTTTTGTTTCCCCAACACTTTGGTAAACATCGTGTTTACTATTTACTCTCTCTTTTCCATTGTTTCGTCCCCAGAAGTGTTGCCGAGCTTCAGCAGCTCAGTTTCTAAGATCTGTATCAGATCTGAACCGTCTGAAGGTGATTTCGATTTGACATATTGCGCAACCACCTAAACATCCAACGGCTGGGCAGATCAACAACCCCGTGCCACAGGGCTGCCCTCAGGCCATTCACTCAGCTGTTGTGGCGAGATTCCCATGTCAGCTAAGCTAACAGCTGCAGATCAAGAGAGCAAGTCAGGGTCACTGAGAGATCTGGACCTCAGCTTAGAACTTATATCTCCAAGTTTTCTCACTTTTTGATTTATTTATTTTTGTTTTTTTGATTTGATTTTTTTTTTAGGTTTCTTACAAAGTTTTCCCCATGAATTTTTGTTAGATATTATATATCAAAATTAGGCCACAAGCCATTTCTTTAAACTCTAGAGAGAGACTTTCAATCAGTTTGGATATTTTTAATTTCTTATTTATAAAGTTCATCATTTTGTAATAGATTGTAGAATTAGTGGTTATAATTTTATTTTATTATTTGTGTCAATAACAGAGGTGTATCTCAGTAAATAAGAATAGTAAAATTTTACTTCAGTAAATCAATTTACTAAGTGAAAAACACTATAGAGGTTAATTACAAATACTGAGTATTTCCAGGCTTTTGTTTGTGCTAATTAATTTGCTGTAAGCAGAAAAACAGAAACATTTAGGATTACAATATTTCATCTGACTAATAAAAAAACCATTTTGATACAGATATGTGCTTAATGAAACGATGAATTTCAGCCTAAAGGTTATTTTTGAAAGGTACTTTGGATCTGAAAAACAAGCCTCCTGAGAATGTATATTCCAATTTACTGAGATGTGCTTGTATTTATTAAAATGCTTTATTCTAGAGAAATATATTTTACTTTCCAATTCTTTGAGTATCCCACTTTGTCAAACGTATGAATCATTTCCAGTGTTGGGTAAAAGACATATCCTTCAAGGATTTTTGTAGATTTCCAACAGATGTGAGTGTTGATTATATTTATGTGAATTAAAAAATTTAAAGTAGCAATTAAATCTGCTGTGGATTTCAACCTGTTTATTGTGACTCATCTCAACCCTCGAGAGGCTCCTGAGCCGGTCGTGGAAAACGAGGATACTATCTACCCGGGGTGATCTGACTGCAATGAACGGATGAAAGGGTTGACACAAAGGTCAAGGAAGAGGGTCAGCAAATGAATATGAATTGGCATTCTCCGTTTGTGTTCACTAGGCTGGAATTACTGCTTTTCATTATCAGTGGCTTATAGGCGGGCTGTTTGGCTGCCGTCTGGGGTCACAATAAAATGATGTGTTTGCCAAAGGCAGAGAGGCTGGGTCACAAGGGACTAAATGGCCCAGTTATGAAGAGCAGAGCTTATTTCCCGCTCTGAATCAGGCCCTACCTTCAGCTGGACTCAACTGCACAAAGGGGAGAATATCTGGAAGAAATATTGAGGAATGGTTGTCTTTCTTTAGCCTGACATGCTGGATTTAATGCACTCTATACTGGCTTCATTTGTATATGTATACAAAATGTACACCTTAAGAGTATTATTGATCAGACCCTCCGCTGCTGAAAACACTGAGTATAATATAAAGCCGTCACCATATGCCTGTGTTTAAAGTCCCCGTCTGAGCACATAAGCTTGAAATGAGCAAGGGATTATCCTTACTGTGGGGAATTGTTACCACTGCTTTTGGATGCTTTTAATCATCCAGTGAATAGGGCTGTGGATTATATCACTGTTACTCAGGGAAGAGTTAAAATGAATTGCTCTGTTTTAACAGATTTTCTTGATGTGACGGATTTTAAGCAGGGTGGGTTTTGACTGAATGGCTGTTCCCTACATGAACAACAATATTTGGGAATATGAGTCAGTTCATGTTTCTGTTGTAGAAAACAAGATAATTTGTCACATGTACATATAGTACTAATATTATATATAAAGGCTTTTTTTAAATTTTGTAATTCTGTCAGCCTAATTTATTTTGGCAAACATTAAGACTTATTCTGAATGCTTCTGTCTGTCTTGATATGCAGAAACATTTAGTTGTAAGTTAAATTAATGTGGTTTTGGTGTTTGTGGTTGTTTTGCACAGACTGAAGACTCTACTGATGATATTATTTAATCCAAAGTCAAAATACTTTATTAATCCCAAAGGGAAATCACCAAGTATCTTCACAGAGTCATTAGTGATGGTGATGCTGTGAGCAGAGGCATCTCCAGTAGCTGTCAGCCTCCCAACAACTGAAGGTTGTTGCTGTATCACTGTCTTATGACAGACTAGTGGTGCTTTCATGCCAAATGGGTTTTGAGCATCAGGCGCGTCTGATTTGCATTCAAAGACTATGAGGAGGTGCATAGAGGGCTTTTGCGATGCATTTGGAGCGTCTAGCACGGCGTGATTTGAACCGTTTTGATGCATCAAAAACGTCCAACAGAAAGTTTCTAGCAGAGACAATATCCTAAAGTAATATCCTAAAGTACACCAACAGTTGTCGACAAGCTCTGATCATCTACCTCATCCTAGCCCTCACCCTCCTGGCAGAGGAGTTGGCAACATTGCTCATATCACAAGTGGACAGCAGAGGAGCACAAAATGGTGCTTCTAAGCGCTGACTTTCTGCAACCAGACATTCAGATAAAATTAAACTAGTTATAATATTTTTGAACTGAACAAAAATATTTTAATAAATATCACTTTTGTATTTTGACAAATGAAACATCCTCCTACTGTGCCATTGCAAAGTTTCAAAAACAGAAACACAACTATGTTTAAATACAGCTGTAACTATATGGGCGCATACATGTTTGTTTACATATCAATATGTTGGAAAAGGGATAAAGCAGAAATCATAAAGCAATGTATGAAATATTAACAAAGGTGTTCATTATCTGCAGACAGTTATGCTAAAGATGGGTAGATGTATCCATCTTCATATGGGTTCATCTATCTGAGAATGTTTGTTTTAAATTTATTCTACTGATCCCTGGAGATAATATCTCTTGCAGTTTTGTGCTGTCGGTTGTGTAAATATGCCTCCATTTTCAGCATTTAAGGAAATGGCAGGGCGGACAAAGCCTAATTGTCCTTTATAGTTTGGTAGCAAAACATCAGTTTTCTTTGTTCTGCTCCACAGCTTTCTGCTGCGCGGGATCAGAGCAAAGTCAAAATTGGATGAAGACAACAGAATGCATCAAAGGTAAGGCACTGATCAAAGGCTTTTAGAAATAATTGTGTAAATATTTTTTTATGTATGAGTTAACTTCACAATGCAATAGAAAATCTAAACTCTAAAGTTTGGCATGATATTACCTCTAAAATACAGCGCCATAATTGGCAGTCTACAACAGCAATCTGACACAATGGGAGACAAACTGTTGTTAAATACTGACGGAGGCAGAAATGCCCACAACTTCCTCCCCATCTTCTTTCCCTCTCGTTTATAATCATTTGAACCAACATTTGAACCCCTGAATTACAAGAATGGCTCATGTTAACCATTTTAAAAAGAGGGAAAAATAAAACACCACTTATGTGTTGCACCCATGCTCCACTGTTGTACGTCTACCTGTCACTTTTTTACATATTCAGTGGTGTAGCATGTTTTATATCAGAATAAAATTCATGAAGAAGTTCTTCCTGGATTTCAGTGTTACTCTAAGAAGGCACTTTCTGTTTAAAAGACATAGAAATGCTTCCGTTTGCTTGCATGATCTAAAAGAGTCAGACAGATGAACAGAATCACAAGTCGACTAATGAGAGAACTCCACATGTAGTCAGTCCTCCATTACAGGACTCCACCCCTAATCATCTGATACTGAGTGCCTTTTTCACAAAGAATGCTGTTTTTACTGCAGCAAACTGTTCAGAAACGAGAGAGGTTTTCTGATTTCTGCATTTTCACAGCAGAGCCTGAAGATGTAGGTATGAGGTAGGGACTGTTTAAAACAGGTAGAAATGCATCCTGAAAACTGTTCTACTTGTTAGGTCAGACATCTTGGACTCACCTGAGGTGGAAGTGAAGTTTTACGGAGGGAGGATGCTAAATATGCATCCATCCATTTTCTGTACGCCCTTGTCCTTAGTGGGGCCGGAGGAGTGATGCTAAATATTTACCCAGTATATTGTTTCAGTCATCTTCCAGTTCATATTTTCTGTTTATTTCAACTCACATGACAGGAGTTCTGCATGTTTGTTTGCAAACACAACATTTAAACCAAGCCTAAGTTTGAATTAATATCTTTATAATCTGTCAACTTCTGTAAACATATTTAATCAAAGACTTCCCTGTTTAGTGTCTCCATGGAAACAAAGACAGACACGCTCACAGCATCACAACCACATCTCACCAGGATTGATAAAAACTCGTTGATTTTAAAATTTGACTAAAGCAGACCAGCTGCTGTAGCTGCTTTAGTGGCACTTTTAATATTAAATGAAGTGAGTTATTGCAGTTAGAGGTGATTTTAGTTTAGTTGTGCAGTTTAACTGCTATGAAATTATATTTTTAGATTGCCAATTGTAATCCAGATCAGAGCTCTGCCTGTTCCTTTGGATCGGCTCAGTTACTTTAAACTCTAAAGCACACAGCTTGAAGTGGCAGTCGGTGGCTTTTGAGCCATAACCTGTATGAAATATGCTGGATTTTATTCTTTTTTTCCTTTGATTTCATTATTTTTTTAACATATATTCTGTTGGGCAGAGACCTGTGTCCCCAGATTAATGCTGCACTCTTAGATTTAAATTTTTTCCAAGAAGAATTTTCTTCTCCAGCTGACATTTAGTGAAAATTATTTAGGTGATCATCTTCTCAATTCTAATTAATGTAAAACAGGAAAAGTTTAGTCTGATTTCATGTCAAACTATAAGGTAACCATGAATATCTCTGGTGTTGGTCAGATGTTTGGGTTTTCTTGCAGCAGACTTTTTAACTGCCACTGAAAAGTGAGTTGGTAGCTCAGAAAGAAACTTTTGTCGGTCACCTCTGTTTCTTGATCATTTGCTGTCATGTCAGAATAACAAGTCAATTAATCAGAGACAAATGGCGTATTAATCTTTGTCTTCATTAAGCTCCCCAGACTGCAGGACATGTCTTGGTCGGGATATTAAATGTATCTCAGTATGTGAGACATAAGCATGACACAGATAGCTGACCACCCACTGTAAAGCGTGAAAACACTATCATCAATCTTATTTCTTCTTTCATACTGAGACCGGGTTTAAATTATTAACGTCAGGACATGACAGAACACAACAGAAAGGATCTCCACTCTGATTCCTGTCAAGTTTCAGAAGTCGACATGTTCATTTATGTCACGTGAAAACAGTAGTTACTGTTTGCATACCAGATATAACACTTAGATAGCTTAAATCTCTGAAATGCAACACAGAAAACTGCTGTCTGTTTACTGTTTTATATCTACTCACAGATTGAGCAAAGAAAGCTGCTGCAGGGATCTCTCTGGTTGCCTTGATCTCTCCTGACATGTTTCTCCTCCCATCCATGGAGGCTGAGAGCAGAAACTATTGTCAAGTTCTGTCTGAAGAGCAGTAGGTGGTGCTTTATGGATTTACAGACAATCTCATGTTGAAAACAATGAGTTTCAGGTTTTCTGTTTGCTAACACAAGACGTCCATGTTTCCCATTTTATTTACAAACAAGAACTCTGCGCCTTTTTTCAGGGCTTTAATTATTTTTTGTTACATTATTTGGCTCAAGAATGAGTGCTTTTGCATTCACCAACCCGGATTTTAAATGTTTTGTTTGGCATTGATTTTATTTTAAATAATGTTTCTTGGTTTCAAGATGTCAGAAAAATCTAAATCATTCGTATACCTTGAATTTTCACATATTGCCACATTGCAAAAACAATTTAGCATGTTTTATTGGAATTTTCTGTAAAAGAGCAATACAAAGTAGTTTATCCAGTATCAAGAATTTTTCTAATTTTATTTTGTCAAGTATCTCCCATCTGGATTTTGCTCAATCCGATTTGCAAAATAACTCCAACTCAGCCAAATTACATCCATGAACTTCAACTGATTATACAGGGACGGCACCTAAAGAATCCTCAGTGTCTTCATCCATATTTGTTCCTTTGTTTTTTACAGCCAAACAAATAAAAACTGAGCCAGCTCCCCATTTCCACTCCTCAAAAACCTCCATAAATTCAGACAAAAGAAACGAATGGTAAACAGGAAAAAGCAAAACCTTGTTATGCGTGTTTCACAGCTCACAAAATGACTTGTGAAAGGCTCAATATCCTGTTGAAATGCAGCCACTGAAGAGGGAGCCTCAATGTGAAGTTGTCCAGAGAAGCAGCATTTAATGAGAACAAAACTCTGTAGGTGATCAATACGGTATATCAATTCAAACTTTAAATGGAGGGTGCACACCAGGCTCCCGCTCCATAAATCCACACATGCAGGGCTTTCAAACAAGATGCAGTGTGATCATAAACCTGCAATATGAGTTTATTTCTACTGTTAATAAGCCTCGCTACAATAATATCAGTGGGAAACAATGTTTGCTTAAAAACACCGGAATTATTTTTTGAGAGTCTTATTCTGAACGAGTCAGCAGAGTGAGTGTGACAGAGGTTGTTGGGAAATGCGAGCTCCGAGAGCCGTCAGTCAGAGCCGAGAGTGACAGCAGGGATGTAGTTGGAAGGAGAAGGTCGCTGAGCGATGTCTGCAGCTCCGAGTCTAAGGTCAACACTCGACTCCATGCCCCCTCCTCCCATTTTCCATGAGAGCTCCCCATGCAAGCCGGCAGGCCAACCGTGTCCCCACTGACCGCTGTGATCTGTGGCCAAGTAGCGTTTCCCTCTGCCCGATCAGACCCTGCTCTTCTTGTTCACTGGCCAACTGGCCTTCATCCCTGCAAGCTGGGGCCAGCGCTCCTCCTGGTTCCGTATGTTATGTGGGGTTTTTTTTAGGCCTGCGATGGATGCCAGCCGTCCCTGGGCGCCCTGCGAGGCTGCACCAGAGAGGGGGATTAAACAGATTTCTCCTTTTTTTTTCAGAAAAGGGGATGGATGAGTGTAATCACCTATAATCTCAAATTCTAGGCCTCTTGATAATGAACCAGTGGCTGTTTTGGCCATTTGGCTCGCCTTCCTCCAGCCACCTACTTAAAACCATGGCTTTTAAGTAGGTGTTGTAGCGGCCTGTTGTAGCAGAATGGACCTTCTGCAGGGGAAACGGAGTGGAAGGAGATGCGAACTCTTCTTCTTAGCCGTATGTCTCTGTTGACGTGGACACAAACCGAGGTCACTTTTTCACCTCCAGCTGAAAAAGAAACTCTTAGGAAGTTAAGCTCTTGCTCTGCTTGTAATGTGGGGGATAAAACAGCAGACTGGGACACGCTCTCTAATCTTATGAAAACTAAGAAGTGGAGCAACGTTTTGATGTGAAGAGCTGAGATAAAAATGTTTGATTCTTCACAGGACAACTCTAAAACTGAAGAGGGATACACAAACTTTAAATTAATCTTACTAACATGTTACTGAGAAATAATTGAATATTAAATAAAGTAAACCAAGATTTAAAAGAAAGGCCTTGAATAAGTAGATTTAGGGATTGGCAAGAGTACCAATACCAATAGAATATTTTTACATATTGTAGCTCCAGTTACGGCGTCCTCCATTAAAGCTGCAGTACAAAATGTTTATTAAAAATATGTTGTTTTTTTTTTTTACTTATTTGTTAAAACTGTCACAACGTCATCACAGTATAACATCAGACAAATAAAATGTGAAAAAAATTAAGCTCCTCCGCCTTCTCCCTATCAACCAATCAGCCAATCAGAGCCAGGAGTAGCTTCTTAACGCTGTCAATCATCCTCGTGTACACGCTGCTCAATGTGATAACAACTTTCTGTTACAGGCCATTGGTGGCTATGCTAACTAGCCTGAATATTCTCAACAAACTCCTGTGTGATGAACCATAGCTGCAGCTTAGCAGCCACACAAATCCCCACCACACTTTTCAGATATTTATTTGTAAGACTTTAAAGGCCATATTTCATTTTCCTTCCTCTTTACATTTCTGCTCTATCGCATCAAATCCAAACAAAATTCAATGACGTTTGTTTATCCAACATGATAAAATGAGAAAAATGTCAATGGTAAACAAAATATTTTCATGTGAGTTGCTCATTTTGCTCCAAAACTACATAATTAAACAAATGGATTGCTGTGTAACTAGCTCTCTGAGTATAGTACTGGAAGCAAACAATACACATGTGTACAAGTTTACAGTATACAGGATGTGCTGTAGTAAATCAAATGTTGAAGTGACAACTTCCCTTTGTCATAATACATTGTTACTGGAAGAAAGACAAAGATAGTGTGAGTGCTGGAGTTGAATTAAGGACTTTCATACTGTCACGGATATCGATACTGCCAGACGGCAATGCACCAGGGGTGCGCTTGAAAATAAAATTCATGAAAAGGAGAATAGCAGAGAGAAGAGGTGTGAAAATTAAATGTCATTTCTTGACAGGAAAGTCTGAGAATTAATCTGGCAGTGAAGTGTGACAATGTTGTTTGGTGACAAGGCAGGAGAAGACAATTGTCAACACTTCTTCTCTCCCAACGACTGCTGGCACCCAAGAAGTGGGCGCAAAGCTAAGAGATGTGGCAGAGCAGGAGACAGAGGAGAGAGGGGGAGAGGGCTGAGTGTCTGAGGAACGGTGCGGCTGAGTGTGTGCAGACGTGAATATTAAGGTAAGAGCCGCTGAGTGTCTTTGAAAGATAAATATAAGAGGCTGGTATGATAATATTTGCAGTGGATTGTGTGTGAAGCTTGCTGTGTTTACAGGCATTTCCTCTCACAGTTTAAAAACAGGCCTGTCTGGTGGCATCAAGAATACAAAATCTTTAATAGATCATTCTTGAATAAATTTTTGGGGCTTTCAAAAGCGAGCCACAGGATTCCCAGGCAGCCTGGAAAAGTAATGAGTTTGATTATAAACATTTTGGATGAGTTTGGAATAAGAAATCAGCACATAGAAAAATAATTGCTCTGTAAAAACATAAAACCTTTCCAAGTATGCTTGAAATAACACAAAACTAGCCTGGACGTAATTTTACAGCAAGATAAAGGATTTGTGAACATTCATTAAAAATAACTAGTTCCACAGGTATATCAAAATTTTCCATGTTATAAGTGAAATAATCTGCCAGTGGAGCTATGCTTTTCTTTTAATCAATATTAAGGAATTGTTGGGCGTGCTGTGATGGTGTAGGGGATCGATAGCTCAACCCACATTTGGAGGCCTTGAGTTCTCGACGCAGCCGTCGTGGGTTCGATTCCCGGACCCGGCCGACATTTGCTGCATGTCTTCCCCCCTCTCCTTCCCCCTTTCCTGTCAGCCTACTGTCATATAAGGGACACTAGAGCCCACAAAAAGATCCCTTAGTGAGGAAAAAAAAATACATATATTAAGGAATTATTGACCTAAAACAGGCTCCTTTGATATTTGTAAGGTTTTTTTCAGTGTGCAAGTTTTTCTATCATCTTTCCAAACCATCAGCCTGTAACAGGGCTGGTCTGTTGTCTGGGTTGGCTGCTGCCTCACACCTGAGAGTCATTACCTCATCAGCTCACCTGCTTAAATTACCTGGACAGACACTCATTCTTTTCTGGACAATGAATCAGAGCACTAATCCAGAACCTGCTTTCTTAAAGAATCCTGAGACTAAAATTCACACCTAATAACGTAATTTTTTAAGAAAATTTAATTTACTTCCCTGTTTTATGTTGGTTATGTTGCCAGACCAAACAAGTTCAAGCAACCACTGTGAACTGCTGATAACAGGAACATTAATGCCTAATAAATTATGTAGTAAAATGACAAAATCAAAAATAATCACAAGGATGTAAATATGTTAGCTTTTCACTCGCTCTTCACATGTTGGAGAGGAACTGCTGTTTTCAATCAAAACAAAGATCATATGTCAATCAGATTAATGCATAATCAACAACTTAGAAATAATTTTTAATCAAAGTTTTGAATAGTGACTACAGCAACTGTAGCAAATGAGTCAAAAAATGAATAAAGTATTTTATCATTCTTTGGCCACAGTTGAGTTTTTCCTTTGACTTTTTATGCAGATTTAAGAATGCTAATCACTCTATTTTTAGATATCGCATGGATAAACAATAAAATATGCCATAAAATAATATAGTGCATTAAAATGGAAATAAGTTGAAAGAAAATCCCAGCATTTAAATTACATTTTGCATTAAACTATCCTGGAGTCGGGGACTTCTTTGATATTTCTGTGCCTGATTCAACTGTTCTTGCGATGCTTTTACTTGCTGGTCGTAGCAAAATATTTGCATACAGACAAAGTGACAAAACAACAGTTGTTGTGATCTTATCTTTGACAAGAAACACATAGGATTATTTCCCATCATTTCAGTTCAAAGCACTTTATTTTCTTTTCTTTTTTTATTTATTTATTCACATCTATTTTCCATATCTGCTTTTTTCCCCCTTGTTCTGAATTGTGGGTCCTGAAAACCTGTCTGAGCAGTCAGAGCTTGAGAGGCAGGACACACCTTGGTTAGAGAGCTGGTTTTCATATAGCGACTCAGACATACAAAACAAAGAGAAACACACACACACACACACACGCCTGCTGCGCACGCCCACACACACATGTCTCTCTTTGTGGAGACTTTCCATTGATTTCCATTCATTTCTACAGCCTTAAACCTTATCCTAACCCTAACCATTACATACCTAATCCTGTCCCCTAACCAAAACTCAATTCACACCTTAGTCCTAAATCTGACCCCTGACCCTAATGTGGGTCCCCACAACGTAGTATATGCCAGGAAAATGGTCCCCACTAGGTATTACAAACAAACTCACACGCCCACACGCACCTTTACACTCAGGTAGAATTTAAAGTCATCAGATAAGTGTTTATGTATCCAGCTCCATTCACTCACTGGGTAAGTTAAAGTGTTTTATGGGAAAACAAGGAATTAAAGTGGTGCTGGGAATTAAAAAAAATTAATTGAGTTAATTGCAGGATCTGTAATTAATAAATTGCATTTGAATTGAAAACAAAATAAGCAAGATTTCCAATTCAAAACCATTTTCTTCTGCTGAATTATTAAATAGATGTATGAACTCAACCACAAAGATTGTTTTTAATCTGTTAGGTTATTCAACTCTTGATCATTTACGCAGCTACTTTTAAAAAATACTCTAGACTATGAACCGTGGATGCTGACGTGAGAGTTGGACGTCTCCAACATGTTTGAAATTGAGATGGTATTTTAGGCATGAATTGCTTTGCTGATGGGGAATCACAACTTTAACACAACAGCAATCTTTTCCAGAGTCTCATCAGGTTGTTTCTGAAGCAAAACTTAACTCCTGGTGGGCCAAGAAATCACCTGCAGTTCATCGTTGCTGCTTGCAGTTTTACAGTTGTATCAGAAACATGCGACTACAAAGATGGCGACTTCAGAGTTTTGCATAAAAGAAATAATAATAATTAACATTTTTTATGTTAAAATTTATTAAACTGATTAATCAAAATAAACATAGGTGAAATTCCTGGCCTAAATTAGAAACAATAATACATTAAAAAGAAGAAAATAACATTCAGACATCACATAGAAAAACTTAAAATGCAACATAAATATTAAAAGCTAAATATATGAAAAAAATAAATATATTCTGATTGTTTTGCACATCTGGAATATTACATCTGCTGCTGCAGATTTTTCTTTTTTTTTTTTTTTTTGTAGCAAAGTCAAGAAATAATAAAACAAAAACAGTCCGTTCTGTGTGTTGGCGGTTAAACTTGAGCAAACTTGACTTATTCCTCTTTTGATCATTATAGACACACTTACTTACTTCCTGGCTGTAAGAAATATAAAGTTTTGTGTGATTAGCTGATGCAGGTTAAGAAATGTTGCTGTAATATAAGCGAGGGCGAACGGCTGCAACAGTTATGGTTTCCTAAGATTTATTCTGGAGAATCAGACATGGCGGTTTTTGAGCTGAAAGTCTCATCCGATGCGTCCTCGTCGCCGCCGTTCCCTGCTGGCATGGCACATCGAGGAGCACGCTCTTCTGCTTATTAAAGTGATGCAAATGTGAAACCTTGAGACGGATGTCGGTACATCTGATGCGTCTCATGATCATGTAGCGAGTTTCTCGTTGATCAAAGTCCCCAGTAAGCAGCTAGTTTCCCCATAATGGCCTTATTCGATTACAATGTGTAAAGTACTCCATTAGTCTCTCTGTTCATGAATCATTAAGTGCCGGCTATGATCAGCCGCCTTCATGATGAACTGCAGATTGAGGAAATGGAAACTGCTGCAGCTGCTTCAGGTCATAGGTAGATATAATATTCTCAAAGGCTAAATGAACAATTGCATATTAAGGTAGTCTTTAAAATGAAGAATAAGGAACTATTTAACCGTACAGAAAATTCATATCAAAACAAAGCATTTTAAGTCAGTTTATTGCATTTTAAATGAAGAAAATCTCCCGGGACGAAGATGAACACAGAAAAACAAATTAGGTTTGTCAAACCTCTCTATTTACTTTAGTCTCATACCTTTGCAGTGTTCCTGCATTCATGCAGAGCAAACACAGAGCAGTTACAAGTTGCATATTTGTTCAATAAAAATAAAAAATTGCTTCAAGATAACATGACAGAGAATATTTGTCAGTAATGTGCACATTTATTTTCTTCCTTACCCAACGCCCCTTCCTTTCCACTATGACTCACAAGCCTGTCTCCTTCTCCGCTGTGCTAATGAGAGGGCCGAAAAGAACCAAGAATAAAGAGGACCAGAGTCACGAACCGGAACAGATGATAAAATCAGAGTTTAAGAAAGGTGGCACAAAAGACAGAGAGGAGGTGAATAAGTTGAAAAGAGGATAGAAAGAAGGTGGTAAGTAGAGAGACACAAAAGAATAGGCCGTGGCTGCCACCCATACCCGATGCACAGTGCTTAGGAGACTGAAATTGATGAGTTCATCTTCATCTCATTATTGTCATGATGAATCAGATTGCTGACTTCCCTCAAAGGCGGCTTAATGACTCGTTGACACAAATCTGAATGACTGGCTTCACCGGTGGCATCCATTAGTGTGCCACACAAAGCTCTGAGATGTGCTTAAACAGAACTGATAATTACAAAGAGCTTTCATCACTGTAATGAATGAGTACAATAAAGGGACAACCCGTGTAGCATTCAATGCATTCGGGGCGCCACCGAGGATTGCCTGGGTTGCTGTCGAGCTCAAAGATCCTCTCTATGTGCCGTATATCACTCCTTTTGTTTCACCGCAGCAGATTCAGCAGATACAATGAAGGAAATAAGTACCAAACACATTACCATTTTTCTCACTATAAATATTTCTAATGAGGCTTTTGACTTAAAGTACATTATGGTGGCAGCAATCCAAGTAACCACATCTGCAAAAGAAAAAAAAACTCAGAACGTAGTCAGTACATCGTTTCTAGTGAAATGAAATGACACATAAACACAATAAACACAACATTGACCAACATATTTGATGTGTATTGATGATTTTAATGATGGCACGTGACAACATTCAATGTCTTATTAGTTTTCACGACCATATGATGTTTTGATTTCTGTTTTCACAGAAAAACTTCAAATTTCAAGTTTATGCTGTACAAATAAACTTGAAATTATTTAAGTTAAAATTATTTCAGCAACATGGCAATTCAAAGTGCTTTGCATCGTGAAAACACAAAAATACAAAGTCATAGAACAAAGTCAACAACTGAAACTTTACATTCTGCCATCATTAAACAGAATATTGATTAATGTTTCAGTGATTGTTTCAAAAGCAACTTTAAACAGCTGAGTTTTTTTATTTAGATTTAAAGGCACGCAGCGTTTTGGCTGCAGTTTTCTGGAAGTTTGTTCCAGATTTGTGGTAAATCGAAGCTGAATGCAGCTTCTCCATGTTTGGTTCTGGGGATGCAGAACCAGAACCAGAAGACCTGGAAATTAAGTGGAAAAACATGATGGACTAAAAGCAAAAAACATAATAAAAAAAAAACAGGAATGTTACATTATCTTGAAAGCAGTTCTGCAAATTAACATCAACAGTTTAAACCCTGTCAGTCTATTAAAACGTGTCCTTTCAGAAGAGTATCTCACACATAAAAGGTTCAGGGATCTCTAACAATCTGCAAAACCTTAACTCTGTAAAACATACTCATGAAAATGGCTCCAGATGTTTATCTAAATTTATAAATGTTACCAATAACCCACTTGGGAACTTAATTTCACCTGCAAAGCATCCACAACCAGGTGCTTGTTCAAAGGTTTCTGACAGAATTTAAAAAAATTAAAATGGATGTTTCACTGAGCGATCGCATGGAGAATAAGTTAGCTTGTTAACAGGTACAGTTTTTCTGTTAAAATAAGAAATGAATACAGTTACAATGCACATTCACTGCACAAGACTCCACTGGTGAAGGAAAAAAAAGTGTTTCCGCAAAATACCTCAGTACAATACTGAATACTTGTGAGATGATACTGTGGGTATCATTGCAAACTCTACGTTGTTTCAAATCACTCCAAAAACAATCCACCACCAGTAAAGTTAGGAGGTGGGAAATCCTACTGGGGCTGTCTTTCTGCAACTGGAACTGGTAGACTTCATATATGACAATAAAGAAATGCACTGGGACATTTTTCAGAAGAATCTGAAGAATAAGGTGGATTTTTGACAGCGAGAAAATGTATGAGGATCTCAGGGTGTTTTCTTTTTTTGTTTTTGCCTTCATGCTTTTTTGTTTATTCATAATTAGCCTTAGTTTCCAGCTTTACTTTTGATTAGTCTTTCATAGTTTATTTATCTAGGTCAGATCTGCTGTTAAGTTTAATTATTCCTTGTAACGGTTAGATTTATGATGACTTCATCTCCACTGCTACTCCACTTTTCTCCACTCTCTCTCTCTCTCTCTTCTCTACCTTCACACCTGCACCCTGTTAGTAATCAGTCCTGGTCCCAGTATTTACTCACCTCTCCTTCACTCTCTTCTCATTAGTTCCTTCTGTTTTCCTCGTGTTTCCAACTTCCCTGGACTCTGTCTACTCTCTGTGTGGTTCCTCCCTGTTTCTGGTCATTGGACTTGGACTGCGTTCACACTGTAGCATGAAGTGACCCAATTCTGATATACTTTTTGACATATTGTGACTTGTATTTGATCTTTACATGTCAGTCTGAACAACACAGGTCGGAGTTTTTTGAATGCGACTCAGACCACTTGGGTAACCGATACGTATCTGATTCAAATGTGACCTAATGTCCAGGTCTCGTTCATGTTGTCACCTGAACGTCACTGATACTTGACAAACGTCACTATTCTGCACTCTGATACTCGCAAGCGGGAAGAAAAATAACAGCCTGAAGTAGTTAATGTGATGGCTCCGGTCTGATAACTTCAAAATCGTTAGCTAGGCTCCACCGGTAGCATCCAGGTTTACTTCCGCAAACACTGAGCACGCTCTCTATGTGTGACGTTATTGCGCCCTCTGCTGCGCATGCGGGACATGTTTGGGTCATTTGCGGTTCACACTGGAGATCAAGTTCAGGCCCCGTATATTTGGAAGTATGAACGGCCACGGCAAAAAAAATCAACATTGGGTCACTTTGGGCTGCTGTGCAGCCTTATTTCATCATTTTCCTCTGGATTCAGGCTTGCATTTTGGTCCAACTTTACACGCACAAATAATGGCGTAACGATTCCAAGTGCACAGCCAAGAATGCCTTCAAATAGTTTTATTGAAAGAAGTGAGACTTTTAGAATGATACAAACATCTAAACATGTCTTGAATTCAAGTTCTGGAGTGCCCGTGTCCTGCAACTTTTGTGTGAGTCCAATTGAAGATGTAGAAGAACTGATAATCACAGTTTTTTTTTGTGAACATAGTTTTTGGAAGAATTAGTAAAAATCACCTCTGGGTTGTGAATGCCACTAGATGTCTTGGAGTTTTTAATGACCAAATAGGTCTTTTTAGTTCAGGGTTTTATTAAATTCCTGCATATTTGTATAATATTTAGTCCCTGTGTAATTTGTAAACCAATTTATTTTGAGCTGTGAATTATTTGAGTTGTTACCAATATCTGGGCTTGATTTAATTTCAGTAGCAGCATTTGAAATGTATTTACCAAGACACTTTCAGAACCTGTTCCCCTCTCTCTTGTTCAGTATAATAATAATATCAAACGCAATAAAAAGCCAGGTAAGCAACAAACAGAATAAAGTGACTTCACGATTCATTCTCGTGTCTTTGAGCTATTTTCACATCCATGGCTCCATGAAATGGCTGTAATAACAAGGTGACGATATTTCAGTAATGATCTGCCTTCTCTTTGGTCCAAGCAGCTGATTTCCTCTCCTCCTCTGCCAGTCAACCCCCCTTCTGCATGGTCTGTGTTGTTTCTTGCCTTTGTTAATGCTCTGGCTCTAATGGCCCTGGCGTCTGCTCCACCAGGGCTTAAAAACACCCGTCTGCCTCCTCCATCCTCTTACTTATTTAATAATGAGACCACACAAGGCAATGTCTCTATTCATAATGGGACGGCAGCAGAGCCATCTTGGTTGGCATAACAGATCTTGAAGGACTGAGGAAATGCAGCAGGAGAAATCTAATTGAGAGGTAAATTAGACTTCTGCTGCTGATTGACTCAAGAATCAGGTGAACTTAAGTCCCCCTGTCACTGTGAGAGCCCTCTGCGATTCTGTTAAGGCTGCCGCCTCCCCTGCCGTCACACACCACACGTAGCTAAATATGGAGATCTGAAGGTGCTGCTGCGTTTGTGCCAGCACTGCTTCGACATCCTGATGTTGTCGGGGGCTATGACAAGCCCGCTTCGTTGTTTATTCCTGTCTGTTTGTGCCGGAGAGTTCAGGATCCCATGCCACCTTGTCTCATCTCCTCTAAGAGAAAACAACAAATCATTTCTCCCAGTTTGAAACGGCAGAGTGGTGGAGGTGGGAAATATTTGTTCAAAGCGTGATTTCAGCATGTTTGACAGACTTCAAGTCACTTTCACAAATATACAATCAGAGCACTACTATACTACGTTAATTCACTCTTTAGCTTTTTTTATTATTTATTTTTTTACTACAGATCTCTTGTATATATTTACATTTACTTCAGGAAAGCAGTATGAAAACTATACAGAGATAATCAGTAATAACTGAGTTTCTGATGGCAGCTCTCCACAGCACAGGTGCATCTCTGTCTACTGAAGCTCTAGAGCAGAAAAGTCCATGTTCAATCCTGATGGATGCAACGTTTAGATGCATCCCTTCTCTAACACACCTGAAACAAAACTGTCAGTGTTTTCTGCTCCTTTAGTCACTAGATTTTTTAAAATGAGTTACAAGCCATTGACCAAGACATTTTTAGCAATGTCTTATAGCTGAGACACTGAGTAGATCAGGAAACACACAAAACTACCACAAACCAAACATGACGGAAGCAGAATGTAAACCAAATACCTAAAACCTGTGAAAGGTACATGTAATTAATGAAATACAACAGTAGGGAAACAAAGAATGTAATATCATTAACCCTTCCAGACCGAACGTAGCGGCGATGATCCAGCCAAATTTGCAGTACCGTAATTCTGCCACACGTTGCGCTATCTGAAAACTTCCAACGCTTTCTGAAAGGGAAGCCAACATTGTGTTATTACGGTAATGTCACCCCCACTGTAGCAGGAAGTGACATTAATCTGAGGGGAACTCTTTCAATAGACGTTTATTGTGAAAATAACTTGCTAGATATTGAAAGTCCCAGTTGTTATGGATAAATGGGCAAATATATTTACTCACAGGACATCTAAGGAACTGCGTACAATTAAAATAAGCAAAAATATCCAGGGAGACATTTGAAAGTTGAATCTTATAAGCTTAACTTGGGCTAATGCTAACAAGCTGAATGGCAGTTCAAGGTAAAAGTTAAAAAGGTTTGACATCATGTTTAGACATCATTTAAATGTTGGTGCGTATTTCTAGAGTTAAGAGATTTTTTAGATGCAGCCTAAAAGTTTTCCCCTCAGAAGTCGCATTGGGTCACGATTCCAGCTGATGATGTGAGGGAGGGGACGGAAACAGCAGAAAAAAGGGGACAACACTTTGCAAGCAGGTGGTTGCACAAGCTTACCAAAAAGCCAAGGAAGGCCAACAACTGTCTAAGAGGATTTAACCATGTTATAGCTTTGATGCATTTCAAATTGACCTCAAGCATACTTTGGAGACAAGGAGAGAGGGCAGAAACACACAAAGCAGACGATCAATTACTATTCTATAATTGGACAGGGCTTTAATGAGGCTGGCGGATGCAGTCTTGTGCACCTTTGTCAGCCGGAGTCACTGACGTGGGTGGCCCAATCAAAGCATGTCCTCATTAGCATATCTTTGCACATTCAACACTAACCTCCAGAGTGAGCCGCTCTTAAAACACAAGAGTTTCTTCTAGGGTCCAATTTCCAGTGATGAGTGACCTCTGTTCACTTCTGCATGGAATAATAAGTCTCCACTGACATGGGGAAATATGTATTTCTAAAGCCAGGAGATCTGAAAGGAGAGGGGAATTGATTAGATACGCTCATTGTAAAGATCACTCATGAATAAATTACAGAACAATAAAAAATACCTCAACAAGAAATACCTGAAAAACGATTTAATTTGGAAGAAATTAACAGGAAACCTGAAGGTAGCAGCATGTGGTTTGATCAGGCCTGATTCAGTTCCCCACAATAATGTTTACACACTCTTCATTCCTCCATGATATCAAACAGCTGCCAATAAATCTGCACCATGTGTGGTGTTGGTATTTTGGATTACTTTCTCATATGTTTTGTTGTCATGTAATGCAGTTTTCATTTTGATTATTTAAATTTGCGATATTGCTCTGTCTTTCTGAATGTGATGTAGGCAGGGGGTGGGTAGCACAGCTGTTTTTCTTTCCTGTTAGCTTCTGTTTGTGTGCTCAGGGTGGGGAGAAAGCAGATGATGGGAATGCATCATCTTGGGATTATCTCCACACCGTCTCGCTTGTAGTTTTTGGACTTTTTCTTTTCTGCATGTAAATTCATACGCCAGGCTAATATGTTGGTATTCTGTGTTGAAACTCAAGATGCATAAACTGTATCTGCAGTTAAAAAATACTTCTTTCTTACACTTCCCAGCAGAGTGACTGAAAGCCTTAATGAAATGCTAATTAATGTAAATAAGCCAAAAAAAACAACAACCCAACAACCTTGCAGCATTTGATCCATCTAAAAACATGAATACTTGGTTCGGTGTGGCATCTAAGGAGCTAAACATGCAGTCTGCTCACTTTATGACTTGATATTTATATACGTAATTAAATGCCACCCTCTGCAAAGCCGAATAATGGCAAAGTACATTGCAATTAATGCAAAGCCTACTTGAGGTTCTGCTACTGTGCCTTGCAATATTTTCCAATATGGATGCATCAACCAGCAATAATAATAAACCAACTTGGGAGATAAAAACATGAATTAGTTTCATGATGTGTTATATTCCCTGTAATCTTTTCTCCCAGTGCACACAGCAAGCATGTGTGTGGCACCGTATAATTAGGAGCGCTTTGGGGTTCAGACAAAAAGTCAAAGATGCAAAAATTATCAAAGAGCCAAACCTGCTATTATTGGATTACAGATTTCCAAATCATGAAAACTGCTGTAATGGGACGGGCTTGGTTTAAAATGATGCTGCCGGTTTGGGGAGTTTGAAAAAGCAAAACTTGACGTTGGAGAAAACACATTTGAAAAGGAAAGAGAAATAGTTCAAATGGGTAAATGTTGTGCTTTCAAAACTTAATTCCTGCAGCTTCCATGGAACATTTTAAATCTGTTTATATCAGAGTTTTTCAACTTTATAAAATGTTTGGATTTTTAAGACTTTATAGTTGGTTTTCAGGTGTGAAGCTTCCAGTCTTTCAATAACACATAATCAAGTAATATTTTCAAATTTCCTGTCAGTTTGAAACATTTATTAACTCAAAAACACGACCAGCCGCTGGATGAATGACCGTCCGGCGCCCAGCCATGTGGCTTAGCGGGTTTTCTGGGGGAAACCTGGAACAGGTTAACATAAAACCCAAAAAGAGGAAAAGCTTCACTTTTTTAAAATCATTTTAGAAAGTAAAACTTTTACAGCATATAGATTAATATCACTAGAATAAAATATTTCAAGCCTTTATTCCTCAAATTTTGACCTGAACTTTTATGCCTTTTTATTTTCCTAACGTGGTAAATACTATGCCTGAACAATTCTGGCAACATGAAACATCCGTTGGCAGATTTTTAGCTCATGAATTAGATGCTAAATTATTAAATGATAACTGTTGGTAATTATCAAGATTGACGGATAACTATCAAATGTTCATGAGTGAATTTTGCCTCAGGGCAAACTGTGTACAGGTGTTGGAGATTTAATGAGAACATTTTTTATTTTTGTGGTCGAAGGCTAGAAACTCGACCATTAATTTGGAAAACCAGCTTGTGAACATCTCTGCTGCCAACACAGAACTGCCACATATGAATCTAAAATCATTATCTCCAAGTCTATTTAAAACATCAACTAGTAAAAAATTGAGGTATAATATTTGCTCAGCAAGAAATGTAAATATGCATTTTATGTTTTTAAAACACCAGTAGAAATGGGATAAAAGTTAGCATTCTTAATCAATCAAATAGGGAGGGCTTTTACTTTGAAAAACCGAATGCGTCTTTGCAGTGGTGCTAGTTGGGATTAAGAGGTTGGAGGTAAGATTTTTATTTTATTTGAAAGCCTTAAAGAAGCTCAGCCTGAAAACCATCCATCAGGTCATCACCACGATGCTCCAGCCATTATGAACCATTAATCAGTCAAAGTTTGCAAAAACATCCAAAACTGATAAATAAAATGTTCGACTTTAACAGGCGCTGTGGTCCTCCTCACTGTAAACGCCTGCCTGACTGTCGCATTAAAAACACGTCAACCTTCACGTCTTTTGCTGCTGATTCTGTGGAGAAACATTAAAGAGTTCATATATTGTGTGTAATGTTACCGTGGCAACAGGTTGCTTCCCAAAGACTACAGAAACACTAATTATTTATTCAAATTGCTTAAGACTTAGTTAAAACTTTTCAATGAGAGTCGAGTTTGAGGCAAGAGTCGAGTCTTTAGAGGACGAATCTAAACCAAACGGGTGTGTTATGTAAAATCCACTTTATTTTTACTTTACATGTAATTCTTTCAACAAAAGCATTTCTGGAGTGTTGCTTTAATTCTTTCAAGCAGGTCCTGTCCTTATTTTAAACTCTTCTCAGGTGTCCATTTCCTTAAGATGGGGACCTGACATGAAGAGATGATGCCGAGTTAACCAGACTGAAATTGAATCGCCTGCAGTTTCTGGTCAGTATTGCACATATTTTCATTAAGTGAAGTGGGGAATTTTTTATTTTTTGGCTCGGGAGTCCAATGGGAGAAGTCGTGTTTTGTGGGTGGGAGGTGTGACGCCTCCTCCACTTTGCATGGAGGGATTCGTTCTTTTACATTAATTATTCTTTATTTTTCAAGGCATGCCGGAAGTAGCGTCACTTAGCATCGGCTTGGGTTTCCTGGCTATAAAAAGCCGTGTTCCTATTTGCCAGTTGGGTTTGGTGGAGCGGTGAGCTGACTTCTCCACCTGGCTCTCGTCTGTCTTGTTTCCCCACCCTGACTTTGTTTGACCTTTGCTTTATGTTTCTTTTACAGGATTCCCCTGTTTGGACCATCTGCTGTTGGGTGACTCTATTATCCACATGGGCTGCCTACTTATGTGTCTTAGATTTCTTTTATGTTTTGTGCTCAATAAAGAGTGTAATCATTGTTAAAGTCCGTATCTCCCTGGTTTTTGTTACGGCTCAACGAACCGGGTCGTAACAAATGGAGGAGTTGGAAAGGCAAAGCGGTCTGGGTGTTTGGCAATGAGTGTGTTCTTGATGAGCCGCCTTCCGCTTCCATGAGCACCAAGCAAGACAAACGTTTTCCTCTTGAACGACGGCAGCTTGACGACCTCCTCGTATGTCACCAGATCTAGTTGATCAAACACTGCATTGTGCTTGGCCAGATATTTATCTTTGTACTGTTTCTTCTTGCCAAACCAGGTGCAGCTGGCCTGCTGCTCCTGCTTGGTCTCCTCCAGAGCTCTACACGCTATACACAGAGCTGCTTGAGGGCTGGGTTGCAGGTGTTTGCCCTTGTGCTCCAATTTACCCTTTGCAGGTGTTGTTGGTCCGTTGATTTGGAGCGCAAAGTATTTAAGCCTGGCTGTCTCCACCTTCTGGGTCGCCTTCGGCGTCCACCCTGACACTTGTGGTGTTTTGTTGCCGGGCCTCAGCTCCCCTTCTTTTGCACATTTGCGTTTGTCTGTTTTTGCACTTCAACACTTCCATATGCACTCATATAACACGTCCAAGCATTTGTATCACTCCACTGATACTGACATCCACAATCCATTGTTGTTTTTGTTAATAAATATTCCTCTTCATATACTTTAACCACTGCATGGTCTACCGTTTTGTTAGGACTTTGAGCCAGTAACAATTGGGGGTTCGTTCCAATGGTTCTGTGAGTTTTGTTTGGTAAGTTGGCTTTCCTTACCGTTTTGACTGAATTACGTTGTTGTTTGAGCGCTTGTTTAGCATTGGATTTCTTGCTTATTGATCGTCTCTGGGATGCTTTTTTCCATGTGTTTAATTGGTGATGGGGAGCCCCGTGACGTAATTGTCCTTATTTGTACTGGTGCGGTCTTGGTGGATATGTAGGTGGTTTGGATTATGTGCAGTGCATTTTTGTCATTGGAGCAGTATGCTTTTTAACTATTTTAGCTTTGATTTTAGCAACATAGTGTCAAGGTTTTAATATGCACTAATAAAACGTGTTTGGGCAGGTGTCCCCTTGCAGGTTTTAGCTCTGTTTCCCAACAGGGGTTTCAGCGTGTTGTTTATCTTCATCGGCTCGGGAACATTCTGTGGTTTTGAGGGGTTGGCGGGTTTCTAAACCCATCGCCACGTCTCACCAAGACAGTTAGAGGGGACACACTGCAGGTGGTCGCTTTTGGAGTTTTTATTGTGCATTAATTGTCACTTGTCTGTCGTTATAATCCATGGATTCGGGGTCCACTCTGACACTTGTGCTGTTTGGTTGCCAGGCCTCAGCTCTTCTCTTTTTGCATATTTGTGTTTGTTTTTGTACTTCAGCACTTCCATATGCACTCATATAACACATCCAAGCATTTGTACTACATCACTGATACTAACATCCACAATCCATTGTTGTTTTTGTTAATAAATGTTCCTCTTTATGCACTTTAACCCCTGCATGGTCTCCCGTTTTGTTGACAATGAGCCAGTCGTAACAATTGTGCTAAATGACACTATGAGCCTGTAAAATACATGATTTCACCCCTTAAAATCTTTGTTTTTGCTGTCAAAGTGTGACTCTAGTCCTCATCTCTGATTTTTTTATTTTCCTGATTTTTATAAGTGAATTTTATTACGGGAATCAGAGGAAAACAATTTTTTTCATTTGTCTACAATACTATTTATTGATTAATTGAACTCGCCACCAAAATATGTGTAAGTTTATGTCTGGAACAAGACAAAATATGAAATATTCTGAGGTGTTTTGACGTGAGACATGGAAACACAAGCAGCGTGACACAAACATGATGATTTTTTTATGTCATCCAGTAATACCTGCTGCTGTTCATCACTGGCTGATTTATGTGATTGCTAAAATCAGAAAACTTTGCTTCCCTAACAGTGTGTTTCTACAGTGACCTCATCAATCTGTGAAGAGTCCTTGCAGTCTTTACTGACATTTACGCTCAGTTAACATATGCCACACAAGCTGACAGTTTACACACGGGGAAAGCAAGGATAACAAATGTGGTGCAGTTCACAGATGCGGAGACTCTCAGTTTACTACATGACTCAGCAAACACTCACTACCGACAGAGCACTCTGCATCAAAGCAACTTGAAACGACTGCTCTGTGTTTTTAACATCAAAGTCAACATCCTGTGTTTTGTCTGTGCAGCTGATGCCTCATTATGGTTAGATCACTTAATCTGTAATGTTGTCTCCAGGAAGCAGCCAAGTTTTTATGTTTATGTAGCCTAAAACATAAAAATTGACATTTCAAACTTCACTGTCTGGAAAGTTAGAAGACAGGGTGTGGCAGAACCATATGGTCACATTAAAAGTCTTTGTGTAATTAAATGCTTGGAAGGTATTTGGGCCTTTCTTCTTTTAAAGTCTAATGATCGCTTTTAAACTGCCTTCAATGCATCATTTGATTCTCTTTATATATATTAATATTTAACAGAGGGAAATATATTTGTAATGAATTAAATTTATTTAATGAATTACATTTATTTCTTAATAAAGTTACTGTTTGCAGTAACTTCAACACCAAAAGCAGTTTTAACACCAATTCTGCCTCAGATTAAGGTTTGTCTTACGCCTGACCTGCTTCCCTCTGCGTCTCTGTGGGTGGTGGCATTTTCTCTAAAGTTAAGCACCAAGCAAAACAAAAAAAGGGAGAGAGAGAGTCACCACTTGAATTTAACAAAGCAGACAGGTAAGAGTCTTCCAGTGGATAATTACTGCATGAATGATTGTTTCACCTGGCAACAAGATTCTGTAATTGCTGCAGTAAGTAGGTTATAATTTCTTAAGGACACATGAAATAGTTATTTAAAAATGTAAATCTTTCCCAGAAGGGTCAAGCTGCAGGCATGTATCATGCAAAGGAAAACTGCAAAAAGTTTGAGTTAAGAAATGTCCATTGGATTAGTAAAAACTGGAAGAAAAGTTTGGAACAGAAATGTAGTCTGATAAAATCTAGAACAATCATGATCGGAGATGGCTTTAGGTGAGCTTTTGTTTTTGTAAAATAAAATCAGAAATAAAAACGCAGCAGAATACATTGACATGTTTAGCAATGAGGGCATTTCTACACATACAATGTGAAAAAAGACTTCAGTTTGCAAAGAAGCAGAAAGATAGGACTTTAGAGCAATGGCAGAAACTCATGAGTCCAGATTGATGGCCGCATCAGGATGAGTAGGATGGGAGAGGAAGTGATGCACCCACTGTCCTAGTTGGTGAAGTCTGTATTTAAAACATATGAGCCTAAAGAATGAGGTCAGGTGACTACCTGAATGTCCTAAATGATCAGGTTATTCAATCGCTGAATATCTTCTTCCCTCATGACATTGATACAGTCGAAGATGACAATGCCAGGATTCATGTGGATTAAATTGATAAGACGTTGGGCAGCTGCTTTCTTATCCATCATCTCTGTAAGATCTTGGAGAAAAGTAACAAATGTGACACTGTGGGAGCTTATTGGGATGATGACATGGTGCAATCAAAGGGTGAAGGCAGTCAAACAAATGATCAGTGTTTGGATAGTTATGGGACGGTGACATTGTACAAAAGCTGTGGTCTTATTTTGGTTTTATTAGAAGTAAAATTATGAACTCAATATGCAAGGTACAAAAAATTAATTTTGTTCACAATGGAAATGTGATTGAAGATGTCATGTTGTCATAAGGTTTGTCACAATTTTCTCCCCGTACCTCATCAGCATCTTCTGAACCACTCTGCGTTTGACTCTCCTAAGTCTGTCATGTCATATTGTCTCTGTTCTCAAACCATAGCAACCATCTTAATGGCTCACCACTACTGGATAAAAACCGCAACGTCTGTCCCCATGTCCTCAAGCAGTTTAGTTGGTGCTTAACCTGTGAAACTTCTGCAACTAAAAATAGAAAGCAGACCTTGGTGTTCCTGTCTGCACCAGGCTTTTACATCGACTCGTCTCCTCTGCTGAATCCTCCTCGGGCAAAGTAAGCTTTATGATGTAAGCTGCATCAAGATGGAACCAGAGAACCATTTCTACTCTGGGATAAGTCACAGCAATCTTAGCTGGAAAGCTTGAGTGTCTGATTGATGTCTATTAGCTTCAAACCATGCGCCGCTGACAGCCTGCGAAGGCCTGATTAATGGCGGCTGGGCATTTGCTCCATGACCTTCATAAAGGTATCCTATGGCAGATAAAGAACTGGGTGGCTTATGATGTAGGGCATCGATATAGCCTGAATTAGTCCCCGATATTGTAGAAATTATGAAGTTGAAGAGAGTGGGCACTTTTTTAAAACATTTAATTAAATTTTAGAAGTGGGGAGAAGTTTCTATGTGGCTCTCAACAGAAGGTTAATTTGTCCCCTATGACTCTTTTCAAGATAATTTCATTCTTTCAACCTCCTCCCCTTTGGTTTAGTAGCCTGGTCTTTTCCTGAGATTCCTCTAGTCAAGTACTTCTTTAACAACCGATGCCCTTTCATGGGATGGTTATAATCTGCTCTCAGTGCAATACTCTGAATACTTCAATCACTGGAACCTTTAGCTTGGCTTTAGTTGCTGCAGAGCTGATAGTCATTTCTACATCCTGAAGTTTCTAATGGGGTCTTGCATACCGGCCTCAAGAACCTGTTGTTTCCAAAATCAGATTTTCATCCATTGTTATTTTCATTCTGTGTTTTCCTTGTAGCTGCAGAGCCCAGTCGACATTGTTTCATCAGTGAGTAGCTGGAAGAGTCCTCATTAGGCTCGACTGAGACCAGCTAACATAGCTTCTAATTTTAGCTTTAATGCCAGAGTAATTAATTCTTGGGTAGATTTTAAATTAAGTTCTTGTCCTTTTTACTTTACAGTGGATCAGCAACCCATCCGTGGTGAACTAGTCCTGTCACATACTGACTGCTGCAGAGAGACAGACAGTGTGCGGCTGTGAGGGACTTTTTATTTGGAGAAGATTGATAGTTGATGGTGACTCTAAAGCATTCTTTCTTTGCACATATTCAGCTGTCAGGGTAAGACTGTCAAGTCCCTGTTGTACCTCGTTAGTCTTTCCACTTTGAAACTAAAGACTCAAAAATCTATGAAGCAGTTTGCTCTTGTCTCATTTGCTGTTGTGCTGCTACACTAGCTATTTTATTTTTTATGCTTTTCTTCATCCACCAAGAATAGAACATTGATTACAGAAAAAAAAAGACAGAAAACATAACTTTTCTTGTTTTCTTTCCCATCTGTCCTCTCCCTGCTACCGAAAAAAAATAAAAAATCTGAATGAAAAGCTCATAAACTATCACTCTGAATGAGTGGAAAGTTCCCAGCTCAAAATAAGTGGGTAACATACAGTTGGATCTTTTGATACATTTTTTTCTTCTCTTGCCTAAAGCTGACCTATTATACTCCCTTGAATGAGTGAGGAAGTTACAAAACATGTTTATTAAATTTTTGCCCAAAGTTGTTTTTAGATGATGATATTTTAGTTTGTTCTCTTCTATTTTGAGCTTCATCCAGAATGAGCTGTTTTAGGGCCTCTTGTCACTTTAAATCTAAACAAGTTGCTGCTGGAAAATGGCTACAGTAAATGTGCAATTCTAGCACTGTTCGGAATAGCAAGTCAAAATCAAAACTATTGTCTTTTCCAGCAGCCATTGTACAGCGGTAAAACCTGCTGACCAAACATGCTGGGCTCAGTTTGGGTTGCTAGGTAACGGCACAGTGCCCTTTGATTGTGACTTAACAATCGAGATGTTGCCATAAAACGGCAGGGTGTTTCTTTTTTATTTGTTTTTTGTTTTTTAAGCACCATTTGGAAACCCAGGTAAAAAAAAAAAAAAAAAACGTGCAAAATGTGGATTTTGCATAATGGGTCCGCTTTAAGGAATAGGGTCAGGTCTTTAGCCAGCTTTGGGTGAATGTGCTGATTTCCACATAAACAAGATTCTTCTCCAGTCAGGGAGAGTTGATAAGGAAAGATTTTATTACTGACTTACTCTCACCTGGGACTCTGTACAGCCTTGTCAGAACCGGGTTGTTGTCTTTATCCAAAATGTCAGATAGGATCTGTGCAGTTTATTACAGGACCATGTGAGTTAGGTTGACCTCAGCTGGCTCTACAATGATAGATTTGATGGAGAACCTTGAACTGAATTTGTCCAAGACGAGCAGCTGAGGTTCATCAAAGACCAAAAGCTTTTTTAACTTCAGCATTTACAGTTAATTACTTTTTGTAAATCTTTCTAAATTCATAGTTTATTTTGCACTGGAGTAAAATAATGATTTGATTTATAAATGAATGCAAAGAATAACTAACAGATTAATTCAAATAACCGCAATATTCTGAAGAGACAAAAAAATTAAAAGTCCGGTCAAACAGAAAACTAAATGACTGCGTGAAGATTGATACTCTGAAGATTTATGGCATCCAGGATATTAAGAATTATTACTTTTTTCTGTTTTCCATTTATTTGCTCTAACACTGTTCTTTAAAAGCACAGCTTTAACATTCTTTGTAAAACCAGCGATTGGTGTGAAAAGTGTTGTAATTTTATTTTTCAGAATAGTTGGACACCAGCGACTGCGGGGCGTAAAACCAAAGGACACGTGGACAGACGTGGCTTGGGACATATATCTTTAAATGATGCATGAGGATGGCCAAGCAATTGGTTTCGCCAGTGTCGCTGACAATCTGTGTTGCTCTTACATAAAACTAAACCTCTCTGCTTCTGTCAGCAACTAATGGGGAAGGACAAAGAAGTCTGAAATGTTTGACAGGGGGTTTAAGTGCAAAGAACGCTGAATAAAGAAAGAAACACCCTGAACAAATGCAAATCTCTCTCTTGGTTAGCCCAAGTAGACGAATTCAAGCCGTTTCAAATCTCAGTCCAATCTACCGTTGCAAACAAGTGGTAATCCTTTATTTATTTATTAATAAAATCAAATTGAGCAAACGAGACTTTTCGTCGCGGTCTTGTCTATTATGGCTGAATCTGAAACTGGGGAATTTCTTTTTAAACAAATTGAAGCTAGGTCTCCATGCACTGGGACATTTTATGGTAGGTTTAGCAAGGAAATCTCAAAGGCTCATTAGATGTCCTCTGGCTGTTCTTGGTAGCAAGAGGGTATCTGCATTTCTTATCTGAAAAGGCAGGCTCCACTCAAACAAGACAGGAGCTATTATGAAACTTGTTCTTGCCAAACTTTAAAATACATTCCACCCAATGAAGGAGAAATATTTAATGTCCTTGCCAAACTGTAGGTCAGAGTTACCCCTGATGTTGGCTCCAGCCCTGAAGGGTTGTTACCCTGTCTCCACTTTAAATGATAGGCCACATCATTACCGGGCTTCTGCACCGCTGAGGGAGAAAAGCGAAGGCAGGTGTGTAGCGGGCGAGAAGCAAAGAGCCGCACCTCGAGTCTGCGCGGCGAAGCTGCCGGGTTCAGCTGCCCACATATGAGATCCGAATGCAGGGACAGGTGTGCTGCGACAGGGCTGTGTCGGACCAGGTACATCTGTATCTCTTCCGGCACAATGTGGAGGAGGCGGTGAGTGACAGCAGGTGGGGATGCGGCCCAATTAGAGCAGGGCTGTTGGAGGATGATGAATGGGGCTGGCTCCGAGAGCCTCGGAGAAACACATGCATAGGCAGGCTGGAGATGCCCACAGCTGTCTCCCTGAATGAGTATAAACATGCTGAGGGGCTCCTCCATACTCAATAATGTGAGCAGCATCTGCAGGTTGGTGTGTGCTCCTCTCTGCCTTTCCACTTCTTTTTCACAGCCTCTGACAGTTGTGATCTTACCCCCTTGACAGCTGTTGCCTTGAACCAAATTTAGAGAATCATGCAGTGTGCGGCTCACTCCCCACGTAGATTCATATACGGGTTAAAATATATGTTGCGTACAAAAGGCTGCTTCTCAAATGTCATGGTGCATCGCTGTGTGGAGTGAAGCAGTTTGAGTGAACAGTTCAATCACTTGTTGCTAGGCGAAATAATCGGAGTCCAATACTATCAAGCGGTGAAAAAGCTCTGAAAAGATTTTACTCTTACCGGCATATTTCCCTTTTAAAGTATACACACTGAATTGATTCAAATATTAAATGTGTATTTATACGAGATTATATATTTAATTAACTGGAAGATATTACATATTTATATGTACAATCCTAAAAGATACAATTTACCCCTTCTGGAATTCCTGCTGTTTTTGATTATTTTTCTCCCACTTAAATATTTTACATTTTTAAAAGCGAAACTTCAAAGACAACCAGATTAAATACTAAATTAAGTTGTTAAAAGATGATTTTATTCATTAAAGGAGAAAGTTAACCAAACCAACCTGCTCCTTTGTAGAAAATGTAATTTTCTCCTGAACATAACTGGTAAATAAATAATTCTGGGATGAAAAACGTTTTGAACGGTAAAACCGTGTTGTATAAAACTTAACAAAATAAAATATATTGTGACTAACACACTGTCATAAAGACCCAGTTGACATTATTTGTATTTCCATTTAAGTAAATAATTCATTTTCAGTTCAGTTTATTTTGCAGTAATTTATGAAACACGCTGTCACTTTACAAAAATAAACAAGGCGATATAAAATAGTTTTCTAAATCTAAGTCTCTGCTTCACTTACTGAACATTTCACAAACATGTTGAAAAATAAATATTTGTTTTTATTGGTGCAGTTTCAGAATCAACTTGAATTATGTTTAATAATGCACACACACACACACACACACACACACACACACACATCTTATTCCCCAATGATTGACTTACAAAGAAGAATAATGTATCGCAAAGCCAAACACCAGTTAACCTACAAACTACTGCTGACGGGAAAATGGGAATTTTCTTTGACTTGGAATTAAAAGCTCAAAATATTATTTGATCAAAAGCAATAACTTAACAAGATTTTTGCGATATTTCAGAATCCTAAAGAAAGAGATTTTGCAGTCTAATTCAGACTTTAAAGCCTACCTTCATGTAAGATTAGGAAGTAAAAAGAGGGATGAAACGAGCTTTGATCCGCCTGCTTTTGGTTGGAGAGTAACCAGAACAGAACGGGAGCGTCTGCGTTTGATGAATCCAGGATGTTTCTGGTTAGGAAGTGCTGGTCTCTACAGGCACCGGGACTTTGGATGTTTTCTTCCCAGTTTTAAATCACTTCACAAGTCAGAGCATTTATACAAATTGTGTAGCATTCAGATACTGCTGCAATGATTCAGTGTAAACATTAGGTACTTAATCTTCTGCAGGACTGTGGCAAATTTCTGCCTGTTCTGATGTTGGAAACTAAATGTTCAAAAATGTTAATTAAAATTAAAACTGATGGCATGGCACATTTTGGATTATTTCTTCTTGGTAAATGTCCCTAAACGTAATTTTCAAGAAGTGTATTGATCCTGAAATATAGAAAGAAAAGCAGTGGGGATAGTAGCATCAGGGGAAATGAAAATACCAGTTATAGTAGAGCCCTAAATACAATCTAAAGTTGTGACATCCATATAATACTCAGGACTTGCTACTCCACAAAATGTATTTAATTTCCTCAGGTTTAGGTCCGTGTTACACGTCTTTCTTCAAAGCACCAACACCAGGATACAAAGCTGTGTGACAGCAGTGGAGGTTCGGTCTGCGGCTCCAGCTGCAAAGCGATGCCTCTGGGGAGGAGCAATCATGAGGGACTAATTAACCAATCAGAATCCACATTACAGTGGAAGCTATGTAATGTAATTGTCACAGACTAAAGGGTCAGTGTTATGGATATTTCAGGCACATATTGCCATTTTATAATACAATCAGTTGCTATAAAAATACTGTATGACTTAAATTTTACTTTTCAATTTAAGATCTTGAAATTGGGCCTCTGTCCCTTTAAGAAACTCCCACCTCAAGAACATAATCACTGCATCAATCCTCTATCAATTATTTAACAACATTTTTTATTTATTCTTTTTTTTTTTTACCAGCTTTTCACTGAGAAGTTCACATGATGATCTCAGCAGATTCTCAGTTCAACTTTAATGTTTGCTAATTGCTGCTGGCTAGTCTAAAGGAGCTGAGTGGGGGAGCTGCAGAGGAGGGGAACAAAAATACAGATTAACATTCAAGGTTTGACACATTAGAAATCAATAGTAACATTACAAGTAATCGAGGATTATTTGAAAACCTCTGGAACATCCAAATTGTCAAAATGAGATTGTTAGCTTAAATGAAACTGTTTTTCATTTCCATTTAACAGGCATTCAGATAAACAACTTGTACCAACCCCTGTGGGAACAACAAGTGGTTTAACTAAACCTATTGTTGTAGGTGAGCTGGAGGAAATTAAAGTCTCACATCTGAGGAAAGTTGCCCTTCATTCTTTACAATTTTTACAGGGGCCACACATTAAGACGCTTCGATGAAAGCTTCATTTGCAGCAAATAGGTCGGATTCTTTGTGCAAGTACATGACTGGAAAAATAAATCACAGTGTAGAGCTTGCATGGTGGTTAGAGGGCTCAGACACACCTGTAGCTTTAGCTTCCAGTCTTTTGTGGAAGAGATTAGCAGAGCTTTATAATTCAGTTTCATTACTGTTTGAAATAAGAAGCGGCTTTTCCGGGGCCACCTCTCAGCTCCAGTATTTTTGTCATTACATTAATTCCCTGCAGTTACAACTTAGCTCCCCTTTTCCTCTATAATGGGTAGTTCGCTCAACAAAGTCTTTGAAAGTTAATTATATAAACTCCTAGCTTGTGTGTGAGAAACATAGCATCCACGTTTGGGCAGACAATGCAACACATAAGGTAAAGAGCTTAGGTCCCACATGGTAATTCCCTCTGGAGTTACGTTAGCTTGCATCAGTTTGAGGGTGAAGGTGATTATCGAAGGTGGTCAAAGAACAAAAACAATGGATTTAATGACATGAGCAGTCTTAGATGACTCTAGAAGAGGAAGGAAGAAGAAGAAAGAAATGAGAAAAGAAGCCACGTGAATGTAAAATCTAAGCTGAGAAAACACAGAGAATCTTTACAAATCCTAATATTTTAACAACTTAAATCAAAAATCATTATTCTAAAGCATGTGAGTAGCCTCCACCGTATATCTCTCAAAGAACAGAGCACAAAATGAAGGAAGGCGTGAAAGTTACACTGCCCACATTCACCAAATGGCAGAAATTACACTGTGAACAGAGTGTGCAAGAAAACAGCCGTGTTTCCTCCGTCCTATGAAAACCTGCCATGTTTTACAGTGAAACATACATTCGTGGTTGGTACCACAGGCCCGGTTTCAGTTTCCTGTTAGAACGTGAGCAGCTTTTACACAACTGTACTCGGATACATTAGTTCACCTCTTCATTTTGCCCAGTAATTTAGTTTGGAAAGTGAAACCCATTATGTTATATAGATTCATTACACCTAGAGTGTTATATTGTAAGGCTTTATTTCTGTAAGTGTCTGTAATTATTGCCTCAAGCAATAATAAAGGCGACTAAGTTGTTTCTCAGAAACAACTTCTCTCCTAAGAGAGTCAGAATATCACGAGGCAAATGGAAAAGTTGTTTTCTTTTAAAAAGAAATGCTAAGGCCGAGAATGGAGGGGAAGACGGTCATTCTTATCATCCATGTGACGGCTGGTAACGGTTTTCTGTTCTTCCTTAATATTACTTTACACATGAGTAGTTTAGATTTTTTAACTATTTGCTGTGCACACATTTAGTTAACTTTATTTGTCAGTTCTTTGTATTTTTTGTTAAATGCAACAAATTAATTTCTTCTTTTTGAGTTACCAGTTTCCTCTGGACCTGCTGCTGAAAATCATGCAGACGAGCTCCAGCTGATTGAGGTCCATACATGGCTGTCAAACTTCCTCAGCGGGCCGCTCCATTGGTTCGCCTGCTGTCACAATCCACAAGAAAGCTGAAAAACGATAACCATTTCATGTCAGTCTATAGATAATTATTGATTATCTATCAATAACTGGTGTGGTGACCTTTCCTGTTTTATCCAGGAAAAAAACAACAATGACTCAACATCGTTGTTTTTTATTTTTAAGCAGTTATGAGGCAAAGTGACGGAACCTTAAACTGCTGCTGTGGCAGTTAGTCAAAAGGGTGTTGCTAGGTAACCAAAGAGTGAGTGAGTTGCTAGGTAACCAAAGAGTGAGTGAGTTGTTTCCACCAACCTTGCTTTGCTTGGTTGAGAACGCTAAAACCTTTGTTCTGCCTACATCTCCCAGAATGCTGTGCAGTTCAGGATCAGTTCGGTGAATATGCTACATATTTAATATTCTATCAGATATTGATCACGTTTGTCACAATATATATTATTGATTTATTGTCCAACTCTAGCGGTAAGCCACAAAAGGAGGATCAACCATCTATCAACTGCATAATACTGTACATATTTTTCAGTAAGCTAACATTTCTGTGTTAAAATATTTTTTATTAATGTTTAATGATAGTCTAGTTATGAAGGAAACCAATTCATTAGCTGATCATCAAAATTAACAAAAATAAATTGTCATAATATCACTCTGTGAAGAAACTATAAACTGCAGGGAGACGTTTATTAGTTTGATTCCAGCTGTGTACATTAGGCAAGGCACTAAACCACAAGTTGCCTATTGAACTAAATAATCTTTTGATGATCTTTTAATTTATTGAGGTGCACTCTATAAACGTGACACTAATAACTGGAGAAGATGAGGGGATCTCTCTTGAAAGCTGGATATTTTTTATCCAAACTAGAAAAATATTAGAAGCCACTGAAGCTGTTTTAATGCTTTGCCCTTAAGGGAGGCTCAGTGTTTCATTTCCACGTTGCGCTAAAGGGAAGATTTTCACCTTGTAAAGGTGAAGGTTGGGGTCTTCTTTCAGCTGACAGGTATAATCCCACTCCTACAAAATGGTTGTGTCCACACACTAATCACAGCAGCAACTATAATTGACTGATCCGACTTGGGCTCAGGCTAATTTATGTGTGCAACCCCAAGAAAGCTTAAAGACAATCCTGGGGCGTCATCTTCGTGATAGATTTCTCCCCCAGTGCCCTTGTTCCTCCGGCCTCTGCGTCAAGCCTCCTACGTCTGCATTTCTAAATTTGACAGCTTTTTCTTTAAATTGAAGCTGCTTTATCTGCACTGCAGATTGCAGGGTCAAACAAATGGTTTTGGTTTTGTGGGTAAAATTCAGCTTTAGGCTTCTGCATTTCAAGTCTGCATCTTCAGATATGTAAAGTTGTGTTTTTACAGGCCAAATATTTAATTATTATTGAATGTGTGAAGAAGGAAAGACATCTTTTGCATTTGTTTCTCATGTAAAATTACCTTCATCCATAAGGAAATTTCAGTTAATTGCTGCCAGGCAGACGTGCAAAGAACCAACTCAACCAAACATCAAAATTCATTTTCAAAAGTAATAGTTAGACGTTTGCATGGGGATATTTGCTTTGTGCAAATTATTTTTGTAAAATTGCAAAACAAAACACAAAAAGAAAAGAAAAGCGCAGGATCAGTAAAGTCGAACTGAAATGAATTATTTAGAGTCACCATGTTCACTTCACAGTTATTGCAGCCAGAAACTAATGATCATCTCAGACCTGAACTTTCAGAGACACATAAAGACAATTACAAAGTCGACCTTCTATCACCTGAATACCAAAATACATTAACGACTTCCCAGGTCTTCCATGAAGACACTGAGTTTTTATACTCCTCTAATCTGGAACAAACTTCCAGAAAACGGTGAGCTCCTTTAAATCAACCCTGAAAAAAAACTGACTTTGAATTGTCTTTGATGGAAAAGCAGCTGGGACATCAATATATATATATATATATATATATATATATATATATATATATATATATATATATATATATATATAGTTAATGTGTGTTTAATTATGATTATTCTTTATGGTTTTGATGAGGGCATTTGACAAAATATAATGTTTCATGTGCTACACAGCTAACTTAACTTTAGATGTTTTTCTGACCTAAAAACATCTAAAAGTTAAGTTGCAGACATAAAGCTGCAGCTTAAAAGCACAAAACTTAAACGTATGCACTCCATTTGACTTTCTGTTTTGGTGTTTGGGAACTTTCTCTTTCTCTCTTCCTCTCTCTTCAGCTAAACACAGACACATTTAATACTTTTTCTGATTGCTGCTAGGAAGTTATGCCTTGCGGCATTTGGATATGAATCGCTGTACAGTGACCCCCTTCCTGTTCATTGTTCTGAGATTTTTTTTATATCTGAAGTATTTGACACAATGACTGGTTTTGTAATCCAGGAGTGCTTTTCTTTTTCACATTGTGCTGATTAGTTGAACCCCTGAGAGCAGAGATAACTATTAAAACTATTAATAAAGCAGCTGTAAGTGTTTTCAGTGGATTGTTGTGGTACCTAATCCCTGCAGATGTGAGACACTTACTGTACATCGGACCTCCTTCGATTATTCATTTTCCAGTGGTATGAGTGGATCATCACCTCTACTGCCCATTTTAAACAGAAAATTAATTCAGTAAATGTCCAACTATAGGCTGTTGTATAGAACGGTGATTATTACAATAGATTAAGATCCATTCAAAACAAATCATGCTGACTAAATGGTAATGGTAATAGACAAGAAGCTATAAAAAGAAAATACGAGTCTGAACTTTTGGGTCGTTTGGTTTCAGCTCACAACTGCATTAGATGAATTAAGCTGGAATATTCTATATTACTTTCTATTGTCAGCATATTTGATAAAAAGCCACGGCGCTGGTCCATCTGTTAATGCTTTCTGGCTGCCTCAACTTGTCGCAGCACCAAGGCTTTTATCCTTTTTTATTTATTTATTTAAAAATAAACAACTCAGTAATTCATTAAAGCAGGTAGACATATCCACTGTAACCTCTTTTTTAAACAAAACAATGCTCAAAATGTAGCATGCAGTGCTTTTTCCAAGCATGAAATTTAAATATTTGAAGCTATAGGAAAAAACAGAAAAGCTTATTTGAGATGCAATAAAATGTGCTTACAGTCAAAGAAGCTCAGCAATTCCAGCAGTCACAGGAATTTATTACCATTCCCTCAACCTTTTGTGTCGATTAATTTCTGATCGGAAAATTATTTACAATCACACACGATCCAGTCCACTGACTGAATATGCATCTGCAGAAATACTTTATAATAACAGCTGTTTTTAACGGTGTTTGGTATTTTGTTTTATATTTTAGTTTTTCCAGCGTTTTGGAACAATAAGCTTCCTGCTCATTATAAAAATGACTGTTGACCTTGAGTTTATTTAAAACAAGGTTAAAATCCTTTTTATTTGAAGTTGCCTCTTCTTAACATTTTTTATTCTGTTCATTCACTATATTTAAAATTTTAATGTTTACTTTGTCTATTTTTAATCTGCTTAATTTTTATTTTATTTTTGTTTTAGATAGTAATTATTACTACTATCTTCTTGTTGTATGTTGTTTTTAACTATTTTTGTATAAGCACTTTGAATTGTCTTTGGCTGAAAGGTGCTACATCAATAAAGTTTCCTTGTTTTTGTCAGTGTGTTCATTTTCAAAGGTTTTAACTGAAATACACATTATTTCTGTCTATTTGTCCTAATATCTAAAAAAAAAAAAAAGTCCCTTCATTTTGTTTTTCCACCCTAAACAATCTGCATATAATCACATTTCAGCTGTAACCTTACCATGTGATCGTGGCCAAGTTGCCATCTGTGGGAGCTGCGAACAAGATGGACTTCCAGCTGTAAGGTCAGTCGGAGTTGGCTTGGGAATGAAGTCTGAATACGTTGGTAGTTATGTATTCATATGGTCAACCTAGTTTCTGGAAGGTCATAATTAAATAAAACCCAGAAACTGGGACTCTGGGTGTGTTCGGATATCCGCATCCGCCTTGATTTACTTGTGAAGAAGTAGTTTTCTGAAACAGAGCCATGTTTTCTTGTAATTTATCTTAAAAACTGTCTCAAGAGAATACGTATCAGTTGATTATAATCATCTAATTTTCTTGCTAAGTCCTGCTCCTTTAGAAACACACACAAAGGCAAATTTTCCTTGTCTCTTTATCATTACTACCACAGGGATTATATTTATGTTACTTTGCAATAGTTCAGAAATGAACAAATTCCAAGATGGCAACCAAAAATTAATTTTAATTCAGTTTCTTCCAGTTACTAGTAACTCGGGCTTTAGTGGTGGTTTTAAGAAAGAACAAAATAAAAACAGAAAAGGAAACAATTTCACCAGCTGCAGCTTTGAAAAGATCCAAACTCTGAGAAGAGCAAAGACCTGCCAGAAAAATTGTTGTTTGGAGAATCAAATGAATTATGAAAGAGAAGAAAAACAATTTAGTCTTACATATCCAGCTGCCTTCCTAATAAATCACTGCCACCCAAAAAGAACTAATTTGTGTTGTTGTGTTGTGAGCATGATTGATGAGCTCGCTCTGGGTTGCAGTAAAGGAGACACAGTTCAACAATCCTCCACAATATCTTTAAAAGTCTCACAGAGAGAAAAATATCTTTAATCTCCTCCAGTCGTATCCATTATAGCTATTGATAACGATATTTTTTCAGAAGAAACAGTCAAAATACTATATTTTTTTTCCACTAGTGTGAGGTTTGTTGTGGGTTTGATGCCACAAAAGTAAACATTTAAAAACAACAACTTCAAGTTAAAATTTGGTACAGCAGCTGCATTTTGTTATCATGAATCTTAACTTGTAAACTTAACTGTTGTAAGATGTTTTTAGTTCTAAAGTAAACTTTAAATTAGTGGAGCATGAGAGTTTTTACAAACCTTTAAAATTCAAAATGCTAAACTTAGACGCTTAAATTACCAAATGTTTCAATCAACTCTAAGATCAGTTTTAGTATTCACTCTGAAATGTGCAAAAAAACCCCGAAAACCACAAGATGGAAAAAGATGTTGAAAAATAAATGAAGACTCCAGCTAGTTCTCATTACATCACATTCTGTTTTGTAAACGAATATTTTAGCAATCGAGTATTCTGTGAATTAGTCTTACAATTAATTGGCAAAAAAAAAAAATTGATTTGAGACCAGGATGATATGAAATTCATTTTTGGGTTCATCCGTAAAACTATGTTTTCGTTAAGCATCAACTACAGGTAGCGTTCAGTCTAATAGCTTACCTGTATAAATGCACCTGCCGCGCTCTTCACCGCCACCAGGCAGCAGCTCCGGGAAGAGAAAAGCTCCAGGCATCGCGACAGTCAATTTAAGGATGCTTACAGTTCCCCCGAAAACAATAAAAACCCAGACATTATCGTCAATCAACAAAATCCTCCCAGACCGAACTGGAAAACTGGATATTATGCTGCTAGCACTTAGCACTTAGCAACAACTCATACGCGAAAGTGAGGGCGTTGCGCAACATAAATACTAACACTAACACATAATTTAACGAAGCTCTGAGGCAGAAAATTTCCCTCGAGGAATTTTAACAATCAAGGAATCGTTACAGAATGATGCATGATATGTTCATGTGAAGCACATTTTTTCATTGAGCTGAACTGACAGCAAACCTGAACTCTGTGCTGACCTGCCAACACAGGACATAAACATGTGAATGTTAATGTTCTGGATGCAGCAACCACATACAAGCAAGTCGGAGGGAAAAAAACAAGATTAGTAGCTCAGTGCTGTTGTTGGGCAGGGGCTGATTTGACACCACAGACATCAAATTGATATTAATATCTATGAGATGCCTTTACCTTTTGAATTATCGCTGTAGCGGTCAAATGCCTTCCAGGAGTCGGGGAAGCTGAAATATGAATGTTTAACAAGACCGCTGCTTCGTTCTCCTCGATGCAAGCCTCAAGCTCATGAGCTGAATTATTAACCACTGCGAGCCAAAGTCCTGCTGAAATTACATTTATAGGCCTTCTCTTGGCAAAGAGTTAAGAAACAGGAGAATTTAAAATAAAGAAATGCACACTGACACGTGTAACCATCAGACTGAGCTGCAGATTTCCAGGGAACACAAAACTGAATGGCACAAGATTGAAAGGGACTTGCTCTCTATTTGATATACATAATTTATTTGGGTTGATTAAAGTGATAAATAAGGCCAGGCAAAATAGAATCAGCCAATAAAAATAATATATCTGCACTTGACGTGTTTACACCCAGTGCAACAAGGAGAGGTAGACAGATTTTTCAATTTAAATAAAAACTGACAGGCGCACGGCTCCAGAGTCAGGTAATGTAAAATGACACCTCAGTCACTTGTTGAATAGCCAAAATTAATCTGAGTTTAACTTTGTAAAGACTACAGCCATATTGGGCAATAGCTGTGTGAAAGGCAGCGGCTCGTCTGTTTTACTTTAGTGTCAGGAACATTTTAAAATATTAGAAAACGTTATTGTTCCCCTCAGGCATGCAAGTTTATTTATCAGTAAGATGGCAAACACTGTCACTAAAAATGTCACAAAATATGATTCAAATGGATTTTCAATATATTTCATATTCAACTATATTGAATGAGGATGAACTTGTGTTTTTTTTTTATTTATCTGCACCAAGTTATTTATATATATGACTTTTTCTTGCCTATGGTTTGGTTTGATTATGTTTTATGGGTTTTGTTGTGTTTTGTCTCTCTGTGAATTTCTTTCTCATGTTACATATTTCTTCTATACCTTTTATTTTGGAAAAAAAATCAATATTTAGGTTTACTCTGTTTGCACACCTGCAAAGTTTTACCTTGAGTTTCTCAGACGTACTTCTTGTCTTGTCTTGTCTGACCATAAAATATTTCTCCAGAAGTCATTCGACCTGCTCAGCTTTGAATTTTAGACAAAACATTTTTGTTGCTGATTGTTTAAAATCTAAAAAACCAGCCAAACAATTAAAAATGATACATTTTGCCAGGAAGAGCTGTCAGAACCAACCCAGAATTGAACTTTGTTGACGGCTTCACTAAGTGACATCGGCATATATTTAAGCCTTTAAGTTTGATTTTTGACATAATAAATATCACAATAACTGTTTTGTTTTCTTTAATGGCCATCAAAGCGGATGTTGTAATGTAATTCCCTCATGAAAAAATTTATCAAAAGCCTAATATCAATATAAAATCCATAAATCTGATAGATTTTATGCTTAAAATAAAGATCCTCTTGTATGCAAGCCAAAGTGAGAAGGAAATAAAAATTAGATTGCTTAGATGTGATGCATGTAATACATTGTTTGTTTGACAGTGCTCGTTTCATGTAATTTCCCCTGTATTCTGAATAAATGGTGACATATTTAACAAGCATAAATTCAGGGCAGCATATTATGCTGTAAAGTCCATCAACATGGCGTCATATTCAGGAGAAAAGCTTTCATTATTCTTCTGATGTCGATATTAGAGCTATGAAAGCTTTATGACAAAATGTCCCCCATTATTTTAACAATCTTACTTCCTTTAAGGGTAAAAAATATGATTGGATTGTCTTTTAGGGAGCGGCTGAGCCAGTCTGCAAACCAAATGGGAAATAAAAAACACAAGTTAGTACACTTTCAGCAAGACGAACATTTCTCGTATTTCTCCGCAGGACCTTAATGTTTTGTCATACTCTCTTCTCCTCCTAACACTTCCACTTGCAGCCATCTGCTCAGACAAGAGCATTGCAGTTGTACAGCATTCACAGCTTCCCCACTGCTTCTCCAGCACTGCATTAGAAGCGGGATCTGGCAGTACAAGCCACACATAATGAACAGGACTTGCACTATATGTAGGAGTTATAGAGTCCAGATAAAAACAGGCAAACCAAGAGCTGCTCTGATTGGCAGCAGCATTGATAAACAGCTCTCTAATAGGTTGTGGATAGGAACATCCCATCCATGACTGATTCTGACAGCTATGCTGCTCTGCTTCAAAGCCAAACATCCGCTCTCCTCAATCTGGCTCCAGACCTCATTTTCACATGTTGCCTCAGAGGCGCGGATGGCAGCCATCTCAACCTACACACTAACTGCAACACCCTGGACTCACCCCACCCAGGCTATTGTAGATGCAGTAGTAAAGCTGTTTCCTGCTCTCTCATGGTAATGGAGTGCCACATATATAACCTTCATAAGATGAAGGTTTAGCAAAGAGTGGCCACTTCTGGAGACGTGGGAGAGAGCCGTTGATGTGATTGGAGCCAGAGCTCGAAGCAAAGAACACATATGTTTTACATTAACCCAGAAAATGTTGCTTTGTGTCAGGCTGGAAGCGAACTACAGGGTAGCCTGAAAAACATCAGCCTCAGGCCGTTTTACAATTTACAGAAATGTAATTTTCTGGCCTTTGCCATCAAACACAAACACATACAATCATCTACAATGCTTCATGCTGCCTGGAGGTGTAATATATTTAAATATTCATTTTAATGCATTAAACACTACATGCATCATAAAAAGAACTGTCGTATTATCTTCACATTTAGGATGTGAGAATTGAGTTTTATAACAGCAGGATGGAGAGTTGACTCAGTTATTGGGCGCTGTAATCGAGTTAATTTTTAAAATAGATGGTAAAGTCGCTGTTGCTTTGTCACGAGGACTTCTGATGTGAAGAGAAATAATCAAAGAAAGATAAACATGATTGTAGATACGCAAACAGCTCTAGTTTCCTGTATAAACAATCGTCAAATTTTCTCTGAGTTTCACTTTGATATGTTAAGCCAGTGGAAAACCATTTTGACTTCCCTACCTAACACCGAAACCTAATAACTAAAATCTAATTTGTGCCGCCGCCACGTATTGTAGAGTTTACACAAAAACCAACAAAAGAAAAGCCAAGCGGATGGGAACAGATGGCAACAACAAGACAGAGTAAACCTGCAAAGCAAAATGACAGCAGAAAACCAGCGGGCAAAAATCTGAGAGAAAAATCAGTTTCTTAAAAAAAAGAAACAAAACCCAGAGCATTTAAAAATCTGAGCATTAAACAAATGCTCAGATGAAACCAAGTCAACTTAGTCAGGAGGTCTTTAACTCTTTCCTGCATGAATTATGATATTTTATGTCAGGATTTTTTTCAAACGTGTTTTTGATTTTCTTAAGGCATAAAAAGGTGGGGAAAAAATTGTTATATAAAATGTTCTAGGATTTTTTTTTCCTCCAAATTCAAAGTTATTATTTGGAAAATACCTTGGTATTTTCAGCAGTATCATTGGTTTTAGGGGTTACTTTATGTCATAATATTTTTTTACCTTCAAGAATCCTCTACAGCAGAAGGGCTGGTTGTCATGCTTCTTCATCTGTCTGCCATATTGGATTTAACAAAAATTGTCTTGCACTTGCAGTGGATGGCCAGTAGTTGGCAGTGTATTGCATGATGCACTGGTGTCCACATCAGTGGTCTGTGTGTATTTTGTAAGATAAAAATCCACAAGAAAATGGCTTGTACATAACGGTCCACTGCAGCTATGCATAAAACAGTTTTAATTAAGCTGCCGGTCCACAGATTCTCTCCAGAACCAGAACCGAAACAAAGTGAAATCTAGGCCAAATTAAAGTGCTTTAAAAATTTATCTGGAAAAAATGTATTCATGAGAAGCAAAGTGTGTAAAACATTCTAAGCCAAGCGTTAAACCGCAAAGCCAAAACTTTAGCTGCGCAGTGAGTGATTGTGTGTGTTACCAGGTCCAGTATCGTAGAGCGACGGTAAACAGGCGACATCCCGTCTCCCACAAACCTGAATCCAGTGACTGAATTCCCTCACTGTGCCATTTAGTTGTGCTGTCATTATTTGTGGGAAGGAAAGACTCTGTAAATTAAAGGATAGAAACTCCAGGGGACGGGAATCCTGTTTCTGTTTCTGCTGCATCAGGGTTTAACTCGCTCTGTTGAGCTGTTCTCTGACTGCATGCCAACATAGTTTTGTTTCTGTAGTATTTGGAATTTATAGCATCTTAAGGAGTGTGTTAAATAAATAATGAGTAGATTATTGCTGAACGTGGCGAAGGAGAAAGTTCTTGTACCATCGTGCTGGACTGATTGCAGGTCCAACACTCACTGCAGTCACGTTTCTCTACATAAGGCGACATTCATATCTAAATATAGCCAAAAAATAACTTCCACAAAAACGTAATTTAAAATGGAAGTGCATCAAAAACAAAACATGAAGTTCTCTGGTCATGTCCTCATGTTTAACCTTTGTAACACATTAGTGTCCCAGCAAACAGGGCAGAACAGGGAGCAGAGTGACGGCAGGTTGGGACACGATGATGCTGCCAAAAGGACTTAAAAAATTAAGACTTTTTTATTCAGGAGACAAAACAAATCTTAAAAGACCCTGATACTGACTCCAGTGCTTTCAGCAAACAGAAAGTTTGCTTCAGCTGAATTCAAAATACTTTTTTTTTTTTAACGGCCAAAGTTTTTTTATCTGTCAGATGTGAATTTGTCTCTAAATTTGGATAGATTTATGTTAGTTAAATTTAATTCATGAACCATCCTTTCCAATCTGTTCAACAGTTACAACCAAAAATATTGACATTTGAGTCATATTCTAGGATTTATCATTGAAAATATCCGCCCATCCATGTTGGCTCCATTACATGAAAAAGTGATTAAAGTATTTATTCACTCAGATCAGTCCAAGTGAATATAATTAAAATCTTTCCACAGTGGCAATTGAATCAGGGAGTGTTTGCTTTTTAAATTTCCTTCCTACCACGTAGCGTTCCAGTTTTTGTTGTCGGCCATTTTTCCCTGTTACAGAAAAAAAGAAGTCAAGGGCTTTGAGTGAAATGAGCGCACACTTTGCCAGCCTGGCAGGTCGGTGCCCAATTGGGAGCCCTTAAATGAGTGCAACCTTTGAAAGAGCTGTTGTTTGCTGAACCAAAAAAGCTGCGGTCACGGTGGAAGTGAGCACACAAGTACTTTTTCTTGTAGGGCTGACATATCGCAGCTAGGATCCTGCTACTCATAAATGCCTGGCCGCCTGGCAAGGTCATCGGACGAATCGGGGCATCCTTGGTTTTGCAGTTTGCGATGTTCGGAGCTGCACATTACCACGTTGCTGTGTCCTCCGCCGCCTTTCATGTCACACGGCCCCTATTAAAACCTCAGTGTAGACTAAATGGGAAGTGTTAGTGAAATGAGGCATTTTCTGTAAACTTGAATTCTTGTAGACAAGCTCTTGACTATTATAAGAGTTTTCATGCTGTGATTTTAATTGGTTTCCAATTAAACTCAGACCCACAAGCATTTTGCAAATAAAGTTAGTAATGGTTTCCAGCATTCCTTTGCTAAAAATGGCACATGGGCACAAAAACACACATCCTCCTGTGCTACCAAAAGGTCTTTTTTTCCACTCTTTAACACAAACATCCAATTAATTGTGGTTAGTACCCATTAAAGAGCTTTCCTGTGACATTTGTTTGACTGTCAGACAGAATCAAATCACATTTGTAACTTGAACTGAAACAGTTTTCCCTAAAAGCAGGTCCGCAAATTACAGTTTTTGTTTTGATGAGTTTGGAAGTGGTGGTATAAAAGGACACGGCTAACAATAGCCAGAAACTGTTTCAATTAGGCTCGGTTTTAATTTGTTGCAAGTAACATTTAGCAGTTGGCTTTGGATGAAGACGCAGCTTATTACAGTGGCTGCAGGCATGGTGCCTCTTCAGTCTACAGCCCTGTCCCCTCCAATTAAATTAAATGAAATAATATCTGAATGTTGTTTTATTTACTGGTCCAAGTCCAAGTCTGCAACTTTTCAGAAGACAGACCACTGACCCGAGTGGAGGTCACCAACTCATCGGTTGAGTCTGAATCAGGAGTAGACGAGATTTATTTGAGAAATGTCTTAACAATTAATGGATCACACTGGTCAGTCTTGCCGTTTTCTTCAGGGCATTAGAAAGGAGTTACAGCGACGGTTTTGTTCTGTGAAATGTTGGCCCTGACGTGACTCTTGCAGAGTTTCTAAGACGACTGTGGGAGTTTTGTTATCCAGTCCACTTTAAGGCTACCCACATTGTTATGAAATGGTGTTGCCAACTTAAAAGTCTCTTCCGTCCTTTTTTTTTTTTTTGTCACAAGTAAGTTTCAGATCATTTGTCAGCATTAGACTGCTCCAACAGAAAGGATGCATTTTATTGTGAAACATTAAATAAAGAAAGGCGACAGCGCCGTCAGTCATTGCAGTTTTTATAAGGTAAGGCCATTCATGTTCAGATACTTCATAAGTAAGATTAATAAAATGCAATTAAATATTACATTATGGAGAAGTTATGAATCTAACCATTAGTTACCAAGGAGAAAATCACCCACCATCATAGCCTCACATGAGGTACAAAAAAAAAAATAAAATAAAAAATAAATAAAACAAACATGTAGAGGTTCCTGGCCGCTTGGCAAGGTCGGCTCTGGTGTCAGGGGAAATTAAGTTTATGAAATAGTGGTATAAATAATATGATGCAAATTCAGAAAAAGTCTGCAATTTGATCAAATCAACAAACACGTCAGAAAGTTTTCAACTTTTGTAACTCCTGCTGTCTATGAACCCAACTAGCTGCACTACTTCCACAGATAAATTAGCTTGAACTGAACCTGTAGTTACATGTAGTTACATGTAGTTACCCATAGGTACATGTAGGTAGTTACATGTAGTTACTGGGTACACAGTCGGTGTTTTCTGTCACTGCAAAGACAAAGTTACATGTATTTATCTGTCTGATGCGTGACGGTTACAATGTGGATATTTTGTTCAACTTGAACAGACTGAATATAAATTAAACTGAATGAAGATTAAATCCAATTCAATATGTTATTATTATCACTATATTAAATAAACAGGTAAAATGACTGGATTATTTATATACAAAAGTAAATACAGGGACTGACAAGACAACAAAGATGGACAGTGTTATTTTAAGAAAAATAAGAAAATTTACACACTATAAATAAAATACTCTAATTCTTATTTGACTGCCAGTTTGCCCGTTTTGCTTTTCTGTCATTAAGGTTGAGGCTGACTGCAGGTGGAGACTGTGACCTACTCATGTGTTCAAACAAGCACTGGAGGTGGAAAGCAACAAGGGCTCTCATCCCTGTTTTCACCACAGTGCCTCGTGTTGGCTGATTGGGGCACCTGCAGCATCAAGATGGAGCCTGCATGCTACAAAGCTTTGATGAAGCAAATAGCTGGCAGGTAAAAAATAAAATAAAACATCATTTATGTTTTTCAGAGAATTTTAGGCCCTGAATTGTGACCTACAGCAAATAGCACATTTTCTAACTTGTAAGAAGATACACCAGATCAGAAGTTTAGTCAATTTTCTGTTATTTCTCTTATTTATTACAAACTCAACGCCTTGTAAAAGTATTGACTGTAATCCTTGAACTTTCACACATTTTATTCATGGAAAACCTCTTATTTTTTAATGGGTTTTAGGTTCTTTACATGCTAGACCGAAACATAAAAATATAAAATCTTCACAAATAATTGCTTACATATGTTTATTTGTATTGTACTGTCTTTCAAAATCCAGTGCAGCCAACGTACTTCAGTCATCACCCAGTAAAAAGATCTGAACCGTTTGCTTCGGTATAAGTCCAGCTGAGCTGAGAAAACTTCAGAGGTTCACTAGTGAACAAAAAGTATCATGATCACCAACAAACACAGCAGGTAGGTCAGGGATAAAGCAGCCAAGAGGTCATGGGTAGCTCTGGATGAGAACTGGTAGGGTTGATGTTTTCTGTGGATTTAACCGTTAAAGATAAAGGATTTCATAAGAATCCCATCTAACATTTGTCAAAATCATCCAATGTCCCCCATTATGTTCACCTCATATGACTGTGAAGAGACTGTTCCTGAGGTAAAACACGATGGCGGTAGTATTATGCTTTGCTTCAGCAGTTAACCAAGAAGCTAGTCGGATCTTAAGATATGATGGAGGGAATTAAACACAGACACTCTTTGAAGAAAGACTGTAAAAGGCTAAAAAGAATTAAAATGACCCCAAACACACAGCTGGAGGAACAATGGCGTGGTTTAGGTGAAAGTATATTACACAGAGTGGTCCAGTTTTCAAATGGCGTGCTGCCTTCTGTTGGTGTGTCATAACATTCAGATAAAATAGACTTTGGTTATAAAGTGACAAAATTTGAAAAAGATAAAAGATCAACTCAGACTCCAGTTTCATAGATTTGTCCTTCAGGGATGGTCAAAGTTTTTGACATTAATTTAAAAGCTTCAAGGAGGTTTTATAACGATAAGATGAGAATTAATATTTTTCCTTCAGTTTCTTACTCTCCTTAAATTTTTCCACTTTGCGTGTTCAAGGCTAAAGAGCTAAACGAGAGCCGATCGGATGTCTTGAGGAAAGCATGAGTTGTGATGCTGAAAATGAGTCGTGCAGATCCTGGGGGCTGTGGTCCGCCGCTTTCCAAAGGGAAGCTGATGGAGCCATCATTACACCGGCTTTAGAGCTGCAGAGAGATAACCGGGTTTTACCTTAACTCTCTGCTCTTACCGATTCTCTTTGAACTCACAGCCAATTTGGCATGCTTGGGCAGACATACACCTCTAAGCTTTAAAGAGCCCAACGTTTCGGAAATCTAACCCTTATTCTTAACCTGCGGAGCCGACTGTCATCGGGTTCCTCATCTGACTACAACAGAACATGGGCTGAAGGTGATGGAGCGATGCTGATGCCCTCCTCAGCTCCTTCAGCGTATCCATGCTTCTTGGCTGTAATAATAGAGCTGATTTAAAACAGGATTTGCATTAAGGTTGCAAAATGTGGTGAATAGCAAATAAGAGGACAGTCGGTTTTATTGCATCAGCTAAGACAGCTACTATTTCCTGTTTTATTTCACACATAAATGTTATGAGCACATGATATTTTTCCTCTGCGGATCCATGATTTCTCTAATGTGCTTTGAAAAAGTTGAAATTAGGCTCTGTAAAATGTCCTGTTCTTTCAAACATTAATGCATTTTAAATTGAATACTCCATGTCTTAGACTTATGGACCTTTTGTTAATTTGTTTTCATATTTTCTTTTACCCTTTGTCGCACAGAAAAGATGAAAAATCTCTCGCATTTTCTTAATTTATACATTTTTGTTTGTAATTAAGATGTCGGTATTAAGATGGGAAAAAGAGAGAGCTTTTAAAAAATATTTATCCAAAGCAATTAGTTTGCAAGGCTAGGATGGTAAAATTGTTGATTGAGGTTAGGAAGTGATTGCAATGTCTCAAATAACAAGAAAACCCATTTTTCGAAGGTGTGGGTTTGGAAACACTCTCTGCTTTCTCTGAATGAACGTCACGTCCCTGACCTCCATCCTCCTACGCTCCATTTAGCTTCACCATTGGAAACCTACTTGCAATTAGAGTGTTGGCATTGAACATAATGTTAATTGTTCACAGTCCAACCTGCACATAATTATAATGACACATTTATTACCTGTTCTGATACAGAACAACAGGGCTGTATTTCGTCCCCTCACAACAACGCTGCTCTAGTGAAGTGCTTGATTTAAAATAAATACAAAAGAAAGACGAGAGCGGTTCCGTCTTTCTGTTGTATTAAGAGGCCAATTGTTCCACAAAGCAATTCATCAATAAGTCTTCAGGGAGATGTCCTCAAGGTTTCTTTTTCAAAACATTCAGCGTGTCGTGAATATTACAGCTGTTACAATGCGGTTGTAATGGCTGCAGCTGCAGGTTAATCAATCAGATTTAACAAGTCATAATAACTGTTTCAGCCATTTCCTGATTAACAAACACAAACTGAGACCAGAATGCTCAAATAAGTTTGGATTTTGGTGAGAGATACATCCGTCAGGATCTGTTGGCTGTTTTAAAAACCTCAGACCTGCTGATACCAATTTTTAAAAAAAGCTTTAATGTATGAAGAAAATCATTGAAGATATTTTCTGCCCTCTTAACTGTGACAATAAAATGTAGAGACGTATCGTTTCAAACCAGCATCAAGAGAGTTAGCATGGCTGAAATGACAGTCTCTGTAATGTAGTTTTTGATTTAATTATAACATTTCAACAAAGCAAGTTATTCTTCTGGGGCACGTTTTCAAAATGATCATTTCTGGTCTCCCTATGCGTGTGAGCGCCGCATAAACGACTAAAAACTTGTGGTTAATCTCCTCTACATTTAGATGGGGTCTCAATCTGAGATGTTCCTCATCTCTCACTGCACTTCATGTGTTGAATGTTTTCCTGCACCAGCACACCTGCAGCTCTTCTTCTGCAAGCAGGTACGTGCTGCGCAAGCCTTTCAATCACTCGTTTCTTTAAGTTGGATGTGTGAAGGCAGAGAAATGCTTAGAAAAAGGAAGGATAGTGAGTCCTGATGTCCACAATAGAAAACCTCAAACATAATGATAGTCATTCCTCCATCTAGGCCTTTGTCCAGTAAAGAGAACCAGTTATGTTATAGGTCTGTTTTCATTCTGTATGAATATTGTAAAACCAAAATATATATTTGCAATAATGTAAGTTGTAATGCAAATGTTCCTCGTTCCGTCTTAGTGAGCAACACAAAAGTTGTATGTGTTTCTCCATCATTGTAAAAAGTTATAACATCTGCATTCCTCATGTTTTTATTGTTGGCTTCATGGTAAATATTTAATTTTATTTCCACTGCAATTTATTTTGAGAGTTGGCAAGTCAGTGCTGACCAAAAACGTAGAAACAGACTCTGCATCTGATAAATAGTCAGAGAACCTGAAGAGCTTCATTAAAAAAAAAAAATTGTGTTAACTCCTGCTTCACACGCGGAGACAGACAGCAGCCGGCACAGCTCTGCTCCACAACTCCTCCACAAGTACCAGGACTGCAGACACAGTCCTTGACGTGACGTAGCCCTGAGCTACATCCTATATCAAGGAGCCGACAATGAACCGGCAGGGTGGCAGTGTGTGTCACCCGTTTGTCCCATGGCAGCTTGAGAGCCGCTCTAAAGCAGGACAAAATGCCACCGCAAAGTAATTTTCCCAACAGAAGTATCTATTCACTCTGATTCTCAGAGTGCATTCAGCTAGAAGCCATTTAATATGGAATATTTTAAGCTAAATTTCGCTTTGGATTTGATTTGTTTACTTCAGTGGTGCCCAAACTTTTTGCACAGTGGGAACCAAAATCAGAAGTCTTTTTATTTTTTGTATTTCATAATTAAAAATGATAAATAATTTTAGTTTGGGCTCTTTTTTCATCTGTTCAGCAATAAATCAAACATGCAATATTTTAATGAACCATTTCCAAATAAGTATTTTAGATTTTTGCCGTAATAAAAGGGAGCTGTACATTTTCTTAAAATTCTGCAGCCGCCACCCAGTAATAGAATAAATAAATCATATTTTACTTCATGCAGACTCTCAGTCTGCACTGATGAGGAATCACTTACCTGCAGAATGCATGGAGTGGCTCCAACTGAGAGTTACGTGACCTACTTTCTGATTTAACTAGCTGGTAATCAACTGACCACTTGCATAGAGAATGAAGTGTTTTTAATCAGGTTGTCAGGTGGTTCTAATATGAAGAAAGTAGAAAAATATACATTATATAAAATGGAGGTGCAATATATTCACACGTTTTACAGAAATGTCAGATTGGATGTTTCAGCAGCTCTAGTTTGAGTAAATATGCAACTTTACCATACCATACCATACCATACCAGCTTTATTTATAAAGCACTTTAAAACAACCACAGTTGATACAAAGTGCTGTACAATCCAAAAACAAAAACACAACAAAATAAAAATAATTGTAATTAAAAGTAGTTTAAAAACAAAGACATACACTTTAAACTAGATCTCACTGGTGTTGAAAGCCAAGTTAAATAGATGGGTTTTAAGACGAGCTTTAAAAGTGGACAGAGAAGGGGCCTCTCTGACCTGCAAAGGTAAGTCATTCCATAATTTGGGGCCCATAACAGAGAAAGCCCTGTCCCCTCTGAGCTTCCTTTTTGTTCTCGGTACCTCCAAGAGCAGCTGATTTGCTGACCTGAGGGACTGATGGGGTATGTGGGGATGAAGAAGCTCAGTGAGGTAAGCCGGGGCAAGATTATGCAATGATTTAAAAACAAACATAAGAATTTTAAAATGAATCCTAAAATATACAGGCAGCCAGTGAAGTGAGGACAGGGGTCACATGGTCCCTTTTTCGAGTACCTGTCAACAAACGTGCAGCAGCATTTTGTACTAGCTGCAGACGTGAGAGCAGCGCCCGACTAACTCCCAGATAAAGTGCATTACAGTAGTCCAAACGAGTTGAAATAAAAGCATGGATCACTGTTTCAAAATGCTGCCTGGAAAGAAAAGATTTCACTGACGCCAATCGCCTTAAATGATAAAAGCTGGACTTAACCACGGCTCTAATTTGGCTGTCCATTTTAAAATCACTATCCACCTTAAAACCAAGATCTGTAATAACAGGTTTAAAATATTCCTCCAAAGGTCCCAGGTCAACAGAGGAGGACTCACAGGAGCCACTGGGTCCAAACACCATCACCTCTGTTTTGTTTTCATTAAAGTTTAAAAAGTTCAAGGCCAACCAAGCTTTAATATCTCCTAGACAAGGACACATTCAACTTTCACTTGAATGTGCAGAGTCTCACCATTTCTTGTGAACTGACAATAGTTACATATTAAAAGCATGTTTTAGCAAAAAGCAAAAAAGACATGATGTGTTCAAGGGGTTATTTCAAATGTGTGAGTAATGGGGGAAAAAAACAGCAGATCAGTCGTAACTTGCAGGAAATCAATCCGAGAAGTTTCACGTTTTATTTTTTCTTGTTTTCCTCCTCTGCTCTGATAACTGGCATGTTTTGTGTAAAATGATGAGGGTGCTGTATGAAGGAGTGATGTCTGTGAGAGAGAAGCACTTCAGGATTTAATGTTGGAGGTCAGTTAAATATAAAAAGACTCACCAAATGTGCCAGATGTTTAAACAAAGAGGCTTCCAGCGACCGAGTAAACTAAAGACGATTCTGGAGATTGTTTTTAGCTAGAGCTTTGTTTGTTCAGGTATCGCCTGATGTGCTAGTTAATAGGCTAGCCTCCCAAAGGTTTTTGTTTGTTTGGCACTGATGCAATCAGCACATGTCCACATATGAGGCTGGGTATAAGATGGTGCATTTCAGAGGCTCTTGCTTCCATAATGTTTCAATTTGAATCAGTGTCGCAAATGTGCATAAGTAAGAAGGTCTTGGCTGCAGTGACTTACATGATTTGGTTGATAAAGTTTTAGCACGTCGTACAACTCAACATGACTATACTGCTGCTTATTTCACTTTAAGTTTCCTAATTTAGATGTTTTTATAGATGTGAAAACAATCAAAACCATGAAGAAATTTATTTATGTACTATTTTCTTTTACTAGCATTAGCGCTCTTATGAGGTTAAAAAAGAAACCAAGAAATCCCAGAAATATTTACTTTTAGTGGTTTTAAAGTATTATTAGCTGATACATTTAGGATTAAAATTCCTGCATAAACGACACAATCACAGGGAAACAAAATCCATCAAATTAGACCTGTATTTAGAGTGATTTGCTGAGAATATTTTATTGATTTTAGATCATTTGGATCAATATAAATAAACGGGACCTTTGCCTTGTAAATTACCTTGAGATTAGTTGTAATTCGATGACAAACTACAACTCAATTGCAAAGCTGACATCACCTGTAGCGATTAGCGCGAGTTACCATTTGTGCTCTTATTATGGTAACATCGTTCATACTGAGAACAACTAATCCTTGTAAATCACAAAAGCAGCTAAATATGCAGAAGCGTCGGAGGCTCCAGATTGTGGCCCTGAAGAGTGATGCTCTTTACATTTCTAAGACACAAGAAGAATGCATTTGATTTCTTCTCCATCAAAGAGGCCAAACATCTGGGAGGCAGAGTATCCACGCTGTACTCTGCTCACTCATCCTCCCACATGTGCAGCATCTCCTTCCTTTACAGACGTTCTGTGCAGTGAAAGAAGGCCTCTATTACAAATGGCTGAACTAAGTGCCATCGTGGAAGATTTTAAAGTAGCCTTGTGGTAATGACGGCTCCCACCTTCTTCCTCTCTGCTTTCTCCTTCACCGTCGCACCTCTCCTCTCCTTTTCTTTGCTCCAGCCGACCCTGAGAGCACTAAGAGACACTTGTCTCTTCATCTCTTTTCACCCAAGCAGAAAAGATGACTTCTCTCTCTTTTCTACCCGCCTTTTGCATATCTTAAGCGTAGTTGAAGTGCAGCGGGAGGGGGCGACTTCAGAATTTAGCAAGGCCATTAAGTATTCAGTGAGACTTACGTCGGGAATGAATGCAGATCAGTGCTTTAACTTCAGGATGTTTGATACATCCATAAATCCCTCGTAGAAATGATTATGGATTCTGCGGGGATCTCGGGGCCGATTTGAATAGGGCAAGCTGTAGGCTGATTTCTCCGCTAAGAAGAACAGAAGAGCTCAGCCTTCATTGTCAAGCCTGACAAGATTAAGCTGCCTCAAAAAGCTGATCAAACCGAGCACGACCCTACGTGGCGAGGCAAGAAGTGGCGGCACGGACATCTGACATTGAGGAGGACGCTTGTCACCCCACCGAGTGTCAGATGGCGTCCTCCCAGTGGCACGGCCACCTTGTGAGGTGACGCGATGACCATGAAATCCTCAACTCCCCTCCCTTCACCGGGAGCTGATATTGCTGCGCGGCATCACAGCTGCTGCTGCAAAATAAAACGGCGCTCAGCCCTCATCTGTCTGCAAAAGGATGAATCAACTGGTTTTGTTTAATTTTCTGCTAAAATCATCATTATGGCTCACCTCATTAATCTTTTTCAGCCTCCTGAGGTATTTCTCGCACCTCAGTTGCACAGCATTTCTTTCTGCGCTGGTATAACACGCCGCCTGGTAACAAATGCACGGAGCCCACTGAGTGCCAGGAGGCAAAAAGAAAAGAAAAAAAAAAGAGGTGATGAAAATCTGTTCCCTCAACTTTGGAAAGCATGAGAACCAGTGTGCAATCTTTATTTCAGTGAACCATATGCACAGATTTTCTAACAGTACGCTCTTTATTTTTTTATTTTTTCCACCAATAAAGAGTAAAAATGTGTAAGAATATATTGAATGAATTCAACTACAGTAGTATTTTATTCATTTGGTTGGAAAAGAGCCTCTCATACACGGCAAAAACACAAAATCTTGCCAAGTAATTTTTATCTTTTCTAGTGCAAATATCTTAGTAAACTTGAAATAAGACAAAACTAACAAAGCACTATGTAGAGGCTTGTTTTAAGTAAATAATTCCTTAATTTTGATGAAAAAGAACTTGTTCTATTAACACTGAATACTGAAAAAGTAACACTGGGTTTTCTGTGATACATCAATTGTTGACAAAAATGTTCTAGATCAGAGAAATGAGTCCCTGTAGCAGACGTGTTTTACTAAATGATATTTATGAATTATTAGTATTTTGAGGTTTTATTTCAGTTCTCCTGTAAGGGATCAAGGCCTCCTTGCCAGCACCCTAATCTTTAGCTCCCTCCAAAGATTCAGAAAAGCTGCCAAGAATAACACACACATACTGTACATTTGAACTTCTACAGTAGCAAACATCCCTAAAACACAACAGATAAAAACACTAGAAGTGAAGATCTCCTTCCAAATATTAATGAATCCAGTTTTAGGTGAGGTCTCTTTTGACACGCCGTGCTGTTTGATTAGAAGACATTACAAGAGATGCGTGCTCAGCAGTCAAAAGTATAACAGCCTCGTCTACTGTAACACCCATGTGTCTTCCCTTCGACATTTTCATCTCCTATGCAAATACAGACCCAATGGAGCCAGTAATCATTCATCAGGAAACTGTCTCCAAATGGTAACCGCTTCTGTCCTGCTCATTCATTATTCATCACCATGGACGGGTCAGGCAGCCTCATTCTTCTGTTTATCTGCCTCACTCTGAGCATTGGAATAAGGAAAAAGTCCAATGCTCACTTGAGAAGCTGTCTCCTTCGAGCCAAGGGTGAGCCTGTGTAACTTGGCTCGCTTCTCCTGCCTTGGTTTCTTTTTTATAAAACACCTTGCCTGTCCCTGATACCCCTCTTCATTATGCGTTTAATGAGAAACTCCTGCATACACGGCACAGAACACAAGGCGAGCGCACATTTCACAAATAAAAAAGAGAGGGATGCATTTAGAAGCAGCTGCAGGCAGAGTTTCATCACAAATATGACAGGTGATGTGACTCGCAAAGAGCGGCGGTCATAAACACCTGAGAGGAAGTTCATTCACGTCGCTCGTCTCTCTGCTGCCATCACGTGTGGCGTTTAATTCAAATTACACTGAAGAGGAAAAAGCAACGACCCAACATGTTAACCTAGCGGAGGAAGAAAAATGAGCTTCCTTGAACACAGCAGCACAGTGCTACTGTCTCGCCTCCATCCCTGCAGGAATTCCCCGTCTGTGCATTAATAACCACTTCAAAGTGAACACACTCCCCTGAATGTGTTGTGCATCCATTTAGAGGCTATCTTTCTCTGTTATGAGCCCCCACATACCCCCAAAGCAGGCTTCGTGTGAACTTATCAAAGCAGCCAAACCTGCTGGCTGCATCCGCCATCATCGAAGTTAACCATTCAGTTTTATGGTGAAAAATAAAAACAGACTTCCTTTTGATGGAAGATTTCCCTGCAAAAGGTTAATCAAAGCAGTTGGAAGGGTAAACTGTTTGTTTAAAGCCTCCAAACTTTACACTGCTAATGAAACAAATCCAAAAATAATATATGGCAACTGTCTTCAACTTGTCTGATGAGTTGAATTTATGGCAGATGACTTTTGCCCCGTGGCGACAGCTTCAGCGAGGGATGTCAGAAATGTTAAGTTTTCAGCTGTAACGGTTTTGTCAAGTTTATAGAAAGGGGCTGGGTACATCCCCTCCAGTCTGTCATCATACTTAAATGGAGCATTGTCTAGGCCCTGCAGCTCCCTCAGATAAAACTGCCTGTGGTGCAATTTCCCCAAGACCCCTCAGGGCCCATAATTCTCTTTGTAGGTTGTCTGACAATTTGCTAAACAGTGGAAACGGGGACATGGGAAGACTGAGAAGAGCTGCAGCTCGCAGAATCTTCACTGCAGATGTTCTGCTTTGTGGACCATTCGGATCTTCTGTGCACAGAGCTTTGCTGCACATTCTTTCACATTTTGTCTCCTTTCAACAAAAACACCCAAATGCAACCAGCTGACTCTAGAAACCATCTAATTATTAAACAGAGTCCACCTGCGTGTAGCTTTTGTGAATAACACTGCTAAATAGAGAGAATCACAAAGACAAAGGAACACAGCAGACATGGCAGACAATGTGCAAGAAGCTTCACAAAACAAAAACATGGCTGACTACCAAAACTGTAAGGCGGGGTGGGAAGAGAAGCAGCCAAGATGTCCATCATTTCTGTGAAAGAGCTGGGAAGATACTGATACTAGGAGGAGAATTCGCTGACACAAATTTTTCTTTTATTTTTTAGCTTATCTGGCCTTTGTAGGAAAAGGGTAAGGATTGGTGAAGGAAAGACGGAAAAGGTCCTGTTTGCAGTTTGCCAGAACCAGTTTAGGAGTGGGATCAGATGAGATCGGGTTGGGAAACGAACCCAGCAGTGAAAGGTTGTTCTTCAAAGTGTAACACATTTTCCTTATTTTCATTTTAAGGTATCATGTATTTTCCTGACACATTGGGACATTTTAGAGAACAATCAAGGAACTTTTACTTTCAGTTGTTGTCCAAAAAGCTAAAAAAATAAAACACTATTTCAGATGTCTTTTGCATTTTAGCCAGTTTTTTTTTTCCAAGTAAGATTGTGTGTGATATTTTTGTTAATTTTATATGAACTTCATCCACAAATATCTCTGTCACCCTGTTGTAAAAATCAATCTTTTTGCCTTCATTTTGAGTTTCTGGCTGCTTCTCTGCAGCTGATCGCCAAGCAGGGGAATCATCCTGGAATGCCAGATACCTGCTCTGCACTACTTATTTTCATTTTAGCCATAAAAGTGTTGAAATCATATAGAAAACTAATTTATAGAACAGTCAAATGGACAAATTGATTTTCTAATGTCATTATCGCCGTCTCGCCTGCCTCCTCTGACTGCGAGTCAATGATATACTCTCCTTTTTGTTGTTCTCTCACATAAAATCCTATAGGAAAATGTGTTGCTGCACAATGTCAAAATGTGAAAACATTTCTTTTAAGTGGCTGCTAAAGTGAGAGAAAATGTAAAAAAATGTGCAGCAAGTTTTCTAGAGGTTAAATAAGCTATATTTTCATTCTGACTTTCCGGAATAATCTCCAGTCCTTCACAGGTTCATCACATTGCAAACTGACTACAAACTATGAACGATGTGATTCCAGCAAGCATGAGATGCTTGGAAAAACAAACATGTAGAAAAACAAGCCCTCTAATGACGCTCAGCATTGCCCTGCAGTTGTCGTGTTGCAGACGTGATCACGAGCACGCTCTCACATCAAGCCATCTGCAGTGCTGCAAGCTATCACCATGCCACTCACAAGGACAAAAGTTACCCAGAAAAGCCAAATTATGCAAAAATCTGTTGTGTTGTCTGTAAAGAAAGTCATAATTGTGCCTTTGTAAGTTTATTTTGGAAAATCAAGGCAGTTTTTTTTTTTTTATTTCTCACAATTTCCTCCACATTCTCCCTCTTATTGCAAACAATTCACAACCAACTAGCGACTGTAAGAGCAAAATTGCCTCTTACAGTTTAGGCTGGGATTGCCAGAGGGATGGCCAGAGGGAACTGAATAACAAATGAGAGGACAGGATGAAAGACGCTGCTTTAATTCACCACAACTGATTTGATAATAAAACTCACAATAAAGCCAATTAAGTCCTTGGCGAGTTCTGCCATTGTGCATGTTGAAGTTGAATTCAGAACCAGTGTGTTGTCTGTTATTTAACGATGTAATTTAGGAATAGTTTTCCCCATCTAGCTGTTGGGATATTATACTGAATGAGAGAGGAAATACTAGTGGTATCATTGCCTCACCAAATGGGAAGTTGTGAGCAGTTCTGTCTCATTGAAAACTTTTATTTCAGCTCTGAGGGTGAATTTTTATTTCAGAATGGGCTTCAGGATTCCAAGGTGACATGGAGTACAAGTCAATTCTTCACACAAAGGAAGTAATTAATTAGGATGTCAAATTCATGGAGCATCCTCATCTTCATTTTTCTTCTTAATTGGGGAGTAATTTAGAAATTTGAAAGGTGGCAGATCACATTTAATAAAGATTGACACCTGTTATTTTTTCCCTGCCTTCGCCACCCACCGCTGACTCCAGTTTATTAATGGTCATGTCCTCCTGTAAGGCACAGCCGCTTTCTCAGAGCGCGCTGTCAAAAGGGTCATGTCCCGACACGGAGCAGCGATTGGTGGGCTGCTGGGTGCCGCCCTTAAGGGCAGAGCTTTATGACAGAACGGGCCCGCTCTTGTTCTGGACTGCTCATATCCCGTGGAACAGCTGTCTCTCCCAGAGTGATGACTTCATTTTGACCGCTCCCAACGCCTCCTGAAAGTCTCCGCCATGTTATTGCCCCATGAAACCAATAAAGGCTTTAACATATGTTAGAAGGTCAAAAACGGGTGTTTTCACCTTTCACTCTGAACACGCTGGGAGGGATCAGCTCACACAAAACATCTAAGCTCCAGTCTGGTTATCGAGGGAAGATTCATTGCTGTCTGCTCTCTAGCTCATCTTAATCTTGTGTCCTGAAAGTGTGTCACTGCAAAAATAAGTTCAAACATACAATTTTACTTGAACTTCTAAGGATTTTATCCACATTCAGGATTGGTTTAAGACACAAGTGTCAAACTCAAGGCCCAGGGGCCAAATCTGGCCCGCCGTAGCTTTTCATGTGGCCCTATAGACTCTGGAGGGACACTTTTAAAAACAGTTGTGTGCTTAATTATTATTTTGTCAATCAAAGTAATTTGCTTCTGTTTTCTGCCAAACTACATCAGTGTGGAAAGAGGATGAATATTATTTAAGTTTAAGAACGTCTCATCGATTTGCAGAGACAGCTATTAGTAAATTTTACAACAGTTTTAAGAATTTGGTCTACTTTTAATGAAACTAGTTGCCTAGTTACTAGTTAGTCAACTTTACACAAATCTGACCTCGAGTTTCACATCCCAACTGCTAAAGCTGGGCTGTTTTTTCTTTGGTGTGTTTGTTCAATGAAGGATTCTTGATTCTGTGTGTGTTTTAATCTCACTATACTATAAATACGGCTGTTTAGAAAAGCATCACAGCTTTCTGAGGAAACAAAAATGACCATGAAGAGCGAGGAACACAGCAGATGGGTCAGGGATGAAGATGTGAAGAAGCTTAAAGCACACATACAAATCTATAAAAACATGGCGGTCCACCTAAATCGACAGGCCAGTAAAGGAATGACTTAACTAGATGCAGACGGTTGTTTGTAGATGTTTTTATTCTGCACCACCGAGCTGCAGAATAAAAACATGTTTTGTAATCTCTTTGGTATTGGCAATCAGAGATCTGAGAGCAGTTTAATTTTTGAAAAAAACCTGAATGATCTGTGTGGTTGCATCAATGCCCAAGACGAGTATAGGAAGATAGGCAGTCAAGAGGGAGCAAAAGGGCAAGAACATAATTTTTTTTTTTTGCTGTTGTGCTTTTCAAACTTGTGTTTGACCTCTTTTCCAGCTCTGTTTCCCAAACCAAACTGAATGCTGCAATGCTCTACTTCTGTAATGAATACATGTTGTTTGCTACTTTTACAGTATCACATGATGAATTTCTACTGCAGCATATAGGAATATAGGAGAAGAAGCTCTACAGAGTTGAATGCCGCCACAAAACTGCTGACTCACTGAAGCAATAGTTTAAGTACAATTTGTTCCCAGTTTGCTAATTCCACCATCTGCAAAGTCACGCTCTCATTTGTCAATACTGTCTTCTTTTACACTTTATGTTCAGATCCTTTATTAGGTTTTGATTGTGTTTCAGTCAGGTTTCACATTTGTATGCGTTACCCTTCTATATTTGTCTCAGGTCCATTTGGTTGACTTCAGGACAGACACATTCAGGTTCACTGTATTTATTCTAACAAAAGAGAAAATCAAGATGGCGGTTAACACCAGTCCAGCAGCTTCTGCCTCAGTACATTAAATAAAATAAAATAAATAACGCTAAATGAACTACAACGTAATAACTCCCAATGAGCAGCTGGCAGCAGTTCATAAAGTTAGCATTTGTACAAATAAACATAGCTAAAATGGACAACATTAATAATGATAACATTTAAAAACATACACAAAACATAGAACATTTACTCATGAAACACTATCAAATCTGTCCAAAATATATTTTAAAATATAATACTTGTAAAGAAAACAAACACTGATTCTAATACATACGTACCACAGTTACAGGCAGCAACGGAAAAAGGGGGAGGAGCTGTCAGTTATCGGTTACCATGGTAACCACCAACCGTCCAGAGCAGCGTAACAGAACGTAAAACACCAATAAATGTCTGAAGAAACAACTTCTTCACTAAACAAGATAAATTCAAAAAATAAATAAACTCATTTTGACTTCACTTTTATAATATTGTTCAAATAAAACCCTGTTACTTATGATCTGCTTTGTCTTTTACCAAAATAAATTAGAAAATTTCCCCTGTCTGTATTAAAGTTTTAGGTTAACTAATTAGTAAACAGTTAGTTTGATGGCAGTCTAAGGACAAAAGTCTTTCCACCTCGACAGGATGCAATTAAATACATTTCTTTAGGGAAATAAGGTGTAAAAAACAACAAAAAATAATAGTGTTCTTTAGTGCATCCAATTTACCCTTAACGCACACTCACCAAACACTTTATCAAATTGAAAACAGTTTGTTAATTGTGTTGCAACTCAGGCTGTCTTGGTATCTTTGTGGTGAAGAAGACTCTAGTTTTTAGATAGTGGTTTAAAAACAGAAAATATCCAGTGAGTATTTTAGTATTTTGGATAACGCCTTATAGACGTTGTAACTGGTTTAATTAGGTCATTCCTGTCAGCTAAAAACAGGAATCTGAGGCCACAAGTTCACACAGACTCACCAAAATTAGAGAAATACAGATTTGGAAAACATAGCTTGATCCAGTGAGTCCTGGTTTCAACTGTGGCATTCGTATAGTAGGTTCAGACTTTTATGTAAACAAGTAAGTATGACTCAATCTTACCTTAAGTTATTATTTCAGGATGGTGGTGTGTGGGGGAGCAACTGAATGTCATTTAAATATCTAAATCTAAGAGTTGCAATCACCAAATCATCTTAAACTGGTTACTTTAACATGCAAAAGTGTTTGCTGAACTCCAATGGCCTCCCGTATAGAAGATCTTAATCCAATATAGTCCCTTTATAATAAGGTAGTGATATAGTGAACGTGTCAATAATGACCAAATCCTATATTGAGGATTGTTCCCAAAACCTTGCTGAATCTATTCAATGAAGAATAAATGTAGCTCTGAAGACAAAAATAATCCAAAACCGTAGAACGTGTAGCTAATAAAGTGGCCAGTGTTCACATACTCAGTAGAAGCTGGAAGAGAATTTAAAATTCTGATTAAGATCTAAATATATACTGAATTAAGGATCAAAATATGCAGGAAACGTTTTTCAACTTCTGCTCTTTTACCTATGAGATGATGAATGGTTTGCCCAAAAGGAGAACACCCAGCCAGAGTCCCGTGTTGTTTATTTTCCTGTTGATAAAAACATGTGAAGAGATTAATTTTGCATCGACAGCATTATAAATCAATTTGTTAAAACTAAAATACATGTTTATGTGCGTGTGACCAAACACAAACAAGTGCAGTCTAAACAAATCCGGCACGCAAGCAGCTGCTAAACTAATCATCATTTCAGAGTAATTCACGGGAAACAGAGCCATGTTGTCGGCAGCGCTGTCACAGGACAGAGACTCTTAATCAAACCTGCGCTCTGTCACATCACTCTTCACAATTTCTTCACAAAAAAAAACGAGCCAAACGTGAGGGAGAAGTGTAAACGAAGTGTGGAGAGAGTCACCTGCCTGAAACAAGAGCAGTAGCTCCCATCAGAAGCAAAGCTACATAATTATTGTTTGTGTGCAGCAGATTGGGCAGCTTGAAAGGGTTAAGCATGAGTGGATTAAAACGCCGGCACACATCCGTTTCCATACTCTAATCCTCTTAGTGCCCACTCCTAATACGTTTTTATATCTTTCCTATCTCTAGCAGAGGTGAAATATCAGATTAGTTGCCAGGCTTTGACTATATCTTATTACAACCTTATCTAACACAAAGAGGTTGTGAGCTTCCAGACGGGTCAGCACCATGCTGGCCACTGGCCTCTTCACTGTTTCCTGGCAAAATGATAAATGAAGACTTTAAAAAAAAAAAAAATGTTACTATGGACTTATATGCTGGATCTTTTCGCCATCTTGTTTATTTGCAGCATGTTGTGTTCAAGAGCAGCAGGAAACAGCATAGATGCAGTTGAGGCATGTCAAAGTGAAACAAATCCCTCTTTTTTTTTTCCATCTGGTGTTCACTGTCAGAAAAATTACTCTGAAGCCCTTGTGCTTATTGACTGTGGCAGGCTTAAGCTCATGCACACTGGTATGCACGCATGTGTGCATGCATCCATGTAATAAACCACACCTAGTGTAAATGCTATAAACAAATAGTCTATCAACCTAAGACCTAAACTCAATTTCAGCGCCGCCCCCAGCTGAACTAGATCTCATACTGTTAAAATCAATCATTCTGCTGCAGAAGTTAATGAAACATATGAGAACACAGGAGTTAAATCAATGAAAGTGCTTTCATCAAAGGGTCTGTGATGCTATTTAACAAAGATCTATACCTCACAAGTAACTTGTGAGCAGGAAGGCCTTCTACAGTGTTGCTATAAAGCAGTCTGGCATGATAAACTAAGGACTAACTTGTGCAAAGTTGTAGTTATAAATCAATCTTGGACACCAAAGCAAGTAGGTGGAATGAAGTAGTTCAACTGATCAGTCTCACTAAGGGTTATGAAGTGCTGCTCTACCTTGGTGCAGCTGGACCAATGCCTAATCAGGTCACCTTTACAGGAAACTTAATTCAAGCTCAGAAAGTAACACCATGCTGAGTCACTTTCCTGCATTTCTCTGTTGTGCAAAAGCAAACATGACCTTCTGCCTCACAGCAACCGCCAACTTTATCGGGACTTTTCTTAAGGGACCCATAACCTATCGTCCAGTTGCACATTTAGAGATACTGTTGTTTTTTGTTATGTTCGGGCCATAAAAATGAAGCAAAGTCAGAGAAAACAAAACATTATAGCTCTTCTAGCATTCTGACAGTGGAAAGGAAATTTAGTGCCTGGGCCAATTTGCTGCGAAGAAGCTTAAATTAGCGGTTGAAATTAAATCATAAAGTTGTTAATTGACTGGGCAAACTAGATGTCAGAATGTGTGGTTTCGTTTAAATTAAATAACTCAATTATAATTGTGGAAATGCAGCATTCTGCTCAGAGCTGTTGCCTCACAGGCGTTGAAGGAAATATGATGAATATGAAGGAAAAGAAGCTCAACTTTTAGATATGGTGGAGGATCTGTGATGCTGTGGGCTTCTTCAAAAGGCATAAAGAGACGTCATGATACTGTGTAGTGTTTGGAAGGATGGGCAGACGGATGCTCAACAATAAACTAATCATGTAATATGTTAACAGAATAACAAATTGGTCTGATTTTTGTAGAGTAAATGTTTTGTACATTGTAGATCTGAGACATACACTCCTAAAATTACTCTTAGGTCCATTGGTTTCTATTTTGTTCAAGATTGTTGTCCATCCCAGCAACAGGATTGTTGCTTGATGTGTTTAATTAAGAACAAATGATTAGTGTTACACCTCAGATTTTCCATTTATTAAGATGTTACTTTGCCAGCATGTTTTGAAATACCATGCAACTGTGAAAATCTCTACCTAAAGATCACCAGCCGCCTCTGTTATGTTTGTACACAGAACCAACCTGAGAGTCATAAATGTCCAATGGATCCACTGCTGTAACAGAAGACGTATTTGCAGCATTTCCCACTACATGTCCTCACAAATAAATGCTGGACTTTTCCTCAAATTTCCTATGTGAAGTTTTGCTACTGCAATAAAATGTGAATTTATTTGAAGGGATTTTACACCTCTTTACCAGGGGTGCCAAGAAATGCATCCAGCACCGTATGCATTTTTAATTAGCCACCATCCGCAGCTGCTCCCCTCAGTCTCCAAACACTGCGATACAATGCAATAAAATAATCCATTCACCTTTAACTTGCAGCATTTAGTCTGCCTGCTGTGCTTGTGTCTGTGAAGAAATGCACTTTCACATGGGCACAGAGAGGGAGGCAGTTAATCCACAGGTTTATGATAGGGAAAGTTTTTCTCTATCCACCCTAAGAAGATCCTCCTTTTCCAGTCCTGTGCAGCCCAGATATCAGTCAAGAGCGAGGGGAGGAAAAGTACACAGATATGCACTGAATGCACATCCTAAGGTCTGTAAAGGGCTGTGTAGGCTCCCACAGAAACTGTGGAAGGGTTGTTCCACTGCTGTGATTATCGGGCTGCGGTACTGACAGCAGTATAAACATGTATTGATGGGGAAGGTTAACAGTGTGGCTGCAGGACAAGCTGGAGGAAGCTGTTTGCAGCCCCTGTGTTTGAGTTGACTTAATAAGCTGGTCGATGTTAGAAAACAAGGTCCATGAGCTGTAGCTGAATTATTTCTGAAAGTTTTTTGCTCAAAAGGCAATAAATTAAAAGGCAAAAAGGAAAAAGAAAAGGTGTAATCTAATAAACAAGGGTAAAAATAATTTCAAATAGTTTGCAAAGTAAGGAGCACATTCATCCTGTTTGTCATGTGTCAAGGACAAACATGAATATTTGCTGTTAGTCTCTAATTTACAGAGAATCAAAAGCTTTTTAGTTTCAGAAAATACATCTATGCTATGCGATAAAAAGCACTTCAAAAGGTCTTTCCACAACAGAGGCAGAGAGAGACAGAAAAATTGAAATACCTTATTTCTAACATTTCAGAGTTACACAGTCAATGGTCAGGTCTGACTGAGTTTTACCTCCAGTGCTGCCATTCAGAGTTCACTTCCACCGCGCATTGATCCTGAACTCTTTCTTGGAAAACAGCCAGAGCTCAGGGAGCTGGAGGAAAACTGTTGAGCGGAGATGTCTCCCTCTCAGAAGAGAACTGCTGACTCCATCTGCATCTCTTGACTTGCAGAGCGCTCACAAATTCAAATACGTGGACGCCTAAGATACAAGAAAAGGAAGGACGAACGACCAGGTGGAATACAAATATCACGGCTTAAAAATAAACCCAAATCGTGAAGGAGTTTTCAGGGAAGCAGCGCATGTGGGCTGGGAGCACATCTCCTGCTATCTCCTCATCCTGCTGCAAGAGGCTATGTGAAAATTGCCCATGAATGAAACGACTGTTGACACAAAGAGAATTATTTTTTTGCCCTTGCTCCACTGTACGGGCAGTGGATTATGAAATGCTGTGATCCATCCTGAGTCCTCGGGCCACAGTAAACATTAGCTGACACATGGGGAGGAAGGATTCCCCACAGCCTGAGGGCCAGATTGCCTCTTGCCAAAGTAAGCCGCACCGAACCACCTCACGGTGAAATGGATAATGAAGGCTGCAGGTTCTGGAAGGAGCGTTTACCTTAATTATTCAGGTAATAACAGTCTTAGCTTCCCTGCAGGTGGTATTGATTGAAACTGGACCTGAAAAAGTGAACAGAAGAAGATGTCAAGCATAACATTAGCATTTATGAATATAACCTTGAGTCTTTTCTGAATGCCTTTCTTCGTGATTATCTAACCATTAATCAGTGGCTGTGTTTCCGTGTTTCCATTGACTACTTGCTTAATGGAGACGCACCAGTTTCTTAAAGAACTTGTGTTTTCTGATAAAGTTTGGGAGCCTGGATGAGATGGTTTATGGGCAATGTCATACACAATTGCCAAATTTGTGTTTGTTCAACATTAGCAGAACATTGACAAAGTTTTGTACACATTTGTAATTGACCAGTGAATAATAATCAAAGAGTCAAAGATACACGTAAATGGGCGTGCTGTGGTGGCGTAGGGGATAGCGCGACCCACATTTGGAGGCCTTGAGTCCTTGACGCGGCCGTCGCGGGTTCGATTCCTGCACCCGGCAACATTTGCCGCATGTCTTCCCCACTTTCCTGTCAGCCTGTCATATAAGGGACACTAGAGCCCACAAAAAGACTCCCTGGTGGGGAGAAAAAAAAAAAAAAAAGATACACATCAATATATTCACACACTGGCCATTTTATTAGGTACACCTTGCTAGTAACAGGGTTGCATTTAATTCTTCATACCAGGTTCAGAGAGGTGTTTGAAACATTCATCTCACTCCCACATAAAGAAGTGTGACTTATTTCAATAAACTTCACACAGTTACTGCATCTAGTATTATTTTTGAATAGAAAATTAACAATATGGACAGTCTTAGAGGGGTTAAACATCATTAATCGGATTTTATCAAGACAACAATAAATCAGAAAACTTATGACAAGAAATGTATCATGATATACGATACGATAAATGCCCACCCCTGCCTCAAGTCCTCTGTCCTTCCTGCTTTAGTTGTTTCCTTCTTGCCACAGACTTGACCTAAATTAATGGGTGTTTAACAGCACTTGAAGTTACACTGAGGAGGTTAAAGCAATAATTTTAATCAGGTGAAGTGGAGCGGAGACGCATCTAAAACTAACCGTGGCCCCAACCAGGGTTGAGAAACACTGATCTAGACCCTGTCTGCCCATTCTGCTCTGACGTCCAACACTAACAGGGCGCTGTCGCCCACACAGCTGCAGCTTGATTTGAACAGGTGTGCCTAATAAAGTCGTCCTTTCAGTCAGTAAACCACTACACCTCTGAGACACACAGTAGAGTAAATGATAGAGGGAAAAAGCTTCTTAGATTAAATGTTTGCGCAACAATCATTAAAAAAATCTCTGGTAGATCAGTCCTGAGAGGCAGTGACGGGCCGTGCTCTAAGTGGGCCGGTTTTCACCGGTACTTTTAAACATCACCCACCTGCTTACTGGTACGTTTCAGGACTTTTTCCAGACATTACGTCAGTCTTCGTCTCCAAATCGATGTTCCCTCAACAGCTCCACATCGGCCAGACATCAAAAGACTTTATAAAAAAAAACAACAGCAAAGAAAAAGACCCCTCTTGAGTTTTAATCAGTGTAAAGATAAACAATATTGGCAAAAATAGGAAATTCAGTTTACTTCAAATTAATGCAATGAGCAACAAATCTGTTCAAATAATGAAGCATGATCTCCATTAAAGGGGATTTTACAGCAAGTAAACAAGCTGCCATTTACCTGTGAAATTTTAAAATGTTACACAGATTTAAACAGATCTGAACCACTGAAAATGTCTGCCCCAGCTAATCCCGAATAAATACAGTTTCTCTCCAAAATGTTTGTACCTCAATCTATTTTGTTTGGATATTATGTGAAGTGGGAGGAAAATAATACTTTTTTGGTGCAAATAAAAATGTGAAAATTTCAGAGAGAATAAAAACTCCATTCAGTGTATTTACTAGAACCATCCTTCACTGCAGTTTCATCTGCAAGGTTTTTCTTTTACACATCCATCATCGTGCACAATAATGAGTTACAATAACATTTAATTCCTCTTTGGGATCAATAAGGCAGTTTTGATTGAACTGAATTGAATTGTATATTTCCACTAATTTTATGCATTTAAAAACATAGCAAAATATTTGAAGTTCAGTCAAATTGATTTTTCTATCTGGAAACAAGTTGAACTTAGTTCTGGACTTTGACTATGCCAGTCTTACACATGGATATGTTGGATTCAAACCATTCTAGAGTTGCTGTTTTTCTGTTTTTCTTCCTGGGTTGACATTTATGTAGCTCCGCTGATCTGAACCTCCTATCAACTCTTCCTCCTTGCTGAAGAAAAGCACCCCAACAGCATGATGCTGCCTCTACCATGCTGTAGTTTCTTTAGCCCAAATCATTCTTTTTTTTTCTTTTTTTTTGTCATACAAAGCACATTTTTGACATTTCAATAAAGAGTTGGGTTGTTAAATGACAAATTGTGAGAAAAATTGAAGAGGTTTGAGTTTGCAATCCAAATGCTGTAGATCTAACCTTTCAGTTTCTTTCTCTTTTTTTTGTCTTGTGTTTTTGAATGTTTTACATTTCTAAATGTCAGTGTTGTTAAGGTAATTTCAGCAAAAGTCAGCTGGATGCCAGTTGTTCCTGTGTGTACTTGCACTGTCACCATCCACCACAAATACTGTGACTGAGACTAAATTCACGACTCAGTTGTCATACCAAAGAGAATTTACAAATATGCTGCCGACGTTTTATAAAAAGAAGCATATTTTCTGATGAGTTGAATCAGTTAAATGGTTTCAATTTAACAGGAAAGGATCTCCGAACCGCAGAGTGAGGAAGGGATGCAGAGCCGACTCCTATCGCCGGCTGAGGCTTAGTTCTATTTGGAAAAGATTACAAATGTTAATATGTTTATTTTGAAATATAAAGGGCCTTCCCAGGATCAAAAAGTCAGTGTGTGTGGTGCTAGAATACAATCTGCTTACGCCAGACCACTCTGTACCAAATGCACAATTAGAGTTTACTAAACAGCGTGATGTGCCTTTCAAGTCCCATCGCCTTAATCGTTCATTGCACAGGAGGATTTGAGTCTCCCAGGGAAGTCAATCCCCCCGTGTCCCCTGGTTTTCTGCTGCTAAGATATCTGTAAAAGGAGCCGCCAACCTCCTGTAGCACCTCGCGCCACCTTTAACGCCAAAGGCTTTGAAGGTAGCTAATTTCCATACTAATGTCTTTCTTTTCTCCCGCCCCTCACTGTAATTCCAGACCAGGAACGAGGCGAGAAGACATGTGTCGCTTGATCTAATGGCGGAGGGCTAATTGCATTCTGGGACACATGCCTGGAATTCGAAACGTTCAACCCAAAATAAATAAAAAAAAAGCATGTTGTGCAAGTGAACCACACGCAACATGGAGACAATTAATAACCGTCCTTCAGGGGGGGAAATGTGGGCTGTCCAAGCTCCCCAGTAGATTGTGCGGCTGCTTTCATTGATGTCTGCAGCCAGATAGAGACAGGCCTGCCTCTCTAGGCAGCTTGACCCCACTGGGGCTCCACTGTGACTGGACTGTTATGAGGCCAACTTAGCCTGGCCTGCTCCAATCATAGGAGCACAAACAAGCCCCTAACCACCCTGCATGCTAAGCCAGATCAGTCTCGGGGGTGGTTTGTCAGGTTTTGCAGGGATAACATAGCATGAGATTATTTTCTCTCTCCACCGCTCACGCTCTTTGACTCTCTCCCTCTATTTCTATCTCTGTGTCTGTTATTTTGAATTTATATCTCTCTGAGGAGAAGAATGCCTCTTTTGACACATGCTGACATGCACACACACTCACGCACACGCATATGCAGCGACATAGACACGAACGTGTGCTTACACCCACTCACTCGCGCTCTCACGTCCTATCTACCCGCAACACAAGCAGCCAAAGCATTCAAGGTCTCCATTTATATGGTTCAGCTGTGAAATTAAGATGAGGTGTTGACAAGCTAATGTTGAAATAACTAGAGCCACTAATTTGCAGGCAGCCTTATGGAGCCTGTGTCATCAAATGTTCCTGAGGCCCGGTATTAAGGTGATGAAGTGTAGCATTTTAAACTGGCACAATCATAGGGCAAAGTCCTCATTACCACCAATGCACCAGTGGCACATTATGAAAAGCAATAAACATGACCCTCCCTCAGGCTCCCGCATCTATCACACAGGCGACATATGGGTTCCCACAGGGGTGGCTGCGCTCACCCGCCCCGGGTTTGCTAACAACGCTGTCACAGCTCGTGTAAAAACCTGCTTTTTCACCAGCATGAAGTCAACTTTTGTTAGAGTGAGGTTACAACGTTCTCGCTTAGGCCTTACTGTAAGTAAAATATGTGCATCTGTTGTTCTAGGTAAGCACTGGCAGGCGGAGAGGATGGGAGAGGATGCATGTGTGTGTTTATGTAGAGTTGTTGTCTTCAGTGAACCTAACCTCTCTTTTTTGTCTCTCTTTTTTTTTTATGCTGTGTGCAACACATTCAGGCTAGTCAGGATTTAGAGTATTACCACGGCTAAACCAGACACAGCCGCTTAAAACATTTTGGATATTAGATTAGATGGACAGATTAGAGGAGGAAAAATCCCAACAATATGTTTTTATCTTTGTGGCTCCCCAAGTCAAATATGCAAAGATTTACTGAAATAATTTACTTAAAACTGACAAATGTCACAACCTACAGGGGCTTTAAAAGTATGCAAAGCTCTGGACATTTCAACCTTAATAAACTTTACTACATTTTTATTGGATTTTAGGTGACAGAGCAACACAAAGCGTCAAAAATTTACAAACATAAAAAGAAAATGGGATAAACAATCTCATTTTGTTTTATGGGGAAATATAGTGGAAGGAAAAGCTTAAAATGTCCACCAAATTCTTTTTGACTCAAATGCCCCTAAATAAAATCCAATGAATTTGTGTTTAAAAGTCACTTTAATGATGAACCTCGGTGTGAATCCTGCTGGACTGTGATACCTCAGAGGTTTCCTTGTTTTCTCTGAAGGCTACGGCAGTGATTGGTGCAGCTCAATACACTATTTCATGTTCATTCATTCATTCAAGAGTGTTTTTCCACTAAACCTAAAACCTAATGTGGCGTCATCAGTTTTGGGCTGATTAAAAAGTTGGTATTGCTAACCCTTAAGTACAAATTTTAAACCACACGTGTCAAACTCAAGGCCCGGGGGCCAAATGTGGACCACCACGGCTTTTTATGTGGCCCTTCAGATGCCAAATTACATCAATAAGTCCAGATTTTCAACAAATCTGCAAAACTCACTCAAAACTCAAACAAAATTCACACAATCCACAAATTCCCAGGTTTCTTTCTGAGTTTTACTGCAAATTTTTTTCAAAAACGTTGGGTTGAAGTGACTGCTGCCTCAGCATAAAAAAAGTCATGTTTAACATCTTACATTAGCACAAATATCATAAAAATTCCTTACAAATATTTTTAAATTAGGACCACAAATCATGATCACTGATCATCGTAATCAAAATCTATCATTTTGATTTAAAAAAAACACAAAATCATCACAAAATCCTGGTTGGACTGATCAGTGTGAAAAGATGTTCAGTATTATTTAATTTTAAGAGACACTTGCTGAACACTGAAACAACTATTTATTGATTTTTTTTTAGCTATATAGTGGGTTGTATCAATACATTCTGGCTCAACCAGCTCTTTAGGAACATTGTAAGTTTTGATATGGCCCAAAACAAAAATGGGTTTGACACCCCTGTTAGTTCTGCTAATGCTAAAGCGTTATGCTAACATGATATTGAGCAGAAGCTAATGCTATGTAGCTATAGCACTAAATTCAACCATATTGACACCCACTAGGTGTTAATGACGCCTCATGTGCTATAACATAGTAAATCATCTTTATCCGGGTCGTATTTGTTATTGCACATCTACCTGTACAGCTGTGATTCAGGAAGTGATTCTTTGGAGCAAAACTTTCACTTAGGGTTTCAGTTTTATAATTGTTGACCAATTACAAACTCAGTTGCTGATTTTGCCTAATTGCCCACAGTAGGGCTTCAATTCAGTCTTTAGAATTTATCTCAAAAGTATAAATTAAGGGAAGCTAAGTGCATTGGGTGATTTCAAAGTTAGCAAAAGCACTAAGCGAAAGATTAGCTTAGGTATTTGCTCATTAGCAGGCTGTCGGAGGCTTTCAAATCTCTGCATCCAGTCTGGGAATAATGGGTAAAACTTTTGTTCTGTGGATTCAGAGACACACACCCAACAAACAAAGCTGATATTTACTGACTCAGTGGCTTCAATACATCTGTTTGATATTAGAACCATGTTTAATGTTCCCCCTCTTCCCAATCAGGAACTACTTTATGTTGGTCTATCAGATTAAATCCAAATAAAATACCTGGAAATTTGTGGTTGAGAAATTAAAAAAATAAATAAAGTAGATTATAGGGTGTTTATATAATGTGTCACAATCTACACAGCATGGGATAAACACGCACCAATTCAAAGGCAAAGTGAGTGGAGGTGACGTCTACCTTCACAGTTCTGCTGCAGGAGGGTGAATAAGGTACACCGACACGCTAATTTGTCTTGACGAGAAAACAGCTGTAAACACCCCCATGGGGGCCGATGAGATAAGTGCCTTGTTGTTCAGATGGTATCAGTTGGCAACAATGTCCCACCCAGACACCAAACTGCATTTTCAGGTGTCCCATTCACCATGTAGCGCCTATAAATCAGAGCTGACACTGAATAAACACAACTGCACAAAGCTAATTGAACAGACTCCGGGAAAACAGAGACGTGTGTGTTTATAGATCCATTGTATTGTCTGTTCAGTCTTGAGTTAGTTTTTTTTTTCTCTCTTTCTTTGCATTTTTGGGCTTTTCTTTCTGTCTTCCGCTTCTTTCTCTCTTTGGAACAGACGCAGTGCGCCTAACAAAGACACCTGATTTTGTACACTAGTGTAATCAGATCAAAATGAAATTGTGAGCACAGCTTTGTGCCTTTGATTGCATGCATTGTGCTGCATGCTATAGAAATGTGCAAATGATGTTAAATATCACCAATTTGGCAGTCAAGCACTCAAAACCGTGCAGCTAAAACATTTGCAGTCAACGTATTAAACTTGTTCTAAATTGGGCTGGTTTTATTTTGTTTTTATCTTACCGCTGTAACAAGTTTATTTTCCAGTTTGATGGTCAGACTCCATCATGTAAACATGAACTGTGTTCAAAATACATTAAATAGACAATTTTGTTTATTTGGCAGAAAGTCTTAAGAAGTAATTTGTTTTTATTTCAATAATCTTCACCAGGCCAGAAGAAGAAATATTGCAGAAGTATTCAAACTCTTTAAGGCACAAACATAACTGTACTTTATTGGAATTTTTTCTGGTAGATAAAAACAAAGCAGCACATAGTTGCTAAGTAGTAGTGGCTACAAAATTTAATTAAATTTTAAAAAGATGGGTTTGCATTTGTGTTTATCCCCTCTACTCTGACACCTTTAAATGAAAGCCTGTGAGCTGGTGAACAGAATCCACCTGTGACTAATTTAATCTGATTACAAATCCAGCTGTTCTGTGAACGCCTCAATATTTTTTTAAGAGAACATTAGGGAACAAACAGCATCATGAAGACCAGTTATTAATATATGAGACATGAACAGGCAGTTCAGGGATGAAGCTCTGGAGAAATTAAATTGGTTTTGAGTTGTAAAACAAACATGTCAAGCTTTAAGAAGTAAACCAACCAAAATATAACCACCCATCGACATTTACTAGCAATGCAGGGACAGTTTATTATCTGAACATAATATTAGACCTATACACTGCAGAACTAATATCCCGCATCCTCCAGGTGTGTTGGGTCAACACACCTGAATCAAATGAATGACTCGTTACCAGACCTCTGCTGAACTGCATGACTGAATGTTTGTGAGGAAATTCAGGTATGTTGGCAGAGACATGCATTTAAAATTTGCTGAACTTGGACACAAACAATACTACTGTGTTAGAATAGCCTAGTCAAAGTATTAGAACTGAATCCAGTTAAGAATCTGTAGCAAGTCTTGGATATTCTTCATCCAGTCTGACTGAGCTCAAGCGATTATTTACTTTGTGTCGGTCTATCCTGTAACATCCTATCATCACACATTAACGTTTGCAGAAATTAAGACAAAATGTAGAAAAGTTCTAAAGGTATGAATACTTGTGCAAGACGCTGTTTTCAAATGTCCAGCAGGGAAATACAACACATTCTGGAAAATGTTAAAGAAATAATAATAATAATAATAATAATAATAATAATGATGTAATTATTTTTATTATTATTATAAAATGTCTTCCAGACATTGTTGATTTTCTATTACATTTTGCTGTAGTTAGGTTTGCATTTTGTAAATGAAAAGCAATTATTCAACAATTGCTCCTCTTTCTAACCAATAATTTAGAAAACAATACAGCGTAAAAGAAAGAAACTCAGCCTAACAGGCATTTTAAGCTAATTTATATGAATTTGATGTGAAACTCTTGGCTTTTTTTGGTAGTAAATATAAAAGAACTGTACACAAAGTCTGCTAATTGCCACCTAACAAGATAAATTGCTGAAGCAATTATGCATGAGTAGAACAAGCTTCTCTTAAATATATTTCATTTCAGAGGCAAATGGGTCATTGGGTTACAAATTATTAATTGTTTAAAAATCAACAAACTGCATAATAAATTAGTTCTGCGTTTGATGATCAGCATCCGCACCACCCATGCAACTTCAAACAGCCACACTCAACAATTCCTTCATTTGCATCTGTGTGCCACAAAGACCACAGCCATTGTAAATACATGACCATCTCCAGCCGCGTTCTGCTGGAGATGGTCTGGGTGGAAATAAACGGTGAGGCGCCTCGTTTTCTTAAACTTGAGCGAGGCGAATGAAGAAAACGGTTGACATTTCACCCGGAAACATCAGATCAGATATGAGAAAATGAACAGCAGCTCTTGAGGACTGTCGAAACCCACGCATGTGTGATCAGGAGTTATCAGAGACGTTTTGTTCCAGGCTAACACTTGAAACTGCCAGGATGTGTTTGTTTTGTGATCTCCGATTGTAATTACTTTCCCTGTGTTTTAATTTAAAAAACTAGACTCCTTCATTTGTACATTAGTCTTATGTTCACCTTTATTTGGTCACATTTAATGGACCGCAGTCATTTTGTTGCAGTTATACAGAGTACAAGAAAACATTTCTCAAGTAAAATGTGAAAATATGAGGAAAAGACAAGAATAAAAATAGAAATTATGTATTATTTATTCACCTAATGTCACCAGGTTTTTATATATACACTCAACAAAAATATAAACGCAACACTTTTGTTTTTGCTCCCATTTTCCATGAGATGGACTCAGAGATCTAAAATTCATTCCGGATAAACAAGGTTACCATTTCTTTCAAATGTTGTCTACAAATCTGTTTAAATGTTTGATAGTGAACACTTCTGCTTTGCTGAGATAATCCATCCCACCTCACAGATGCTGATCTGACATCATGATTAGTGCACAGGTGTACCTTATACTGCCCACAATAAAAGGCCACTCTGAAATGTGCTTTTTTTATTTTTTTTTTTTTTTTTTTCTGCTTTATTGGAGGTCTGGGGACTCAGAACCAGTCAGTAGCTGGTGTGTGACCACCATTTGCCTCATGCAGTGCAACACATCTTCTTCGCATAGAGTTTCAATACGCATATTTCATATTTCAGTATGCTGAGCCTGCATCAATAAATTCCCGTCATAATCTATTCTTACCCTACACTGGCATTACAATCCCCTCTTCAGCCGAAGGTTTTAATGGTAAATGTAAATAACATTTCTCCAACTGAACCGATCAGAAGTCGGCAAGGCTGAGAACGAGGGGATTTCCGCATCTGGCGTCGCTCCAGCCGGGAAATCCCGCCTGCAGCAGCGGTAGTTCATCTGACCGCGAGTCCGACGTTCAGATGAGATTTTATTTTATTTTTTTCGTTAGATGTAAAGCTGAGGTAAATGTTTCCCTTTGCTTCCTCGCTCTTGTGCACATACAGAAAAAGCGGGAGGGAGACCAAAGAAGAAAACTGTTCTGCGGTCGATGGGGAGATCACCTGGGTAGCTTTAGCTTTAGCAATACTTCTATTTACGTGACGTATCCAGCTCCATGCAAAACGACCAGGGCCATAGCACCAATAGAACCAGGTCGAACGGAGCCGGACTGGGCCTGGCTGGACCCTGCAGTGCAAAATGGGCTTTAGATTTTTGCTAAAAAATAAAAATTAGTTTGACTGCCCTGCTCTACAAGGTGAAGATAATGGATGGATCTCCAATCGCTGATAAACTATGTCTTTAGGGAATTTTACTGTCTTTACAGAAAAGCCAGACTTGTGGCTCTAAAACACCAGAGGAACTGAATTTTAGAAAACTGTTTTGCAGGATATGTTGTGCAGGCTCCCTCTGTAAAACATATTTTTTTTCTGGAAGCTGAGCTGGGTGTCACCAAAACAAAACAAAGTCTGCAACAATAGGATGGTTTAGTTTTGTAGCTATTTCAAGCAGAAAACAGAGGAAAGTGTTGCGGTATTATTTCCATTCGTTTAGTGACGGTGAGCAGCAGGAACGGTACCGACTCATAACAATAGAAAGCCGAGCTGTACTCCTCCTTCCTCAGCTCACCCATGGGTCCTGGGCAACTGCTTGGGGAAATTAGGAATAAAATTAAAAGTCACTGGAACCCAAGAAAACAATTGTTGAAAATCACAAAAAGAAACTGTTTTGCTTCTAAATGGCTCCTTTTGCCTTTTCGGTGATCCCAAAAGACTCTGGATCCTTACATGGACATTAGGAGCTGATGCTAATTGATGTATTATGAAATAGCAAAATGTAGGAAAGAGTGGAGGACGTATTGTCATTGACTAGCGCCCCATAGATTAAGCCTGTCAGTTTCTTTTCCAACGCTTCTGGCAAGGGAGGCTCAGGAGGAATACATTTTTTCAGTAGAGCTGTACGCAGTAGGACCATAATAATGACATCATCTTCAGCTGCAGCCAAAATAACCATGACCATCTTGCCCATTTAGAATCAATGTGCCTCAGTCTCTGCTGTTTTACACCAGCTCCTCTAAGTCTGTGTCTTTTGCACGGGCCGAGATCCAGAGCAGTGCAGTAGTCAGAGGTGATGAAGCCAGCATCCGTCGGAGGAGCTTGGATATTCCTTTCCAAGTGAGCAGCAGGGACAGACTACAGACGTGTGCCATTCCTTGGCAGAAGAGAGAAAGAGAGCGAGAGGAGAGGAAAAAAAGGACCGATATGAAACAGAATCAGTCATTCTCTGTGTACTTTCAGCAGCACTGGTTCAAGCTTCCCACCACAAACGCTTCAAATATGCTCAAAACTGATGTGAAGGTTTTGAAATTCCCATGGACTTCAAAAATGCAACTCTGCCTTCTGTCTTCAGGTTTTACAATAAAACCTCTGCAAAGCTCTAAATCAATCTTTCTGCAGTTCTAGATGTCTGAGGAAAAACATATGGGGGATATCTTTCATTTTCAATTTTAAAAATACCCCACAGCTCTTGATAGCTTTTAATTTGAACCAAAACACATTGAAGAACAGATAAAATGTGATGAAAACGATTGGATATTTTCTCTGTTTTTAATTTACTGCACATCAGATAAATGATGTGTGTATTAATAAAAACAAATCTTAACTGAGATTGCAGTTTTTTTTTCTTTTTCATTAATTTGACAGGATAGTTTTGCATGTTTGATGCACATTAGTGACAAGTATGTAATTTGCATTAATTATCACTTTAAAGCCTCAATCAGCACACAGTCATGTTTATAGATTTGTGTTTCTCACATTTGTCACTGAAATATGTTTTCAGTGAAGGAGAACGTTCTGATTTTGAAAAACAGAAGCGAGACAAGGACCCATTAAGTCCGGCTAAAAGCTTCAGAGCTCTATGCACTGACAGTTTAATGAAATATCCAAACGGCGCTGCTGAGTTGTCAATGACCCATCACTCACTGGGTAAAGTTTAAAGATTTTAACGTAGATGCAGAAATCAATAAAGGACACAAAAGATTGCCAGCACCTGTAAATATATTAGGTGGGTTGTAGCTTAAAAGAAATACAGCACTTCTGTGAAGGGAAAAAAGTGAAAACATTGAGGCTAAATTACTGCTGTAGTTTATGATCAACCCCTGCTGCTCGGGGCAGAGCTGTTCTCTGCATCCACACTCAACTGGAGGGGGCTGAAGGAAACCTGACACATTTTCTAACCCTCCAGGTCCTTCTCGTGCGCTCTAGCTCTCCAATTTAGAGACTTAATGGTTAATTTCACAAATATTTATATAAAAAATACACTAACCCAACCATATATATGCATTTCTAGTCAATAGTTGCGCTTGAGTGCAACCTTTTCGTTCCAAATAGTAAGCCTCTGCAGCATAATTTCAAGCCGAGGGAAATGCAAAATGTGCAATGTGCTCTGGTATACACATGGCCACCAGAAAGCCCAGAGGAAGGGAAACGTCCCCCGCCGCTGCCTACGGTTGTTTAACTCACCGGCATTAAGAATTTATGAGCTTAAAGATTCAACCGGCACTCTCCTTCTGCGACTTGCAACATATCTTGGAAAGTGTTGCAGCAGAGCAAACAAGTTGCTTTGTTGATGCATGTTTGTCCAGATTTGGCTGCGTAATGCAGCGGGAGAGTAGACACGCTTCCTGAAGGAAACTGTGCTGGTTATTTCAATATCTTTGTTGATGGTGAGTAATGTTTGATGAGTTTGGATGCAAAGTGTTCTGAAAAAGCTATTCATTGTACTTTTTCCTCATTTTGATTTATTACAACTAAAAACTTAATTTTACTGGGATTTTATGTGTTAGACAGAAAAGTGTTTATTTGTGAAGGAAAATGATACACAGTTCTACGTTTGTATTCAAACTCTTTACTCTGATATCCCTAAACAAACCCATCAAAGTTTCTAGTAAAGAGAGTTGAACTGTGTGTGATTTAGTAGATCCAGAGGTTCTGTGAAAGCCTCACAAGTTTGGTAAACGTTCGTAAACAAACATCATGGTTTAAAGAAGGACATTTGTCGCGTTGTTTATAATTTATTGTGATAAATTCCTTGTTATAAGTATTCTAATTTATTGTGTTGTCGATAAACTCCAACTAATGATGTTCAAATCTGTCCATATTGTTAGTTTGACTATTTTCTCCACTCTTTGTTCAATTAGAGTATTGATAAATACTGATTAAATGCAGTAACTGTTTGCCGTTCAGTGATATAAATCACAGTTCTGTATGTGGTTTGTGTCGTAAAGAGGAATATTTCAAATGTTTTCAAGAGCTGTGTTTGTGTTGTGTTATGATTGCTACGTCATGCAGTCACTGCCAAACAGCTACCTTTTAAATAATTAGTTAATATGTTAATAGATGTGATGTTTTTACATTGCAAATCACTTTGAACTGCCTTGTTGCTGAAATGTACCATAAAAATGAACTTGACTTGATACTTTTATTGCTGTCACAGTAAACCTGTAAGTCCATATAGCTCACCCCCATCATGATGATGACGAGGAAACGCAGCAGACAGGTTTAGGTTTGGAGCTGCACAGATCCACAGCTCAGGTGGGATAATCTGTTGTACAAGTGTTTCTGAAAAGGTGGGGCAGAGAAAAGCTTTTGTTGAAAGAAATAAAAAGACAGAAAATGTGTAAGCGAACTGCTCTGATCAGATTAGACTAAAACTGACCTGTTATGTGTGCAGGAAAACTAACCATGAAAACAACACCTCCACTATCAAATATGGCTGAAGAGATGACTTTGTGAAGAAATCTGGTCAAAGTGGATGGGAAAATATGTGGAGCTAAATACATTAAATCTGTGTGAAGTTGCACTCGACTTTTAGATCAGGGCAGAGATTTACCTTCCTGTACAATGTGTTCCAGCCACAAAACTAAGGATTTATGGTGAATGTTGGGAGTACCTGATGCAAAGATGGTAGAAGGAAATTCCCATTTTTGCAGTTGCAATTGCAGCAAAAGGTGATTCCACAAATGCATGCCACACATTTCAGATTTAAACACAGATATTGCTTTTGTTCTCACTTGAGTTATCTACAATAAGTACATACAATAGACTGTGGTGCAGGTAGTTTTTAAGTAATGGAGATCCATATTTTTTGAAGTAGTGATAAATACTCACATTTTTAATGCACCGTCTCAATTTAAGCTTTTAAAAATAAAAGAAGTTAAAAACAAACATTTCCATTTTCCCGAAAAATGATATAATCTTCATTTAGAACCCAATCACGATTGATTAGCAATGATTGGATGTGGCTCAGAGCCTAAATGATCGTCATGGACAGAATATTAATTAGGGTCTAAATGAAGACTTCTGTCTCCATAGAGAAAGGAAGCTGATGTGCTTCATTATTATTCTCGAGGAGCGCTTTTGCTTTTCTTCGGGGTGAAGGAGTCTGGGGGCGCAAGATGGACAACGTGGACTAACAGAACCGAGCGGCGGCTGCGGACGCTAGGTGTCACCCTTGTGACTTTGAAATCGGCCTGCCTCCCGACAGGATCGAGCAGGGTGGGTGCAGGGGAAGAGGGAGAGAAAGTGTGTGTGTGTGTGTGTGTGTGTGTGTGTGTGTGTGCGTGTGTGTGTGTGTGTGTGTGTGTGTGGGTTTGTGTGCGCGACAGAGAGAAAGAAGCCAGCTGTTAGCGAGTGTTTCTAAAGAGGAGAAGTGAGATTTCAAGGAAAGAGTACGCAGTATGTGCAGAACTGCATTTTCAGTTTCATTTTTTTGTTCTTTCATTGCCTTTGCGAGTTTTTTTTTTCTTTTTTTTTTTTCGTGAATGGTCTGGCGTGTGGAGCGCTTTGTGGTTGTTCGCATCAGAAGGAGCCGCAGCTATAACGTCGGCCTGAATTACACGGAGATAAGAGAGAAGGGTCGCTTTGAATAATGGCCTAATTGATGTGTTGTTCCTTTTATTATGATGATGAGCTCCAGACTGTAGGTCAGCACTCTCCTCTTTATTAACTTAATAACAAGCGGTTTCATATACTGACTGAAGCATATTTATTTTTTATATGAGAGAAGCTAATTATAGCCTTAATGAAGCAGGTTGTAGGTTGACTGTATATTATCCTAAAGCAGCAAACTATTTGGAGTGGAGCTCAAATGCCTTATTGATTGGAAACTCTTTCAAAATGTAATTTTAAGACCTGCTTTATTGATTTGTCAATATTTCTTTCCAACGTGGAAACTTAAGCCATATCTATTATTCAGTCACTATATTGGTAGTTGTCTCATTATTGCAGCTTACGTTGGGCTGTACATTAAACAACAAGAAACCACATCAACATGTAAATGGTGTAAAATGATATGGATGCAGTTGCAATCAACAGGCTCATGCTTGACTTTGACATTCCGAAGGTCACAGGAAGTTCATTCTGTACTGTCTTTTTCAATCGTGTTTAACTGGAAAGACCGACATCAAACACCCTGAGGCCTCAGGCATCCTCAATCCAACATGTAATGAAAAACATCTGATGAGAGGCGACGAGTCTTTCCCATCAAAGCCGAGCCGTGGCAAAGTATGCAGCTGCTTTAGTCCTCCAGACCAGCAGGGGTCCCCCAAGTCTGCTTAATATCCATAATATACAGAATATACAGCTTTACAGTTTCAAATGTGTAGTTATGTTTAAGGAAGAGCCTACTTCTAAATCATAATAACTTAAGTTTGTAAATAGCCAAATCAAAAGCAATAATATTTGTAAAATTTGAATGAATAAAAAAAAAGAAATCTTTGGATAAAAAGAAATCCAAGCCAGAAGTATGGAAAACAGGTCAGCCTTCCAGCGAAACCCTGCTGGCGATACCAAATACATGAATTCTCACAAGATTTCAGAAATTCATATTTGTATTTAATGAGCCTGCGTTTGAAGTGTTGATAAAAGCAACATTTAAAATGAAAATATTTCCTTTTTTTATTACCATGTGATGTCACAAATGATAACTGTTTGCCGTGAAAAGTCTTTGAGAACCTAAAAAAGTCTTGGTGCATTGAATATCCCCTCAGACCCGGCCCAAAGCATAAGCAAACTAAGCTGCTGCTCAGGATACCAGATGAGAGGCCACAAAACATTCATCTTGCCCACCTTCATTTTTACCAGTGAAGAAATAATAATTTTCTATAAGTTCATTCACTTTAACTGGGATCCTCTTCCTGACACATGACTGCTAGACCGCACTTTGACTGCTGTAATAAATAATGGAAAGTACTTAATGTGAGGGCTAAGCTACACACATTCTGGGACATGGTGATTTAATTTTTATTTTACTAGTACACTATAAAATTTAGTGCTAGTATGGATAGCATGGGGTTTGGATCATTTAAAATAAACATTTTTGGTGCTGCTTTCTGAACTTCAAAGCGTTATCATGTGTGCATTGCATAGGGATTTACTAGAAGTGTCACTAAAATTCTTTTTCTATTAAACACTTACTAAAATTTCAGCATGTAAAACATTTGATAGAAATGTACGACTACATAAAAATCTGTAAAATATTGCTCCCTCTAGCGCCAGTTAAAATATTGCTTTTTAACAACATACTTTTTCTGTCAAACATTTACTCTTACCAGAAATATTTTACATTTACCACTTGCTTCCCTCAGGAAGGGCCATGGTGCTGCACTGCCTCCAGCATTTATTTCCAGTGTTAATCATGAGATTCTGTGTAAAAATCCACGTGATACAAACATGACACTGGTGTAAAGCTTCATTGTTTTATTGGAGTTAGAAGAATAGTTTGGTCTTGTGTCTCTGTCAGGTTTTCCTCCTCCAGCTCCAACTAATCTGGATTTATAATAAAGATGACAAAAGAGTTTTCTTCTGCCGGGATATTACTGCCCAAAAGGAGAGCCTCGCTTCCAACATCCTGAATTATTAGTTTAATCAAAACAATGACCTCAAATCCAAATCTTTTCAGAGTCCCATAAAACACCACGATGACCAGGATTTTTATCCTCAAACTTTTTTTAAAAATGACCAAAACAGTGCAACACTGGTGAAGCTTTAAAAAGCTGACTAGAAATAGATTCATGGCGCTTGTTGCAGAGGAGAAAACGAGCAAAATTCAGGAAAGTTACCCCTGGTAACCTTTCCTCTGCGTCTCTGCTGCGTTAAAAACACGGTTCCTTCTTTTTTCTCTACTATGGGCCCCCTTGAAATCCCTCTCAGAGATCCCCTCCCATGGTGATCCCCCTCACCCCCATCCCCACAGAACCATACTTCTGGAAGCAACCCTAACGACCAACTAATTTCGTGTTTAGCGTGTACACCATAATTGCCTGTAGAGTCTTCCATCTGCAGGAGAACAGGTAGTTGGCCGCGTTTCACTGCTCTACTTCGCCCCACCCACCAGCAGCTCCGGCCCTCCTGAGTAACCCCTGATTGGCTGAGGGGATTGCGGGTCCTGAGACTGAGCGCTCAGCTCGGAGCTGCGCGTCTGCCAGTGTGCACCAGCGAAGCGAGAGGAGCGCTTGTTGGAGTCAACTAGACAGCCTACTGGCAACGAGTGGTGATTTCCTTTTTTTCATCCCTCTCTCTGCCTCTGTCAGGCTGGATATAGGCTACTGTGCTTCAGTTTCTCTGCAGCCACACATAAGATGCGTACAGTAAGCTCTGGCATCGCCTCATCCCAACTGGCTGCATTTTCAGCGGATTTTTTTTTTTCTTTTTGTGCGCCTGGACTATTGACTGGGATCTGTTTTAGTCTTTCCAAGTGAGATGCGAGGGAATTAATTAGGAAGTGAAAGCTTGAAGACTTGAGGAGGGGGTTGGAAGAAGGGCTAAATCTGCTGGAAATGAAAAGGTAATCGGGAGTTTGAGAGATATGATCAGACATTCCTTCAACTGCACCCCTTTTACGCAAAAAGATATCCGGACTGTTGAACATTTCCTTGCTTGAAGATATTCTTTTTTTAGTAAGATGCGAGGATTTTTTTAAATTGCTGCTTCTAATTAAAAAGAGTGATAATTTTTATCCACAAAAAGGACGATCTGAATATCGACCCCCTGTCAGGTCGGGGCGGTGAAATTCACAGACTTTTCGTCTACATCACTCCATCTGCGCGAAAGATAAAGATTTCTGCGGACTTGAGTCTCTGCAGCATTTTTTCTCCTCCCTTTTGCTCTCTTAAAAAATGGACACTTTAACATATGAATCGTGTGTAAGATCAGTTTTCTGCTCTTTGAGAGCTGCGCGGATTTCCACGGCTAAATCCCAACTGTAGGAAGATTCAGCATGTTTTTACTATTCTGTCGCTCAGTGTTTCTCCCGCTGCAGCAGACCGGAGGATGTGCTCTGCCTGAGAATAATCAAATAGGCACTTGTTAGAATTAGAGCTCATTGACTGCAGATAGAAGAGACATTCAATCAAACTTTTTTTTAAGAGATGATTTATCTGCGCGTTTTTTGTCCTATTTTTGACGCGCATCCTTGTGCGTAATTCTTCATAAAAACTCAACAGGTTCAACAGCAAGCCCTGGAGATGGAATTAATACAACTAGCCTCCGTTTTCCTTTTATTCTGGGTCGGAACTGAGGCTGTTATCAACCTGAAATATGGAATAAACGAGGAGATGAAGCCCGGGTCGGTGATTGGGAACGTTACGAGGGACGCGCTCAAGCAGGGATTTCAGATTGCGCCGCAGCCTCCTTACTTGAGGGTTATTTCCAATTCAGAACCGCGATGGGTGGAACTGAGTCCGGCCGGGATTCTTACAACCCAGATGAAGATAGATCGGGATGTAGTTTGCAGACAGAACCCGAAGTGCATTATTTCCCTAGAAGTGATGTCAAACTCCATGGAGATCTGCGTAATCAAAGTTGAAATCGAGGATTTGAACGACAACGCGCCCCGGTTCCCAACGAGCCACATTGACATAGAAATTTCCGAGAACGCATCCCCTGGTACCAGGTTTCCCCTAGAGGGTGCGAGCGATCCGGACTCGGGGATCTATGGAGTGCAGTCCTATTCCATCACCCCAAACGAGCTTTTCGGACTAGAAATAAAAACTAGAGGGGACGGATCCAAGATCGCAGAGCTTGTTGTGCAGAAATCTTTAGACAGAGAAACCCAGTCCCACTATACGTATGAAATCAGCGCAGAGGACGGAGGAGACCCTCCGAAGATAGGCGCGGTCCAGTTAAACATTAAAGTGATAGATTCTAATGACAACAACCCCGTTTTTGACGAGCCGGTTTACACGGTGAATGTGATGGAGAACTCCCCCGTCAACACATTAGTCATAGACCTGAACGCCACGGATCCTGACGAGGGCACTAATGGAGAGGTTGTGTACTCGTTCAACAGTTACGTCACCGAGAAAACGAGGGAGGCTTTCAAAATTGACCCCAGGACGGGGATCATCACCGTCAACGGCGTGTTGGATTACGAGACCGCGCAGATCTATGAGATTGACGTCCAGGCCAAAGATCTGGGTCCCAACTCCATTCCGGCTCACTGCAAAGTCACAGTGAACGTGATGGACACGAATGACAACCCACCTGTGATCAGCCTGCTCTCGCTGAACACGGAGATGGTGGAAGTGAGTGAGAACGCGCAGCGTGGGTATGTGATTGCGCTGGTGAGGGTGTCAGATAAGGACTCGGGGGCCAACGGGAAAGTGAAGTGCACCCTGCAGGGCAATGTTCCCTTCAGACTGCAAGAGTATGAGAGCTTCTCCACCATTCTGGTCGACGGGAGGCTGGACAGAGAGCAGAAAGACACCTTCAACCTGACCATCCAGGCAGAGGACAGCGGCATCCCTCAGCTGCGCGCCACCAAATCTCTGGTGGTCAAAGTCACAGATGAGAATGACAATCCGCCACACTTCCTGAAGCCACACTATCAAGAGATGGTGATGGAGAACAACCTCCCAGGATCCTGTCTGCTGGCTGTGTCAGCAGAGGACCCAGACCTGGGCATGAACGGCACAGTCTCCTACTCTATAGTCCCTGGTGAGATTAAGCACATGGATGTAAACACATACGTGAGCATAAACCCATCAGGCCGCATTTACTCCATGAGATCATTTGATCATGAATACACCAGGACTTTTGACTTCAAAGTTCTGGCAAGAGACAATGGCAACCCGTCCTTGTCCAGCAACGCCACAGTTCGCATTGTGGTGCTGGACGTCAACGACAACACGCCTGTGATGACAAACCCTCCGCTGGTCAACGGCACAGCGGAGGTCTCCATCCCCAGGAACGCCGGGGTGGGGTACATGGTGACCCAGGTGAAAGCTGATGACTATGATGAAGGGGAGAACGGGCGACTGACCTACACCATCTCAGAGGGCGATAGGGCCTTCTTTGAGATCGACCAGGTGAATGGAGAGGTACGCTCCACCAGGATGTTTGGGGAGAACGCCAAATCCACCTATGAGATCACAGTGGTGGCGAGGGACCATGGCAAACCCTCCCTCTCTGCCTCGGCCTACATCGTGGTGTACCTCTCTCCGGATCTGAACGCCCAAGAGACCATCGGACCCGTCAACCTGTCCCTCATATTCATCATTGCCCTGGGCTCCATTGCGGCCATCCTCTTCATCACCATGATCTTTGTGGCGGTCAAATGCAAGAGGGACAACAAAGAGATCCGGACCTACAACTGCAGGTACTGAATGAACACAGGAAATGTGAATGTCAGGGTTCCTACAAATGTTCATATTTCAAAATTCTTGTTTTTTTTCTACACTCAAATTCATAAATAGTTCAGCCAGTGGCGGTTCTGATATGAAAGGGGCCCTGGGCAACCGGATCCCTCGGGCCCAATCTTTATAAATATTACAATAGCACTTTCTGTGTGCGTTTTCACAAATACAACAAAAAGCTTTTTTAAATTATTGTTTTTAAGAAAATAGCATTTCATGTAAAGTAATCAGTTTCAGATTTGATTTATCTATTTTATATTATCAGCTTGATATAAAAAATAAAATAAATTCACCTTGAAAACTTTAGTTAAGCATAGACTTATCAGAACCCGTGATCAGATACATAATTTTGCTCTGTTTTCATTCCAACACAGGTGAAGGAAAATGGAAATAGCAATTAAAAATATGTTCAGGGCTCAAGTGGCAGAAATATGTAAATATAATTTTGATGAATCACTCATGCTGCCCCTGACAGAACCACACCCTGGGTGGTGAGCCATTTATATATATATATAAAAAAAACTACAACTGGTTTCAACAATTCCTGTAACATAAATATGTGGATATCGTGAGTTCAAAATGTTCCTCCTCATTCCAGAATAACAACCCAATTCACAAACAGAAGATCCAGGTAAAACTGAGGCAAAATATAAATCCAGTCAAATGGCTGCTATGAAAGTAAAAAGCCCTTAATTTTTAAAAAACTAAGAATATTTTAGATAATGAAACCAGGAATGACGTCTGTTCTCATCCAAACTTTGTAAAAAAATTTGAATCAGATTTTAAAATTGACAAAGTCTGGAAGTTTATCACAACATATTGAATATTTGAACCACAACATAAGTACCTAATTGACTTCTATTTTCTGTAAAATAATGCTTCTGAGGGCTGTTTTAAGTTTAATTTTGGCAGATAGACACTTCAAAATCTACGCCAGTACAACTTGTCAAATATGGCTCAATATGGTTTATGTTGTCCTACTTTAAATACAGGTACTTTAAATCACAGCTGGTGATGTGGACTATCTTTTTGTTTACTCAGAAAAGGTTTCCACACCCATTTAAGAAAGGGCAGATTCAGTATCAAACCCTTATCTAAGAGGCTGTAGTAGAAAAAAAGAAAAAGAAAGAAAGACGAAATGCAATAATTTGTCTTAATTTTTAAGGAGTGTGCATTAAAGGATGCCCTCTATGTATGAATCAATGAAAAAACTCCTCTTTCTTTCTTTCTTTTTTTTTCCAGAAATTGCATTTGAAAAATATTTAGATAAAACAAAATCCTGACTTTTTCCAGACTGCGTAGGAACCCTGGAATGTGTGTGAATGCGATTGTGCCAGTTGACAGTGCATTGCTTTTTTACCATGCAGCATGTAGAGGCCCTGTATGTGAGGACTGCAGATCGTTTCTCCCCCCATCCTCTCCCTTCTCGGCTCCACAGCTGAAGTAGACCTAAATGAACCCGACTGCTTTAAATCAGACACATTCTGCTGAGGCCCACTGTTCTGCATTAAGGCAAACGGTGATTGATGGATTTAATCCTTCCATTGTAACCAATTGACTCATAAATACGACGGTTCGACTGTCATGTTCAATTTGCGGATGTGTTGCCGGACAATTAACGTCCTGCTGCCTCAATGGCAGTCCGGGACATTTATTATTTAACGTCCACCGTGGCTGATTGGTTGTTATCAGCTTTAATCTGCTGTGATTATGGACAGTCCTCCAGGATCACTCCGATTCCCCTCTGTTTTCATCAAGGCACATCAGAAGGAGCTACTCTAAAATAAATGTAGGAGATTAGGCCTGTGCCTTAGAAGATATTATCAGTTACATCAGTGTCATGAACTGTTAGGAGGCAGGTTTATGGATAAAAGCAGCTGATTACTCCCCCCTCTTTTGATGGATTTCTGCGAACTCTGTTTTCTTCATCAATCTGAGCATCAGCTCTGGCTTTGATTTCCCTGCATGTGCCACATTACGACTGTAAAATTAACATATAGATTGGATTTGAGAATTTAACCTGAAGCTATAGTCGTATTTTGTTCCTGACATAATTTTGTTGATTTGAGGTTCACCTCATTATTTTTAAAAGGAGAAGAAATGCAGAAAAATGAGCATAATAGTAATCAGATTTTTATTTCTACTGTACTGATTTAAAGTTTTCCTTTTCCCAAATGTTTTCAGCTGACAAGATTAGATATGGAAATTAAGTATTTCTTGACGGAAAGCATCAGAAATGATTGCTGCTCCACATTTGAGAGTTGACCCGGAGAAGTCATCATTCCTGTCTGACTAAAAATACTTTTCCAGATGTAATTTTGAATTAGCTTTGATTGAAAATAGAGGAAAAAAAATCTATGAAGTTACAGCTTGATTAAAAACATTTGCTCTTATTTAAATGTCACTCATACATTTTGTGCAGCGAAGGCACAGTGACAGACAAACAACAAATTCGAAATTCAAAACTGCTCCCAGTGCTTTCCTCTCTCCCATTGTGAGCCCGTCTCCCCGCTGGGAGCTTTAATCAGCGCTGATGTGCTTTGCTTCTCAGTCACCACCTCAAATATGAGGAGCAGTTATCTCCAATTTATTGCTTGTCCTCTGTCAGTCTGTCTCGCTCTGAAGTTCTCTCTTTCACGATTTCGATTTGGGCATAAGGCGGAGAGAACATGTGAAAACGAAGGGGAGAGATGTTGTATTTTCTACCAAGTTCTTTCCCTCTGCATCAAGAAGGAGCTGATTGAGGTTATGTGCTTGTAACAAGATACAAATGAAAAGACAAACAAAATCAGTGATAGCCCTGGTGCTGCACTGGGGTGAATACCAAAGACCAGTGTGGCTGAGTAGAGCAGAGAGATTTCAAAAAGTGACAGGAACAGAGATTGCAATTTCACAGATATCTCTATCCTTGTTATGGATCTAATAAAGGACATAAGCCACAGGGATTATCTTATCGAGTTAGATTCTACCTTTCAGAGTTTGAGTCAGCAGAGATTGTAAAGTAAAATTTGCAACCAAAAAAAAAACACCAGACATGATGGTAAATATGTCCTGTGAGGGCTGTAGTCATCACTGGACTACTTAACATCTGTTATTCTGTGGAAAAACTGCAAGGCTCTGCAAAGAGTAGACATTTCCCCCAATGTGAGCATCCTTTGATAAAGTATAGCTCTGCTGCTCATTTGCTCTTATTAAAGTCAAAATGCTCAGCTTCAGTTTGCAGAAGTCACAGAGAGCCGTCGAACAAATTTGAATCTGCAGTTCTCTTGCTTTTCTATATTGCTTGTGGGCCTGCTTGCTAATGAAAGAAAAAACTGGAATCAGTGAGTGTTCTGTGCTTTGAATATGATTGCATATACCGGTGGTGCTTCTCAGGTTCAGTGTGTTCCTTTTCGTTTTGCTTCTGTGGTTTTGGCATGTTTGCATTTTCAGCCTGTTTGTGACATGTTGATTGTTGAGCATGCAAATGCAAACAAACATTTACGACGGCTCCACTGCAGGCCGGGTGTGGTGGGTCACCTCTGTGTGCCATTTCACACTCGCACAGGGGCTTTGAACAGGGCCGGATTTTAGGAGGAAGTGGGCCAGAGCCACACAGGTTGCTTTTACTTCAATATTGTTGCAACAGAGTAATAGGTATACATAATTTTGAAGGTGTTTAGGGAGTACTAGTAATTTTTCTTCATTGCCATTTTGTGCCTTTTCCTTACCCGACTACTTCGGGTAAGGAATGGAGCCATCTGCCAACCGCGCATAAATTTGTGCCTTCCAGAATGACATTTCTGGCCTATTTTCACAACCAACAATTTAAAGTAATACTTGTGGTCTACAGTAAGGAAATGAGGTTATATGACTGCAATAAATTATACATGTCAGCAGCAGGTCACTCAGTAACTGGGGTCTGATCAGGGATCAAAATGTGTCAGATTTTGTAACTGGTCCCAAAAGGAGATCAGAACCAATATAAGTAGAAATACACTGTAGAAATTCAGAACATCATATTTATTTGAATTAAATTATGTTAGAGATTTGAGTGTTTTATGAGCATTTATCTCCAAAATATATAAAGGTTCTAAAACAAAACAAAAAGCTTTACAGACCCTGGTTTATAAATATTTAACTCTCTAGAAGTTGGAGAAATAGAAATCATCATGCATATTTATGAAGCAGAGATACAATGTTGCAAAGGTGCATATTCACTGAGTTTTTCTAGGCCCTGTGTTTCTGAAACAATCTTTGTACTGGTCTTTTCCGAAAGGTTTCTCATAAAGATGGCACCATTTGTAGGAATGTTTTCTTCCATGCAAAAATGTAACCAAACTGGTAAAGTATCAAAGTGAGTATCAGTAACTCAGTCACTGAAATACAACAAAACAAAAGAAGGCTTGCAATGAAAAAGAAATCCAACAAAATTGAAACATTGTCGCAGTTCTAATATTATGCAGCCTTGGATATGTATATATTTCTGTGGCTGTGTGGTTTTGGACTTTTGCCTCAGTTTCCTTGTTCCATCTCAAGTAGCCCTATCATGCTTTTGAAATTCAAGAGCAAGGAAAACACAATGCCTTCGGTAAACAATGCTTCAGCATCAACTTACAAGGTATTTAACACTGTAGTGTACATAATTTATCAGATAAAACAAGCTACCATGACACAGTATACCACACATGACATCCTCAAAGATTGTAGCAATAATCCTATAAAGAAATCTCATATAAATCTATGCAAACGCTCTGTCTGTGCTGATGAAAATCTACTAGCATGGGAAGCTTGAAAGTTAAACTGAATCTGATGCTTTGCTATGTATGCTTTCTGATTAACTTGGCAAATAAATTATCTGACTATCTAGGGATACTCATAGAGCATTGATTTTATATTCCAAAATAATCCATTCACCAACTGCACTGCAAAAACACAAAATCTTATGAAGCATTTTCAATCTAGCTTTTAGTTAAATATCTAAAGACAAAACTAACTTACAAGTAAGTTAGTTTTGTTCTTACAGTAAGAACTAACTTACTGATGTAGTTAGTTCTTACATCAGTTTTCTGCAAGATGTAGGGGCTTATTTTAAATCAATAAAATAAGCCCCCACTTATTGAGCTGTACTTTTTCTATATTGATGAAAAAGTACAAGTACCTTATAATGTGGGAAAAATACTTGTTTTGCAAGCAAAAGATGAGTGTGTAACGCTACAGCTAAAGTAACATACCTTGTCCTGATGCAGTGGCAGAGTGAGGTACTCACCCTTGATCCCAATAGACGTACACCTTTAAGAACGGAAGCACTAAAAGCAACTCTCATATTTCCTAAATGACTTTATGCTTCACAGAATCTACTTCATTTCCTCATGTCTTAATACACCACCAACGAGCAAAGGTAGAAAACAGCAGCAGCTTTAAGTCCGGCCCTGGCTATGAGCTTTCGTCTGGCACCCCACCCAGCATGACGAGGCTCTTTGACTGTGTGGGCTTGGTTGGGGAAGACAGAGCACTGCTTTATTGAGTCTGTTCAGTTTCTTCTACTTGCGCAGGGTGGCGGAGTACTCCTACGGCAACCAGAAAAAATCCAGTAAGAAGAAGAAGCTGAGCAAGAACGACATCCGCCTGGTGCCGCGAGACGTCGAGGAGACAGACAAGATGAATGTGGTGAGTTGCTCATCTCTCACCTCCTCGCTCAACTACTTCGACTACCACCAGCAGAGCCTGCCACTGGGCTGCAGGCGCTCCGAGAGCACCTTCCTCAACGTGGAGAACCAGAACTCACGCAATGCGGCCCCCAACCACGGCTATCAGCACTCGTTCACAGGGCAGGGTCACCAGCAGCCAGACCTCATCATCAACGGCATGCCACTGCCAGAGGTGAGATACAATCCAATGTGCTATGTCCTTGATCTTTGGCTGGACTGCCATTGCCTGTTGGGGGTAAAAGAAGGAGAAAATTGATTTAACGCAATGTAGCGGCAAGAAAATAGCTTTGAACGTTTAGTTTTTCATGAAGTGTAATTTAAAGGTCTCCTAGGTCAAACTAGACTCTAACAAAGCAAACCTCTCTCTCAACACAGCCTATTGTCTAGACATATTTGGCGTTCAGTTGCATCAAAGCACATTGTGTCAGGGAAATATTTGTTGCTGATGGAAAAGCTGAGCGATTCAAAATGGCAATGTGTCAGTAGAGTGGAATCCTTCAAGGCATTTCAAGGTGCCTAAAGGCTGGAGCTGACCTGTGATCAGAACGCTTTGCTAAGCACAATCTGGAGGCCTGACAAAGTGGAATATTTGGCCTCTCTAACTGCACTTGTTTACCTTTTCTTTCTTCTCTTTCTTTCTTTGTTCCTTTCTTCTTTCTCTCTCTCTCTCTCTCTCTCTCTCTCCATGTTCGGGTGTGTGCTGAGCCTCTGCAAAACGAACAAGAGTTTGTGCACCTGCCAGATGTATTGACTCGGCTAATCAGCTCCTGCACACATCAATTCAGGGGCTAACAGAAAGAGTAATCATTGCTTGAATCTGTATGTCGTCCGATTGGCTACAGCGTTTGCCGCATGGCCGCTCGAATTGCCCTGACGTGTCACACGCTGCTCCGGCAGAGCAGTGAAAGTCTGACTATTCAAGCTGACAGGTGTATGCCGAGCCGCTGATCTTTACTTTATGGATTTCTGCATGTATGAACTCGTCTACTGGATTCTTTTGGCAATCTCCCTCTTTCTGTTCTTGACCCATTTCTCTCATAGGAGATTGGGACATTTATGTGTGTCTGAAAGAGAGGGAAAGTGCATCAGGCCATGTGTTTTTATGAGTTTATGTGCCATGCCTTACTCATACAAAAAGCTCCACCGCACGCACACACTCCTGAAATTGATGAGTCCAATCTCTGCTTGACATTCAGTGTGGGGAGAGTGGGGAGTGTTGGCTTGGGAGTGGGGGTCTTAAAACAAGAAACAGGATGGATATTGATATATTGAGCGGATGATCCAGAGAGATCCAGGCGCTATTGGACACTGAGGGGTCAATGAGACCTACTTACAGGCATGCTGATTTACTGGGCCTGTCTGAGCCACTCTGGGTGAGCGAGTGGGCTGGAATAGCACAGGTGGAAGGGATAAGATGCTGTTTTTGGGGTGTTACTTTGTGGTGGTCAGTGGATGTTTTATATATATGGTGGGTCAGGGTGTCCTACAGTGTCAGTGTCAGAATTGTTTTACGAAAGGAGGGAAATTCCCGCCTGTTGTCCAGTTGGCTGTAATGAATAATGGAGAACGTACCTGCAAATTGGTCAATTATTAAGAGGCAAACGGTGTTGAAAAATAAGAGGTGTTCCTACTTAGGTGTTTGTACAATTGTATATTAATTTATTTTTCTTCTTAAATGAGTATTTTCTCTTGTCATAAAGTGGCAAAATATCTCTTATAACTTTATTCAATTGTATACAACTTTCAGAAAATGTCTATTTAACCTAGGGCTGAATGATATGGCTGAAAAACCTATCACAATTTAAGCGTTTCCTATCAGTCTATATCGATAATTGTCGATATTGATGATTATTGGTTCGTTTTTGGTTTTAAATATCTGCAATACTGCCAGACTGGTGGGACAACCTTCCACAGTTTTCACTCCACGCAGTTCTTTTTCAGCTATAAACAGTTATGAGGCACAGAGGCAAAACCTTAAACTGCTGCTCTGCAAGTTACTCAACAGATTGTTGCTAGGTAACCAAAGAGAGAGTTGCCAGGTAACCAAAGAGAGAGTGAGATAGTAGATTCCACTAAATTTATTTAGCTCCTGTAGAGAGGTTGAGAAGATAAAAGAGTAATTATTCACTCTTTTATGGGAGTAAAAGATTTAGGGGAGATTCTTCCTAAATCTCCCGTTGAATTTTGAATATTCTGTCAGATGAATTATCTGTTAATATTGATCACATATCGGTCCAGATATATATTGTTATTGATTTATTGTCCAGCCGTAAATTCACCATATATCCATTCATTTTGGTTCCAATTCCTATAAAATAAGACAGATTGGGACCTCCTGATCAAACCTTATTAACTCCTGCTGGTAAATGTTTTACGTTGGGGCAAAAATAACACATTTCCTTACAGTAAACTGTCCAAGCAGAAACAAAATGCTTCCTTTTTCCTTCAAAAAGTTGTGTCTGAGATGAGCAAAACAACAAAGGAGAAAAAAGTGAGGGGATGTAATGACCAGCACTGAAGTAAACGACAAACAAATCCTAAAGTATTACATGCTGTGTACTTTTGCAGATCATTTCCACCATTTCGCAGCCAGCTAACTAAATATTTGATACCAGTGCTCAAAGACAGAAAAACCTGCTTGCAATGTTGCACGTCTGTGGCTGAAGCATCCAATAAAACTGCGTTAGACTCAGGATTAGGACTCCCGTTATTTGTGCCGGCTAATGAAAAAGAGAAGAGGAAGGCAAATAGGAGAGGAGATTGATTGTGATGATTCATTATGCAAAGCTCGGAGTTGTCTTGATGGATCGGCGTGAAGGCAGATAGACAGATAAGGAGGGTGAAGCTGGAGTCTTAGTGCCAGGTGTCCACGTTTTCTCATTTTCTAAGGGCCAGTTGATTGGCTTGATAGAGGCGGGAGCTGCTTAACATGCAGCCTCCACCTCGCTCCTTCTTACACTTGATGTTGACAAACATCTCTTTGACCCAGTCTGTGCACATTTTATCTGGCCTGAGAAAAGCAACTATGTGTGTGGGAGATGTGCAGAGTGGCAGCCTGAGCCTCCAGCAGAGCAACCAGTTGTCACTGTTTTCCCTCCTCCCCACTGTGACATTTGCAAGAGACAGAAGCATCCGGTATGTACAGATGTGGCTCTTGAATAAAAAATGTGCTTTGTTTAATTACAGTACCATTTATAGAACAAACAAACAGCGGTGGAATGGCTGATAATGGCTTTGTAGTTTGGATTTGAAACCACTTGACCTCACAAGTTCTTGACCCAAATCCCTCTGACCATCACTGTGTGCATTTATCACATAAAAATCCACAAGAAACACAAGAAAAAGGCTTTTAGATGGCTGTCCCCTGCATTAACCGCTATGCATGAAACGGTTAAAAAACAAATAGATAAATGTAAGTAATTGACGATTTTGCTCCTTGCTGTACGCTGATCCAATTAACCTAATAGCAGTCAACCAATAGTCAGGGCCATAAGTATTTCCTGTTATATTTTGGGTCTGAAATGTGTGGGAACAACATCCCTAACAGATTTAGATCCTTATTTTCACTCTGAGATTTCCAAAATGCTTTTCCTAACTCCCCCCCCCCATGATAGCCAGAGGTTGAAAGTTCAATAGGACGTTCTGTGATATGTTCATATCTTTGCTCTCTCTTGACTGTCTGAATAAATTGCAGACATGTCTTGACATAGAAAAAAAGTGCAGTTTCCTTTTAAATTGCTTCTAATATTCAGATTTTGGAGCAGCGCTTCTTCATGGTGTTCTCTGATAAGGTTCTCTCAGTAAGAGCATCCACACTGAATGCCTTTAACTGCATTAACTAGCCTGATTTCTTTAGTATTTGATTTCACTTTAATTATTGTTCCTTTCTTCTCTATTTCTCTCCTTTTTTAAAAAATTAGAGCTTCCCATTGGCCAATCAGGGTTTATAAAACCGAAAATCAACTGTTTCTGGTCACAACCAGATTTTCTGGTTTCCAGTCCCTACAGCAGGACGGTTGTGATTATTCTCATGTAAATAAGGATACAGCTTTTTGTTTATTTTTAATTTATGCATGTGATCAAGTCAGAGTTGTGCTCTGTTGTTAGTTTATGTGGGCCAGCAAGCATCCTGCTTATTTCCGAGCAGCTGGAGTCTGGCTTTTCCTCTTAAAGACACACAGACACGGCAGAGTCGGCCAAGATAACAGTGACAGGTCTCCCTGAAGGCTTCCTACCTGCAGGTACATTGTGTGTATTGCATTGTCCCTTGTGACAATGTAAGCCTGTAGATTCCTCCTTGAACATGACTATCCATTGTCTTTTAAAGCATCAGCTGTGAGATGTTTGTGAGGCCCGCCTGTAGTAGCACTAATATGAATGCTCACCGGAGAATAGAGCTGTCTTCCATGGCTTAATTATAGTGAATCACTTGTTGGGGGGAAGACAATTATACAGTAAAGGAATGGCCTTTGGCTAGAATCTGTTTTTGAATTTGTAATTTGCAGTAAGGCTTCTCACACCTGTGACTGAGCAGAGCAGGAAAATGAGCTATTTTACTATATCAATTAACATAATTCAGGTAAGAAAGTCATGATTTTTCCTTTAGAGGGATGATAAATCAATCTGTGGAAGATGTCAGGTGAATTTCTAAAAACGTTGGATGGAGATCGCCCTGCATGGTGCAGGATGTTTAGTATTCATCTGAGACCGAGTCCCACGAGTAAAAGTTATCTGACAACTGGACCATTCTTCCTCCAGATGCTCACTGTGCTGCTCATTCTGGGACCATTTCAGGAGTTTTAATGGTTTTTAATCGTAATTTTAACTTCCAACAGAAATCAGTAACATATTCTACTAAAACCAGCTGGACTAGAAAAAAAAGTGAGACAAATCTGTCAACATGGCGGCACTCATCGTGTTTTTTGTTTTTTTTTGTTCCTTGTGAGTAAGGATGCTTTTGGTATTTACGTGGGAGGAACAACAGGGAGTGGTTCCGCTGAGGGTGTTGCTTCACATCGGGACAATATGCATGTGGGCAATCAAACGTGTCATATTGAGCATGCAAAATAGATGTCATGCTGTCAGTGCATGCTACACATCTGTTAAAGTGCCAATCTCCCCCTACTCACTCACTCATGAATTCACTTCCAGACATTATACTGCTTTTGTACACGGACATTTATTTGGAAACGTTTTGGATTAATAAACATGAGCGAAAGCAGGAGTAAAGGCTTCAATATTACCGTAATCAAACTTTAACACTAACTTTTTTTTTTTTTTAAATGTGACATATGCACAGTTTTGAAGAAGCATTCAGACACTTTAAACTTTTTCCTCACTTTTTCTGACAGAAGAAAGCCAAAAATGTAACTTTTCTGCAGAAAAATCAATGCCGTCTATCACAAGATGGTGGCAGCATCATGCTGTGGGGAACAGCGACGCTGGTAATAACTAAATAGAAGGCAACATTAAAAAAATAATAAAAAACATACTGTCAGAATGAATGTTGATACCAAAGTGTATTTATTATTGAGAATGGCCTAGTCAAAGTTCGATCAATTTGCATTTTGTAGAAAAAGTGTCATTTTATCCTTCCACTTAACGCGCTGCTTTGTGTTGGCTTGTCACATAAAATCCCAATCAAACAGTCGAGTTTGTAATTGTGACACGACAGAGTGTAAAAACACTGAAGAGGAATCAATATTTTATATTCTTATCTCAGCAGATGTTCGATTTTAAAACAACAAAACAAATCATATTAGCATTGTGAATCTTCTGAGTAGTCGTGATAAGTTATTCCGGCTTCTCTTTCATTTCATCTTTGCAGATTGATTCTTGCAAAATGCTTTAGCTTTGTTTGTTTGTTGTCTTCAGCAAGCTGTGATTGACATAAAGTGGAGGACATCACTGCTGGCGGAAAGTGTAACTGGGAGAAAAACAACACAGATAGCAGAGGAGCAGAAATTGAAAGCAGAGCCTCCTCGTTCTCTCATCTTGTCTCGTCTGTCTTGTTGCGGATGAATGCTTGCCCAGACATCCTTTAAAAATGTATAAGTTTATCAGCTTTATATATAAAAATACGCAAGTCTGTATAAGCCTCTTATCGCTCAACAGTTTGTCAGAGACTAATCATGACAAATATTTTGCAATAAAGGAAAAGCTGTAGAAGTCTTTGATCTTCTACAGCGTGTTTTTAATATATATTTTAGCCTTTGGAGACCTCGGCAGGTGTATATCGCAGTCTTTAAAGTTTCCTCCTTCTCGAAGCAGTTGGAAAATAATCTTTCATCACCAGAAGCTTCAGATGAACGCCGATTTAGCAGCAGACAAACCTGTTAATTATTTAGGGAGGTCATTTGTAAGGCAGCGGTTTTAAAAAAACGCTCTGCTGCTTTTTTAGTGTCACTGTTTATAAGGTGAAATAAAGCTGTCTGCCACGAGCAAATTAGCAGTGTGACAGTGATGGACGCGGCATCATTCACCGCTGGCTCTTCCTTTCACGTTTAAGGCGAAGTGAGGGTGTGGCCAAGGGTGACTGAGTGACATTACTCAACGAGATGGTTTTCAGCTCCCTGGCAAGCAGTGATGGTTTAACACTTGGTTAGGTTTTTATAGCCCTGACCCCAACCCGCCAACAACCCCCAATGCTGCTTGTCACCCCCGATGTCGCGGAGGTACAACAAACTGACATAACATCCGCAGGCAGCCAGTCAGGAGCAGCCGGGCCTGCTGGGTTGCCACCCTCTTGTTAGGATCAGAGCATCCAGCCAGAAGAGCTTAACAGTCAAAACACATGAGTGACAGCGCCTGACGTACGCATGTCACCGCCAGTGTCCTTAACTGCATTCGACTCGTACATATTGTACGGAGGGAGAGCGTGGCAAGGAAAACGCCAAGTCCTGGCAAATTGCAGGGAGAGAAACGTGGAAGACGAGGAGTGGGGAGCGAGATCTATTTATAGAACGGCAATGATTTTTCTCAACCTGTGTTCCTGCTGCCTGAAACGTGTTATTTCTCTCTGCAAAATGCAGTGTTCGGATGAGGGCGAGATTATTTTCCACAAATCACGGTGACCTTTACGGAAAGCAATCATGTCTTTTCTTTTCGGTGTCGGGTGTTCATTTGTAGTGGCCAAAATTATTCTTACATCTGGCAGAATTAGGTTAAAAGTAATATTAAATATACCTATATGTTTTTTTTCTTATGACTAAAAGTAATATTAAGTTTTTGGAGTGGCCGTTGAATCTAATTAAAAACCTGCTGAGGGATTTTAAGATTAGGGCGATGGCTCAGAGACCCTCCAAATAAATAATCACAAGTGCAGCAGAAACATAAAGCAAGCTGGTTAGCAACTATTAGCAGAGCATATAGACACAAAATCATACATACACTAATGTATGAGAACACGTTAGAGAGACCAACTCACCTAACGGTTGTATTGAAGCCAAAGCGCCCAGAGAGAAAACATGTATGCAGCAGGAGAACATGCAAACTCCATCGCTGCAAAAACACAAAATAATATCAAATAGTTTAGTCTAGTTTCTAGAGCAAATACCTTAGTAGACTTGAAATAAAACAAAACTAACTTGCAAGTAACTTTTCAGCAATAAAGGAAATTAAGTCAATAATTCCTTAATATTGATTTTTAAAAAGTATTTATTCCACTGGGAGATTATTTCACTTACAACATGAGAAAAATGTCTTGCTATAAGTGAAATTGTGTGCAAGTGGAATTAGTATTTAAAAGAAATAAAATAAAATAAGGAACTGTTCACTGAAAACAAACTCCTATATCTTGCTGAAAGGTCAGTTTTGTCTTTTCTACCTGTTCTAAGGAATCGGCACTAGAAACGAACAAAAATACTTCATAAGATTTTGTTCTTGCAGCGATATAGAAAGACCCCACGGTGGGATTTGAACCCAGGACTTTCTTGCTGCAAAGCAACAGAAATTAATTTTGTGTTCGGAATTTGATTTAGGGTCTAACAGCATATACATGCCACACTTTTCAGATTTGTATTAATTTTGAATTCCATATTTATATTTTCTTATGCTTCAGAATAATGCTGTGTTCCTCCGTCTTTTACATTCCTTACCTCATTAAAAAATAGAATGAGGTTTGTTTTTGTAACGTGATAAACACTAGATGTACATCTCCACCTTGGCTGTTCCTCCTTAAGGAATCGCAGCAGAAACATCAGGAGGCATGTTTTCAGAAAAGTTCAATCCGATCAGCTTTAATCGTCCTTCTTCCTCTTGAGATCATTTTATTTGATTTAAGAAACAACTGTTCAACAAAATGAGGGGAAACACACTTTAAATTACTTTTAAAAGCTCTATCAAAAAGGCAGAATTAGCTTTCTTGTAAACCCATTAAACGTCAAATGAAGGGGGATTTTTGCGCAGCTAAAAATAGCAGCATAATGGCTGCAGCCATCCAGCAATTTATGTTTGCAGGGTCTTTATTGGACGCAAATCTAAATGCAAGAAGGGGTGTAATGGCATTGGGCTTATAGGTTGATGGGTCCACCCGCAAATGAGAAAAGGCTAAATGGAGTGAAGGAAATGGACGAAGTGATGATGTTTATCGCTGGGGAAGGGGCACATCATTACGTACCTTGTTAAGCCCTGCAAGCAATGCTGCGTGGATGTAATTACCCATTTAAATTAGTTTCTCGCAGCGTTGTTTTTTTTTTTTGTTGTTGTTTTTTTATTTCTCAAATTAAACTCTCCAACACAAACACGCCGCATTTGCTCCTCTTTAATGGAGATCCCTCGGTGTTCAGGTCCCAACACTGAGGAGGGGAAATGCATCATCAACACAGATTTATTGAGATGTGCTGAAGTGCTCATAAGCAGCCTCTCTCACATTTAGCTGCAAAACTTGTCAGCGGCGAACTACAGAGCTAAGGTGGAGTTAGAACCTTTTTCTGTTGGGATTCTCAGGAAAACCTTTGATAGTCGAGGACTTCAGGAGAAAAAAAAAACAATATACCCCCATCTTTCATTCATGCAAATGTGGCTGGCTGTGGTGGAAATGCCTGTATTTACATTATTGGAGCATAGAAAAGGTCATCTTATACATACAGAAACACAAACTTCAAGTCATAACCTGGAGGAGAATCTCATTTCAGCGTGAGCTCGGCGCACCAGCTGCAGTTTTTTACATTTGCTCTCAGAAGCTCGAACATGAAACGATACAAAACTCAGACTCCTTCATTTATTTTATCCTGAATGTGCATAAAAGTATTTAAAAAATCTTTTACATTTCATCCTTTGGCTGAAACAAAACAACCAAACTTGAAAAAGAAAGTAAACAAAGTAAGTGGAAAGTAATTACAGTTCACTCGTAATGACAATTACGTTTGCCCAAAACTAATTTTCTCCAAATGTGCAGGGAGAAAAGGTATTAATTAGAATCCATGGATATCAGAATTATAATTGTGTTTCTGTGTCCTGTCTTGCAGTCACATTATTGTTGGGAGATTTCCCAGGGCTTTGTCCCGAGGGCCGCTGCTCTGGCTGTTTGAATGGCAGAGGGAAACGGGGGAGGGAGGCAGTTCAGCTTAACAATACTCCAATACTTGCTGTGAACAGAAACTTTTTCCTTTGCTCCGACACCAAGGAAGAGTGACCTTTCCAAGTGTCCTGTTTTTTTGTTGTTGCTTGCTTTGCTTAAAACAAAGCAGAAGCAGGAGCATGTTCGTTAGCATTTCTCCCATCAGATTAAATGTCAACTTCCGCATGCATAATTTCAGAAAAGCAGGATGGGAGATTTAAAGTGAGCTGATGCTGCTGGTGGATAGATGACTCCACATCTCAGGCATTTTTAGCTTTTCTATTAGGAACTGTGTGTTTTTGCTTCGGGTTTCTGTGCCACATGTATCAAATCAGACAGAAACATTAACTATACATGAAGACAAATTTGATGAAATGCTTCACCACTCAACCACATGCCGCCTCTGTTTGTTTTGGTTCAACTTAATACAATGCAATTTGATTCAATGGGATGTAATTCAATGAATTTAAATGAGCCACATGAAGGAACTGGATTAGAATAAATATTAAATTATTTTTAAAACATTTCTTTTATATTACAATCTAACTGTAACTGTTTTCTTTCTGCTATCGCTCAGAATCTGAATAGTGACTAGAAACATTTATTTTTCAGGTTGGGAATCTCAATCTGGGATCAGCAAGTGGAGTATTATACAATCTGAATGTTAAATCCCAATTTATTTATTGCTTTAAAACAAAACAAAATCCCTCAATTTCTTTGTGTATAGACACATTAACCAACTTCAAATGTTTTTGATCACAGTAAAAAGTTTATAAGCAAAAGTCAGCGAAATTATAACATGATGCTAAAAGAGGATGATATCATAATTCCTTTGTTTTTAGTTTGATAGAAAACGACACAAGTGATTTTCCTATAGTAGATAAGAAAACACAGAACTGGTTAAGATTGAAGTCTACTTCTTACACTTCAAAGAAAACCAGAAAAAGAGATTAAAAAAAACCAAACAAACAAAAAAAAGAGTCCACAATAATTGTGTTCCCAAGACGATTCTTTGTTTTTCACTTTGTGACAATCTAAAAAACAGTTGACTCAAAGAAAATCAAAAATCAGCTCTGGTCAGCACTGATTGTTGCATCTTCTATAGCTCTGCATATTTTCTTAAAATACTCCTTAGAAACTAAGATCTGGACTTGTGACATCCTACAAACTCTTCATCTTGCTTACTTGCTGTAGTTCTCCTCCTAAACAGTAGCGGTCGCCACTGAGAAACTAATGGAGCTCAAACACAGAATGACAACAGAAGAAGAGTCTTACAGAAATTCAATATCGAGACTTTGTCACAATATTTAGCCACTTTTCAGGTCCCTCAAGTGACATTTTATTTTTTTCTATATTTGAGTATTTCAGTATTTTGCTGTTTTTGTCATAGATTATTAAATTACTTTATAACATTCATTTGTAGTTCTAAACATATTGAGAGTGTATTGTACTAATTTTTGTCTCACCAAGTTGAAATTTCTCTCTCCTACTTTAGTCTGGCTCACATTACCAAATATGCAAATTAGGCGATGACATCATGTAGTAACTTCTAGCGGCCACTAGCTAGAAGTTAGCTAGTGGCCGCTAACTAGCTAACTTCTGGAGCTATTCCCAACTAGCTCCAGAGTTGGGAATAGTGCAACGGTTCACATGCAAATGAAAGCTTCATCTTTTATTAGAAGGGATCAGATTTTAGAGAAACATCTAAAAACTGGAACATCTGAAGTTAACGAACCTCGGAGGTTCTACCGGTACGTAAATGTACACGCTTTGTATGTAGCTCCTCCCCTTGCAGTAATTATAACAACGGGGAAACTAAATCCATTGGGGAAAACAAAGGAATTGTCTCTTTGGCACATGTCTACCTTTTTGAGGAACTTAAAGAGGACAAAGCAGACAAAAGGTGCAAAAATCATTGTGTTGCTCTCACAAATGCTGCATTATAGCTTTGTTGTGTTGTCTCCAGCGCCACGGCCGTCTCTCCTGTTTCTCCTCTCCTTTCTCTGGAGCAAATTCATACAGTTCCTTTGTTTCTTGACATAAACCTGGATTTGCATTAGGGAGTGCATGTATGGGCTGTCTGAAGAGCAGTGGAGGCTCTTGGCAGGCCGGGCCGGCCGGCCGCTGTAGCTGCAGCATCAGGCGCCTCAGAGGCATGCAGCAGTATGGCTGGAGGAGCAGCAGGGTAGCGTAATTGTGCATTGTTCATCCACAGAACTGAGGCAGAGCATGTAATGAGCTGTAGCATTTTCACCCAGGCTGCCTAATGGGCTATGACCGAGTGTAGGCCTCTCGGAGCCCCCTCGCTCCCTCTGCCCTGTGTGGCCAGTGTGTCGGGGCCTCCGCCTTTCTTTTTTCCCATTCTCCCATTCTTCTCCTGCCCGATCAGCGTGAGCCATTCCTTCACCCTTGTTATCCCGCTCCTTTATCTCTGCTCTGTCTCCATTGTGCCCCCTGTCTCTGGAGATGGTGGGACCCCTGATGTGTTCAGTGTGTGGCTCCTTTTCTCATTCATGATGTCTGCAAACCTCTCAGCACTAGGTCTGATTCAGCCTGACATAAATCAGAATAGCTCATTGATGGAGCCCCGAATGCGGCGTGATTACATTAAAAACCCAAACACTGAATACAAATAAAAGTTCAGGGGAGAATTTGCTGATGTTAGTTGTAGAGGATTTGTTGCTGGAACTCGGCTCATTTTTCCATCAAAGACTGCTTTGCATTTTGATTATCTAGTTTTCCTGAAAGCAATTCAGGTGGGCCTGATTCACTCAGGTTTGTTTTCTTGGGATTAGGGCTTTTACAAAGTGCCGAGGCGTATTATTTACACCCATATCTAGTTTCCACAGAGGCGGGGAACCAATTCTTTGCTTAAGTAATACCGGGTCGAGTTGCAAAGACAAGAATGTGGGCTAGGCAATAGATTGCATATACTCCAGAGTGGGTGTAGAAGTAGAAAACACTACAAATGATATTAGTGATGATTGCCCTGCGGAGGGATTGATAACAGCCTTACCAATGTCTTTGTCTTCTCTGTAATCACAAAACAATTTGGGGTCTGTAGTTGTCCAGGGGACACCACTTCCTTACTTTCCTCTTTCATTCATGTTTTGACATACAAACACAGCCAAGAAAACCAATGAACTTGGCCTTTGAGTGTGTTTAATGTGTAGAGTGCATGGCATTCCCCAGAAACCTCCTGAGCCCCAGATTAGCTGAACCCAGTCCAGACTGGTGGGAGCTGGATGGTATCAGCGTGTCTGCACGTGTTTCAGAGAGGATTGCTCAAAATGTCTTTGCTTTAGTAACGCTGGCTGGCTCCACCTTTGCAGAAAGGTCTCCAATGGCAGAGTTCATGATGCTTTCTTCTCCATCGGGGGCATCAGAGGAGGCTGGAATGCTCCGACATGTTTGATGCATAAATGAGCCCTCCCCCAGTGTTGTGAACTACATGGTCACTGTATAAACACAAAATCTTACCAAGTATTTTTTGTCTTCTAGTGCAAATGTCTTAAAACACTTGAAATAACTTAAACGTAACTTTTTAGTAACATATAAAGGCTTGTTTAAAGTAAATTCTTCATTAATATGGATGAAAAAGTTGTACTTCCACACTGACAGATTATTTAACTTATAACAAGACATTTTTCCCATGTTATAAGTCAATTTATCTGCTAAAACAACAAGCTCTACCAACTGCACCACTGTGCAAACACAGAAACACAGCAATTGCAAAATGGTCAATATTACACTAATGTTGAAAAAACACAAAGTTTTGCACATAACGCAGCTACAGACACATAAACAATCTTCTGTTTACAAAGGTGAGCGTTTAACTTCAGAAAGTCTAAAACTATTTAAATGAAATAACTATAATATTAAAATTTAATATTTTCTCTTCATGTGAGCATTTCCTCAAGGAATGAGTTTCTGAAGTTTTACCAAAACAATTTTTTTGTTTAAACAATTAAAGTCTCACCAATAACATTCCTGTTACTTTGTCTCTGCAAAGATGGGATTTATTCTTTATTTAGTTTTCCTTATCCCTGTACTAGCAGCTTTATAATGAAAACACTTAAAATGAAAGTAGGATCAATCTTCTTATTTTTACAAAATGTCAAACAGTTTCTTTATATTCTAAGTACATATTTTCCTCTTTATGTATTTATTCCAGACAGAGATAATCCTTTTCTAGCTTTATTTTCTATCCGTTTTGAGCTAAAACTCTGTTAATTCTGTTTAAATGTTAATATATGGCTTCCCTCTTTTTGTTTGTCTGAGATAGGACAGCAGGCAAAATACCAGTGGTGCTGGGGGGCTGGTGGGAGGCCATGGGAGCAGTGTTCTGACTTTTCATTTGTTCACTACCCAGTAATGATTATTTTAGCCTCTAAGCCCCAGATTTGGCCTTGTTTTGCTGTGGGAAGCAGCATCAGCAGGGACAGAGCAGCCTTGCTCTCGCTGAGAAGCTTGTCTGCGGCTAAGCCGGTTGGCAACAGGAGTCAGGTGCACAACATGGAGGACAGTCCAGTCGCAGGAGGTCAGCAGGAGAGTGGCGGGGTTAGAGAGCGATGGTATGTGTGTGTGTGTGTGTGTGAGGGAGAGAGGATGGATCCGGGTTTAGCTACAGTTCCTTTGTGAAATCATGTGGTGGCTGAGTTTGAAGACGTTCTAATTATAGAGCTTCATCGCTCGCCTCGTATGTAGGGCTGGTAACAAGCCAGTTGCCAGCTTGCATGAGCAACTGCAGAAAGCTGACTTTTGGTTTAATTTGGAGGACTAGCTATAATCCAGACTAAATCCCCTAAAGATGAAGCCCCCCCTCCCCTCCCGTCCGTCTCCCTGCCCCTCCTCCCGCCGCGGTTGGATTATGGGAGTGTCTTTAAAAGGATAAGGACATGCTTATCGCTGCTTCCCTCAACACTGGTCTGGGTCCTCAGATGTGGGGGCGGACGGGCCATCATCGCTCTATGTGACCAGGGTGGTTATGAGTCAGAGAGATTAGGCGTCTGACAACTGTAGATCAATGATAATCACAGTTCACGGTTTTTTAAACCCAAACAGTCGCAAAAACATATGGATGGTAGCATATGCTTCAGCTCCCATCCAGTAAATTTGATCAGCAGGCTTCCTCTTAGTGAACAAAAACACATAAATTAGATGTTAGACAGCTTTTACTGAGTTGGGTTTGTGTAAGGTTTAATGATTTTCTGTTTTTTTATTGTTTGATAAAAAATGTGAACTTGATGCTGTTCTAATATAAGCAAATGTCTTAAAGTTGTAGGCTAACAGACGAAACAGCCTCAAAAACTGTTTAACTAGAATATTATTACTTTGTTCTTGTAATTTTATTTTTTTACATTTTATTTTGTCTTAGTAAAATAAAATTACTCATTCAAAACAGATGTTCCTCCTCTAAAGGAAATCTCATTCTCTGGGTTTTCTATAAGTGGTGCAGAAGTATGTTTATACGTTTTAGAACCGGCCCAAAGCATAAGCAAACTAAGCTGCTTGTCTAAGGCCTCCACACCAGCAGGGGGCCCCATGAGGGCTGGAATTGGCACAGAAATTACGTTTAAGACTGTCCGGATTTCTTTTTCCTTTTTTGGTATAATATACAATATAATAATTTTTCTGGTGAATTAATGTAATGGACTGTTTTTTTTAATGTATTAACTTTCTTACTATTTTATACTATATTATGTCAAAACTGTAAAGTATAAATATCAAAACATGGATGATAATCAGCTGCATCTAGTAAAGTAGAATGTCATTGAAAAGTTTAATTTATTTCAGTATTTCATTTTAAAACTGTTGTTTGTGCAGTTTTTCCATTCACTGAACTTTACATTTGGTTGCTTGTTGACATTATTTTCTTTTTAACATTATTTTACCATATCATTAGATAATATCTGAACTGCAATGAGTAACTGGACAGAAGCAATAAAATAGTTAAAGTGTTATTTCATCTACTAGACCAGGACTGATGGTTTTGAATGATTTTTTTTTTCTGAATTTATTTCCCACACATAAATAGTTTTAGAAATTTTGGCATATTTATTGGCTTTCCATTCAACCCAGATATATGTGGGGACGTTTTAGCTCTTTCGGCCAGATCTTGGTCCAAGAAAAAATCTGGCACATGCTTCTCCTGAAAACTTGCTCATTTTACACTTTTGTTTGTGCCAAACAGAAAAGAAATACCACATAATTAGCTACTTTAAAAATCTCTTATATTCCAGATGGCTGATCTTTTACTCTCTGGTGTTCCTCTTAACAGCTGATGGCAAGAGACGGCCTTTGTAGCAGTCAGAAATATGTCAAAAAATCCAAAAGCGGCATAATTTTGTCGAGGTAGAGTGAAATCAGCTGGCAAGCTTTGAGCTGTCAAGCTGCTTATGTGGCAGACAGATCAGTTTATATCATTCGGCGCTAAAGAAGTGTTGTTGGGAGTGCTGGGAGTTTGGGCAGGGCTGTTGTGTTGCAGCGCTGAGACCGATCGAGCTCACATATGTGTTGTTTGAGATGCTATATTTAAGTGTGAGGTTGTTACTTATCTCATCGGGGCGTGATGGCGGAGAGACGAGGGAGCAGAGCGAGCTCCTGGTGGACTCCGGGCTGCGAACCCGGAGCTCCCTGCGCACCAGCTATCTGGGAGTTGCAAAGAGAGAAGGAGAGAGCGAAGCCACATGGGAGACGGATAGAAATAGAAGCACCTCGACGTGCTTGCTTGTTTACCTTCATGTCAACGTTTTTGACTGAGCTCATTAACCCATGCACCTGGGTGGATCAGAGCATCTACCGCTTTCTGTCCTCCCTCTCTTCTCCTCCCTCCTTTTCTCCCCGTCTTTCAAAATTAATTGCAATGACGAAAGGTAGCCATAAACGTTTTTACGTCAGGCTAACAGATGCAACATACGGGGAAGTGGTAGGAGTTAAGGAGGGAAAGTAAGGGGGACGTGGGGGCTATCGCACCTCAAAAGCGGCGAATCGATTTTAGCTGATACCAGTTAACACATAAACCCTGTAGCACTTTCCTCAAATCTAATCACGGATCCATTTAAACTGTGTTAGCTGGGAGTCCGCTTGCTGCTCAGATGGGTTCTCACTTTCTAATATTTTTGAGAGCATTGGTAAAAAACACGAGGCGAGTGCAGCAGAGGTAAAGCAGCGAATAGGAAGGGGCCGCCTCCCATTACCCATGCAGCCCGCATCCTTGCTAAATTGTTTTGCATGACCTTTGCTACAGTAGCTCTAATTATTACCATCACACAGGCCCTGTAAGGCACACAGCTAATTATACCGGATTTATCTGAAGGGACGTCGGTGCCATTCTTCATAGGCATGTCTTGGCTACCGTCATTCCGGGTGATCTAAACCAGGAATAAGGTTAATTTGGATAATACAGTAATTGTAATTAGAGTCACAATAATTACAAGCGTACTTTAATAGCAGCGAAGACAAGTCCATTAGTAACAGGGATCCTAATGGACTTGTTGCACATATGCGATACCTTATGTAATTGAGAAGAATGGTATTGCCAAAAAGCAGCGAGGTTGAGCAATAACGCTGCGTAACGTGCTTGATGGCCTTATTACGGAGCCAGATTGTTTCTGTTTCCTCCCTGTTGCTCACAATTGGTGCCTGACATCAGCAACTGAGAGATGTTCAAAGGCACAGAGGGATTATCCGTTAATGTAGGTAGCAACACCTTTTGTCGCCACGTCTCCTGAAAAGTTGCAACTAGAGGAAGCAATATTTTTTTCAAAGCTGCCACATGAATGGAGAGGGGCAGTTGGAGCCGTCTTTTGGCTGGCGGGCAACTCGTGTAATGAGCCTAAGAGGGTTCCAATTATTCCACTTGCGATCAAAACGGAAACAGAGATTACTTCTCTTGCCTCTTTTTTTTCTTCTGTCTTTGACATTTTACACACTAACATCTTTTGATAGCGGCTGGGGGAGGAAGAGGAGAGGGAACGACTGCCAGTGAGAGCCTGATTGTCTTCAACAGGCTCCAACGGCGCAGACCTTTCTGGAAGTGACAAGCCGATGCTTTTGCACACATTTTGTTTGAATTTTTTTTATAATCAAACTACTTTTTCCTGTCCATAAAGGGTTTACTCAAGATTTCAAAAAGTCTCTTAGTTTTAAGTTTTAAAAAGTATTGACAATATCCAAGTTTTCTATAATGGGTCTTAACTTTCATTTTGTTCATCCACTGACTTTTTTCTGCTTTTACTTGTTTTTTAGAATAAATCACTGGCATTGTGTTGAACCAGATCTTAGGGAATTCATCTGTTGTTACTTCGCAGCAGCAAAGATCAGGAGGATTTTATCACTCAAAGCCGTTTCTCCCAAACCTGGTGAAGAAATCTGCTCATGAAACTGGATTTTTCTTGTTTGTTTGGATAATTAAAATGTTCTTACAGCTGTCCTCCAGCTCCTTATGGGAGAGGATATTTTTAATGAGGTCTGGCTTTAAACACTTGCATTACGTTAGCAGGTTGCCACCTGTTGTCACCATTGCAATGGCCACTTAGGAGGCTGCTGTGTAAAGGAAGTTAAAGTTAGATAACTGATCTGTAAAAGCAACTGGTTTACCTTCCAGATAAAAAAATAAAAACATACAACGGCTTAAAGAAATTGTTTCATCTGACAGGAGAGTTAATGGGACACAAATCTGATGTTTTTTGAGAAGTAAGGAGAAAGAAATCTTTCATTTACAGTTTGTTATGAGAGTTGTTGAGGTTAGAAAAACCATGTGACAGATTCCTCCGATTAAATGAGACAGATGGAGCTAAATGCAGAACAAAACTGAAAGAAAATATTTTTGAGGCTGCAAAAGACTTGAAACTGGAGCAGAGGTATAGAGCTACAAAAAATGATTGTGATCAATACATATTCATGTGTTAGAATGGCCTAGTCAAAGCCACACCAAATTCTTACAGAGAACTTGAAAGTCGATGCAGAAGCTCTCCGTCTGATCTGACTGAGCGTGAACTGTTTAGCAGAAGAAAGGGGGGGAATGTCAGTGTCTAAACAAACCGTAAACAACTTCCAGCTGTTGTTATAGGCGAGACTGAAATGCAACAAATTTATATTTTTCCTTCCACTTTTACAGTTATTCAATATTTGTGTTGATTTTCACATGAAATCTCCATAAATTACATTCAAATGAGGGGCTGAAAATATGGAAAAACTCAAAGGTTTTGGGACACTTTGCATGTTGTTAAAGTTACAAATTAAAGTATAAGCTACTCACAAGACTGAAATAATCTTAAAAGTATTACGTTTTACCAGCTAGAACTTGTAGAAAACAGAGAAAAAGGATGTGTTGGTTTCTTACTAACAGCTTAAATTATGTTCTTCAAAGCAACAAAAGGAAGGTTAAATAATCAATTGGTAGTATTTCTTTTTTTTTTTCCCTGCACCTTTACCAGATTACTAGTAGAAGCACATTTGATGCCTTGGGGTAACTAAAAGGATTTCTCCCTTGTAAGACATCAAGCTGTATCAGACTTAAATGATGAAAAAGCAGAAGACAAATAATATGTAGCACAGCTCTGAGACAAAGAGAACACCAGCAATCTGCATCTGCACAGATAAACATCCACCCCTAAGATATGTTCTTAGTAGATAACAGCTTAGTCTGAGTGTTTGCAGCACACAAGCAGACTAGTACACAAAGGCTTTGATAAGCACCAGAAATTACTACATGTTGTTTACGGAGGCAGAACAAAAGCATTCCGGGTTTTCATTTCAAGAAATCAAGCCATGGATAGGTGGATGCAGGATCTAAAACGCATGTCAATTGGATGGATTTGACTCTATAATATGGTCGTAATTAGACAGAAGCAGGATATCGGCTCGCGTGTTTGTTTGTGTGAAAATGAGAAGCAACGTGGCCAGGATTTGAGCGCGCGGTGCGTCGCCTTCCCCTGTGGATCCACTGCAGGGGTGCGAGTTAGAGATCCGCCGTCTGTTGCTGTTTTCCGTGACCCCGTGCATTTCCCCCCGCAGTGAAAAACGGTGTTTGCCCCCAAAGACAACCCTGGTACAAATTAAATTAAATGAAGTCTGTGCATAATCCCTGTGTGTTTCAGCTGCTGAATCCCCCCCACCCTTTCTCACGAACTTGTGCATCTGGACCCGTATCCGCTGGCCGAGCTCTCAAGCTGCCAGACTCCCAGTCCCTGATGGAGGCAGCAGCCGGCTCCCCCTCAGACTCATGGCCCTGCTGCGACTTTATGTGTGTTTGTGAATGTGAATGAGTGTTTCACTGTAGATTCAAATCACAGAACTTATTCCCTTTCATATTCTCTGGCTGTGCACAAATGCATTTCTTTAAAAATAGTTTTATTTTTGTTTATGTAAGGGTATGATGTTAGAGTATTTGTTTTAAGGTTTTTCTTTTTGTTTTTTGCAGTATACTACACATGATATGTTTAGATCTCTCACCAGAAACAAGATACTGCCGAATCAAAAAGCGTCAGCTGTCGTTTTGTTCTAACTGTGCCCTTACTGCAGTCTGTCGCGGTCCTGCTAATAAGCCGGATTTACAGATGTGGCGGAGATCTGCATGCAGCTAATGCTCTGCTGTCAATCCCCACACTGACAGCAGCCTAAAAGGACCATCCTAAATATCACAACCAGATGTGCTCAAACATGAAGCACCAACAAACAGGATAGAGAGGAAAGGGGAGGCAGAAGAAGAATGGGTGGAGGGAAACATGCCTTAGGAAAGTATTCACACACCTTAGGGGCTGACATGGTTTTTTATTTGATTGACTCACATGGGGTCAATCAATGTAGCAGCTTTACATTGAAGTTTTTGTTGTAAATTAACTCAGGCTTGGTCAGATTGGATAAAGAGCATCTGTGAACGTCAGTTTTTAAGTTCAAGTTGGATTTAGGAGTTCTGAACTTTGACCGGGCCATTATTGCGTATACAATTAATTCAAACAGTAGAATTACGTTCTGATTATCTTTCAAGTTCTACGAAGAACTAGCAATGAGCCCTTCGTTTTATTCAGGAAAGCATGTAAAACATGCCGGACTTGACCCCAGAGGACACCAATAATCTAAACAATTTTATTGTAGCTCTGGCTGTAAGTTTTGGGTTGTTTGGATGAAAGTCTGTTGCAGTCTTTTGACAGGATTTCTTTCATTCTTGTCCTTTATTTAGTTTCATCAATCTTCCCATCAACTCTGACCGGCTTAACTTTCCCGGCTGGAGAAAAGCATTACCATAGCATCATACTTCCACTGCCATGCTTCAACAGAGATTTTCAGGGCGATGGGGCTCCATGACAGTAATCTTCTTTTTTTTTTACATGTAGGCTCAAATCTTCTTCCATGTTGTTTATCGAGACTACATCACATACATCTGTTTTTTAATTAACCAATTGTTTACACTGGGTTTAAATTGGGTTTGGTGAATACATAAGCAAATGTTTAAACCATGTTTTATGTTCACAATGCATGCTATTTTGTGTTGGCTTATCACATAAATCCCAGTAAAACACATTGCAGCTTGTTGTCGTAACGTGACAAAACTTTCAGTTGATAGCAGCTGTTTCCATATCCATTGTGCTTAGGGGCAAGCATGGAAGGAATCCCTTGTTATGAGCCTGAGTCGAAGTTTGTATGTTTGTGTGCAGGTGTGTGGTCACAGTTTGTGCATTTATGTGTGTGAGAGATCCTAGCACCTGCACACATGCCCTTTGAAAAGCTCCATCACCCCCCCATCCAGTCAACATTCAGTGTAAACACGGTTTGTTTGAGCGAGTGGCCTGGGGTTGCTAGATTAATGAGCGCTGATGAAGTTCCACTCGTATCCTAGGTGCTGCCTCCCTGTTTGCTGGAGTGGCTGTGATGTGGTAGTGTGTCTGGAGGCGGTGACTCATTCCCTTTACCCAGTGTCAGATTAAGGCATGTCAATAAACAGACCCACTCAATCCATCTCCGAGTGACTGCATCCGCTCACAGAGCCTCCCAGTCTGTAATGAGCTGCTGCAAATCTCCATCAAACTAAAATGTCTGGAAAGATGCCTTGTCACAGTGAGCAAGAGAAAGAAAAGACAGGGAGGGAGGGCAGGGGAGACAGGGAGACTACAGCTGCGCCGATGTGAGTGGCAGCCACCTTTAAGCTGCCGAGAGAAATTCCTGCACTCCTTTCTCCACGCCGCAGAAGACGAGTCGATTCGGGTTTCTAATTTCTGTCGTCCTCGCCGAGTTTATTAAAAATGTGCTCTTTGCTTACTGATTTCCAAAGTGAGTGAAAGAAGTGCTGTTTATTCAGTCGCTGCTCTCGCGTAAGCATTTAAGAGAAATGTGTTTACATAATCTGGAGTGTTTCTGAGTGTTTATTTTTAAGGCCCGGCCCAGGGGAGGCGGGAAGAACCTTTGGGAATATTTTCTGCTCTACTTTAACATCCCCTTCAACACTGTGGCTGATATAGGCCACAACGCAAAGGATAAATTGCTATCTAGTGATTCTTTGAGGAAAGAAAGAAATTAAATGACTGCTAAGAATATGTTTGTAATGCCTATTCCTATGGGGAAACGGAAAACACAAAATCTACCTGGATTAGACTGGCTCCTTAATGTTTCCGAAGTCTGTTCAAAAAAATTACCACCTAGCTCTCATGTGGCGCCATATATGCACATTAACGGATTTTAGGATGAGAGGAGTGTGCAAACTTTTGAGTCTGACATCCAAATTAAAGAAAATCCCTCAAGACTTGCCTGGAGGGGAAGTTCCCTGCTATTTGAATTTGATTGGGCTCCCCAGGCTTTTAGAAAAGTAAGCCGATTTCTTTTAGGAAACAGCGCAGATAGTCGCTTTCTTCCCTCCCTGCTTTTCTCTCTGTTGAACCATGAATTATAATGATGCGATGGAGCAGAAGTTTTCTGGATCTGAGAGCGAATGCAGCCCTGACCACTGAACAGGTGTTAAGTGAAACTCTATCCCCTCAGATTGAAGCAGTACACTCCTATTCACTCTAATGGATACTGTAACTCCATCTAAACGGCTTAAAAGCACCAGCCTTGTGTCGACACAAAAAGGCAAAACAAAACACCGGTGTTATGTGAATTACAAGGAGGAAGTGGGGTTTTATCCTTCAAATGAAATCTTGGAACCAAACAACAAAGGTAGAAAGACCAGATTTGGGTATAAAACATTCATATCCTGTTTGGCGGCATAAATAAATCAGAAGATTTTAATAGTACAATTTCAGTCTCCTTAAATTACCTCTGAACCTGATTTTTCTTAAATTTCCACCTCTTCCAAACAAACGTCTCCACCGATATACCACAGTCTGCTGATCCGAAAAAAAGTAATTGAAGAAAATTTTAGGATTTAATCACTCTGACCTTAAGAATTTCTTTATAGTATTAATTTCTTAAGTTTATTGTTTTTATATTCATGGATTTTGCCATGCATTGTGACATGTTGAAAACCACGTTTCATGTTGTTTGATGTGAGGAAATAAAGAAGATCATCGGTGATGTACTTCAGTGCATCTGCTTTGGGATCAAGGGTGTGAAATCCACAGAGTTCTGCTGCATCAGAACTGGGTCCGTTACTTTCGTCATAATAAATTAAGGATAAACTGACCACCTTTTATATTTCAATTCTCTATGAATTCCCCAAAGAAGTCAGACAATTAATAAGTGACATCTTTGGTTTCAGTTGGTGTGTGGTGTTTATTGCATGTGAGAAAAAACCCAACCTGTAGCTGCGTGACTTCTCTGGTGATCAAATTGTGTTACAAAAGACGTGCAATAAAAGGCATTGCACCTTCCAAACAATAGACGGTTATTTTTAGGTGCTACTAATTGAGCAAAAAATGTTTTTCTGCTCATTTATGTATTCCCAGAAACACAGCAGATCGATTAACAGATAGTATCATTTCTTTATTTCTAGGAAAACAACAGAGCTGCAATAAATGCAATAAAAACTAAATAAACATCAGTCGATGTGTTAGTGTGCAGGTCTGATTTGTTTGTTCATGGTCTAATTTTCTGGCATTTAGTTTTTAAGTGATTTCTGGCTAGAAAACCTTTGGATTTGATTTCTTTAAATCTTAAAAAAAAAAAAAAAAGGTTTACTGAGGCACAATTGGTTTCAGGGTTTGCCAACTCAAAATCGACTCACCCTGCCTGGGAATGTATAATTTGCACCCTGAACGCAACCAACAGTTTGAAACACGTTGGGGCCCAAGCGGTGATTCCCCGCTAAGACAGTCGCTCCAACTTTAAGCCTTTTCAGCGTCAGTCGTCTCTGCTGGAATGCAGACGTCTGCAAATGGGTGCTATTATTTAAAATCTTTTCATCATTCTGAGAGGGAGGGAAATAGCTTTGACGTTGAGCTGCTCATGAATAATGAATGCTGTTTCTATCAATGTATGTATAATTAATCACATCTCCTACTAACTGGACTTCTGTGGAGCCTGTGGTCCTGAGAGATGTGGAGACTGGTCTGCACTTTTTGTCTGTGCTCCGTGGTTGAAAGCCAGTCGAGTGATATGCAGATTTGAATGTGGGTGGTTGATGCACAGGTGGTGCAAAAACAACAGCATCATGGAACAGTGGCTGATTGTTTCTGGTCTGAATGGGAAAATATTTCCTCCGTTTTCACGGGCGAAGGCGTGAAAAAACGAGGAGGAAACGCAAGCAGGAAGTGCCGTTGTGTTTCAAGCTTCATTGTTTTGTTAAAAGCCTGTTATTTAGCATGACCACACAATGCTGAACACTGGTGGTCAGGGCCATGTGTGACCTCACGAGCGCGCTCGGCAGTTTTTTTGTCATCAACTCGTAAACAGTGCAGCACAAGCAACGGCGAAGCGACAAAATGTTTTTAAAACCCCTCCACAGAATCACTCACTTCTGTGGCGTGATTGATTTCCCAATGAGCGACTGGGTTTGGGGTGAACTTATGTGTGATGAAGTGAAATGATGCAGAGAATGTGGCAGGTTATTCGTCACACGTGTACCCTTCTGTCACAATTGATTGTGTATAATTTGAGTTTGCAGGGAAGGCAGTTGATATTAAATGGTAACAACTCTCTGTATTCATCATGCTGGGCCTCTTTGAGAAGGCAGAAATAGAAAATGTAATCCCATCCACAGCCATAGCTGCGCCTCAGGCACTCTTTCACCCTTTTTACCACTGATCCTCCCTCTGGGGCTCTGCCCTCTCTAAAGGAAGAGGGAAATCTATAATCTAGCAGATGGCAGAGGTCTATGAGAAATCTTATAATCAAGTTGAAGGTGTTGTTGTTGGTCACCAAAGGGGAGGGAGCAAAAGGTCTGCGATAGCCGAGGAGCATTCCTCCTCTCTCGGAAGGTGAGCAAAGCGCAGGTCCGCCGCGAACAGGTGCATCCATCATCTGCGTCTTGTCCGTGGGTGTCAGGCCGCCTGAATTGGAGCTGCTTAGAGGCACGGCTGGGTGCAGACCCAGAGGCGGGGACGTCAGGCGCCAGCACAGACTTGTGAGTCAGGGATTGTTGGAGTGGTGCTTTTGTTCCAAATAGGAAACAGAGAGAGTGTGTGTGTGTGTGCAGGAACGCTGATGTGCAGGAGGCTCAAAGTGAAGCATTTCTTTTCACAGACACTGTGTAGGGAATCAAAACGTTACCTGCAAGTCCAAGCGCTCACAATGTAGCCTCGATGTGTGCTGCAGAACTACATGAAAAGAGCAAATGCTTGTATGGAATATTCCCTTCTTGCACGAGGCAGGAGCTGCTAGGAGATTCTCACAGCTTTATAACCTTGAGTTTAAGCAGCTTTAGCAAAGCAGAAAATATCACAAATAATCCTAATTGCAGCAATGTGTGCCAAAGGATTGATTGTTGAATATTGTATTCCAGATAAAAGAAATAAAATACAAGTTTTGGTTTTGATTAAAGAAAATAAAACCAAACGCTTCACAGATTAGAGCAACAGTTGTTACCTACTTTTCCTCCCATTTTGGTACAAAGAGTTAAGCAAAAAGTCAACTTGTATGAAACTCTGTAATATCTTTCATAAAAATGTTGATTTTTATCTGATTATTGTGACTGTTTTCCCATGCGCCTACTTTTTTTTTATTATTATCATTTTGCACTAGGATATCCACAACTCAAGGGACTGACTGATGGGGCATTACATGTAATATTTCCTTCCTGGGCGGAGACACAACCTAGTGCTGCTTAAATACAAAAAGTAGCAGACAAATTTCATCTGACAGTCTTAATAGATTCAGTCTCGTCTGTTGTTCTGTATGTTTAAAGCCTGCGTTTCAGCGTGGCAGCGAGAACATTAGTTTTTCCACAAACAGCATGGCTGGATGTTCTTTGTCAGCTAAATTGATGACATTAAAGAGTTGCATCCGTGGCAGACAGACATGAGGGAATCAGTTTTTCTTCCATATGTGCTCAGTGTTTCTACCCCTCCACTCCCTCCTCTCTTGATCTATTAAATGCAATTTGTCTCAAATGTTAACTTTAAAGGATTTATTGTTCCCTTTGCGGTTGTGGCGGGGTCAAAACTTTGTAAATAGATAAATGTCAATCCGTTTGGTGTTTTGTTTCCATTTTTAAAATGGAGAAGAAAAAGTGTTTCTTAGTTTGCTTTCTGGTTTAAATCTGGCTTTCAATCAGCTTTGATGGTGCAAAGAGTCAACCAGCTGTGTCACATTTTTTTCCCTCCCTTTCCTCTCCTATCGGTGTGACATCTGCTGAACTTGTCGGGTGTTTACTGGTGTAACAACTGGTGTCTTCACCCCTGCTGCCGCCCTCCCCCTTCACGCTGATGCTCCCGCCCGAGCCCCCATACGATGAATACACTTGCATCCAGACTGCCGAAGCAATTGTCACGCTGAGAGGAAGGCAAATCAAATCTTATGGCAGAAACTAGGCGAGGAGATTGCTTTTCCTCTCAGTCGCAGGGAAGCGAGTCCAGCGCTCCCTCTGGTTCTGATGGAGGGAAAGAAGAGACGGCTGAAAAGTGGAAAGCTGCTGCGTTACGCCGACGTTCCTGTTGGGCAGGTTGTACCCATTCGCCCTCCTCCCCTCCAATCTCTTTCCACTTCTTCCTTCCACTCGCCCTGACACTACCCATCAGTCACTGGGTGACACCGGGGACTACATCCCTGCCTCCAGTTGTTTGGATGAAACGGAACAATAATTAGAGGGATAGAGTGACTCTGGCCGCTGAACTGGGGCCGCTCAGATCACAACAACACATTGTCCAACCTGATTAAGCGGCCATTTGTGGCATCCGCGCTGCAGTTAAAGAGTCCGTGATCGCCTTGCGTGAAACTTGACCTCCCTGACATTGACATGTCCTCCAGTTTGAGGTCGGTCAGAAATGTGGGGGAGGACGTTGCATTTCTTTACAGGAAGCCCTGACTAATGCGTCTGAATCTTCCTCAGAATAGGCCCTCTTGACTGACTCATCGGTGCCTAAGGTTATGCCTCTCATGATGATTTATTGTTTATTTCCCTATGACAATTTAATAAACAGAGGAAAATAGGCCACATTCTTTGATTAATGGGGAACTGCAGTTTGGAGGAATAGTTGAAGTGGAAGTAATGGAGCTTCCTCAATGCACCAATTGCCAGGGTTCAGACGCCAGGCTGGATTAGTATTGACTTCATGCGTTTTCCAGGTCTGGATAAGTATGACAAAGAAAATAGAAAAATATTTTTCCATTCTTCATTCCCTAATTGATTACATACATTTGTCTTTCTATGCTTTTTTCTTTCCCTCTTCTTTCTTTCCTCTTTTAATTTTTTTCATTACTCTCTTCTTTGTTGTTCCCTCTTTCCTTTGTCTCTTTCTGTTTTTCTTCCTTCTTTTCCATCTTCATCATTTTGTCTTTCATCTTTCCCCTTTCCTTTTATTCTTTGCTTCCTACTTTCTTTACATCTTTCCTTTTTAGTCCTTTTTATTTTCTATCCGTCCTTTGTTTCATTACATCCTTTCTTCTGCAGTTTCATTTTCCCGTCTTTCACCCATTCTTCCTTATTGTCTTTCTATTTGGTCATTTTTTATTCATACCCTTCCAACCTGGTCTTGTTTCCTTTCCTCTCTTTCTCCTTCCCTTCTCTCCTTCCTTCTTTTTTGATGATCTTCTTTTTCTTATTTCTATCCTTTTTGTTATTCTTTCATTCTTGCTATTCCTTTTGTCTTTCCATCCTTTTATTTTTTTGGTGTTTCATTTTATCCTTTCTTTCTTTCTTTTTCTCTTTCTTTCTTCCCTTCTTTATTATTATTTCTTCTTTTCTTTCTTTTGTTCCTGTTTCCTTTAGCCTTCCATTTTATACTATCTTCAGTCTTTCTCTGTTCCCTTCCTCTCTTTTTTTCCTTCTTTTCCTCCCAATTTCCTGAGAACTCTGTTGATTTGGGTCAGGAACGGTTCAGGATTTGGACGTGAAGAACCTGCTGGAACCCTTCAGTCGTGTTGTGGAAAGTGGAGCCCCATTTCAGGACAGGGACAGGTTGTGAGTTTGGGGGGTTGAGTGGGTGTGTGGGTGTTGAGTGGGGGGGGTTTCCGCCGTCCTCTGCGGGCCGTTCGCACCCAAAACATGCCAACCAAACTAATTACAGCCTCCCGCCTGAGTGACATTCACAAGATATTTTCTATCTGGTCTTTTAAATGAAGTTTTCCTCTTGTTACTCATGCCTTGCATTTTCATTAGTCTCTCAGTGGATGTGCAGCCACTGTGGCAGATGAGGCAGTTTAATTTTTGTGTACTGGGATCAAAGCGCCACGCAAGTGCGACACAAAACATTATGCATAAACTACACAGTGCATAATTTCTGTATTATACAAACTTGAGTCATTGTATACTGTGATACCCATTCATGCCTCTGCCATGGGATACATGTTTAATAAACCTTCCCATACAGGTGCATTTGAAAAATTTACCTTTGTTTATGAATTAATTAAAGGAGAATTTGACTTGCATTATTCTGCCACTACTGTTAACTTTGATATGTAATGGAGTCAAGCCGAATGGGAGCAGGAGGAGTCAGGGGTAATACAAATGAACAAACACTGTGTGCCCCAGATTATTCGATACTACTGAAATGTTAATTACATTCCTTCTCATATTTTATCCACTACACTAATGACTTAAAGTTTAATTAGGGGTAAACGGTAAAAGGAGAAGGAATTTCAATATGATGCATCATTATTAAGTAAACATCCTGAGCCTGTGTTAGCTTGTCTTGTGATTTCTCAAAATTTGGTGGACTTTGAAAGATAGACACACCTCAGAAGCTCAAGTTTTCCAAAATGGCCCCAATCCAAATCAGCCAATCACATGGCAGCAACTCACATTTAGGCTTAGATGTGGTGAAGGCGACTTGCTGATGTTCCAAACAAGCATCAGAATGGGAAATAAAGGAGATTTAGCGGGCTTTAAATATGGCATGGTTGTTGATGCCATACGGACTGGTCTGAATATTTCAGAAACCGCTGATCTAAAGGGATTTTCACACAAAACCAGTTCTTGGGTCTACAGAGAAATGTTTGAATAAGAGAAAAGATCCGCAAAGCGGCAATTGTGTGGACAAAATGCTTTGTTAGAGGAGGATGGACAGACTGACTGATATGAAGGGTTGAAGCCACACCAGGTAGTATATGTGCTAAATAAAACATTTGGCTCTGGACTGCTGATTGGTTAAGATCAGGGCTAATGCTAATAGCCAAGCAGAATTGGTGTTCATATTGTTGAAAAGGCAACAAATGACTAGATTTGGCTTGAATTGGTCAAAATCTGACTTCACCTACTAAGGTTCAGCTTTCTGCTTGTGCATTTATTTTTTTTAAATGACATTTATCTTGGCTGGAACCTAGTAGCAATCTAAATAGTCAAAGTGTTGAAGCCAGTTACCTTCAAACAAGGTCAGCGTTTGCACAGTCATACTCCATTTCAGTCCAAATGTGTTTTGTCAATGCATATGACAGCTGCACAGGCCCACTGCTGCCTCAACAGCAGGCCTGCGTCAAATAGTTGGTCCACTTGATGATCAGCAACTGTGCTCCAGCGGCTACATTAACCTCTCTTAACATTAGGAAAGAGGATTTTCTTCTTTCAGCAAGGCTTTGATGCCAGTACGCTACACTTTCCTCGGAAATCAGCCGTTGACTCTGGCTTTATCAGGATACAGTGTCTCCTCTGTGGAATTTTAAGTGAAGACTGTTTTCTTTCTGCAGAAACTCCTGCTTCGTGTCCAACTTTGTCTGGGGAGTCATATCTTGGCCTGGTGCAGAACGGGGAAATTCCTCGGAGAGGTCTTTGATTTGCCACTGCTCTCTGGCGTCTCACCTAGAGTCAGTAGATGTTTGGCAGATGTGGAGGGGCTACCTGCACAAAAGTACTCTTATTCCTTTTGTCATAGATTCTACTAACTGAATAAATGTGGAAAAAATTTACCAAAGGATACATTTTAACTTTGTTCTTTAATATGGGTCAGAGATCTATTGAATGCATATTCTGAAAGCCTTTTCATCGTGCAATCGCGGAGTTAAGATTCCCCCGGTACACTCTTAAGTTCATCTATTGCTCTTATAGCTATTTATTTATTTAATATTTCAACATTAATGTCTTCTCCAACATGGGAAAAGCAGGGCGTTCAGAGAGAGAGAGAGAGAGAGAGAGAGATAAGGAGTACCTTTCTGTTTCTTCTCCTATCTGCATGATAGTCTGTCTTCCCTTATGACTCCATTTTAAAGACAGTGGGCTGACCGGCAGGGTGGGGAGGGAGCATGGGATCGAGAGCGGGGAGGGCAAAGAGGAGAAGAGCGGCTGCGCTCGCTGCAGCACTCTCCTCTGCTGCTCTCAGCTCTCAGTCAGTCTCTCTATGTATGTGCTTTGAAAGAGAATAGGAATCAGCCCTTTGAAAGCCGAGGCTGCTCACCAGGGCCTTTGTGTAAAATAACATTTCTACTGAAAGCCAATTACTGCTAACATTATTTTGGTTGCTTCCATTATTAAAAGTACCTCTCTCTGTTGCCCCCACCATCCTTCCCTCCCTCCTTCCCTCCCTCTTCATCACTCTCTTGCAGACGGAGAATTATTCCATTGATTCCAGTTATGTGAACAGCAGAGCCCACCTCATTAAAAGGTATGTCTTGATTAGGAATTGTTACCAGCACCTCATTACCATTGTTATCTGTAATTGTTTTATCTTAATGAGAGCACCAGTTGGTGCAGCTTGCATGTGTACCTGCATGTTTTTTTGCTTTTTTGCTCAGTGTAATTGAAAAGGGGAGGATGAGATATTGGGATAAATAATGTTACTCTGTGAAGCATTTAGGTGAAACAAATGTTTAAAAAGGATGTTCAGATTGTTCACTATAAGAAAGATAGTTTCTTGTTTTAGAATAAACTACTTCCACCTCTCTGATTTTACTTATCAATAGGACATGAGGGTTATTTTCCATCTGCTTATGGCTCACTGCAGGAAAGTCCAAATCTGCTTTTATAATCAAAAAATCCACAAAACATGTGAGGAATTAATTCACATTTGTTTCCAGCTTACAAGCACAAGAAATGACAGTTTATTCCTAAATTTAACATTTAACATGGAAGATAAAGTTGATTAACTTAATTACTTATTTTGCCTCAATAAATAAAAAGCATTTGAACACATTGTTACAGAAATACAAAAACTGTAGCAGGAACCTGTAAAATGAAAACATTTGAGGTAAAACTTGAACTATCAGGGTTCCTATGCAACCTGGTTTTAATGTTTTCCTGGATAAGTAAGAACAAGTAAAATAACAATTTTTCTGCTCTTCCTTTTGAGCGCACTCTCTTTTCTACTTCATCAAATTAGAGGGCTTCCTTTTAAATAGCTCATTATTAGCTCTGACTTTAACTGCATTGTTTCATTCTCAGTAGTAGGTTGCTTTGGATAAAAGCATCTCCCAAATGCAGAAATATAAACATGCTGTGTTCTTTCTTATTTTTGTTTCTGAATCTTCCTTCCTTCTGTTTTTATTCCAATACTTGTATTCTTTGTTCTTTCTTTCTTTTTGTCCCTTGTTTATGTCCTTTCTCCATTTCTTTCTCATGTTCCTCTTTCTATTTTTTTTATTTTGTTTTACCTTAATTTTATCTGTCCTTCCTACATTGTGTCCTTTCTCCTTTCCTTGTTTCTGCCCTTCTTTTGGTCCCTCCATTATTTTCTTCCTTATATTTTTAATTCTCCAGTTTTTTACTGGGTTTTTTTGCCCATATGCAAACCCTGCCCACTGTACACATATCTGCCATAAGTTCATTGTGAATGTTTTAGTTTTATTTATTATTTAAAATTACTACAAAGGACTGGAAAGTTGAGTCTGGAGCAATGTTTAATTTTAGCATGAAAAATTTGCAGGAACCCTGCAGAGTCTGCCTTCAATAAGCTGCCTAATCCCAGAGGCATAGGAAACCCATTTTATTTATTTCCAAGTAATTAAAATGAAAATTTCCTCCCCAAAATTCAGCTTAGTTAACACGTTCCATAAGCTTAGAAAAATCATCTATTTATGGTATTAACGTGTACAATTTCAAAAGTTCAAATGAGAAATAACCTACATTTAATGAGATTATTTATGGTTTTTATGCTATGTGCACTCTTTGGATGTGAAGTGATATTTCACACTACATCTCATCATTATTATATGGCTAACAATGTTGTTGTTTTTGCTCTAACTCAATATTTTACCCCCTATGGAAATTTCTGGACAGTCTTCCTGTGTTTTACTAATCTGCTGTAATGTTTTTCACCTCTAACACACACAGCTTTAGATTTATTTCTCAAAGCATGTCTGATTTGGCACATATCGTTCCAAAATATCTCTTGTAAATTCACATCTTGCTCTGCTGAGGATCTTGACTGGGGAGATGCAGACCAGCGTTAGCCCCCTCTACGCCCTGGAGATAATTCGCCTCTGAACATGTTCTCTTTGCAGCTTCCACTAATTACGTGTGGACAAAAAAAAAAAAAAAAAAAAAATCAAAGGAAGGCTTGTTCTGCTGTTTGATAATTTAAGTACTTTGAGCGTCGTAATTATTAATGATTAGTGCTGCCCTCAGGTCTCTCTCAGATGGAGGGAGAGCTGGGTCTCGACCGAACGGGCCGCATCGCGTAGAGGGAGACAGGCAGAGGCACCGACCCCGACACGATTACAGTTCCTGCTTTTCTTCTCCGTGTTCAGATTACAGACTTTTCCAGACTCAACTTTCCAGAGGATCTCGGTCCTTAACATTGATTTTTAAGATGTAAAATAGTAATAGTAAATTCACCATGAATATTTGATAGATATTTCCACAGTCTGCAGGCTCTAAGCATTCAGAAAATCAGAAGGAAAGAGAAAAGAGGGGATACAAAGAAATAAGGATTTTTGGAAGACAGAAATGAAGGAAATAAGGGTACATGAAAGGAAACAAGGAGGATGCAAGGAAGTGAAGAAAGGAAGGAAAGAAGGAAGGAAGGAAAAAAATGGGATAGGTGTAAAAAAGAAGGAATGGAAAGAAGAGGATACAAGTAAGGAAAGAAAGGAAGGAAGGAAACAAAGGAGACACAAGTAAGAAAATAAGGAAAAGAAGGAAGGAAAAAAGAGGAGAGAAACAAGGTAAGAGAGAATAGAAACAAAAAGGATACAAGTAACGAAAGGAAGGAAGGACAGAAGGAAAAAATTAGAAAAGGAATGAAGGAGAGAAGAAAAAACCACAAGGAAGAAAATAAGACAGAAAACAAAGCCTTCTGTGTTTTGTGTTGTGTAGGAAACCTGTTTAGGAAAAATGTTTAGCAGACACTTTGTTAAAAAAAAACCCTAAGATTTATTAGATTAAATCCACAAAGCACCAAATTCTTCCACATTCTAACTTTCTCAGATTCCAGACTTTCACAAAAACTAAAGCAGCACCTCAACACTATTTAAAAGTTTTCTCTGGAGGTGTTCAAGGCAACACTTTCATGAATAATATACACTTGAGGTCTCCTTGTGTGAAGAATCAAAGAATAAATGTTTTCTTTGTGCATTGTTGTTCAGCCCACTTGATGCGGGATACTTGATAGGGCTGCAGGAATTCAGCGTCACGGTTTTGAAGGGGGTCATAGTGAAGTTCCTCGTACCTCTGGAGGGTTTCTAACTCTTCTTGCTGCAGCTCTTGGTTTTTACCTGCGGTAAAACAATCAAGCCTTTCTTTTGTTTGAGGCTGTGCCTTCCTTTTGAAAACCCATTAAGGTAATTCCCCCTCCTATCTTCGTCCCTGCCGCTTTCAAAAAAAAAAAAAAGATTCCTTGCATTAATATAAACAAAGAGCATTCAAGTGTGGGCCTCTGCAGGATACTACAAAGAAATCCCCTCAGGAGCCAGGGAGCCTATGGTCTGGGACAGGTGCAATTACAGTGATAACATCAGAGCCGGCATTACCTCCGCTGCAGTCCTCCCTCCCAGCTTGGGCCCAGGAATGCAACTCTACCTTCTACTGTCCTTCACTTCCTCCTGTTCCTCCTTTTACTTTACCGTTCCTTTTTGTTTAAGCTGACCCCCCCCCCTCACCACCCCTTTCCTTACAAACCAACGCTTCTTATTTTCTCTCCCATGCAAGAAACGTGTTCATTCCAGTTTAGTGTTGTTTGTAACGTAGGATTTGTTCCAGTGGGAAGGAAATCAAACGAGGGGAAATCACGCTGTTACTGTGCAGCTGTTGATTGTGGCCCCCACACCCCACCATCTTTATTGACTGTGAGCCCCAAACAAGACAGATGCTCCGTTTGTGTGCTTCCAGCGCCTTTCTTCATCCATCTCCCTTGCAGGATTTCCTGATTACTGCAGTATTTGTTTGATTGTAGTGAGAGACTGCCTCCTGTTTGTTCGTTGAAATGTCCTTGAAGACGGCACATCCATCCACAATGTCCCCGTCTGAATCACCGCATACTTGCTTTGTGAGGTTCAGAAATATGTGCTTAATCCATAAAAGCTCTCAAAAGATTTGCACTTCCTTCTTATCTTGTGGAAACTGCAAACAGAAGCCAGACAGACTTTTCTTTTCAAAGGTGTGATGTTTAAGGGCGACTTATTCTAAAGTAAATTACTATTATTCAAGTTTGAATCCCTGGAAATGTTCCGTGTTTATTAACACAGCAATCAGAGATTTGTAAATGCTACCCTCCCGTTCCTATCATACTTTGAACTTATACTTTGAAAAGATTAATATTTTTCTTTAAATCTATTAAAAAGGTTCAATATGTTTATTTCTAGCTTTCAGGAAAGAAATTGCCAATTATTTTTTTTATCAGGGGAAGAATTGGTGATTTATTGTAAAACACGGTTTTACACATTTTTATTTTATTTTTTTTTTACAAAAGACAAACAAATTTTAAATTGTCTTTAGTATTCCACGCTAGTGTTTACTCCAGCTCAGATTTTCCTTTTGTCACTTTATAACTCCATTTCATATCTGTGCCTTAATATTTCATTCTTTCCTGCTTTCATGCACTTAGATATTAGTTTCATATTCTTTGTGGTAACATATTTTTAATCCTTTATCATTTTTAAAATGACAGTAGATCTGAGTGAATTATAAAAAAATTACTTAAATTAAAAGTTCTCTTTGAGGTCTCAAACTGATTGGTATCATTCAGCAGATAGATCAAAACTACAAAAACACAAAATGATGCACCAAAATAACCATCAACCCATTACTGATTACTGATATCCTCAGTACTTTCTCTGTTTCCGAGGGAATAGAAAAAAATTACTTTTAGTCAGAAATCTCCACACTTCTAAATCCTGTATATTCTAAAATAGAAATAGGTTGAAAGCTCAAAGAAAAGTTTTTTGAACACCTGAATGACCTGTAAATAAGGTTCAACATGTACAAAATACAATTTCCTTTTAAAGGCTTCCTTCTCTGTGCCTCCTCTGACGTCTTTCTTAAACGCCTCACTGATACTGAAAATATGAAACCTTTTATATTTAAATTAGTTTTTACTCAGCAACAGCCTCAAAATCTGAGTGTTTCCAGCCCAAAATGTGTTAAAACTTTCTGTTTTCTGCTAAAATGAGCTATGGGTCCATTTAACTTGGTATTGATTGGACAAATCACCTTAAGGACCTGAAAAAGTCAGGTTAACACAATCAAAACTCAAAAACATTGTGTCATCTTCCTGCAGTAACAACTTCCATACCAAAGAGAGTTTAAATATGGTGGAGTTTCCAAAAACAGGCCAGCCAGTTTCTCTATATTCTGTTGGTGTGCGTGTGCGTGTGTGTGTGTGTGTGTGTGTGTGTGGGGAGGGAGATTAAAAGACAGGCAGCTAGTCAAAAACCATCAGGGACCAAGCGACAATGACCACCGTGTTAGAAAAGGTGATGTGACAGTTAATCAACATTTCCCTTTTCTCCCTCCTGGCCCCCATGTAGCACATCAACGTTCAAGGACCTGGAGGGCAACAGCCTGAAGGACAGCGGCCACGAGGAGAGCGACCAGACCGACAGCGAACACGACGTCCAGAGAGGACACTATGTTGACACGGCTGTCAATGACATGCTGAACATGACCGTCCCCCCCAATGTTTGCCAGCTGCCAGACCAAGGTAAGGAAGTATTTGCCTGTTGTTATGTGTGCAGGCTGCGCGCATCAAGAGGTTTGGAGGATGTTGTTTCCACTTTCAAGATAGGGTCCAATATGGATTTGTGTGTTTGTGTGTGCTTGAGTCTGTTTTTACTCAACCAGGACGTCTTTTAAGATCCATTATGTCCACTGCAGGTATCAGATGTGCATAAATAACATGACCCTTTTTTTCGTCTTTGATGTCCTGCTCTCAGCTAATGTGAGGGATCTCTGACAGATAAGGCCACCCTTTGATTGCAGCTTAGGCAACTTTATTGACTGATAGCAGCCAAGTCGGCTCTTGAAGCGAGGGCGACTTCAGACGTGTTTGAATGGCAGCAATTAGAGCAGAAGGTGGAAATCTACATATCTTCGCTTGTGTCCTTATCCATTATTCAGTGGGAGCGTTTAGCAGGGAATTAATGTTGATGTTTCATTTCTCATCGGCTGTTTTAAAAAGAAACATTCACTCAATCGGCAGGGGTCAGGTGACAGGGTCGTGTTCACTCAGACCGAGGAAGAGAGAGGGGGTCAGCGAGAGGAGAATAGCAGGATGAAGCTGTTTCAGGATGTTGCTGGGGGTATTTATGAACTCAAAGGAAAGTGCACTCACAGGTGCTGCGGCTCGCCAACACGTGGGAAAATGGTCCAACAATTTGAGATGATCTGAAAATTAGCAGTTTAGCTCGTAATTAGTTTTAGAAGCATCTGTGGAGGAATTCCTTTGCTTATCCACATGTCACATTTGCTCCAGTTTCTTCAGCTTGTGGAAGGTTTCTCTTCCTGTCTAACATGAAAATAATTTTGGTTCATTTCACACCAACAATGCCCTACAAAACACTGTCTAGTAACTCACTAATTCATTCTCTTGCTTCTTTAGTTCACATAAGGCAGGAGGTTTTAATGAGCCAAAGATAGGCGGGAAGGAATCCTGCTTTAAAAATATGCATCATGTTCAAGAATGAACACAATGTGATTTATTTGAATTATTTAGCCATCTATTTTTACCAGTCGCCTGTTAAGTTTGTGGGTGTGGCTTGAAATGCAGTAAAAGATGTCTGCAGGCTCATCTTGGCGTATTTACCCAACCAGATGCTTCACTTGGAGCAGTTTTGCTGTTTATGTTGTTTGACTGGGGAACAATAACACCATGCAACCTTCATTTTATGTTCGTCGAGAATTGAGCGATACAAATGCATCTGTCTTTCTGGCCGGCAGCTCTCCTTGTTTTTATTGTTGATGGGGGTTTTTTTTGGGCTGAGAAATGCAGATGCAGGTGTACGGGGTGAGAATGGATGGCGACCATCAGAACCAAATTGTCCCGGGTGTTCGCCCGGCAGCGTCGGCCTTTAAGAGGCGTAGAAAAGTGAATTGACTGTCTAGTGGTTGCCAGCTGTAATTACTTCACAATCTGCGAAAAAAAAAAATCCTCATGCCTCCAAATAATGCACACTGACAGGTCTTCTGGTAGTGGGATCTCATTATTGGAGACAATTAGAAATGATGTACATGAAGAATATTACAAGGGGGAGAGCTCTCTGAGGCGGTGCGTTTTTCATTAACACCACCAATGATTGTATCTGTTTCAGCAAAATGGAAGCGTGTCTCCTGAATGTCTAATGCAGCACAACACTGCCGGTAAACAGAGCAAGAGGCTATTTCACAGTGCTGTCCATTCTTTTGACCAGAGTAAAATAGATGATAACAGAGTATCTGTGTGGAATTACAATGTGTTTGCTTCTTATTGGCTTTTTCTTTTCTTCCTCTTTCATCTCCACTCGCTGCAGGGTCACTTTTCCCCCAGCATTTCTTTTTTAGTAAAAACAAGGTTCCTCCACGCTGCAGAAAATTATGGAAAAATATGGAATTAGATTTATTTTTTCTGGCATAGATAAGGCTGGAGAAATTGATTCTTTAATTCCTGGAACCATTGTTTAAAAGTTGTATCCATCTGTCCATTCATCCAAAAGCATCTCTTTTAATAAGTTTAACAATTATTTCATCTGTCCACTCATCCTTTCAGCTGTCTGTCCATCCATTCATCCGTCTATCTGCCTGTTTTTCTGTCTTTCATAGGGAGATTTTTTGGTGATACATCAAACTTTACAAAAGAAAAACATACTCGTACTATCTGTCCATCCAACTCTCTTTTATCAATCTTCTCACCATCCATCTCTCCGTCTGTCCATCCATTATCCAGTATTCGCCTATGACTCTGTCCATTCCTTCAGTCTCTTGTTTTTGCTGGATCTTAATGGATTGACTGGGAATTACGGAAATTTAAGCCAAGAAATGTCTAAAACTGCTATACAAGCGATACAGAGTAACTCTGTAAAGACTGTCGGGAAGCTAATGACGGCCTCGGATCTTTTTTTTCCCCATTGTTTTGGATGTCAGTCTGCTACAGTGGTCACACCAGAGGGGCTGTTCATAGTTGTTAAATGATTTGCCCAAAGATGACATGCAGAAATGTAATGACATGGTGGATGAAATTGTCCCCCGTTTCCATCTCAATGGTCTAATTACACAGTTAAAGGGCGGAGGAGGCTGACAGTGATGGGCACATGATGCACAGTTGAATCCGTCTCTCCCGGTTTATGCAAGTTTTACATGATCAGAATTTCTCCAGAGCTCCTCAGGAGAACGCCGTGGCTCTGTCGTTTCCCTGCTGCTTGTTTTACCCCTCCGTACGAACCGACTCCAGCATGAAGGCGGAAAAACAACCTTTGAGGTTTATGGAAGATGAGAGGTACAGTGGTTACACATTATGTGCTGATGCGGGTTTTGCTTTGAGATCGTCTGTTTTAATTGACAAAAAAACGGACACTTTTCTGTTGTGTGAATAGGGGGAGATTTTTAGAAAACAAAGCGGCATCTCAGCTAAACGCCCCGCTGTTCAGATGTCTTCTGGGAGTAAATCTGCTGTGTAGTGTGCTGTGCCTCGCCTGCCAGCTAAAGCAGAAAACAAGTTGAGAGACTGCGATTGCCAAAGGACTACAGCAGCACGCTAGCTAAGGATAGCAGCACCTACTTTTTGTGTCTGTGTTTGATTTTTATTGTTCTTTTCTCTTGTGTTGATAAGTGTAAAGAACAAAAGGAAGTTGTAAGAGGAAAAGGAGGAAGGGTTAAACTCTTGGGCTTTTCACCATGCAAATGTTTACCATTCCCAGTGCCATGCAAAGGCTTTGTTTGCCCAGAAGACAAGCCGCTACCTTTAGACAAAGACCCGGCCTTCCCTTCATTCTGTTAACTTTCATGTGGGAATCCGATCACAATGGATTTCTCCCTCCTCTCTGATCAAGAAGCAAGGGCGGCTCCAGGAAATGTTGTAAGAGGTGTCCAGATGGGGGCCACTAATAATATTTGAGTGAGCACAACAAAACCAGGAGCCTAGAAGAGTTCAGGGAGTTTAATATAAAAGCATCAACTTAAAAATAGTAGCTATACACCAGGAATTATCCAGTTAGCACAAGCATACACCACCTTAAATGTTGGTGTCCATGATTTTAAGTTGCTGTATCGCTCCAAAACTTTGACCTATTTGTGATCATGCTACTATAGACTGGCCCACCAGGTCACTGTTGCCAGTTCAGCAACTTTCTTGCTATATTGATCAATATTTCAACCAAAAAACATTGATATAGACCAAAATCGGAATTGGTAGGATAGGCTTCTTAAAGATCGGTAATCGGTCAGAAAACTGCAATCGGTGCACCGCTAATTTTATCTTTCAGATGCTGAAGAGGAAGTCTAAGCTTCTAGGTATAATATTTCTAAATCAACACTTCTAATTGTTCCTCATGTCAGGTCCTCCCCTGGAAGCATTGTCTGTGTTAGACAAAGACAGAGTCACCTGCAAATTTTTAAAGGTGTTGGTCAACCCCGCCTGGTGACCCCACTGAGGGACAGACAGTCAAATAGTGGTGTTGCTGGTGGGTTGGACTTTTTTCTATCCATTATTTCTCCACAGGCTTACCAAGGTGACGTTCAGTGAAGTGCTTGTGGAGAGATTTTCGACTTATATCTGAGTGAATAACTCCTTGTTGAATCCCTGCCTGGAATCTAAAGAAGAGTGTGTGCTCTTTTCAACGAGCTGACCTTAAACATCCCTCACCCTGTGGATTAGATTAGGAAAGTATCTGAGGACCAAATTATTTTAAATCTCTTAAAATCTATAGACGGAAGGGTATCTTTAACACCTAATCTGCCAGTTGAATAAAAGGACGATGTCGATGCAACTATAAACTGAGGAGAAGAGCTATATATAATGAATTCCTCTTTATCTCTACAGGCATGTCTGTGAAGTTAGGGGGGATTTTGTTGAAATAGGGGACCTGCTAGCTTCGACTCTGTGGAACCATTAGTGTCAGGGGAACTGGCTCTGAGGGGGCTGGTAACAAAGGGAGCTTAATCTATTTTTTCCGACTTTCTTTGATTGTTGTAGCTCACATTGTAATTCCTCTCGGATGTGGATGAGCTATGGTTTTCAAGGATTAAGATTCATGTATTGTTAAATCGCTCAAGTTACTTCAGCAGGAGTGGAAAAGACGGGGGCGCCGCGTCATTTGCAGCATTGCCATTTTCTGGTTTTAGAGGGTTTGCAGCCTGGGTTCTGGTATTGTTTCCAGGTCACTGTGTAAGTGCTCATCAAGTAGATTCAGTCGGGCCTGGGCTGTTAGACTCAAAGGGGATGCAGGACTGCTCAATTAGCCAGAGCAGGGAACCGGGCGCCTTTATTTCTGACATATTCCTCGGCCTCCACCTCTGGAGAATATCTCTCATCTATCTGTTAGCTCCCTGTGGGTGTGTGCCTGAAGCTGAAGCCCAGGAATGGAAGCCCCCTTTGTGGGCTGCACATTTCTTCATATTCCCTTTTTCCATCAGTAGATCCGCAGGGTTTCACTGTTCCTAATTGATTTAAGCCCCTCCTCCCCCTACTTCCACCTTTTTTCTCTTCCTTCCTCTCTCTCTCTCTCTCTTTTTCTTCAGACTGCAAACAGCTCCAACCCACATCTCCCAAACTTTGTGCCAGTCAAGCACTTCCCTTTCCCCCTGTTGAATTAGAGGAAGAGTAAAGGCACCTCACATGTTTCTGCCACGAACTTGCCCTAAATTCGGCACGGGAACATTTCTAGTTTGCAGTTCTCTGATCTACTAACGAAAAATGCTGACAGGTGTCAGAATCAGGAAGGCAACAGGAACGGGGCTGTGCTGACAACACTACAGGAGGCGGAGAGAGTCTGTGTGAGAGGGAGACAGAGATTGAGAGATGAGCTGAGAGTCTACTAAGCAGTCTTAGTGAGGGAAAATAAAAAAGGGAAGAAGAAACAAAATCCCTGACAGGCAGGAGGGATTTTTTTTTCTCCATTCCTCTTGCTATGAGGTAAAAGGAAATTTGCCAGAGGATGTGACTGATTCCCAAACAACATTGGATTGAATTAGGCATCAAAACTGCTGTACAAGACACATGTTGCAGTGTGATACTTTATGATTAGATTAACAAGTAAACTCCACTCTGAGACCATCCATTTTGATTTGGATTTGCCTAATTTAATGTGGGAACCCGTGGAGGTAAAATGGCTGACAGTGACAAAGAGCTGGGTGCAACATTAAGGTAGATAGAGTGCAAACCCACTCCATGCTTGCTAGCAGGTGTAGTGGAGTCTGTAATGAACAACCCGACATGCAGATTTTTGCCTCCGAGTTGTGGAGACGTGAGGATAAAAAAGAGAAGGAAATAAAATGTCATTCCAAGCCGTGTCCATCTGGGCTTATCTTTTTTATTGTGCTTATCAGTGAATGAAATTCTGTTACACTGTGAGGTGCCTGGCTGTGTCATATTGAAATTACACCTAATATAATAAAACAGAGCAGACTGATATTGATTTTGCACCTTGTAAAAAACGACTCATGTGACTGGAGGGAAAGATGTGATTTTTCTGCTCTTTTTCCTTCTCACTGAGCGATTTTGAAAAAAAAAAAAAAAAAAAATCTGTTCAAGCGCAGCTTTCATTTCTCCTTTAAGTTTTTTTTTTCTAAATTGCTCACAACCTCCAGGTTAGTTTTTGTCATATTTTCAAAAGCATACTGACAATTTTTCCAAGAATCGTTTGAAAAAGTACTCTCCTTTTTTTCATGACGTTATTGGAGACAAGTGAAAACAAATGTGGCATATTTTGGCTGCCTGACGTCTTTTTTGCAAACATTGCCTGTAGATGCTCTTCTTTAAAGCTACATCCTGGACTTTTCTGTAACTCATGTCATGTGCAGTTCATCAACTATAAAACAACATATCATGATGAGTTTTTCTATTTATCTTCCTAGTTTGCTGTTACTTGTTTAAAAATCAATATACCTCAGAAATTAATTTCTATTCTCACATGGTTGTGGTGACATCAACTGAGGCATAAGCTGAGATGTTTTGAAGCCACTCCAATTGATTTCTCCTCATTTTTACATATTTTAAATCAAATTACTCTTTCAAAAGTGCTTTTTGTTTTCTCGTTGGCTGAAGCAAAAAGTTTGAGTTGTGTTTTATGAGCCTTGCATGAGTTTTAGGATAATCAGACATGGAGCGGTTTGCAAGAAGATGTTTGCAATTGCAGGTTAATTCTCTTTTCGCCAGTCCGTGCCTATACTTCTCCCTCAATACTGCCATTTTTCTTTCATAAAGAAACCATTTAGTATTTCTGGATTAATAGAAATATTCTTTATTTTCCCAAAGAGGGGACATTTAGGAAATTAAACTATAGAGTGTGTGTTTGTTGGTTTTGTAGTCAAGTTTTCCCATTAATTAAGATAAATTCCCATTAAATGTTCAAATCTCACATGTAATTTAATTTAGTGAAATATTGTTGTATTTTGGAGCAAATTGAATTAGGACAGCTAAATTTTATGAATTGGGAGAGAATATGTGCCCTGATCATACGAAAATAACTCTAATTCATTTTACTGGAGCCCCATTGCAACATTTTCCTACAGTAGACTATAATTAGATTAAAAGATTAAAAGAAAGCACTTCTAAGTCCTTGGTTGTCAAATCAGTTAAAAAACATTCTCTGGTAAGTATGAGTTGAGACATGTTGGCCATTAAACACCCCATCTTACAGTAGAACACAACATTTCATAAGCCTGTCTTTATTTTATTTAACTTTTATGTTACCGTTTTAGTCCCACTGAGATCAGAGATCTGTTTTACAAGGGAGACCCGGCAAAGACAGCAGCAACATAATTACAGAAAAAACCAGCTACACACTCAGAAAACACTCGCTCATATGTATAATCTTGCAATAATATCAACATATTTCTAAAAAAGGTTTGAAGTTATTTTCATTTCCGTCATTTTATGAGCTGGTTAAAAATGGTGAAAATACTAATCCAGGATTTATGTCGAAATCAGTGTAAAGTCGCCGCGTTGGTGTTCAGCAGCTAATGCAAGTTGTTCACCTTCATTCTGGGGTCTTTTATGGTGTCAACAACCTAAATGCATACAGAAATGATCTGGGGTTTTTTGTCTCTTTGAATTTTGTGAAATCCTTCAGTGGAAAACCAGACATTAAAAACCAGCTCTGTTTTTAGTGTCTGTATACATTTGCTACCACCAGGTAGCATCTGTAACTGAGCTCAGACAGAAGCCGCACACAAAAGGTCTTCATTTCCAGTCGAGACGGAAAACATATAGTAACGTTATAATACCATAATGACTTTGGCTGAACCCTTGTGCTGTCAGAGCTCTTCTGAATGTACTCAGTGTATTTAATCAGCTCAAGAGGGGACTGCTTATCTCTTTGCACTTGTCATGGATAGCGTATTGAACATATCAGAGAGAGAAATGGGAATAGTTCATTATTTTCTAGAGCTCACAATGAGCCTGATGTATCTCGTTGCAGGCCCTCCACTGACAGCTCATTTTTTAGACAATCCTGGCATTCAGTTCACAACGAGACGATACAAAAAAAAAGAGAGAGAGAGAGGGAGAGTGAGAGACAGAGACTTGGAGAGAGGGAGGAAACACAGAGGCAGACAGAAAATAGGTCTCCGGATCTCCATTGCTTATTCATGATGCTGTGGCATGCTAGGTGTGTTAATAATCTCCACAGAAACCTAGAGAATCGCGGTTGTTTGTTGAACACCTTGCCAAGCTGGGTCCCAATCAGCAGCAGATGGGAAAACAGGGGGATCAGGATGATCCCAGACAGAGGGAAGGAGATTAAGAGCAGGTAATGCGCAGAAGTTGATGGGGGCCGAGTGTGTATTAAAGAGAGAAGGGGAGAGTACCTGAATTTTAAATCCATCTGAGAGTGTGCATACACAACATACTGAGGAGCCTCTGTGTGCATGCAGGTGTGCGTCTATAAAGGTTAATCAGAAATGGAGTGGAAAAGAGAGAGGCACAGGGAGAAAGATGAATAAAGAAATGCTGTGGGTAGCAAGGGAGGAGAAGAGTGAAATTCAAGAAGCGGCGCTACAGCATTGTCTCCAGTTTGCTTGCCTTTTGTGGCCCTGATTGATTCTGTTCTCATCTGAGGAACTAAGGCAGCAGCCATTTTTCTAACCGCACTGCATTGTGTGTTTAATTCTTTGAGGTCGCAGCGTGGACACAAGCCGCTTCCCACTGTAATTCAAAGCAAGGAGCAACCATGACTGTGGGGTAAAACAAAGCAGTGAGGACTGCAGTAACATTAGTACTGAAATCACAAACGCCTCGTGGGTTTGGATTGTGTCACTTTCAAATATACCTTGTTACATTAAAGCAGTGCCTACAGAGAAAGACACCTGTTGGTGTGCATTTGCATTTTCCAAACAGGGAACATGCCCTGCGCAATTCTAGCACACATTATTTATATCGTCCAGAGGCCATGCAACCTTTTGTGTGTTTACTATTGAACGCAGTGTATCCTTCTGCACAAGCTGAAGCAATAAAGGTCTCCCTTGCAAAGCTTTTTGCCAGCAGGGATTTAAAACACACATTTTGTAACATGTCAGAAATCCATCCCCACTTTTTTATAAATATATTTCTTTCACATAAAAAAAAAAATCTGTTCCAGGTTATTTCTCAATAAACTGTGCCAGAAAGATGAGCTGCCAACAATGCTAGTGTTAGCAAACAGCTATTTCATAGACTGCATTTAATTATCTGTGATAAAATCTGAAATAATCTACTGTGCACTCAACTGAATAAGTCCTAAAAAAATCTTCTGTCCGGTTAAGTTGTTTATCTAGCATTATTGCTAAAACAATACTAGAGGCTAAAGGTTAGCGACACATTAGAGCTTCACAAGCTGAACTAATAAGGATTTATTTAACAGACTGGCTTTAGTCAAGTCTTGCTCCAAATTTTAAATACACAGACTGACTCAACATATTCTAGAACATGCCAAACTAATGTCTTTTTGATTTTTTGTGAGTTTCAACAACAATCATCTCAAGTTAAAATCTAAAATACTTCAGAACCAAGACTGGATGATTTTATGCTAAGGAGATTTTTTAAAAACACAGTTTCAGATGAAGAAAACATTTATTTGGATTTGTGATGAAACAAAAACGGAGCATTTATCATGTTTGTTGTTGTTGTTGTTGTTAGGACCAACTTTAGAATAACACAGCCATTAAAACCATAGACAATTGAAACATAAACTGGAATATCTAATAAAAATTTTTAAAAGTTTGAAATGTTTAGTACATGAAACCAGATTAGCAGGAATCTTTTCATTTTTTCAGATCTATCCTTTTCGTTGTGGAAGAACAGTGTTGCGTTTTGATGTATCTCAGAAATGGGATGTGTTGCTACATTACGTTCACTTTCCACCACTATAAAAATATCAGACACTCTTTGCAAGCATGCAGAAAATTCCTCAGAAAAGAATATACATGTATATAACAACAAAATGTATTCCTAATCTATAATCATATATCTATCTTAAGGTAAATTCAATTTACCTGAAGGTTCTTTCAATTACTGCTTCCATGCTGTTGCATCTGTGCCACCAGACTAAAATGGGCATTCTGCCATTGACAGGCGATCGTAATCTGAACCCAATTTACCCCCCCGAGCGGCTATCTTATCATCATGTGCTGTAAATTTAATACAACCGTGCGTTAACAAAGGATCCTCTCAAAACCGCCATTCTTCATTTACAAACACACCGCAGGTTCATGTAGGCAGGTTCATGACAAATGCCTGTCATGACAGCAAAAAATACATGTTTCTTCAAAGGAACTGCTGTAAGTTCTTATTCACTGTGGTTTTCCTGTGTGTTGAAATTTCACATTTCTCGAGGCATCTATAGAGACGCTCTCCCAAGGACAATGATAACATCAGTCGCACCAAGTGGATGTTGTTTCAGCAAATGCCACTTATATTTAGGTGAATAAGCCCTCTTGTCTCCATGGTAATTTAGCATTGACAAAGAAGCAAGAAAAGTGATGTACTGGGGAAAAAAGACAATTAGTTTAGACACATACAGGTTAAAAACATGCTTAATATTACATCTCCCAAAGCAGCTCTATATATAAATGGCAGAAACTATTTTATGACTTCTTGATCACCTCTGCTCTGGACAGATGAATCATTTAAAGGATTAAAACTGGTGTTTATAAGAAAAGAGTTGTAAAACCTCCGGTTCAAAAGTCATAATTTCACTTCAATTTAAAATCAAAGGTCTAAAACTACCACTGATGAGCAAATACTGTCCATCTGTCCATTCACTGTCCAAGTGGGAAGTCGATGCTTATCTGGACAGACCAGTAAATCAAAGATCTGAGCAGATTCCTTCGATTTAAACTTTCTTAAAGTATTTAAAGTGAAAGTACATTGTAACAACACGTACCCCCAGACACAGACGTATTTAGTATAATATTTTGAATTGTCTATGTTCAATAAGCTGCCCAGGCTTAAGGCCATGAGATATATGGTTACATTTTGTTTTCTATTTGTTTTCAGAGTTTCATATTTTAAAAAATAACATTCTTTCACCAAAAATGTATCTATTTATATGGTAGGAGTCTAATATTTAGATAAATAACCCAATTTATTGGGATTAATTCAATATTTTCCTGAAGCTATTAACAAAGAGAGGAGCGTCGATCTTTCATACAAAAGGAAAGTAAAGACACTATATCCACATGTATTTTTGTTGTTTTATTTATAAGATCTGATATTTTCTGCCCCGCTAAAACGAACAACACTTTATTTAAAACACACGTAGAGCCATCATTTATTTATAACAAAATACAGAAAGGTTACGTCTTGTATTTGGATCGGGTTCATTCCAGTTTGCTACCTCTTTGTTTTGATTTGACTTGTTGATCATTTGGATCCTAATGTGTTCTTTGCGGTTCTAGGATAATTATGTTCAAGCGAAACCTTCAGGAAGATATTCTGATCATAAATGAAGTGCTGCTATTTAAAGCAGCTTGCTGCGCAGTGTTCAGATCTCTCCCACTTGGCTCGATGAGCCTCAGGTGTTATTGGTTGAGCTGACGTTCAGCTGACTGGAAAAATTACAGCACAACAGGGGAGAATGTATCACCGCCTGATAACCTATTGTTTTTTTTATGTCAGCAATGCAATCTGTGTAGATAATTTTTTTATTGACCTATTAAAACCACTTCCAGGTCCCAGTCCTCTATTATCACTCTGAGCCAATAACATTCTCTTACCAAAGAATCCATCCTTGTTGATGAAATGGTAGGACTGTAGACTAATACAATGTGGAGTAAACAAGTTGATGAGGACATCCTATACCCATAGACTTCCTCCAAGGAACCTCTGCGTGCGGCTTGAAGTGGGCAAGATAGTTGCAGAGTGACTGCCAAGGCAAGGCTTGTATTACAGGGATCCCAGGATATCAGACACCATGCGGCCTGAGCTCCCTCCAGGCAGGACAGAGTCTGGCAGCTGGCCCACAGCCCAGATAGCTATAATCAGCTCCATTACCTGTAGCACTGACGCCTATTTAGGGGCCGTCATAGTGGAACTACGGCTACACAGTGGGGATTAAGAACGCAGCAAAATTTGGGGAAAAGTACAAATAGTATGCAGTTACACCAGTCAATGCTACACCTGCGGGAACGCATTCATAGCTGCACACCAACATGCAGTGAATGGGGAGAGATTTTCTGGGCATTATGCGTCTTGGCACAGGGCATTTGTTTCATCGTCTCCTGCTGCATTCCTATGAAAGGAAAGATTAAAAATACTCTCTTTAAATGGGGGGTGGGTGGGGGGGGAATCAGCTGTCTTTTGACAAGTACATTGTAGCCTGCAGTTCTCTGTGCAGAATACAAAGAGACATTTATCACTGCAGCTGTGGTAAGGAAGGAAGAAAGAGAGAGGGGGGCCTCCTGTGCTGCGGCATATAGTGTATCTGTCTTTTTTAACCCTTATTACTTTCTTTCTCTGGGAAAAATACTTTACCTCCCTCCTCTTATATCCATTTGGGATTTCCTTTGCTTGTTTTTTTTTCGTCTTTCATTTCCACCATCTACTCTAATTCCTTTGTCTTCTCCATTTTCCTTTTTTCTATCATAGCTCTCATCACCTTGCATCTGCTGACAACATTATTACTCAAATGGATTATGAAGCAGAAATATGTAAAGTTATGTCGTCCTCCTCAGTTGTGGCAACAAAAGGTTACTACCTCAGGCATAGAGATGTAATATTTCCATATTTTCCTCTCCTCATGTATATTCAGAGGGAGTGATTTATCCCATAACGTTTTACGGCCATTTAAATCCAGCGTCTCTTCCTTAGACATACTGTAAATCTTAAGCATGGCAGAATGTGCTTGTTGGATTTGTACTCTGCAGAAGTTAAACAGAGGTTAAAGAGAAGTCATCCAAACCACCTCTATCATTACTATCTTTCATTCACCAATTAGTGTCAGTGTTCCCCGCTCTGTCCCCCACATGACCTTGCAGAGATGAGCTCAGTGTGCCGTAATTCTGCATTTTGAGTCGGCCTCAGGAGTGTGAGGCACCTTATGGCTGCCAGTGACCCACATTATAAACTATTGATGAGCGATGGAGGGTGCAGTAACGGAGAGAAAAGACCTTCTGGGGTATATCAGGATCCAGATCCTCCCCGCCCCCCTGTGCCCTTTTCCGTCTCCCTCCTCAGCAGTTTACCCTAAAACCTTGTCTGCATTTCGTCTCTCAACAGACCTTCATTGTAAAGACCTTCTGGGTTTTTTTCCTGTCATCACTCACCTCTTAAAGTAACTCACTAATGCAGACTAAATGTGGACCAGTTGCTCTTATCAAAATATACGGAGGTTTGAAAAGGTTTCACTGTTAAAACCACAAATGTTTTCTGGCATGTTGTTCCCCCGGTTCACAGTAGTTTCAATGAGATGCAAGCAAACGAACCAGCTAATTAGGCAACTCAAACATAACTTTCTGAACTTATAAGTGTGTTTTTTCTTAGCTCTGATGCATCATTTTGGTGCATGAGGACAAATCGGTTTCCCAACTTCATTGACTTCCTTCAGTGTATAGCAGGAGTCTCCAAATCCAGTCAGGAGATTTCTATTTTTAGGCACAACCATACTTTAACATACCTGAATCAAATGAATAACTCATTATCATGCCTTCACCAAACTCCATGGCATCTAGAAGAAGTAATTTAACCTCTTGAATCAGGTGTGCTGGAGCATCGATGCATCTAAATGTTGTAGGAGAGTAGCTCTTAAAGATTGTTGTTAGAGTAAGCCTCACTACAGTTGTTCAGTTTTATTCAGCTATTCAAATCCTGATTTTCTAGTAAAACATCTTAAAATATTAATTTAATAATGGATAAGGCCTGGTTCCTTTGGATAAATCAAAATACCTATTTACACAATTGGCTACATTGAGAAGAGAAAATGGAGCGCCACCATAAAAAACCAAACAAAATAAAGCTAATTTATTACATGTGATTTAAATTAGTCAAACTTACTTCATTTACATTTGTGTTAATATGACAACTTAATATATTTACTTGGATAAACTTAATTTGATTACGGTACTTTTAACAAAAATATATTTTTTAAGTGGGATCACCTGTTTTCTTTTTGTACCTGAGTGGATAGTTAATAAATAACCAGCTAGTATCACTTTGGTAACCTTTCAGTGTCACTACAATCTGTAATTACAGAGAAAAGAAGAAAGAAACTGAAGTTATTGTGCCTGTACTTAGTTTAATTCAGTATTCCCCCTCCCCCTCCTGTTGCTGCACACTGGAAGAAAGAAAGCTGCCACACTTTTCCTTCAGTTGCTTATAAATATCTCTGGCTGTAAAAAAAAAAAAAAAAAAAGACAATTGTGTCGTGGAAACCACCTCTATTAAGATAATGTTTTACATTTGACAAACTGCAAGCAGCAGGTTTATTAGGCAGCCAAGTGCAGAGTGGCTATTTGAGGAAATAGCCTGACTAATAATCAGCTAACTTCGTGTTAGATTTGTGTTGGTCAGAGAGAAGTGTAATAATCAGTGCAACAAAGGTAAGTAGAAATTTTAGAGAAGGAATAGCAATTAGATCAGGTTACGCGTTTTTGCTTTAAATTTTCCCATAAGCACCGATACCTTTAAGTACCCTGATAGTTTTATTCAACATTATCATACCATGAGAATCTCACACTGGTCCACGTCTAATGCAGATTAAACAAACACTAATTGCTGCTGAGCTCAGCTGTGTCTTCTTGGTGAATAAAGATCAAGGCTGTAATGTGCACAGCCTGAACGCCACAAGTCGGCCTGAATTACCGTGCCGCGGACACGCTGTAATCTGCCTGTTTTGACTCGGTTCATTTCAGAGAAAGGTCAAGAGCTGAACAGGATCTAGAGGGGTGTTTCTCTACGTCGTTGCATAGCTGCTGGTGGTTGATAATCAAATTAGAGAAAATTCATTGCCATTAAATAGAGACGTCCTCAAAGGCTTCTGTTTTTCTGTGGTGCTGCTAATATGATGGTTCCTTTAGGCTACCACACATCTTTCTGGGCATTAACCCAATTATTATATCAAATTAGTGTAAAATGTAAAAACAGTTTAGCGTTAAACTTGTAAATACAGCACTAGCTCTAGCAGCAATTTCTATATTTAGAAACTCCAGAATGCCTGCAGGTTTGATTGAATGAGCGACAGAATCCATCATTATGAACCTGATGCAACTTTCAAAATAGGAGTCCCCCCTTTTTTTTAAAGGGAGGATGAAAGGTAATGAGAGAGGCAGGTTGTTAAGTTTAATGGCAGACAGGAAAACCTCAGAATGGCTCTTTTTAATGATGTGCCTCTTCTCATGCAGCTCTCGTTAAAAGACGAGGCCAGAACGCTGGGAGAGGACAGGGAGGGGACTGTGTCCATGCAGACTCTGCACATCCCCCCATCATCTCCAAGATCTGCAGCAGGACTCTCACAATCCTCTCCTGAGTTCCCTCTGTATTCAGCTCCTATTAGCATCAGAATATACTGTAAATAAACCAGGCAATCACGGCTGTGACCCCTTACATCCACAGCATGTGCAGACTCCCCTTCCACTGCCTCCGCCTCAGCCTCCCCTGCTGCACTCTACATAACTTTAACTTTCTGGGATTTGCAACTGAATGTCAAGCGTGGTGTTTGGCTTTAGTGTGGGGCAGGTTGTTCCGCGGCTTTCTCCCGAGAAAAGGAACTGGAGGATCGAGAAGAGCAAGGGAATTGGATCTTTGACACCTGTCACTTCCACTCTGCTGCACCTTGCTCCCTCGCCACACATAAGGACTTTTCATGTCACAGCTCAGCATGTTATCATGAGTGGGCACAGGGCCTGAGAAATCCAATTACTACCTCTGTGTCAGACCCCAGCCACCATCCTTATGTATGCTGTAGTCATGTTCCTCAAATCAGAAAAGATGTGCCTATTAGTTCGTTCTTCTTTTCTTCAGACCACTCTCCCACCTGCGTTTTAATCTGTGTGTCTTACCGAACCGGCTGCAGCGTTTTCTCCTGACAAGCGTCTATATATTGTGGTGGCGGCTGGTGGGTGGCTAATGCTGCGGACATAGGTTCTGACTGCGTTATATTAAGTGGCATCATGGTGCCGACTTTGCTGTGGTGGATAATGGAGAAACCTGGGAGAGAATCAGCAAGCCTCCAAAGATGCCAAACAGATCATCCTTCATGACAGGGAAGCAGGATGTGTGCTGGAGAAAGAGTTAGACCCAGTAGGTGTAAATCTAATGTATCTAGACGCAATGGGGGTGTCTCGCTGTGCCTCTTTATTTCTTTTATATGCCTCTTATCCTTAAGTGACACCGTCTGTGTTGTTCAGTGGGAAACAATGGGGCTGTTTGTTCAAGCCATGATCGTTTCCCAAGGTGGCCCACTTCCTCTGTGCAGAACTTTTACCTGCCTATCCCACTCCGTACCCTCATCGCCGCCGTGTTACAGTGTCCTACTTCCAAGGATCGCTTTATAACGAGACAAGTGGAATTTTTTGAAAATGGAAAGAAGAGGGAAAAGAGAACATGAGAGAAAATAGACATCATTCTTTTGCTGCTTTGATGAGATAAAAAGGAATATAAAACACACAGTCCTGGCGAACGCAAAGTGAATGCGACTCAGTGAGAAGCCACATTATATTGCTTATGTAAGGTCCCTCTTTTGAAGCAAAACATTGGCTCACAGTAGGAGAGGAAATCCTTATATATTAGTTTATCGGTGCTGTCATGCCTAGTTGGACACAGTAACAAGTTCTGAAGAAATGAAGTTATTTTAGAAAGCTACATGACCGTTTAAAGTAGAAAAAACTTATCTTGGTCACTTTGCCCTTTCACCATTTCAGACAATAATAGTTTTAGTTTCTTTGTATCGAAGTTTTTGAGGAACAGAAAGATGCTGATTGCTACAGGATGCTACATTCAACAATTTATAGCCACTGTCGGATGTCTCTGTCTTGCTTTAACAATTGACAATTTAATAATAATTTTAATCTGACTCAAGTGAATGTTATCTACCAGCTCTAGACTGTCTAGAGTTTCATCAGGACGCCCTATTTCCCAAGAACGGAACCAAACAGACGTCGAGAAGTTTGTTTCTAAATCAGTGGTATGAAAAAAAAAAGGGAACAAATTTTTCCATAACTAATGAAAAACTACAAAGGGTACGTAATAGTGGATTTTGGCAAGACATGGGTATAAAATGGGCGGATGCATAAATTGACCTTAATGCAGTAATTTCTTGTGTCATGATAGTGTCATTCTTGGCTAACGTTTAGCCAGTTGTGTTATATTTGTCTGCTTCTGGTTTTTTTCCACATAGGTTTCTCTGAGTCTTAAGGAAACTTCAGTGGTGTTAGCCACGGTATTCTCACAATGCGAATGACGTTCAAATATTGTCTGTCTGTTTCATATTTTCCTATCATTGACCTGAGATGCTTTCAGGTCAACAATTGAGAATTGGTTGTAGCTTCTTTAGTGTTTAGAATCAAGTGTCTGTCTTTGTAGGGTTTGTCAACACAAGAAGAAGTTCCTTCCATCCATTTTTTTTCCATCTTCAACCCATCTTGTCTATTCTTTTTTCCATCGCCACTCGTATATCTTTCGTCTTCCCCCCTCAGCCCCATTCATGGATGTAATTTAAAAGTCTGTTTCTGCCCCCTTGCTTCTCCCAGACTCAAGGGTTTAGGAGCAAATTAGCTCGCCAGCTCGGTCAAGTTTAAGCACAGAAATACTGCATTTGTTCCAGTGTATTTAAAGTTGTCCTCTGTCGATGCTTTGCAGAAAGAATGAGCCAGGCAGACAGAGGCAGGCGGTCTGGCTGGCTTGCTTAGCGGAGTGGGCAGGTCTGCCATAGAGATGCTAGCAGCACACAGGCCTGCATTTTAGGAGCATACTGTAAACACTCTGTTTTGCTTTATTGTTGTTTGAAAATTGAAGGTTACGAAGGTCAAGATGACAAAAAAAAAAACCTCAATGTGTAATCTCTAATTTTCATAGAAATTATATTTTCCTGAACCATATGTTAGCATTTATTTTAAAGGCAATTTGTCTGGAAATTTGCAGCAACCAATTATGCCACGCTAGAGCAAACAGCTCATATCAAACAAACTTGTAGTATGATCTAATTTTTCCTTGGATATTTTTAATAGATTCCACCCTGCAAGATATCTCTCCACAAAATCCTATTTTAACTGGAAACAGATCAAATTATGCGAACAAGGTGAGCTGGAGTTTCGGTTTAATTTGAGCTATAATTGCATTCTTCCTCTTCCTCCATCTTTCACAAGTTAAAATAATTGTCTCTTTAAAACACTCCAGCCGAAAAAATGAATTTTATCCAATAAAATTCATCACTGAATAACACCGGTGAGTAGTTTTTTTTCCCACAGTACTTATATAGACTAACAATATAATTTGGTTAACAAGCATAAACCTGCTGAGCTGATTTCTTGTTCCAGTAAAATCACTTGTATAAAAAGAAAAGTAGATGAAAGCAACTCCAACAATTTGCAGTTAATTACCTTTTCTCTCATTAATTTACATATTTGAAAGAAATATACAGTCATCTTAAGTTTGCTCCAGTTTAAAGACTTTTTATTGGGGGGCCTGAAATGTTTTTCCAGACTGTATGGACACAGAAAGATAAAAGAAGAGTTTTCTGTTGGTTACAAGAAAAACAATTTCAGCTGAAATTTGCACAAATGTATGACTAAGACTACAAGCTGGTTCCCAGCTAATATCAACTTGTCAAAATAGCACATAGGTTAAACACTCTGAGCCATAAGCACTTTAAAAACAATTAAGAAGATTAGTGGGTGTTTATTCTATGCTTTTATATTATTTTAGCAGTAGGAATAATTGCTGCTCTTTGGTTTTTCATGCTCAAGGCTATTAAACCATGAGAATCTCATACTTTGCCTAACATATGGTTTTCCTCTTTGCTTAAAAATAAAAAATGTGTGGTTTGCATTTGTTTTCATTCCCCTTTTACTCTGATATTCTAAATACAGTCCTGAACCAGCAAGTCCCTTAAGTGGTAACAACAGATTTTCCACAAAGACACTTGAAAGACTTATTTATCTACATGTTGTCGTATTGTAAAAAATAAAATAAAGTTTGTTCTGGTCGTTTATTTAGATTATTTAAACATCTGATGACGTCCTAAAGCTTCCTGAAATAAGAAGATATGAGGAAAGTGTAGTGTTGATATTCACAACTAGAGAAACAAACACCAACATCTCGATACCTGGATGGCTCAGTGCTGCTGTTGGACCATCATGATCCAGTATTTCTGTACCCAGTAATGGATTCATGCCGCCAGTGTGTCACTTTCTCTACGAAATCTCTGCATGTCGTTGAATTGGCAGCACGGTCGAACAGTTGGGCTCTTTTCAGGCTGAGATGAAACCAGCCATCCCCACAGGCTTTCTGGTGTTCGGTGGCCACATACGGGCATTGTGTCGGTGCCGAAGCCTGTGTTGAGAAAACCTCTCTGCTTCCTCTTTAACACAGTTTAGCCTTGTGCATCCATGCTTATCTGTTTACTCCTTCCTGCCTGGGTTAAATCCAGTTCAGTGTGCCTGTTGAGAGAGTTAAATGGTCACTGGCTCATGTAATGTAGGGAAAAAGGGCATGAATTATAATATTGGCTGATCTGCACAACAACGGATCACATCAAAGCAAACCTTTCTCCTCCAAGAGTTTTGTAAGCCATGATATGAGTCAAGGGTGACTCTTTTTCAGGCTCAGAAAGTATGACTGGGGCACTGTGACCCTTAGGAGCTGGTAATCATTGGAGAAGGGCATAATAGGGTGAGAGAATCCTCCCAGCAAAATACTATTTGTTGCCAGGCCACCGAAACCAGCCCACCCACGTATGTCATCATGACAACCCGCTCGCATTGTTTCCACTACATCAAGCAGTCCATTGGCCAGTGGTCCTGCTCCTGAACAGAGCAGTGCTCTACGATGACATAGTGATTTATAAACAGCGGAGCGATTGCTTTTTTTTCTTTCTTCCCGCTGCTGTTACACAGCTGTTAAGCAGATGCTGTTTGTACCAATTTAGAAGCCAGTGCATTGTTTGTCAACACCAGTTTGGAAATTCATTCTTTATACCAGGAGGCTGTTACACAATGCCCTGGCTCTGCTGTATGGATGAGCAGCAGAAGGGAGGATCGCGCATTGGAAGAAAATATTTTCATAATTTGGCTTGAACTGTTCCTGGCCTATAATTCTTATTGATGTACTTGAAGAAGAAGATTTTTATTTTTTTTTTTCCAAGGTCCTGGATATTCTGAGAATTTGTTCTTGACTCTGACTGTTGCTGAGGTCCAGGAATAGAAATAAAAGACGGACCTTACCAGCAAAACACGCATAACTGGAGATTCACCGAAAAGAGATTTTGTGTCTACTCTAAATTATTATTTTTTACTTTCTAGAGAAATTGAAAATGTCACTGTTTTCACAAAATGTTTAATATAAAATAAAACAATAAAAACAAGATAAAGTGACAGAACGATACCTCTCCGTAAATAACTTTAAATGTAAATGTACTTCAACATATTTATCCAGTTAACTTTACATGTAAAGCTGCTACTACACAAAAAGTGTTCAAAAATTTAAAGGGTCTTTGTTAACAACAGAAATGCAGTTTCCCTTCTAGTTTTTGTGCTTCTTCTAATTTCATTTTTTAACTCCTTTCTTCAACTTATTCTGCTTCACTGCAGTTAACCACTTCTAAACTGAAGAGTGCTGCTTGTTCCAACTTGTGATGCTTAGTGATGATACATTCACTTATGGAAAAAAAGTCTGATTTTGACAGCTGATCACCATCATTTAGCATGTGATTAGCTCATCACTGTTTGATTTATCTGCATGTCTTGACCTGACATCATTCTATTGCGTAAATTTTTAACTCACTCATGTTGAATAAAGCTGAGTCTTCTCTCAGTATCAACTTCCACTTCAAAGAGTCTCATCAGCACGACTTGTTGGCTCTTAGGCATCGTTGACCCCATAGTTACCAATCAAATTTTGGCTGATCTGTTTCAGGGTGTGATGAGCATAAAATAGTCCCATTCCGGTCACCAGCTGATACATCGGTGCATGTCTAACGCCAACACGATCCCTTCCTGTGTCTGATATTCTCAGCTTTCACTATTTGATTTGAAAAAATGTAAGGAATTCTGGTCAGATAGGAAAAAAGTAGGGAGAGCGATTTTCTTTTTATGTGAGGGGTTCATTTAATTACCTCAATATACGTGATCTGGCAGTACAGGCTAGATGGGGGAGTAGGACAGAAGGAGGAGAGGCATAAAAGATGGCCTTGTGCAGGGAGCGGTGAGGGATGAATCTGGGGGATTTTTAGGGGGCTAGCTTGATGTGGCTGAGCCAGATGCTGTAGGGAGAAGGAAAGGACTCGACGCTGTGCAGAGAATGATGGCTTACGTGGCGCAGTAAGGGTGCCCCTCTACTGTTTGTAAAAACAAGACCATCACACTCCATCTTGCTGCTCCCGAAGGAGCCAAGCCTCCAGGCTGATTTATGGCCTGCAGACTGAATTGGCTGGCTGGGATGACAGCAGAGCTTGGACTCTCCCTCGTGAGTAGTGTGGGAGGCTGCTTGGCCGAGCTTCAGCCTCAGCTGGCCGTAGTGCTGTCCTCAGACAGGACAGGCTGGATGTTGAGCTCCATTCGCGGTGTAAAGATCAGAAGGGACCCAGCCTGGTACGTCTCAAGCACAGCCACAGAGAGAGTCGCCCTCTGAGTTGCTGCTGCCGCTGCTGCTGCTATATTATCACATTTTTCTCCTCCACTCTGAGACTTTCATCAGCATCTGCATCGCAGGCTCCATCAAGACACTGTAGCAACAATTTAGATTTAATCAATCTTTGCCATGTGACTGCTAGGACGGAAAATTAATATGGAGAGCAATTAGAAAACAGTCATCTCGGTGTCAAAGACGCTCCCGAATACGGTGATGAGAGCAGAAAAGCAGGGAAAGTCTCTGCGGAAAATAGAAACTTCTAAACAGAATCCTCAGAGGTTTTACTTTGCTTTTCCTATGGTGTAGTTCTTTTGCATTTAAAATACACCACATGTTACTGTGATGAAAAAAAGACCAGAGAGCAATGACAGAGTCGCTGTTTGCTCTTTTAGTCAGCAGAGCTTAATAACTGTCTTCCTTGACTAGACAGGCTCTGTGTGATGGCTTTGTCACAGCATTTTAATGGGGTTCACTATCAAAGACAATGTGCAAACAACAGGAAATCAAAGAGAATGTGTAAAGTCTGTGTAGGCCACAGGAATCGTGTATCTGCTTTAAAGTGCTCTAAATTATTTCCTTTTGTAACATCTGCATCACAAGGAGAAACATACTAAAATGTCTGGCTGTCTGTGCACGGATATCTGTTTTCATGACTAACAGAATTGGGACATTTGTTGCTTCAGCATAAATGTCAGCATAAAGAGAAAACGCGAAAAAGTAGTGAAGGACAAAAGTTGCTGATATTCTTTGTCAAATAATTTATCATACCAGATAGCTGCTCCACATTCTTTTTGGAGTTCATCTGCTTTAAAGCCGAACTGACTGAATTGTGTCATGCTGCACATACTTGTGGGCTTGTGGTTCATCTAAAATTAAGATTTTGCCACTCGAAACTGACTCCAGGAGAATTCAGTCCTGCCTCCCGTCCTCTATTACTCTTAATTTTCACGACTACATACTGAGGTGTAACAATCCATCCAGCTACTGATATGATACATAAGATTGAGCTCACAAGACAAAGGAAAATTATGAACCGCTTTTTTTGTTTTTATAAGTGAATTTTTAAAGAGCCTATAATCAATATAGAGTAATTCAGTTCAAATTTGATGAGTCAATCTGCTGTGATTTTTATCTTATCTAACTCTAAAGGATACTAATACCAAAGAAGGAAAAAAAATAAACAATTTATTGTGTGTTACTGCAAAGAATTTTTAATATTTTATAAATCTAAAACTGGGCTTTGAAGAACCGCTGCTCAGTGTTAAGCAATCAGGTTTAGGTTTACCTCTATGAATATTTTAGACGTTGAAGTAGAGCACTACAACTACAGTTCAGATGCCTTTGCTGCCAACTATAGAGTTGTTGTTGGCTAAGAGTTAGCCAGCTTCAGTGTTCTTGAAATGCTTTAAAATCATTTGTAATATATTTCACAATATGTTGTATGTTGTTTTTGTTTTTTTTCTTTTTTTACTCTAGAGTACCCAGAATAACAAACTTCATTTTAAAGAATCTGTTACTTGTTAGGTCTGAAAGTGATTGTCTTTTCTAAAAAGTTTAAAAATCTTCCTTTTTTGTTTTGACTGCTAAATTCCAGTTTGAAATGATCTATTTGGACCAAATTATGAGCTGGTTTTTGAAAGCTACTGCTAACTGGCTAATGGTTAGCCAATTGTACTTTTTACAAGCTTCTTGTCTGTCAACCTGCCACCATTTATTTTCCACTTATACCTTCAGTGTCTATGTTACAGAGTTAAATGTGCACTCTTCATCAGACAAGTGTGCAGCAAGTCAAAAACTGCATTCTGCCTTACTTTAAAATAATATCAAACAGGGAATCCAGCTTAAAACGAGTCATTTTGACACTTTGCAGCTTTATATTGATAGAATGTAGTTTCGGTAATTTTTACAAAGTTATTGTAAAATGGTTGGTATCAAACATTCTGTAATTCATACAAATATTCATATGCACTTTGAGTAGTAAAGTGAAATGAGGCATCATGACTCCACTGAATAATATCTAACAGTATAAAGTAGCTATGCATAATTAAGCTTCAAAACTATCAATGTCAAGTCAATGGACCTTGTTGCACATCAAATTATTCTAAATTATACATGTGAATTAATTAACCATTTTCAAAAATGTTAAAAATTATTTTTGTAATATATAAAAATACTTAACTTCAAAGAAAAATACACTACTACACAAAGGGCAAGTTATCTTTTAACGTAACAAGGAAGGTAAGAAATGACATCAATTGGAATAAAAAACAGGAAAAAAGGACAAAATCATCTAGAGCACATACCTTCAAATCTGGGGCTTGTAATAACTACCTGGACTAAAATAGCAACTACATGGTGCTTCACAAGGCACATTGTGATATTTTAATATTACGAGGTGCTACATACAGGTGGAAGCTGCAACACTTACTTTTGGAACGATAAGCGGCTGTTTTTTCCAAGAGAGGCTCCATGTGTGAGCCAAAACGGACAAAAAATAGCTGGCGAAATCTGGAGGAGTTTTACAGGGAGCACATCTCTTTGCTTTTGTGTCAGAGGGTTTAAGTCTTTTGCTGATTCCTTGTTTTTTGCTACATTAGCAACAAAAAATAGTGCCTGCGGGCATATAATATGAAGGGATCATTATATCTAGTACACCAGAGTAAAGTGAGCAATGAGCTAGTCAGGTTGTGGGATTCCCACAGTGAAGCTAAAGATCTGTAACTTGAAGTTCAGATGCCTTTAACTGATCAAGAGAATGAGTCAGAGCTGAATCTGCCGTTGCAGGCTGCAAATTTAAGATAAAATGACTCAGAATGTCTAGGTTTTCTCCCCGTGGTGATGCAAAGGGATGTTTTCCCAGGTAACTGCAAACAGAAAAACAAGGACAGCAGCGCTGCCAGGGGATTTGTCTTGGGCATTTGAAGTGGCATTATTTATTAGATTTCCATGCTGTGGAAGTTTTCCCACAAGCGTAGCAGCCCTTTGACCTAAAATCTGTATTAAAGCATAATATGACTTAGTCAAAGGCAGCGGTGAATATACAAGGATTTTCTTTTAGACTGCATTTCCAGTAGAATGCATTGTAGTTTAACGCTTCAATCATGTAAAACAAAAGACAAGCAACCTCCGCCTTCAGTGAAAGTCACTTAGTAATTAATAGGTATTAAATCTGCCAACGGAAATGTTCCCAACAACATCCTGCTTTCTGCGTCTGCTTTAAATCTGCTCCTTGTACTGATTGGCAACCCTATTTCCTGACTTTTCCTGATGACTTTGAATACACATTCTCAGCAGGAGGTGTCTTCACTGCCTCCTATTTTGTACTCGTGCTGCTGTAAAAGCCCCTAATTCATCTCTTTTCATTACAGTCGCCTCGTTTTATTTCAAATAGGAAGAGATTATGCTTTGTCAGAGGTCGATGGCCTGTCACTGTTTTTTATTTAAATTTTCTCTCCGTTTTTTGTGGATCTTTCAGAGCAACATCTGCGTTTTATGAAGCTCCGAGCACAGGCAGGATGTGTGAGTGTTAATAGCACTTGGCTTCCATAACAATGTCATTTACAACCCAGTTGCTCTCTGATAGACCCCTAAAGGAAAGAGAGAAAATGGCTTTCACTGCATATGCAAGTGCGGCTAAGCAGCAACCATGCAACTTGTGTATATTTCTTTGTGCCTTAAGGCTTTTCATGCCCCAGAGGATGCTTTGGGCTATAGAAATAAGCCAAAGTGTTTAGAGGAAATTACATTCATTACCAGGATGCTTGTAAATTTTTAATCAGTGGAGAAAAAGATCTGCTTTATCAAACACGTCAAACAAGATTTTACAGGAATTTTCACATTCCTACATGTGTAAAATCGAATTACGTACATGAGTGAGCACCGAAATGGTAGCTATATGTTGGTGTAATGATCAAAAATGTGACTTCTTATTGTTCCTGTATTGTTTGTGGATACATTCAAAAACCCATCGCTCAGAAAGCCGTAACAAAAGACCTGAAGAAAGCAGAGGGAGTTGAAAATTGCTTAAAGAGGGCTGTTTTTCTGTACCATATAGCCTTAAGCGATGTGCTTATTTTTCAGTCATCACCATTCATTATGTTTGTGGTACCCTGTAAAGACTTTTTCCTGTGATTGCATTGTTTACATACTGATTGCATATTTTATAAAAGAAAAAGAAATCCCTGGCTTAATAGCTTTTGCCTGCTTGATTGCTGCTAGGAACATACACACCGGCTCTAAAACTAGGTAGAGAAAAATACTGTTTCCTCTTTTGTTATGTTTTGCTGCATAAAATGCTTCCCACATGTTCTTATGGCAGTATATTAACTAAGTTAATATTTTTTTCAAACATTTTAAAGTTATCAGTAGATGACAACATTAGAAAAACCAGCATACGTTTATGATATAACGAGCATGATCTAATTGCTTTTATTTTAACAAGAAAAACAAAAAGGAACGCAACAATTATTCCTTTCTCCTGACAAAGTACTTAAACAGACTTATTATTTATGCTATAATAATGTTACTTCAACATTAATCCTGCAGATTATATGCTGTAATAATGCATATAACATCTCATATTTTATGAATTATGACAATCCCAGTCAACATCACAATGTTTTTGCAATAGGATTCTTTTCCTCTAACATGAAAGCAACAGGAAGTTAAACGAGCCTTCTTTCAGCAAGCTGGTTGTTGGTGCATAGAAATACCTGGGGGAGGGGCAACTCTAGACTGTGCTCCATAAAACTGTAAAATGTTCCAGTCACCCCAAAATATTCTCTCATGTGTCATTAAAAGCTATTTTTTTATGTTAGGAATGGTCAATGGGGGGAAAAACGACATACAGTTACAGGGCTTTACATAGCAACAGGTTGGGGAGGGGCAACGCTGCATTATTAAATGCTACGGAACAATGGAGGAAACTCTGGTCACTTCTGCACTTCATGTGGAACATCATTCAACGTCCGAGAGCTCATAGGAAATGACGTGACAGAAAAAAACAAGACATTCTTGATTCTGGGAATGCTTAGCAGCAAGTTGGGAGCGGCAATAATGCTTGACTGCGTTAGCCGTAAAAATTAGGAAAACTCTGGTCAGTCTGGCACTTTCTTGATACATTTTAAAATTTTTAATTCGTTAAAAGCTCATTAACTCATGGATTATATGTTTACCCAAGGTTTTTTCAGAGCCAATACATGTTCAAAAATGCTTCCCAGCGTACAAATTTAGGCTGAGATCATCAAAGAAATGCCAAGCCGTTGTATCGGTCACTCGTGACCTGCATTCTTGGTGCCAGTGCTCATATTTTCTGCCCATAATTCAACTCCCACATATTTGTGCTCAGATAGCCTTTGATCCTTTTTACTCACTTCATTCAAGCATTTAGTTTCCGTGTTATCTGTCAGCGCCATCAGATTATACTTTATGAGAGACAGCGCTGACATATCTGCCCCTGAAAAGCATGTCTCCGATCTTTAAATATCGATCCCCAGGGCCTTAGCAGAGGTGCCTCTCGCGAGTGTGGAAAAGAAGGGGGGGAAAAAATCAGATCATTAGTGATTTTAATTAGGTGATCTTTCAAGCTGGGATTGCCAGATGTAAGCATATGCATTTGGGTCGATCCCAATCCCTCTCTCACAATTCCTTTTTTTATTTTTTTTGTCATTTCGTGCTTCTGGAATGGTGGATGGCTGCTGCTTGGAATGAAACAAGCAGTAGGGAGCACAGAAATATCTCACGTGTACTCGTGCAGCAGGTTCATTTTTAGACTTGGAGCTGGAGGAAAAACATGCTACAGCTGCAATGAGAGATTTTAAAAATGAACTGTAATGCTTTAAGTCAAACAATTTTGAAGCAATGTTTGATGCTCTGCTTACCTCATGTCAAATATGTTTTTATTTAGATTCTATCAAACAAATTATTCACTGGTTTTGAGGAAAAACAGCATTTAAATTTAAATGAGTTATCATAACATCTTTTTGTCATCACCAATGATGCTAAAATGTTCTTGAAAGTTCTCCCACCAACAACAAAGTGCAGCACAGCCATACAGAGTCAGACTAATCTGCCTTTTTCCCCCTGCTCCAGCGTTAAACATCATTACATATTTATAACTCGGCGCCAGATGACAGAGACAGGGAGGGAAGAAGAGATATGAACCAGGCAGCAACGCCGCAACTCGTCTGGTGTCTTTCTCTGGGATATCTGATTGCACTGTTTAAACCTGCCTTTTATCTATTGTTTGGTAGTGAAAACCCAATTACGCAACAGCTACAAATGGACTTTTGATTTAACAATACGTGATTTAATTGGTACATTAGATGTGCCTCAAACATCTAGCTGATGATTGGGAGGAGTGTGAGAGAGACTGCGTCTTGAAGTTGATGTACATGGTAGGAATTTAACAGACTTAAAGCACTGTGGGTGTCAATCTTATCATTCTTCTGTTAAAATATATTTAAAAAAATAAATAAATGTGTTCAAAGCTAAAGTTGAACACAAACAGTACAGTCAACAATCATGCTGTTGTGTAGTTATGAGCAGAAAGGATGTGCGTCCGGTTTCATCAGCTTTTATAATCTGCTTTTTTAAATTTATAGTGCCTTATTTTATTGTGAAAGTCTACAGGAAGTTGCATCTCAGTTCATTTATGTCACTTAAAGTAAAAGCTAGTGGAAATGGCCAAAAGTCTTGTAATAATGTTTTGCCGTTCCTACTGAAAACAAGAAGAGTCTAGGCTAGAACACAAAGAGGCTGGTAACCAGTTACACAGATACACAAAACCATTCTGGAGACAGTACACGTCCAGTTAAAGTTAACTTGCCTTATATTAGCCAGTGGTTGTTGGGAGAGACGGGGGACTAATGTCATTTCCTGCTGGTATCATGTTAAATCATCTTCCAAAAATCTTCCTATCTTCTTCATTCCTTTGTCTTTAACTTGTTTTATGGCAGATTTGACACGAACAAATGATTTCTGTAACTTATATGATATGTCTGACAAACATATCACAATACAAGGGTTTCATATCTCTCGATATTGATAATTACTGATTCGTTTTTTATTTCAAATATCTGAAATACAGCCAAACTGGTGATGTGACCTTTTCTGTTTCATTCACAATTTCCTCTCAAGCTGTTGTACTCAGTTTCTCCTTCCAGTTCACTCTTTGGGTTTTATTTTTGAGCAGTTATGAGGCACTGTGGCAAAATATGAAACTTCTGCTGTGTGAGTTACTCAACGGGTTGTTGCTAGGTAACCAAAAAGTGAGTTGCTAGGTTACCGAAGAGTGAGTGAGTTAGTTGATGCCACCAACCTTGCTTAAATGGCCGTGAGAGATTGAGCAGCTAAAGTTTTTCCTCTGCCCATATTTCCCAGAATGCTCTTTGGTTATTGATCGGAGTTCAGTAAAATTATTTAATATACATGTTTTATCTACTGATATTGATCAAGTGTTTATTGCAGTGCATGTTGTTACTGATTTATTTCCCAGCCCTAATGATCACAAATTAAACTTGTGGTTTAAATTTAGACTAATCTTGGAAGCTTTTTATCTTTGTCTGCAGATCCCGGAGAGGGATTCCACTGCCAGGACGAGTGCCGCATACTGGGCCACTCTGACCGCTGCTGGATGCCTCGGGTTTCAGTCCCAGCACGCGCCAAGTCACCCGAGCACGCTCGCAACATCATCGCTTTGTCCATCGAGGCCACCACGGTGGACGTGCCACACTACGAGGACGGCACAATCAAGAGGACTTTTGCCACCTTTGGCAAGGATGGGCCAGAAGATGTTGAACGGGGAGAGTTGAAGGGAAAGCGGACTCAGGAGTCTCAGGTGTGCAGCCCCAAGGCCAACGGAGGGGCTGTTCGCGAAGCGGGCAATGGGCGAGAGGCCGCCAGCCCCATCACCTCCCCCGTGCACCTGAAGAGCCCAATGTCCAAGGCGTCATCTTCCTACAATACACTGAAATGTCGTGACGCAGAGCGGATCGCAAACCACAGCCTGCTGCGGCAGCCTGAGGGGAAGGACAGTGAGCCGGCCGTCAGGGAGATCAACACGCTCCTGCACGACGGCAGAGACAAGGAGTCCCCCAGCAGCAAGCGCCTGAAGGACATTGTACTTTAGCAAGCATCTTGGTGACACTCCAACATGCACACACATATACAGTGTAAACTCACATATATATATTTACCCCACAGTAGCTGTGTGTACACAGCCATGCTGTGGAAGTGTAGAGACACACCCATTTGCAGAATCCAAAACTCCAGAACCAGCTTGGGCTGCTGATGATGAACTGTAGTTTGCTGCAGCTAGTTGTGTGCTCAAGCCCAGGTAGTGGATGTGGCTTTGTTGTAGTCGCAGTACTTTTTCCTCGTTTGCTTTTGTTTGGTTTTTCTTTCAGTCTGCATTAAGTAAACAGGCAGGTTACTGTTGACTGCATGGACGCGGCCAGTGGAGCTCCTCCAGCCCTCGAGCCAAAGCAGGACACTACATGTTCGGACGCATGAGGTGCCAATTCCTACGTACAGTTATGCCTTTTGAACTACTTTTGTATGACTAAAATGACATTTGCCTTTTTTGGTTTTGCAGTGTGTTTTAGCTGCTAAAATCGCTCCTTGTTCCTTTGTATAGTGAGCTCTGACACTGTAATAAACAACCACAGATACACGCGCAGGATTCACCCAAACACATGTTGCTCATTGGCTCCTTCGTGGTGCATTAAGGAGCAGGATCAAGAGTCCTCTCAGTCTCGTTTGTCTTCTGCCTGGCTGATAAGAGAAAACTTCTGCTTTTTCCCCTGAGGACAACCTGGTATCATCAGACTGTGAGGTCTTTAAAGTATTTATATTTTATCACGGATTGAGCTAAATGAACTCCTGCTATCTGCCAAGCCTCTCTGAACGCTGGAAGTGGGACAGACCGATCTTTGAGTTCAGAACAAGTTGTATGAACAAATTAAAGACTTTAATGCTTTTGAAATCTCCTGTGCCCAACCTTGATTGTAGCCAATGGAGCACAAATTAGAGCTTTGTGCTTTTGGTCTTGTACTTTTTTTGACTTTTGACTATGGGGCTAGGATAGAAGGGATCGTCACTCATGTCTTGCTATGTGAAACTCTGTATAGGGTTTACTATTATCATTTTTAATAACCTGTTGTTATGTGACAATCCCTTTAATGTTTTGTTTCAAAAGGAAAAAAAAAATCGAATAAACATTGGTGTTCAACTGAAGCTACGGTAGCGTTTGTTACACAAACACGAAAATAACATAAAAAAACATATATGCCAAAATATATTTTATAAATAATTTAAAATGTATAATGAGAATATTTAATGCTGTGTAGTTATTTTATGAGTAAGTTATACTTGAAATTAACTTGCTTTTTGTTCATTTGTCTTTTGCTTTTATATGGTTCTTGATTTTTTTGTTCTTTTTTATGAAATTGGATTTTTTGTTTTGTTTTTGCTTAATGTGTGATTCCCTGGCAACCGTTGACTTGCAGTCTACCTTGTTGTAAAGAGTTTCTTATTGGTCAGTTCTTGTGCCATCCAGTTTCTGTGTGGGCTACTAGAAAATGTGGAAAAAAAGAAGAAGAAAAAAAGAAGAAAAAAAAGCAATCTCAGCACCAACATTAGTGTGTCCGTTTGACGAGCTTAGAGTGAGATAGCAAAAGTAACCAAAAAAAAAATAAAAAATGATGTAAACCCAACTGTGCTGACTGCAGGATGTTGCTTATCCTTAGCATCTCAGGAGGAGAAAGCTGTTGCAGTTTCCCACCTTTAGCTCCAGCTTGTAACGCTGGACTTGAGTTCAAATGAGCTCCTGACATGCAGACTTGCTTTACTCAGCTCTGCTGTCACCATGTGCCATCTGTGTTCAGCTGATCTCCAAGATGAGGTAGAGACCACAGCGAGTGGTAGACACAGGGCTCTCCCCTCCTATGAGCACCACACAACAGACTGGGTTCATGTCTGAACCAGCAAAGGTCCTGGAAGACCCACGCTGCACGCCAGCAGTGTGGCTTTAATGTTTCTTTGCAGTGCACAGTAGTATGTACAATGTGGAAGTCGATGAATGAAAATGGACAGATTGCATACAACACACTAGATCCTGTGGCTGAATGTTTTGCTGGTCTCACCCATGCTTCTGGCAACATAAAAATCGGAATAATCACTGAATGTATACAGCAGCTTATAATTAAACTATTAAATGTGCTCTGCATTGTTTTCTTGTCTTTACTTGACCTGATGAAATGATGCTAGTTAAACTAAAATCATGCATCAAGGTACATTTCAGTAAAATTCGAACCTCTACAAAATGTAGTTTAGTCCAACAAGTGAAATTTATATATCAGATTCATTTCAAACACAGCAGTACATCTGGTCTTCCAGTGTTGTATTTAAATTCAAGCAGTTTAATATGCCACTGTAATCTGAAAGTAACAGTTAAATAAACATATACAACTGATTTACTTTTTACATTGAGGTCTACAATTTTTACTTAAAGTAGTCACCCTGCAGATAAAAAAACAAACAATTACCACTCTGAATGCCCACATGCACCAGTTATATGATGGTTATATGTGTATGTGTGTATATAGAAATTTAACTGATTCAATACTGTAAATATCACCATATTATGTCTTTATTGTATAGATTTTCCTACATTGTTTATGCTGTTTTGGAGCTGGCTTTAATCTCATTGTACATACGTACAGTGACACACAATAAATTCAAATTAAAAGCTGAACGCACTCATTGGTGTGTTGCAAAGGTTTCCATACGTTTTCCCAACTGATCGGTGCTTTGCTTTCACTTGTCTTGTCAGTTCATCCCAGTCAGGTCAATGGAGGTAATATTAAGAGACGTTGCTGGTCACTCCACGGTGTCAAACTGTTTCTTAAAGAAGCACAAACGTAAGCCATTCATAATGATCTCAATGTAAAATTAATCCACTGACTAACTAGCTGCATGTCAGGGGTTAACACACCTGATTCAAATGAATGCAGCTCAGCAAATAGTTTGTTAATTATCCATCAATTGAAATCAGGTGTGTTGAAGCAGGAAAACATCTAAAACATGCAAGGCAGTGTACCTTGAAGACTAGGTTTTTAAAAAACCCTGCTGGACTCTACAAAAATTATTTTCGACAAACTAAAAATTGTAATTATTGATTAGAGGATCCATAACACTTTCTTTCCATCGTCACTAACCCATTGGTTCATATTTCAGGGTCCAGGAAATCCTTTTTCTCTTCTTCTGATATCTTAGCAATATCTTTCTTGCTGCACTTTAAAATCTTCTCTCCACAGTTAAGATTAAGACTTGCTTACTACAGCGAGTATTAAGTTGTGCTTGAAGCTTTTGTCCCATGAGATGCTTTTTTCATAAGTTCTTGGCTCTTCAGGCATCTTCCTGTCAGAGATTCTCTGAGTTTCTGAGTCCCAGTTGTTAAGGAAGGGGACTGTTCTCACTGACACCCTGACTTTCTTCACAATTTCTCTGTCAGGAAAACCTATTTTTAATTGTTATTATCATACTCTTCTTTTTTAATTCTCTTTTTCATCACAGTTTATTGCAGCACTGTCCCTTTTGCAGTACAATACTGTTAAAATAATGCTTTTAGAGGGTATACTACAATAATGTTTTTTAAATCTTTCAGCAGTTGTTTCCTGTGAGCAAGAGGAAGCCGTCAATAATCAAGATAACTTGGGAACCTGTAGGATCAGCTTTTCAAGTTTGGATCAACCGAGGTTGTTGTAGAAACATTTAAAGTTGTTCGTTTCTAGTTCCTTGAAAAATAACATTTATCATTCTGAAATTGTCAGTAAATGTGTTTTATTTTCTAACTTCTGGTAGTTGAATATTTACATTAATGAAAATAAAAGAAAATTTTTATTACCATAATGCCTTTTTAGGAGGGTGGACTGTTAACTTAGCAATCTTTCCAATACGTGTATATGTCATAGCATTACATTTCTGCATTAAACATATATTTTTCATTGCTCTTATGCAATTTTTTAAAATTTCCTACGAAAATAATTTTTTAGAATTTTGGGTTTTCAAAAACTGAAAGTGACATTCATTTAAAGTAAAAGAAGTCAGCGTTTAAATGCATCAATCTCTGCATAATGATTCAAAAAATTTATATTCACTCTTTAAGTTTCACTGCAGCCAATTTTATTATGATCTACTTACACTGAATGGTTAATCCTATGAAAAAGTTCATTTTTAGAACAAATTACTGCTTCACAAACAACAAATGAGAGGACACAGTCAAAACAGAGAATGAACAAAATTACATTTACTTGTTCAACTTGATTTTATACAGTGAAACAAACGAGGGAAATCAAAACATACAAGGACCTAACAGTATCAACATTTATGTGTATTGTTTATTAAAACAGATGATATTAATTTTGAAAAATCAATAAAATAAGCATGGATGCGAGTATGAGTGTGTCCAGATTACACATAGAGTTGAAGCAATATTTTATACAGTCTAAAATATGAGGTGAGAATTAATGTTTTTTAAAAAAAAAAAAAACAACCAAACAAAAAAAAAAACAGGATGGTAACTTATTTATTGCTGTCATAAAGAAAAATAAAATAAAAAGGTTCTGCTGAAGTTGCTTCAGGCCAGCCATGAATCTTTCCCTTGGAGAAAGTTTTCTCTCACTGTTTGCTTGGAGTGGGCTGATTGTGGTATTTCCACCGAGGAAGAGGAATGATTAATATCTGAGGCGAACAAAGAGAAAAACTACAACTTCAACATAATGCTCGTCTTAAAAGCTTACTCATCCTGTAAAACAAAGCTGCTAATAAACATATCAAGCCTTTTATTTTAATCTCTGACATTAAAACAAAATATGATCACACACAATCTTGAAAACAAATGATTAGGAAAGAAAAAGACATTTGATCAGTCTGATGCTCTTTGTGGTCGTTTAATGACACAATGTTAAAAATTCAATGTACTTTAAATTTTATATATTCAACTAAACATTAATGTTCATATAATGCCTCTTTTACTCTGATGCAGAAAATGCTAGTTTAAAAAAAGTTTAAAAACACAAAACTAAGATGTTGAGAAAAAAAAACAAAAAACATTGCAGTTGTTTTTTCCACATGCTAGTCAATTCTATATACTCCAAATTTATAATTAGACTATCTCTCTAAGTTAATTTGTTCACATATGGCAGATTCGACTTGGTCTTTCCATTATTAAACTTTGTATAGTAAAAAAAAAAGGTAATTAAAAAGACACCATGCTTACGTTATAGTCTCCAACTCGCATGACATAACTTTTGAAGCATTTCTGCTAGTTGAAGAAATTCTTTCAAAAAGTACTAATTTAATTTAATGATGAACATCTACTTTTCCACTAAGAAAATGTCACATTTGGACGAAAACATTCTGTCACAATGATAAAATTTAATACAAACACATCTACATGACTGTTTTAGAGTTAAAACCTGAACTAATAAATTAATTGACTTACTATAAAGACTTATTATAAGAAGTTGTTGGACATTTCACATAATTTCTCCAGTTTTAAATTTGTATTTTCCAAAACAACAACATCCGCTGTTTCAATCATTCAGTTAGAGTTCCCTGATCATCATTAAGATTTATTCAAAAAACAAAACATTGTTTTAAGCCTTGCGTCAAAATGTGGGCAGCTGCTGTTGGTCTAAAACCTACACACCGTCCACTTTTTCTCTAATCAAGCACCATAAGGAAAGAAAAGAGACAGAGAGGATGGATAAGCAGAAAGTGCCAAGGCAGAGGCAGTTCTCACAACAATATGAACTTCTTCACACCTTCTACTGCATTTTTGGTTCCTGGCAGTAAAACCTACCAAGTGTGAGGATGAACTGTCAAACACTCACAGGAAGATACTCCTTCCTGCAAGACTTCAAACAAGAATCTGGTTTTTTAAGCTTTTTTTTCCCTTTTTCTTTTTTTAATAATTATGGATTGATTTGTAATGTGTTCAGATGATTCGGAAACTGATTCATGATTTCTGCATTCTGAATCTTATTGAGCCTCTTATGTTTCTGCAATCCAAGTCAAAACCGCATATGACTCTTCTCAAACTCCTCAAAGTATATAATTGGATTTTATGCTACCAGTACAAAGTAATGCCTTATTAAAATGAACCATAAAAGCAAAAAGTGTCACATGCGTGACACGAGTCCTTCCTAAAACAAAATTTCTCTGCTTTGCACATCTAGAAAGATTTTTTTTTTTTTTTTTACCCTTCTTCTTTGAGACTCACTTAAATTGGACAAAGAGGTACTTGCACATCCACATTTAAGCTGATAACAAAATTCTCAATTAAATTTTAACATTAACCATTCGAACACACGTGACTTGATATAATCTCTGTAGCTCTGGCTTTATGTTTAAGGTTTTTGTCCTGTGGGAAGGTGAACCTCCAACTCATTCTCAGGTCATTTGCAGACTTTAATAGGTTTTCTCTCATCCATCCTTTTTACTTTTAGTTTATTAATTTTTATTTTCCTTATTATCAAGGACACCACTAAAATTTCATTATGTTCCAGCAACATAATGACAATTGAAAATCTTTTATGTCTAGGATTGGTCTGGAGACTTCCTGTCCCACTGAAGAAAAGTTGATGCTACCACATCGTGTTTTTAGCATTAGTGTGAGCTACAAGTTGTGGCGGTGGTGTGATGGCAGGGGGTCATGACCCTTTGCACGTCGCGTCACCCTATCCAGAACTCCTCCCACTCCGCCACAACTGACGACTAAACAATCAATGCGCTCCCTTATAGCTAGTCTAAAAATAAACATCTGTAACCAGTGACGTGCGGTGAGGTTCATAGCTGGTGAGGCACTGACGTCATCAGAATCAGATTTGCAAATAGATGCATAGATTGACAGCAGTTTACAGGTTATGTTTCACTTCTGCATCCTTACACATACAAACTGTAGCTCACAAAACACACATATTATCTCCTGCTTCGATTGAAAGTCCACTTGAGAAAACTTTTTTAGTGTTGTAATGTAGTCATCCATGTCGAAAGTCGGGATAAGCGAGAGGAAAAAAATCACTATCTCTATTATAATCTATCGCTGCACTTGACTTGCTTCCCGAATCGTTTAGCCTAGCTCGCTGTCACTTACTCGGCAGTTGAGGAGTGAACAAGACGAACGTCTGGGATCTTGAGCGCCCCCTGCCATGAGGCAAGAGAACTGCCTGCCTCACCTCGAACCTGTTCTCTGCCGTTTATAATCGCTCATTACACGAAACACGTTACACAAACACAGTTGGTGACAAAAAGCACTGTACATTATATACATAAGCTAAATTATTGGAAATAAGTTCACATATTAAATTTGTTTAAACCATTTTATTGACGCCGTACAGCAACATGCTCTCTCCGCTTAGCAGCCAGCGCAGAGCCAGGGGTTGCGCAATCCAAGGTGAGGCAGAGCTCGCTGCTGCCTCACCGGCATCGCTTCCAAGCATTTGAATGGGAAAATAAGAAAATTCAGCGATTTTGAACAAATAAAAATAGAAATTGGTGAAGCTACATGAAAAATAAATATTTTTTAGTACAAACCACCGGATGAATATAACAATTTAAATTACTTTATGATTATATATTTTCTTTCTTTCCATGATGGCTGGTGAGGCACTGCCTCACCTGCCTCCCCTGACCGCACGTCACTGTCTGTAACATAATATCGCTTCCATTTAGTTGATTTCACTTTAAAAATGGTCATAGGTTGCTTCGCGGTCGGTTGCACAAACAGACAGGGATGCAAACCAGACCTGTCATTTAACTTTATAACATTTAATGAGGAAAAATACAGCGCAGCTGGATAGCAGCCGTCAATAATAATGACTGTCAGTCTATGGTGTAATCGCGGATTTGCAGCAAACTCCTTTTACAAGGTAAGAAGACTAATATTCTTTATAAGTAAGTATTATTAGAAAGATATAATATATGGCATTACAGAGAATGTATGCTTCTATCAATTGGTAACCATGGAGACAGTGCCGCACCGTCATGTAGCCTAGCATGTATGAAAATAGACTGGTTAACATTTGTAGCGTGCTATGTACGTTTTTATTGCTGCTCCTGTATAACGGGAAAAACCATTTATGACACAGTGACATAAATCATGTGGTTTGAATTCAGGTTTAGTCGGTAAATTAATCAACATCTCAGGAGAGAGGAGGTGTATGTCAGTTTCTAAGCTAGCTACCGCAGTCTATGAGCCCCAACCAGGTGTGTAACGTTCACAGACAAATTAGCTTGACTTGAACAAGTAGAAGCCATGAATAAACTGGCAAATGCAACTTTGGCATTAGGCTCCTTGATCTCTAATGATCAATTAAATATTGGTCCATACCATGTAAATGCCTGTATTAGCTCTCTGTCTTCCGAGGCCTACTTTCAGCAGAGGAAGCTTCTCTCACCTTAAACTGAGTTCTTTAACATGACATGATTTATACAGCAAAGTTGGGATGTGCTGGAATAGAACATCCTGGATGTTCTGCTGACAAATCTGCATCAACGTCATGATGCTTTAATGTCAATGTGGGTGAAATTCTCCAAAGAAAGTTTGGAATAACTTTTTGAGTCTATGCCATGAGGTCCTGATTTAAATATGTGAAAAAATTAAGAGGGAAATCAAAATTATTACCGAGGAGGAATTAAATTCACAATATGATTTAATGCCAACTGGTTGAATATTATGTATGTAAAGAAGCCTGAAAATCAACTTCTAACATACAAACTTAATTAGTTTTCATTACTATACCAGAGGATAAAGGTGTGAATGTTCCTAAAAGTGAGCCAACTGTGCACTAGAGTTGTTTTCTGATGTGATGCTTTTTTTATTAGCCACATGTTAGACCTGCTATATTTGAGACATCTCTCAAAGCGCCATAATGCTGCTGCTGATCAGAGCCATGTAGCCTGTCATCGAGGCTCTTCATGCTCTAACAGTGATTTCCTTTCACAGTTACCAGTATGATGTCATTAAAACACCCGAATCTACTTGAAGTATTGATTCATCAGTCAACTGTTTTTTCATGGAAAGGTCCTACAGCCATGAGACAAGTGGAAAACCAAGATTTTTTTCTCAGCGAGGCCTACGACACTTTGAGCGATACTTTCACTCGATAAAAGCTCCACTTTTCACCTCCCCCGCAGCCAGCAGGTATCTCTCTTAAGTAAGTTAGTATGGATTGATAAAGAGCAGCAGAAAAACGACACAGAACAGGACGCATTCTGGTGCTGGAAAGAGAAAGGAATATACAAGTGGAAGAAAACACACAGCTGCCCTCTATGATAAGAAAAAAACATGCTGGCTTCATTTCTATAATTAATTTGCCATTCCCTCTATACCCCCTGGTGGAGCCAACATGAAAGCTGGTCTGAAAGCTTACTTGCTAACACATCCATTAGTCTATAAGGAAGATCTTGTTTCCTCCAGCTATGTTTTCTTCTCATGGGCAATACCACTGTTCTAGCCCTGCCCCACTCATATGAATTACTCATGCCCTTTCAGCACTGTTTAGACCCCTGGGTTTCCATAACAAACTACACCAAAGGTACAGTCCTGCCTCCATCTGAAGGGCAAAGTAAGCAGTTTAAACTTCAGATAGAAAACCTAGTTTGATTGTCATTAACCTCAACACAATGTTGCAGGTGTTGTTCATTATACATACATGTGCAACCTCTAAACCTCGTTTTTAATGTAAGAAATTCCCAAACTGCTTCTTGTGCACACATATTTAATTACCCTTTATTCTTAGTGGTCACAGAGAGTTTTCTACGTCATGCTGAGGTTTATAGCAAAGGTTACCGGGACATACAGCCCATTAACATCCTATTAATGCTTTAATTATCACGTTGTAAAATGGTGACCGGGGTAAACATAGAACAATTACAGTGATTCATTTTAGTGTATTTGTGCATTGACAAAAAGCAGGGGGAGGACTTGCAGCTTGACATTCCTTCAATACGAAATAGTTTGTCGTCTGTTCTTTTGAGTGGGATCTGCGCTCTGCCAACCCCCCAATCAGACACACTGATAGCTCTTGCTCCAGTGACCTCATTCTATCAAAAGGGCTTGCAGCTGCTGCCGCCTCATTATGACCAACAACTCCATTCACTAACCTCTGGTGGAAGTTCAGGATTGGATTAGGTTGATGGCCAATGTGTCTGATGCTCTGAAGCAGCTCATACTCAAAACCATAAAATTATACTGGTTTCATCTTAACATTTATGAGCATTTTGAAAGATAAACGTTTTAATTTAAGACATAGAAGAAGGAGTTAATTCAGTGACAAAACATTAAGACAAAAACTGTGATGTTAGGCATTGTGTTTGTGATTTTTTTTTTCCTGGTTTAGATCTCTGGTAAACCAGCAATTATTCCTCTCTTATTATTTTTAAAAAATTTCTCTGATTCTCTGCAGACTGATTCTCATGCTGATGAATTCAGTTTAGAGAATGTGCAGATGCATTTCATAACTTAAATATTGGCGTATCCTGACAGTTATTAGTTTAATACAAAAAAGTGGTTATAATTGAGTAATTGCTTTTTTATAGATTATGACATTTTGTGGCATACAATTTTTGAAAAAAAAAAAAAAATCATAATCGTATTCCAACTCTAATCACACTCAAACTCTAAACATTTAGTCTTGGTCTTGGAAGAACGGGGTTTGACTTCAAGCCTGGGGGATTCCCAGAGTGTATATTTCCCATCATAGTACTGCTAGCTCAGTGCTTCTCTGTCTTTCTGTCATATCAGAAAAACTTAAAGAGGAGTTTTTACCTTCTACAGTCGCCACATGCATGTTTAGGAAGACTGATTTCTCCTAAGTTAGTGACTCAATGCAATTAGATGGGCATAGATAATATTTAACCTGTTGGCATTACATCATATTATGACTTTGACTGTACTGCAATATAACTGAATCCTTTTCCACCAAATTCACAAAGGTGTTTGGTAGAAGATTGAGGGCTATTGAGATAATTTCTGTACAGTAAGCTCAGTGTCGTGCTCCAAAAATTTACCTTGCATGTTTTGTGATGTCCATTGTTGCTTTTGCAACAAGAATATGTCTGAAATTATGTCAATTTGTGACATGGTGCATCTTCCAATTACTGCATTATCACTAAAGGATTGGCATCGTGGAAGATAAGAAATGAATAACTGCCTTAAGATGACATTTGTCTTTAACTAATTTCATATAAATCAGGTGAATGGAATCAAATACTGTGTGGATTCTCAGTTTTGTTCTTCTGTGCCAATGTCGTCACACTGTGGGGCAAATATATATCTTTTGGAAAAAGACACTTTCCAACACATCCTCTAACTTTAAGAAGTTCAAGCTGACATTTCTTCTCTCATTTCCATCACTGAAAAGTGGGTAGGGCGGTCAGGAATCCAGAATCTGAGTCAAGAAGTTGGGTATGGTACAAAAATAAATTATATACTTTGACATCTAATCTTTATCACTCACTCTCATAATAGACATTTTCAAACTATAAATTATTTTCTCAAGAGATGTGCTATCATTTCATCAGTCTTTGGGCAATTTCCTTTATCATGTATTTTTACATCTTTTATTGGCTGGAAATTGAATCGGGCCAGAGTGTGTATCCCTAAGTAACACCTGCAGAGCTGTCAGTCTGGACCTGGAGGAGATTTGAGTCCTTGGTGGATTCAGGGGTTTCACTCTGCTTGGGATGACATGTTCAGACTTTGCCACCTTCAAGCTTTTGCTGCAGTCACAGTCATTTGAAAGTTGCGAGTTCCAAGAATAGGATATTAGCTTGGAGACTGGTGTGAGGTCTGAAAAAAAGTTTTTCAGAGAATATTGAAAGTTAAAAGAATGTATTTCCCCTTGCTGAAATGCTAGGCAATCTGAACAAGAATAAGTCTTTTGTTATAGCTTGATATTGTATTGCAGAGGTTAGTCTTTGTCACAGTGGTCATTGCTATCGGTAAGAAGACTGATTACCCTCTCTATCTCCCCACCGTGGCTACATATCTAATAGGCCCGGCCAGTATCCACTTTCCTTTGTGGGAGCCACAATAGAACTTTGATCGCCATTGAAATGAGTGGCTCAAACAATAGTCCACACAGTGAGACGAGCAGCAGTGTCTGCCACATTCCCCAACAAGCTTTAATTGGAAGTGATGCTAGACAGATCATATCATAACCATTAGTGATGCCCCGATAAAGACTGACCTGGGAGCTGCTCTGTGAAGCCTCTTTGTCTGGGAAGGGTCGGATGAGCCTCGGGACTCGTCAGTCAGCCATCTCCAGCAGCAATCACAGCCTGACCTCTGTCACCTCTCCCAGCCCTTAATGCCCAGAATGCCGGCTCTAGAGCTGTGGAACAGGGGTAGTTGACCTCCCCTTCTCCAGAGGATAAAAACGCTGATGGCAGGGACTAGAAATTAAAGACTGTGGCCCTTGAAAGCCTCCATTATTGTCAGGAGTGCTGCAATGAATCTCACCAGCCCAATCCATGGACATGGATTATCAAAGGGGTGATTATTTGACCCAAAGTCTCTGCTTGTCAACGATTTATATTACCCTTGGCACAGGGACATTTTATGACCTCGCTGACCTCCAGGAGAAAAACAACCAAATTTTGTTGAATTTTAGCTCATAAGCGGTATAAATATTTTCAGAATTCTTATAGATGCAGGAAAACTGGCTTCTAGTGTTAGTGAGATCAATACAAAAGCAAAAAAGTACTACTTTAGATGTCACCGCACACGACTGAAACTGCTATCTAGTCTTATTTCTAGAAGACAAGAGACGTTTCCTCGAATGTGGCACTTATTGAAAAAACATTTGAAACAGTTCAAGCTCTTTGTTTTCTCAAGTGTTACTAGATGTTCTGCTTCTCGAGATAATTTGACAATTAAGTTTCTCTTACACAAAATATAATCAGTGCCAGTGTGTTTTCAAGCTTCGTACCATTTGACTCGCACCCTTTTATTATGGTTCAAGTTGTTTTCTTCTTACTGTGTCAAATCCTTTTTCCCACAAGCAAAACAGTTTACATGTTTTCTATGAATAACTGTATAGCCAGTGAACATACACAACTGTATTTGTTTCAAATGCTATAGTCAACAACTAGCTTAGATGAATGTGTAAAAAGTTTTTTTAAAAAGAATTACAGATGCTTTAAATTGGTGGCTACTGCAACCAAAATATGACTTCATATTTTGTATAATTTAAGATTCAGTCATTGAGTCTTCTGTACCTTGGACATGAACTCTTATTTTATAGTGTTGCTAATGTCATCAGTAAAATATTTTCCAGCCTTCCTGCCATGAACAGTGAGCAATAATCTTAAGTAGGAGCAGATGCAATGTCACACTTCTTTTGTGTATGTGAGTAGTCAATGAGGCTAGACTTTCCTTAACGTCTTATTGTAGCAATTAGCATGGCTAGCGAGGCTAGCATTACTAAAACAGCCAAATGAGGGTGCTTTCTACACACTATAAATAAGGTGTCAAACTCAAGGCCCACGGGCCAAATCCCACCCGTTTAGAGGAATTTCTGTGGCAGTCTGAGGTATTAAAGGCCACAGAAATTTAATTTCAAGACAGTACTACTGTGCTTAAATATCATTTTATCAGTCTAAAGAGCTTTTATTTGTATATGGCCAAAATATATGAATATTAAATGTTATTTAATCTTAAGAAGTACAAGTTAAATGTAGAGAAAGGTGTAATATTTTAACTGTTAGTGGTTTTATCTATACATTCTGCTACAGTTGGCCCCTTTGAGGATATTTATAATTAAACTGGGTTGATTAAAATCACTGGATTTAGTTAAACAATACAATAGAAAGTGCACAGAGGATAAAGTGCCTTAAATGCTTGTTAAATCATTCAAATCACTTTATTATTCAAATCCAAACCAAAGTGTGACTGCAAAATCTTTCTTAATGAAAAATATGTGCCGTATGCTCATACTGGCAAGGCAATCAAAGCGTGATGAACATATTAGTGAGAAAAGATTAATATAATATATTTACCTGTTTTGTTTTGCATGTCTTGTAATAAATGTTCCTCTGTGTGTGAAGGATTTTTCCTGCGCTCAAAATGTTGCAAAGCGCGCTTGATACACAAGTTGCCTCCACTTCATCCTAAAAATTGTTCTTCACTCTGATCACCTGAATGTGGCCAGGTGTCAATTAAGTTTTTTTTTTCACCTCTTGTTAGAACTATTGTGTATTGTTCAATTTATAATTCATACAGGATATCTTGTACTTATATAAAGCAAATCATAAGGAAGTTAAGCTGAGCCTAAGATGATTAGGTGGTACATAGTCCTTCTGTTTACATTGGAGTTCTGAATAAATACCATTGTGGATATTTGGCGAGTCAACGACAAGAAAAGGTTGAATGGATTTCAGCTCTCCGCAGAGAAGAATAGGAGATTACTTGGAGCTGAAATTGGAACAGTTTGCAGAGAGCACGCTGCTTACTGTTCCCTGCGTTATTTAAATCTCCGAACAAAAGCTAACAGAGAGCCTAGAGCTTTTGTCTACAGGTGTGTGTAGCTTAAAGTGGTACAGACAGAGGAAATTGGACACGTTTTTATGTTGGGCCAAACTTGTATAAATTGTTCAAAACAAATTTTTCTCAGCACAAAGGGACAGCATTAAATACTGGCTCAAAAAAAAAAGGGTGCGAGGAGAAAGAAAGTACTTAAGTAGCTGCATCATTACAATGCATCTTCACAGATTTCTTGTGGGTGGTTTATGTAATTTGTTACTCGACACCAGGATAATCAGCCTACTGTATAAGTCTCCATGCTGTGGTATTGTATTTGCCAGTACTGCATACAAAAGCTGAAGATTTACCAACACTTGTGGCCTTGCCACTGTCTTACTATTCCTGGATAACATCCTTATCCGCAATATTCTACTGGCCATACTTTTGTCGTCAAACATTGAGCTTGCTGCTCCTCAAAGCCTTATTTAAATTTCCAAGCTTTAGTGTTTGCTTTAGTGTTCCTTGTTAAAATTGATTATGGCCCCCTTTTTTGTCCTTAGAAAGCTGTATTCTGCCTCCTGTAGTCAAAGCAACTTTGGTCTAACAATGCAAGGCTTTTTGGAGGCAGAGAAAAACCTGCAGAGTTGGTCCCCCATGGGGAGTAAGTGTCTTTGTATAATGTGACCTCATGAAGAATAAGTTGCCTGGTGTGAGGTTTTCTCCCCCCAGAAACACTCAAACAATGGAAGACCTGGGTTATACCATCATTACGGCTCGGCAGGGAGAGAGGGGGAAAGCTGCAAGCGATTCACTGAAGAAAGTTGTCAGTGTTGGACGTTTGAATCCCCTATCTCTGGTGATTCTTATGTTGTTCTTCAGCAACTCACATGGGAACCTAATCTCAAATTCAACAGACAGTTTTCTAACCACAATGCTTCCATGTTTCTGAAATAAACCGAGTGTTTTTTAATGCACAACTATTATGAAGGATTCAGAGAATGCTACATTAAAGCTTTCATGTTGCTATTAATCCAATCCCTGGCCCTGATGAATACATACATTTCTGCAGATCAGAAACTATTTTTGACAATTAAATTAGACTTGCAGCTCTTGTAAAAGGTTTATTCGATAATGATCAAACATGCTGTGCATTTTCTCAAACAAAAATTGAGTGCACGAGTGCAAATTATTTGTTTATATTTTCTAATCTACACTAGTTTGAATACATATAAACACCTATGATAAAGAGTTCAAAACAACATATAAATGGATTAAAGAAAGTAAAGGAATCTAATCCACAAAGTTGCTGTTATACTGTTTCCTATCTTTCCATCCACACATTGATATTTTGGAAAAATTTGTAATTAATAGAATTTTGTGCAACATAAATTCCTGACACATTTTTTAAGTGTGTGTTTGTGCTTTATAAGTATGCACTTTTAAAAGGTCCCTTGAATAGTAAGTGAGCCTTGGAATTGAGTCCGTGGAAATCATACTTCTGGATTTGATATATTTATATTATGCTGTATCCAGCATGTATTTATATGTGCATATTTACTTTCTTTCAGATTAATCAGAAAGAAAGTGACTCCCACAGTTTCACCTTCAGTTTCAAGCATCAAGCATCCTGAGGGGAGTGAAGTGTCTGCATAGCTTCAAGGTGAGGTTAAGTAAAGTTGTTATTGGCTCATTGCTACAATATCTGAATCACAATTGAACTGTTTATGGTGCTGTGGCACTTATGGTGGAATTGTTTTCAACAAGTCTAAAAAAAGTCAGTGGCAGTTCTGATTATACAGTGAAATAATTGTATATGTCACAGTGTCAAATGTGTAGCACACCATTAATATGAAACTGTGTCCAAGAGTAGGCCAGGGGCATGAGGCAAAACATGGATCATTAAAGAGATGAACATGAGAACATGATGATAACCAACAGCAGAATAGCGTGAGGGGTGAATATAAGAAAAGGAAGAGAAGAAACATATAGACTTTGAGCAGTGATAAGTGAATCAAAGAGCAGGTGAGTCTACGTAACTGAATAAAAAATAGTTCCGGGAGAGCATGAACTGTGGATATGAGAGAAAATGACTAGAAATTACGAAGAGAATAAGTAACAACTACAAAGAAATATTGGAGAAGATAACAGAACAACTTAAGTGTCACAGGGAAAACACAGGGATGAAAGAAATAATCCCTAAACTATACCTGAATAAAAACAAGCATATATAAATGTCTCGGAACTAAATTTTGCTCGCCCTAATGGGGCATATTTAGGTGTCCCAACAGAACCAGGAGACATTAAAGGGGGTCTATGATGCAAAAAAATCACATTTTGCACACTTTTGGCTTTCATTGGGGTTTCTACAACTTCCAAAAACCACCTAAGCACTTGAAAAAACCCCATCCAGCTGTTTTTTGGCATTAAGTTAAAGTTTTCAGTGTCTGGAAAATTAATCGTTTAAAAAACCTTCAGAATGTAAAGTCACAAATTAGCCAGCACTGCCCCTCACCTAGCAACCCAAGCGGAGCTCCAGTACATGTGGTCAGCTGGTTTCCCACTGTACAATGGCCACTGAAAAAGAGAAGTGTTTTGTCGTTGGCTTACCGTCCAGAAACCACTTGCTATATTCTTGCTAGTTAAGCAGGAGGCTCCACTTCTGCTTTTCAAAGATGTACGTTTGTAGAATAACGAGTCTATTTTCAGCCATTTTCACGTGCAAGTGAAAACAAAAATTAAGAACTTTAATACGGTCACAGTCAGCGTAAACAAGACCTTATTGGACTTTTGGTGAGGCGTCTGAGCCATTCTTTCAAACAGCACATGGTCAGATTTATAGGAACTTTTTCTAAGGCTGCCCCCAACATCAACAAAATACAACACTTGATCGGGATAAAAGCCTTTTCTGGTTTGTAGAACAACAATTTGTCAGTGTTTCTGAAATAGCCTTGAGAATAAGCAACAAACTGATCATCACACCTGCTGCATAACAAGCGACAGAACAATGGGGTTTTACCCAGAAGATTGAGTGCACAAATAAATTACACGGGAGATAAAAGGTCAAGCATAATTTGAGGCAATATTTTTCCTTTATCTCACTTCCACAATATATTTCTCACAAACGGACGATGGACCTTAACTGGAGCACTTTGTTTTTTTAGACATCGTGAATCAGTGAATATTGCTACGACCCATGCTACTACATAATGCCACCATAGAAATATGATTATTTTTATGATAGTAAATCAAACCGAGACCACTGTCCTTGTGCTGCAATCATTCAAATGATTGTCTAGTTGGGGGAAAAAACACACAAGAAAAGAATAACTCGTCACTCTGAGGATGTTATTTTTCTGTTCCCGGGGAGCTTGTGGTGTGACAAAGCGATTTGTGTGATCCAGATAGTTTCATTAAAACAAAAAAACGCTGCTGTAACAATGCTTCAAATTCATCACAGCCACTCTTTGCTTCCACAAAGGAAAACTCTGGATGCAGAATGGTTAATTTATCAAGATGTCACACGCTGGTTTATAGACAAGTCTGAGAATAAATGTGCTAAATTTCTCTTTACAAGATGGAGCAGAAATGACAGCTGCGCGTTTGCACATGTAATTCCTGCTTTTGTAAAGCATACATAGGGGCTTGCAAATGTATCCTGAATCGTTGAGCTTTTTCACATTTTGTCATGTCATAACCACAAAAATTGGTGCATTTTATCTGGATTTTCTGTGATAGACAGAAAGTGGTGCCGATCTGTAAAGCGGGATTGAAAGAACATATTGATTTCACAAAACAAGAGTCTGGAAAGTTTGCCATGGATTTTTTTTTTTTTATCCTGTCTGACTTAAAACTTTGCAGCGCTACACTTTCAACTGTTAGTATTTCGTGCTAGCTCAGTTAGAGACTAAAACATTTGTCAAATCTTCTGGAAAATTTCTCAACCTCAGTCAGAGAACATGCCATAGGTCTTGTCACTTCTGAAGCCTTCAGGATTTTCCTGTAATTAGCATCTTCCCATCAAATGAACAGCTTCCCTGCCTCTGCTTAAGAAAGTGTTCCTAAAGCAGGATGCTACCACCACTATGTTGTATCATGTTGATTGTGGTTTAGGAGTGATGTGCAGCTGCCACATAAAAAAACAATTAAAAAAAAAAAAAGTTTCTTTTTACATGTTGAATTTTCTTCACAGATGTTTCCAGATGCAAAGGAATCTATAAAGATTATTTTTTCAACAATTACTTTTTATCTTGCCTCTCCTACATAAAAAGCAGATTTGTGAGTAAAGTAAAAGTTAATGGTTTTCTTGTCAAATTACATACAACTGGACTCTAATTGGTAAGTGATAGCACAGGGTTTTATTTAGGTGCATTGGAGTAAAACGAGCTTAGTACAAAAAGTGTTTCATTCTTTTTTCTTAGTTTTTCATTTTCTTTTTGCTTCACAACTAAGCGTTATTTTGTTTGTTGTAAATTTGTTATTATAATGTGACAAAAAATGAACAAAAAATAAATAAACAGGGGTATTAATTCGTTGGAAAACCACTACCCCCATAATAAAGCAGAGTGGGCTGTCAGCTCATTTCACCATGACTGAGATTAGGGACTTGAAGTCCACCTCTTTCATAGGGCAAATAGAGTAGCCTTAAACGGAGTCTAGCTTTTCTATTACTCCAAATAAATTGATTAAATAATTTGTCCAAACTGTCATAAAATGAATCTGACAGTGGCAATGGAAGTGTTTGAAAATAATTTAAAAATATTTGGGCAAGATTGTCATTTTTAATTAATTTATTCGGCTTATCGTGGATATAGGCAAGTTTGACCATCGATTTAGCATTTCTGTGACTTTTTTCACAAAGGGATTATAATTTGCTGCTCTTATTTCACCATGAAGTACTTCTACATCTTTACAGTAGTAAAAGAAACTCTCTCTCCAGTTTTGCTGTAGCAACAAAGGCTTTTTTGCCCAGAAACAAAGAGTGCTACTGGGGGTATGCAGGCATTCATTAAAAGTGGGATTTGGCATGATTAATGACACTCACAATTTGCAGCCGAGACTATGGGCTCTGTCGAGGCTCCGGCAGGAAAATTGGATCGCACTGGGTAAAGGGGTGGGTGGTCCTAACTCCTCTCTCTGTGGAGTCCCACTTGCTCCGTCATGTTGTGCTGTGCTGCATTGCCTCAGAGGGATCAACTCTTTGGAACACAATGACTTGATTTCCTTCAACGAGTAGTCTCTGTGTTTTTTTATTTATTTTTGGGGGATTTTTTTTCCCTGGCATGATCATTATTTCCTCATTTTGCATTCGTTTCATCACAGTTAATTTATCTCTGCCTGCTTTAATGAAGTGATAATTCCATGATAATTAACGTAATCCTGCACCAAAGCAAATTTGCCTAATGACTGTTGTTTTGATAGTCGGGAGTTGGTGCACGGGAAAATGTCCACACTGGGAGGAATCGGGGCGCTGTGCCAGGCAGCGGAAATAAGAGACAGCACAACCAGGAGCCCAAAGATGGAGAAAAACCACCTGAAAATTTAACTTTGTGACCTTAATTCTCTGCAATGGGTGCAAAAGTTCCTTGCACTTTTCATTCAACAGTTCAAATAACAAGGTGCTAATGGGTCAGCACAATGAAAGAAAGCCTATTTGGTCTGTCAGATTATGTTCAACTACAAATATGGCTCCATGGAGGTGATGAGCCAGGTGAGGGAGCGCTTTGGGCGAAGGTTTTGTTCCTGAGATTTCATTTGTGCAGGGGTACCAACTCTGACATTTCCTTTGTTTGATATTTGTCCAACTCAGACTTCAGAAAAGTTTAACCTTTTCAAATCCTGAATTAACTAGCTAGAAATTTCTCGGATGAATAGCAAACTATTATTAGATCAACATGAACGTCACAAAATATTTAGCAAATACATTGCAAAACGGACTTCCAAATATGGCTCCAGAAATATGAAGCACGTGGACTGAACATTTTAAAGTAATAAAAACCTCAACAAAGATGTTGCTAAAATGGAAGCTATGCTACCAAGATTATCAATAGATCCAGTTCATCATAATTTACGTGTTAGGATAAATATTGTTTTACTGAAAAGTCATTTTTAATGTAACTTTCAAAACTTACATTTTAGCATAACATTTTTAGCTTTTAGCTGTGCTATGCATTTCAGTGTATATAATATAACTTTATTTTTAGCTGTTAGCATGCCTTCTGTTCCATTGTGGCTTTTGGATTTTGTTGACCCCTCTGGGACTTGATGATACCAGAACTAGGTGAGTGTTTCATCAGAAAGAGCTTAAACACCAAAGAGTTTTCTTGACATTTGATGTGGTAATAATTATGTTTGGTGTATTACTTTCTAGGAAAAATATTGAGTTATCAAGCATTTCTCACCAGCCAATTTCTCTGTGCGTTTTGTTTCTTGGAAAGGTGAGGCGTTAAATTATTCTAATCAGGAGACGTGAAACAGGAGGCTCCTGTTTCACGTGAGAAGAATCATGTACAATGAACAGCTGATTCATAATGATATTACACAATACACCACATTAAAATGTTTACAGGAATAGATCAACCCTGTGTGGGTTCCATTTGATTTTGTCTGGAAGAGAAAATCACTGCTAGAGAACGAAAGCGATTGGGGATTTTTTTTTCCTATCACCGTTATTGTTTTCTGTCAAACTAACTACAGAACAAAAGCACAGAGACAGGCATGGATTAATGACTTTCAAGTTAAAATGGAGGCGTGAAAATCCAGCTGGCTTGATCTATCAAATGGCTCGCTCTGAATGCGGGTGAGACTGGCAGCCAACAAATCACCGCCATGTTTGTGTGTTTTACATGATTAAGCATATGGAGCGAGCATTAAATCACCGTTTCCCTACTGACACCTATGCGTTTCACCACACCTGTCCGTACGCTCGCCGCAAAGAGAAGGCTTCAGTTTGGAAATAAGATTAATCGTCCTAAACATAAAAAATGACAATCTGCAATGATGATAATGAATTAGCATCTACTTTTAGTGTAGTCCCCTGTTGATTTATAAATAATAACAAACACACTTAGCTGTTTGGTTTGAGCAGTGGAAAATAATTTGAAATCATGCTGTTAGCTAATTTTTTTTCTTTTCAGGTCACAAGCAATTTTTAAGCGCCATATTTTATCTGACAATATTCCAGGTGAAGTTTTGGATCTTTCAGGAGGCTGATTTTCCTGGCGCTGCCAACATTCCTTATTCAAATGAGACATTTTCACTTTATCCATGAGGTGAAGTTGATATTTATTTTGTGCAAATTTACACAGGGAAACATGTAAATAGACAAATAGATGCTCTATTCTGAGCCTGGAAATTAAAAAAGAAGCTGGCATTTTAATGCGGGTGAATATGAGGAGCTCACAAGCTGCTTTGCGGTGAAGTAGACAAGAATATATTCAACTAATTTTGTTTTGGGAGAATTTATTCAGTGCCCTCCACAATTAATGCCTCTCCTGGTGAAGAAGAGTAAAAAGCTTTAAAATCAGTTATTATATTCATTATGGAAGCAAAACCTTTATTTTGAGAACATTTATTAACTAGGGAATAAAATATTATGAATATTTTTAACAGAGTCCCTGGTTTATCGCCACCCGTATCTTTATCCCCGTCTCCTTGGAGGGTCATTGGGGGCGTCAAACCTCAAACCTTCTTGTGCAGCCTCCCTTAGCAATTTCTAGAAAGTTTATGAAATGTATTCCCTTCTTTGTGAGTTTATCTCTTTTAACACATTACAAATGTGATGTCGGATGGCTTTTTTTTTAGACAATAGATGTCTTCTCCCATCTTGTAGAGATTTCTCTGTTAATTTTAATCAATTTCCAATCTAAACTGTGGCTCTCTACAGCTCCTCCAGAGTTACCATGAATGTTTTGACAGCTTTTCTGATGAATGTTATTCTTACTAACTTTCCTGTAAATGTCTTTGTGACGTAATCCCTGACCTGGTGCTGTTTGCTCAGTTTTAATCTCAAGCAAAATTGAGAGGCCTTTTCAGAACTGCTGCAGTTATACTGAGTTAATTGATGGTTATTTAATTATAGTGCTATCAGAATAAAAGTAGGCTAAATACAAATCCATGCATTATTTTTTCTATCAGAAAATACCCCCATAAAATGTTTGTGGTTTTGACATGACCTGTGGTTGAAAATTTCCAGGGGTGTGAAAAGTTTAGCAAGCTACTGTATATTGTTATATAGAAGCGGTTTTTTTCTTAGGAAGTCTTAATAATGAAAAAGACAAGAACATTTAAGTGGCCAGTTGTAAAGACGTGCTTTGATTTCTAATATATGGATAATCTGATTATTGTCTACAGGTTCAGCATGTGAATAGGGGGAGAATTTAATACTTTCTTCTCTGAACTGAGCAGCACAGCAGAAACCCTCTGGATGTTTATTTATTTATTTGTTTATGTCCTTGGGACTGTCCATTGTCAGTTCAATCAGAAACCTTTGACCTGAAGCAAACATCAAATCTCAGATCCATTAAAATGTCCAATATAAAAATGCTTTCATTTTTGTAGGAAATGTCCGACTCATAACTGCGGTCGAAACACTCAGCACAACATGCAGCCTGCAGCTTGGCTTGGATGTAATATTTCTGAGCAATTGTCTCTTTAAAAGAAAGGGTGCCAATTATGTTGTTATGTCATTACCTGCACACCATGGAGCTAACAAATGGCAATTGGCTCATTGTTGTTCCCTGGCCAGAACTGCCTTAAGTCCTTCCAATGTTTTGTGGTTAGCCTTGGAAGGGAGACAGGGAGTAGGATTACAGAGCAATTTCTTAGGCAAGCATAAGTCACTCATATGTTAATGGTAAGATAAATATTTCACTCGGCACATTTTGGCCTCTGCACAAGAACCCACTTGCACGCAGGGGACAGCTTTTTCAGAATTGCATGTGATTCTTGATGAGAAAATTAGAAATAAAATGTATTCAAAAAGTGCTTGGGTTAATGAATATTTAACTTAACAGAATGCTGCGTGTTTTGATTAGCAGCTTTACACTGGTGCCATTTTGTTGCATGTTTACATCAACTCAGATGTGCTAGAATTCACAAATTCAAACCTGTTTTGATTAATCTGTTTAAATCCGCCATGCAGAAAGTGCAATCAATAACAAACTCTTTTTCCCTTCATAATTAACCTGAATTAAGATCATTTGATTAAAACTGTGCTGGAGAATAACCACACAAATGATGTGTGACAAGAAGCATCAGCAAAATGGTAGTTGGGAAATGATGTAGGACACAAAGAAAATCTTTTGCAGTGATTCATCCTATTTACTGAGGCAGCATAATGAATCCTCCACCTGGTCCTGAAATCCAGCTGTGGATAGCTGAGCTGCAAACAATGTACGGAAAACAGGGTGGTCGCTCGTTATAAAGCCTTCAGTTTGCTGAGGGATGGATGACAATGCGCCCAAAAGGCCTCTGCGGCGCTGCTGATCAGCGCACCCTTTCACAGCAGCGGGAGCGTTTGTGTGAGGGCGTATCAATTAAGGAGGCTCGCTGGGTTCCTCTCTTCAAAGCACCTAAATAATTTAACCATCAGGGGTCAAATTCTATTAAACAGTGTGACATCGGCTCTATAATGCGGCAGTGTTTATAGAGCTACAAATGATCGGGGAGGCTAAACAGAAACAGTGTGACACTGCATGATGCAACATTGCACACTCTGACAGTGAAAGCATGTCACTGTTATAACTACTAGTACCCAAAACTCTCACTCTGACTACTTGGAGGGAAAGTATAAATTGGATCTGCTGATTGTTTAACTGCTTCTATCACAGTAGATTAGGAAGGTTAGGCAGATGATGGACCCCTGATGGTTAATTGAAGTTTCATTAATTCTGCCGAAATTCAGCTGAAAAAGAAGCCAATATGACCGCAGGGCTAGTGTGGAGCCAGTGTTTAAACCAATTATAAGTATTTTTCAGTGTCTTTATTCTTACGTAGTCGGCAAAGAAACCTATTTTATCTGACCTTGACTGTCCCTGTGTGGTTTTCTGTTCGGAGGATACAGAGCAGCTCCCTAGTGAGGCTTCTATGTATTCTGTGATTAATTATTCATCCGCTCATCACAGACAGATAGCAGTCCAGTGGAGAGACTGACATAGTAGTAGTTTGCTCCAGTCTATTCACTCAGCCTAAATGAAGTGTTTCTAGTTGATTATGTAACCGATGACAGATTTTGATATGGCGATATGGCGATATGGCTGACTGTCCAGGGTGGCATGATCTGGTGGAGGGATTTGAACCTAAACAAACTCATCCATCAACTCCATGAGATGTGTAAAACTTATCTGGGTGTCTTTGAACTCTGGTGCTTTGTTGAGAGCTGAAACTACTGAACAAACAAGATGATATTTAAACCCCCAATGCGTTTTTTAGATGTATAATGGATAGTGAAATAAGAAATCAATTTTAAAGTTAAAAACTGAAAGTGGGTGTTATTGTGGTCAGGTATCTTTCTCTTTGCTAAATCATGGACCTTAACTGAGGTATATGAGGCCTGGAGGAGTTTAAATATTGACCTAAGTTATTTTAGTGACCTTAGTGACCTCCTGGATGAGTCGTCGATGCACTTTGTCAGGGAAAGTTTCACCAGTTTTTCAGGTTTTCTTAATTTCTTTATACCACTCTTACCCCTTAACACGGTTGTCTGTTGTCACAAATCCTTTAAAATTACTGTGTTAGTCTTCAAATGCTTTCAAATGAGAAGATGTAATGATTTTTTTTTGTCATTTGTTCTTGAATTTCTGTAGATTGAGGCATGATATGTTACTTTATTAGATCTTTTAGTCTACTAATGTAGCCAAACACGCTCTATTGAAGTGATTTTTGAACCTGCAGGTCTGTGGTGTAGTGTGGTGGATTTGGCAAGTGAAATTGAAGTTTCCAAAAAAAATGTGTTTACTCATAGTTTAACTATTGGGTATTTATGTTTTCACATAGGACCAGGAACATGTTTGATGAACTGAAACATTTAAATGTCACAATTTATTTGTTGCATTGCATTTTATGCACTTTGTACATTTTCAAAGTGTTTGGAGACTCTGCAAACCAGTATATAAAATGTAAGCCATACCCCAATGAACCATCCCATCCTGGAAGTTTAGCCCATATCACAAAGGCTCCATTAGAACCATCCAGACATCAGGGTTAAAGGCCTTTCAGACTTCTGACGCCAATCTATTAGTGCGACTCAGAGACTGTGTTACATTAATATTCATATTCTTGGTTTTAACGAAGCGGGCAAAAAGGCATGGGGTTTCCCGCGAGCTCTGCATTTAGCATCAATGAAGATCCAGTCAAACATCCAAACACAGAGGGAAGAAGTTGGTTGTCTCCTTCCCAAGGGCCACATATTAATGAGACAATTCCACACTGCAGCCAATTACAGCCACTCCCACACAGATGCCTTTGGTAGAAGACAACCTCCCACTGTAGATTCAACTTACCTCCCCCAAAGTCACCATTACTTTACATGAGCCATACATCATTCCCCCTGATAAAAATCCATTCAGAACTTAGATTATGAATGCTTTGCAGATAAATTTGCCGATGATGAAAAGGAAAAGCTGTAAGTATTTGAATAAGCATTAAAAGTTTTGCTAAAATCAGATTCTGTCTTTTACAAAAACTAATTATTCATCCGCCTTCCTGTTATAGTGTTCAGGGTCGTTGAAGACGGGGTGTTCAAACTATGACAGAAGGTTTTGCATGGCATATGTGGGTCACCCATTTCCGATATGAAGATGGATAACCACTCACAGTTACACCTAAAGACATTTGTTACAGTTTCAGTATAGTCTCACCCACCATCTGGAGTCTTTGAGAATTACTGCGAAGCACAGACGAACAAGGAGAGAATGTATGAGTTTGAAACACAGACGAATAAAAACTTTCCTGACAGCTCTGGGTTTTAAACCATGACCTGCATGCTGTGAGATGACGGCAATCAGTTGTCAATTATATATTCATCAAAACCTTCCCAACAGAGCACCCTATGAAATTTGGATTATGACTTTGTATAAAACTGACAAAGAAACAGCTTCAAACTAAAAAGTATAACATTTCATCCTGCAGGAGGCCAGTCTGCCAGAACAAATAAGACTCTAAATAATGCTCTTGAAAATGTCTCGGAGTTTAAAAGACCTCGTCTAACCTGTGTGAGACGGCTCATTAATTGTGCATTACAAAAAGTGAGGTGGTGGAAATTAGACTACCTGCCTGGCGTCACAGCATCCGTTATTGTTGATGGAGCTACTTACACGGCCCTTTGAATAGGGAGAGTCATTGGTAACAGCAATGTGCAGCACAACGGCAGCGAGCAGCAGATGCTGTTTCTTTATTCAACTATGAGCTGAAACTGAGAGCAGCCGATATTGGCCATGTACTTTCAAAATTTGACTTGATATCCTGGTGGCAACACATTTGTCCTCAAATGGAAAGTTGAAATCTTTGTGGAAGATCTTATTACTTACAGTGCCTAGCAGTGATCCTTTTCACATTTTGTCACACACTCCTTAGATTCATGTACTTGATCTTGATTTTAACACAAGCATGCACACAGTAGAGTAGGTACACAGAATTTGATCACAAATCCTGAACATGTGGCCTGCATTTGTTTTCAAAACTCTTCACTCTGGTACCACTAAATAAATTCCCCTTTTTGGGTTATATGACAAAAATTGTACAGTAATAAATCATTTAACTTCAAAATTAATGTTCAAAACAGTGAGTAAAGTCAGTTTTAAATGTGAGGTAAACCAATGTTGACGATCTTAAAAGAACAGTCAGGACAAAATTAAACGGCGGCTATGACATAGACTCTTTAAAACTAATAGATTTACATTCTGTGTGGAAAACTAACTCAAGCAGCATTTCGAAAAAAATAAGTACATTTAACTTAGGGCTGTCAGATTTTACAGTGTTGGAAAACTAAAACTGTACTATGTACACAGTCAAACATGGTGGTGGGAATATAATGCTAAGCGACTGCTTTTTGATTAAAAGCAACATGGAAAAGGATGAGTAATTTTACTTTCTCACTTCCCAATTATGTACTTGTCCCATAAAATCCCCGAAACCACATTGAAGTTTGTGGTTTAATGTGATAAAACGTGAAAAACCACACTTTTCTTCCGCACTGTACACAATAATGTCAATAAGGCAAACATTTCCAATCTTGTCCCAAACAATGTGAAGCTGTTATATAAGCAAAGACAGCCTCTTTGCTATGACATCATGTCTGAATATGGTAATCAAGGAGGACCGGATCTGCCACAACTTTGACCATTTTGGGAGCAGGAGCAGACAGATACCTGTCTGGGGACGGGAAAATCTTTGGGCTTGGATGATAGTCAGGGTAAATCAAGGCCAGCGGTACAATGCTTAGGCCCGATACAACTCAGGAGAGGAGGGGAAGTTGTGGTGATGGTGTGACTGGAATAAATTTGCTGTGATAGAGGCAATTGCCAAGGTTACAGCAGCGAATCAAACAGTGGAATGTCATTGGAAGTATTGTTTTCAGAGGTACTGGTCACAGCTCATACCAAGAAGATGCTAATGATTGCTTTATCTTGTATCTCTTTGAAAAACATACATAAAGCTTGTCCCCCGAGGCAAAATTCTTTCTGAGGTAAGGACGATCAGACTCTCGCATTCAAAACAGATTTATTCTAATGAGCACTCACATATTTTACATAGCATTTCTTGCCATGGTGAGAAATATCAAAGGCAAGTCACACTAGTTTGAAACTAGCTCGGAAGCCAAACTTTTGGGATGTTTTAATTGCTTATTTGCAAAAATTTACAGTTATGTGCAACATTTTTCACATTCCTGCCAGATGTAGGCTTAATAAATTGTTTAAATGAAACTGGACTTTATTATATTTTATGAAATGCTGGTGTTGTTTCTTATTAGAAACACATCTTGGGTTGAATACATAATTTGAAATCTATATCTGCATGGGTGTGAATAACTTTGTTCTTACCTGTACTAGTCCAACTAAACTGCTGTTTGCGCTGGATTAAAGGTTTGCTTTTCTATTTTGAACATTATATTTCCAAAAGTATTTGTTTACTTCTCCAGATCATTGAATTCAGGTCTTCTAATCATTTTTATGCTGCATAAAATCCAGAAGTCAACCCAACAAACATTTGTGAAACAATTGGTTGTTCTGAGGAGCTCCACATATTCCAGCATGATACCATAATAGGATGCCACCTGAACAGAAGTTGCATTTGTGAAATTTCTTCATTACTCAACTGTTGGTGTTATTTTAACAAACTGAAAGTGATAGTGAACAATATCAGCTCCACCACCAGAGAACAGAATCAGCTGATGCTATGGGGCGAAACATAGAGTGGCTCCATACGTCACTTGAAAAGACAAGTAACCCCAAAAGTTAGAACAATGTGTAGAGTTGGCCAAAATTACAAAAGCCTGGTAAAAATGAATTTTACTTGGACTTCTGTTAAATGCTGCTTGTTTGTTCTCAAAATTATTTTTTGATACACACAGGAGGACATCAAAATTCCACTATATGCATGTTAAAACGAGGACATAGTGTCGAGTGTTTACACTGGAAGTGGCTCAGATGTAAAAAAGAACCAGAGTTGCTTGTCACATTGAAACTGCCACCCTATAGCAGTGTTTCCCAACCCTGGTCCTCAAGGCACACTGTCCTACATGTTTTAGAGGTTTCCCTGCTTTAATGTGCCTGATTCAACTGATTGCAGTTCAACAAACGCCTGTTAATCAGTCATCAATTGAAATCAGCTGCACTGAAGCAAGGAAATACCTAAAACATGCAGGGCAGTGTGCCTTGAGGACCAGGGTTGGGAAACACTGGCCTATAGAACAACGTGACATTCAGTTTATATCACACATTCAACCTGACAATCTGTCAATTTTTCTGTGGCCTTCTATAAAAAACACACAAAATCTTGACTGAGGAGGTATTTGGTTATTTTCATGAGACACAGCAATTTTTCCTTTTTTTTTATTTTGCAATTTTTTATGCTTACACAGCAGTAGCGTTTAAAATACAATCGTGATATAGAATCTGTTCTTAATTGTTTTTGTGACTTTTTCCCTGTGGGGTCCCTGGGATCCAATTAGTTTATTTTAGTCACTTTTTAATTTTTCTCGTAGTGTAATAGTGTAAAAATTACACTCAAACTTCACACACAGCAACCTCGGTCCAAATTGGTCCCCATTGACATCCATTCAAACAACATTCTTTTATACATCCTTCAAATTTGGCTTTATATTCTTTCAAGCTGAGCCTCTGGGTTGAAATTATTCTTTTCACCTATCAGGAAAATATATATTTAATCACTCGGGATAAAATCTAATTTAGGTGTCTAAACAGAGTCTCTTTGTTGTATTTTGTGTGTGTGTATATATATATATATATATATATATATATATATATATATATATATACCACTCGGTGGTGGTAATGCACCGGGTTTGTTGTTTGCCAACTACTAATAAACATTAAAGAAGAAGAAAATCACCTCTTTTTTCCTTTAATTTGCTACCATTTTTGGAAACTCTGTTATTATTTATGTTTAACTTGATTGCTTGATCATTATATGGGAAAAATTCTGTGAATTTATTCTTTGTTTGTCTTCTTTTTTACACTGCTGCGGTTCAATAAAGACAAAATCTCAGCTTTTTTTAGTGGAAACATAGAAAGCGCATGTAGAAGCGACCTGTGAAATTGCCGCCGGTGTTTTCACCGGCAAACCCTAGAGAGGCATGGCTGTTGTGCAAAGACAGTGGTGGTTGCTCTGTTCATTAGCATCAGGGAAGAGGAAGAAACTGAACAACAATTTGAGGAATTATCTTCTACCTTCTAATTCAAACATATTCAACTCTCATGAGTTCAGAAGTGGCTTTAATCATTGCTGAGGACTTTAACATGTAACGGATACTTTGAAAACTAAACCTGTGGAGAAATGTTTTCTTAAGGGAAGAGCTTTACTCCATTTACTCTCTGCAGTGTGACGCAGCGTCGCCCTTATGTTGTCTGTGCAGTGCTAAGAGCTTGGGCCTTTTTTATGATTGCTCTGTCTCTCATGACTGGCTTTTCTCTGGTTTGCTTGAGTTGCTTGTGACTGAACATCAGTTCATCTCCATTTGACATTATTCTCATAAGGCTGTCACATTAGCACGTTGTTGTGCTCAGTGGCTTGTGTGATTGCTCTTTGACACTCTGTTACCTTTGTTGGAGGGAGTGGAGTAGCACTACTTGCCTCTGAAGTGATGGTGAACTGCAGCAGTCACTCAGACATTTAAATCTAGCAGCAATTACTGTACTTAACGCATGCTATTCCTCTTCTTGACATTCACTGGTCTGTTGACATTGTGCCCTGGGCTTTGACTATGATATAATTTAAATGTTCACATTAGACTGAGGCTGTCTACTTTGACAAAATATCTCAAGAATAGTTTCTTTCCGTGGATTTGATCTGTATTCTGAAATGTCATTAATGCTTAGTGCTGCTTTACTATGGGTGCACCACTTAATCAGCCCGATTTCCTTAATTTTGGGAGATCGGTGATCAGCTGATACTTACATAATGAAGCCAATCTTACCCCTAAGATCTAAAAATCAATCAATGCTCCTTTGCTCTGTCGTGTGAGAGGTTTGACTGTTGGACCGGTCCACAAGGTCATGTCTGCACGTTTGCAGTTAATCCCACTATTGCCAAATCAGCGACTTTCTTGCTATATTTAGCAATGTCTCAGACAAAAAAAAAATAGGTATGGCCAGAATCTGGATTTTTTCACTTGAAAGGAAGACATTTGAAGATATTCTTTCCTGGAACAGTTAAAGCCATGTCATATCATTGATTTTAAAAGTCTGTTCACTAGAGTTGTATAGGAAGAAAAAAATACTATTTAGTGAATGAGGACTCTGTCAATAAGCGTACTCCCCTGCTTGCATGTCAACCTGTATACGGTTGTATAAGCTTCTCTCACACGTTTCTGCTGTACTCATACTGCGAAGATCAAATAGCAATAAACTGTAGATCATGGCTCCCTACTCACAGGGAAAACACCATCTGCTAGAACTGACTTCACTTTCACTGAGATGCCTGCAGAGCTGCCCTGGTCTTACTGAGCTGTAAAGCTGCTTGATTATCTGGCTGAGAAATGAGTAAAACTATCTTGGTGAAATTTGAAAATATTTCTCATCCAGTTTGGCAAGCCAGGCAATTTGTTGCACTTTTAACAGTGGAATATGGCAAAAATATTAACTCTCTTCTTGTTGTTTATTAGCTGACAAAAATCTAAATACAAATTTGATCGATTGCACACTCCTACTAAGCCGTGGATGATTAGAAAGTCACTGTGGTTCTTCAGAGTGTTAACCCTCCATCCACTAAAGCAGTGAGACACAAAGGCTCTTTTTAAAAGATGGCAGAAAAATTATTAGTTTAAATAGAGTTAGTGATTTATTTTAGTGGCAAGTGAGTACATTTCATTTTGTGGCATCAGTGCTATAAAATATCCTGTCAGCTCTGCCATCTTCAAAATAAAAGCCTAACAGAACAAGTTGCTTCCGACTGAATGTCTCTCCAGTTGTAGCTCTTCATGTTTTATTTGTTCTTGACAGTTACAGAAAATTAGCTGTCAACTTAATTTCCTCCAATCCTAATTTAAAATATGCATAATGTAGTTTTTTTAAAATTTATTTCAGACCTGTCAGTTGTTCTCTACAGCATACTTTAGACGCCAGCTAAGAAATTTGCAGTTGATGAGAGTAAACTCATTTTTAGCTTTGAAACTAAAGTGATTTGTTTATTTTTGGGTCAATAAATGCATCATAAGTAGCAACAGTCTTCAATGCGGATGCTGTTACTGAGTGGGTAGCCATTTTAAACTGAGGTGTTTAACAATACAGTCAGAGGAAGCACAGAGATCCAAGCTACTTAACATGAAATACATTTTAATACAGCTTGTCAAGACTTATATTCAGGTCATTCAGACTTCAAGAGAGGACCGTCTCATCGGATCAGAAGTGTCTCATCAGATTGTTTCTTTTAAAGCAAAAATTAAGTAACAGTGGACCAAGAGAAGCGGCTTTGTTGTCCATCCCTGTTTGTGGATGTTACTTGTGCATCAGATGTACCTGAAACAGGAAGGAAACAGGAGGAATAAGTCTTATAGTCTACATAATTAATCAAACTTTACGTGTGACTGACCAAATAATTGACCAACTAATCAATTATTGACAATTCTGACCAGTGCATCTCTAGCTTGATTATCTGCTGAGTCGGTAAAGTTACTGAACAAGAAGATGCATAATGAGCAGAAACTCTTTTAACTCATTTGACTCCCCTCCACCCGCCTCCACTTTAAGTTTCCTCTATTTTGTCTTGTCACAACTAAAACAAAATGCCTGCTCGAGCACTAAATAAGTTTATATTTGAATTACTATGTTGAGTATATTTTGGAACACTTAGTTGCAAGCTAAAGTGTTTGATGGGCTTTATTAAAATCATTTAGTCTTAAAGAAATTACTTTTCACGTCCAGCCTCTGTAAATTTGCACTTGCTTTACTTGGATACAATTACAGTAGTAGAACTGGGATTTAGTGGTGCTGCGAATATGCTTACAGTGCATTTTGTCGTAGGAGAGTAGTGGAACATTGCCCTCCCTAAGAAATTAATTTGTTTAAGCAAAATGTACAGAGGAGAGATTAGAAATCTGGCACCGAGTGATCAAAGCAACCCCAGGAGGTCTTGGATCTGCATATTTTTCTTATTGTGTCACATAGCTGCTGTAATAGAGCATACTCTGCAAACAGCAACACACACCATGCTTAGCCATTGTGTTTTAATGTATACTGTGAAGCAGGATTTCAGATGTGGTTTGTGATTAATTTTCTGGACGCCAGCCTCCACTGTAGAGCTCCTTTGTACAAGAAATGTGTTTTTATTTGCTATTTTCAACCTGGCACACATTAATGCATTTTAGCTGCGCAACAATTTAACAGTAATATTTAAAGTGTACAGATGGTAACTTAAAAATGCTGGCAAAAAGACAGTATTTGTGTTTAATATTACTGGAATCAAAGTAATGGCAGTCCCAAACAAGCTATTTAAAAGATATATGACAGATTTGTATTATAAACCTTTTGGCTCCTGAGTCACATAGATGAAATTTAATGTTTAATTTTGATTTTTTTTGTCTATTTGTGTTCCAGCAGAAAACAAAATAATTCGTAGGAGAATACATACAAGCTAACAGAAACTGTCTTAATATATTCAGAGATGTCGTTCATGATGTGTCCCAAAAATAACATACAGTAAAGGCAGGACTCTCCTGTTGGCTATTTTCACACCTTTTATTCACTGAAGGCTAAAAAACAGCTGACATGTTTTCTGCCTGCAGACCATAAAGAGCAGTACTACTGGAATCAACACAAAACTCCCTATTGGCAATAACTGTCCAACCTTGAAGTGGTCACTTTTGCCTCAGTCCCTGAAACATCTCTTTGCCACTGAGGTGTGTTCCATTGTGACAATTTGCTGTTAGGTCTCAGTAATGCAATGCGGGCAGACAGGGGTGACCTTTGCCCCCCCCTTTAGTGCTTCCCACAAGGCAAAGAGAGGCTCCTGTCTTGTCTAGGTCAACTTCCCTTTCAAGCAGACAGCTCTTCAAACTGCAGGGACTTCAGTAACCTCTGAACCATCAAGGTGCTGCAGAGAGAGGCTCGGTCCTTTTACTTCTTGCAATTACTGCCTGGAACACAACACTCCTGATTCAACTGCAGGAGCAGAGAGGAGAGCAGAAAAGTGAAAACAAAGAGGTGGTGTAGATGTACCATTGACACTTTTAGCCAATTACTCATGTCTGTGGTCTGCAAATGGCTGTCTAGAAGTGGGGAAAATTGGCCTGAAGTGAAACATCTCTGGGTGTCAGTATAACTTTGTTTCACTTTCCGCTCCAACTATTTAATACCAGGAGAAATATTTAGATATTTGTTTGAAATAACTTGGTATTCAGAATTAATAGATTCATAAATTTAATATTGTCAAACATTGTACTGTGGCTCTGTGGGTAGAGTAGTTGTCTTGTGACCGGAAGGTCGTAGGTTCACTGTGTCCCTGGGCAAGGCACTTAACCCCAAGTACCTGCGTGTAAATATGAACTTGTGAGTGTGTATGGATGACTGTGACTCCAGTGTAGAACGCTTTTCCTGTCAAAATGATTGTAAAAGCGCCATATAAGTTCAGTCCATTTAATATTTTAAATTAAATAGTAAGCTTGTATCTGTTGAAGCATGTAAGTTATGTTATTAGAAACTAATAGAAGGATTGAATACAGTATTATAGTCTTTTGAATAATCTTATGCAAAATGTTATTTGTTTCAGTAAATTGAAGCTAAGTTTGTGTAGATTAATTACATAAAGTGAGAGTGGCCCACTTTGGTCTTAATTTGATGATTATGGCTCATATATATAATAACCCATGATTCAGATTGTCATCTTGTGGAATGAATTGAGACACCATACAAGACACTGTCCGTTTTCTGACATATTTGGACTGACGGGTATTTAAAACATCGACTATTAAAATAAAAATGAAGAAGTTTTAAAAACACTAGCTATTCCTGTTAACATTGCAAAAGTCACAGATGTATCACATCAGGTTAACCTTATTACAATATTGCTACATGTTTAGGACCCATATGTAAAACTGACATTTCTCATTGAAGTAATTACATTCAATTTATTTGTATATAATCAAGTCCATACTGAGAGCAAACTACAAGGTATAATAAGACGTTTACAAAAAAAAGTTAAAAAGGGAAGAGACTGTTCCTTTTTTAAGAAAAACATAAAGAACAGTCTAAAATGGGTGTTTCCCCTGAGGAGCCTGGTGTTGCGGCCGACAGGCGGCAAAGTGAAGCACCTGAAAACGTTTGTCATGTCTGTCAACATACATTATATTTGAGTAGTTTCCCTTGCTTTGTATCAAAATAAGTAAAGTTTCCTCATTTGACCTATTCATGAATACACTAACCTGTCTGAATGGAAGAGCAGAGTTTCTCTTACTGCACTTTTTATTTCCCTCAGTTTAGATGAAAATTGATCTGAAATAAGAGAAGCTTAAAGTGATCAAAAATATTTGTATTGACGGCCTTTTTTTATTTTTGTGCTACCTCTATAGATCTGTATATATATTTGAAACTTCAAATGAATGGTAAAGTAGACTGCAGAAACAAGAAGTAGCCAAAGCAAGAAAACTCATTACTGCTTCTCTTGGCCGTTTCACCGTACCCCCTATGTTCTTTTGAATTAACTTTCAAGGGCACAGAGTTTCAGCAAATATTTCATTTCCCAAGATGGCCATCACTCAAGCTATCACTTGAACAACTCAAATCCGTCTTTTGTGAAAGAAGGGGAAAGATGGAGGGTATATAGAAAGTGGATGATGACTGAGATTACTTTGTGCTATTTTTAAGTGTCAATATCCAACCCACTCTCACTCCCAACTCGTCATATATTGACGCATGGGACTTCCGTCCTCGTCACATATTGACGCGAGGGGTACCCCTTTCGCGTCAATATGTGACGCGAAGGGTTTTACCTGATGCCTTACCGTAATTTTTGCCCTAAACCTAACCAATTTTTGGGTTTTGAAGTGTCGGCAGTGTTTGCGAGGACCATTTCAAATGATATTTATGCCGTATGATTAGTGTAAAAATTGTTTTACAAATATATCCATGTTTTAATTGGCAGTCAAACTCGTCAATATATGACGAGTCGGGTGTGAGAATGTGTTGCAATATCTGGAGAAAGAAGTTGGGGAAGTGGAGACGGGTCCCTTCTGAGATTTCTGTGATGTTGATGGACATTTTTAAATACTTTTATGGTATAAAAATAGAATTGTTTAAAATGAATGTTTGTTTAATTTCAAATGATATTTATGCCGTATGATTAGTGTAAAAATTGTTTTACAAATACTATAAATATATCCATGTTTTAATTGGCAGTCAATCTCAATTATTTCGTCTGTAAATGATTTGATGGTGTTACATGGCAGATAAAATGCCATGCCAGGGCCTTCAGAGAGATTTATTTTTAAAATCAGAGAGCCAGCTGTTGTTCAGGTTGATTTATGTCTGCATACACTGGGCTCGATCAGAAATATTAAAGAACAAACAGCAGCACATAAAATCAATGGATTCCATTTCCTCTGCACATGCTGAGGAAATGCTCAGATGTAACATCATGTAACATCATGATGGGCTTTCATCCTGAAGCTTTGAAGAGAAAAGGTACTTCCATAATGGGTATCAGAGAATTAATAAGGGTCTATCTTTTTAGCTGAATGAGATGACAGCCAGACAGATTTAAAACAATACTTTGAATGCAGTCGGGATGAAATGCAAGCTAGTTTTAATGGATGCCATGATATAATTTCCAACGGTTAGTGTTATCGTTTTACAATGAAATTGCCTTAAAAATTGAGCTTGATTACTGGGCTATTAAATTCAGTTTTTGTACATATCATGTCTTTCCATGACAGCAGAAGGAAGAGGAGGAAAATAAGGATAATTTCAACCATCATTGACCAACAGTAGGGAAATACATATGCATTTTGAACATTTCACCTATGGAAAGATATTTCAAAACCTTTTTCTTTCCCTCATCAGCCATCTGTGTGGATGTTCTTGGTATGTACATAACGTAAGGAGACTGTGTAATAAAACTGGACTTTAGGGAGTTTGAGTTTCTACATTTTCAAAGGAGCAAATACAGCAGATAACTGAGATGTGACCTGAAGCATAAAAGCTACAGCCTTAAGAGTAAATGCAGCATTCTCAGCTACAAACTACACACATGAAAGCAGCTTAGTGTATCCTTTCCATCTCCTTGTGGAAAAGATATTCAATCTTTGAGAAAATATGTCTGAAACAGGGTGCATACTGTTTTAATTTTAGATGGCAGTCATATTTTTTTAATAACTAATAAATCTTAATGCTAGCTGCATTGTGACTAATTCTCTGCAGATAGAAATTAGGCTTAGATTTTTGTTAGTGTTTATTTAACTTCCTGTAAAGTTATTCAAACAGTGACATCATGTGAGACGCTTACATGAACCCTTACAAAATCTCAAACTTTTTAAGCAACATTTACCATATACAGCTCTGGAAAAAGTAAAAGACCACTTAAAATGATTAGTTTCTCAGATTTTCCTTTGAGTAAAATGAACAGTTTTCTTTTATTCTATGAACCACTGACATGTCTCTGAAATTCGAAGCAAAAACTTCATATTTGTAGAAAATAAGAAATGGTCAAAATAATGAAAAGGATGCAGTACTTTCAGACCTTAAGTAATGCAAATAAAAGAAGTTCACATTCATTTAAAAACAACAATACTAATGTTTTAACTCATCAAGAGTTCAGAAATCAATATTTGGTGGAAAAACCATGAGGATTTCTATGGGGTTTAGTTCTGTGGCCTCTTAATATTTTCCAGAGCTCTATATTTTTTATTTATCCAGGTTGTTTTACAGAAATCTTGTCTCATTCAGAAGATGTATTAGCAGTTAAAAAAGGTTCATAGTACATTAAAATAATTTTTCGTGTAAGGTGAATGTCTCATTTTTAATATGCTTCTAAAATGTAAATGTGAAATAATTTTAGCTGTTAATACTTTTATCATGTTTTCTAAATAATTATACAACTGTCATGATAACATTTAGTAACTACTGTGTTATTTACACACAGATGTTTAAAAATAAACTGATTAAGCAATATTAAAATGGAAAGTATTCATTTGGTGCCTATCTCCCAAGACAGGCACCAAATGAAATCACCCTATATGGATGGATTTAAAAGTATTAAATATGAATATTATGACTAGAAATATCTCTAAGCTTTGTTTACTTGGTCTTTGTTTTATTTTATTATTATTATTTTTAAATCTTATTAGGAGCCATGCTAATCAGCCATGCAGAGCCACAGGTGGTGGAGTAGAGAAGCCGGTTATTTATGCTCTCCACACCAGAAGAAGTCTGGTACTTTATAAATGCACTTCAAAACACAGGATAGAAAATCACTGTTTTAAAACATTGAGTATGTACTGGTCCAAATTTGAGTCACATATCTAGAATACATTCCCTCTGAATATGTTTCTAGACTTTCAGGAAGCCGAAGTTTTGTGTGCATCTGCTTAAGTCCATGTATTCATTCAGTGGGGTTACAGACATGGAGGACAAAGGTCCAGAGGTCAGTGTCTTACTAGTGATGCTTTCACCATGTTGAAACAAGTGACAGAAGGTCGGGTTATCCTCAGCTGGGTATAAAGAGAGAGAAACAGAGCATTAGCTGCCATTGTTCCTTTATCATACATGGACTTCTCCCTCTGCTGCTATATTGTTTCCAAAGCCTCAATGGTCACAGGCTTTCTAAGGGTGGGGGATGTTTTCCAAAGGTTGGTGTCTTCGTCTGCCATACCCCTAAGCTATCAACGGCAAACAACTGTTGCTTCTCTATCGCAATACAGGGATATTAAAGCTATTTGTCTAACCGCCCTTCCTCTGCCGAGACAGCTCAGAGGAGCTCTGATGCATGTTTAATACACTAATCACACATTCTCTCTAGGACCCCTATTGGCTGCACTAATCGCTTTCCTTCACCGTTTCTCTCCCTTTCCTCATAACTCCGATAACCCATTCCATGCAAACACTAATTGACAAGTAGTCCACTCAGAAAGCTACTGACATCGGGAACACGAATACAGCAGTGTGTGTGTTGTCTTCTACTGTCTTTTAAACAATAACACACTTAGATGAAGCTGACAGTGGTGTGCCCTGAAGGGAATTGTTTTTCTGAGATGCAGACAGCTTCCTATTTTGGTCATGGTCTCATCTTTGCACACTTTTTCAACACTTCTGCGGCTCACGTATCAAATTATAGCCAAATATGCGCATCCTGTCCAGTGGCTGCTGGTGTAACCAGCATAATGCTACAACGTAGGCCTGAAAATATTCAGGCTGTTTTCACTAAAGCATGCTATCGATGGGACTCAAACAACAATTATTCTCATTATTGACAAATCTGCTCAATTTATTTGTTACTCTTCTCTTGAATAACTATTTGTTCACTCAATAAAGACTTCCTCCATTAGCGCTTTCTGAAGCCCTGTGGGAAATTAGACATTTTAGTTGAACACCAAACCTGAGAGCAGTGAGATAATACTAAACGTTTGGGGGAAAAAAATAAAACAACAAAAAACATAATTTAACAAATTACTACTATAATTGTAAATAAAGTCCTAATGAGTTAGTGTTTCATTAGTGATAACAATTTTAATATTCTGTTGCCCCTGTTTTACCAAGTAAAAGAGCAGATACTTTTAAACAATCTCTAGACAAAACTGAAACCAAGTGTAGCATTTTCTTTTTAAATTATAACTTTTGAATGCCTGCTTAATGTTTAAAAGCAATCATGTCCAGCTTTAAAAATTGGTCACCCTATTTTATTTCAATGTTTTGCCGTTTTGTCCTTTCATGCCACCATTTTGCAGCTGCAGTAATGCATAAATGAAGCTGCTTAGAAACCCTGGTGGGACAAGGCTGCCCTGGAACAACTCGAGTGATGCCGTAACAGTACATTTTTTATTTTAACTGTTTCAGTCCTATATGTATGAGATGTGTGACAGTTTATTTTAAATCATTTAATCATCATTAAATCATGATCGAAACATTCATACAAATGTTACACTTAAGCATTATTGGTTTGAACAGCTTAATTATCTCTGAAAGAACTATGTTTTCTGCTCATTGTTTGCGCCACCATTTTATTTTTTACTAAGTCTTAGCTTGTCCCATGTTTGTAATTGTCGGATCTAATTCTATTAATACTAATTTTAACCAGCAAAGTTGCTTAAAAGCATCTTGAGGCAAAAAACACAGTTGAGTGATGGTAATGGCATGTCAGGATCCAATGTAAAAATCAATACCTTTAATCATCTCTTGATTGAACAGGATTGTACTGATGTAGCAAATGACATGTTGATGGATCAATTCCTGTGATGGCTTTCATTTAAAATTGTTCAAAGCAGAGATTGCCATGCTCATCAATAACTTTTAACATCAATAATTATCAATAACTTTTAACAGCTGAAGTCTTGAGGAGCTGTCTTGTTTTTGTTCTTAAAAGAAAAAAGTGATTCTGACAGGTGTATTGCTTAATAGACTTTAAATTTGCAACCACATAAAGCTAGAATGTAAACATGCAATTCTGATGTCTTCTAAACCCATTTATGGATTTTTGCTTCTATTTTTAAATTTAAACTTTCCGTATTTTGCCACTTTCATACCTCATGCTTCAGTTTTCATGAATTTTCTGCTGCCTTAGTTTTTTCTCAGTGAAATGTAGAAATATGGGCTCTAATTACTAAATCATGGGACTAATTATTAATGACTGCACTGGCAATATGAAGTTTAGTGCACAGTGGAATACATAAAGTAAGAACAGTTACACATTGGTATTTTTTTGGAGGCTTATAGAACTTAAAGTACTTCACGTCTCACATGCGTTTCCATTTTTGATCTTTCTGACTCTGTAATTTATTGTACTTTAGTTTCATTTTATTTGTTTTTTAAGTCATGCATAAAAGCATTCTTCTTTACAGGTGAATCATTTTCCACCTTTTAGATTTCAAAGTACTGCTTCTGGTGGTTTGGCCATGTATGCAAAGCGGTGCTCCAGTTTTTGGTCAATATCTTGGCTAGCTGAAATGCTTTCCAATACATGGAGTGAATAACCAATATTTTAGTGAGGTTTTAATGAATTTCAAGGAACAGTTAGCTGCTGAAGAACTCTAGGTTCTATGTTCACAGCACCATAATAGATTATGATGTAATTAACCAAACCAAGAATTATTCTCCTGAAAATAAATGACCATATTGTAGTAAAAATAATCTAACAATATTTTAGTTATTATAAATGGAATTTAGCAAAAGTGTTAAACAAAAGGCCATTAAATGGTGAAAATGTCGTGTTCAATCACCGGGTGTCAGAGGGAAACTGTTAAAAAATAGAAGCTGCGATTTTCCCCCGCTTCCTTTTACTCCCGCCTGTTTAACCAGGTACATTTAATGACTGATTTAATGTCACTCCAATATTTGTGGAAAGGTCTCATTGTAATAACTTTTAAACACATTTGTGAATGAACAGAAAAGGTAACGTCAGAAGAGAAAAGTAGCGCGCTCCAGTCAGGATTAAAACAACTTGTGCTCTAAAATAGGCTTAAACATTATTTTTAAGTCAGAGCTGGTTTGGAGTGCTGGGATTGCTTTTGTTTCTGTGCAAAACAAAATCTCCAAGAAACATTATATAACTTTGTTTAGATCAAGGTTAGGGGATTTTTATTTGTGGATTTGAATGTAAACTAAAACGATGACAATAAATGGCTGGGTTTAAATGCTGAAGAAAAATTACTCCTGTCTCCTGACTGACTTATCTTAACCTATCAGAAAGTTTAAAACTGGGATATTACTATAACATATTGTTACAAATAAATTCAACCAGTTGGAAATATTAATCCCCATTAAGTCATAACGTAGGCTCCGTCCAGAAAGTACTTACTCCTTCCCAGGTCCATTTTTCAAGTTGAATTTTTATCCAACCAGTGTGATTTGGTCCTGGTTCGTAAAATGTAAATGATGGAAGGTTTTAAAAGAATAATCTCAGAAAACTATTTGTTCTTGAAAAGGTTTACTGCTGTTGAAACGAACCTAAAGTCACACTGTTGGCTGAATATTCCATTTTGTTTATGTTGCATTAATCGACAGAGACAGATTGCATTTATATTTATGAGAAGATTTCAGCCATTTAAATTGTCAAGTCTACAAGTTTTTACAAAATAACTCTGGACAATATGTCCACTTCTGGATTTTGGGCATGTTGCTTGGCCTGTCTCGATCCTTACCCAGCAAATACACATTTTACTGCATGCATCTTAAAAGTAAATGAATACGCTTATATTGGCCTTTAACTGCTGACACTGGTGCTGTTGGTGTGTTTGACAGTCTGAGTGTGCAGTGTACCTTTTTATTGACAACATTTCTGCTTGCTACAGTGCTTCCATAAAAGTTTTTTTTTTTTTTTTTTTTAAATTACATAAGAGCCTAAAGCTGACTCGAGCAGCTCTTCCAACATTTCTCTGCTATTCACTTTTTAAGCCCTTCTATTGGCTTTCATGAACATGAATGTTTCTTAGACTAGTATAATTATTTAGGTCGTTTTATTGAAAAACTTAACGTGCAAAGATTTCTTTGACCCTTTAGGTGACGGAGCCAAAAAAATTAGGGTTGCTTTGGTAACGTGGCCTTACAAATCTAACATGCTCCCATTTTTGAGATGATACAGATCTTCTGCAAAGGCTATTTAAAATATAATATTTGGTGCTTCATGAAGGTTTGAATTAAACAGAAATACACAAAATCCATTGCGTACATAGAATATCCATTAATGTTTGGTTACGTTTGCCTTAGCAAGGTTAATCTCGATCAGTTTTTGCAGCCATTAAAAAGTTGTCAATCATTGTATGATGCACATATTTCTCAAAATTTATTTAATGTTTGGTTTCTGGGCAAAGATTTGGATTTTTGTACTTCCAAATGTTTCAGTAGGTTAGAGTTTGACACTTTCTGAATTGCTTCACTTGTTCTAAAACTGCCACTTGGAAATCTAAAACACATCGCTAAACTCCTGACAGGATATTGACGCCTTCCTAAAATTATTTAGGCTGTTATTTAGGAAGATGATGCAAAATATGGGTATGTACAACAAAATATATGCAAGATACAATTATATTCTTGGTTACTAAGATAACATCCACTTAAGAGAGTTGACCCTCTACGGTTTTTTAAATGTGAATCTACAGCCATTGTTTTCTTGTGGGAAAGATAATTAATTTGTACCTCATGTATTTCCAGTTGTGTAGCTGTCTTTGCCTTCAGTGGACTACTATTATTTCTATGCTTTAAAGCAATGAGATCATTTGTTTGTTTTTTTTCTATCTGCAATAGTGTGAAAAATTGTAGTAATGAAACAAAGCTACCTTAATTAGCCAAACAGAAACCAAAAACAACAATCCAAGCATTAGGGAGCAAGTGTGAAGTGCACAATCGCTCTGCAGCTGACTTTGCAACACAATGTCAAACACCTGTGAGGCTTGTGCTTAAATGTTTCTTTTTTTTTTGGTAAGGGAGGGGTGTTATGCACCACTAGAGAGGGTAACAACAGCATGCCATAAGAAATTGATACAACACAAAAGAAACTGCCTCCAAGAAATGTTCCCTCTGGGTCTTTATGTTGAGGAAATGGCTCTTTTCAGAACACCACTGGGCAAAACGCTTCCAGAATTATTTTACCTCTCTGCTGTTGGAGCCAGCAAATCTGTCAGACATGGCCGATTCCTGCAGGCGGCCACACCTTACGGGATACAGGGGTCATGTATGGAGGTTGGTTTTGATGAAGAGCGATTAGTGTAAATGCACTTGGATGGTTTTAAGTTAATTATATGACACATTTACAACATCTTGACCATATTTATAATTCAAGTGTATTAAATTTATTATATGTAAATAACACAACAGTACAACCACAAGATTTATAATCCAGGATATAGCTTTAACATAAACATAATTTGTTACAAGTACAACCACTAGAATGCATAAAAATGTTTCTGTACCTGGTGCATCATACCTGGTGATGCATATTGAGTAGGCATCACCAGGTATTGGTGGTATGCATTTGCCACATTGGCTATGAAGTTATTGCATATTTTTCCAACCATCACATTTATATGATATACTACTTTGGAGTTAGAGAAAGTTTAGGAATTATTTTCAGCTCATTGTTACAAAAAGATACCAACTATATGATGATTAGGTAGTTTTCTGATTGACTTCTATTGATCCACTATCTATAACCAATTGGGTTAGTCGACATGACAATTAGATTTGTGGAATACAAGCTTCCCCCTACCAGGTAAGGATTAGCTATACTTGAATAAATGCTTTTTGTACAGAGTGTCCCAAAAACTTCTGTGCTTTCAGCAAATCTATGAACTCACCCATTTACTATGGCACCACAAAGTGATTGCTTGGAGTCTGAACAAAAATTGGTGCAAAGCTGAAATCCTGGCTGCCTACAGCGGTGTTCTTAAATTGGGAACTGCAACACTAGATTGAATAACTTCTTTGACATTGTTGGTGACTGTATCTCTTGAAAGCTGACGGTGACATATTTTTAAGGGAATCTGCTAAAAATGTTGGTTTCTGCCTTCATAAAGAGCCTCTTAAAGCAGTTCTCAGCCAGTTGCCTGCCAAAAACACGTCTCCAATATAGCCATTAAAAAGCAGCCTAGCTCTTGATCTAAAGCTTTTAAACTTGCCAATATAACAACTATGGTAAACTCAGAAATAAGTCATGTTTTTAGTGTTATTTAGAAAAATGTGTGCCAGTTTTATTCCATTTTCAGTTGCTGAGTTGTACTTAAAGAAATAACATTTAGGACATGGCTATGTACTTCTGGTAGATGTTTAATGATGGACACTAAAAATATCCACAGCTCAACCAGTGCACTGTTTGAAGTGGAGGCAAATTATCTGTAGGTTCTAAGTTGTCAGTAAGGAGCACCAACATGAAAATATTTCATGGATATAGTCACACGTTATGATGATTTAGAGTGGGTCTTTAATCCAACATGCATGTTTTTGGACTGTAGCAGGAAGGCGGTGTACCTGTAGGACCACACATCTCTATTCCATTCTGATGCAACGTGCGTGTGTGTGCCATTCACCAAAGACTGAGTAAAAGAGGACTATATGTGCTGTACCGCTCCCAGTTTGACAGTTTGGGAGAAGACTTTACAATTTTATATTGCCTGAAAAAATGTTTTGAAGTATTTGAATGGACTGTCAAATGTTTATTGGCTGTCTGCCAAATGTTAACACTGTTCTCAGTTTCTGAGTTCAAATCTCTTCCTTTGTCACTGATGTGTTATGAATATTTTTCAGTCGTAGTTTGGAAGGATAACATTGGTTTGCTCTCAGTTTGACCCCCGTCGGGTTTACTTAGTTCTTTTCCACATTTTCTGGGTTCATCCTACTGGCATCTCAAACAATGCTTAACATCAGTAAATCCATGTGTATTTTTTTGCTTTTACAGTACTGGCAAAAACTGTAGACGCATTAGGTAGTGTAATGAGACCCATTTGTCATATTAAAAGTACCTCTTGGAAATATTTTAGTTGGCATTAACCACACTTTTTATCAAGATATGTTTGAATTAAGACAATTTTTTTTCCACTGTCATTAGTAATCTAAATTGAATGACTTTAATATTTTGGAGTCTTGCAAACAGATCCCTGACTTTAATGATCTAAGATTTCCACTTGATATTTATGCACATATGAACACAAAAGAAATTGATTTTTTTGCAAAACACACTCTCCTTTTCTATTATTTTGTTTTATCAAAGATACTGGTTTTATTGTTTGGAAAACAAACTTCCAAGTTAAAATTGAATCTACATTTGCCAGGGGGATGAATAGTTTTCGAGTTTAATTTAAATGCAAAAATATTTCTCAAGCTGAAACATACTGATGTATGTTGTGGCAAAAGAATCGAGTATGACTTTGAATACAGGATGTCTACTGAATATTTTGTAGCATTTATGTGCTATTAGGAATAAATATTATTTCCAGCCATTGAAGGAAGTAGCAACAGTTAGGTTTTTGCACTCTGCCTCTTTACATTTATTTTCTTCTGCTCCTTCCTAATGCAAAATGATTTAAGTAACAGTTTAAATCAATATGACAATTCCCTTTTCATTTTCTGTTTTTGCTATTCTATTGTAGTAATTTTAGGAGATCTCTACAGTCTGCTGTTCAAACTCTGGAAACTGGGAAAATTGTATTTCGCCATGAATTAGTTGCATACATTAAAACCACATTTAGTGATTTTACAAAAGTAGCACACAGCCACAAACTAAGCTGAAAGTATTATATACTTATTGGTTATTGGTTTTTATGCAGCAAATTGCAATTCAGTTTATAACCTTAATGATTATACCTCTATGAGATCACTAGACAGATAGTACCAGTCAGTTTTCAAGACCCAAATCCCATCAAGGAACCATTAAGTTATATGATGACTGGAGGATCATTAAGTGAATGTCTAATTAACTTATTATAAAGCATTTTTGTACTGGCTATCAAATCCTTCCTCTAGGCACCAATGTATCCATCTGACCTGATTTGATTGCACAGAGTCACATTAATGAGCTCCATGATGTCCCACATACTGCCTCACACCTTGCTTCCTAGCTGATGCTGACAAAAAACAGGTGTTTGGGGTGGGGTGTTCATTGTGTGTGAGAGGGGAAAAAAGCCATAGATCTTCCTATGCATCAAGCACTTGAATCCCCCTACCGGTATTCAAAGGTTAATTTGTTTGTTTCTGTGATTAAATGCTTCTCCAATTACGTTGCGTGTCGGTGTTTAGAGAATGTTTGATAAGCCAGCTAATGTTGATTCCTGTCAAGAATGCACAAGTGTCAACCTGCATGGTGTTTTGTGGCATTAAGTGGTAAGAAGGAAGAAAAACAGAATCTGGGAATCTCCTGAAACACTTGGAAAAAACCCTCCTCTGATGCCTCACAGCAGGATTATTCTGTGGGATCAAAGCCCATTTTCAGTCCCTGGGTGTCATGTGTCTGTACTTGTGGTGTGGAAGGGAGGAAAGGGAGAATTTAGTTTCATGCAAAATGAAATAATTTGCATAACATGCGTGAAATTCATTTGCAAGACTCCCCCCAAACTTTGCATTGAAACATAGAAAACAAGTGCACAAAAATATTGGAATGAATCTTAAATGGATGTGGAACATTGGAATTTTAAACTTTATACAGTGCCTTGCAAAAGTATTCCTTCCTCTTCAGTTCTTCTCCATTTTGTCACAGTATGGCACATTTCAATGTTTTCCATTTAGATTTATGTGATAACTGAGGATAAATTTGCACATAATGTAGTGAAATGAAAATGTTTCTTGGTTTTGAAGATGTTTTGGAACAAAAGTTGACATTTGCATTTACACTGACACCCCCTGAATAAAATCTAGTACCACCAGTGAGAATTCACAGTATACGTTGTCTTTACAAATATTATACAGTCAGGTCAGTCCAATAAGATGGTTTCAAAGTTCATATATTCAAATTTGATCCTAGTATGAATAAAACAATGTTTGTCATTCAAATTGGTTTTTGGTTGCCATGACAGAAAAATCATATTTGCCTCCCTAGTTTAGTGACTTCTTAATATGACTTGTTGCATAGGATATTTCAAGTTCTCAGAGTAAAAAAGGGATGAAAACAAATTCATTTTGCAAAAAAATCAAAATTTTGCTACTTTGTATTGGCATCATTAAAATCACAGTAAAATACATGTGCGTTTGACCCCCGTCAGGGGGTTTGACCCGTCGCGTTTGACCCGTCAGGGGGTCAAACGCACATGGGGTCAAATGAGATGTGAGAAGGTCAAAGGCATCTGGATGCTTTTGCAAACATCTGTGACTCAGCAAGACTTCTTTCTGTTAAACTTTTTGATCTGTTTGTTATCTTGCTTGTTTTACACACATCTTACTATAGTATGGGTGTCCAAAAGTCTAACCAAAGGTCACCTACATAAATAGTCTGTGAAAGATGGTGGAATGGAGTTTTATTAGGATTACTGACTCTGTCTGCTTAAGCTCTGGGTTTAAACTTTTGCTTTATCCATCTATTCTCCAAATGAATTCCTCAGCTGGCTGAAGTCTGAGAGGTTTGCAGCATTGCCCCCTCGTATACGGGAGCAACTATGAATATAAATGGGCGAGTTCCTCAAGGTATTACAACTCATCCATGCTTCGCCGCTGGGTGAGAATGTCAATACCTGCATTATACAGGAAGTGTAATTTCATTCAATTTGTAAAGGTCGTAACAGCTGAAATTTCCAGGTTTGGTTTGAAATACGATCCCACGGTTACCTGCCCTAACAACGGGATGGGACATAGTTAACCAGCGGTCTAATATATTCGGTAATGCTACTTGCAAATCATGTTAAGATGTTTAGTAACGTCCATATTGTTAGGCATTTATCAGATTTTGAAAAATATTCTGTTCATCTATATTCATTGCAATAGTTTCATCATAAGCTGGAAATGCAATAAATTAAGACACAACGTGCTTTTGCCCCGAAGTAAACCACAAATCTATTTTAGTCTTAACATCTGTAGCTTCTTTTGTCTTTCAAGATTGTGGAAACGGCATAAGAAATTATTCTCATTTTAACATCTGGAAAGCGTTTATAAAGCATAAAATGAATAAGCTAGTGACTAAATACAAAGTGCAATGTCAAGCAGCAAACAAAAGGGTGGAAAAAGACAATGTTAAAAATTTAGCAGAATAGACTTATGATTCAGTTTGAATCATAGCAGTCTGCAGAGTAACACACGGGGCCTGATGCTGGGACTATGTGACTCAATCCTCCCTGGAATTCAAAAATGTTGCTCTTTCCTGTGATCAGTCAGCCCGGGGCAAAGCTGGCACCGCTGGACTGTGCCTGAGCGAGGGAGAAACGAGCGAGGGAGAAACGACAGAGAGAGAGAGAGAGAGAGAGAGAAGAGAAGAAGAACGCGTAGAGGAGAAAGGGAGAGATGCCGGTGTGTGTGTGTTGGGCTCCAGGCTATGATACCAAACTTCCTTTGAAGCGAGCAGCTGTGGGCTGCAACACTGATATAATATTTAATGAAATAATTACATATACAGCAGGGAAAAACTGCTCCGGTTAGACGGTGTAACTTTTTATGCTGGGGATCTGGAAAAATGCAGCAGCGATGTGCTGGATTTGGCTTGTTGCCCCTTCTCTCCCCGTATAATGCGTCACGCAGCTTGACTCTGATATTAAAATTTCTGCATAATGTTAGAATTTTAAAGGTTGATAATGTAAGACTGCGTTAATTTTATTTGTTTCTGCAGAGAAGTTTTGTTGTCAGCAGTTCTACAGCAACATTATTAATTCTGTTTGCGTTTCCCATCTGCTCAGTGGAAGATGCAACAAGATAAGCTTTTAAAGACGCCGCTATAAAGCTGAGAGCGATACACTTCGTTTTCAAGGTGGAATGACCTTTGAACTCTAATCTCACTTCTCAAGCTTGTTTTGTCTAACTAGCTAAATTTCATTATTTTTCAGGTGAAATAAAATTTGGCTCAGCCATATTCACTTTCCTTCAAACTGTTGAACCTGCAGATACGTCAAACTCTTATGAGACGACACAAATCATGAAAGTTGAGCCCTATTAATTGTAATAATGCATTATTAAACATTGTAAGATTCTGTGATGAACATTAGTCTAAAGCCGGAGTACGTAATTGCCTTTTTACTGCATTTTACATAAGATACCCGTAATGTGCAACACAGCTCTTAGCAGACAGTCTTTGAGTTGCATAGGAAAATATTTTTGACAAACTCTCACATTTTTCAAGTTCTCTAACATTTCAGAGAAATATTTCCTCAGTTTCTCTTTCTTTCTGGTTGGATAAAACAATGCAGTTCTCATGTCGCCTGGATCTTTGCTCTGATTTGTTGAGCAGTCCAGTTAACGTGGTCCAGGCAGGAGGGAAAATCCTGCTGCTAAAGTTGTCTTCAGTACAGAAATCCCAGAAATCTTTTGTCAATCAATCTGTTCCTGACAGAGTCAACCAGGTTCTGATACCCTGATGGACTTCAGCTAAGAAAATTTTTTAATATTATACAGCGAGTTATCTTGGACTTTTTTCTGTCATTTCTGATGTGTACTTATGTCTTAATGTGTGAGATTTTGATGTTCAAATGTTCGTAATAGAGAGGAAAAACAACAAAGAACTGCATGGATGCATTTGGTTGGGTACAGTATTTCAGGTGCCTTTCAAACTGCTTCCTGTTACTCAGTTAAGGAGGACACAGGCATTTATGTCCGCAGTTCATCCAGATCTTAAAGCTCAGATGCTAAAGTTCAGGGCGAGGGGTCAGGCCTTAAAAACAAAAAGCGAGAAAAGCTTTTTTCTATTAAATGACGATATAATCATGGCAGTATTCAACAATATAACAATTTCATGTTTTTCTTAATTGTGCAGCCCCAACTTTTTTCCAATACTGATTTGATGTTTTGTGTGGCTTATGGTCCAATATGCAAATACAAAATGTCCAGATGAAAACAATAATGGTAAATTTACACAATTCAGCACAACAGTTGAGATTGTGCTGAATAAAATCACATAAGGCAACATTAATGTTTATTTTTAAATAGGTTTTTAAAGGGTACAATAAAACTTTTATTAAACAAAGAGGGTTAAAATTGACACTTCTTTTGTCATTAAAATGTTTAATTGGAATATAAAAGAGGACAATGATCACCCCGGAGAGTTTGCTTCTAAAAGAGATGTACTGAAAAATACATAAAATGCATTTCTAAAATGTATTCAATAGCCTTCTAAACATTGAGTTGGATTTCTTTTGAAATAATGGAGATAAGGCAGCTATTTAATTTGGAATAGATCCTCTGGGTTGTTGCAACTTTCTGTGTGATCTATAACCTGTCAATGCTCTCATCATTTCTGCTTACGCCGCATCCCCTGCCAAGTGGTGCATACATCAAATCCTAACAGAAGCCCATAGCTCATCTTTCCTTGAGCAAACTACAACACACTACACATTCTTACCTGGTGTTTCATATAAGATTAATATCCTAACTCAGGGCTGTCAGAGAACTTAGAAAGTGCTGATAAATGTGTGTTCTCTTAAAATCTGCTGGTTTTCCATAGTTTTATTTTGTTAGGCCTCATTTTCTTTAAAAGAAAATATTTAAGTAAATTTCTGCAAGTACAGATTAAAACTCAGTTCTTTCTCCTCACACAACTGTTTCACCTTATCTGAAGTGCACAGATTACCAGTGATTTATACATATAGGCTAATAGCCAAACCAGCAAGACTTACTCAATAACAGATAGATGGTGTTGCCTAGCAACTGTTGAATCCCATAACAGTGACTTGTACCTGCTCCTGGAGGCAGACTCCATCTTGTAGGTTTCTCTGTCTTCTAATTGGTCATTTGGGTAAACACGGATACCTCACTCCTCCATCCTCCAATTTTCATCCGTGGTCTTAAGTGACAGATAGCATCAGCTTCATGCTAGCCCCTCGAACTGCGAGCAGTCGCAGCTCAAATGCACTGCTACTGGCATCTGTTGAGTTGAAGTGAAAAATGGAAGGTGTTTACTTGCCAGCTGAAAAGCTTGTAAATTTAATGCCTAACAGTATGTAATATTTCAGCGATGCTTCACTGTGGGATATCTCTCACTTCCAGACAATTAGAAATCATCCAGGAGCTAAATTACAAGGAATCAGTCAGTGGCACTTTAACTGCCAATGAGACAACAGGTTGAAGGAATGGGTTGCTAATTATAGACAAAGAAAACAGATTTTATTGATGCGTGCCGTATTCTCGGTTATACAGGTTGTAGTTTTCAAAGATGGACACTATTTATTCTCACAGGTTATGGATTCATCTAATTTACTGTTAAGAATACTTAGAATATCTCTCAAAGCAAAAAAACGTTCTTCAGCAGAAGAGCTGACAACTCATCAAATCGCAGTTGTCATCGAGATACCAATATGTGGAATATTCTAATCACAAATGCCCAGTTGGATGCAATATTTGCTAAGATATTATATCATATTTTTCTCTTGTCTGAGACTTTCTCCTCCCCCGATACCCATACGTGACATAAACTATTTGCAGACATTCTCACAGTGGCCTGGACATTCTGATAAAGAAATAAAGCTGGGTGGACATGGGTCAATTATAATTGTTTACGAGTAATAGTTTGTCATTTATATTTTTCTGTTGTAATGCAGCTCTAGTGAACAGGTAGCAGAAAGTTGCTTTCCAGTTGCCGTCAAGGTTTTGAACTCTTATTTTGAAGAAATTAAGAAAATAGACTTGACTAACATTGGTAGTCTCAGTGACACTAATTAATGAGGCTACTCTTGTGACCATTTAAAAAATATCTCTTGTGTTGTTGGACAGTTGGAGACTGATGTGAAAACTTGTATATTCATCACACTTAACAAGCAGCAAGTGCTTCTATGGTTGCTCCAACAGCAGTTTCCCTAGTTTTTAACAGCAGTTCCTCCACTTTACCAAAAATCAAAAAAGAGATTATTAGTTTATTGTTAAGTCTTCCTGAACTGAAGTAGACATCGGCCTCAGATTCATATCGGTACATATCGTTTTTAGGTTACAGCAGGCAAATGCGCCCAAATCAGATTGTTTTCTTTCTCTCACGTGTGATCATATCCAACTTCTTCTTGGCACTCTAAATGGCCCATTACGATCTTTTTACCCTAAAGAAAATCTGATTTGTGCAACTTCCATATGTGTTGCTACATCGAACATGTATTAGATTGCTTTCAAAGTGTCTACTCTGTATCGCATTTTATCCAACCTTTATGTCATCCAATCCGATTATGCATCCAAACAGACTTCTCTACAGAAATTGCAGTCAATTCTCCACAAAATACCATTGTTGTTAGTAGTGCTTTCATATCTCTGCGTCTTTCGTGTTATGATCTTGTGGTAATACTGTCTGTTCTTGTTACTCTAGAACTTTTTAAAATCAATCTGTAGATGGCAGCATCCATTATTACGTCAGTAAACGGTGCATTGCTGTTATTTCTGCATTTTTTTTCTGCACATGCAGCTTGGTTTGGGGTCATGAACTATCCTCACAGAAGTCTCATTGTAGTTGCATTTAATTAGTATGGATGATGATGCAAAAAGAGTAAGAAAAAAATCTGCTGTAGTCTTGGATTGCCTCCAGCTGCTTGTTTTTTTTTCTTCGGGTGGATTTATTTCACATTTTAATTATTTTTGTCTAAAACATTACATTATACTCATTTATGCTGTTCCCTAGCACTAGCACTTTGTATTACTACAATATTGATTAATGTCCTGCTTGCAATGTTTCCTGGACAGCCAAATCTTTTGGCATTAAGCTCCTCTTAAATAAATTCCTAGCTGGAACATAAAACTGATATGACATAAGATATTTTTAACAAGCTGGTATTGGGACAATAATGTTTCTGGAGAAATGACGAGGTCGGACCTGCGATGAGATGCTCTTTTGATGCGTCTAGCTGCTGGCTTGAAAAGGTGCGTCATGTTTCGTGCTTATCAATACTCACATCAGTGCCTAATTAGCCTCGATTAAGTTTGGACCGAGATACAAACAGGAGGGTCAAAATAGAACACTTAATTATCTTCAAGCTGTTTTCAGCCCTGTAAGGAAAATGCTAATTAGCTGCTCCCTCAAATGGCTTGCATTTTGAAATACCTGGCACCAGAATGAGACGCTGCACTTCCATCTTCCAAACCAGGACTTGTTTTGGTGTGAGGTTTAGTTTCACTATTTACCATCTATGAAGTCTGAGGCCGTGTTCCACCTTCAGATGGAACCTCCACTACTACTTATTAATAATTTAAAGGATTCGCAGAGGAGAACATGAGTCCCACACTGAGATGTTAAGTTACTTATTGGTTAAAATTATCATTCGAAAAGTTTACAGGTTTTGCCAAAATGCATATAGATGAGACTGCATTTATAATTGCAATATAATGAGCACATTCCCCTCATAAACTTCTATCAGGATTGCATATTAATGTGCAGATGGCTCCAGGATTTTAATGTTTATCTTTCTGGTTTTTTTTTTGTAGATGTGTATACATATATGCAGAGGTGTAATATTTCTTGCTTAGTAATTCTAGATGTGTAATCCAGCAAAATGACCCGACTGTATACTTTGCCGTTATTTCCATCCATCCATCCATCCATTTTCTTTACACCCTTCTTCCCTAATGGGGTCAGGAGGGTTGCTGGTGTCTATCTCCAGCTACGTTCCGGGCGAGAGGCGGGGTTCACCCTGGACAGGTCACCAGTCTGTCGCAGGGCAACACAGAGACATACAAGACAAACAACCATGCACACACACACTCACACCTAGGGAGAATTTAGAGAAACCAATTAACCTGACAGTCATGTTTTTGGACTGTGGGAGGAAGCCGGAGAACCTGGAGAGAACCCACCATGCACATGGAGAACATGCAAACTCCATGCAGAAAGATCCCGGGCCGGGAATCGAACCCAGGACCTTCTTGCTGCAAGGCAACAGCTCTACCAACTGCGCCACTGTGCAGCCGGTTGCCGTTATTTAACAACATGTTTGTCCGATGGCAAATACATGACATTTACGGCTAATTAGTATTCCCTCATATCTCTAGCACATGCTGTAATTCAGTCACGTTTCAGGATTTGTCATTGGGCCCCCACGGCATGTATTAGTGCAAGTGAGAAGTACCAAAATAGCAAGACAACAAGAGTGGGGTGTGCATCTCAGGAGAGTCGGAGTGTTTAAATTCATTTGCTGGGATGCAGATAACGCCGGTCATTTGTATATGCAGTCAGGACTGGCTGCCTCCAGGAGAGCAAAAAGAGTGAAATATGGGGAGAAAGGTGGAGAGTAGAAATACAGCAAACCTTCTTAGATGTGAGCCACAAAGAAAAAGCCACAGTTGCTGATAAAAGAGCCATTCAGCTTACAACATCAAGGACCTAATCACCAAAAAGAGCCTTGATACAGAGCCAAATCACACAGGAGTGCAGAATGGAGAGATGGGGTTTCTGCAGCCCCCTCATTAATAATGTCTGTTTACACCCTGCATGAGGTATATCAATAGATTTTTAGATTCAAGTTAAAGTTATATCTAAATTGGAAAAAAAAAACAACAAAAAAACTAAATAGGAGTTTGTGAAAGGCAAGAAAAATGGAAAGTTGAAGGAGGACAGAGGGAGAAGGAAAAACCACTTGAGTTGAATATATTCGGGATTACAAAATGCCCTGAGATATGTTATGAGTTGCACAGTTCCTGCAATTTCTCTGGTGCAACAAAGTGTGTTTACATTTTAAATCAAATCTAGATGGAAATTGAAGTTTTAGCCCTTGGTGCTTTTAACCATTTTGAGCGGCTTTTACTCTTCACATTTGACTGGCTCCTGGGCAGCTATATAGAAAAAGCCTTTTACATGTCTTTTACACCTAGCAGGAAATTGCCATTGTGTTGTAGTTGTAGTTGTCATATATCATTCTCTCGTTTCCATCTCTTTGCACATTTATTTTGTTGGATCCTACCTGCTTGACATCGACACACACAAACCGTTTTTGGCTCAAAAAAGCAAATAAGAGACTGACTTTATTTATTTTTATTTATTTTTACTGGTTATTAATATATATTTTTTTACTGTATTTTTGGTCTTTTATAAGATGGTGAAGCTGCATCTTGTCTTACGGTTTGATTGTGTCTTACTACAGTAAGTCTGTCGCTCATAAGTCTCTGATTTAATGATAGACGTATCGATGATGGCACTGACCCGGCTGGACAACACAGTTGTGGTTCTAGCCTCAACGAATCCTTTTACATTCTTGCAAATTACATGTTGAGTATCTTAATAAATTCAGCAATGTGAGCATCATGGTTACTAAAACCAACACCTTAATGAAAAAAGGCTAACAAGTAATAGCTAATCACTTTAAATGTTTCTAGATTTTTTCATGTGTAATAAAATGGAGCATAAAATCTACATAAAGTCTACATCATGACATTGGATTAATCTAAAAATATTTATGATGTAGCTTGCCACAGATGAAGCATGTCAAAATGTGTTTTTTATGAACAGATATGGTCAAACAGCTTAAGGAAAACATGTTATAGTGCTTGAGGTGAATCATCTTTTTCTACTTGTTTAGAACTCTATAAGCTTTGGAAATGATCTGTCATAGCTTGTCAGATAAACTTTAAATGCATTCCTTTTCATCCTCCTTAATGCTCTGAATGCTTTTTAGCAAACTGTGTGCAGAGAACAAAAATGTTAAAACTTGCTGCATGTTTCACTTGCTGACTTCAGCTCTGGCTGACAAAATCAGAAGTATAAGTACTAGTTTAGTCAGGGGCTTTGATACTAATAACTTAAAACACCTTGATTGGGATGTGGTAAAGGATCAGGAAATACCTAATTTATACACATTGATAGAATGTCGTTTTTGGGCAAGGTATTTTTTAATTACTAATTTCTCAAAAAAAGAAACCTAAACAAAATAAACCCTGAAAATGATTAAAAGTTACACTACCGGTACTCTTATTATATCGACTCCTTATACATTTTTGTGACTTCCTCTGAAGAACGAAAATACAGCAACTCTATGTCAAACATATTTGCACATATGGTATGTACAAATAAAAAAGAAAGCAAAGTTATTATATTGCCAATTATTTTCGACAATATAAATTAAAGTAATGGAACAAATGGATGTGCCTATGCTGTGTCATTTGACTCTGCTTTAAAAATGAGTTTATCACCCAGTAATATTGACACAGCACTTGAAGGAAATCATGGTTAGTACTTGTAGAGTGACGTATTGAGACCATTATTAATAAAAGAAAATTGACCACAGAGTAAATTTATGCCTAAATAATACTAATTGTCTAAGAAAAAATGTGCATATTCTCTCAATTGTAAAGTTGCAAAAAAATAAAAATTGTAAATTTTTTATAAAGGCACAAATGTAATATAGTAATACATTTTTTGACAGCCTTATTTGTAAGAAAAATAAAAAGAGATCACAAAGTCAGACTTATTTGACAAAAAGCAAATGAAATCTAAGGTGTAGAGGTAAATTTAGGAAATGGACATCTGGATGTTTTCCAAAGTGTGAGAGTTGGATCCGTTTTTCTTTCTTTTTCTTTTAAATTTCTTTCCTGGATCAGAATGACATGTCCTTTGTACAGACCCACCTTGAACGGGATCCAGAAATCACGCTGAGACAGTGAGGAAAAATAGTCTGGACCTTAGAGATGTACTAATTAAGAAAAAGGGTTCACATTCAACACTTACTTTTTGGAAAATGTCCAGATGAGCATCACTGACATTTACCAGTGTGAGAGTTGGATCTTCTGGCTTTTTTTGTTGCAAACGTTGGACTTGATATTGTCACTGAATATGCTGGTTTTAATAATGTAAATGTAGGTCTTTAATCATGAACATTTATTTATTTTTCTTCCAACTTAGACATTCCAACATCAGAAAATATAATATAATACAATATAATATAATATAATGTAATATATAATATATCAAATATAATATATAATATCAAAAGATGTGAAATTAATCTCAAAATGTGAGTTTTTTGGGGGGGTAGGTGGGATTCTGGCTGTCCTGTTCATATCCCGCCTCTTGCCCAATGGCCCCTAAATTATGGGTACTGCTGTGGATCAAATATATATAAATTTTTTGTTTATATTTATCATCAGTGGGCCTAATACTTCTGTCATAAAATACTCTGTGCTGTTAAAATCTTGAAATTTATAGAGCAAGTAGTTTATTTACCATTCTGTCTATAACTACAGTAATTTACCACAATGATGAACACACATGATGAGTAGAGAGCATGCATATTATGGGCTTAAAATCCAATAAATGAACCTCACAAAATACCAACAGTGGAGGATATAATGACCGGTGGAGGGCGTGGAAACATGCTGAGACTCCCCAATAATATCAACACCTGTTCTGCCACATGGAGCCGGAGCCAACATCTGCAGCAGCATTAAAATCTAACTATGCACACAGATGCACCAACATGAACCATGCACTAATACAAATCAGCGTCTTGCTGCAGGCATCATTGCTACAGAGGGCAAATAACCCCGTACGATAATACACCTGCAGAATCACATCCACCACTGTGCGCCTTTGGAGGGGGCAGCATAAAATTTGCACCCAGTACAAATAAACAAATGGACCAGCAGAGGATGCAAATGCCTGACTGTACTTTTAAACTTCCTGCTCCCATGGACACTGAAGGCACAAGGAGAACTTTGACCAATTTTCTGAGCTTTTACCTGAAACGGATAAGAGTCAGCTTTAATATACTGGCGCAACATATTTTATCTTGCATATGCGACATGAGTTGATTTTATAAATAATTATTCCTTTTATGATGTAGCGTTTATTAAAAACAAAATGCAGTCTCTGCTGATTGTGGCTTCCTGACATTATCATTGTGCATGTATTCTGACTGGGCGATTCCAACACATGGATATGCCGTCTTCTGACTCCTTTAATTGTAGTATTGATTGGATATTTACGATACGCTTTAAAGATTTCAACAGGGATTCTTCTAGAGGTGGGTAACTCTAGTAAAATCGAAGATTGTGATTGCAATACGACTAAATATGAAAGAATATTTAATTTTATCTTTATTTAACCAGGAAAGTCCTACAAAGATAAACACCTCTTTTTCAAGGACATCTTAGGTTATACAACAATTTAAATTAAAATGAAATAAGTTCAGTTAATTCGTAGTCTTTTTCTGAGTACATGAAGGTCTTTATTTCCCCAATTCTCTGAGGGGAAATGGGACAGTTTAAGAAGTATGAATGATTTTCCAAGCTGCTCCATCAAACTGTGAAAATAACAACTGTCAAAGTCAATCTCTGGGCAAAACTTCTGATCAACATTTTCTCTTTAGACAGTTTGGAGCAGTATGTGTTGTTTTTCTTAGTTGAGGTGTGGATGGCGAAGCGCAGCTCTGGCTTGGTTCCTCTCCTCCGAGCGCTGCGTTGCCGTGAGGGACAGAGGAACATGATGGACCAGGTACAATGCTGACAGATTTGGTAATTTCTGCTGCCAGAATTAAGTTGTAAAGAAAACCAGGCACACATACTAAATGTGTCTCATAATTCAGTGAACCAGCAGAACAACTGATTATTATTCATTAATTCAGATTTGATGCTACTGGGATTTTTTTTTGTTTGTTTTTGAAGGCCCATGATTGGGTGAGGTGGAGCCCTCCTTTGGCAATTTTTCTCTTGCATTAGTAAGGTTGTGAAAGGTGTGTGGGCGTGTGTGTATGTGTGTGTGAGAAAGAGATATGTTTATGAGAGTAACCAATCAGAACTTCTCAAAACAAGCAACCTGACTTTTCTTTATTTTATGTTGGTGTCTTAGAAAATTATCACCAAAACTTTAGTCTTACAAAATAAATTACATTTAGTTTATTAGTTTGTTTTGTGTAAATATTTTAATTATTATTGAATTTGACATTTAAACTTTATATCTTCAAACTGTAGAATTGGATCTAATCTCTTAATTCTGTTTGTCAGAGTTCAAGTAACAGGACATGTGAACTAGTTAAATCGTGTTCTGATTTTGGTGCCAAGGTTATTGGTAATTGGTAATGCTTTTGCTTTAGTTTGCTCTTTAACAGTGTTGGGAGTGAGGGAATCCTGTTAGGCTCTTTACTGTCAGCCACTAACATCATCAGACTCTTCATCAGGTCAAATTTTCTGGATACTTCTCCTCTCTGGCCAGAGATAAAAATGTAACTATTCTCTTCGTTTCATATTGATTTTTCTCTTCCTACTCTCCTTTTTAGCCTTTGCAAAGAAAATAATAAGATACAGTTAAACAATATGAGGGATTCGTCTGGATGTGTTTACCAGAGCAATGTTGATTAGTTTTACTATTGATTTATTCTGAGGTTTATTTAGTAACTGGAAAAATATAATAAGATTTATTTGAGACACGTTATTAGATTTTGTTAAAGGCAGAAAGCTAGTAAAGTGACAGGAAATCATGAGTCATTGTATTGACGTCAGGTTAATGAGACAGTATTTTTAAGAAAATACAGTTGAGCATAAAATTTATCCTTCTGGCAGATTTAATTAAAAATATTTTTATTTAAGTAGGATGTATTTTCTGAAATGACAGCGTACATAACAATGTACGGGATTATCTGTTCTGGGGAAAAAATTGTCACAACATTACTTAAAAATGATGCAGATTTCTCTAATGCCTTTTTCAGCCAAATTAAGTGATACTGGCAACAGCAGGATATTTGGTATAAAAACCGTGGCAGTCCTTCAGATGAGGGAATGGTCTTGTTGCATCGATGTATTACATCACCCTCTATATGAAAAAGTACAGTTTTGTCAACATTTAAAATTGCTGGTAACAAAATTTCAGCATTTAATTTATTATCATGTTACGTTCTAACCACCCAAATGGTCCAACAAACCGTTTTAGTAACACAATACAGTTTCAAAAACAGTTTTCATAATGTTTTACCCAAAGATGTAATGCAACAAATCTTTGTAAATGTCTAATATTTGAGGTAATTTAGGTTCATTTTAATCCTAAACATCGTTTTTGTTTCCGTTTCTCTCATACAGTCATAGTCTAACATGCAGTAGATTGTGCAACCTTCAGCGGACACTTGTATGTTGATTCTTTTGCCTTGATTAAATGAATGCAGTGTCCTTCGGTTTACATGGCGCTGCCCACAGTTTCGCTTGGCCTTCGCTGTGAAATTTGAGTTTTTAGCTCAGTGGAACAGAGGCATGAATTGTCTCAGGTCTCTGTCTCTCTGGGCTGCGAATGATTTATTTGACTCCCAAATGCCTGAACCATGACAACTTGTCAATTAAAGTCAGGATCATGGCTAGTGACACATGACACTTTTCATTTCGTTCACTGCCATGCTTCCCCTCTTCTTTATTTAATCACACTGGCCTATAAGAACCTTGAGTTTTTTATTTCTAGTGCTGTGCTGCTATATAGTGCTGTTTTGTATATCTATTCAATCAGCCTGTTTTTGAGCCCCTGATTGACTGAGTGGTGTGTCCCTCACATTAAACTTTATTTGAATTAGATTGTAGCTGAATTTTCCTGGCCCTTGTACAAAAATGTCCTGTTGACTGGAACCAGATGATCAATCAGCTGCTCATAACTCAATCAGAACGCTTAGGCTGCGGTTTAGACACAACTGCTTAGGCTCATTTTAAGGGTCAATGTGCTTAAAATGATAATACGGGAATGATAATACATCTAGTTTCTGAGATGATTCTGCACAATATCAGAGCTGGTCTGAGATATAAACAAGAGATGCACCGATCCCATATAAATATCTACTAAACATTAAACCATTTTCAATTTTTGTGCAGCCCTAGTGTGCACAAATAGAATAAAGGTTTTATAGACTTATTAAAAACTTAAATTACACTTTAGCAAACCTAAGAAGCTGTGAAGCAAATGTTAATGGTAGCGTCATGTTCTCTGTTTTCTACCATGTGTCTGATATTTACACTGTTTTTAAATGGTAAAGACTTCTTCAGGGCTTTGGCAGCAGTGTGTTAATAGCCTGACTCACTCAACACAGCTGAGAAAGTTCCCAAACTATCTCTGCTGTGTTTTTATACTTCAAAACAAGAGCCTAAAAAGTTACAACCTTGAAGCAATAATCTTTATCTGTGTTTCACAATAGACATATTTAGCCATTTATGCTCTCATAGAAAAATGGATTCTTCATTTTGATGAAATAGTATGGCCTTTTTATATCCCTGGTTGTCCAGGATGCAGTGAGAAGAGAAGTGGAATTAATAGATTAAATGATTTCTTAATTCATTTAGTCAGTTAAAGCTGTCCAACTGTCTCCACAAACCAGTAAAAACTGCTACTGTCCCAGTTGACCCACAGCTTACACTGTGGCAAAGTTAATCATCAAGGTTGACTTCTGACCACTGCACCTACATGTATTTTACTGGAAGATGCCCGGGGATCGTTATTCGACATCTGCAGTGCCACCCGAGTTCTGGCAAAATTATAGCCTGCAGTAGTGTGTGATTGGCATTTAATGAGCAAATGTGAGTGACGGTGAGCTTTAGCCGAGGGGCGACAACAGCATGGAGCTGTGCTAGGTCATGAATCTGGAATAATGAAACGCTAAACGGCCTCGATCAGCCATATTGATTTTTCTTAGCTGTAGTCTATGTTTTATGTCCACAACGGTCTACCTGCATCTTAACCGCTCACACACAAAGAAAGCACTCAAAGTCACTACGGATGTCGCAAGAAAGGAGCAGCACACCCGGACGGTGATCTATTCTTCTCTGATGGACCCTCTTAGCGCATATTTCATATTAGGTTTAACAGACTTTATTAAATTATGGTTATTTTATGTCTCGCCCCGTCTTTATCCGAGCTAACGCTTACAAAGTCCTGATAGAGGTCCTCTGTCATCACTTTTGAACAGAGAGGAAAGGATAGGTTCACAGAAATTATGCCCTGGCAGAGGGGTTGCACTTGACTTCTGCTCTGTTGTCTTATCAAGTCTTTCATTAGCATGCTGGTGCTGAAGTGCCTCATAAATGTAGCTGGTAATTCGCAGGAGGCCTTCTCTGCCTAGTCTGTAGCCATTATGCAATTCCTCATGGTTGTCTGACTCTTCTCCACACCCACCTGCTTGCTGGTCTGCTTCTTTTCCTTTCTGCCACTCACATTTTTATCTCCAACCACCCCCTCACCCCGCTGCCACACAGTTTTTGCTTTTTTGGTTTCATGTCTCCATTTGCTGCTGGCTCTAAGCACTAGGATGAATATCAAATAGAACTGGCAAATTTGCGTTTTATGTTTTCTGTTAATTATATTTCCTTGAGTGCTGGTAACAGAATGACATCATCTCCCAAACACATACATTTTATTGAAAATTTAGAAGTTAATTTTGACGTGTTGGGGTAATCGGCATGAAAGATGTTTTGAGAGAGACGGCAGATGTGGCGGTGCAAATTAAAGAAAGTTGTCAAGTTTTCAACTGCAGTTTTTCCTCACTGCTCTCATGGAGTGTTAAAAGGAGGAGCACCAAATATCCAGACTTGAGTTAATTCTCATTAATCAGAGTCTAAAAGGCAACAAACATTTACTTCTTACATTAATCCAAAATATGTCCCAAAATAATTCCTGAAATGCCTAAACAGTGGTTCTGTTAAGTTCAGTTCGGCATTGCCATTTATTTCGGCCTGAGCATGTTCCTTCTACTTCTAATTTGTCTACCTAACGACCCCTCTGTTATGAGTTCATTAAATATTTTGAGCTTGCTTACAAGGATAAAAATCTTATCTTTTGTCAATCTAAGTGTTTCGGCTTCTGACCTTCTTCAGGTGCCCAAATCAATTGGCATTTCAGATTTTCATTTGGAAAAAAAAAACATACATCCTTTCTAATTCTTCTTAACATTATGTACTCATTTTTGGTTTTTATGAAGCAAAATTACATTTCAGTTGGTTTATTTTAATATGGCAGTTAAATTAAAGGGGGTATGAATAATTAATGTGATTATTTAACCACCTGAAAATCAAAATGGGTTCTATATGCAGCTCTGGAAAATATTAAGAGACCACTTGAGATTATCAGTTTCTCTGATTTTACTTTTTGTCTGTTTGAGTAAAATAAACGTTCTTTTATTCTATGAACTACTGACATGTCTCTGAAATTCCAAGCAAAGGTTTTGTTTTTATTTGCAGAAAATAAAATAGAAAAAGATTCAGTGGTTTCAGATCTAAAATAATGCAAAGAAAACAAGTTCATATTCACTTAGAAACAACAATGCTAATGTTTTAACTCAGATTTCAGAGATCAATATTTGGTGGAATAACCATTAGATTTTCAATGAGCTCCAGTGCTTTCTTAATTTTTTTCCTGAGGTGTATCTGTGGAAAATACATTTTAAAAACATTTGTCATATGTAAATGCTGCTGGAGATTCAAGAAAATGAACGACTGAGAAGACCTTACAGATGATGACAAATTCTGTGAGGTTAGGATTCGGTGTCTATCGCAGGTTTAATTTGTTTATCTTCTTTCTCATTACTGCTCTTCAGGCTGTCATTAACTCTGCTGATTTTAATTTTCAGCCGTTATTAAAAAATTTTATCTGAGCGGATGCAACATTTATTGATAATTCAAGGAGGAACATCTCTAAAACATTACCTTTCACTCCTGTCAACGTGCTTTAATGTCATGACTTTCTTCATCTTAATGAATTTCCTCAACACTTTGAGTGGTTTATTATCCAAGAGCGATTCATATTTGGTGTTGGGCCAGATATGTTGGAGTATTGCAGCGGCGCTTGAATTCCGGAATCAAATCAATTGAGTACAAGCCGTGCAGTCGAATGTTGTTTCTGATAACCTGCTGTGTGCTTCAAAACAAAACATTTCCTGCTCATACAGAAAATGCTTAACACTAATAGGTTAGTACGTGTAGCTCGGATCTGTTATCGGAAGCGATTTGGCTGACCAACCAACTGAAAGGCCTCAGTGCCTTTCCTGGAGTCGCAGTTCGAAATAAAACCAAACTAATTTCTCTCAAAGTTCCTTTATCCGTTTTCCCAGAGCTCATAGAACAGGGTTTCTCTGCATGACTGCAGCAAAATTAATTCAGGATGAATGAGACCAACCGAACATTGAGTTACAACTCCCACTTTTGATTTGATCAGAATATGCCTTTCCCCAGTATGCTTTTCAGCTGGAACTGTGTTTCTCATTCCTCTCTTTGCTATGATTTCCTAGAGTTCGCTGGTGAGTGTAATCACTTGTGCACTCAGTGGAGATAAGCATCCAAGACACCAAATGACTTTCTGTGATTTCACAGTTTTTAATTGGATCCTATGGATAAAACAATTTCTTATCTTAGTTTTGGAGGTATTTGTGACTCTAGGCAAAAACTATGAGATCTGATTTGAAGAACGGGAGCAGTGAGTTGACACATTTACCAGTGGATTGGAAAAGATTGATGTTTCCATACACACTACATCAATTCTCAATGGGAATGAGAATAATAACTGGAGCTAAAACTAATTTATAGACCAAGAAGTCTTAATCTATGAAGCATATGTTTGGAAAATGGTGAGAAAAATATTTTTTCAGTATTGAAGAAAACATCTTGATTTCTGCCTGCAGTGCCCCTTGGATTATTTCACATTGTTTCTCTAATGATCAAAACTTTCCATGTATTTCCCTTTGGAGATTTTAATGTTTGCATGCAGGTCTCTATGGGATCACAAACTGTTCACTCAGAACAGTTTGATTCTGGTCAAATTTAACTTGTAGTATGCATGACAATGCAAAAATAATTAGATTTCAGCAAAAATAATCTAAATTGAGCATCAAGAGTTACTGTATGAACGTCACCTTACTTGTGCACGCCACATAAGAAAACAAATTGGTGTTTTTTTTTTAATGTTGCTTTTATGGGTCACAAAGCAACATTATGGGTTGCTTTGTGACCCATAATGTCACAAAGCAAACTTCGTGAGAAAGGTTTATTTGATACCAAAATTAAATTTGACATCTTTGAACTGGTTTGTTGATGGAAAGCAAAGATCAACATAAATGGAGGGAGCTAAGTACAGGGCAATCTTCTAGGAAAGCCTATTAGAGGCTGTAAAGATTGGAGCGGAGACTCTTTGACAAACGACGAAAAACCCCAAACACGGAGCCACAGCTACAGCAGTGTTAAAAAAAGGAGCTTTAACTGGGTTCAAATGACCTGGTTAAAGTTCAGACTTAAATTTTAAACATTTAGAAATCAATACTGATGTTGAGACTTGATGGGAGAATATCTGTGCAGTTTACCTATTTTGAGAATGGTCAAAAAAATCTTACCTCTTTCTGGTTCACCACAAAAGTTTGCCTTTAACGGTTGTTCTACAGAGTATTGAATACCAGTGCCCCATTTTTCAGATTTTTATCATTGAAACATAAAAAAAAAATCAGTTCCTTCCTCACTTCCCAATTATACAGCTCTTTGTTTTAGTCCATCACATAAAATCCCAATAAAATGCTTTTAGGTTTATGGTCATAATGTAACAAGGTTCAAATAGTATCACTTACACAATCTAAAATATATGTACACAACAGTGTTAATGATTCTTATTGAAAAAGCTTTAAAAGTATTGTATATAAAGTTCAATGTTTTTAAAGTTTATCATGGAGCTAAAGTTCTATTTTCGTCTTTCAGCCATCGTCCTCTCGCCACCCTCACAATAAGCTCATTACAAACTGTTCACCAACGTTAATCGTTGACTTGGGAGTCCTTATGGCAGATGTTCAATGTTTATGGGATAGCTCAGGGGTATGAGTTGTCACTGCTGAAGGTCTTTCTCTTAGTTAATGTGTAAGAAATCTACAGATGGACTTCATCTGAGCTAAAAACAAAACCCTTTGAAATGGCTTATTGATCTTTTACTCCCCCTCTTTTTGTGTTGATGTGGTGTAACCAGATAGTACTCACATTCTTTTGGCTGGGCAGAGGAGAGTCGCTTCTGCTTGTACACACAAACAGAAATGCAAAAACGTGCTCCTGTTCATATATGGGCCCAAGGAATTGGATCTGAATGCAGCGGGCTGTGAGGACGGGTAATGGAGGACAGTATGTGTCCTGGGATCACGCGTATGGATCCTCCATTGCGAGGGCGATGAGACCTGAAGGGCGACAGGGAGATGGAGGCATTGAGGGGGAGAGCTGCCGTTGCCCGACGCTCTGTTAGGTGCCTAATGGAGAGACAGCAGAAAAGCAGTGAGCTCTACAGGGCCCGCTGCTCACAAGGAGCCCTGGAACGCAAACTCATTGGGAGGAAAGAAGAGTCAGGCGGTGGAGGCTGGTGCAAAACTGGTGCAAAACTGGTGCAAGGCTCGGGCCTTCCATGACTTTCTATTGAAGATTCTGTGTTAGTCCAGCAGTCTGGAATTAGGGGTGGATTTAGTTTTATAGTTTCAATTACTATTGCAAATAGTAATTTGTGGTACTATTATGATGATGATAAAAGCGATAAGACCTTTGTTACTTTCTTAGATTAGCTGCATGACTCTGCAATCATTACCCCACTAACACAGATGTATCATCTGTAATATGCTTTTTTAGGACACCAGTCACTTATAGAAGTGTACTTTTTATCACTAAACTGCACACATATTTAGAAATCTATTAATATTTATTGATACATTGAAAAACCAGCGGAGAACATACAATAAGGACAGTTCTGGATTTTATTTAGAAACATCATGAATTGAAATTTATCATGGTGACGTCCATTCACTTCCACCCTAATCGCCCACCAGCAATTAGTGAAAGTTAGACTTCACAAACATAGGCATGTTGCTGTTGAATTCTCATAAAACACATCTATTCATAAATTTGAAACATCTTTTGTAATTTTTGTGACACTACTATGTATATGCAGTTTGGCTTTGTTTTTTTTTTTCAGCCTAAATTAGAGTAAGTAGAATAAAATAAGTTAAAATACGGCATGCAGCAGCTCAGGACTGTGGAGTCTGAACCAGTGGATGGATGGATTTCAACCAGTCAGTGGTCTGTTTTTGCTTTGTTTGCGCAGACAGTTCATTAGTAGCAAGAGATGAATCCAATATGAACCAAAGTGTTAAAAGATCCAAATCTACCATCTAGCTGTTTTTGAGAGCGAGGACAATTTTTGGGCAAGAAATATTGGATTTTATCTGTATTCATGTGACAGCTTTTTACTTTAATGTGCAAAGCACATGGTGCCCTTATCACAATATTTATATTTATAACTGTATTCAGCCATTGTCACTGCATGTGCCAATTTGCTTTGGTCTTGTTGTCTGGGAAATATTCAGGTTTTAATTTTCTCCAATGAGAACAAATAAAATATTTAGATTTACCCCAATGCTAAATTTGATCAGCCTTTTATTGCAATAAGACTTACAATTGATCTACCAGCAGTGAGACCATTGTAATAACCCTTCTTAAGTATTTCCTACCTTATCGACATTTTTGCTGGTTACTCTATACTGGAAAAGCCAAATTTGTTTATCTGTGAAATATAAACATGCACAAGGCGTAGTGGTAAGATACAAGCATATGTTTATCTGCAAGCTTTTTATTATTTAAGGTCACCATTCAACTAAACTCTCATAAGAACCTATACACCTTAGCAAACATTTAAAATCTGTGCCAGAGTCACAAGCATTCATTTTTTAAGACCTTGGCTGTGCTGAACAAGTTACAGGGGAACAATTGACATGAATTATGAAAATAGAAGTACTGCACTCAAACGAGTGGAATATAGCCTACCGGTTATGTAAAGGTCGGTGAGTAGGTTGTTAAAGAGCGAGAAACACAGAAAAGTACCTTTTTCACTACATAGCTACAAAATGTGCACAGATTGGACACTATCTTCACATCAATGATATCTGCACACTTACCGCCCTGTGAGCTGCATATTTAGCATAACTACCTGATGGTTGTTGAAAACTGAAAAGCTCATCAAATCAACAGAATCAAAGCAAGACAGAACAGCTATTTTTGTCTCTGTTTTACAATTTGGTAGTTATGCAAATTGTGAAACTACAATCATATTAACACTCACTGTTTCCCACATGGGGCTACTGCCATTGATCAGAGGTCCAGTGAAAAGAGAAAGTGACTCATTTAGAGCGAACCCATAGAGCAAAATTTTTGACTTCCATTCCATCTCTACTGTGTCTAGAAACATTTAAAAAAAAACTTCCAGCTGTTTTCCTTTGGTAAGTTGATGCCTGGAAAACTAGCAGGTTGAAACGCCTGATATTTTTTTTATTAACTTACAATCAGAGGGCCAAAGTGGAGTTCCAGGACATTTGGTGAGCTGGTTTTTCCGCTTTGTGCTCTGTACAATGGCTGCTGGAAAAGACAGCTGTTTTATTGTTCAGGGTTCAATTTAAAAATACTTCTTTAGTCCGAGAGTGAAATTAAATGTAATTCATACTGTTTTCTTTAAGGATTTGATTTTAGACTGTGAAAGGTAGAAAGGATCTGCAGTAGCTGTCTCTTTTACAGCCACTCTAGAGAAGCTTCTGACTGAAGACATTCTGCTGTATAGCAGTGCTGTAAAGAGCAGGTTTGTCTGAAATACCTCGATTTTATGAAGAATTGTTCCCTTATCCTTATCAGTCAGAGGTGTAGAGAGGGAAAAGGAATAGTGAGAGTACCGTCCCCTGTGGTGCTCCTGTTTTGCTGACAACATGCTGTAAAACAATCCTTCAGCTGCACAAACTCTGGTCTGTCAGGTAGTCATTGATCCAGACGGTTGTCTCAGCCTCCAATTGTGTCTTCTGGAGTTTCTGACAAAGCAAATCAGGCTGAATTGTGTTAAATGCATTGGAGAAATCAAAGAACATGACCCCCACAGTGAAGCCAGATGTTTATCGGTGAAGGAAATCATTTTCAGCACATCTGTTAAAAATTATGCAGCTTTAAACTGTAATATTACTTCACTCACAGATCATGCTGTTAGTTTTTTTCTTCCCACAAATCATACGGCTTATTTTTTTTTTCCATGTATGTTTAAAAATACTTTTCTATTTCTTATTGTGTTCATTGTGTTATTTGTCTTGTTTGTGTACTTTGACTCGGAGTCTGCTAATAAATTCAGCAGACTCAATTGAATTGCAGTCTAAACATATTTCTGGATAGCTGTACAAACCTTGCAAACAAAACTAAGAAACCAACCAGTCTCAGTAGCAGACTGTTTTTATCTTATAAAACAATGGAGGACATAAAGCATTTATATCCACTTGTGATGGGCCATGGGAAAAGTAGAAACAAGTCACCAGAGCACTAACAGAAAAAAAGAAAAAAGACAAATTTCTAAAAAAGTGATTTAAAAAAAAAATTTCTTTCCCTTGCAAAACATACTAGTTGAGGTAATTATTTATCAGTTTCAGAGGTTTTAAAATGGTAAACTTTGTGTTGGAATTCAGCTTGTTTACAGAGTTGCTTGAGCCGACAGCACATTTGACTTTTGGGATGGAGTGACACACAGCTGATTAAAAACATGGCTGCTGTTGAAATTGCAGATGCAGTGTAGCTTTCCCTGCTGTCCTGCTGAAAGATGGTTGTCACCTTTTGTGACACCCTCAACTATAAAATGTACATCTTAATTTCCTTTGTCTTTCATTTATTGTTTTTGACCAGTGGTAATTACTTCCTGAATGGTGCTCATATCCAGCCTCTTCTTCTGGTACTTAAAATAGTCTCCTTGTTCTCATCCTCAAGCAGAGTGTGCCAACTCTCCATTGGCTGCACATGCATAAAAGCAATAGAAAACATATTTAAGGAGCAAGTGATAAAAGTTGGATGTATTTATTTTTTTTATCTGGTACTTGTGGCCTTCTCCTCTCCCTGAATCCACCCTGGGCAACCACCCAAATCACGTGTATCAAAAAATGACGCGTTTTGTTTTTTGTTGTTGTTTCAGTCAGAATACATTTATCTTCTGTTTTATTTAATTATAAACACAGCAAAGTTAGTTGAAGAAACTGGATGCCTAGAAAAAGTTTAATTAGTAGTTAATTTGTGTGAATATTTAGATTCACTAATCGTTTTGTTTTAGTTAATAAAACATCTCATGTAGAGAAATTGGATTTATTTGCATTTTTGTCAGAGGGTCTGAATATCAGACTTAATTAATATCTTCCATCATTGGCATTTCTTCTGTTCCTGCGTAGGGAGCACATGTACTTTCAAGAGGGAGTCGGTTCATTGAGGAGACAGGACAGAGTGATGTTAGTGAGCAGAAACCCCAGATGGACTCCACTACACTCCACTCAATAAGAAAAGCCCTAAACGGATTTCAGTGAGGGAATTGCTCAGGGAGAACAGAACAGATTGATGGATACACGTTCTGCATGCTATTGCCGGTGGAACAGCAACACCAAAAGCATCTCATCGACAATTACAGCAGAGGGAGCGGCGAGAAAGCGAGAGAGAGGGTGAGATACAGCCAGGGGAGGCCATGAATTTCAGGAAGATATTAGGTTTGGGGAAGGAAGAAAAAAAATTATCCACAAGGTTTCATCCAGTTGGTTTCCAGCTCACTATGACAAGAATCCTTGGCAGCACTTCACAAGTCTATGCAATTCAAATCCTATCATTGTATTTCTACAGATTCAGTATGTTTCAAGGTCACTTGTAGTCTCCTGTAATTGATTATTATAAGCACGCAGCACCAGACTGATAAGCTCATTTCCCAATCTTAACGCCGAGCCTATTTGACAAAGACTGTACTTATTACCACTGTTGGTTACAGACAAAGCAGGTGTAGTTTATTAATAGCCGAGACCGAAGGATCATTGCCAGCAGGCTTAAGTTAGATATTAAAAAAAAGCTCAATGATTGTGGAGGCATGTTTGAACTCAGTATGTTAAATACAGAATTGTACATCATGGAATAGGAGTGATTGTTATGCCAGAGAAAAACTGAATGAAGGACATGCCAGATCAGAAGCTCTTCTGCAATTGTATAAAAACCAAGAGGAAGAAAAAGGTTCTATTTTCTTAGCTGTTAATCTGTGTAATCTAACAGTGTAGGACTCAATCTCTGGAGGAGAATAGGTGCGAGACGATCCACCTTCCAATTCAAAAGGACATGAGGCCTCAGCAACACATCACAGGTACTATTCAATGCATGTGGTGCAAAATGGCATCAGCTTCTGGGGGGCTTTGATAAGATATCTCCCTCTTCTTTCTCCTCTTTGCCACTGCTGCCTCACACACAGCGGGGGAAGCGTGTGGCTTGGCACAACTTTTGAAGTCTCACTTGGACTCAGCAAAGAAAAAAGGGTTGCAGGTGTTGATTAGACGTCAGCTTCACTTTAGGAGATAAGTTGCTCCGTGGATAGGCTATTCTTGATTTTTCAAGGACACAAAATGCATTTGAGAGACTTCCAAAGGTTTGTATTCACGCTATTGTTAGCAGTGAAAACAAGTAGAGATTTATAAAGCTACATTACACTTCCTTTCGGTGTTTTTTTCTACTAATGTACAGAGTCTGCCTAAATGAAGTGAAAATCAAGCATTAAATTAGATGTGCTCATCAAATTAAATGCTTATCATCAGACTAATCCATCTTAATCTTTTAGCTCATATTAATCAATAGCGCTTAAGAGCAGGATGACAAATGGGTGTATAAGTAGAGCAAAAATATAAGCATTCGTTAAAAAAAATAGGAAACTGGAGAATGAATTTAAGCACTTGTAAAAGTGTGTGTACCTCTGGACCCATTTCATCTTTTCACAAATCTATAATATAAAATTTTGTGTAACTGACCAACACAAAGCATTGGATAGTTGTGAAGTGGAAGGAAAATGACCACAGTGAAAGGATAGTCAGGAGATATTCTTGCTTACAAATGTCTCACAAAGCACCATCTCCCCACAGCAGCCACTTATAAAACAATTTGTGTGGGACAAATGCGAAGCTACCTAAACATGGTCGCCCTCCTCCTCAGTTTAGGAGGAGGGCGACCAACTGGACCAACAGGTTTTTAGTTACTCTAAAATGTTAAAACTAAGGTATCAAAGTTGCCACACTGTTTAAATGAACTCCCATTCAGCCAAGGAAACCCTATTTCTTATTTAACAAATTAAAAAAAGTTTGAAAATTAGGTGTAAAAGTCTTCAAGAAAAGTTGAAGCCTTGAAGACCTGTGAGGAGCTGCAGGATACTTTGAGACTCGGGTGGAAGGTGTCCTTAGAACCAGGAAAATGATCTGAAACATATGGACAGAGCTTGAATTGAGTGGTTTAAATCATTGTGTAAGAACAGCCTTATATCCATGTAACTGTTGTTCACTTATGTCCTTTATCCGGTTTGAGCTTGAGCTTTTTTTTTTTTTTTAAGAAGAAGAATGAGCAAAGACTCTCAAGAAAGGGTTTCTACAAAGTGCTGACTTGGACAGAATACAAACAAATGTAACATTTTTCAGTTTTTCTCTTTAAAAAAAAAAAAGATTTCTTCCTTATAATTCTTATGTCTCACATAAATTCCAGATCAAACCAGTTTGTGGGTCGAACATGAGAGGGTTGAATACTTTTTAAGATGTATACACACATTCATCTATCTTAGTGATAGCAGAAAAAAAAATTCTTTAGCTGCATTTTGTTTCTTGTTTGCAGATTTGAAGGTTGTTGCACAAGAAAAAGAAAACAACTTCACATTCTGGAGGGTTCTGTGGGACTCAAGCCAAGAAGTCTGTCATTCACCATGTAAAAACAATGCAGGTACTGATGATTCAGTCACTAGGCAACACCATCTACTTTATTTACTGTAAAAATAAGCATGTTTGTGTATATATTAGGGAGTCAATTATGAATAAATATGATAGATTTTTTTCATATTCTTTCTCAAGAGGAGGAAGGCCATGTGATAGCAGTCTTCCTCTAACATAAAGCACAAGATAGCTGATAGAGCTCAAGGCCAAAGGAAAGTTGTGACTAAGCTGATGTATTTATCTGTATAGCTGTTAGTCCCATTTGCTGTGTGGGTGGGTGTCTGTACAATTTAGTTTATCCTCTTTGCAAATAATGTATATAATTAGGTAAAACAATCTTATTTCTGATAAGCCCCTCTTAAATGGTAGTGAAATCTTTCAAAGTGGCATTAATGTTGTTGCAGTTGACCTGAGCAAACTGATAAGAGCCTTTTAATTGTTTTTCTCTCCCATAGCTGCGGTAAATTAGTGCTGACTGAATCCTGCTGCTTTCGTTTCAGAGCGGCAGCATCGCCCATGTTCTGAGTCCAACGCGCTGCATCCACCTCAAGAGCAATGTAGGTCATGATATAAAAACCCACCTCTACCCCCTGCAGCTCAAATTCAACTGACATCTTTGCGGCAGACGAAGTCTCTGGCTGCACACTAATCCTTCCGGTCACACCGAGTTTCAAATTCAATCTTGGGGTTTTCTCATTATTGGTTTCGCAGATGCTGAGACCTCATATCGGCCAATAGGTAGTTCAGCTAATCTGATAAGATACTGTAGTAAGGCCAGTAGAAACTAATGATTTCTGGATCTGTAGGTTAGATATTTTTAATGGCACACGGGAGGCTGTGAGGAGAGAAAAGACGGGGAGCTAACACCAAGCTTGGAGGCTGAAAACTAAGGGTCGTAGTCACCACCTTTATAAGCATACAACCAAGAAAGTGCTGGTATGTAGCTGAACAATACTACCCTTCATCTAGCTGTTACTACAAACGCCTATTCAACTGGCTTAAAAATGGTTTGTACATTTTCCCTCATTTACATAAAAGCGAATTCAGCTGTTTGTCTTTCAGCAAGCGACATATTTCCAGAGTTGTAAGGAAAGTAAAAGTTTAAAAACTACAGATGGTAGAAGTGAAGAGGCTGTAGTCCTTATTATGGTTATCCTGGGTTTGATTCACGGTGTCAACAAAGGCAACAAGTACCACTAATTTATTCATTTATTCTTCTGCTCATCTCTGATCCAGCTGTAAACTCATGTAGAGATTCCCAGTCAGTAACAACAAAAAATGGTTTTAAAGGTGAGCCGGTGAGCCTTCAGTTTATATTCAAATATCAGATGAAGACACTGAAGTCAAGTTTAAAGCTGGGAGACAGTCAGAAATCATCAGTATGGAGTCACCACAAGACTTCCTGTGTGTGCAACACCTGAACCATGCAGGTGGCGTGTGCACACACACAGTACACTTGTAAAAGTACAAGTATTCATGGGAAGCCTTCCTGTACAGCACCCACATGTGCTAAAGAATACAATGTTCTTTCAAACATGAAAACAAGCAGAATGTTAATGCACTGAACTAAAGTACAAAAGTAATTTGTCATGAAAGTTTAAAAATGAGACCAAACAAAACTACATTTCTGCAAAAGATGACTTTTTCTCCCTTAGCTGCAGTGATGATGGAGAAAGAAAGGTGGTTCACATAACAATTAAGTGCTAATCTTACTGACCTGAATGACTTTAAGTCAAAATTATACATCCCTTGTAAAGAGAAAACTGGCTATAGTCCAAATCCAGTTTCTTGTAGCTCTCGGCCTGCCCCAGATTCCATGTGAGCCTTCACAGCAGCAGATGTAACCACCCGTCTATCCGATATCAGAGGTTTCCACAACAGTTCTTCCTTCTATAAAACATTCAAGTACAATTTATCTGCTGTTGGTCTTTATATTAGACTACAGTTTTACCGTTCCAAGTGGTTTTATTGTTGTAAATCCCTGCTGTCAAAATCAATTTATTCTCAGAAAATTGTGACTTTTTGCTTCATGACAAAACATTGTGAAAAATATTTCTACATCTTTATGTCTTCATTGAAATGTCCTATAAATATAAATAAGTGGAATTTTTGTGTACACCCCTAATACACATGCCAGTCACCAGTCTCTCTATGCAGGTAAATTGTTGCCTAACTGCTCTAACTTTTTTAATAAAGTTAGAGCAGTTAAGCTCTAACTGCTCTAAGTAGTGGCAGTAGTTATACATTTTTGTTGCAAATGTTTGAGTCAATATTTTAAATATTCCCCCTCAAGGTTATTAAATCATGAGTCTACTGAGGCCTAGTCGAGGACAGTAACTATAACTGACCTACTTTCAGATTTTTTTTAAAATACAGGCATATTTTCTTTAGTGGTTAAAAATAATAAATGCACATGCTACTTCCTATTCGTAACCTTTCTGCTGTTCTCAGCTCTTTGTCAGTCTGATTATGTCCTGTTCTTTTTTTTTTTTTTGAAATCCTGTTTTCTCTTGGATGATATAAGTGTCACATTTTCCCCCTCTTAAAGGTTAAGGCAAGAGTTGCTGTAATTGTGTGTCTGTGTGACAAGACTCTGATTCCATCTCATAATAAACTAAAATCCCCCTCATTGGGGTGAGCAGAAAGATCAATACTGTTGACATGGCAGGAAATGGGCTGCGATGTCTTTGAGCCAAAGCAGCAGCACATCCAGTTCATACTGCTGTCTTGTGGGAGTCTACAGCTGTGGCAGGAAAATGGGCCAGTAATGGTGTTTGGACAAAACTCCAGTATAAAAGAACAACAAACTCAGTATAAGGTAGAGCACAAACATCTACATACAAAACCTGGGAATGTGCTAAATGCCTGGTTCATTTGCAGTATTTTCATGAGAGTATTTTTCAGTACTGGAGGTTTTTCTGCTAACATTATATTCTTGGATGAACCTTTTCTCATCTGTGACGTGTACACATGTGGGAGTAGTTGAATGCAAACAGAGTGGTGGGAAAGTAGTCTTGGAGAAGTGTTTGGTAGTTTTTGTTGCACAGCAGTGTTGCAGTCGTATATCATGTCGCAATCGCTCGAACTCACTTGTTTCTGGATTTGGAGAAGATTTGCTTTGGTTGGAATAGCATATGTTTTTAATATTCCATGAGACTATTAGATTGTTGCCAGAATAAATGCAACTCTTCTTCTCAGTCTTCAAGCTGTTGCAACTTCATCTCAAGGGTTGTGACCCATTTTAGTGTTTATGTAAGTCAAATTTGAGGGTAGACATGGTGTGGATCAGCAGGATATCAAGCAAAGGTTGACAGGTTGTATTCCACCCAAAACTGAATGATACAGATAAGATGCAGGATTTTTTTAAAGCTCAACTTATCTCCCAAACTGTAAGTAGAGACCTGGGCAGCACAGCTGGCAATGTGGCGCTGCACTAGACCTGAGGACCTGTGTGGGGAGATGTGCTGCTTCGATTTGGCTGAGGGCTCATATTGGTAATCCAGCCTGCAGGGTGGAGATTGAAAATGGAAGCAGATCACAGATCTCCCTCTGAGTAGATTATGGAAATGTTGGAGCCCTACATGCCATGTGATGGCACAGTGAAGTGATCAGATACTGAAAATGAAAATTGATTTGGAGAATACCGTTCCTATTTTCGTCATAGATTTTTGCAGTGATGGATGTTTAAGAACCATTTGATACAGCTTCTGACTAACCGACCATTAAATGTTTCAGTATTTTTACATTAGTTCAGTTTAAGGAACTACTAAACATCATATTTACCATCTACAAACTGCCACAAAATAAAAGTGCAGACATTCTTTTCTGCCATTTTTAGATCATTTACTTATAAGTATGGAAGCACAACATATTGGCCATTTGTTGATGCTACATATCTAAAAGAGATACGCGTCTCCTTTTTTACATGACCTGTTCCGGCTACAAATTATGACAGGCAGCAAAAAAGGAAACGGCCTGTTTTAATTGATGACACATTTACTGGCAAATAATAAGGGCCACATGGCAAAGAAGAAATGCGCCAAGCCTATATGTAATACAATTACCCAACCAAACAGATGTCAGATCAGCTGTCCAATGCGAAGAGCCACAACATGTATTTATTTATAAGCAGAGTAACCCTGTAGATTTGATTTGACTGCACGTTTTACACTGATTTTTTTTTTTCTCTATATGTGATGTCTAAAACTTGAAACATAGGTTAACAGACAGTGGAGTAAATAAATGTTTCATGCACAGTTAAATTTTCCAGGTTTACAAAGAGTGGAGAGTTCTGCAGGTATCGACTCATCTCGACTGTGAGACAGAATCTGAAAAAGAAATCCAGAAAATCACATTGTGGGATTTTGAAATAATTAAGTATTTGATCACCTACAAAACCAGCATGAATTCTGCCTCTGACAGAACTGTTGGTTTTTAGTTTTAGCTTTAGAAGCCCTTCTGTATTAATTGCTCCAGGTTGAACTCATTACCTGTATAAAACACACCTGTTTGCACACTTGATCAGACCAAAGATCTAAGGACATCAAGGATGTAATTGTAGATCAGTATAAAGCTGGGATGAGCTACAGGACAAAAAGCAAGTAGTTTGGTGAGAAGGCAACAACGGTTCATGTAATTATTAGAAAATGTAAGAAACTTGAGATGGCTGTAAATCTCCACAGGAGATTCCATGAAAATACCACTCTATTACCTATTTATACCACCAATAACTGTTTTGCATTTTTCACCTTTTCTTGGTCACAACTAACTTAACCACATCCTTAAAAGCATTTTTCTCACAAATATGTCACCAGTTAAAGGGAAGCAAACAGGATTTTTAATTGTATTAAACTTACTGCCAACAAGCTGCTTCACAAGCAAAAGTAAAACATTAATAAAGCATTAATTTCAGTGAACATTAATTTTGTACTGAGGCCCTTCAGTGTCTCTTAGCTCCACCCACTTTGACATTTTTCAGACTTTTTCTTGTAGTGCTTGGGTTAGTTACACTTTAAAGATTTGCACAGCATTTGTATGACATCCCATTGAAGTTTATTAGCAGCCAACAGGAATGGGATTCTCTTAATAGTTTGTAATATCATACAGGGTATTTTTCGTCTTACGTCGAGCAGCTGATGTCTAAGCTGACTAGGTCCTTTTCTCTTTCCGTATCTGCTGCAGAGTCATAAATAGTGGGTAAGGAAGCTTAAGTTTGGGAAGTCATTGTTCTGTTTATTTCATTGACTTGCATTTGGTCAAGATGATAAAAGCACACAGTGGTAGAGAAGATGCAGGGAAAACGTAGCTCTACATCATTGTTTAAGGCCAGGTTTCTTCTTTTGAAACAGTCATTTTTGATTATTTTACGATTGGATTAACCTAATTTGTCTTAGTTTGTAAATTCAAAGACAGAGTTTTACCTGTTTATTGATGTCATTAATGGCCAAGTCATTATGCAGGAGGCTTATCCTGATTGTGTGGCTCTGAGGGATGTTAATGTTATCAAAGCTGTCTTATCTTCACAAGGATTGATTGCTGATTAAAGGCGGTTTTTAAGACAATCCTATGCTGACATTCACCTTTGCTGAGGGCTAGTCCTGTTTATAAGCTGCCTCACTTGACAGCTGGTCTTCCTTCAGAGGGACGGAGTTTAAAAACCTGGACAAAAACACAAAAAGACAGTATGCATCTGTCCTGTGTTGGACATTGGGAATAACTCTACCAGTTTACCACACTTATTTGCTCAGCAATGGATTAGCAGTTAGACCAGCAGCACACCTTGACTATGTGCTTCATGGTTACAACTTGAGCAAGGCTCCATTATAATTGACCCTCATGGTAAGCCAAGCAAGCTCAAGCTTTTTCTCATAACTTTCTTTGTGAATAAATCTTTAGGTTCTGTACCCAATGCATGGCCAAGTCGCATGGCATTTCGTTTCACAATTACCTGACAGAGGCAGACCTCCTGCTCTCCAGACTTTATTATCACTACATGCACTTTGGGTCTCCCAAATGGCAATTATCTCACCATGCTCGCTGGTGATTCAGCATGACTTCCATTAGTCTCGTGGTGAAATGCTGCTACATTAGTTCACGGCTTCTTGTCTCTTGTTAGTTTCCGAGGCACAGTAATGACAGATTGGAGCACAATTACAGTTGCATAAAAGAAGAAATGTGATTTTTATTGCGTTAAAACAGAATGCAAAGTGTCTTAGCTTTGTAAGATATTGACTTATTGAATTTGAAAATGGGTTAAAAAAAGATCGAATAGAATCTTAATTTTCTCTGTAAACATTATATATATGAACATCATTTATCCATATGGATTTCTGTATAATTTATATGTTTGATTGAATTAGGAGATGAGACTGATACGCTTTATTTGTCTCTTACTAAAACTTCAAACACTTCACATAATTGCAAAAATATCCTCCCTTTGTATTTTAGATACATTTACTGGACACTCTAAAACTACATCATCATCACAAATGTAATTAGTTTACTAAATAAGTTTATTTTATGTCCATTTTGACGATTGTGACTGACAGCTAATTAAAACTCCAAATCCAGTTTCTCAAAAACTTTGGATATTAATTATGAGCAACAGATTACATGTCAACCCAAATCATCACTGACTGTGGAAACGTCACACTGATCACTTACGCAACCGGGCCTCTCCACTCTTCCTCCAGACTCCAATACTGACATTTTCTCCCCCTCTGCTTGACAAAAATAATACAATAATTGTAGCCCAGGTCCTGAAAATGTCTGTGTATTGATGGTTATTGAAACATCAACTCCATCTGGAGCCAAACCTTTGAGCAGCTTTTGCTCCATTCGTCTTTAAAGCAACAAGTATTCCCTGTTGTTTATGCCTTTTTCTTCTAGCCAAACTTCTTCCTTCCACTCAACATTCCTCCTTGAATTCTACAGTACTTTAACAGCCGCCCCTTCTTTATCAATTACTTTACTTGTGGACAGTGTCCATATCTTAAGTCTCTATATAGAACATTTTAGTATTAGAAGTCCGTTTTGTGTGCTTGGCCTTGTGTAGTATTGTGTAATCTTTTTGAGTTAAATCCCTAAAATTGTTTTTTATTTAATGTTTGAGATGCATCTTTATTTATTTGCTGAAATCTGTGTCAGAGGAGCTTGGATCTTCGGGCATCATTGGTGGGAGCTTTCTGTAATGGTTGTTGCTCCTCTTCTCTGTGATTGATGATCGGGCCTTGCTCTCTGTGGTCTCTGACAGGGCCTCAGTGGACTAGTCCAATAGCAACTACTCAAATGTGACAAGTTGGCAGACAGTGGCCAAGGTGAGAGGAGGACAGATGGGAAACCTCCCTCCAGAGTATCTTCCACAAAGCAGAACCAAACAAACGGCTTTAAGATTCACTTTAGATTACCTCCATTTCCATTCTGCAGACTTGGGCTTCTTCTGGCTCGTCCAACAGGCTTTTTTATTACTTTTTTGACACAGGTGTTCTTCACGCTCACTTGCTGCATTGAGCTCCAGGCCTGCAAGGGTAATCAGTTTGGTGCTTGTTTATGCCAGGGTGCATCTGTAATCTTATGGAATTGGCCATATAGCATGGAGAATGTTGAAGGGAGGAGCAGATACACAGCCTTGCTTAATAATAAACTCTGTTAACCTGTAATGGCTTTGAGCAGACAAGGCTCTCCTGTGATTTGCTGTCAAACTTTCCGAAAACGTAGCAGGGAGAGAGTAGAAGTCATGTGAGTCACCTGAGGGCGACAGCAGTGTTCACACCTCCAGAAAAACAGGCCCCGCTCCTCCTCTTCACGCCTGAACGGCATCCTAAACATGGCTGCGCTGACCTTGCGAGCAGCCATTAAACACCTGGAGGAATTTACTCGATTTAATTGCATTTGCCATTGCTAGCCCTTCAGCAAAAACAGGGGCCACTTTCCTGAGGCAGAAAAAAAAAAAATCTAACAGCTAATTAAATAGTATTTGTAATGCCGACTTATTGGCTGCGATACATTGTTGAAATTTCTGCTTTTTGTATTTATTTTAATAACATTTGTTCTCCACTGTACATTTTGTGCCAAAGTGTATTAAATGGGCTGAAATTTAATTCAGTTTTTCATCTAATCCAAGTTTAATAAGAAAAACCTTGGTAAACAAAACAGTCAAATTTCTAATGTGGTGATTAATATTTTATTCTTATTGATACTTATAGCCCAATAAATATTCAGAGATAAAACTAAAAATAACTTCTGACCTCTGATCGAAGGTTATTCCGCTTCATTTGGGTTTTTATTAGTTATAAAGTCTGAGTTTTAAAGTATTATATTTTTTTCCAAAAGCATATGCTTATGCATACATAAATCATATTTTATGGACAACCCTGAGCATCCTCTTCATGAGTCTGTTTTGAAAAAACAGATTATCTTCAGTCAGAGGCGTCTTCAGATTCACTGTGATACAGACTGCTACAGGAGGTCTTTCCTGTCAACAGCCATCTCCGTCTTCAGTAACTCTCTAAAGAATCTGAATTAATCAGCTGCAACAACATTTAACCTCCCTTTGGGATTAATAAAGTGTTTCTGGATTTGGATTATTTCAGGGTTAAAATTGTTTCTCCAACTAGATTTTTTCCAGTTTTTTTGTAGACCAGCCTGGGAAAAGCCAGTCTGAGGCCTACAAGAATGCATGTATTGCTTCACAGACAAAGTAGACCTTTGTAGACCTTCTCAAATACACAAAGGTTCAATATTAGACATACTGACTTAAATTTATACATCTCTTCAGTTAATTGTACCTCAAATGTGTATTTTGTAGCCATCAACCACCTTCTGTTATAATTCTGGCTGAATATTTTAACAATCCTCCAAATGTCTCACATTCCTGATGTAATTGTGTCCAAATAGCCTTGTTATTGTTTCCTCTGACTAAATGACTTTTCAACGCATTTTGTTCTTCCTTGGCAGCTTCTCAGTCCATGTTTATGCTAAACTCGCTCCATTATGGATGCTGGCACTGGTTTTGCATCATCTGTTTGATGGTTTGAGTTTCGGTTGTTCCAGGGTTTCTGCTGTACAACCTGACGGACGTCGGTCAGAGAGTGATGGATCACGTGACATTTAATTTTGGACACAACTGGATGCTCCAAATCAACAGACAATCCTAAATACACCTCAAAGAACCAGAACTATGTTGAATACTTGAAATGAATGTGATTGAAGTGCAACTCTCTAAGGGAAATTCATGCAAATGTTAGTGGAGGTGTATAGTTATATTTGTCTCTATGCTGTAGGTGCCATTTAGAAATCAGCAAATTAAACTTTTTTCCCTCTTTTCTAATCTAAGTTGCATCATTAGTCCAGCTGCAGAAAAGACGGTTTAAATGCAGCCATAGATGAATAAAATGATTGTGACATACATGTTCATGAGTAAATCAAAATATCTGACAACCACTATCATGGAAAGCTATGATGTAGGTGCAGAAAAAGCTCTGCATATGTACTGATGGGCACAATGTGTTTCAGAAAATTCAAGCAATTTTTGCTGACACAGATTATTTTCTGCAGGTGCAGAAACAAAGTTGTCTTACAAGAATGGACTCATCTTTTCCTAAAAGACGGCGTCTCTCTTTTTTTTCATGGCTTTCTTTGCAAACCAAACAAACAAACAAACAAAACAGGTCACGAATTGGACAGTCTGAACCCACATGATTGTGTTCTCAGCACTACGTCTGCAGAACAACATGCAAATAAAATGGCTGTCATAGCAGGTAAGATTGGTTTATCTATCAAAATAAACATTTAAACCAAAGCTCTGCACACCAGCTTCATCTGTGTGCATCTTGTTGAGATGTGCCCTCAGGTTGCTGGGATGACAGGTTTGCTGTTGATTACAAAGCTTCCAAACAGCTTCATCTTGAGTTTTCACAATTTTGCCATCTGCTGATTAAATTGTGTTTTCTTCTCTCCAAGTAGGGCTTTTTTAATTTGCGTGGAGTGCAAATCAGTCTCTCTCTGGCTGATTGTTGCTGAATTATTTTCTTTGCTCAGCTTAACCTACATTTAAGTTCTGTTTGAAAGCGACTCCAGTCCATGCTGCAGTGAAAACAGCGCCTCTTGAGAGCTGCTAGAGCTGCTTTGTATTTCATGTCAATAAGGACACTGTCAGTTTATGACTAATCCATCTCATTTGATTTTAGCTGCTCTTTTTTTCAAATCTGTGTTTGCTTGCATGTATAGAAAGCTGGGCAGAGAGATGTTGGGGTCAGTGTTATGATCCTTTCCCATCATGATCAACAGAGGTGGTTTGACCTCACTCCTCCTTCTCTGTCTGCTGTTTGATGCTGCTCTGCATCCATGAAGCTTCATTTCAGCTTCTCTGGTGTTTGGGGTCATAGTTCAGATATGATTTGAGGTTTAGAAATGTTAATCAGCTTCTCCCAGTTGTAAAATTATACCTTGTTGCCACAGTTGCGAGTCATAACTCTCCAAAAGTAAAAAACATCCAAATAAGAAAATTTTATGTAGTTTAAATGCTCCATAAAAATGACATTAAGCTGATATTAATGGCAGTTTTAGGCACATTTAAAGAAACTAAGATTGACAATTTATCAGGTATGTTAGCAAACCGTTATATTTAAATACCAGAAATGAAAATCAGTACAGAAATGATCTCAGAATAGTTTTGACCACGTGGTTAATTCACATTTGTCTAATCAATCTTGTAAAACTTTTATACCAGTAAAATGTTTGATTTTGAAGGTCAAACAAAAATGTTAGAATAATGGATTTTAATGTTTAAGGTAGAGGAGAGAAAGCACTGAATAATTGGCTCACAAATGTCTGGCCAGTTAGATAAGAAATTTTATTTATAAAATTGATATAAAGCCAGGTATTTGCTTACTGATTCTGGTACTTTAAGGGCGACTTAATGATTGATTTTTATTTTTGACCTATAATTAGATTGACTTTGTTTTTGAGATACCAGAATATTGCCCGTTCAAACAGCAACAAATCTCAGCAGCACAGGACAAAGCTTTTTGTCCTACAGTATAATCTTGAGATGCAGTATATCACACTTCATCAAACAAGAAGGATAGCAGGAGTGTACCTTTTCAGTGTCGTCCTTTGTTGACACGTTCTTTGCACTCATCTTTCATCTGGCTGCAAATAGAGACTGGTGTCATATTTTCAGTGTGAACAATAGGTTTTGCTAGAAAACTTGTTTTCCATCAGGCTGATGTTTTAGATTTTAATCTTGTAGGGTGTCTGCTGTTTGTAGATGTCCAAAACCTTCCTAATATTGATTAACTTTAAACACTGGGGTAGTATGTAAAATTTACTTTTTTGAGCTTTACATCATGTTGTAATGTTATTCCTTCATCAAAAACATATCTGGAGTGTGCTTTGAAGTGCATTTTGAGGAATCCTTTCATCTCCCATAGCAACCATTCGGAGTGCCGAGGCACTTGCTCTCACGACGCAGGTCTTCCTCGGAGATCAGTGTCCAGCCGAGCTTCTGCCTCCCATCCCAGTGACTCTCCCACTGAGTTCCTCCAGACTAGCAGCAGCAGCAGATGACAAACACCTGTTGGAACCGAGTCTGCTGAGCGTATCATACAATCTGCTTTTTAAAGCAGCGCTCCTAAGACAATGTTAAAAGGTTAATGGAGGAACTGTTGTGATGCCTTGCTGATGGTGGACTGTCTGAAAGAGCAGGAGCATCTTAAAGAGACAGAGGCTTAATTTCAAGGTGTTAATTTGCTAAGTCAAACTTCCTTTTTTAAGTCGTGTTGGACATGTCTGCAGCATTTTCACAGCTAACACTAATATAGTTCCTTTATTGTGCTATAAAAAGACACTGTCTGATATATACACAATACTGCCCCTTCTATTTAAAAAAAATATATATATATTTAATTGCCTACATGGATTTTATTGAGAAATATTTTGTTAATGTTTTCAAAATATTTCTCAATAAAATATTGAGTTAAACGTTTTGTGCATAGTATTTGGGGTTCTGTTATTTTCCTTGTCAAAATTCAATACGTTCCATTTTTTAATTAACTAAAATTAATTGGAGTGAAGTTATGTTTAACTTAGATTGTTTTTTTTGTTTGATGTTCCTACAATATTTCTAAATATGTGGCTGGGAGGATGGTTTACAAGTTGCCTGACAGCCTGATTAACTTGTCAGCAAGTTGAACAGAAGAGGAGTGGAGGATGAACAAACGATGAACATACAAAGAAACAACAAAACTGAAACACTTTTAAATGAAAGAATAAAATGAATGGATGGACAAGTCAACACACAAATGGCCAAAATTGATCGGCTAATTCACGGACAGAAAAACAGATGAATCCATTAACAATTCGATGAACAGGCCAACAAATGGACAGAAAAACAAGCTGGTTGACAAATGATGGATGGAGAAACGGTAACTGACTGAACGGACATATATATATATATATATATATATATATATATATATATATATATATATATATATATATATATATATATATATATATATATATATATATATATATATATGAAAGGACAATTACTTTTAAGCGGCTGCTTAAGCAGAGAGATGGAGAAATTATACGCTGACATATTGACAGATGAACACAGTCGGCCTAATGAACAGATGGACAGAAAAATGACAGAGGGACAGACGTACGATGCAAAAACAACTGGATAAATAGACAAATAAGAGTAACTTGACAGTTAAACTGATGATTGAGTGGCCAGACGAGCAAATGAATGGATGGGTAGACAAACGATGCACAAGTGTATGGATGGACATTACATAGCGAGGCAGATGGAGATGCCGATGAACAAACAATGGATATATGGATGGACAGAAAGAAATGGACGGACAGAGAAATAGACAAGATGGATGTTGATTGAGAATAGTCGAAAAATTCAAACATTTTCTACAACTTTACTCTTTTCCATATTGATCGAAGCCTGAAAAAAAAATTATATAACAGATGGGAACTCTGACCTGATTGAAGCCAACAGTCAAAGCTAAATGTCCCTGAGGTCAAATTAGCTAGCTTTGTATGAAGACAGATATAGTCTGGTTACAACTAAAGAATACTTACTCTTACGGATGTAAAACATATCAGAATTGACATCAGTTTTATCTGTAAATATTGGTTACCGGTCAAAACAGTAATATTGGCACCAGTCCAATTGTTCATATCTGTGTATCTGTAAATTCTATCATAATTAAGGGAAAAATGTAAGAAAGTCCCAAAGCTACTGTTTCTAATAAATGAGAACAATACATATTTAGATTTTATAAGATGTTTAACTTTTAACATTTGATTTAATACTGGATTTGAGTTGATAAAAAGCTGTAGGTTGACTATGAGCTAAACCTAGCTGTTCAAAAAGAAAATCCTCCCAGCTTTTACAGATGAGGCAAGTTATTTATATGAACCAAATCAAATGCGATGCTGTTTTGAAAATTGATGCTCATCTAGCCACACTCAATATGTGTCTCTTTGATTACACACCTTAAAAAAGAGGACTTTGTTCATGTGGAACCACGCTGAAAAGACCTGCGGTAGGTCTGACAGTGGTGGAACAATTCCAAATAGGCCTCATGGTTGAGTGAACAAAAGGCATCGGTAATAGCCCTTCATTGCACATAGACAAGATGTTGAGTGGAATGATCGGGTTGGATTTTGAGATCCTTCAAAAGCTCAGCCATGATTTCTCAAAGCAATTACTGTACCGTCATTTTGTTTATATATGTATATTGAGGTTGGCAAAAAGAAAGCAATTTCTCCTTGCCTGATGGGAGTGCAATCACTTCTTGTTGGTAATGCAAATGTTGACCTATTCCTGGAAGATTCTTGCATACTGTTTGCCTAAATGCTCAACAAACCTTTGAGAGTTAAAGTTGGGCTGACAACTCTTTCTTAGAAGACAGAATTTGCAGAACATTTCACACTCTTTAAACAAATTTAGGGTTTTTGAAACCAAAATAAAGTTCATTTTATGAAGAGGTGCACCACAGCTCCAAAGTCTAACTGATCCTGCCAGAACTGGTAATAAATATAGGATTAAATACACAGCTTGATAAAGTATCAAATATTTAATAATACATTTAATATTAAATAAATTGCTTAATTTTCAATATCATTAATTTACCATTGTCACAATTATTTAACTTAGCATTTTATTTCCAATCTTACTGTTTTTGGTTTTCATTACTTTTCACACTTTTAATTTTTTTTAATTTAATAGTTTTTACTGTCACATTTTTTCCCCCCAAGTTTTCTTATTCTGTACTTATTTTTTTATTTTGCAATTTCATGCAATTTCTTTTTAGAACCTGAATTTTTCTGCTGTCCAATAACAGAGAAGCAGATTTTGAATTATTCCAGAAATCTGTCGAATGATTTCTGGCCTGCATGGCATTCACTAATACCAGCTGATCACATTAAATCTTTCTGCCTGCTATCAAGCCTCCTTGTCAACTGTTCGTTGTTTGGCTTAGTGTGACGACATTTCACCGGATACTCATTAAAAACCAACAGGATTTTATCTGGGTGCTCTTTACAAACTTCTCTAGTGGAAATCCATATTTCAAAACACATGAAGTACAGCTAAGTGTGCTTTACTCTGGTTGTGGTCAAAAGTTACACACCAACAAGCTGCACTGCCTCCTAATTAGTCCAACATGCTTATCACAGAATACAGTATGTCCTCTGCCACACCATGCTTTGCTGTTTACTGATAGCTCCTAATTTAAAGCACGTTAACTCAATGTTTTCCTTGAGTCCAAAACTGTTGCAGGTTTAACCCAGACAGTAATGCAATTACAATATTGTAAGGGGAAAAGAAAATGTCAATAACAACAATAAATACAACACATGTGGCCTGTCCGCCGCTTTAGGGGTTACCATTATTTTGGAAACAAAAGAGGTTGCAAGCTGGAGTGAAAACTGGATTTTTAGTTTTAGTTTTTTTTTTTGCTTGTGCTGAAAAACATTTGCTCGCTGAAGCGGTAAAATAGTTTTGTACATTTGTATATTTCTAATTGAGAAAACTTTACTTTGTAATTCATACTATCCCATACTTATGGGAATTTTTTAAAATAAATCTTAATAGTTACTAAAAATTAAATCTGTTTTTAAATTAAATCCGTGCAAAAGGAACATAAAAACGTGGAACATCAAAAACAAGTTTCTCTTTCTAGTCTTTAAATGGGCGAACAGCTGCTCTGTTGTGTTGCAGTTGTTTGTTCTTACTGTCGCTCAGGATGAAGTATTGTGAAAAATCAATTAGGAAATACAGAATATAATTAAGATTAAATTGGACTATTTGAATAGTATTAGACTGAGTTGGGTTGATATAAAATAATTTTGCACCAATGCTTCTATTATTTTATACAGTGGCAAAGTAAACTGTAACTGAATTAATCTCTTTGGTTAAAAAGTGTAAGCCCAGTTCACAAGCATTGTGCAGTTAATGATACATTTTTTTAATCATGTCATATTTTTTTTAAGCTTTCTTCATCCCTCTGTCTGAACAGAGTTTATTAATACCTAAAGAAGACCTGTGCTTTTGCTTGTTTTCCTATTATCTCTATATTGATGCTGTTGTAGCTATAGGCTTAGGCTGCTGGAGGAAAAACTGACCAATCTGTTCGATTTTCTTAGACAGAAAATGTAATCAATTTGAATAATAAACTGAACTTGATGCACTGATAGGATAATGTTTATTTTGTCTATTAATCAAAGGAATTGAATTCTGACCATTCTTCTGTCGCTGCACTATGTTTTGACTCCAGTTGTCACTCAGCATCACGCTAGCTTATGTTGTATGTAAGCTAGGGTCCATCGAATACATCCATCGAAGCAAACAATATATATGAGAACACTGGGCATTGTTTCTAGTAGTTGCCTAGACAGCTCATACCTCTGATTATTGTCAGATTGTGGTTTGTTGTGCTTGGCTCCTGATAGCACTAAGAAGATGATACAAGCTTCTCAAGTTCTGTGGATGTAAACACTTCACCGGTTGACATGAGCCGAGTCCTGTGGGATCAAAGTTCAGCTTACAGAGGCTGCCTTTCTGCCAGCTGCACCACTTTATAGTCTTTCAGCTGGACAAGCACTTTGATCCTTGAGTTGGCTCCAAAGTTACACAACTTGTTCTGTATTCTCAAGAAAACAAGGTTGCTCAGTAATTGCTGTCATGATTGTAATCAGCGCACATCTTGACAGCTCGTTGTTTGAGATAAATGTTTGAAGTTAACTGCGTGAACAGCGAAGGTTAATTGATCTTAAAGAGTGCTAATCTTTCAGTAATTAATGCTGCATAAATGAGTAAACTCTATAATGGATGTTAGTAAAAATTTCTTTTAAAACCTTCAGACTTTTACAGAGATTGTGAGCAGGAGATACCAGAAGAGTTTGTTCATTCACTCAACATCTTGACTTTTAATTGAGAACATTGCAATGTGCTGACGGCAACCATTCCAAATGTGACCTTGTTTTAGTAGATTTTTGCCTTGAAAGCTCAGATTGTTTTGAAAGTCACAGGTTTACCTTATGGGGATAGCCAGAACAGTTATTAGAAATCTAATCACAGCAAGAAATGAATAGTAGTTTTATGAGGTCTGGTTTCTTGAATTCAGCTTCTTTATGAAAGCCAAGGCTGATTGCCCTACCAGGTGCCATAAAGGCTGAATGGACCAGTGGCTTTGTGCAATGACATGGTGGTTATTTCATGGCACTCCCCAATGGTCAATGACTCTGCTGCATCATTGTTCCACGCCATTGTGCAGCTTTTTATGAGTGCAGCTGCCACCTGTCCTCCATGCAGTGTTATCCTGCATGGGAATGGCATATTTATTACACAAGAAAGGGAAGTGACAAGCATTTGACAAGCTGTTTGAAACCCCAGACTCACCCCAGAACAGATGGACTTGAATTGGACTCTGTGTGGTGGCATTAGTAAGGTGTCACATTAGGGGTATGTCTTAAAGAAGTATGACGGTGAGAGATTTCAGATTTCTTAGTGTTAATCCTCTGTTATTGCTGATGGCTGGCTTTTAATTTCTTGCTGGACAAGCAGGAGTCCTCATGAATCTCTCTGTACAGGCAGATTGTTCATGCATATTAAATGCTTAGTCAAAGCAGACATTTACAGAAAAGGGCAAGACATTTGTGTTAATCACTAATTGACATCACATTAGCTTTGTGCAGAATATAGCATCCAGACTGTCAATCACATCCCTGTCAGTAGGATCAGAACTGAATGTTTGTTCCAAATGCAATTCTTGTCCAGTTATTTTTTTTAAATATTTAAATTGATCCATTCATTTACTGGTCTGTGGGATACCAGGTACAGGGAAGAAAACCCAGATATCCATCTGTCAGATCCAAAGGCATTCCCATCTCAAAGATGAATTACAGTATGCAGTCCCTCCAGTAGCTTTAATGCTTATTCTAGGATGTTATTTTAGTGATATAACTGAAGAACCTGAGGCATCCTGATCAAATGTTCAAAACAGATGAATCCACTCAACACTGAAGAGCAGTAGCTCTACTCTGAAATCTGTCCAAATGACTGAGGTCTTGCACTATCTCTAGGATAGAGTCCGCCCAGTGCCCACCCTACAAAGGTAACTAATTTCAGCCACCTGTATCCAGCGTTTTGTTCTTGTGGTCATTATCAGTATCTCATGATCTTACTCAGGACCATTAGGACCATTTAACTTAGAGCTTGACTTTTTGGCTCAGTTCTTTAATCATCCTTTTATCCTATTACTATTGCTTACTTGAACCGCATTTAGCAGCTGAATGGAAATATGTTACTTCCTGTCTTGATCTTTCCAAAGAGAAATTTACAAGCCAATCTTCACCCAATAAAATTAGTTTTGTAGTATTAACTTCTTTTAAAAAGTTTTTTTCTGGTGTTTTTATGGTTTTAATCAGTGTTTTACTTTTATCCTGATGTTGTAGCCCAAATAATATTTTTCTCCTGTAAATGTTGAATTACTAATGGCTCAGAAGGCATGGATGGACCCACCATAGTTTAAATATAGCATAATTAGTGGAAGCTATTGTCCAACTATGTGGAAACCATCATACGATTACCGAAGAAGCTAACATCTATACTGGTATTTGCTTTTTGGGAGTACAGACAATCATCATTTGTTCACTAAAATGTCCTGAAAGTTCAGAATTGCCTGTCTTTGGTGGTAAAATACTTAAAATATTTTGTTGAAATGTTATGAAAACTGTCCAGTTCTTGTCACAACACTGTGTATTCTCTGAATGTCAGAAGAGTGCATGGTCAACAACAAGAGGCAGAAACATGCTCTTAAAAGTGGATACAAGAAGAGTGCAATCTTCAGCTTGAGTCAGGTTGACATTTCACGCTGCAGCAGTGCAGAGCTCAGTAGGACTGTTTGCTTGTTTAGAAGACCGGTCCAGTGAAATGACCCAAATTAAGCCGTTAGAAATATAGCTTTCATGTGCCAAAGTGCCCCCAGTGGGTATGCAAGAACAATGTGCATGCACTGCTTTCAATCTGGGTACGGGAAAGTTTTCCAATAATTCACCTGGTCTGTTAGGCATGCTAGAGGCTCAGAAAGGCCTTCATTTCATTACTGTGTTGCAATGAAGTGTGTGCTGGCATACTGTGAAACAAGAATATTTAAGGAGGCTGTTTACAGAGTAGACTATTTGTTTAGGGCACCTAAATAAATAGGTTTAGTTTTCCCAATAAACCTAAATGGCAATACTAAAGCAAAACTGTCAACAATTCCACATCTGTTCAATAAAAATCTCAGCAAAATTCAAATATTTTTAAATTAGATGTGCTACAACTGCATGTGCATAAAAGTATGAGAAAAGCAAAGTAAAATAGCTTATGGCTTTGATACAGAAATGTGGGGTTGATATTGTCAGAAACAACACATGAATGTATTTTGACAAATATCCTGGTTCTCCTTTGATGACCTGTGGATGAAGTTAATTGTGATTTTAAAAAAAATCATCATTGTTTAAGGTTTAGCAGAAGATTGAAGGTTCATACTGTGATTATCATCTATTTTGGCTAAAATATGATGTTGATGTTGTCTGGTCTCAAAATGGCAACAATTGCAACTTTGAGTTTACTGCTGGACCGACGTCTTGGCACGATGTCACGTTAATACTTGTCCAACGGTCTGTAGAGGGACCAATGAGTCAGAACCTGTATGTCAGAAAAAAATCAGATTGGCGAATGAAGACTTGGATGCAGATGAGAGAGGGACAATGCTGCATCATAAAATGCTCTTAAAGACCAGAGAAAACTCTGGTCATGTTGATACTTTGGGGAATTTCATTAAAATATGTACTTCACATTGTAGAAACTGCAGATTTTAAAAACTTACCTTTGTTAGCAGTAACGCTTATATAATTTGCTCATTTACTCAAACCCTGCATGTATGGATGATAAATTAAACTATATTAGCTTTAATTTGGATTAAGACTCCATAAAATCCAACAGGAGTAAGAAACTGTTTCTTTAGTAACAAAACTGACGGTCCATGAATTGTTTACAGCTGCTGTAATTGCATGTACTGTAAGAATTGTTTTTATTCAGGGTGAAATGGTTGTCAGTCATGTCCGCTATGAAATTATGTTTCTGTAATTTGAAGTAACTTGGTGTTCTGTACATGGTTTGGTAGAGTAATAAGCTTCAAATGCTGACAGTGCATCAGCAGCGGAGCAACCTGGCCCCTCAGAGAGCCATCAAGCAGAAAATGATAATTAATTAATCATGGAGTGTGAGGCAAACTCAGTTCAATTAGACCATTAGTTATTCCTTCCCCTCGGCCTCCACTCTAGCCAAAGAGAGCATGCCTCTCTAATAAGGCTGGTTTTCCTCTGCAGCACTTGGTCACCACGCTGCTGGCTGGTTGGATTCCTATAATTGGGGGTAGGAATCCTTAGTCAGATAACGATTCGATTCGATTACGATGCAGAGGGCTACGATGTAGTCATATCCTCCGGTAAGACATTTTTCTTCAAAAAACAAATTAAATGCCTTAGACCAATTTTTAGAAATTATAGAATACAGACAGTAATAAAAACAGTACTACTAGCTCTGAAATACGACACAAGGCATTAAGCTAAAGATGTCACTTTGTGTTGCTCTGGTCCAAGTGATGTTTGCCGTGATGCAGGGCATGTTTTGTTCTGGCATGAAAAACATATTTTCTCCCACACCTACTGATAATTGGTTATGGGGATATTTACTCTTGTACAATTTTTTTTTTCCTAAAAAAAGTCCAATAAGTCTATCAGTTCTATAAATAGCTGCCTGCTTTGTCACATGGTTTCCACCACCTTTTCTTTTAGTGATATATTGGAGGATTTGCTTCAGGGTGAAAAAATCCTATAAAGTACTTTTTTTTTCTTTAGTCCTTTCTTAAGACTATCTTCTGAACACTGTTTATTTATCATCATCCTCATAATTTGGCACAGTTGCATATAATGTGGAGTGTTAGTTATGTTTTTGTATTAATAATTGGCCATAATATTAAAGTTCAACTAACTTTAAACTTTATATTTGTAAGCCTACTGGTTAGTTAAAAGTTGCTTCTGAGCTTCAATTTCAGTTCCCAGCATTTTTATAACTGGAAGTCACGTGGTTACTTGATTGTGGTGTAAAATGGCTGGAAAATATAATGCCTCCTCTTTAAATAACAAAATTAAGTTTTTAAAGTGGACAATTTAAAGGTTTCACTTAACTAAGGCATAAACAGGTACTTTCTGCCAAAAATCCCTCCTTTTCATCTTTTATAGATTATGACCACTATCTACATGTTGGGCTACTTTCCTTGAATTTTAATAACTTCATGGCTTTAGTTTAAAGGACATTTCCACATTTGAAACTTTTGGAAAAACATGATCACAATTACAGTAAGAAGACAGCACAAATTTATTTTCATTTTTAACTTCTGGCTTGACGTTCCCAGAAGACTGAGCTTTTTCTAATTTGCCGCAGACCGTCTCTCATCCATGAAGGTATGTATATATGGGTATTTTATAGGCTTGCGGTCTGGCAAGGACAGAGGAATTAGCCTTATCCACATTCATTAACCTCATTTTTATTCTCCGGAGCTACAACACTGTAGAACTATCTGTCACCACAGCACAAAATGATGAATTGGTAATCAGTTGAAAAGCTGTCAGGAAAGCCTCAGGAATGCAAACTTGATGCCCTTGAATTAACCGTTAGTAATCAGATCAGCATTTATTGTTGGTTCAGTTAGGCGTGTTTTATGATCCAGTGTTGTCACATATACATGCAAGGAGACGTCAGTGACGGTCCTTATTAGAGACAACTCTAAACCCTTTTACCCCCAAAGCTTATGATGTGTGTTGGTTGTGATTAATTTTTAATCATCCCTTTCAATAATTCATGCTTTCCTTATTGATAATGGAGTGCATACAGCTAATCAATATGTTTAGTCGATGTGCACATTTTTTTTTTAAACTGCAAGATGTGGAAAAATGTTGAAAAGTTTCTCCCTTTTTGTAGGATTTCCGTTACAGTTGAAGTGAAATGTGCAACTTCAACATAAACAAATAAAGTAGCAACTTTTCTTTTTTTTTTTTTTTCTTTTATTTATTTTTTTGCTTCAATGCCCAAGTTGACCCATGTGTGAAACACAAGAATCCTGAGGAAAAATCAATACAATGACAGCTGAGCTCCAGATATTCCAGACTGTACCCTAATTACCGGGTCAGTGTGCACCAAGACTTTCTCTCTCTCACCTAATTGTGCTTTAGAGTTCAGAGACAGTGAGTGGTTGACTAGCAGAGTGCTTGGGAGGCCAGCCGATGGGTAATCTACCAACCTGTTGTTAATAGCTCATGTTTTAAATGTTAATGAGAGCTGGAGTTAAAAGCAGCATTAGCTAAACTCTAGGTGGACTCCAGCTATGTGGATTAACTTTTCATTACCTCCTCATTAGGTGAACCTGGGGATTAGAGAGACCTCTGTATGAAATGTAGCATGAAAATATCCAAATGGGTCTGCATAAAGCCAGTTTGCAGATGAGCAAAGTAACTGATTGAGCTTTTAGCCTCTCGTTCTCATCGCCGAGAATCCCTTCGCAGTTTAGCTGACATCATTTGCTCCCTATTAGCCAATAAGAAGACTTGTGGAGCAGGGAGGCTACCGATTCCTGAGGAGATGACTTTGAAAACTAAAATAGGTCATTAAAAGTAGAGTAGTAAGGCCATTATAATTCTAACACTGAAGTTGCCATTTATTTGCATTACGAAGTCCCTGGTGTAGTAGTTAAATGTCACTTGCCAACTTTAATGAGAGTTAAGTTGTGGGAGTAAGCCCAGAGCTGATTAGTGGGTTTTGCAGCTGTTCCATTCAGTGGTTTAACCAAAGGAATCAGCTCCACACATTGATCGACCTGTGGATGGTAAAAGTGTCCAGCCCTGACCCCCTGGGGTCAAGCCCTGAGCTGAACCTCCAACATTTGTTTCTTTTGAATGCTAAAAATAAAGGCACACCATTATGTAAAGGTATTTAAATTTACTCTGAGTGATCTGCAACGCATCCTGGCAGCTAAAGATGCAATTAAAGTGATGTGGTAGAGCAAGTCAGCCTGGACGACCTTTACCATCCGCCATGTATGAATTAGTCAAATGGTCAGACAGGAAAATAATAAAGAAACATTACAATAGTGGTTTTAAAATGCTGGTACTGCTAATAAAAGTTTTGCTTTGTTTTCTAAAGCTCATTCTAATGAAAGACAGTTTAAAATTACCAGCATGATTTCTTTAAATCAGGGGTTTTCAAAGTATGAAAGGGTGAGCCCCCCTCCAAGGAGCACAATGCCTGCTGCAGAGAGATGGTGTGTGGTAAAACACAAAATGGATGATGATGATGTTTCTGTCATGGATTTCACTCCTTTTGCTAATGCTATCGTACGCCACACTGCTCATGATTATCAGTGGTGTTGCTCACAGCCTCCCTGATAAGGGACTAACAAAACTAAGTCTGTCAAAATAAGCAATAAATCAGTTAATTGCATGATAATTTAAAATGAGCTCTAATATCTATTTGCATGATTGTTTTGTCTCTTTCTCTCTCACTCTGTTTTGTGGATGAATAGAATAGAATAGAATAGAATAGAATAGAATAGAATAGAATAGAATAGAATAGAATAGAATAGAATAGAATAGATGTACTTTATTCATCCCAGCAGGGAAATTACTTTGCAGTTGCAGCATAGAGACAAAACACCGTAACAACTAGTTGTAGATAAAATAAAATATAAATATAAAATGCTATAAATTGTAAAATTGTAAAGTGCTGTAATAAATAAATAAAATGCAACTTAAGGGCAGTCCTTGCAGAGATTTTAAAAAACTCTTCAGTCTGGTCTCAACTGGCCCCTTTTTTGGAGGGCAGTTTTGTTTACTTCAGTATCCATTTCATTTGTTGTTTCAGTTGTTTCTTTATTTTGGACATTTAAAATGTCTTCATGTTCCATTGTTAGATGTTTTTAAGAAATTAAAGTTTATTGATATTTAAGAGGTTGTGCTGGGATTGTTATGTCATCTTCATTATATTAAAGCATTGTGGTGAAAATATGGCAGTTTGAAAAACGTACACCACATTTTGCAGACGTTTATATAACTATTATGTTATGTATCTGCTTAAATATACATAAATATGTTTGTTTATGCTTGTATCAATCAAGCAATCAAATTTTATTTGTACAGCACATTTCAGCATCAAGGCATTTCAAAGTGCTTTACATCATAACAAACACAGAAACACGATGCAACATAGAATCAACAATCAAAACACGACATTAAGTCAAGTTCCGTCAATGAATTTGTAATGGATTACGTTTCAAATACAATCCTAAACAGGTGGGGTTTTAATCGAGTTTGCATCTTTAAAAGGTTTGCTGGTTACTCTCCTACTGTGTTATATGAAACAAAATACCTATTGGTATTTTTATTCCAACTCTTGCTCACAATCATGCAGTTAAAAACGATGTAAACAGCCTTTCAACAGGCTTCCGGCACGAGGCTCCATACACCTCTAACATGGAAAAACAGTTATATAAAAAGGTATTGCATATATTGAAGACTTTTGTTTGTTGGTGAGCCGATTGTTGCAGGACGTCTTTGGTCCAGCTGGTTATGTGCAGTTGAGATTTGACCCATTTGGATCCATGGGGGCTAGAACTCGTTCTGAACCCGGTCTAATTGCATCAGGCCTAGTTTTATTTCAACACGTCACAACTGTGTGTGTCAACATGTTTGTTCCCCCAGTAAATCCCAATGGATGCATACTTAGAACAAACTCACAAAACACAGCAGTGCTCCGCGGATGTGCCGCACACCGAGTCTGTTTCTTATTATGCAAAGGGAAGGATGTTTGATTGTCGGTGAACCAAACGATGGTAGTGTTTAAGACTATATCCGTTTCCACTGGTACATCAATTACTCCAGGATTTTCTTTAATGACCTACCATTTGTTATCGAGCATCATTTAATTTGAATTCATTCACCATATGGCTGCTGCATTTGTTTTCCTGCTGAAGATGTCAAAATTATGAATTGTTGAGAAACTGGAAACGGAGAACTAACATTGTCTGGAAATATTTTTAATTTGATGCAGATGATCCATTACAAATGGTACCAGGGAAATGTAGCAAATCTTGTGTATCCATTTTTTTTAGTCTGAACAGGGCTGCAATTTTTTTAACCGGTAATGATTGTGTTAGAGAAATAACTAAAGTTTTTTTTCCCCCCAGAACTGTTTAACTCTTGGGCAATTTGACATGCTCTCCTGCAGAGAGCTTCTTTGTCCATTTCCTTGACCTATAAGAAGAAAATGGAAGGTGTGAAAACATCTCAGAGAGGTGTGAATATAATCTGAATTAATGAGGGCACATCTTACGAGGGGAACAGTCTGCAGTGACTGTGGGTGAACTCGTATAATTTGGATAATTAAAGCAACTTACTTTGACATTTACCACACGTTTGTGAGATACACGCCGAACGATAAGTGACACCGACGATGGCCTCTCTGATTATGGTTTGGATCAAATGATTGTCCTCGTTTGCATCTGCTCTGATACTCTGTTATTGACTAGAAGAGAGAGACACCAGTGTCATAAGGAGCATTTAAACCACCCATTATACTCAGCTGCTTGTTTCATTATATCCTGGTAGCTTACCCTGTATTAATTAGACATTAGGCATAGTAATGTGTGGTATTATTTCACCTTCTCTGAGTACCACTCATTTAACAACACTCTTAAGTAAAAAAAAAAAAAAAAAAAAAAAAGATTTTTTGCTTTGCCAATGTTGGCCCCTGACAAGTTCCCCTAACCATTCGCTCATTGCGATAGCACACATTCACTGTGACACCATTTTTCTTGATTTCCCTTGCTGGCCAATTAAGGAGCTGAACAAAGTAAGTTAGTTGTTGTCATCCCTGTGTTTTCTTTCCCACAGCAGAGTGAAACGAACACTGCTGAAGTTATGACACAAAATGACCGCATTTTTAAAAGCAGTGCATGTCTGGGACGTTACGAAGCCACAAGCTTCCCAATAAAAAAAATGTTTGCCGGTGCTTAACCAGCATAAAGTGTGGAGCTCCATGCTTTTATATACAATGATGAAAACAGCAGCTTCATAATTGAGTCCATTTTCTTTTGGGGTGGTGTGGATTACATATGCAAAGGCAGGTCTCCTGGTAGTCTATACCAAACTACCAATTATTGATCTTTCTGAATGTGGATGTTTATTACACTTTTAAATCCCCCTGGGTAATTAAATGAAATTGCCATGCTTATGATAGCTATTATCAGTTTCTTTGCCACAACGGTCAATCATTCTATTAAAAGCCTTGCAGGAACTCAGCATGCTACAGAGCCGGTGGCAATAGAGCGCCTCAGGCCAGCAGAACTAATTAGAAAGTTGCCCAGTGGAATTATTTCACCATGTCCAATCCGTCCAGCAGGTTTCCGCTTTTCATCCCAACATTCAACTTAATTTCAACATGCTGTATGTCTCTGTTTCTCTTAATTCCCCTACCTGCCTCTCCAAGCCCATCAATCACAGTTAACTGATGCATACGCTTAAAAATGAAAAACACACTTACCTATAAATTAACCAGAAGCAAGTTAGGACACATTTTTAAACCACTAAGGATTCCTTGTTCCTTGCTTCTGCTAAAAATAACTAAAATGATGTGTGAAGTTTGATACTGCATATTTATTAGCAACACTAGCTGGCATTCTGCATCATATTTTATTAGATACAATAGGATAGAATAAATTAAATATCTTTACTGTTCCACAAAGAGGAGCAAAACTTTTGTGCAACAGCAGCAAAATGACTCGCATAAGGAAAAGCCATTAAAAATATATACAAAAACAGATTAAAACATAAAAATGCTGTACAGTAAGGGTAAATTCTCAGCATAAATACTGTGTAGTTATAGCTGCAGCAGATGGCAACAAATGGGAACTTTAATGTTTTGCCTGAACGTCACTTTTTGTCCTGTTGCTTTCATGGACAGAACTGACTGATAGATGTTGAAGCCAGTAGTCTTCAGCAGGCAGATTTAATCAGAACAGGGATATTAAGAGGAAAAAACATAAATGATTTAAAAACACAAAGGAATGAAAATAAATACTATATTTAGATGGTGTGACATGAGTTGTTTCCATCAGTGTCAAGACATCAGGCATCCTCTGGGGTTTGAGGATGGTTCTATATGCTGCCAAAGATGGATAATTGGCTATTTTGAGTAATTTTTTTGAACAAAGCTCAGCTGCTGCAGCTCAACCTCAAGTAAACAACATACCTTGGGAATAGCCTCTGCTCAGGCAGCTTGCGTTTGTACATTTCTGTCTCGATGCATGTTTTCGTCTGCCAGATGTAAGGAATGGGCCTAACCCTGTTAGTTCAGATGGAGCTATTTTGATTTCATCTGATCTGAGCAACATAAAAATGGATATTAGTGGTACAGAAATTACATGCATTTTAGGAGGCAAGTATTCCTAATTTTTTAAGAACCTTCAAATCCTTAGATTTCTTTGTAGGTATAATTACTAGAAATTTTTTGATTACCATACATAGAGCTTCTAATATTTTAAAAACTGTTGTTAAAGTTTTGAGAATGTTTGTGGTTTAAGTGTGCATTTTCTTTTTGAAAAAATATTCATTGGTTAAGGTTCGTACATTTATTTAACCAGCATACATTTTCAAGGTTTGTAATCTTGTATGTATGACAGACAGTAAGAAAACCAAATTTCTAGAAGTTAAATAATAGCCACATATGGTTCTAATCAGATGAAACCAGTCTGCCTCGAATCATATTTTTTTAGGGTTTCTGAAATTATTTCTGTGTAACTACTTTCCTCAAAAGTAGGTTTACCCTTAAAAATTGTGTCTTGGGTCGAGTGTTTAAATGTTTGACAATATGCTTGGTGTCTTTGCCAATTTGGAAGACCTAAGCTTTAACTTAATGGTGAGTGTCTTAATATTTAATTTCTCTTCATGACGCCATCTTTTTTGTGAATTACACCAGTCCCTCCTGCAGCAGAGCACCCTCAATGGTTCACTCTGGCTTGCAGCTTTCCCCCTTTTTGTTCTTTCCCTCTTTTATTAACTTCTGAATTTGAAATTATATAATATGCCGAAAAATTTTCTGTCATTCTAACATTAAAGAAATACGTATAATTTTAATTGTGGCTAACGCTGAAGAGATAATGTTTCAATTAGTTTAATTTGAGAAGTTAAACAATGAAAGAAATGTAAGATAGTCCTGAAGTTTTTCATTTACATCATGATTTTCTCCTGACCATTCAAAAGTCTTTTTCTTGTCTCTTTGAGCCTTGGAAAGTAAAGTGCTAAATGCAGCACACAGTCATTACAGTCAATGGACTAGGCCTTTGTGATTGTTACATAAGCTAATTATTATTTCAACGAGTAATTAATGAATAATTAAGCTGATTGAATTGATGAAAGTGCAAGAGACAACACTGATTTTGAAGAACAGGCCACGATGATGGAGTAATTATCCTCATATACGAGCAGATTCCCCTCTGTGTTTTTGTTCTGTAACTGCCCTGCATGTGAAACAGAAACCACATGAACATCTGTTATCACAGCTGCTTTAATCATCGAGATCTTTGTATGATATGATCCACACAGGATCGGGGTCTAAAGGGTTGCCTTGTTCTTTGATCTCGCCTTTCCAAAGTTTCCTTCGTGTGAAACCATTATCTCTAGCAATGACAGCCACGATTGTAGTCCTAACAATGATCTCTTTGTTATTTTGTGAAGCTGTGGGAAGTGGCAAATATGTAAATCAAGTAATGATAAAACAGCAGAGCCATCAAAAGGCACTCTCTTAGACATAAACAGTTGGTTTGCTCTGTTTTAATGAGATTTTTTTTCTGTGTGGGTTCGTCCCCATCTTTTAGTGTTTTATTTTAGACATTTAGATCCTTTAATACTTTCTCTTCTCTTTTTGAGTACTTTGACTAAGAAAATTACTTGAGCAAACTGACATTTAATTTAGACATCTGCTGGGTTTGAGTTTTATGCACAACCACCAGCTTACTAAGTTTTATAATTGGTATCATTTTGACATGAGGCATGTGTTATTTCCAAAATCATAAGATCAATCTTCTTTTGAAGCAGCTTATTCCTAAAAACACATGTAGGGACATTATAACTGATTTCTATAATGTCTCTTCTTTAGGATTTAAGAAAACTTTGAAAGTTGACATGAAATCTGAGCCGTAAGATTTCAAACTGTTTAAGTCTATCATCTCTATATGATGATGTGTCACAATATTTGTGACCCTGAACCTTTTTTTTTAGTCTGATTTTGTTTTGAGGGTCCATCTACTCCAGTTATTTATGGCTGGATGCCACAATGTTTGGTTTCATCCTGTTTGGTCAGAGAAAATGGGACTTGGTCTCAGTTTATCCGGTCGGTCTGGATTTTGGTCTGTTTGTTGGGTCTGATTGCGTTGGGTGTTATAATGTTTGGCTGGTTGTTCTACAGTTTGGTTTAAATTTGTTTGGTCTGATCTTGTAAGTTTGCTAAGAACCTAAATTTGAAATGCTTAACAGAATTGCATTTATGTTGTAAAATTAACTTCTTATGAAGGCTTCCTTTTAAAATGCCCTCCTTTGTTGTAACGCTGAAATGATTAATTGAATTAATCATGATTAATCAGTTGTACAAATGATAAACTATGTTATTAATCTATTAACTATTACCTGGAACATACAAACTTCAAATGGCCATTTGAACAACACTGTACAAAATATATATTTTGCTTTGAAGACGAAAAAACTTCTTTGTTTGTAAATATGTTTTACCCAGAACTCCTCAAGTGGCATTTTAGGTTAACTTGGTTGAAATTCTCAAAAAACAAAAAAAAAATAGATAAAATAAAATAAATCTTTTATTAAGCACCCTTTGCTACCCATTTATTGATATAAATAATAATCAACAAATTTATAATTTCTTATCTGCAGATGTATCCTTTGGTATAAATGATCAGGCAGACATTAAATTATTAATTATTAATTATTATTATTATTAACCCCAGAGGGAAATTCACATTTCAGTACAACTAATGTTACTGAATATTATTGAATGTCAAGGAATAACATTTTTAATTCTTTTATTAAAAAAATAATAATTTCATCATTTGGTTATTAGTATATTTTAAAGTATTTCTAATATTATGTAAAAAATAAAAAAGCTTAAATGATTGACTAAAAAACCTGCAAAATGTGCCAGTTTTTTATTCAATTAATTTTTGGAATAATCAATAGAATAATCTGTTACTAAAATAATGTTTGGTTGCAGCCCTTCTTTGTTGCACACACTCTTCTCCACTTCATTTCCTTACTGACCACAAATTCCTCCATATCTTATTTTTTGGGGGAAAAACAGTGTGTCTGTGCCTGGAGCTCCTCCAACAGGAGGCATCCAGGGAAAAACTGCTCCAGGTGCTGGAGTCACTTCTCATTTAGGCTTTTATTGACGTGGGGGAAAAGCTCACTTCGATTTGAATCAAGGGGCATTCTGACTGGTTAGAGATGTCTATTTCCTAAGTTCAGCCAAAAACCTCCTGCAGATGACCATCAAATTCTTTATTTTTATCATTGAAATGTACATTTGGGTAATAAACTCTTGACTTTAGAGGCAGTTCAGGTCAGAGACATAAAAATGTTGCTCCATTCCTCGCAGGCATGAGCCGACCAGATCAGTATGTTGATTCTGAGAGAAAATAGAGAACAACAAATTAATTAAAACCAAACATATGACGCACTGCACCATCACGAGGGAGTGAAGAGTTCCAGGTTTGCGACTGACTTAATGAAATTTGGGAAAATAAAACGAGTGCAATTAAAAACATTGGACATCGGCGTATGAGTCAGATGGCATGTAAAAATTTAATTATGGGATATTTTTCATTGATTACTATTTTTACACAGTACCGCAATTTCCCTAAATATAAATTAAAATTGTTCTTTTCCTTCCTCTGTAAGCCTTTCAAGGTGATGCCATTATGCTAATTACAACTGTTGAAATATAAATGGGAATAAGACAATTAAAAACGGAGACAATCAAGCAGCAAAAGAGACGATTTGTCTGAGCCCTCTGACACGGTTATATAGGTTATTGTCGCAATAAAGCGCTACCCTCTCATTAGGCGTTTGTACTGAATTTTATGTCATAAGAAATTAATCCCAGTGTTATTAGTCTAATATGTACCATCTTATGCCTACATTCCCACATATTCCTTTTAATGCTGTAAGTTCATGCGTAAAATTTTTACGGTTTTCTGTAAAATTGACAATTAAAGACATGAAAGTAATTTAAAATCACTAGTGAAGAGAACATAGCCCAGAGTTTATTTTTTTTTTTATTTTTTTTTTTTTTAATCACAGGATTAATTCATAAAAATAACTTTTAGATGGCAACACCAAAACATTTTCGGCCCCTGATAAGTGCACACATTTCAGAGACTTTCACAAAGATGAAACATTACCTCTCATTTAGTGCTTATTGACAGTGTGTAATTTAAGGTAAACATGTTGTTATATGTACTTGTTTTTGTTTCACTGTCATATACAATTGAGTGAGAAACCATATTATTTTTGAACAACAGACATAAAATCAAAATAATCAATTTATAAACTAATGCTAACTTTAGCACCGTAGGGTCTATCACTTTTTTCCTAATTGATATTTCAGTTTTATTCCTGTTGCAGCGCTCATACAGTTTTAGGATCCCGCCTCCCGCCAGGCCTGCCCACCTGTCTCATACCTGTAGTGATGAGTTAACGATGCTACCCAAATTGCTGCCACCATTCTAGGACATGGAGAAAGCTGCACATAAAGGATGAACATTGATTAATGGTCATCATGTGAGTGACGACAGATCGTTTTATTTAGCTAAATTGTTATTAATAGTTAAATGTTGTTATTGAGCAGTAAAGACAGGCTCTTACTCTGAGGCAAAAAGAGCCTCAGAATAGGAGCTCTTGGGGCATCGAGGATGAAAGGGACTGATGCTCAAGCCCCCTCCACCTCCTCCGCTTTTTTCCTTTTGCCAACTGGAAACCTGGCAAGCATGAATGCTGAGAGGGTAGGTAAGGTTACTTGAGATGAAATGTTTTCAACAGCATTGGGTAAACAATTACCCAAAGGAATTAACATTGTAAATAAAAGCCAATTAAGCTGCCAAAAATATTAGTCATTTTCTTTTTCTTCTAAAATATTTTTGAATGTTGTGACAAAGTTGAGGGAAAACAGGCCGTCAGATCTTTGTGCATCAGTTCACTTTTCTCCAACAGTTTTGTCTCAACCCTCTGACTGAAGGTCATAGAAGCACCTGGACTCTTTTTCTGTTCTTCTGTTGAAGATTTTCAGTGTTTTCAGGAGCGTTTTATTTTTGCAGGACCCAGTTTGGGTCAATGCTGCTTCACTGATGACCCTTCATGTGTTTCTGACATCCAGACTGTCTCAAAACCTTCAAGTTGCCCAGGTCCTGCTGGTGCAAAACGGGTTCATAAGACCTTGTGCTCCTTGCAGTCAGTGAGTCTCACTTTGAACTTCTCTGTTCACCAAAGTATCTTTGAGTCAAATACAAAACTCTCCAAGATTTTTGGTTGATGCAGAGCAAAGCAAAGAAAAATGTCCTCAAATTTAAGAGCAAATCTCAATCTATTCATCTATTTGGTGAAAAAAAATAAAAATCCCTTTTTATGGTGCAAATTTCAACTAAAGTTTTAAGATTTCACTAGAGTTGCCCACAAATCTCAACCTGGAGTGTGTACAGTTTTATAACCAAGACTGAAAGGTGGAGTTTGACTGAAAATTGTAATTCTTGCTGCTGCTATGCTTAGCACGGGCTGCAACTGCAGAAGGTGCTACTGACACGGAGACATGACATGTATGATAGATTGTATGTCCATCGAACTCTCACCTTTTTGCCCTCTCCTCCTCCACTTAGGAAGGATACAGCCAGCACCAGTTGTACAGGAGTCCATAAAGAAAACATGAGTGAAATATCCTAGAAACCAGCCTCACCCATTTTCTTTATTGTCCTGCGTCAAGGGACCCAGCTTTTCTGGAACTCCTTTCGGCCATATTATGACAGCTAATTAAGAGGATGACGAGTGCTACTTTGCTCTGATGTGATTTTAAAAGATTAAAGATGAGAGATGAGATTACGTTTCTATTAATATAATTTTATTTGCACATGTTCCACACCTCTCTCGTTTCATGCCTGAGACTTAATGAAAGAAGGAGGCCAACCTCAAATCTGGGCTAAGGGGTTTGCTGGTTCTCCTTCTGAAAAAACTGAATAACTTAAGATAATTATTTAATCTTTACATGCAAAGAAATTCAACTACAATATTCTCCCTATATAAGATGACTTTTTAAGTCAACAAACATGACTTAAAAATGTATGCCATATAATTTTTTCTAAGTTGCATTTTGTCTTTTTAATTGATCTGTAATAACGTAATATGGCACAGTTTTATACATATCAGCAATTAAACAAAATGAAATGGATTATAGGTAATTTATAGAGGATGTATAAAATCAGTTATAGTGTAGAGGAGGTGTGGGAAATAAGCAGCAATGTGAAAGTAAGAAATAAATAGATCTATTGTGACAAATTTCAAAAGCTGTATCTGCATTCTGTGCAGCTGAAGAGCCCACATTTAACTATGATGTTTAAGTTTGTAACATGTAGTTTTTAACATTATTTCAGTAACTAAATTCCAAAACTGAAACTTGTATATGTACTCAGTGTGGTATGTTTAAAGTGTTTTATTCATTTCTGAAAATAGGAAAATTGAACTTAAGAGGTTGTCTGGTTCAGAGATGTGATGCATGTAAACCTGCATTATGAGGATCCTGAAGTCACATTTCAATAAGGGATCAGTTTAGTTCAACCCTTCTGCATTAAATGACTATACATTTTAACAGTGGATTATCAGTAGAGATGGCTTAAAATAAAATCAAATTGTTTGACACACAAAGCAATAGGTGATGAAATATTTGCAGTTGAGTGTAAATTTAGAAAATTGTGTTTTAAAGGTTATTGAAGAAAAAATTAATAAATTGACTGCCAGGTAAAATAGTCAATGTTGACAAGTTAAAAAATGTATATCATCAAGAAACAGTACAAATTAGATTTAAAAATTAAACTTGATTTAAGATGTATTAAGAACAGATTTTTGTGTTATAGCATTCCATGCAGCTTGTTTGTGGTTGTTTCCATTAAGTGCTGATTGGTTGCTCTGTGTTTTAAAGAGCCTTCTTACTTCTGGTCTTCACAGATCTGTGGCATGAATATGAGCTAAACCTTGAAATATTCGGATTATATTGGCACGCGTCTCCATGGAAGAAAGAACATTAGTGTTTAAGGAGAATCATATGAAAAACAAATCAAGTTAACATGAAACACAGCCTCTGTTTAGCTGCGTGAGGGGATGAAAATATGTTCTTGTATGAGTTTATATGAGCATTATTTGTTTCTACACAGCGTATTGATGTGCGGGAAGTCAAAACTTGTAGATGAAACACTTTGTAATTGTGAGAAATTCTCTTTCATAATTATGTAGCACCTGGAGCGTTGTTCTAAATCTTGTATACTTTTATTATTTTTCTTTTTCTATGAGTTTTTATTTCATAACTCGACTAAAAAAGAAGTTTATACAGGTTTATAAAGTTCATTTCTGAAGCAGATGTTACGGCAGTTGGTGCAGCAGGATAGAGATTTCTATTCCTGTTTGCCTTCATATTGTATTTCTAATTTTAGACTTAATATAAAAGATATTTACCATTTTACTTCACATACTGTGGAAACATGTTAAACCCTCAGGAATGTCTGTGTTCCAACATTTTGCTTAAAAATTTGGCGATGAATAAATTACCTGACAAAATATTAGAAAATATGTTTATATTTGAAGTAACTAGTTATATACCTCCTGGTAATTAATTACTCTAATAATAAATGCATGTGTTTTCAGTTTCAGTTCTGCTATCTTTTCTGTTAGTGTCATAATAACATTTTGTAGCTTTAGATAACATAATAGAGTATAATTTACTGCCTTGTTGCAGGATTGATGGATTGACTGAAAATGTGTCCTGAATATTGAGGCAGATTTCCTTACAATTAAATTTTGACTTTAAAGTTCATGTGTTGGTCAAAAATTAAGATGGCTATTGTAATTTTAGTTTAATAATAAGGCGATTAATTGAACAATTGAGATGTTTATAAAACTGTGATTCATATGATGTACATTACTCAGAAACTGTGAAGTCAAGCTTTCCTGCACTGCTGCTTATACATGACAGTATTTACTATGCACATGCTGCTTTGCAAGATGCTTATGTATAGTAGTGTAAATGTTTATTTTATGGCTCACTATGAATAGTTTAAACTGTAGCTACATAATCCTTCATTTATGCAGGAAATAAATCTCTTGAGATTCCATTGTCTCATTTTTACAAGACTTGTTACATTTAAAAACAAAATCTTGTAAAAACAGTAAAACAATTACGGTCTCAGACCTGTTGGCGTTTTTAAAGTTGTTTCACACTTTAGGGCAAATGAAATATATGTTTTAAATATATAACTCTTAAAAATTTCAAAGTTTTGAACATATTATGAAACTACATTTTATGTGCTCAAAATAAAGTGCATGTTAGTAAAATGTTATATCATTTTCAATTGTTTGCCATTAAAAATCCGAAAACTGTGGCATCTGTTTGTATTCAGACCTCTTAATTGAATATCCCCAATGAAATTCAAGGAAGCCAGCTGCCTCAAAAGGCATACTTATGCATTAAAATGGTCTAGTCAAAGTCCAGATCTAAATTGAGACCTAAAAAGTTGATCACTGATGCTCCCTGTCCAATCAATCTTTGTACATTACGAAAAGAAAAGGAGATTTTTAGTTTTAACATCAGACCATTAATCAGTTTCCTTTAACTTCATAATTATGAAGTCTTTTAGTTGGTTTGCCACAGAAATAATTAAACACATTAAAGTTTGTAGTTGAGCTAAAAGAGCATGAATACATCTGAAAAGTGGCTTTTGTTTTTGTGTCCCTTGTTTGGTCTTTTTACATTACAGGTAGTTTGTCACGGCTTCTTTCTGTCCCTGGTGTCCAACAAACTCTCATATTTGTAAGCTCAGATGTGAACAACACACACAGCCAGAATCCCAATGTTTCTTCCACACAATGGTCTGGGTATGCATTTCTTTTTTAACATCAACAGTTATTTGCTTGGTATGATTTGTTTTTTTTTTTTACAAGGTGCACCGACAAACATAAACAGCAAAATACCAGCCTCAGTTACTGTGTACATCAGGATTTGGGTCTGAGGTAAACTTTGAAAGTCACTTTGAGCGAAGGCTACCTCCAAATGTTATTTGAGGCTTGGCAGCAGACTTCCCTGACAGGTTGTGCCCCCGCTGCCCTAGTTGCTGCTTGGCCCTCTTTGCTCTGTATGTGGAAAGCGCCGCTCAGTACTGGCATGCCTGCCGAGAGGCGGTGTGAGGGGTATCGGATGGTGTTTGTGGTTCTACGTGTTGCAGGTTGGGCTGACTTGGCAAACAACCCAGTAAATGACACTGAAGATTTACAAAGACAGTTTCCTTCATCCTTGATGTCAGAAATTCATTTGAAGAGAAAGGAAGCAACTTTTTTTTTGCATTTCTTTTCTGATTGAGTTGTTACAAACATAGTTTTTGAACCTTTGATGGACGTTTGTTACCATTCAGGCCATTTAACCTTGAAGGACATAGTGTTGTACTATAACAAAGTCTCGTTTTCATGCAATAGGATAAATATAAATGTTGACTCTTCAATTTTTTTTAACCAGACTTAGACATTGAACCCTATTTTTCACTCTTATGCTAATGGATAGAAAATTTGCATGTAAGTTGATCATTGCAGTGTGTAGTTTTTGTGCAAAAGGTTTTACATTATATAACAATTTCATAAACTTTCCAAAAATTAGACAAATTACCCCTACAAAACCATGTTTCCTGTTCTGTGTTTGGGTCTTGTAGGATAAAACCAAGTCCTAAAAAATAACATAACATTGATATAATCATATGTCATTTCCTGTTCCTTTTGAATCCATTCTGCAACTTTCTAGCCAACTGAGCTGCAAGTATAAGCCTGAAACTTTGTTGTTTGCTTGAATTAAAGAGCTGTCATTTCAGGGGGAGGGTGGCAGTGGGGGGTGCAGCTTTATAGTCCTCTTCTGACACATAAAATTCCCATCTATGTGTTTGTCATGAGTGGGCGCTTGTTGACAGGTGAGCATGGAAGGCAGCGGGATGCAGGAGACAATGACGCATGTTTTTCTTATCCTTACATTTGCTCTGCAGCCGAGATATATTTAAAGAAAGAGCTTTTGTATTTGTTTTCAATAGGCTGCACATAACTTTGGAACATTGCACTGTATTTATTGTTTAAACAGCGAGTCTCTGGAGTAAAGAGTAGAAGATATACCTATAGAGTCGGAGAATTAAAGATTAATAAGTCTCAGTTTTGTGTAGTGAGAATGTTGACTTAAAACTAGAAAGACTCAAAGTTTACTTTTCAACATTTATATATATATATATCACACTAGGTTGATAAAGTATTCACACCCCTGAACATTTCCATATTCACAACCTGATGTGCCTTTTATTGGGGTTTTGTGTGGTAAACCAACACAAAGTAGCACAGAGTTGTGAAATAGGAAGAAATCTATGCAAAGTTCCCACAAATAAACATCCAAAAAATATGCCATCTGTTATTTAGCCGACCTGAGTGAGTGCTTTGTTTATGTAAAAATGCTTTCTGTTTTTATTTGCTAAATGGCTGAAGCTCAGTCAGATTGGATGAAGAATATCTGTGAACATTTGCCTTCTAAATTCGCCACATGTTCTCCGTTGGCTGGACTTTGACTGGGCCAAGTTGAAGCTCAGGTTGTGTGTTTGGTTTGTTTATGTTGTCTCCAGTATTTTGCATTTCCTAGCAGGGGCCTCAAGCGACTTTCCTTGAGGGCCCGTGTCCTGCAGACAAAACTGAATCAAATACTTCAGGGATGCTTCATGGGCTCTTATAGGAATTGGAAAATCCATGAACTCACTCCCTCACTATGAAACCATGTGCTAACATTAAAATAACAGTTCACCCCCCTGTTTCAGGTCTGTTGGACCAAAGATGCACCAAAGGGTGCTTTCACACCTGATAGTTCAGTAGATTCTGTTTGATTGGGGACCAAAGTTGCAACATTTGATGCATTTTTACAATCAATATAGAAACTAATTTCAAAGCTAGTGAATTTATTAACTTGGCGACTTCAGAAAGAGGTTTAGTGGTTCTGCATTTTATTTAGTGTTGGTTTTCCTTTCATTTTCCAAATATGTTACTTTCTGGTGTTCATGCACATAGATTCCTAAATAAGTTTGTGATTGGAAATATTTTTGTAGGCTGTATTATCACCTAAACCAGGAGATCTCTATTGGATAAAACCAATTTGAACAAACATCCGTACTACTGACATCTAGTTCTGGCTGATAAATCAGCGCATACTTTAAAAAGACTCTGACTACTTCTCCCTGAAGAATTTAGTCCATGCCGCGTCGCTTGCAGTCTTGGAGTGAGCACCAGCTGGGCCTGTCTCTGGGTCTGGATGTGACCCCCGTCAAGAGTCTGAGGAGATTAATTTTCTCCGCCTGTTTTCTTAGATAAAATTTTCGACAGAATTAGAAAGAGAAGATACCGGGAGCAAATCTTAAAATGATATACAATCCAAAAGGATTAAATAAATCAGCACATTTCTCACTTCCTTTATATGCCCTTTGTTTCAAGCTGATATCTTTTTAAGGAAAATGGACTGTCCGCCTTGTTAGAATGTATGAAGTCATTCGCAAGATTATCCAGTGAACACTTTTGATGGAAAATGAAGCTGGGGACTTTATGCAGTGGTAATCAGGTTCCCCAAAAAAGCCCTCTGAGTAATTTATCCTCCCAAGTAATTTCAGTATTTATGGGATTCACCTTCAAAATGTAATGTGGCATGCAGGTAGAAAAAACATAGGAAATGAGAAACCCGCTGGGGATGACAGTAAGGGAATGGCAGAGAGAGGGAGAAAGAAAGGAGGAGAGGAAAAAAACAGAAGTGGGAGTCATAAAGTAAGTCATTTCTGCAGCCTGCCACCTAGACAGGTCTCCCATGACCTCCAGCACCACTGCCCTTCACATCTGACATAGTCGGGAGGACAAGCTGGAAATATGAGGCTGCCTCGGCGTCTTCCATATTTGAATGCACTTATTATGTCTCTGTCTCTATAAGAGCATCTGTTAAATGACTGAATAGTAAATTGTGTGCTGAGGACAGCGGAGAAGCAGGGCAGATAAAGGAGCTTTGTCTTAGTTACATTTCAGCAGGTAGCAGCATGGCTTAGACTGCCAACAGGTTTTGCTACTGTGCAGGCCTAATGGTGGATGACTGAGGGGAGGAGAGGGAGTCGCTGGGAGAGGAGATGCGATTTTCCACTTGTCCAAGCAGTTTTCTGTGAAATCACATGAGTTGCCTCCCACTTTTTTCCTTATTTTTTTATTTATTTTTTTTTCCAGGAAGTGTGGTGCCTTCAGATTGAAATTAGCATCATCTGTCAAATGTCAGAAAATAATCAGATGAGAGAAATTGCATGTTTTTGACAGTAAAGGATACAGTCATGCAATGCTTATCTGATTATGAATTAAAATTTGTATTAAATTATCAGCTAACATGGACTGGAATGGATGGGTTTGCTGACTTTATAGAAAGCTGAAAACAGAACATGGGTTAAATGTTTAAAATTTCCTTCTGTAGTTGGGGTCAGAGAACAGTTTTCAAGAGTACCTGGAGGAAGTACAAACATGCCAGATGTGAAGGAAGATTTACATAACGGTAAATATCAGTGCTGTTTTTCACTCCGTCCAGGACTGGTACACGTTTTGAATCTTTGTTACCATGCACCTGCAGATCTAGATACAGTCTAGTAGATGAGATACTTGCACGTTTGTAGCGAGGAGGAAAGTTCTTCCTGTTTGTTTTTTTTGGGGGTTTTTGTGCTTGCTGGGACTGTGTATCAGTGCTTGAAAACCATCCAGAGCCGTTTTCTTGCAGCTGATCAGAATTCTTGGCTTGACTTTCTCTTCCTTCAAATCTTCTATTTAAGGATTGCACCCCCTCCAAGCTATTGTACCAGTGCCACTGCGCTAATCAATCACAGGCCACGCTGCGTGCGGCACCGAGCGTGTGTGTGCATGCATCCATGCACATTCTTAAAGGGGTGTTTAGCTAATGCTATTCAAATTATTATGAGTCCTTAAACATCAAGCTTATTGCCAAATTGCCCTTGACACAGAAATATGTTGTTAGCTAAGATAATGTGGTGCCCATTATTTTAGGCTGTAGTGCTCTGCCAGAATGCAGGATTATTTGTGACTTGCAGGGCGGCGGCAGCTGCACACTCAGAGATACACAGAACAAGGAACATAGAGCATCTCCACCATTATGCTTCCAGTTATGGCGACAAGAGGGAAAATTGTAGGTTATACCGTTGACCGAATGAAAATGCCTCTTTGCCTCCTAGTATAGGTGGTGTTTACAAAAGCAACATTTTTACGCTATAAAACAGTATCTCCTGGTAATTTGTATTAAATAAATCTGTGAAATTATTACATTACATTTGAGCTATTATGTAAAGATTAGTTTGTTCTGTGCTTTCGTTCTGCATATATCTGATAGCCTTTCTATGTACATTTACATTTCTGCTCTATCCTGCTGCCCCTCGCTGGATGTGATGTCTTTTCAGATCAATCAATCAAATTTTATTTGTATAGCACATTTCAGCATCAAAGCATTTCAAAGTGCTTTACATCATATCAAACACAGAAACACGATGCAACATAGAAACAACAATCAAAACACGACATTAAGTCAAGTTCCGCCAATAAATTTGCAATTGATTGCGTTTCAAATACAATCCTAAACAGGTGGGTTTTTAGTCGAGTTTGCATCCATAAAAGGTTTACCGGTTAAACCACAACCTGTAAACCTGACAGATTTTGGTGGATGGAAGATTTGGAGTTTCTGAAAGCCGATTCTTAGGTAGAAGGAAGCTGGACTTCTTCTTGTTTCTTGAAGAGGCTTCTTCAGTTTTGAACATGGTTGAAATGCTGTGTGCAAATTCAGGGAAGGACCCGACCTAACCCAAAGACCGGAAGTGAGCAGCTATGAAATTGGACGGTCTAGTCTTTGAATTTATTCCTATCCTTATCTCATCATATTTTCTGTCTCATAGCAACTGTGATGACACTAAACATAAGACGGTAAAAATGGAGCTAGACATCTTGCTGAGCTTTATTATTTATTTAATATTTTTAATTACCGGTAAAAAAATTAAATAGAATGTGGTTCTAATGCCAGAAAAACACTACACCCTCCTTGTTTTACTTTTACAAAATGAATAAAACATTTCAGAAATATAAAATTGCATTTCAGGGCAGATCAGTCGAATATAGTCGAGACTTGTCAATTTGTGAACTGATGCTAACTTTAGCACCATTAGCGGCTTGCAGGGTTTTTATTTTTTCATATGTACTTGGAAAGGTTATCTTTGGTTCTTTTGTTGAAATTTTCCTCTCCGTATTTTTTTCTTTAAAGTGTAACGTTGCTGCTCACAGTAATCTATTTCATTCAAATATTTTTGGCAGAGTCAGTTACCAGAGGCTGTGCTGTGTTCAGATTATTTTAAGGCTAGAATTTAATTAATCACATTTAACCTTTTGTTCCTAAACGGCTTTGAATCGATGCAGGACTTTAGCACAGGATAGCATATAATCATAGACCGATGACAGAAAAGCGGCGCCTGGAAAGCTGCTGGTGGTTGTATCAATTAAACGGGTTTGTGTTTTGTGTAGCGAGTGTCCATCTATTGGTGTCCAATAGATGACAAAAAATAAATGGGAACACAGCAGCTGAGACCGTTTCTGCGTCGGAGGCTTGCCATGGGTGCTAAACCAACTACGAAAAAAAAAAAAGAAATTGTACTTGTTGATGCATTTCACTGAATACAACATTTAATCATTGACCCTTTTGGCTTTAAGAGGGAAAGAGTGGGACGGGGAGAGAGGCCGAGACAGAAATAAATGTCTCAAAATGAATCTATAAGATGTCATATGAAGCTTTAATTTTAGAATCCTCATGAAGCAAAATGACCAAATGCATTATGAGCCCGGGCTAATCCTTTTTAAATAAATCCCTACATTTTCTACTTAGTCTTGCTGAGAGAGGCCGCATGTCGCTGCTGGATCCTTACTCTCTTTATTGTTTCCTAAAAAACATCAAGTGCTTCGCTGGGAGAGAGACACAATCTCATCCATCATGATCTATGTCTCCCAGTGACTATCATATCATTTGAAAGCAGAACCCTATTCACCTTATCTGTGCCTCCCAGTGAAGCAGAAAATAAGGGCAAAACTGAGTCTGAACATTACTGAATATAAAACCGCATTGGAAAGCCAAGTAAAACAATAAACATCAAGTAAATAGACAGTGCGTGTAATGGACTGTGCACTACATCCCTTCAGATAATGTCATTCACTCCTTCAGACAGACGGCTTACTGACTGAAGTGAACTCCTGGTCAAATCTCATTGCGTATGTATCTATAATCCCATTGTACCTCCTCAAACTACCAAAGGTTGACCACATTTGAGTAAGACATGCCTTATGGGAGGAACTGACGAGCAAGACAAAACTGAGATTCCCCCCAAAAAACAAGGAATGGCGGCTAAAAACTCCAATCCTTCATTATGAAATGTTGAATTCAGAGTAAAATTCTTTGGCAGGGAGTTGTGGATAACTGAAGTCTGAAGAGGATTACTTTAGCTGACAGCTGGCTTGTGAGAATACTTAGCTGGTTAAGCTACTTTTAGGAAGAATAATACATGGCTCTGTATGTGGCTGTCATGAACATTCATTACTGCATAGAGGGAACTTGAGCTTGGTTTCTTTTAATGTATTAATTTAGTAAAAAGCTTAACTTCTAGAAATAAGTGAACATTTTCAGCAAGTCAATTATGGAGCACAAATTTATGACAAATCATCTGATTTGTGTTCAGAAGAAAAACCGACCCAGTTCATTCCCAGTTTTACAGGAATCCATTTCAGTTCAGGTTGAATCGTATAAAAGTCATGCTAAGATTCCAGTTACATCCAATCAAATTCAATAATGGTTTTAATACAATGCAGCCCAGGTGATGCATGAATGCTAGTCAGTATAAAACCTTTTCAGTCCCTTGGATATTTTTGAATATTTTACCCTTTTGTTGCTTCTACAAATCCATTATGAACAAAAACTGTTGATATTTTTGATCAAAGTTACAAATGTAGACTTTTAATATCAAAGTATAAGCTGATTTCTCCAAAAATGACATCTATATAAAAATATGGAACAAAATGAATAGTTAAATACAATTAAGCAATTGCATATATTTTTTTGATTAAGCCCACATTTTTGTAATAAAAACTTTTTTTCTCAGACATCATAATCTTATAAAAATATATATTTTTTATTAACTGTAAACAGATAAATAATAAACGTAAAGGTTTAAAAGCATCAGATTGTGATCTGTGTGTAAACAGTGCACATACATTATTTACACAGATCATTTTTAATAGCTTTAATTTGAGATACACCTGTTTTTATGTGACAGTAAAAGGCTCAAATCTCAAAACCATATTTATAAACTCATACTCTGCTTTTATGCAAAATATTCTTTTATGTACAATACTTTGTCAGATAAAGGTTACAGCAATATTTACCAGATCCAACAAATGTTCACTTTCTTAATTAAATATTACAATAAATTTCCATTATCAGAGCATACAAAAAAAGCAAATACTAGTTTTTAGGAGTGGATAAATGCTAAAATTATGAAAGATGTTTTTCTATGATTTCAAAAAGAGGGAATTGGACTATTGACTGGACCACAGGAGAAAGTGAACTGTTCATATGAGGTCTTATAAAACAGTGAATCACACAATAGGGTCAAATCAAGCGATATAGATAATTATTAATGTTGAACTTCTACTACGTAGTTTTCGATTAGTCTGTCATCAAGCAATCATGTTTAATAAGCAGCTTTCGTAATCAGTTTCACATCGAAATATAATTACTTCCAGATGTGTAATATAAATAACTGATTATATGCAACATGCACTGGCAAGTTTATGTTATATTTTTAATATTAATTAGGTTATGTTGACTACTGTTAATTTTCATTGCTGAAGATGTCTTTTTGCAAGAAGATACTTACTGTATATTTAAGATATTACAAAGTAAACACCAGGTAAATCTGGAAAATGTTGATTTAAATTCATTTTGAAACAGTCAACTTCTTCACCTTTTAAAGTATCTGAAACCTTATGATAAATCCAGTATATTGTCAGTTTTATGCATAATCAGTACCATAGTTTCCATTGAGATGTGATCTTTATAAACTTGAGAAGCATTCGGGAAGTTAGAGTCCAATCCAGGGAAAGCTCATGTGGCCCTAAAAGGCCAAAAAGATTGCATCTTTAATCTCACATTTTGGCTCATAATCTCACCATTAGCTGGGTGTGGCGTCTAAATCCTTTCTCCTCTTTTTATATTCATATATTTTTCTGCTCCCCATCGTAGCTGTTAGTCAAATGAGGCCACTGCAATCAGCCCTGACAGATTTGGAGCATGTTACAAGCCCTGTTTGTCACAGGCTGTACCTGCCACTCAAATAGCAACAGAGAGAAGGAGAAGAGAGAGCAGGCAAAGTAAAAAAAAAAAAAGAACGCGTTGTCATTTACCTTTCTGATATCCTTAGGTAACCTGAAAAGAGGTAATTTTTAGCCCCCCCTCTTGGGTTTAGCAGCATGCCTTGATTTTGCTGAAAAGAACTTCAACCCAAAAACACGGCACTAATTCTATATGTTCCACTAATTAATTATAGTTGAAACTTCACGAACAGCAATTTGTGACTGAAATCTCAACGATGCTGGTGCTGACTGAGTGTAGCAGGTAATAATAATAATCAGAGTGTCTGATTATTGTAAGATTTTTTCCCTTCTCTGTGAGGACAGTAGTTGTATCTGTAGGGGGAAAATGTCCGTGGAATGGCTGAATAAAACGGCAGTCTGGCTTGGACAATGAGGAGCTCGTTTTGTCAAGATAAACGCTGGAAATCTATCTAAGTTTAAAGGTTTTTTTATGTACTTTAGAAACTGTATTCACATTTAGTTTTCAGCTCTTTTAACACAAAGTGATCCAGGCTTCCTTAAGCAACTTGTCTCTGTATGAAAAAGTAATTGTCCTTCAAACTTTATTCCAGCTTGTGTTACCCTTGCCAGAAACAGCTGCCATCTAGCCTGTAACTGAGGATAAGTCTTTTTTTCAGTTCTACTACAATTGTTTTTTATAAGGTCTTGCTAATCTATTTTAATAAGATTTAAGTCTTTGGCGAATTCACATTGAACATTAGGTCTTTCCGATTGCCAATATGCGACTCATATTTGACTCTTTAATGGCAATTCTGATCTTTTCACACTTTCAAACCTGATTTCTGTCACTTCCATAAAAAGTATTACCGTATCCAGTTTCTTAACGGTCATGTTTCATTTTATCTGACTTTTATGTTATCCAACTATTCAGCCAGACTTCTCTACAGAAGTTGCAGTCAATATTTCACAAAGGCTTCCTTCATCTTCTTCTGATCTTGTGACGATACTGTCAGCTCCCATTGCTGAATAACTTTAAAATTGATTCTTAGATGACAGGATACATTTTTTGGTTCCATAGGCCATGAATTTCTGTGTGATGCTTTGGGGTCATAAGTCATTCACGCAGAAATCTTGATGTGGTCACATTTAATTAGTAATATGAATGATGTGAAAAATTATGTGAATGATGTGAAAAATGTGAAGTTTTTATTCTTTTTATAGTAATAATCACACCTGGATGCAGATAGGGAAGGTTAACCAAATATTGTTGTTCATCAAGGAGGGACGTTGGGTGAGATCAGGTAGTTTTGGAGCCTTATATTAACACAGTATATTGCTTTTTGACATTCGACTTGTTTGATCTGAAATATAAAATTCAAACAAATTTGATTTTCATTTAACATGATCCAGATAATTTATATTAATTTTTTAAATAATGCTCTTTTTCCAGACACAAGTATGTTGCATTTTTGAGTGGCTGTTTTACATATCGATAAAATAATTTTTTACAGCCAAAAAATAATAATAATAAAAAAATAATGATTGTATTTTCATTTAAAATGTAAATCTGTTTCAGTCATAATTAATCTAAAAACATGGTCCTCTGAGATTTCTTTTTTGGCCAAATCTGCAGCATTTGCAACTTGCAGGGACCCTCTAGTTGCTGTGCTTGCAACTCTTAGCTAGCCTGCTTACTACATGCTAGCTAAGCTCAGTCATTTACAAACCACAGAAATGCATTTTTGAAGCCCACAATCAGCAAATGATGACAGTGCATGAACCAAAAGGCATGACAAACAACTTCTGTCATGTGGAGACGTTGTGTGTAGCTGCATTAACTATTAATCTGGCTCTGTTTGTTTGTTTTTTTTGCATAAATGCAGACCGATTTTTACTAAGTATTAATAAATTCTAACTGAATGCTTGTAGTTTGGCCAAGATTAAGAAGGAAAGGGGGAGTTGTTTTCTAAATGGGTAGGAAGGGAGAAAAATGCTGCAACAAAAGATTAAGGCAAGGCATGATCTTTAGGTTGGAGACTTGGAGTACCTGGTCCAAATACCAGGGAAGGCCAGCTGGGGCTTTTGGCAAACATATTTAGCACCAAGTGGCAGACCCCGAGCCCCCAAGCTAATCCTGTTGCAGGTGATTATGTGGAGCGAATTTCAGAAATAGGCAGAGGAGTGCATCCCCCTGCTCTCCTCTTCCCGACGGCCTGCATGCTAGTGTGGACGCAGCGTTTGAACAAACATGTCTTACTGGCCTCCATTTAAAGTGAAGCTGGCATAACAGAGGGGAATTCGACTAAACTTTATATGATTATGGAAAATAATTAAAACTTTAAACAGACTGTCCATCAAAGAAAACATAACTTGAGTTTTTTGAACACACTTTAATTAGTTTTCAGTTTTACTTGTTGACCTTTAATAAGCAGAGTAAAATTAGGCTCAATCTGTGAATGTTTAGGCAACAGAAAAACATTTTAAAATCATTTTAAAAATGTAACAAAGAGACTCTTGCTACACAAAATCTGGTTAAAAATATGTCAGAGTGGGTTGGTAGATGGTCAACTTGTTCTAATCCTTAGTGAACTACATTTGATACACCTACCAGTAGGTAGTAATAAAAGCAAGCATTGGCTGCAAATTTTGACTTCAGTACATTGTGCAGAATGTATCACTGTGCTTCTGTAATCACTCAGTGGCATTTAAAATGTAAACTCTCAGAATAATGTTCAATATTAGCCAGACAGTAAGAAAGAACATTGTTAAAAATCAAAACGGGTTTAAATTCAGGTCCTCGGGGTTGAAGCATAGCAGTCAGACGGACATATGTTGATCAATGTTAGGTCAAGTGTGAAAGATTAGGATTCATACACCTTGCAGTCCTATAAATCTGTCTTTGCTCTTTGGTGTGAAAAAACGTGAGCGTCCTGCTGCTGCTTATCCCTTCCCCGCATGGCTGCCGCGCTCGTCCGTGGAGGAGGACGCAGGTGGGGACCTGGAACAGTGTCCTCACGAGTGCTCGAACAGAAACGAAGCCGCTTGGCCCAGGCACCAAGAGCTGGATTTAGGCACGGCGGGAAATGCCGGCCAAATGCCTTTTTACACTCCTTGCTTCCATAGTCTTGTCTCATAACAATATCAGTGGCCTTTCGGTGGGCAGAGTGAAGACTAATATTGAACAGGGAGGCCAGACAAATAAGAGCAGTGTGTACAAAGCCACCTGTGAACCAGCTGGAAAGGAGATGGCCATAAGATGGCTTTGGATCCTGAGAGATTCAGTCTGATGAGCAAAATGAATGAAAACAACAGAAGTGCTCAACCTGCTGCCACACAGAAAATTATACAAAGCCTTTATCAGAATTACAAATGACTGCCACGGAACGGCCAGGCATCTGCGGCCTGATGAGATGGTGATGAGGATCTACTGGTCAAAATAAACCTGATCAACTCATCCACCACATGCAGCCCAAATAGTGACATTTACTTCATAATTTGCTAAGGTGGGGCAGCAGGGGAGCTTCTATGTCAGTCAGCGTTCTTATTCAAGCTAATTATATTGCTCCACTTTTTAAGCTTGTGCTGGCAAATCATTGATAAAGAAATCGGTATCAGTGACCAAAAAGTGATAGATAAGATAATGGTTCTTGGGGAGTAACAACCTGCCTTACATTTTAAATTTCAGCCTTCAGGCGTAGTTTGAATAAAAGAAAATAATTGTACACAAAGGACAATTAGAGGCATTTGCTGGGTTAAGTAGTGGTGAAGTGCAAAGACGCCCACAGGAAGGAAAGAACAAATGGGAAGATAAAACAATAAACCTCAACCTAGTTTTGCTATGCATACAAATGGAATGCTATCAATAGCACAAATGTCACTTTATGTGTGTTGATGGCATATTCCACTTCTGCTCTAAAGGTTATTAAATAATCATGAATTAATAATACAAAAACAGTAATTTTGGAAAAAGTGTATTACAACAAGAAGTATCACCAAAAAAGTCACAAGAATATTTAGTCTTTTTATTGCAGTGATTTGGACACTACTTGAATCTGTTTGACATGAGGTTGTTTGAAACACAAGTACATTTGTGCACTTTGACATAAAAATACCAATGAGGTATAAAAAACAGCACAGAAAAATACAGCAACCCGTACATCACACTCACCTGCGTTTGGTGAAACACAGCAGATACATTTGAAGAATAGTACTGCGAATATTACGATTTGAATAAGACCATTTAAGAAAACCTCCCACTCTCATCAGACATTATTTTGCAAGTGCAGAGAAGGATCATAGAACAAGAGAGAGGGGTCTTTCTGAAAGGCTCGAGCGGGCTTTTTGGTCCTTTTTTAGCTCCATGAAGCAGAGTGTGGAGTGTAGTGGTTTCAGAGATTAAGTGCTTGTTCTGTGATCATTAGCTAAGGATGGACAATTCTTTCTTTTCAGTGGGCTGAGCTCCTTATGGCATAGGTGATAATCACCCACTCCATAATGCTCCTAAATCTGAGACGAAGGGGCATAAAATTAACTAGTATCCACACTGTTCAGTTTTACTGATTGTGAGTCTAGGAACGTTCTGGGAGCATGCTGAAGACTTGGAAGGATTGCTGCAGAGCAGCAACATGGTAAAACACCAGAGGTTGGCGTTAATAATTCAGGATTGGTAAAAATTTTGAATCGTTTAGTTTTATTTATTTCTTTATCAAATGATAAATCATTTAAATCAACTAAGATGCTCAAAAAATATCTATTTTTTTTCAGAACATGTGTAGATGTTTTGTCTGTTTAATAATATTCTACAAATGAGTTCATCTCAGATGGTGGATTCACATTAAGTCACCATATTCAATTATCTGATATACAGTGACTCCAGTCTGCCCTGTGCTCAGTATTAGCACTGATCAGTATTAATCTAATCAATTATACAATCATTTGACAAGCCAAAGGCTACACAAATCTGAGACTAACTGAGCTCTTTCTGACACGTCTTGCATAGCAATGAGAGTTCTTGAAAATATCCTTCAGCTGCAGCCGTTCGTGTGACAGCCAGACTAGATTATTTCAAATATTGAGACCCACCAAGGCATTGTTGCTAATTATACGTGTGTGAAAGCACGGTGTTGTGCTCCCCGGTGAGCCGACTTTCCCCAGGTCTGATGCACACACTCTCAAACGCCATATTCCTTGGTAATACTGAGCTGTGATTGCATCCTGCCTGATATTCTGCAGTTCATTAACCTATAGCTAAAAATGTCCCCAGACAGTTGATCTAATAGAGAGGACAGTGCTCTATCCCCTCCGCTCCAATAACTAAAGAGTAAAGATAATTAGGGCCCAGTTAACAAGAGGAGAAGCAGATTCTCCTTTCCATGATATAGTTCAATTATAATTTTCTCCCTGCGGACTTAATGTTCCTGGGATTTGCCAGCATGTACACCCAAGGGTCATCCAAATACATTTCTGTGAGCTTTTATTGCATTGCAATTCCACGGCGACACAGAGGTAAGGTGTAATCCTTTGGTTATTTCACGTCAATAACCACAACTCCTTCATTTAGCTCACACCTAGAGCAGCAGCAGGGAAAGTTGGCCCTTCTAATAAGAGGGTGGAGGGAATAAAAACGAGTATAACAATGCCAATGCATAATGGATTAGCCCAGACTTGCAAACTGAATACCAAGCAGCTCCTCCAGTACAACACAGGCCACCTGAGCTATGTTACAACAGAGCTGTTAAGGTGTGAATAAGCCACGAGGTGAACGCCCACCATGACACTCACTCTGACACACGATTTAGATAAATGAAGCATGCTTATGAGCTTTCCAGGGGCTTTCCAGGAATGAGATGAAATAATCTGCTAGGTCTCGAATTAATTTTTGTCTGAAAGCAGAGTGGGGCAGAAAATGCCTCAACAATAAACAAGCCTCATTATTTCCTTGAGAAATGGGGTCTGGCCGTGTGCACTGCCTTGCAAATCTATTCATAACCTTTCAACTTTTTTTTATGTGTTGTCACATTAGAGCCACAAACATAAATTTTGTTGGGTTTTATATGAGATAGCAACACAAAGTACAGCATACATGTGCAAGGGGTGAAAAAGAATAGGTAATTTTAGTGCTGGACAATAAATTGATAACTAATATCGACATAGAAGTGTGATCAATAGCAATAGAAAATACAATTCAGAACCGCACAGCATTCTGGGGGATGTAGGCAGATGAAAACGCTTCAGTCGCTTAACCTTTCACGGCCAGTTGAGTAAATTTGGCAACATCAACTCACTCTCTCACTCTCTTTGGTTACCTAGCAACTCACTCACTCTTTGGTTACCAAGCAACAACCTGTTAAGTAGCTTGCGCAGCAGCAGTTTTAATGTTTTGCCATCGTGCCTCATAACTGCTTAAAAATAAACAGCATGGAGTAAAAGCTGTGGATACAAGAGGAAAGGTTGTGTCACTTGGTTGGCAGCATTTCAAATGTTTAAAACAATAACAACAAAAAAAAAAAAAAAAAAAAAAACGATTCATTGAATTGTAACCAGCTGCCTCTACTAGGGCTAGGTGATATGGCTGAAAAATATATATAAGCATTTCACATTAGTCAGTATTGCTAGTTATTGATTAGCTTTTCGTTTTAAACATCTGAAACAAAGATTTTCCTGTTTTATCCCAAATTACACATTTTTTTTAATTATAAAGAAAAAAGCTCCAAGTCAAAGGCATAAACCTAAATGAAAATAGATTTAAAAAAGAACCAAAGGTTGAGGCTTTAAGACTCGCCAGCCAATCTGATGGAGTTTAAGCTTTTTTCAAAGAAGACTGAGGAAAGAAAAAGTGCAAATCTGGAGGAGATGTACCGTATCAGCCTTCCCTGGTGTCACAGCGGCAAAACATGGTTCTGCTAAGTATAAAATCTCAGAGGCTTATTACTAATGCACTCCACATTTTCAGATTTTACTTCCACTTCTCAATTGCGCTCAAGTTTGTGAATGTTAATCATATAAAATTCCAATAAAATAGTAATTTGGTGTTAAGGGATATGAAAATTTAATATTGTTGAATTTCTTTTGCGGGTGGAGTTAGTCAAACAAAAGTAGGTCTGTGTGGTCGAAGTGGAAAGACGGAATTAGATGGTGTCACAACATTGGTACTCTCAATGACTGTCGCCAAGATGTTCCCATAAATACACAGATGTTGAATGGGTGGAGGATGTCAGAGTGAAAAGTTGCTGCAGCTGGTGCCAAGATACACAGTGTTTGGAAATAGACACAGGTACGCATACCCGGCGCTGCATCCAGGCACTGGCACATGTTGAAGTGGACTTGGCACTCAGGTTTGCGAACAGATGTTAATCCGGGACAGATGATTACATCAGTGAGCGAGCAGACATTTTTCCACTTAATTTCCGTCTTTTAGAAGTGTGACTACTCCCCAGAGGGGGACTCGCTATAGAGCTGCCTCTGGTAGGGTAGCTGGGAAGACGCCTAAAGCGACCCACTGAGAGGTCTGATCGCTGAGCTTCGGTGTGACCTCGTCCTCAGTGGGAAGCCTGTCGGTGTCTGTGCCATGTTGCACAGATGTGTTGGCGTGTGTGTGCGTGTGTGTGATGAGTTAAATCATCAGCCTATTGCATGTCTTTTGTCATTTATAAATAGCTTCAAAATGCTTGAGCTAATTATGAACTACAAAGCCTTTTACATTGCTGTTGAGCAAAATCTTATTTTTATTGTCAGCTTTATTATTTGGCAGAAACCCATTTACAAATACAAATATTTCAGAAGTGGTCTGAACAAAAGGCAATTAATTTTGACCTTGATTGCTTTTGCCGTCTTTGTTTTATAGCGAATTGAGGGTTCAACTGCAGCTTCCCACCTCTGTTTCCAAGTGTTTCAACATGTTTCATATTCATATCCATTTTAACAGAACCACTGTGAGCCTGTGGTGTGTTTTGCATACACGTTGGGTTTGATGGCGTGATAGCAAATGACTTCAGTGTGCTCCACTTCAGCATCAAATGATTCTTCATTATTGTCTATCTGGAAAGCAGTAAGTAGGTTAGGTGAGCACAGGGCAATTTATCAGCGACTTTAGTTGTAATTTAGCAACCCAGATCCACCGTGGCACAGAGTTGAGCTGCGGGACAATGGCTCTCCTTTGCCCAGGCCTCAATAAACCTCACTTCAAATTAAGTTAGCATGTTCTGCTACATTGCGTAATGAGCCGCTCTAGTAAACAATATTGTGCTGCTCTCACTGATTGATTGGCGACAACAGCTTTACTGCTTTCACAAAGGCCTACAAAAGGACACGAAGGGTTTTGGGGCTGACGCTTTTATCACGTCTTCCTTGAAAACACATGTTGGCGTCGTTTTTGCTCAGCTCCCAATGAAATCTGTGATGTATTCCCTCAAAGGGCAATCTCTGTCATGTTCTGACTCTCTACATAGGGTACAAGTTTGACTTTTTTTGTTTTTACTGTTGCATGTGCAAATGCATATGTTTGTTGGGCGAGTGTGAAGAAAGGGCGCAGAAGTGCATTAGAGAAATTTATAGCCCATAAGACATTAGGTAATTTATGGTGTGAAACCACGCAATAAATAAAAGCACAAGCGAGGGTAAATAGTCTGCAGCAATGAGCGTCATACTTGAAAAAGACCTTCCAAAGACCTTCCTGCCTTTGACAGAGGAAGTGAACGCCAATAAGCCCTCCTGACTCCTTCTTGGCAGAAACACAGAAATAAACCACAAACACGTTCCTCATTCCTCATCTAAAACAGAGATTTTTTTAACAAGGTTCTTTATATTAGGAATTTTATAGCTTTTATATATATATATATATATATATATATATATATATATATATATATATATATATATATATGTGTGTGTATGTATGTATTAGAAATGTTTGACTTAGTAACGCTACATGTTTAAACTTTAACTTAAAGATTTTTAAGACCCCTCTCTGTCATTGCTTTCTTTCATCTCAGGAAATCGACGCATCCACTTTCCTGGTGATGTCTTGTCTTCTTTCTATCGACAGATGCTTTACGTTCCTCTACAGTGTTGCAATTAAACCTGTTCCATGAGGTATAATTAAATGTAGGAGCCTGTTTGGTGTGGGAAATTAATTGGGCAGTATTGAGCAATGTTGATATCCAAAAAGCCCTTTCCCATCGATTCTGAGGAGAACTTAGTTTAATGTCCTTGGATAGTGCGGCAGGTAATCTATTGAGTTATTAAAGTGTGAAGGACCGGGGAGAGCTGAGAGAAATTGTGATTCCTTTGGGAGTTATTTTGCACAAAGCATTTGACACAACCAAACTCCTCTCAATCTATTTTTTTTTTTGGTTGCTAGAATATTAAGCCATTTCTTTCTTGCATTCAAACATTTAAATGTTAGAGAAATGACTTAGCATCCTGAGGGACTTAATTTGCTGCAGCTGTCCATTGACAGCAGCACATGACAGAGGGACAAACCGCACAGCGAAAACATGGTTAGCACATCCAGTAGTCTATGGTGGGAAAGGGAAGTCACCAGGATATATCTTGAGGAGAAACATAATATACGTCTTTGCTTGAGGGCTTATCTTTCTGTCACAAAAACAAGCAACAACCCATGCAGCTCACACAGAATTCAAATTGGACCATATTTGACACATCCTCCCCGATAAAGTTGGGTTCGGTGAACTAGAGTGGTGGTAGCACTCGGCTGGGCAGCTTTGGAGTCTGAAGTATGTGACAAATTCATTTTTATGAGCGATTCAGGTGGACTGAGCAGACGTCCTAAAACTAGCTGACAGGGTCTCAGTGGGAATGCCAATATGCCCCAGAATGTTTTAATCACTGATCAAGGAGCACAGTAAGCCAGATCTGACACATTTCAGTTAGAGACTGAGACTGTCTCTTTCTGTGCCACTCAGAAGAACATAAAGTTTATTATTATTGAACAATAAAAAAAGAACTTGATAGCTCAGAAAATCAAATATGAAGACGTTGTTTATTTCAGCAATTGAATTTAACAAGACTCATTCGTCACACCCACTATATACTTCAGGCAAGTTTTGATGAATATAGCTTATAGCTACTAAAAATACTAAATTTCCTTTGTCTGAAAGGTATAATATCAAGCAAGACAAAATAATTTAATACAAACGTATGTGGTTTTGTTATGGCCTTCACATTTATAGGACAAACGTTTGACTTTATAGTCTCTGAAAAGTCATTGCTAGAGAAACTGGTTGTCTGCTTTGCTCTGTCCAAGCATATCAATAGAAAATTAAATAAAAGGAAAAACAACATAAGGAACCATAAACAAAAACTTATATGGTCATCACTGTATTTTTGTTAAATCAAGTCGTCTTTTCAAATAAACAAACATATTGCATTTTATTGGTGAATTGGAGAAAATGTGGAGAGGAACTAAATCCAGCTTGCTGAAAGTCCAGTGTAAAAAGTGTTTTTTTTTATTTGACGATGTGGGGAGTGATGGTATCTGATGGTGTTCATACCTCAAGTGCAAAAGTAGTACTTTGATCAAAAGTAATATTTACATTTCTTTCTTATAAGAGGCTTTGTGGAGATGCTGATTTTGGCTCCTGCCTACACTGCTGAAAGAACCAATATGGATGTGTTAACTATTGTGTTAATCAAATTAACAATCTTCATCGCCTTCTAATATACTCCAGTTGTGTCCCTATGTACCTCCTATCAGGCAACATGTGTTGTTTCCTGTGGCTACATGTGGCTCTTAAATTGTTTTAAGGGTGCGCTAATATTTAACATAACTCCCAAACCCCCATTTGGGACTTTCTTGTGTACAACAGTATGTGGTTGAGATTACGTAGTACTAATAATATGGCTTAGTTAGAAGAAACCAATGCTCTCATTATTCTGTAGTAAAATGTAAAGAGGAATAAAAAACATGTCATATCTGAGCACTGGCTGGCATCCAGCAATCTGCAGACCTGGAAGACTACATGGATGGCTTGGGGTTAAGCCACTGAGCTCAAGTTTGAGGACAGGAAACTATCCTCAGGATTGTGTTTACAGTCATTTTGAAGGATGACACCAAACATGAGTGCTCTTATGGAAAAAAATGATTGAGGAAACATTTCAGTCGTATTTTTGAGTGGCTGAGGAGGTATAGCTGTAATTCTATAGCCCTTGCTGCTTAGATGTTTGAAAATCTACATAAAAGAAAAACACCCACGGAGGCATCATTCAAACTAAATATACACAGGTGCACTTTTAGTACAATAACCCCAGCAAATCAGTTGCCTGTTTTTATTGTCATAAAACACATGTACATTGCCTGACCATATCTAAACTATTTCTTGCAGATAAATGTCACACAGACCAAACGTGTCCCTTAACAGACAGTTGTACTTCCAGATAAGGACACAATGTAAATTAAACCTGGTACTGCACAGCACCACAACAGGGCCTGTCATATCCAAGAATTAAATGCAAATCATGCATTATCGCCAAACACACTCGCTATCCAGGAGAGTGATGCCTTTTGTGCAGAAGCAGAAGGTGCTCTGCTTTCTAGGGGGAAAAAAAACAGAAGAAAAACAGGCCTTTGACAGAAAACTGCACTCATGACTGAAAGGGACTTGTCAATCGCACAAACAATACCCGTCTCTCACTCTGTAATTATGGGTTTCATTACACAACCATGCACCTCTCTCATGCTGTCACTACACCTTTGTGTACGTATGCACACACAACCAAAGTCTGCCGCACAGAGACAGGCTGCAAACAGGATATATGGCAACATTTAGCTTCCCCCGCCCTTTCTTTCGGTAATCCTCTTAGAGAAATGTACAGATTTAAACAAAATGTAGAATACCCTCACTTGTCTTTTTAGCTGTAGAAGAAAAATCAACATTGTAGGCTAGAGCAATTCAAAGAAACAAGGATTAATCAAAGAGACCATTAAAGCTTGAAACCTGATTGCTATAAGTATAGGTTAAAGCATGGAACTGGGAAATTCTGACATTATGATAAAGGTTTCAGAGTTTTGCAGTACAGTGAGCTAACACTGTTATTTTATTAAATGTTGTTTTTGACATTGGTGGCCTTTATTCATCTTTAGCTCCACAGGATGTATGGTGGTCGAGAAAGAAGGAAAAGACATGCAGTAAATTCCCCAGGAATCGAACTCAGAACAGCTCCGTCGACAACTGTACCCTCACCAGATGGTGAACCCTATTTTAAATAAAGCAGTAAATCAATAATAAGGAGGGCTAAGTATAAAGCCTTCACTATTTTTTGACTATTAGATCAACAAGATAATTGTGAATAAAGTGTTTTCCCACTTTATTTGAAGAGAACTGACTGACGTCGTGTTGTGATGAAAGGGGGTGATGACAGTTTTGCTACTGTTTCCACAACCAGTGAAAAACTGTTTATTACAACAGTAATAAAAACAGATTTTTTGGCAAACCAGGTATGCTAACGTGGTATTGTACTTAGATGAAAAATTTGTCAATCGAATGCCTAATGGAAATTGTGCAGTACTGCGAAAAACGCTTGTTTGGTGTTGCAGATTTAAAAGTGTCAGTAAGGGCAGGTGGATGTGCAACGGAGGTGATTGTGGAGGTTTTAATCAAAATGGTATAATGATCTGAAATCACACAAATGGTCATCTTTTACAACCTCCTTCATTAATCATAATAGATGCTAGTGGCATTAGGGCAGTCTATACAGTCTTTCATTCACTCTTTTGTTCTCATATGTATGCGCCATAATGCTTTGGTGAAGGCTATTCAGGCCTAATGAATGAACATAATTGAGAGGCCAGAGTATTACACAATTGAAGTCTTTCACGGGTTTTATGGATCTGGGGCTAATTAATGAAAAATAGAGGCCGCATTGTCTCCCATCAAATCCAATCCTTAATTCACCAGAGTCCCAATAACCCCTTCACTGGAGCCTAACATTTTAATCATCCTACCTCTAGAGCACAAGGCCAGTCCCCTAGTCGATTATTGCAATTCAATTTAGCATATTAATTATAGCCACTGCCACAGGATATGTACTTTCTCCCATCTGGAGGTGAACCTGGCTCATGTTTTCCCACTTTAAACAAGTTTGCTTATCTCTGGGCTTGTTGAGGGTGTGTATATATCACTACTAGAGTATAGTATGGTAATTTCCTCCCATGCACCCTCACCTATTGGTGTGAGCGAGCAACTCTATGGTGGAACTCCCATTGTTAATCCTTCAGTAAAGGATAATAAAATCAATAACACTACCCATGGGAGGTTATTGAGTTCAGAGTGTACTTGATGGTGCTGCAGATGGCCTTGAACTTTCTGAAAAAAGTCTATTGTACGGGTTAGAGAGAAGAAGTGCGCTGGTGGCAATCTGAGGTCAGTCGTTTTGTCCTACATAGACCAAGAGCCTCAAGTGAAGAGGTTGTGATTGAACAAGAGGATGTTCCAGAATAACGACGGACTGAATTTGTGACCAATTTCATTTGTCTTGTTTTTTGTAGAGCTTTGGCCCACTGGTAGATTTTCAACCATTTTAGATTTGTCTTTAAGAAATATATTTAAATGTTCAATTGGTATTCATCTGGCCTTCTTTTATTTATACTAATTGTAATCAGACATTGTGGGACAGATGGAAATTACAGAAAAAAAATATTCTTTATGATAAACTGATTTTAGCATCTACTAGCAATTAGCACTTTTAGTGCAACTTGAATTACAAAATAAGATGTTTTGTTTATTCTGGAATATGATAAAACAATTTATATTTTCTATAATTGTCTGTCCGATAATAGAGCATGAAAGCTCAAAAGGATAAAACAGTAGTTTTAAAAGTTCTGTTGAGTAAAAGATTTGCTCTCTCTCACCCTCTCACAGTCTGAATGAACCCTACACAGATATCAACATGTCATAGAAAATAGTTACCTTTCAAATTGCCAAATATAGATTGTTGTTTGTCCTAATGTCAAAATAACATTAACATTTTTTATGTTACATTTGAGCAATTTAATAGTACAACATCTTCCTCTAGTTTAGATGAATCTAGTTTAGGTTCAACAAGTAAAAAGGTTTTGAATTTACTAGAAAACTACGAATCAAATGCCAAATTCAGGGTCAGGTACTAGAAAAAAAACAACCAAAAAACAAACAAAAAACATATATATATATATATATATATATATATATATATATATATATATATATATATATATATATATATATATATATATATATATATGTATATATATATATATATATATATATATATATATATATATGTATGCATATATCTCCCTGCAAATTTAGAGCCTGAAATAATTCAATTAGCCTAAAGTTAATGAGTTAAGAAAACACAGTTAAAGCTGTTCTCTGTTAATGGTTGATAGCCTGATTTGTATACACAGCAGCAAGACGAAAATGCCTAAAGGCGAGCCGACACCATCCACATTGTGATGCTGCAGAGTCTGCATGATGTGAGGAGATGATAAAGTAAGTCCCCTCACTGTGGGTCTCTCCTTGCTTGTTGCAGAGGACTGCCTCCCCCCTCCTGACACCCTTGCCTCATCTTTGCCCGGCTCTCCCTAGGCTCCTGGCATTCCATCCCAGACCCCTGTCAAATCCCTGAGAAGAGGCAGATGGGCCTATTTTTTCTATGTACTAATCAAGGAGGAATTTGCTCCCTCGCAGACACGTCACCTCTGACCCATGTGTCTCGTCACATTCATTATTCATTCTCACTGAGGTGAGCTTATGTGCAGGGTGGAGTGCAGAGTGGAGGATGTGCAGGCTGAGTTAAAGTGGATGCAGGGTGGGGTGAGGAGAGCTTGTTGTGCTCTGCCCCTGCCGCCACCTTATCCCCATATTCAAGTGTCCCTTAGCCCTTCATACCAGACAGAGGACCTCGTGGGACTTTTCAATCAAAACATTGGAGTTATTTTAGTACCTTTCCTGTTTGTACTCGCACGCTCGACACCTTCCTCATGTCCTGTTTCCTTGGGTTGTAGCAAGGGACTAACCTGGGAAAGATCAGAAGGATTAGGAAGATTTATTTTGAAAACAAAAAATACTTTTATTGCTTTCTTACATTAAATCTTCTTGGTCCCCTGTTCAGTTTGCAGGGATTTTTATTTCCAACCCTAACTGGGGCTCCAACTAAGTTTTTGGATTGAGTTTAGTTGGTGTAAACTCTTTAAATCTGTTATTAACTTAGTGTTGAGGTTTTATTACTTAAACAAAACCATTTTACACATTTGTATTACTTGATGTTTTGAATGAATTGTTGACCTGCTATTGTTGCTCTACTTTGTGCTGGTGGACAACATTGACGTCCTCACAAAATACTTTGAAGTTTGACGTCGTACCCTGCTAAAATGTTAAAAATGTAAAGGGATATAAACACATTTACAAGGCAATATAACCATATTATTGTAGGCATACAGTTTATAAGCAGGAAATTGTAATAATTGTAATTAAATGCCACCAGAGGATTTTTCCTGTTGTTCACCCTCAGTGGAAATGCTTGTTTTAATAGAAAAATGCAGGAAATGTATGAAACAATAGTGTGACCTGCAGTAAACAGGGTAATTCTCACTGATGGATGGCTGTTAAAGCCAATCGGGATGAATGAATAAAGAAAAAATTGGTATTTAAATAATAAAAAAAGATCATTATAATAAAATTCTTTCATTATGAGACAGGAAATAACCATGGCAGTAATAAAAACATGGAGAAACTACAGGTCAAGACATTTTAATCGAGTTGACACATTTAATCACAAGTACAACGATTCTGCAATCCTTACTCTCATTATTAATGTTTAATGAAATTGAAAAAGTCACTGGTTTAACTCAAACTTTTTTAAAACGACATTATAATAAAGTAAAACATTTTACATAAAAGTACATTGTAGACTAAGGAAAAACCATAACCTAAATAATAATAATAATAATAGTAATAATACAAGATTATTCCTGAGTTTCTGTTCTATAGTTTCCTCTAACATTTTACTTCACAGTGACGTTTGCAGGATATATACATATATACATATATGATACGGTTATTTTGATAGTTTTACTTTGATTTCACCATTAGCGTCGCAGAAACTGCACAAAGCTAACACACTAAGTGTTTTATTTGGATCTATATTTGGTTTTAAACAAGTTATGCCAACTCTAGAACATTATGCGTATTATCATACTTAATATAATGCACTAATTTAATTACTTTCATTCAAAACTACTTATGTTGGTTAATGTGTAAAATTCATCACTGCTTGGTTATAAAGAGCACCTACATGTGTGTACAACAATATTTTTAAAACTTTACACACATCTTAAATTATTTTAGCTGTCAGTTTTACATTTCTAAGATTGAGTTCTTTAAGATAATAACCTTCGCATTTACACCAGCCACAAAGGCACTTTACACCTTCTAATGTTTTGTTTCCACCACTTTCAGATCATGTTAGATTTGAGGTTTAAGCGCCTGTAAGAACATCAATGTGTTTTTTAATCATCGCAGTGAAGGGGAAGATGAAATAGGCGTGGAGTATGCATGCAGTAAAAATCAATAACTGGAATGCAATAAGGCCAGCCAAGTACTAGAGGAAAAAATGTGATCACACTTCTCAAAGGCTAATTCCATATTACATTCATGTTACCACACTAATCAATTTAGATTCACCCATCAAGCTCAGTCAGATCATTAGGAAGCAATTTTCATTTTGCCCAAGACTCCATTAGTTGCTCGAGTAACATTGGACTCTAAATTGGTGCACTCAGAATGCATCTGGACTGATTTCTGAACAATAACAGGCACGCAGAAGTGCATGCAAATGTATCATTAGATCTAAAAACACATTGCCAGTCGCAGCCACTAGTGATGAAGACACATCAAGCAAACATCTTCACATTAGCACCAAGTTTGCTCGTCGTTCCAATTGCTTCCTTTATTGATGTGTTTATGCCGGGTTTGAGCCCCCTTTGCTCCTTCACATCTTAATAGATGGAAATAGCAGCATGTACGCTCCACTGAGCATTACAGGAAGTGACTTTCAGCTACCTTACACAAGGTGGGCAAATCAGTGGGGAGCAAGCCATTATGGCAATGTTGTGGTTCATTTGAGTGCCATGCACTGTGCAAGAAAACATGATCTTTCAAAATGGCCAGGGGATTCTGCACAGCAGGGTCGCTGGGGAGGAGTTGCCCCGCAAATTACAAGTAATTACAGCTTCGATTGAGCTGAAATCCAGCCTGCTCATGTCCACATTTCCACCAAGACACAGGAGCGATTTCATGCTTTTCCACTTGAAACTCAGTTTCCATGGGCAGCAGCGAGACACTCTGCAGCATTCAAATGAGCCTTCCAACATGCTTTTAAATGTGCTGTGTTGCACATGAGTGGGCTTATTTGCAGAAAGAGATGTTAAAATATACTCCTTGAAATTACAGTTGGACTATTACTATTCATCTCAATGTCCTATTTCTTTTAATATGAACTTCAGCCTTAGGTTTTCACTGAAGGAAATTGTATAAGTTAGTGCTTTAAGGGCCAAACTGTTTTGCACTTTGTATTTTACCATCTCAATTAAAAGATACTTGCATAGCTTGTCATTTTTATGTCGTATTATGGACACATTTGAAAGCAAGAACCACCAAAGTGAATAAACAAAATGAAGGAGCGCAGAGTGGCCCAGATGGTAGGACACACCATGTGCAGAGGCTGCAGTCGTCGACACGCTTGTCCTGGGTTCGATATCCAGCCTCGGGCCATTTGCTACATGTCTCCCTCATCTCTCCTCCCTTTGTCATGTACTTTTATTGTTGAATACAGGCCACCAGAGCCGTAAAAACATCAAAATAGAGAAAACCAACAATCAATATAATGAAACGTTAAAAATCTGGTAAAACTCACTAATAACAGTTCACAGTAAGAAGGCACAACATAAATGATTTACTGGGATTCAAACTGAACTCGAATTAAGTCAAATAAAAAAGTTTTAAACGTGAACAAAAACACTTAAAGATTACTTTGGCGTAGCAACTTTCAAATCCGGGCTTCGAGGGCTGCTGTCCTGCAAATATTTGATGTGTCCCGGGTCCAACGTACCTGAATCACATGACTGAATTACCTCCTCAGCATGCAGTCAGATTTTCCTGAGTTCTGCTGATGACCTGATTACTTGACTTATTGGTGCTCTGAAGCAGAAATGAATCTAAAAGTGCAGGACACACTCCGTTACAGTAAACGCTCCTCCAGGGTTTACCATGGCAAAAACCTGATCTCCTCTATGCTTCAGTTCTGGCTGCATTTAGAGCATCAGGCTTCAATGTTTTTTTGGAATTACACTGGTGGAACAATCAGGTTACAAAACTGAGGGCCAATTTATTTAAAACTTTACACGTGTGCAAAATAACCGTAGACGTGGTAGAAAAACAGTTAATGCAAATCTGTAAAATCTAGAGAATTTCTACAGTCATTTCTGTCTTATTTTCATTCATTCTTAGAAAGTTCTGCGTTAACAAGCCCCTCCTTAACATTGTGTAGACAGTAAAGCAAATGCTACACTACAGAAGGGAACATTAAGTATAAAAAGAAAATAAATTTAGACATCATCAACGTAACAATGAAAGGACATCACATATTTCTTGAATATTAGAACCTAAGTCATTAATAACGGAGAAGGAACTGAAATGTAGCCAAGAAATAGGGGGTGATAAAGACCATTCCTCCATGGATCCAGAATATGACCTCTGAGTGAATGTGATTTAAACCATAATAAAACTACAGCATGTTCAAGTCTTGACAAAAGAATTTTATGATCAACTATATTAAACACAGAACTCACCCAGGCAGCGTGAGTTAACGGTTAAAAGATGATCATTAAAAACTTAAGTGCTGTTATCATGCAAGTGCAGAGCATTAAACTTTGACAATTTGATGTTTGAGAAAAATACATTTAATAAATATAAGCTTTTCTTTGGCAACTGTTGTTTCCAAAATTTCAAAAGTGTCTTCTTATATCATGCAGTTTTTCCAATTTATTAAGTGTTTTTACTTTGCAAGAAAACGATGCATGATAAACACGACGCAAGCTGGGACCCACAGGATGTTAGGACTGCATGTTGTGTTCACAAGGATCTTCTAGTAATAAAAAAAGCCCAGAAGCAATAAACACTTGGAGAAATAAAAACAGGTTGAGATGATGGGTTGTAGTTGAAAATGATGCGATAAAACATTTGCAGTATTTCAATTAAGAGGCTAATAAAAGACAATTTGCAATTATCACAAGATATTCTGTGCTATTTTTTAAGTGGAAAGAATGCATTATAACTTCAGATGAAAATGAAGATTATATGTTTGGCTTCTTTTAAAGCCTTTAATCAAAAACTCACCGGAGCCAACAGTGACCATAAATCCGCCCAGCCCACCTCTGCTTTGTTAAGGATGATCTCCAAGGAATCATTCATTTCACTGTTACTATGGGCACAAGAACAAATCTCCTCCCTCCCTTTCTGTCGCATGTTTTGCTCTTGTCTCTTCTCTTTTTTTACTTGCCAAACTACTATTATTAAAAACAACAAAACAAAAGGAACAAAAAAACAAGAAATTGCATACCACCACACTCACTCGACATGACAAAGGAATGATTTTCACTTGCTTCCTCTGCCGCGCCTGTCACTGCTATGAGGATATTGCTCTCACATCACCTGAAAAGTGGTTTGGCGTGCTTGGAGGTGGGAACTTTTGTGCCAGCTGCTGGGTTTTTAAAAGTGATTGAGGTGTTCAGGTTTCTCAGTGAGGGTGGCAGACAGAGTGCACATTAACACCTGCGACATTGGTAAGCCACAGCTTTGGCAAAGCTTCTTTGCACATGGGCTATTTCATCCATTTTATATTGCTCTGGCAGAGGGGTAGTTTCACTCTGTAGACCCTTGTTGATAAAATTCTGTTAATGTCTTATCCCTGTTTGATCTTAATGTTAGCCCGATTTTAGGATTGGGTGTTGAATCGTGAAGAATTTCAATGTTTTGATTGTCAGAATGATGAGATTGTTGTATTGTTTTTTGGGCTTCTTCTATGCTCAGCAGATCTGTGATCTTCCTCAGATTCATCAGTTTAATTTTCTCTTTTTTCCTTCAGCTTGACAAATAAATATAAAACTCTTACTGCTTCTATTGAGTACCCTGGTAAAACTAGAAGCTTATTTATTTTTATTTTTTCAAATATACAATCTCTACACAGAGCAGAGCAGAATTCACTGCAAGTAAAGAAATTTCACCGTCAAAGAGCAACGAATGTGTAACTGTGCAACAACGGATTCTGTGCACGGTTTTGCCCTCAACATCCAAAAGAAAATGACTCAACTTTTTCACTTTCAGCCATCACTGGCTGACTAGCAGCTGATGCTAACTTGAGTCAATTTATTTGTGTAGCACATTTCAGTAACGAGATATATCAGAGTGGGGATGTAGAGCAGACCTGAACCAGAAAACCTGAGGAGCCAGGAAGATTGATTTAACAACATGTCTTTATTATGTTTTGGGGCTAATTTATAGACTAGCAACATTATTTTAAAGTCTTTTCCCCACAGGGAACAGGTGGCAGGATTTAGAGCTGGGCTGATGTGCTCTATTTTCCTAGTTTTGGTTTTTACGTGAGCAGCAGAGTTTTGGATCAACTGAGTTGTGTGATTGACTTCTTAGGCAGACCTGTGAAGACACTGGTGCAGTAATCAATGCAATAAAGATCTCTCTGGCCCCACTCAACACATTCAGATAAAAACCTTTAAAAAAATACGAATTTCAAATCACTAAAGACTTGAAGAATCAAGGTTATAACCTTGGTTCCTTCTATTTTATTGTATTAACTTCTTTCCAACTTTCCCTTCTACTGAATTACGATTGTTCTTTTTGCACCTGAGAATAAATTTTGGTTTACCCAAAGCTTCCTCAAAGCAAATTGTGATTAAAAGTAAGGTTGTTCTGATCTAGACACAATCTATCACTCCAATTCAAATTTATTTCTCAAATAAAAGGTAGCTGGAAAATCGGAAGGAGCTCTTAAGCTGTATCTTAACAACTTCTCTGGGGTCTTCCTCTTTTCCTCCTCAATATCCAGCATCTTCTTTCCAATACATCTAACATTTTCTCTCAGAACATGCCCAAACCATCTCAACTTTGGCTCTCTGAATTTATCTTCACTATTTAATGCTGTCTGTTCTGGGCACTGCTGTCTTTTCGACAGTGGCATTGTCTTCAAACCATACATCATCGCAGGGCCCATTTCTGTTTTATAAACTTCCTCTTTCAATCTTGGAGCTGCTTCTATCACACATCACTCCTGACTCTTGTATCCATCCACTCCACCCTGTTTGCGCACTCTTCCTCATCCTGGTCCACTGAGGTCTGTCATTTTTGAAAAGGTCCACAGCCAGAGGACAGAGGTGAATATTGGATGAAAGAGTACACGAGTAAACAACTGGCAGAGACAGTTTGAAATATTTTGAAGAGATTGTGTCAGCAGAGCAGGATGGATTGGAGCGACTTTAACACCAGCTACAACTTCATGTAGTCTTTGGATAGGGTCAAACCTTGAACTTTCTTTATATTACACTGGTGTTTCAATGAATAAAGGTAGATTGTAATTATTTCTACTCATCTTGGGATAAAGGAATCAGAAAAAAAATCATCTTAATTTTCTGCTCAGTGTTTTGCTGCAACACCAACCAATATATCCTGGAAGGTCCTTCAGCTACTGGCAAATCTAATCTACCCCCAAAGCCCCTGAGGCTTACCATGGCAGCTTTTCACTGCTTCATTGACTGACTGTCATGTTAATATGGAAAACTTTCTCCTCTGGACACATGAACTGATGTGGCACAAAATATGGGAACATGCAGATAGTGAAACTTTTATATTGTCAAACTTTGGAACTTTTCTGGATGACTTTTATCCAACTGGTGTCTGAACAATATATTGACGTGATTACATTTTCATTTATTTTTCACATTTGCCCAGCGGGGAACGGAATACATAAAGTAGGAAACCATTTCTGGAGAGCATTAATGTGTATTACATTAATATTGTGTTTTACCTTTATCTATCTTTTGGTTGACATTAATCACTGGCTTCTTTTCTGTGCTGTGGCAAGCATGTCAGACATGCATGTAATGGTGCTGAAATCTACCTTAGGCTGAATAATTTTAATGGGGTTCTCAAAAAAACATCAATAACAAATGTCTTTAAGCTGTTACATTCCCATCTTTTTCTTTCCTACTCCACCAGCAGCATTTTATTAAAACAATAAGGCAGAGGTTCATTCTGCACAAGCCCCCTTGTTTTTTTTTTTTAGGGTTTTTTTTCTACAAACCTAAAGGGAATCTAGGCAAATATCACCAATTATGTCTAGCTTGTGAGCTGAAAATGATTTTAGAAACTGCAACGCAGGGTAACAAAACAATACAGAAGAAAATGTGAGAGAGAGCAATGAAGTAAAAATGCTTGACGTTGGTTAGTACAATGGACATCCAAGAGAAAAGCAGCAATAGCAAAGTGTGCAGCTCAAGTATGAGTTCAAATAGCTTAAAAAGATCTCAGCTGGGAGACTTAAATCACCATAGTGACAAGAAACATTTATTATAAATACCACATTTTTGGTAGCGTACAAGTAAGCAATGCAATTTCAGGTGTGGCTACAACTAGTCATGTCACTCTGATGTCTGACAGAAAACACAAAAAGAACTTTAAATAATAAAGGAAATGATTTTTCTTCTTCTGGAAACATTATACTCACAAACAACACCAACAGTTAAATCTGCGGTGTGGTTGTTCACTCTTTTTGTGGAAATATCTAAATTTAAAATTCCAGTAAAGCTAATTACTCATCATCCTACTAAGCAACCAGATTTGAAGATGGTGAAGCAAAAGAATCACCATCACTCATTAACTATGGTTATGCCTTCCTGTTTTAGATGGCTGGCTTAAACACCCCACTTTTTTAATCAGGGTTTTCTGTAATAAAATTGTCCGTTTTAGGGGGAAAAGACAATACCTGAATGGTATTTATTTTGCACTTTCAAGGGTTTTCAGTTATCTTTTTGGGGGAATGTTTTGTCTAGCACAGCTTTAGGCATGCACAAAATATTTATTTATTTATTTGTTAGTTTGTTTTGATGTAAATAACGTTGGGCGAAAAAAGATTGTCTGAAAAATTGTATATTGTTTTTGTCAAATCATCAGTTGAATACAAATTACAATAAAATTTGGCATTGAGAAATTTGTTTATTCTGTGTTGTCTGACCTGTAGGTTTAAAATATAGCTGTGATTAATACGTACATATTTTTTTTAACCTTGAAAGTGCATTTTATACTTACTCTTTGTCAATTTAAGTCCTCGGCTTGACATAAAGCTAAGTGTTGTCACCACTGTTCTGACAGCCCCGAATATATGGGGGTGGAGAAACAGTTGTAAGGAAGTGAAGGTAGAAACTGAGAGGACAGATAAAAGATGATGGGGGGAATATGGTGGGCACATCTGTGTTGTAGGATGCTTCAACATGGAGACACACAAATAGTCTGCTGTGATAGGCTCCTAGGGGAGGCGCAGCTTAATCTACATCCCAGTAGCGTGGTTGCAAGTAGGTGTGGAGGCTAAAAAATGATCATTACAATCGTTAAATCATTCTGACAGGTGACAGCAGTCAGGTAGGTGCTGAATTCTGTCCAGTGTCTGTGGGATTAAGGTGCAACGTGGATTCTCTGTCGGTAATTCTTCAAGACAAATAGCAGGGCTCCCCAGACACCGCCCCCTTCAAGGCAGCAGGCAGCCTGCACTAATTAGCAAGGGAGGTGTGAAGGAGAAATCATTACTTTATCTACACACTGTGCCCTACATACTCTCTCTTCCCCCACAGACACTATTCTGGCCACCTCCCATCCATCGTCTCTCCACCATCTGCAGCAAGGTGTAATGCATGTGCTTGTTCAAGTGCTCACATGGATTCAGGAGGACAAAGTTTGCACCCGGCAACAGTGATCGCATGATGTGAATTCAAAATGAAGGGCAAAGTTTGACGCCATTTGATGGACACATGCAAAAAGAAATTACATTTGGTTAAATTGTTAACAAATAGAAATCTGACAGCCTCCTTTACTCTGACACCCTTACATGCAATCTTGTGTAAAGAATCATCTTCAGGGGATCAAATTAGTACGTAGAGTACAAATATTTCTAAATCAATTCCACAAATCTGTTTCTTTTGTTGGAGAAATCCACAAAATCCTGGAGGGACTGATCAGTTTGAAATGACGTTCAGTATTATTTCATTTCAAGAAGTACTTATTGAATGCAGATAATTATTTAATTCTTTAACAGTTTAATTGGGTTTTATCAATATATTCTGGCACAACTGGCTCTTCGAGTACATTCATGATCTTGAATATGGCCCAAAATGGAAATGAGTTCAACAATCTTATTCTAATGGGACAAAATGTGGAAAAGTTTCAAGGAGTACGGACGCTTTTGGAAAAGTGTGGCCAGGCAGAAGTGGAAGAATGAGAAAATAGTTGTACATTTAGAAGGGAACAGAAATGACGTCGGATGGGGGGAAAATTGAGCAATGGAAATAAGTGCCATCTGCTGCAAGGTGTGGACAGCTTAGTGCTATGAATCCATGGGTGTAATTACAGTAGAATGGTCTCTGATTGATTGTTTGAGCCAACAGGACCTTTAATGCACCTCTGCTCCCTGTATGAGGCCTTTGTAGCAATGCTCAGCCGCCCCCCTCCTATGGACCTTCACTGGGCTCCGATTCCCAGCAGCATGATTCATGAGCACTTGAGCACTTGTCTGACCCAGGCATGCTTTCGGTCCAAACCAAAAGGTAGCACACAAAACAGTTGCCCTCTGTACAATTAATTAGCCTGTAAAGCAAGAGGTCAATCATCACTGGCACAACCTGTGCTCTTTCACTCTCCAATTTTAAAGCATAAATTCACAGCTCACAAGAAGCTCAACAAGAAGGAGGGGCACACTCTGTTGGTTGATCCTGCTAAAAGCTGTGGTGTGTGTATATATATTTATATATACATGTACACAAACACAATCCGCCACAGGCTTAACAGGACAAGTGCATTGACGAACCAGCCTGATTTAAGGCTAGTTCCCACAAGTAAAGTGCTACACTTAGTACACCCTGGCCACTATCTCTTCAAGAACATCTTGAATATTTAACAACGACTCGATTTTACATGCAAGCTTTTAAAAGATGTGATATTTATTTCATGGGGACAGAATGCATAAAAGCGGCAAAAAATTTAAACCTGTTACTTCTTCCCCATCCTTTCAGAAATCCACTTTTATCGAGCAGGGGTTACTTTACCATGGGAAGGCGCTCGCTCCAAAAAAACAGGAATGTTTTGGTAAATGGATGGAGGTGGGGACAGCAGATTGTCGACAAAGGCCGTCAATTCAACAAAGGTTCTCTTTATTTTTCAAATACAGGTTTACATGGGCAGAAAGGAGGGAAAGAAATCTGTTCAAGCATTTCTCTAAAATGCAGCCTTTAGAACTAGCATCTCTAAAAAGGAAGGGCAAAGAATAAATAAAACAGTGCTCTAAAGTGGTGCACAGAAATTCAACATTCATGGGTCGCTTGCAAGAGCATCCAAGGCAAATGATAGCATTCCACATAAATCCCCCTGAAGTACCCACCCACTCAGTCCCCACCCATGAAAAGGGGGTGAAAAAAAAAAGTCCTTTCAGCACATATTCATAAAGGTTCTTTAATGGCTTCCAGAGGGACGTGGGGGCCTTCTCCTCAGACGGAGACATTTCACAGGCCCACAGGCAGAGTCGAGAAGAGCCTAGAGAAAAATATCAAGTCTGAGGGAGAGAGAGAGAGAGAGAAACACGGTGAGATAGAGGAAGAGGGGTGGAGGAGAGTCAAAGCAAGAGAAAGGGAGGGGATGTCTTCATCATGAGTGGAATAGGAATGATGCCCCACTGGGGTCTATTAGTGAGTCTTTACATACAATGGCAACCTCAACAATTTACAAGTGAAGCAACAATGGGAAGCCACCAGTTAACCAAGGTAAATGTACAAAAATGAGCCAAAACCAGTCAGAATGTCCTCGCCTTAAAGTGGACAAATCCTTCCTTTTCAAATTTAAATCAATCTTTAAATGCAACCAAGGCCATTCTACTCCACCCTGTTCTGCTATAATTGTATCATTTATTCCCCAACACAAAAACAACTTAAATAATGCTAAGCTGTTTATATTTGCATTAGGCTTATTTCTTCGGGAAGCTAAAAGCTAGCACACAGTGAACATACGCAGAAGGCACCATGCTACTGCTACCAAAACTGTGGTCAGGATGTCATGTCGGTACACAAAAGATTTATGTCTAAAAAAAAAGTTACCGTAATTTCCGGACTTTACGCCGCGACTTTTGTCTCACGCTAATGATGCAGCTAATTTATGCATTTTTTCTATCGTCCTGAGGGACGGAATAAGGATACTTATGGGGTAATCAAAACATTTTGACTTATTCGCTTGTAGCTTCATCATCCTTGAACTTGGACTACAAAGTAACTGCGAAAAATAAAAATGGTCGATTTTCATTATTGGTTAGCCAGAAGTCTATGACATTTAGCAGTTCTGCTGCAAATATTGTGATGATATTGTTGAAAAAATCTTTAAAGGTAAGAGAGAAAACTGAACGGATTGAAAAATATGACCCAAACAGAATACAAATATATCTACACAGCACAGAGAGAGATTAAATTAGACGTTTCTGCACTCTTACAAGCTCCAAGTACACAATAAAATGTCTTTAGGAGTTAGAAAAGTGGATTTTGCCTGATATGTCCCCGTTAACATGACAGCTGCCCCTTTTGGTTTCAGATAGTATAGCCATGCAAGACATTTTGAAGCAATAACATTTAAAATGAGATTACTCCTCAGCGCTGAGTATTTAAAAACAAATACTTCCTCTATTTATTGCTTAAATGGTTGAATTGGATGTCACATTCTGTGATAGGCAGCGCTGATCACTTAGGTACACACTTTGCAGTTCAAAAACAGCTGATTATGCGGAAGACTTGTTAGAAATTGAGTGGTTAACAACCAAAGATGTGTTTCCCATACACTTTTAGGAGGAGGATTGTAGGGCTTTTAGTTCTGTCCTGCTCTTTGAGACAAAACTGATCCAAACAAGTTCACATTAGCTGGTTAATTACCCAGACAATTGGCACAGCTAGCTAGCCCATACTCTGCTGCTTAACACATCTGCTACTCAAGCCTCTTCACATGCCGATTGCATTTTCTTAAAAAGCACCGTCTTCTTAACAGTGATTGACTAAGCTCCTTTAGTTTTTACACCATGACTTTTCAAACTACTGAATTACAAACAAGAGAAACCTGCAGAAAACTGGCAATGTGCAGCAGTAAGAGGAACGTTCTCTTATTAAACAGACTTTAACCCACAGGGATTTTATGACAGAACATCTTAGTGGTTTTAAAACCTAAACTTTTAAAATCATAGCATAACAACCCATGCTTAGTGGATTCTAGTGTGTACACAAAAATTGTAAACATGCAACAACAAGGACAAAGAAATTAAATGTTATTGTGTAACATCTAGGCTGAGCGACATGGTTTCATGGCCCTGTGATGTCACTGCCTTCACTCATGTCTTGGTTTTGTCTGAATGTTGCCATTTGCCCTGATGTGTCCTTTCCTCTTTTTATTTTATTTTGTGAGAAACTGTGGAGTACTCACTTTTAACCCAGAAACAGAATTAAAACAATCTTGGAATCCAGAGACTAAACTAGTAGTTTATTAGCCACTCTTTAGCTTATATTTTAGAAACTGTAGCGCACTCACTATTTAGGTGCAGAGAGACTCCTATTATTGAAACCCAGAAAAGAAATTAGAACAAACTTAGAATCCAGAAAAAAAAAAAAATTTCCAGAACAGGAACATTTAGTTTTTATTACTAGTTAGAAACTGTAGAGTACTATTTACCTTTACAAATATAGAGCATAATTAGAAAGTCCAGAGAATACTTCACTTATCTAGCATCCCAGAAGTCCAGAGGATACTTACTTACTTACACTTATTTAGCAACCCAGAACAGGGATTAGAACTTGGAACCCAGAAAAAGTACCTCAGCAAGAACTTTTTAGACTCCTATTCTCCCAACCCAGAACAGGAATTAGACCAGAGGACACTTCCTTATTCTTATCTATCAACATTGAATAGGAGTATCTAGTTTATTTACTTTGGATCAACATTATTAGCTTTTCCTTCTGTTGCTCTTTCCTTTGGTTTGTTATTTTTTGTTGCTGAAATGTGCTGTATAAATAAAATGACCTTTACCATTAAACAAGATTTGTAATCTAGGAAAAGTTGGTTTGTTTAGTGAAAGGATAGTTTTATGTAGAAAAGGTAACATTGAAAGACTTCTTTTGCAATCTGATGCCTTTTCGCCTTTTGTTTTGCTATATCACTACTTGAGTTTTTATCACCCAATATTTTGATTCGCTGAAAATCCACTGACAAATACAAACTCCATGAAAAAATGAAATGGAGTGGTTTAGCAAATTCTTAGGTCTCTAAGGTTGTTTTCACACCTGAGGTGTTTAGTCCACTTAATGGTAACTCTGGTTCATGCAACTTTAAGGACATCTCCAAATCATTCAATATACATTATATCTTGTTTTCTACTAGACATACTTTCTGTATTTATTTGGTTCTCCTGCCCTGGTCACATCTGTCCAATTGGATTGAACATTCTCACCTGGTTTGTTAAGACAGATTCAGTTTTCTATGTTTTTAAATCAAAGAGAATTCATTATTTCTGTATTTTACTATTTTTAATTTTGTGTTGTAGGGCTAACAATGTGATATGTAAGGGGAAAACTGTAATGTACAGGAATAAATTACCGACTATAAAGGACATTACTTGCTGTTCTCGGAAAGAAGTAAGGTGTGCAACACAAACAACTTGGATGCTGATTCTAAAACTTGCAATTTTATGATCTGCAAGTTTCTCAAAACTTGCAAATCTTTAAGAAACTTGATCTTGTAGCTCTTGATGTTCAGAGCTACATCACGTTGTGTAGCTCTGTAATTCTCCTTACATCTTCATTGAACTCAGCAGAGTTTCCTCTAGTATTGGTCAACCAAATTAGTATCAGTCATAAGTTTACAGGCCTCTGCAGACTGTCTCCCATTATACTGAAAATATTCTTTGTGTCTATTTCATTTATTGATGAATTGCAGAAGGAAATTCTCCTGATAAAAGTGCAGAAGTTGGACACACCATTGCCAAAACGTTTGACTGACATTGAAAGATGATAATTAATCTTGGTTCAAATATGAATCCAATTATGGTGAGCCTTTAGTTCAAGTGCGTTTACCAATTTCCTTCCTCAGTACTGGGAGTCTGAAGCAGCCCATTAACAATTCGTCATGAACAGGGTCCTGTTCTCAACATGGAGCTCATTAAAATTGCATTGGGAAGGTGCCATTTTCACTTATTAGCTTAATTGTCAGGTCATGTAGATTGGAAGGATGACAGTGAAGGTGTCTGTGCCAAAGGACATGCTAGTTTCTTTCAGCCGCTGCTGCTGCAGAGTATAGGTCATTAATTGTTGAATGTGCCACATATATGGGCCACATTAAGCCACAGACAAATTAAACAAGCCTGCTCATAAATTATGAGACGCGGACTGGGGCGCTCTATATATCACAGCCATAATAATCATCTATCATTGCGAGGCTGGAACTCCTTCACTTCAACTCTTCTGGATAAACGTGAGGCTTATTCTCTCAGCCGCTCTTCCATTGTCCCTTCATTGTGTGATGAAAGTGAGACATCACAGTTGATTTGACTACTTACCTTTGCCATAACATCCTCAGACTTGCTTCATTATCCACCTAATTTATGGCAATGTGTTTGAATTAAGTGTTTGGTTCCAATATGCCTGTTAGTAAAGTGAGTAATAAAATATTTTAAAGAGCAAAGCATGCACCACAATGACCTCGAGAGATTCTGCAGAGTAAAAAAAGCACTTGTATATTTTTGGTGGATTTTTCAACAAGTATTATTTCTTTGTGTCTCCATAAACTAATATTCTCATTCATGGGTGTCAACTTGTATCTGAAGCAGAGCAAGGATACAGTTTTCAAGAAGCAGTCTGTAACTCTACTGCTCCAGGGCCGGCATCCTGCGATTTTTAGATGAATCTCTGCTTCAACACTTCCAAATGGTTTATGACGAGGCCTTTGGAAAACGTCAACCTTTTGTTTCAAATGTTCCTGTATTTTTTTCAGTTTAAAATCTGAAAATGTTATTCCAGAAATTACAATAGCTTGTATTGTTTTTAAAGACTATACCTGGATAATCAGAATAATAAAACATCAAAGCTGTATGCCTCAACCTTCTCTAAAGAAGGGCTAGAATGCACAGGGGGATTTGGTAAATACTAAAGGGAATATATTTTCAATTTTTTTTTTATTTATTTCTACTTTTTGTATTCAGTGCTCCCAGAACCAGTCCAGGTGCTTCGAAACCACCCAGCTAGTGTTTGGCTATAAGTTAAAAACACACTTCTTGCATTGTAAACAATATTCCTGAATGATATTTGAGAGAAAATCAAACAAATATGTTAAAAGGTATTTTTAATCATTTAGACCGGTGTCTAAGGCCATGCACAGCAATCACATTAAAAGAAACAACAAAAAAAATAGAGTAACTTATATACAATAAATTTAGATCTTTATTGTTTCGAGAAGTAACAAATGACTCAATGTAAGAAAGTAGGAAGCCAACTTTGTGGCTCTGGCAGGAACAACAAAGCGGTTACAGGTGTTGTACTGCATGCTCTCTTAAACTCTCCACTATGGCTCTCCAAAAAAATATGAAAGAAAGGAAGTGAGAGGGTTGTGCACCATGCTGCTCAGGTGAACAGCTGGACTGTGGAATATTTGGCGGGCAGAAAGTATGAGGCACAGCTGGCTTTTAAGAGGAAGAGCTCCCCTGGAGCCTCTGGGAGGTCACAGCCTGCTAGGCCGTGAAGCGCTGCTCGGCAGGAGCCGTGTGTAAAGGCAGAAGGCCTGTGCCACTGCGTGCAGATGTTCCTCCCGCTCTGCTGGCTGCCTCAAAACACACACACACACAGACACAAAGACACACTGCACACAATGCACAACCCTTGGTGCGAGGATGATTTAACACATAGAGCCGACGCCATACAACAGCACCAAGACACATTCAGACATGTGCACACAGTCTGCACCACCACGTCACTTTCTTAAGCCCTCCATAGCAACAACCACCACCTCTCTACTTGTGAGTGCTATTGCTGAGAAACAGTAAAAAGGGACTAAATGAGCTCTCCAAGGTCTAAAACATGCAACCAAATAGGAAGGTGCCCCTCAAGTGCTTCATAACAGAGAAGCCTCTATTCATTACCCAGAGGAAAAGAAGCGTTACAGGACAAAGTAAAGATAAAAAACAGAGAGGAGGAAAAAAAAACTCAAGGCTTCAACCTTCACATCCCTCAGTATTATACCTTGTTATGCATGTCTCTCACACTGTGCCACATTTGAATAGCACAAACACAATCAATAGAGGGGAAAAAAAGTATTTAATTCCTAAGCTGTTTGCTTTTATCGACCTGAGCGCTCCTCAGGGATAAATCCGCAAGGGATGAACAATGCAGTTGGTGGAAAACATATCCAATGCCTGCGGTATCATTACAAAATACCTCATTGAATCATGTCAGTCAAAGCCGTGGAAGATTGAGGGCTATTTATTTCAGGTGGGGCTTGTAGCGGGGGAGATGTTACCACTGGGACAGGTATAGTCATCAGCGGCCCTCCTGGCGGTGATGAATAGAGAAAAAGACAGAATGACTGGCAGGACTCAGTGAAGGACAACACTTCGCCGTGCAATCTCCTCCGTCTGTCCACCCCGACAAACCCTTTCTAACCCAGGAGACAAATCCTCCCGCTGACACCTATGGACAAGCACATCTGGCAACTAAGGTGCACCGAGGTCCACATTGACAGCCCCAATCAGCCACTTGGTATTCACCGTGCTGTCTTCCCCTATTCTCCGGCTCTGACACCAGAGCTGGAGAGGAGGAAAGGGGTGTGTGGGGTTTTTAAAGAGGAAATCAAATATTAATCAGCTCAATCACAGGCACATCACCACAACTGCAGTCTGACATTGATGTTCAATCAATCAAAGGGTCTAATTATGGAGATCACAATGAGGACAACAGAAGAATAGAAAGTTTGGAGTGAAGGATGGCAACAGGGTCGTAAATATTGAAGCCTCATAGCAGAGCTAATAACTTCTGCATGAATCTTGTGTGAAAGAGCACATTACTGAGCCCTTCGTTAAGAGATTACTGGCTTTTTTATGCTTTTAAAACCTCCACAGATAGATGGATTCAGCAGCGGTTGTTTTATATGTATTGTTAGTTCTTTTGGGCCAACGTTAATTATGCACTACAAACTAGCCACAGGCTATATTGCTGTCTATAGTGAAAATTAAATATTGATAAAGCTCCAGCTTTCACCCCAGATTTCATTGTGTTAACAAATATGTTTTGTTTGCGAAACAATTTGAATTTAATAATTTATCAAAAAAATTTGGCGGAGTCCATTATCATTCAACGTGAGCCGCGCGTGGGCTCCAGATGTCAGGGATCATGTCTTCGCACTGACAATACATGGAAAGCCGGTGCCCTCTTTTATACATTATTTAAAGCGGTTCTGGAGGTGGTTGTGGGCGGAGTGGGGGGTTGACATGGACAGGGGGACTGATACGTAACATGTATAGAGGTGACCTGAGGCGGGCTGTCAAGAAAACCCACCGTGACGGAAATACAAAGAGGTATTTACACCAATGTTATGTCTGATTGTTGTACCCAGTGCTGGTTCATGCACTCACCGGCCACTTTAATAGGCACACAGAGCTAGTAGTGGTTGATTCAGAATCGCCCTAATTGTTCATGGCACAGAATCATTGAGCTGAATTGAGATTCTGGTCCATTTCGATATAATAGCATGACGCAATAACTTCAAAGATGGCAGATAGACATGCATGATGCAAACTTGTCGTCCCACCACATCCCAAAGGTGGATCAAGATCTATTGGAGTGCAGTAGACTTTGATGTATTTTAAACCACTGTCTGACTCTACCATCTGAGTGTCACAACTGACATTAGATGCAGTGTTTGTGGGGAAAAATTAATGATTAGAAATGCAAAGGACATCCACCGCACACTTGTTTGAACCAAGGACCTTCTGGCTGTAAGTGCTACCAACTTTGTCTCTGTAGGACCAAATCATTAAATCATACATTCTTTGTAACATGAAGGGAAAATAAGCAGAGTTTAAACACTGTGTGATTAAACTCTGAAATGGAAAGTATCGCTGCATTACTTCAAAATGTGCACATTTAACATGCATGTGATGCGACGGGCTTTACTTACCTCACTGCTAAAACATGAACAGGAACACAACACTACTGGTTTAGAAGTTTTTGTAATAAATGTGAGAGTGTGTTTACTGAAACACACAGTTGGAGATGTTTTGCTTTTAAAGAGTGTTTATTAGAATGACTCCTTGCTCTTTGTTAGTCACTTTTGGCAGCTACTTAATCAAATTTTGTTATAATTTTTGTAGTTTTTCTTTTTGCAATGCTTTGACTTTTCCTGTTTTTTGTTTTTTTTTTTGCATGTAATAATTCTAGCCTTGGCTTCCTGTTCATCTGATTCAATGTTTGATGTGCGTTAATGACATTATACATCAGAATGAAGGACTGACTGTTGAAGCTCAGCTCATTTTTCTCAGACCACAATGCATTTTTGTGTAATTGAAGAGGGGTAGTAAAGCGGCCAGTGCGTGCTCTGGCCTTTTCTGCAAAGTGCTGTCCCTTGTAACCCCTGAGCTATTTAATATATGTGGAGGGGAAAACGGTTTTCTAGATGCATTTTGCTACTTTTTAAGGCTTAAACTTATAGATCCCAAATGAATTCAACATGAATACTGGCTGTTTAAAGGTTAAAACCCACAGGGCCACAAATCCAGGCTACAGAGAGATCATGACATCCCAGCGGGCTGGAACATTAGTCACCAGCTTCATGTTGGTCATAAATCTAACTTGGCTGAATTTTTCTTGGCCTCGTACCACAAATGTATTCCACAAAACTGAAATTATTCGTTATTTGTCATCGCGCCGGTGAAAAGCGGGTGTAAACACTGGAGAATAAAAGGCGAACCCGAAGCATCAAAACCTTGTTGACCCGACTGTCGACTTCTGGAGGGAAGTCTTGGCTTGGCATTCCGGTAGCAGCTGCGTTGGGGGTTTCTGAATAGACGGGAAGCAGCGGCTGATAAGCGTGACGGGGAAGAGAGAGAGAGGGACAAGGGAAGCCGGTTGTGTTAGACTTCCACAGGTCAGCCGTTCTAACTGGACTCCATTAATACTCCAGTCCACCTTGTGGCACACTTTACGCTTCAGTGCTTCGACCGCTTTGGGGACAACTTCACTGCCACTTAAGTTTGGAAAAGAGTAGGAAGGGCAGCAAGCCTAGGGCCCAAGAAGGAGATTTGTTCTTAAAATAGAGGAGAGGTAACATAAAAGTCAGAAAGTTTCAGGCTTTTCATGCTTTTGTTTAAATTTCCATTTAAGTGTCCGAGTTTATATATATATTATATATATATATATATATATATATATATATATATATAATGTATAAATAATGAAGAATAAGACATACAAAATACACAGAAGTTGGAGCACTATTTTGTAGTTTAGTGAAAATAAAAAAATACAGTATTGCAAAGTGTTAGATATAATTATGCCATACATGCATCAGTACAGCCAGCTGACCAAATGCCCTGCAATTTGGGTTGCTAGGTAACAAGCTAGGCTTCGGATTTGTGACGTTACATTCTAAAGGTTCTTTCAAATGGCTCCTTTTCCAGACATCAAAAAATAACTTATTCCTCTCTTTTTGAATGAGTTCATGTTCAAAAGACACAAGCTTGTTGTTAAAACCTGGCTTGGTGTTTTTTTTAAGCACTTGGTCTGTATTTAGAAGTAGTAGAAAGTACAAAAAAATAACTTACCATATTGCATCTCCTTTAATATACAAGGTGTTATTTTCACTTTGTTTCTGCATCCCCTAATTTAGTTCAGGCGCTTTGAGTTTTAGTTTGTTTGTGAAGTTTATGGTATTTTCTGACTTGTGTTCCTGATGCATCAGGATGCTCCCTTTTTTTGGGCCCATGTCCTGAAGCAGGCTTTAGGGACCAGCATGGGCATCATGGTGTAAATGCGTTTTATGTCCAGGCAGCTGCCGGGGGCAGGCTGTTTTTATCCTTTCTGGCAAAGTAGAACATGGCCACCTGCTTGGCGTTAAAAACCCTCAATGCTATGCTGGGCTTTATGGGCGCTCGCTCCATTCAAACAAAGATATACAAGGACGTGTGCGAGCGGGGCTGCCTGCTGCATATGGTGTGCACTTAAGCCATTCATTGGTGCCACAAGCATCGTTGGGAGCAAATCCTCGGCATCCTCCAGAGCTCCATGGGAACTGGAGGATGCTGTTTGGTCCGTGAACCCACTGATGAATTATTTTCCTCCTCAAGTCCGTGTTCCCCTTAGGCATGGCTGTATGTGTCACTCCTCTGACAACTCTGTTTGCCTAAGCTCAGGAAAGCTCGCTGATTATCCCGAGACACTGGATGGAAGCAGTGCGACCTGCTGGGGATTCACAGATGATCACCTCCAGGATTCGCAGAAGTGAATGTGTTTTTGAGGCTGTGGAGGGGAGGGTAAGTAGCACTCAACCACCTGGCCCTCTGATAAACAAGTTCATGTATGAGGAAGAGCAAAACTGATTATTACAGGTATTTCTGAGAGCTTTCTGTCCCTCTCTCCCACTATCTCACTCTCGCTGCGAGCAGCCGAACAAAATTACTCCCCGCCAGTGAATAATAAGGAAGTTTATGAAACGTGACGAATGCGACGGGGCTGTACATGAAATACCAATGAGGGAGGCGCCACAGCGTAACAAATGTTACATCCTAATATCAACAGTCACCTTGTGTTACTCCCTCTGCTCCTCGGAAGGACACATCACGGACGGGGCATGAACACACAGCATGATGTGGTGACACTGACGGTCGCAGTGTTGGCATGCAGGCGCAGGCAGGTGAGCAGGCACATGCAGCCAACATGCACAGGATGGCGGTGGGCGGGCAGCACATGGGGGTGGGCCGGGGGGCTGTTGTCAGTGTCACCTGAGGGCCGACACGCTGTGTGCATATTTAGTCACAGAAGGGGGGAAGAGGACGTGTGCAAACTACTCAGATACAGTTTGTGATTGTGTGTCAACTTTCACACAAACAGGCTGATGCTTGTTACAGTTGCTGAAGATAATTCAGAATCATCAGCAAAGTTCTGTTGATTAGCTACAACAAAACAATAAATTCTTACCAGGTATTTTTGGGTGAGGGTTATCCTAACCCTACTGGCAGGTTATTGCAATTGTAACATTGAAAATATGTCTTGTTATAAGTTAAATAATCTGCCAGTAGAACTATTCCTTTTTCATCAATATTAAGAAATAAATGTCTCAGAAGAGGCTCCTACATCTTTCTGAATAGTTATAGTAACTAAGACAAGTTAATTTTGTCTTATCTCAAGTGGACTAAGTTATTTCCACTAGAAACTACACCAAAAGTACTTAATAAGGTTTTGTAGTATATAAGAAGTTTGTCTCACTTGCAGTACATAATGGCCTCTTTATCTAGCATCTTTCTAAACATAATTGTAAAAAAAGACAAAGTTATTAAACCATTTCAATTTTTCTCTGTTAAATTTAATTATTAGGAGCTTTCCTGTCCATCTCTCAGTTACGGATTATGGCTCTGCACACTGTAAACACATAAAACTGCTGCCAAATTCTTTGTTTGCACAAACAATAACTGTGTTACCATTACAAACGTGTGCAAAACTTTGTCAATAGTCCGCTACTGTCGAGAAAATGCACTTTCACAATTGCAGTGTTTCCATGAAATTGACACATAAAAATGTTTGTTCACATCATAAGTCATTAAAAATCATTAAACATCTGGTTGTTGATCACATGACCTGATGTGAAAAAACTGTTTCCATTGCAGTAGGAGGATCTTAAAGAGACAGAGGACAAGTTCAAGGTGTCAAATACAGCTATGAAACTAAACTAAACTAAAGTTTTAGTAGAACTAAAAGTAACATAGCAACTTAATTGTGCCATTAAATTTTACTATGTGCCTGGAAAGTCCCCGTTTAACAAGAAACAAGTCTGCTCTGGTGTGTCTTGGACTAGCCAATAGCTTTAGACTCTGGGTTCAATTAGTGAGGATTCCTACTAAATAAAGACACCAAGAGTTCAGAACATTTTAGAATATTTTTCACTTAATGTAGAAAGATTCACTATGAAGTATGTTTAGTAAAGAACCTTCTTATGGCTGATTCAAGATCGTTATGAAATATAAAGAAGTCCACATTTTCTTCTTTTTGTTACCTCAGCAGTGTAATAGCAGTGAAAACTGAATTCCTCTGAGTGGTGCTCAGCATTAATTACATTCTTCTGCTGCAATCATTGTGTAACCAGGGTTTAAACTGGGACAGGGCTGTCTGGGGCTCAGCCCACTGTCCAATGTAGTTGGGATTCGGCCATCATCAGAAGACGTATCTCTAGATCTAAAGATATTGCGACAATCTGTGACTCAGTCATGGTAGGGAGCCGCGGAGCTGTTTAACTCTGAGAAGCCAGCAGCCTCCGTCATGCAGGACATATGGGAATATTTAGAGTAGTTTTCTCATCACATTAAGCTAATAGTCTTCCTGGACTCAGTTCATCAGAATATTGATAGACAGGGGCAGTTAATATTATCGATACATTAACAGACAGAAAATAGACTCCCTGTGTAACTTCAAATTAATTGCATTTGATGCTGAACACAACTGCTTGGCTTGGAATGTATTGCCATCTTTTTAATAATTTAGCCAACTTGTTCCGATTTGATTCCTGATCAAAAGCCAAGTATATCCCTCAGTGATTTATGATTTAACTGCTCCTCAGACTAAGCTATGGACGCCCTGTAACTACAAACTTCAACGTGTTTTGAGTTTCAAAGCGATAAACAGAAAGTAGTGTGTAATAGTGAGGAGGAAAGCAGTAATGTAGGGTTTTCTTTTTCATATAAAGTCAAAATCTTAATAGTGTGGTGTGCCTTTGTAATAAGCTGTTTTGGACATTGTTTTGTAGAACCACCTTTTGCTGCCATTTACTGCTGCAAGTCTTCATCATGTTGTTAAAACGTGAAAATGATTTTAGTGTTTTAGCTCCTCCTTTATGTTTGGAGGGAAATTGATTTTCTTTCAGGATTTCACTGTGTTTATCTAATCTATCTTCACAACCTGCCCAAACAACTTTCATGTGTCCACAGTATGATGCTGCCACCTCCATATTTAGTGTATGGATGGTGCGTTTAGGATTACGTGCAATGTAAGATTTCTGCAGCACATAACATTGGCCATAATCTGCAATTATCTGTTGGTTTTAGAAAACAGATGCATTGTCTCGATATAATAATGGATGGAAAAATTAAATGGGCGGGAATATTTTCCCAGGCTTTGCATGTAATTGGGTTACATCCATCAGGAAATCTTCTTGGCTGTACCTAAGTTGTCACCAGAGTAATGGATACTGGATACATCTGAAAATTGCTCATGTTTTGCTACAGTCAGGACTGGGAGGCTTTGGTTAATTGAAGAGCCGAAAACACGATGCAGGAAAAACCCAACACTGTAGGCCTGGGACTTCAACAGCTTGTCAGTAAAATGTTGTTTAACAAGATAGAAGCTTTTTAGAGGAAAATGTGTTTCATAAGACTGCTGACCATCTTAATTTGAACTGTCAATCTGGTTTCAGTAAAATATCAGAGCAGCTGATGAAACTTTTTATCATTTCCTAATCAGCCACAGCGCATTTCTAAAACATCTACTGTTTTTTTTTTTTCTCTCTTTAACTAAGCAAGCAGATATGACCATGAATTAGTTTTAATGGTTAGAAATGCTGGTGCCTCTCCAGCTACGGTCCGGGCGGGAGGCGGGGTCACCCTGGACAGGTCGCCCGTCTGTCGCAGATGAAGCATTCATTTAAAAAAACAAAACACTTTTTAACAGGAAGGGTAACAAACTGCACAGCTTAATATTATTCAATTGACTTAGATGACTTTGAAATAAAATTCTAGACACAAGTTAGTGTCTCTATATATATGTAATACAGTTGTTTTTTTTATCCTGGATAAAAACCTCATGGAGATTAAAAATGTCACAAGAGTTTCTTGGGCTCGACAGCAGCAGAACAACATAAAAAAAAACAAGACAATTTCAACACTGTGACATTTTAAATTATATATAACTTGATCTAGAGTCCGTTAAAACGGTTTTAAAATCTGATAGCTTAGAGAAACAAAAAGAAAAATAATTGGTCCAAATATTGCTTTGCTTTATCTCTGTTTGTAAACAAATAGATGTAGATTTTTTTTTCTTCCCTAAAGTATAGAGAGAAAAAAAACACACAAAATGATGGGGATATTTCTTATTAGACAATCAGTTTTCCTCCATATTGATGGAAAATGAAAATAGTTTATATGTAACACAATCATCTATTCTGTTGTAATTATATTTGAAGTATAGATAAACTCATTTACTTGTATAATAAAACCTATTTGCCAAACATACATGAACTGGGCACCAGTATCAACAACACCAATTTTTCAAAAAAGTACCCCTCCTCCACCTGTTGCTACAAACTGTCGGTTACTTGACTTAAAGAATGACACAATCATTTTACAAGAAAGGAAAATCAGGTTGTTTACTTTTAGCTATTTCTGGTTGAGATAAAATCAATCCTGTATTATTTTTTTACACATACATGTCTTAAAAAGTATCTTTTCTGGTTTTAAAGAAGAGCAGCCAGACATTTCATAAATTCAACTTTTGTACATTGAAAACCGTGAAAGTGGTTTTATTTTACCCATGTTGTCATGCAGTGAGAGCATCATATTGGCTGTAGTTTTCTGTGTTATACAATAGTGAGTTTTTCCTTCTGAGGCTGTTTATGTAGCCGAGCAGGTTTCTCTCTGTGGGTTACAGAACCTCATGTTCATCCTGTTCCCTCTCACACTCCTGAACAGCTGAGTGACAAAACCCTCCGCTGAGCAAAGTCATGTGTTTCCCTTGTGTCTTTATCTCCGGCCGCCAGACCTCCCGCATGCTGCTCGTTACTTACTGCTGCGTCCAACAAAGATGAAAAAGTCCTATTTTTGCTAGCTTGCACATTCTAAACCTCTCAGTATAAAAAAGCAGTTATGTTTCAACCGGGGCATTAATAACGATCTCGGGTTAAAACGGGGAGCTGGAAACGGGAAGTCCAAGGCCTGCATGGAGCACCCTCCATTTTTTATGAGTGTTTTTTGTTACTGTGTTGTGTGTGTGTGTTGGTGCGCGCGCCTTGTGTTTGTGAGGTCGCCCCTTTTATCCTCGTCTTTCAGGATGGAGAGTGAGAGTGTTTGTTTGTTTTCCGCGTTCTCCGCAGGGACTATTTCAGCTGAGGGCAAAGAACACAGAGAAACTTTGAAAGAGCTTTTATGTACTTTTGAGTGAAATGATCCTAAGACAGGCTTTTTATATAAAAAAAAGAAATACTTTTTATTCAAGCTTCCACATCCAGAAGGGCACTTACTCAATTACCAAGCTCCCTTCCTCCCCTTTTACATCCATCAATCCGGCCTCTATTCTTAGGCCGGATTCTGTAGTGTGTGTGTGTGTTTGTGTGTGTAGGAAATGCTGTGGGCAAAGAGCATGAGCTTAGTTGTAAGCAATGTAGGGCATGTCAGTGAGTATGCAGTGAGTCAGTGATTTGTAACCACTTTTTGGCCATATTGTAGCTTCAAATGATCGCCCAGCCAGAATAAAAGAAAACATGCAGACTTACTAATCTTACTCATGTTGAAAGTTTCTTTTTAATGAACAAAGTTTTCCACCTTGTTCTTGTTTTCATTTTGTCGCGTTACAACCACAAATCTTGATGTAGGTTTAGGAGATTTTCACAGACTCTAGTGCATTGCTGTGAAGTGGAAGGAAAGTGATACATTATCAGCTCTCCAGAGTCAAAACACCTCCCTCTGCAGTTCTTCTGGGTTTTTTATCTGCCAGTTGTATGCAGCCACTTGCATTACAGCCCATTCTTCTTTGTAGAATAGCTCAAGAGTGTGTATTTGCATAGCAGTTTTCAATTCTTGCCACAGATTCTCTATTTGGATGGAAGTCTTGACTTGGACTGGGCCGTTTAAGTCTCTGGTTGGATGTTTAGGTTTGTTGTCCTACTGGGATCTTTTGGATCTTCTAAATGTTATTTTTTCAGGATTATTCAGTTTATTCTTTCTTTGGTCATAGAAGGTGCACCATCTATTCTTAAATCATTCGTTTGACAGCATTTTGAGTTTCTAATAGGAATGATGAAAGGCAACAGCGTGACAGACACAATAAGTACACGCTGCACGTTGTTCAGATGCTAAGGGAAGCAGAAACCGTCGTCGTAGCAATCGATGAACGCACGTCTAGGAATACGTTAAGCTACATCACAATCACAGCGCTCCCTGTCAATAGCAACTGGGAAATGGAAAATGTTTTTCTGAAGATGTTGTAAAGTTGAAGCTCATTACTGAAGAGACAAGAAGACATTTAAGTCATAAGTTTCTGGTAAAATTAGTAAAAAATCAGCATAAAGACCTTTTTGAGGGATAAATATAACATTTAAAATGTTCTATTTAGTGATATTTAAATCTGGTCCTGTCTTTTTCTTGTGAACTCAACATTGTGTCTCATATTCTGACTTTCAGGTATGGATGCTGTAGGAAATCCTTTCCATTTGTAATGGATTACTTTAGGACACCAGTCAAAGAAGTGTGGTTTATATCACTATTTTCACATTTATTGCTATTTATTGATACTTTCATTGAACAAACAGAGAAGATAGTAAGGCAAACATTCTGACAACACAGTTTTACACATAATTAATTGGAATGTATCAACAATGACAAATCAGAATTAAGAAATTATCACAATAGATAATAAACAATACAGTAAATACAATGAGATGCCTGGGATATTTTAGTTTTCCCCTGACCGGTCTGCTGTGTTTCTTGGCCTTCATGATGCCGTTTGTTCTCTCTCTCCAGTGAACAGCTGGATATGGCACACAGATGGATTCTTATTTAAAATGCAGGTGGTTGCACATGATTTCGTTTTCAGGTGTTGGAGTGAAAGAGACCTGAATACAGGTCCATGCCACACTTTTTAGATTTTTACTTGGAAAAAACGTGCCAAGATAAAACTCTCAACAGTCCCATTGAGGTTTTTTGATTGAGTTGTCAAAATGTGAGAGCTACTTGGTATTAATGCCTTGCATGACACTTGCAGCAAAGTAAGAAACAAACTCATTCTGTCGCCCTCACTTTGGCTCCTCGACTCTCTAACTGCTGCCTCGTCACTCGCTAGCCCAAGAAGCGAAAGGCTCCCGCAGGTCTGACAGATAAAAGTCTCTGCGCTTCATTTCTGTTTGACATTTTAGCTCCCAGAGAAAAAAAAAAAAGTTTCCTCCCTTTCTTTCCCCCCTTCGATCTCATAAACACACACATTCGGCGCTCCTGTTGATGCGGGCCCATCTTCTCTCCTCCTGTCCATCTGCCAGGCAAAATGGGGCCTCAGACAAAGGAGACGGAGGCTAACTCAGTGATCTGAATCAAATGGCAAGAAGAGGAGGGTAGCGGAGGAAGAGAGGAGTGATGGGTGCCAAGGAGGGAGCACGGGGGAGGCATGAGGGGCTAGATGTGTATTTTTTCTGACAGGTTGAAGCCTCCTCTGAGCTGACCCTCTCCCTGCTGGGAGACATGTCTCCTGGATGTGGGTGGGGTGAAGCAGAATGGAGAATAGGAAGAAAATATGAAAAGGAGCAATGAACTGTTATGATGGGGGAAAGCCTGGCTGAACGCGGCAGTAATAATCGGTGAGCCAGCGTATGTATTCATCTTGCTGACACGCAAACTCTTCCTCCTGCTTGTCTTTTCTTTTTATTTTCTTATTATTAAATGTCTCAGGTTAGATTAAAACCAAGTAGTTAGTGCACAAATGTTGAGGTGAAGTGACACAGAAGACTCGACTGCTGTCTGGATCATTTTAAAACTTCATGTTCTGGAAAAGAAAGTATTGATTTATTAGCAGAAACACTCCAGTCAGTCTGACTGGACAAATATGGTGTCGAGTGACTTCCAGCGACCGCTTGAATGAGAAGAACAAACATGGTAAAAAAAAATAAGGAAGAAGCTAGATCACTGCTTTCAAGCGCCAAGGGAGTCTTTAAATGTGCAACAGAGAAGTAAAAAATGGTAGATCCTCAAAAGGTTGCGGGAGGAGTTCAGAACTGATTCTTTATTCAGACCGGAGAAAAGATCAGTGGACTCCAGAGTTCAGAGAGTTAATTATCTCATCTTTCTGTGAAAAATAAATCTGGTCTTAAAAAGACACATTTTCCTCTTCCCATCCTCTCAATTATAACCAGACACTAAACTCATGGGCCACTTTATTAGGGACACCTTGTTCTCTTGCTGCTTTAATTCTTCAAGGCGTTGACTGAACAAGATATCTGAAACATTCCTCAGAGATTTGGACACAAAAGCTTCATTTAAGAACAAGAAAGGTTGCTAGATTTGTTGCTTTCCTTTTTTTTATTTAAAAAAAGAAATGTCTGAAAAGTTGCTAAATATTGTGACAAATTGATTAGGTTGGCAGCAGTGAGGTGACTGCTGTTAACCTGTGACCTGATGGTGGAGTTGGTGAGTTTGTCCTCTCACTTCATAGTGATTTTCAGATATTTGCAGAAGATCTGCAAAGATCTTACATGTTTCACGTAAGAATCGGTTGATCACCAGTTATGTGTGTTAAACTAAGGACATTTCGGCAGATTGAGTTCTGTTTTAAAACCACTTTAGCATTTAACATGCTAAAGTGGTTTTAAAATCCTCTTTCTGTACTTAATATATGTGCTAAAATGTAATGTGATGATAAAATAATTATGTTAAACTGCAGAGCTGAGTAACAGAATGCTCTCTCACATGGTGTGACGTCGCCTCTGGTTTTCACAATGCAGCCTCTTACCGTAAACATTAATTGATCTGATCTGATCATTTTCATCTGACGTGAAAAGGCTGTTTGTTTAATGTGTTTTGTGAAAAGTTCAATCAGTGATCAGTAATCAATATTGGAGATGCATTGTAATTTTTTTTGTTGGGTTTTATTTGTGCAGCATTACTGTACTTTCAGTAAGGCGGAGAGATGCAGCTCTATAAACTGGTCCTGTTTTGTTGCTTTTAATTATTGTTGATATAATACAATTTTTAATTCATCCAAGAAGTGGAAAATTAATCTATTTTAAATTATTTAAGAAATCTGATCTATTGAAGACTGGTACTGGCAGCTCAGCTCCTCTTTGTAGCACCTTTTAACTAAGTTTAAGTCATTTTTATTGACATGAGTTTTAAAATGTTTTCGATTTTCCTCTTTTTGCCTGACAGTGTTTAGATTCATGTAGTTTGCTGTTTGGGGACATGTCTGCATTTTGTGGACGTGTTCAAGGGAAACAATCTGGGATTAGCTTCCTATAAGAGGGAAGTTTAGCAAACTTTAAGTACACAGATGTTTGGCTCACTTGTGAATAATGTTAGCCGAGTGCACTGAAAGTGAGCGCAGTGAAAGATGGATGACTTCCTGTTGGTGGGTCTTCTTGGAGATAAAATGTTTATTGATCAAATGGAATCAATTGTGATGCTCATTTTGTGTTCTTTGTAATCAAAGAAGCAAATCTTTACAAAGCTGTTGCCACGTTTTAATGGGGTTGTGTGACAGGAAATCTTTTTTGTGAAGAATGTTGTTTATGTGTGCATCATGCAGTAACAGTCAAAAGTTTGACCATAATAAAAAAAAATAAATTGCCTCTGTGTTTTAGTACTCCTTCAAATCCTAAGAATCAAGAAAAAAAGTATAATTTCAAACAGGAAGATAAGATAAGAGCTTCTGATTCCATAAAATGATGCAAATAAAGTCTGAGTGTATCATGGTGGTTGGCGATGGGATGTAAATGCTGTCTTGATGGTTAAAATTAAATTTCAATGAGTGCTGGATGATAGCACCACTAGAGATAAGTAGGGTAATGAATAAGTAACAAAGTCGACATGTATCTAGATTATATTTAGGTCGTATATTTAGCCTTTAAATTAGCTACAGTTAGAAGTTTTTCTGCTGCCTCATCCCAGGAGTCTGTGCTGGCCTCAAAGTTTCTTTTATTTAGAAAAGATTTTCTTTGTTTTGATTGCAGTCTGAAATGTTAACATTGCACTGATCTCCTATTGAAATGAATGGACTCGAGACCTGAAGCTCTCCTATAAGTGTCATTTAAAGGAAAAGCGTTCAATCTGTAAAAGTTTTTTTTTTTTTTTTCCTCACTGTTTGACATCAAATCAGACAAAACTTCCTGTCCTAAATCTGTCAGGGTTACCAATGGCTTCGGTTTGATAAAAGCCAGAATAATTGATCAGAGTACTTTCATTTTTTAAAATTTTTTAAAATTGTTTCTCATTATTTGGCAGGTTTGCCTGTTAAACTGTCTGACTTGGGTCAAATATTTTGGCTTTCCTTCCTTAAACTACTCACAACGGTGCATTTTGTTTTACTTTTAGCTATTTAGCTTTATTTATTTATTACCTAAAATGGAGTAGCTTTCAACAAATAAGCAATTTCCCCTTTGGGATCAATAAAGTATATTCTATTCCATTCTATGCATTTTTATGGTCCGAACTATTTTGTCCAACTTCCTTGGTGATGTTTTGAAATGAAGCTTCGATATTTCCTTATCATGCCAAATATTTTGGGGAGTGCACCAGTCCCTCCTGCAGCAAAACACCAACATAACATGATGCTGTCACCCCTTTTCTTCACAGTGTGGATAAGTCTATAAAGCAGCCATTGTTTAGGGAGACAGAATGCTTGCTGGAGTAGCTTTGCTTTATGTTATAGTTTATTGCTATATTAAATTTGCTTTTATCTACAGAGATTTTATGATACTAAAACCGTTGTAATCTTCACAGCCTCTTATCCTACAGGTAATTACGAGGGGAGAAGTGTATTCTTATAAAACACTGTTTGTTGCACTGTTTGACCCAGTTGTGTGCTGACATGTAACTTTTGCACATAAACATTAGACCCAAATGAACTGGCTCAGATACAGATCCACCACATTCATCAAACTGTTGTGTTTAAGAGCAAAGGGCCGACCGAATATGATTCCTCCTCCGACTGAATTAGCTCAGGTGGGGAGGGAATTGTTATTATCTTCTTTGTCTCATCTCCATAATGTTTGCGTATTTCATTAGGGGGAATGCAAAATGAAACATAATTATGTTGTACCCCAGCTGACAACTGCTCTGTCACCGGGCGCATTAAAAACACGGTCGTGAAGAAAGACCATGCGGCGCTGGCTCATCTCTCACAGTTTGACAAGGCTACTTACTCTGAGTTCATGAAAGAAAAACAAGTAGCTAATGCTTGCCTCGTACACACAACTGTAACCTTAAGCTCATTAGAGAAACAAACTTTCTCATTTCGAGCGCCTCCATCCCAGCAAAGACTGAAGAGCAATTAAACCAGAGCAGACACATAAACTGAGGGGCAATAATCTTTCTGAATCACCTGGAAAGTCAAGTAGATAAAAAACAAAAAAAAACAAAACTGGGTTTCTCTATAAGGTGCAGTCAGAAAGTCTTGTAAGAAACTAGGTTGGCCTATTTCTGCATGTTTACTTGCAGCCAAGTACAAATTAACCTCCCAAGATCAACAATAAACCTAATTAGAGTTGTGTTCGGCTGCACACATCTCTAAACACAGATCACAGCTTGTTGGGAGATGAATCTCCATCTGTCTGGCTGAACAGTGGGAGGAGGAGGGTCTCTGAGAAGATCCGTCCCAGGATTCCTCTAGTGGAGCGCGCGCCGTGTGTGTATGAGGGGCCAGGGGGTTGCTTCTCCCATGTCAGCTCCTGTTTTATGATGTCACGCTGCAGAGGGGAAGTGGGACATGGCACATACAGGGAGAACACGCCGCTGGATTTGAGGATGTTAGGTGAAGTTGGGGCCAGGGGAGTCCTGTCACGCTAAGGCGTTCAGACAAGAACAGCTCTGCTTTGCTATCCGACACTCACCACCGCAGCTCAGGCTGCCAGACGCTGGAGGAACAGAAAAGTGTGGGATTGATATTTTGTTATGTTACCAACACAAACCTGTTTGGATTTTATGTGATGTTCCAACATGATTGTTGATATGAATAGTAGATTAAACCTGTTTCAGTAAACTTTTTCCTCTAGTTAAAGGGGCAGTATTATGTGATCCAGGCGCCATTTTATCACACAAAGAACTAAGTTACCTTTAGTTGTTTTAAAAAGGCCATGTAACTTAAAAGACATTAGATTTTTTTATGTAATTCCTTGAAATTGGTCCTCTTTCTTGTTAAAAACTCCTGCCCTTTCTGAAACCCCTCCTTCAAGAACTCATCCCAACATGGCTGCTCTATTTGAAAATGCTTTTTCCAGCGTTGCACTGAGAAGTAGTTTCACCAGGTGTTTGCTAATTGCTGCTAGTCTAAACGTGTTCAAAGGAGAAGTCGCTGGGGATTCTGCTTTATGAAGCGAAAGCCCCAAAAATTATTTCATGTTTATTTGAGAAATCATTTAATCTCCCACGGCAACCATTCAGGGGTGACTAAACATTTGCTCTCACCGATAGCTGCCTTTTCAACAAAACTCCTCCTTGGACCTGCAGTCTCCAGCCGAGTTTCTTCTTCACAGACCCTCCCCCACACTTTCCCCACTCAGCTCCTTCAGACTAGCAACAGCAGCTATTAGCGAACACCTGGTGGAAATGTGTGTCTGCTGAGCTATGAGCTACTTCTCAGTCCAACATTTGCAAAACCTGTTCTGAACATCTTTACCGAGAAATGTTGTCGCAATGACTTTCTGAAGGTGGAGTGTCAGGAAAGACTAAGAGCTTCTTAAAGAGACAGAAGCCCAATTTCAAGGAGTGAAGTTGCTAAGTTAAATTTTTATCTAAATTTTGTTTGAGATATACAGTATTTCTATAACAACTGAAAGTAACGTGCTATGTGCATGGAAAATGCATAATACTTCTCCTTTAAACCTTGTCAGAGATTCTCAATTGGATTGTGATGTGGACTTTGACTAGGCCATTCTAATACTTAAGAACGCTTTGATCTGTCTGTTGTCGTTCTGATAGAAAGTGAGCCTCTATCAGGACTGAAGTGTTTTTTTGTGTTTGTTTTCCCAGGATGAATCTGCCACCACCACTTTTGTGGACTGATAGTTGTTGGGTAAACATATTCTCTGACTTGAGCTCTGATGGCTGCAGGTCTTGTTAAGTTTGCAGTTCAAAAGATAAGAGAAAGGTTGGCAACTTGTTTTCAAGCCCTTCTTTAAAACCTTTCCAAAAGTTTCTCTCTTACCTGTCTGCTGTGTTCCTTCATGTTCATGATGCTGTTTGTTCACCAATGTTCTCCAACAAACCTCTGCGGGTTGCACAGAACAGCTGCATTTCTTCTATTGAGTGAGCAACTGCAGGCAGTTTGTTGCACTGCATTTTATTAAAAATGACAAAACATGAAAGCAGTTATATGATGCTTTTTCTGAGCAATGTGTTTGCTTACTTCATTTTTCTCCAAATCCAGCCCAGACTGGACATTTTTTTCCCCACTAAAGACACACAAGACTTGGATCCATTTCATTAATTCATCTGGTATAAAATATTAAACAAGTTATTGATTTTTCCTCTCTGCTTCTTGCTACTCTTTAGTAAAGGAAGAGAAATTTGAGTCATAAATGTTGAATGATTTGTAAAAAGCCCCTCTTTTATCTAGAGGTGTATTTTACTTTTTAAGCCCCTGATTATTTTTCTGAGATGCCACTAGAGCCATGACAGCGTTTTCACTTTGCCTTTGACACTGGGTAAGATAAAGCAGTGGGAACACCGAGGTCCAAATATGTTGCTTTTATAGGGAGGAGCTGTCCCATTCATCATGTGCTGTAACACCCAGAGCTCTAGGGAAGCCCTGTCCATAAGTCAGCTCAGGGCAGGTAGCGTCTGCTCTGCCAGATAATAAAGTGAAGACGGAACCTTTGACTGAAATAAATCGAAAAACAAGTTAAAATAATCAGTCGAAATGGGAAAATGTTAGTGTTTCCTACTATTTGTTAACTCTGACTGTAGTTTTGTATTTGAAATTGTTTCCATGATTGTTTTTTTTGTTCCTCTGTGGAGGTCAAACTGGTCAGTTTCACACCTGGGCTTTTACTACACAGCTGTGTTGTGGTAATAGATGGACGCTTTGGTTTATATAAAAACAAGTAAGGCGTTCTCTGATGAAGACATCTGAGTGATGTGGCGTGTTTTCTGCTGAAGCCATACAGCTTTTTAAATGTGGAAGGATGAATAACCCATTATAACTGTGAGATTTTTGACAATAAAGGATGGAGCTTGATTTGGAGAATTTAATTGAATAAACCAGAGGTCAGATTTGAGCATCATTTTTGTCTCCAGCCCAGAGAAAACTGCAGATTGTTTTCATTGTTTGTATTTTTCTTAGCATTTGTAACTGGGCACTTGGCTGCTATTGTGTAAAAACACATTGGTATTAAATGACAAGTGTTTTTTACACAAAATATAACAAAAAATAACGTAATCGAAATAATGTTTAAACACAAACGTACATCTTCAGCTGCAGAAATAACCCAAAGTATTTGTAGCATGCAACAGAAACCCTGGATTTCCACAACAGCAATATAAATTCAGTCCATTTACTGACCTACAATTATTTAACTACCACTGCTAGGAAGCAAAATACAAAAGACAAGAATAATTCAAAAGTTTCAGAACGTCTTTTATTTGAATTAGTTCTCATTAGTTGGTGTTAATTACTATTTTAGTGTCACGATTGTTCAGCCAGATAAAATTGGATCCGTTAGTTCCGAGGGCTTCTGTAAACACAGTTTCCTGTCACGTGGAAGAAACAGAAACAATATTGACTTTTACAAGCAATTCCGGAGAATCTCTTTGCAATCTGGATAAAAAAGAAGACAGAGACGCAATTTTAGTTTTCAGAAATCAGTTTTAATAACAAAGTGGTTATTAGTTTGTACCATTCTCCATTACATATTCCATGGAAGGACAGTCTTCATAACCATTTTGTTTTTCCCCAACTTCTAAGCATACAAATAACCTCAAAATGTTAAAAATATAAATGTTTCTTAAGACAATAAAACATACTCGGTGACAAATAAAAGGAAGGTAGGCAGGGATATGGCAGCTTACGCATTATGGTCAAACAGGGTTAGTCAACAAAAATAAGCTTTGCTTATTGATTCAGTCGCAGCTGAACTTCATCAAACCACCAGCAAAGTCTATCAAAGTAGGAAGAAGTGGATATGTGGCAGCTGGTAACTGTTTACCAGAAGACATGCTGAGCAAATAGTTCACTCTGTTAGCAGCAATGATGCCTTTACAAATCTTGGAACAAATCTTTCCTTTGTCTGCGCAGAATATCTTGTAAAGTGCTCGGTCAGTGAGTGATTAGGAGCCTTAAAGTTAACCTTTGCACTTCATACCCCTGCCTCCTCACTTGTATGAGAACCATCAAAAAAACTGTTTATTCCCCTTGAATTTATTCACAATTCATCACATTAAAACCACAAACTTTGTTGCATTTAATTAGGATTTTATGTGATAGGCCAACATAACATGCTAGTGCGTATTCATGAAAGTTGATATATGGATTTAAACTGCAGTTTCAACTCTTCTGTAGCTTCTCATGTATTTCCCTTAGAAGAAAAGCATCCCCACCTTCATGATGCTCTGGTTATAAGTGCTAAGCTATTTTGTGAATTATATATTTGAAGGCAATGTTTTACAATCAATTGTATTTGTTTCCCTAAATGCAACACCAGTTAGCATTATTACAGATCCTTCCTTCTACAACAGTCACTGCCTCCAAAAGCAGGGCAGCATTAAAACGTCTTAAATTCAAGGTCTTAAAATGTTGTAAATAAAAAGAAAAACAAGTTTACTTTAAATATGCTGATTACAGGTTTTATCATGGTAGGACTATTTAATCGTATATTATTTTTTCAAACGTATATTATTTTGTCAGGCTAAAGTTTGAGTCATAAACATCTTCATTGCATTTTGTGACTCGAGGTAGTTGAAGCTAACGCTAACTAAATTAGTAAATAACTTTGACAGCTAGCGGGCTATCAAGGTTATTTACTAATTTATCATCTTTTGAACGATTCTGTTGTGATTTAATTCATGATTTGTCTTTAAAGAGTTATAAATTTAAGATGGTGTAACCTGAGGAAATATTCCTTCTGGTATTTGCACAGTTTTATCTTCATATAGCCAATTGTACATATTCCTTTTATTAGTCTTTGGATCGGATTAGTTTTGATAACTTTATAGTATTTTATGTGTAAATTTTGTTCTTACTGTATCACAGTTGCTTTTATTTGTTTATTTTTTTAAAAAGTAACAATTCCAATTAAATACTCTGAAGTTTGTGGTTTTAAATGTGAAACATCTCTGGTGTCACAACTACCTAAAGGTCGCCATCATCAGCTGAGGTTTGTTAGTAACAAGCACAAAGATGAAGGTATGATCAGCTGTTTTTCACACGACTATAATGGATCAGTTCAGGCTTGTCAACCTGAAAGGCTCCAGCTATTACTTTCTATTAAAACACGATGGGACGAGGAGACAACAATCACAGCTACGATGAGGGATGTTTTCCTGTAGGAATCTCTTAATTTAGTTTTTTCGTCCTGCATGGTGTCAAATTATCTCAGCTTTCTGTTTGTGAAGCTCCTTTTGGTTGCAGGAAACTATTACAATAACTATTAATTACTCTACTTGTTTTAAAAATGTTTTTTTTAGATGATAAATACATAACTTAAAATCACAACAAACCTACCTTAAAAACTGGTCATCAATATTGACCAAAATAAGACTTTTTAAGATGTCTGTACAGTTTAAAGGCTAATTGAAAAGAACTTTCAGGGTTAAATAATTTTTTGAGCCAAACTGAATATTCACAATGCAAAAACCTGCGTGTTTCTGCAGATAAACATCCAATATCATGGCCGATCTGTGTTGCTGGAGGACTGATCTAAAAAAAACAAAACAAAACCAGGTCTTATTCGAAGCTTAAAATTGCCCAGGTGTGGTGTTGCGAGGAACAAAGGGTGAGAAGCGATTACAGAGAGGAAATCACTTCTTTCGACAGCGCATCTCTATCACCGCTGTGTACAACACGTCCTTAAAACTGCCGCCACCGCAGAGTCCCTTATCCAGAAAACTCATTCTCAACGCTTTTGCTCTGTGACGGCTCCAACCTGATATTCAGCTCAGTTATTGTCTTCTTAAATATGCAGACTTCGCGGAGCGTTGTGGGCGCACCTCGAGCCGAGATGATGTGTAAAATTGCATTTTTTTAGATGCGCGCGGGCAGAGGGAGGGGAGGCTCCGTGAAACAGACGCCTCACAAACAGCACTGGCAGATTGTTTAAATGAAAAACCTCCATCTATTCAGCCCAGGAGTCGAGACCACTGCATCCCATTTTCCCTGGGTCCCTGTTCGGATTACTGAGGTGGCACGAGGCGCGCAGACACACGAAGCCCAAAGCAAAGTTATGCTGTTGCTAAAGTAACTTGTGTCATGGTAAAAGGGTCACTTATGTCATTAGTGCTGAGGAACCGGAAGGCATTTTGAGACTCGCTCGCTAAGACAAGCATCATCCGGCCTACTGTGGCCCTCCGTCTGTAATTCTGGTCATGCCCCGTCTCCGTGTGGATTTAATGGTTGTTTTTAGTAGCATCTGCTTACAGTCTAGTGAAGTGAGGGGGACAGAGACGCCCTTAGCATGAATATATGAATAAATAGTTTACATTGAAATATGAAAGTGGGTCCTTGCAAAGAAATGAACCCACAGTCTTTCATGAGAGGAAAGCTCAAATGGTGTCGGCGATCCAGCAGAAGTATCCGTGCACCGATTGATTTCTGGAAACCTGCCGATTTTTATTTCTGTTTGAGAGATAGAAATGAAACGGACTTCACATTAAACTATTTCTCAGAAACATCCCCAGTGTTTAAAAAAAAACACAAAAAAAGGGAACTTCTCCAGAGTGTGACCAGTATTTTATAAGAAATAAATCCACTGTTAGAAGAGTTAAATAGCTGCAATAAATGATTAATGAAGACGTTGGTCCTTGTGTTGGAGCACAGTGTGATGCCCTACACACTGAAATGTTTTCTATACTTCAAAAATTACAAAAAAAATATATAGTTAGGTTATATTATGTGTTTTACAAATTACCCAGGATATTACCGTAATTATAACTGGCCTGTGATGTATTTGGTGAAAACAAAAGAAGGTGGTGTGGACCACGGAGGCAGCATTTAGTCAGGGTTGAGTTTGGTCATGACATCATTGTTTTTACATCATACAAAATTAGAAAATAAGTGCATGAAGGCTCCCACATACTCGAGTGTACTTCCTGTCGCACAGAGTTCACATCGAACGATTTTAAATGTGACGGTGAGCAGATAAGGTTGAAAGCCGATGCCAACTTGGGGACAAAATGGAGTCAGAATTTGATGAGTGTCTGACAGAAGAGATAAGAAATACAGTAAGTTGCATTAATGAGGGAATATGAAGACCTTCACTAAACAAAAACACTTAGAAAATTAAGGAAATCGTTACACGTGACCCTTGTCGACAGTACGGCCGAGTATGTGGGAGCCTGAACTCTAGAAGGACCGTTCTGTCATAATCATTTGGCGTGGATGGTGGTGATGATGGTGGTAGGAGTTCACCCCACAATCTGTATTCGATTCCCATAACCCTCAGCTTGTGGGCAGATGTGGCTGCTATCCAGTAGCTTGCCGCCATCGGTGTGTGTGAATGGGTGAATGACTGACTGTAGTGTGAAGTGATTTGAGCCTCTAGACTTGATAAAGCACTATACAAGTACAAGCCATTTATTATTTGAAATGTAACACAAAAATTTTTAAACATTTTTTTTTTAAGTTTCTTTCATGTTTTGTAACTTCATTTTAAAACACCTCAGTTACTGAAACTGGCTGGTTTCAGTAACAACTTCCAGTGTGAAGAGTGTTGTTCTGGTGTGCACATAAGATCAGAAGTGCATTCTACAGGAGTACAGTTTAGTATCTGAGGGAGCAGTCATAGTTTTGGCACTGCTCAATTTTCAAAACTTAACATTTCCCCCCCTTGTTGTTGAAAAAGTGCCATAAACATGTAATACCTTTTAAACAATGAGGTGTGCCTTGATGAAACCCTGTGTGACCTAACGAGAGGTCTGAGTGTTCGTGTTTTGTCCCCGACAGAGACCTGGATGCATTTAGAAATGTCAGCCTCTAATGGTAACAGGAAAACTAACCTCGGGTCACAAATCGGCACCTGAAGGGTAAAAGTGAGATTACACAACACAACATTAAATCAACTAAAATGTCTTGCAGTTTGAATGTCAGTGAGTCACGTGCTCTGTGTTGGTGCAGACGGCCGCCAGCTCCTGTGGCTTTGATGGAGTGCGAAGACGCGATTGTTTCTGAACAAAGGACCTTAAATGTGATAATATTACACTGTCCTCTCTTCCTTTAAGACTTGTAGTTTCCATTTAAAGGACAGCTGTCCATGTTCTTCCACACAAGCATGCAGTTTTCAGAAGTCCATCTTGGCTGAACGTCTCTCTGCAGGATACTGTTATGTTTCTCCTGTCAAAACTGTGAGTTAATTGAAGCGTTTGGATTAAAATATAGGTTGAAACCAGGAAATTGACAGCTTTTTAAAATGTTTCAGTTCCAAAAGCAAAATAAATCCTTGAGCAATACAAAAAGCATACAATAAATATGTAGAGTGTTCAATAAAGACTATAAATGTCTGGTTATTCCATTCTGTAGGCAGTTTTCCATACTTGGTGCTGGGTAAGCCACAGTGAGGGAGGTGGTCTATCCCTCCTGATGTCTTCCTCGTCTTCTCCTCCTCCTCCTCATCGCAGGCCTCTTTGGCACTTATCTAGGGTCTTGAAGTAGACGCGGGTAATCATCGAGCTTGGTGATTTGGGTTGTGGCGTGAGCGAGACCTTTCGAGGGCTGCACGGCGGTTGTCTGTTCAAGAAGAGATGGGGAGGAAAACAAACAGGTGAGACTGGAAAAGACGGAGGAAGGGCTACATTGATTCATGATCGGCAGAGGAGCTGAACTACATGAAAAAAACTGTACAGAGAAGCTAAAAGAGGGGAGCAGAGAAACAAGGCTGACTGAGAGCAAAGCAGCAGGGGATGACGGAGAAACAAGGAGCTGCAGGAGCGGAGGTGCTTGTGTCTGGTACCATAGTAACTCCCTTCATCTCCTGATCCTGGCTTCTTCTTAAGAGACCCTCAACTGTCCTCACATCAGATGTGACATATGCACAGCAAATAAAGGCAATGCAGACAAACATACAAACATAGGAGCAGGGACAAAAAGGATGACACATCTAGGGTGTTTTTCTGTTAGCATCAGCTTGTTACTCCCAGTGTGGATCCTCTCATCTGACTTAAGAAAATGTTGATTTTGCAGCTGTATGGGGCGTTAGAAAAACTTTAGCACCTCAGCTCACTTTCCAAACAAATGTTTCTCCAACTGTGAGCACTTTAACAATTGCTTTACAACTGAACTTCACATTTTGTCACATTAAAACCACTGACATCATTGTTTGGTGAGTCTTTTATATGAAAGATCAACACAAGGCTGTGTGTAACTACAGTGGATGGAAACAAAGTTCCGGCAAGTCTTTTGGAGTAAATATCTACCTGCTTTTCACATCCAGAGACTAAAGTTTCTGCCCTTTCTTCTATGAAGATAGGAGAGAAAATGATCATGCTTCTATCTAATCAGAGGGGCTGCAACTCCAGTCGTCCATTGCCGGTAGCCGTGTTTCCAATGTTTTTTTCTTATATGCACATTTTAAAGTATCACATTAGAAAACTTTGATGGAAATGGTTAAAATTCAAAACAACTTCCTCAATTTTCCCAAAAAAAGTTTTTATTTTCACTTGAGGTGGTTCTAGGCTGAGAGATGGAAACATATTTGCCAAACAAGTTCTGATGCTACAAACTTTCTCAGCCACCAGTGGTTCTGTGCCTCACAAGAGGCAGGAAACTCTGAGAAATTTGTAAATCCAAACCTCCAGCTCAGAGGTAAGTACTCTCTCAATACTTTTTGCAATGTGTGGTCCATGCCTCTAAGTCTTGTTAATTACACCCACTCTCTGTGGAGCTCGTTTGATTTGCTCCAAATCAGTAGATGGAAACACCTAATTTGTATTTTCCTTCTTTTTAAATTCACATAATAAAAACACACGCATTTTCTTTCGGATACATCCCAGATCCCACCCACTTGAATCAAAAGGCAGAATTTTCTCCTTAGCATCTTAGCAACTTTTGCAAAGTTCCTTTAATTCAGGTGTGTTGGAGCAGGGAGACCTCCAAACGTTGCAGGGCGACGGCACTGGAGGGCTGGAGTCACAGACGCTGATCTAAACCTTTTCAAACAAGATTTCTAAAGGGGATTGATGATATTTTATGTAGGTCAAAAAATACCATCAATCTGTCTCATCTAAGAGAATAGATTCATGTTTTCTATTTCTAGACATTATCACCTTTGTTTTGATCTAAAGCACAAAATCCTGATTTGAAAAAAAACAAAAAAAAACAACATTGAAATCAGTGGTTTAGTGGAAAATGTGTAAAAGTTAAAGGGTAATAGTTTTGCAGGCACTATAAGCAGCGACAAACATTTTCCTTAGGGTGAGAAATAAGCGACAGTTGAACTCTGGGGATTCTCTGTTGCCAGGTTCGTGACAAAGTCATACAAATATTTCTTCCTCTGTTATCCAACCGCGGCTGCCCAGAAATGCCCAGGACATCCTTCGGGCAGCCAGGTGGCAGGTGGGGCTGGACGGAACCAAGAAGCCGAGCCACAAAGACGACCGCAGGCACACCCACGCAGGACTCCTGGTATTTCCAAGCACGCCGCTGCCAACGCGCCCATTACTCAGTGCTCTGCTGTGAGGTGCCAGGCGTCCGAGGCTGGGCGTTGGTTAATAGCGCTCGTTCCATCCATCATGTCAGGTAATGAGCTGAGAGCGAAAGCGATGGCTGGGAGACATACACAAACAAGATCCCGCATTCACAGCGGCGAACAGAAAGCAGTCCCTTCTTCAGGGTTGGATACAAAGCATCATGCAGATGGTGCACAGGAGGAGAGAGGAAGAGGGAGGGAGCAGGAGGAGGAACAGGAAGACAGTTCAAGATGTAAGAAAATGAATCAAGGTTCTGTTGTCTCTCTGCTTCTTCCAGCCAAACGCACGTTTACGCACTGTATGCTAGCGTGAGAGCTAACGTGTTCTGGCAGTGTGTCCAAACACATCACAACTACTTATCCATGCACTCATTTCGTTCTGTCCACAAGTTACGCTTCACTCTATGAGCACGACTTACGAAACCTTCCTCCTTTCAAAACAAGCTTTCACAGCACACAAAAAAAGAATTGAGGGGGGAAAATTGGGACAGTTTTAAAGAAAAATAAATAAAAGTAGATCATCCACAATTTATTCCTGCCAATCATTTACGAGTCCAGCTGCTGTAGCCTCATTTCTGGGCGAACAGTCGCCTTTAACCCCTCAGAGGACCTTGGAAAACAGAGCCTCGGTCTTTGAGGCATTCATCTTGAACTACATTTAATCCAGTAAACAGGATGATGGGAGGGTACAAAGGCCAACTGGGACTTTACAGAGCAGGACAAGTAAATAAAGACAAACTGGATCAATCTGGAATTAAAAATACTAAACGAGGAATTGGATCATTTTTCCCTTCATTTCATACATTGGATGTTTTTTGAATGTTTATGAATTACTCAAACAAGATTTTGGAAATTCTGGCTTTTATCTGGGTCAATAATGTGCCATGTCTTGAATAGCGTTGGCCTCAATGGGGACAAGAATCATAATTCATGGAAAGACGGTGACAAAGAAATCCAGCATCTTGGCATTTTAGACTTTTGGTTTTGTTTTTCCTTGTTCCACAAACTGAGACGATGGCTAGCGGTCTGGAGTTTACAAAAATATTTGGCATCATTTTGTAAAGAATGTTAGATGGGAGTATTAAAATATTGGAGTATAAAACTGTTTTTTTTTTTTCCAACAGACCTTTAAATTAATTATGCTGGGAGGAATGGGCCATAATTCCAGCAAACTATTGTGAAAGGTTTTAGGTAGGAAACCCAAAACGTTTTACCCAGCTCAGACAGTTTAAAAATAATCTTTAAAAATAATGCCTTGATAACAATACATCTGACATTGAACAGAAAAAGCCTTGAATGTCAGATAAAGACACAAAAATTGGTATTTGTCTTTTCCTCCAGTGTTGCTAACTCAACACTTAACAGTCATTATTATTAAGGGTTGATTATTTTTAAATAAATGTTTATTACATTTAAGATTTCACCTTGCTGTGGTGAATTTGGCTGCTAGTCTAAAAGAAACTCTTCAAAAATTACATTAAGTTAAATGTCATTTCAGATTCTTTTTGTCACTGTTTATCTCCACAATAATCTACAAAAAGGAGGCAAAACATCTGCGTGTGGCAACAAACTGACCCGCAACTTTCCATGTAACAAATAATTTGTGTCTGGGCTTGGTTATTTTAGAAAGTGGCCATTTTGCATGCTGTGTAAGCTGAATGCCGTTGACCATTAGAGTGACCACTTGCTGAAACCCTTCAGAAGCACTCCCTTACTGTAAGCAGTGGTTGACAAGTGCCCTTTTGGGGTTTTGAAGTCTCTTGCCTAACTGCCTAAATATACTGGAAAGCTTTTGTCAAAGACTTTGCTAAAAGGGAGAAAAACCTTCAGCAAAATGCATCTCCATCAGAGGATTCTTGAATAGCGAGCTTTTAGCTTCTCATAAAGACTTTTCTGTTCCTATCTCCAGGTGCATACAAGCCCATCTTTTCTCACCTCACATCAATCTATCACAACAACTGAACAAACAGCAACCATTTCTACTGGGAGCGAAACATTACTGCTAGCCTCTACTGAATTGAAAGCTTCAAGCACAGACACACATATGACTACACACGAACTGGTGCAGAGGGAAACAAAGTGAGGCAGGGGAAAAGGAGGACAGATCCACACAAAAGAAAAAAAACTATTCTCTTTATTTTTCTGCACTGATTGCAACTCTCTCTACTCGCGTTGGTTTTTGATGGCTTCTTTACCTGCATCTCCCAGAGGCGACATCTTTTCGAGTTACAGCAGAAGCGACACAGAGGAGCATGAGAACAGGAGAAGAAATTGACAAAAGAGGATCAGGTATTTCGTGTTACGGCAGGGGGATGTTGGCATCCCAGCACTTAATTAAGTGCTGGCTTGGCACCGTTTCACAAAATGTAGCTAAACGCACTGTGGAAATCAGCAGGGGTGGGTAGAAGGAGGGCAGAGTCACTGACACGCAGACATGCACAAATGCATGCTATCTCTTTCATTGTCACACACTTGAGGAAATGAATTGTTCCTTAAATTAACTTCAGTGTGAAATCTCTCTCACTGCATTGCTTTGAGAAATTCACACACATACCCCTCTGCTTCTTAAAGAGGAGAATCTCTGCATGTACATCATAGCGACCCAGACCACACAGGAGAAAAATAAAAGACCTTGAAGTCAACCTTTTCCTCACGATTGCCTCCAGTAAGTCTCTGTCTGGTGCTATAATAGATGTGATGAGATTCCTTAACAGATTATGTGTCTTTATGTCCTTTGTGTTCCTGCCATCTTTTGCTAATTGCACTGAATTACATCATGATGGTGTTCAGTGATGTGTAAAAGGAGGAAATCCAGCCACTCATCTATCAAACGCGTTCAGCTTGAGGTGCTGGAAGGATTTACCTCTCCTTGGTCAGAGCAAACAGGAAGACTAAAGAGGGATTACACCGGGGTAGTTAAATACTGCATGGGCAGCAGGCTCTGGGCAAACATCTAAATACGGCTCACTTATTGATCAAGGTCAAATAATCAAAAGGCTGAAGCAGCTTCAGACGGGAGAGGCTGAGCCGCGCTGCAGATACCGCACAGTTTCCGCCGTCTTTTGTGTTAAACAAGTGAGCAGTGACTTCTCTGACAGCATCGCTGTCTTTGTGTGATTTCTCAGAGTCGCTTCACTTTGTGACAAGTTGAAACATAATAAAGGTGATTAAATCTCAGCATGTAGTGTTTGCTCCCTGGCTAAGAAGAAAAGCATCTGTAGCAGTAGCAACAGGAACAGTCACAACCTTCTGTCGTCCCCTTTTTTCATCTCCCCCGCCCCTCCCCTCCCCTCCCGACAAGCAGCCTCTGAGCTACAGAGTAATGCAGTGCCCCTCGCTGGAACAAGATATGTTGGATAAATGGGATGCACATGGAGCGCTGCTACTTCGTCCTTCTAAAACATATTGACACTGTGTTTTAAAACTTTATCTTGGCAAACACAGCCTGTTGAGTGGTGAGAGGCGTCAGTGAGAATTTTCTATTTTATGGTGCAGGCCAGCCATAGCTTTATCACACAGCACATTGACCAACTATGCAGTGGGATTAAGGCTGTTTCCATGGCAAGAATTTATGGGAATTGTTATGCCTTTTCCAACAATCTAAAGGACGCCCAAATTATCAGGACGGGTCTTAAGATAATCTCATGAGATATCCATGTTTTATGTGATGTGTTAATTGTGATCTGGAAAGATGTTGGGATTACTCGGATCTAAAATCAGGAAAATTTAACATGTTGGATTGTCTTGTCTTGGTATCGCAGGGTGTGTGAACGTCACATTGGCCAATCAGAAAGCTGGGTGACAGAAACACAGATGGGAGTCTAAGGGAGCGTTCACACCAGTCCTGTTTAGTCTGTTTTAATGTTTGCCTAAAAAAATCCAGTTTATTTTGGGCAGTGTGAATGCAGAATTAATTTCTAAGTACTACACAAAGTCATCTTCTGTAGTTTTCTTCCATTTGTCACACCAACTTAGGCCATTTGCTACCACATGAGCTCGTCTCATGTACAGGAAGCCATTTATGTTTTGCTGTATTATTTGATGTTTGTAAATCCCAAAAGCAGAACAATTGGAGGTGTAAATATTACTGTTTCAATTGTTTTTTACAGTCTGTGTTATGAGAGATTCAATGCATTTAAATCAATTTGAAAATCTGACTAAATGCTCTTATTGTGCTTCAATACCCTGATTGTGAAGTGCCATAAAAATGTGTTGTTTTTCAGTACCAGAATATTAGTATTTATGTTACAACAGTTCCTAAAAATACTGTCCAGGATGATGTTTCCACTCAATCAAATAATTTCTGGAGACATGTTCAGTCTGATTTTCAGCACCACAAAGTTGTTTCCCGCCGTCTAGGAAGAGAGATGGTTTTCCATTGTTTGCTGCAAGCAAAGGCTGTCATGCTTCTTGAAAAGTGAAAAGTGAATTTGGCTTTTTTTGCTCTTTGTCCAAAATAAAACAAAGTGAACAAACAAATAGTCAACCTTTGTAGCAGCTGCATTACAAAAACCAATTTTACAAATCTGATTTTTCTCATAAATACTTGAAAAACTCGTGTCAAATCCTTTTCTGTGTTACCAGGCACCAAATTGCATCACTTATCAGCACATCAGTGCTGCTTTCAGAAAAAAAAAAAAAAAACATTCACTCATCCAGCCACAGCAGCCACCCCCCCTCCACACACACACACACGCACACACGCAAAAAAAGATGGAGCCACAGCTGAAGTGTTGGCGTTCAATAAATGTGATGCATGTGATAAATGCGATGCGTTCAATAAATGTGCAAAAAGGCCAAGCCTCTATTATTAAAATGGATACCACACTTTAATTTAAAATTTACTGAATTTATCAGTAGAGCATTATTTCAGTTTGGTAAAACAGAGTAGAGAAAAAAGAATAATTTGACAGCCATGTTGGCAGAGACCAAGCTCTCCTAATAATTAGCTACCATATGCCTATAACATTCACTGAAACACTGGGTGGTGAAAATCTAAAAGCTTTATAAAAACACTTGTGATCTTGTTTCAACAAATCCATAAGCTCCTCTATCCAGCCATCCAGCGCTCTGGAAATTGAAATAATTGATAGATACAGAGCAGGAAAAGCAGCAAGAAGACTGCAAAGTTTATTTTCGGCAGCTGTTTCCCCACTTTCTCAAGCAAACAAGTTCTTTCTGTTCATATGAAGATGGAGTTCAGAAGGAAAAGAAAAATCATAGAATTACAAGGCAACATAAACATCCTTATATTCAACTCTAGAGCGGCGGTGCTTGCAGCTGCCATGCAACCAAACCTGCACAGATATTGCTATGATGGAGGGATTATCATTAGTAAATGTTTTCCTGCGTCCACAGGGGCAGATTGATCAAGCAGCCTTATGCTGCAGTCAGTGAAATGAGGAGAGTTTTCTTGTTAGGAAGCATAATACATCCAATAAACGCCAGCACACAGAGCAAAATCTGTTAATAGCTGACAAAACAACAGTAGCTCCTACAACACCATTATGATCTCAAAACACACACCACTAACATCTTAAGAAATTCACTTTGCCTTCACTCGAGCATGCTCTAAACATCACAGAAAATCTGCCTGTACAGTTTAGGGACTGGAGTACGATCCAACATTTCAATAGAGCTTGAACTTTTATTCTCAGCTAGTAAAACAAGGGCTTTTAGAAGCTGTACTCTACATTGGTGTTTTTCTTTCTGCCACTTTCAGACTGCAACAAAAGAAATAAAATGGCAATCTTGCTTTAAATAGTGACAAAATTTGCTTCACCTTTTGCAGCTAACTTTCTCTGTAAAGAGAACCCTTTAACTATAATGGAACAAGTTCACGTGTGTATGGGAACAGAGTGGGAGGAACCCGCTTGTAGTTTTGGTTTGTAGTGGCAAACCATCAAGGTCGTGAAGGCATTCAGAGGAGAACCTCGGTGGATCAAGGCCAGAAACAAGAAACCTACCTAAAGGGAGGCATCTTTATAATTACAATTTATCTGAAACCAGTTTTAAAAGATACAAGGTCCAAAACAGAAACCCTAACATCCTTCTCCCAAGTGAGACACCAACTTGTTCTGGCCTTCTTATCCATTCATTGGGAATAAAAGTAGTTTTCAAGCTAGGAGTAAAATTAGCCGATAAATAACTCAGTATATTTGTTATTTCAGTTGTTTTGCTTTTCTTTTTTGGTTATTTAAAATGTCTTCCAGTTTTAATGCACATGTTTGTTAGAAATTAAAGTTTTTGATGTTTGAGACATTTTTATGACATATCATTTGAAAATGGTCTCAAAGCAACAATATAACTTCTGGGGAAAATTATTGTTCAGCAGAATTTGTTATTGTGACAGGCCTACTCTTGTGCATGGATTTTGTTTCTGATACAATTTTGCCGTACTCTGCATCCTTGTGTCCAACCTTGGCCAGCTGAAATTAATGATAGTGCAACTTTATACAGATAAATTTGATCTCCCAATCATACTTAGTTTTTTAGTACATGGATATCTCTCCATGTTTTCACAGATTGAGACCTTCAATGATTCTGAAAATGGCAGCAGATTTTTATCCAGTTTAGGAAATTGGGACAAGAACAAGGCAGCCATTGTAAAAAAATTAAAAAATCCAATATATGGAGCTCTTTTGAAGTTGGATTTGTGCAAAAACTGACTTTGGCTAAAGAGAGGGGCTGTTCGAATTGGAAAAATAACAGTTTGGACCAAGAAGGCTGCAGGAATTGGACAGACTCTGACACTATTAGCTGTTTATCTAAAAATGCATGAAAACACTAAAACACAGGAGTTTATATAAGTACCAATTATTGACAAATTCATCCAAATGGACAGAAGGATGGATTTTGTTTTCAAGTGCCATCTGTGATGAGTAAAACAGTTTATATTCTGGCTGCAGTGGTTTTACAAGCGGGTTCTTCCCACTCTGTTCCCATACTTCCCATGCACTTGTTGCATTATAGTTGAAGGGTTCTCTTCAGACTTGTCTGGATGTCCACATTATCCGTTTTATGTGCCGTCGGCACGGAAACACCACCAGGCTGTGATCCTGGGCCGTCACACATAAAGGGTTAAATTGAGAGGATAGTGGGGCGTTGGGCCACTGCAGACAAACTCTAACCAGTTATAGATGCTGGAAAACGTTAGCCTTCTTCTCCACACAAATTTTGTCTTCTTTATAAAACTCACTGTCTTAGTTTCTCTCGGAGTCCTTTTCGGTTAAATGTGTGATATACCTGTAGCCGGTGATATTTTTAAAGCTGTGTAATTTACATGAGTGGGCTGCAGAATGTCATGGGATCTGAAAGCGAGGAGGCTGCAATCTGTGTTTTTCTATGCAGAATGTCATAGCAGGCAGGGGTGATCAGCCTGAAAGAGGAAAATGTTTAAGACAGGTCTGGAAAAACATGCTTAGGCAAGATACAGAAATTCTCCCACTTGCCATGTTTCTCTCCCGTTCGTCTCTCTTTTTTAATCCCTCTTATTACTGACATTTCCTCCAGTGTTTACAGCAAAAAAAGCAAAAAAAAAAAAAAAAGCTGTCCGCTTGTGATTTCTTCGCTCATGAAGCACAGGAACCATGCAGAATTTCAGCTGAAAATGGACACTACATCCTGTAGTATTATACCATTCAGCGCTTGTGTTTACGAGCTCACATTTATGTTTGACAGTCTGTATACAGAATTTGGAGGAAAAATATGTTTAAGTGGCAGCATTTTGAGATAAATGGTAAGGAGAGGAGCAGAGAGCAGGGTGGTCATAACACATGGGATTGGTTTTGACAGCTCACAGGATTTGCCTATATCACCACTCTATCTGCTTGAGTCCTGGGATGGTGCATACTTGGCAATAAGGCTGAACAACTCACTATGAATGGAGGTATTCAGGTGAGGTTTACTCATGTGCATCACAGTCGAGAACGTTTATTTGAGCCTAAGATAAACAAAAGCATGAGATGCCAAACTGTTTCAGTACAGTGGGCCTCCGGTATTTATGAAGGTCAGGAAAACACAGCTGCTTGAAACAGAGATAACCCATAAACACTTGGGATACACTCTAAAATGCTTATAGCTGCTTATATCTCAATTAATGCATATTGAGATATAGTGCATATATCTCAATATGCACTAATTTGCAAAGCAAATGTTCACTGAAAAAGCTTGAAGTTTTCAGTTAATGATCAGCCCGACTTGCCACATGTTTATCTGTGTTCCTGCTTTGTGAAATGCTGCAGTGAATGACACTCTAGTGTAAAAGCTCTGAATGGTCAGTGTGGCTTGTACACGCTATTGAAAACCATTTATTGGTCACCAGTAAATTTCTTGGCACATCTCAATGAAGGACTGCTTCGTACTTGAGAGGAAAAAGAGGATATTGATCATTTTGCCTTCCACAGGAATAAGCAGTAATCATGCACAACAAATAAAAAGCACTTGGTTTTAGCCGCTTCTTGATCCAGAGCTTACAGAATTGTATTAAATTAAAAGTAAGTAAGAAAGGTAGCAGAAAACCACATTTAATCCAATGAGAAGCAGAGAAAAGCTGCATTTGGATTTACCCAGTTATGATGGGTAAAGAGTAGGACATTAAATGTTGCATAGCTACACCTGAAGGTAACAACATGAAACATTTGAAAACTGAAAAAGGATTTTGGTATTTTTTATCGTCAAAGTTTCAGACAACCCATGACACAAAATATGACCCACTTTCACCGATTAAGAAAAAGTTGCGGGCCTCAGAGTTTTTTCTTTTCCATTCCACCAGCAACGCTTAGCTTCTCTTACCTTTTTATTACCTCAACTCTGCATGGAGTGCTCCTATTGTCAGACATACTGTGCATTAATGCAGTCCTTTCACTGACACGCTTTCATATGCACACACACACAGCATTTAATGCACACTCCGTGGCTTACAATATCCCACACTGTTCCTTTCACACCTAGTGGAACGAGCTCGGTCTGAGAGTAATGCTTCCTGACTGCTCAACACTAAATATGTTTCGGCAGAGGGCAAAATCGCTGCACATGTTCCTACACAAATGCTTTTTTTTTTTTTTCTAGCGGGATGAAAAGTACTACTTTGCCTACTCAGTAGTGACTCTTTGACAGGTCTCACTGGGGACAAAACAGCAAGACCCGAAACGTGTCTGCACCACATGCACTTATCCACTGTGTGACAGTCGCAGGGAAAAAAATAAAATAAAATACATCAGTTCTCTTGAAGCTTAGCTAACTTTTGTTACGAGTTTTGATGGAAAACAATGAGCCTGACAGTCTATGGGTACAGGAGGCTTCTTTTTTGGCATCCCCTGGTTCAAAAATCTCCTTAAAATATCACTGCTAGACTTGATTCCTCAGTCACGGAACAGTGCCTTTTGGCATTCAGGGATGCAGCAGAGGCACACACAGCCCAAATGAACAGTTATATGAAAACGCTTTTGCAATCGATCAGTGCCTGAGGCAGAACTCTCATTCATGATTGTCCTCTCAGCAGTCGAGTTTCAGTAGGCAGGCTTCAACCCAGGAATAACCATGAAAGACAACCAATATTCTCAGGAGTAAATTCTTTGAACTACTAAGCATTGCCCACCTGTTTCCCAACTGTTTGAATTTAGTTAACACTTTGACATTATCTCTCTGCTAGGGCTCAAACACTTTGCAATTCTAGTGATAGTAGGAAATGTAGAGCGTTACGCAAGAGCCGAGTGCTGCTGTAGTGGAACGTTAATCTTGCAACAGCTAATGCAAGCCCTGTACGTATAACAATAAACTTCAATATGTTCCCAAGGGATTTTATAAGACAGACCAGCAATTACAACAATATTTAAGAATTGTGTTGCTAAACCTTTGAACTCATTGGGTGTTTACTTGATTAGTGCCAAAGATTCTTGGTTGTCCTTAAACCTGAGCATTAAGCTTATCCAGGTGTCAACCATATTGACACCTGCTCATAACACCTCCAGTTTACTCAAACCTCTGCCATGGAGCTTCAGTCTCCACCCCAAACAGCTCCTCCAGACTATGGCAGCAGCAATTAGCAAAGAGCTGGTGGAACTATACATCTACAGTTGTACAGATCGTTGGACTTCTCAGTCCAGCCGTCCTAAGGACAATTGGCATCATTGGATGCCATGGGGAAGCTTTGTTGTGAGGACATGCTGCAGAAGGAGCATGATAAAAGGTTTTTAAAGAGAAAGAGACAAATTTCACAGTGTCAGATATGGCTATGATGCATAGTCACATTTCTTTTAAATTGTTTTTGATGTAAACAACTATTTTCATAACAACTGAGGGTAACATAGTGCCATTTCATAGCATAATCGAGTAATTATGCGCCTGGAAAATACATAACCTCCCTTTAAAGATGGCTTTCTTTTTGCTCCTCTCCAATAAAGGTCAGTTTTTCTGAATCCCTTGTCCTGCCAACAAACTCTTCCATCTGAGCTGTGGATCTCTGCAGCTCCTCCAGAGTCAGCATTAGCCTTTTGTTTTCTCCTTATTAAGTTTAGGTGGAGAGTTATGGTGTTTTTGGATGATGGCTTGTTTGTTCACTAATATTCTCTAACAAACTTCAGGCCTTTACACAGCTGTGTCTGTATTGAAGTTCTGCCTTTGTTTTCTCAATCAGAAATGTTACCCATTACAGTATGTCTGAGTGAAACCTGACATCCCAGGATTTCAAAGTCATCAAAAATTACTCAATACTTTCAAATAAACTATTTAACAATTATTTAGTGGCCAGTCCCATAATTTACTGAAGCAGAATTCTCTATAGAAGCGACCAGTGTTGTCAAATATACACATTGGATTAAAGATCTTGATTTTGGCCTTGACCAGCAGCCTGAGACCATGACCACAGGGTGTGCAGGAGCCATGGAGAGCACAGATGGGGCCTGTGGCTCAGCCCTGAGTTTCACAGGCCTAGCCAGGAAAGAGAGAAGTAATCCATCAGTCCAAGGCATTCTGGTGCCTAGGGGCGTCAGTCACTGATCCTGTAAGACTGATTAGGCCTCTGCGGGAGACCAGGCCCCCCGACAGTATGGACATCAGTGCCCGGCTTGCTCCACTGAGGCTTGATCTGAACCGGTTGGAGCCAAGGCAGTGACCTGCTTCCATTTGGATTGAGCAGAGGCAGCTATGTAGATCAAAGATGTCTATGTAGAGCTAAAGTGATGTGGGGAAAGTACTTTTCAAACTTTGATCTTTTACAGCAACATGAGAAAACAGCATTTTAGATATAAACGATTAATGTACCTATAACCTGTTCATTGGCTACGGCATAAACCCGTGGCTTGTATCACAAGGTGCAGCATAAAACCCAAGATGAAGTGATAAGAAGTTAATTACATTATCCGGCTGTCTGATGAGCAGCTGAGGTCAGAGATGGCATCAGTCAAACAAGCAGCTGAAACCAGCAGCAACCAAGGCAAGCTGCGTGATTGACAGGTGAATGAGCAGACGGAGAGAGATAGTTAGACAAATGGAAGCTAAGATATAGTTTGACAGACAGATGGGAGCGTAAATGGATGGTTTGGCAGCATGATAAGGTAAATAGGCTGATGGATCACCAAACAAATGCAGGAGGAGGAAGGAAGAAAATAAAAAGAGAGAAGAAGAGAAAAGAATGCCCGCCTGCAGACAACAAAAGATAGGAAGGCAGATAGCCTGATAAACACAGATGGATTGTGTTGATACACAGGGAGGTGGGGCAAGATCGATAGATTGTTTTATTCTATTTGCTTGGCAAACTGGAGATTTCATGTGGCTGCTATCAAGCCGATCTGTTTCCGGCGACGCCAGCCGTGACTGTTACAGATGGTGAGATAGCGACACATCTCAATCTTTGGCTAGCCTCACTGACGTCTATCTTGGCTGTCCTGGCAGCATCAGTTTCAGGAATGTCATCACTTCTGTGTTATTAATCAACAATCAGGGTCTCTAAAGGATTACATTTGAGTCTGTGAGTGGATTACAAAGTTGCAAACGAGAACAAAGGAAAGGTTTCCTCCGCTTGGTTTTGAGCAAAACAAAATGGACGCCCTGGTAACCCGATGCCTCATTACTGCTGCTTACGTTTATCATGTCAAAATAGAAGACAAGGGTGTCCAAAGTTTACAGGGAAGGGTTCTCCTAGTTAGAAAGGTGGCTTCTGTGTGCGGCAGTTTGAGGGACATGGGGGTGCACTGCAACAGCGTTGATGAGTGATTCCAGGGCTTATAATAGACAGGAAAGGCCTAGAAAGCATGCCCTTTAGAGGTGCAGCATCTCTCACTGTCTGACAGCTTACAGGGTCTAGGCTTCACAATGACACCTTCACGGCACGCTCAAGATGACACACAAAAACACATGCTCACAGGTGCAGAAAAGTCCCGGCAACACAAACAAGTTTGGCAGCACAGACACACAATTACACAGGCGTGCACCTGTGCACACACTAATGCATCTGTGACGCTGGGATATTAGGTGACAAGTGGCATCTCAGCATCATGGTGACAGTATTAAAACATATAAAACAAAACCAGGCTAGGAAAAGAGCAGCCAAGAATGGGCCTCTGGAAACAAACATCTGTTTGTGCCATGTTATGGAAGGAGTGCAACTCTCTGTAAATATTCACAGAGCTAAAGCCTCCAAGGTGAGGTACTGAATCGGTGTCGATTCTTTCAGAACCGAGCAGAAGGTGAAGTAGGTATGTAACCAGATGTGCTCTCTTTTTACTAGAGACCAGAAATCTACTGATTAATTTTACCAGCTGAATATTTCAGGAGTTTGGTTAAACTGATTGTTTTAAATATCTGTTTTCACTAAATTAATTATTTTAGTTAGGAGCTAAATTGATTTGTAAAACAACGGTGAGGATTTTGGCATTAAAAATAAGTGTTTTTAACCTTTTTTCTTTGGTTCACATCTATTTGCAAAACACCAATTCCCTACAAGCCGCTGTTACCTCAGGGCACTTTTTCATTTTATACCCAATTATAAAGAATCCGTTTGTCCAAATGTAATTCAAATTAATACAATTCAAATCCAAAAGCATACAAGGCATGACAAAAGTATTCATGAACCTTTACCTTTTCTGGAAAAGAACTGGAAAAAGACAAACCGCAACAGATTTGTAGCAAAAAGTGACTATAAAGTATTAATTAAAGGAATCTGAATATGCCTGGCCACATTTTGTAAAATTTAATTTGTAAAATAGAACAACCTGACAGCAATTCAGTTCTTCATTCCTATTAACAACAATGGGCAAGTTGCAACATGAGAAAGCAGCAATCCCTCACTCTGTGTTTCAGATGCTCAAACCTTTTTACAGAGGAGGTGCAACTGAATAATGTAATGTTATTACATCACGGATTTCCCTGATGAATGCACTGACAAACGTTACATAACCTGCTTGGCTTGGGTTTTCTCTACATTTGATCGAACAGCTCAGGCAGATTAGCACTCCTAGATTGTTTTGCACACAAACATGGAGAAAGCAACTGGTCTGACAGCTGCTGAGTTTTCCCAACAACCCAAACTTCTATCTAATCTTCGGATTCTTCAGCACTCCCACCACTATTGCCTAACCCAGCTTAATAAAACATGGTGTTGGGTGTTATTTATTTATTATTCCTCCTTTTGATGTGTCCCAGCACACACAGTCAGAGTGAGAGATGGAGATCACAGAAGGCTTCGCCATGCTCTTTCCTCCCCGCGGTCACCGCCGGACCCATTTGGCCATGTAAGATGCTCCCTCTGTTCACATGGGGGATGCAGGTTGGTGTGCTTCCAGAAACACTTTTCACTTTCTCTTTCAATATAAATGATTCATGGCGAAAGATGGTCCCTCATGTACACAAAACACCACAACCCCTCCTGCGATGGGGTGCACTTTGCTACCTTCATGTTCTTGCCTGCGTCGATGTCAGTTCAGGTTTTTGTATAAAAAAAACCCTCCAAAGTAGAGGTGGCAAAAGAAAAACATATAAACTGTTTTACAAATGATGCAACATCTTCACAGCCATCAAACTAATTACTTTAGATTACTTTTCCTTGTCTTGATCTTTCTAATCAAGAAAGCCAACATCGGAATTGTTAGGCCAAGTTAGAATTTTATATAACTTGAATAGATGTACACACACTATAAAAACTTCATATTTTATAACTTTAAATCCACAAACTTCCATACATTGTTTGTTTTTTTTGTTTTTTTTAAAACAGATTGTGACAAAATAACATTAAAGATTTAGAAGCATCTTTGGGTGAAATGACGCCTGTGGATATTTTCAGGTTTGTCTTTACCAGCTTTGAACATCTAAAAACAGACTTTTTTATTTTTTTTTACCCATTTCCTTAGGCAAAAAAGCACAAGTTCAGTCACATTGGAGTGGAGCTCATCTGTGAATATGCCCTTTTAAGTTTTGCTATAAATTCTAAACTGGACTTTGACTAGTCCATCCTTCCACTGCATTTATGTTTATTGTCATTCATGAATGTAAAACTCCCCTGAAGAATGTTGTAGCCTCCAACAGATTTTCTTTCCTGTTTGTAGAAGTAGGTGGAGGCATCTTCCAATTAACTCCAATAACTTTCTCAGTCGCTGCTGAAGAAAAGCATCCCCACAGCATGACACTGCCACTGCTAGACAACATTTTGAAAGTTGGTCGTCAAGTTAAAATTTGATCTCATTTAGCCGGAACACCTTTCTGCATCCAATTACAACATTTCCTCACCTAAAACAAATGTGAAAAAAAATTTAAGAGGTATGAATACTTTTGCAAGTCAATGCTTGCACTTACGCTTCACTTATCCATGTGTGCAGCTGCAGGTCCAGAACACACACTCTAACGCCAGACATCTCGCCAACAAGGGATTCTGTGTGGATGAAAAATTCATCCATTCCTTCACTTATTTATCAAGAAGGAAGATATTTCTGCAGGGATGCCCTCCAGAGATGCGATGCTCACATGCCAGGCGGCCTGCCGCCACTTTACCCACAAGGTTTTCAATAAAACAAGCAAACAACACAATTCCAACGCCTATAAATAAGTGATCGTTCCAGAATAAAGTGCTGTACACAAACCCCCTCGCTGAGGCCACTCATCACACTTTAATGGGAACCCAGCGCCGGTCAAAGTCATGCCTCTCCCCTTTCAGTTTTTACCTTTGAGCAAAATGAGAGACTGACAATCTGTGGAGACGAAGTAGAGGCAGCGGTGAATTCACGTCATCTCTGTACCATCACCTGCTGGTTAAGGTGCAGCGCCGCCTCTGTTTTATGATTGATTGAGCTATCAAAAGGTGCTGCCCCTTCTTTTCCTCCTCTATCATTTCTTCCACACACAAACTCTGGTTTACTTCCCTAGTTATCTCTCTTTCTGGAGGCAGGTTGTTCACAGCAGTTTGAACGCTCAGCGCTGGTTCGCCAGATGCTTGGGCGTCTGTCAACACGCTGCTATTGTTAGTTAGTTTTGATGAGATTTACATGGCGGGAAAGCCATCAAATAAGACGTACCACTGAGAATATGAGGGGGGATCACGTCTAATCCGTGCACCTGCATGCTGGCAGCGCAAAGCCCCTGTTCCAGCCAGACCAACGTATGCACACAAAACACAAGCAGATATATGGAGCCTCCCACACACACAATCAGGACTTTAAACTTACACAGCGGCTCTGATTTAGGTGCAGGTTTTCCTGGGGCTCAAAGGATCATAATTACCACACTTGTTCAAAAACTCAACACACACATCCTAAATAAGGATTTGGAAAGAGATGGAAGAATTTAAGTAAGTTTTTCTCAGACAAGCATTTTAAAAACACGACTAAATACTTTCAGGAATTCATGCTGTTTATTTTCATCTTGTAAACAGATGGCGTTTTCTATATTTTAAGTTTTTTAGAAGTATTTGCTTTTTAACTTTATTGTATTTTATTTGGGTTTTATGGGATAGACGAGCTCAATGTAGTGCAAAACTAACAGAATATTACAAATAAAATTCAGAAAGACCCTAACAAAATCCACTGCAAACAAAATCACCTACTTGATAAAATGAGTCGACCTTTGGGTAATTTAATCTTTTTGTAGATGCAAATCTCTTGTGAAAAACACCAAGGTTTGTTGGGGAACATTGCTAATGTCATTAAGAACCTATAAAGGATCACAGCAGACAGGTCAGAGATGAGGTTTTTGAATGTCTCACATAGCTTTGTTTTTACTCATTTTATTAACATTTCTGCTGTTATTGCACATCTATTTTTATGCACATATATATTGTATTGAAAATAGTCTGCTGTGTTTTTTTTTAAGTTCAATACTCCTGCACAAAAAAGTCATCCCACTCACTTATACATCTCTTGGATATTGAGTACACTATTTATATTCTAATAAGTGCCCAGTATCCTTGTGTTATAATCTTGTACCATATATTATTGTTAACTAATATTATAGCTATGTTAACTTTCTTTTTAATATGCTTTTTAACACTTTTGGAACTTTTTGTGTGAATCTGTATGCAACTGTCACACTTGAATTTCACCTCTGTGGGACAATAAAGGCTATTTCTATTCTATTTTATTCCATCTAAACATGAAATTCAGACAAGACACGACCATCAACATAGACTGAACAGTCCAGGCCAGAAGAGTGGTAGCATTATGCTGTGGGAATGTTTTTCTTCAGCAGGGAAGCTGGTCAGAGTTGATTAGAAAATTGCCGTAAAGGATAATTCTGTAAAAAAGTTTAGTGGCTAAAAATATGCATGCCACACTTTTCATATCCATTCATAAATAAAAGCTTAAACCAGTGAATTATTTTCCTTCAACTTTGCAATAACTTTATGTTGGGTTGGTCTGCCACATAAAATCTTTAAAAACACTGGTGTTTGTGGTTGTAATGTGAGAAAGCAGAGCAGTATTATTAGTTTTAAAAAGTTTCACTCTGGTCATGTGTGTGCTGAATTAACTTTATAGGGTTTAGTTTCCGGAGCTTGTACTTTCTGGGATTATGTGGTCTATTACACATTTTTTCCTCTAACACAGTGATATGTGTGCGGACACACAAACACAAACCTGCGCTGATTAAAAAAAGAACTGGGTCATGAGTGTCCTGGCTGGTGGCACTGTCTGCTCTGGCTCAATAAGCCCCACAGTTACCCAGAATCCCTTGGCATCCGTGTCAGAGCCAGGCCCTGAGGCAACACACCTGTGTCCACACTTCTTCTCTGGGATCAATTAGCATTAAAGTTTCAGAGGTGTTCTCCCGCAGTGTGGACATAGTGTACACTGGAGGGGTACAGCCTGAGAGCAGCCGCAGAAACAGACCGAGCCGCGGAGTAAGAAATAGATTTGTAGACACAATAGAACAACTGACAGAAACCCCCCAAAAACTCTAGTTTGGTAACCCAGAGTACAACTCATTCCAACTCACTGTGTCACATTTAATCAGCTGCAAAAATGTGTTTCACATTTGTTGAGTATGTTTGACCAGGTCATCACTGCTTTAATATATCAGCGACTATCTAACTAGATTGCTTCTGAGTGTATAAATACAAATCTATTCAGGCTTAGTATTTCTGCAGAAACCCAAACTAATTTTTGATTCACAGTAACTTATTCAATCTGACTGACAACTATCTGTTTTTATATAATTTTGCCATCCAATTTTAATATGTTTTAGCAAACTGATGGGAAAACAACCAGCATCTGTCCCTAGAAGATGAATCCAACTGGAAGTGGAATTTGTTCACCAGCTTGACCAGCACGAAACCTGGCAACAAAACCTTTGACAGTCGTTCACTGGACATCATCAACTGATCAACAGTTAAATTAGGTCAAGACAACTGACTTAGCAGAAAGAAAACAACTCTAATGTTTGCAGAAATTAAACATAATACAGATATTTTCTTTTCAATTTCTGCTCTCCTCACACACAAACAAAAGATTAAATATGCAAGTTGAACTAACGGTCAAACTTGAGATCGGAAAATTAGAAGAAGCACATAAAAACCAGACACTGCTCACCCACGAATACATTATCAACCGAGATGCACCAATTACAGATTTGTAACCAATTTCTGATTTGTGTAAATTTTTAATTGGACTTTTTACTTTTTATTTTTAAGGCACTTTAAATATCAACTGCATCAAAGTGCTGTACAGTATTCATAAAACACAGAAGAAACACATAAGAATAAAAACACAAATTAAAACAGACAGGTTAAGTAAATTACAATGTCCATGCCAATTTTAGCCACTTCTCATTTCACTTAAATTCTAATCAACAACTTTTGAATTTTGTTTTGTTCAACTTTTCTGTTTAATGATTCTTTGTATTGAATGCAAAAACCATCCAGGTTAGCTATTATTAGAGATTAGCATTATTAGCATTGTTAGCATAACTAACTGTAAACTTGGCTCAGAATTATAGCAAGTAGAATGAACCTCCATAGAAAATATTTTGCTTTAGGCACCTTCTAAGTCCACCTACGTATCTTTAAAATAGTTAAGTTTTAGCCATCACAGTATTAGCTTCCACACTAAAGTGTGTGGACATCAGTGCAACTTGGTAACACTTAAGTATAGCCTATTCACTGATTGAAAAACAAACAAAAAAACATCAGATTTTTGACCATCTATCACTTCTATGACCTGTTATGCTAATATCAATAGGTATGTTTTTTGGCTTAGAAAGAAAACAGGTCAAATAGTAGAAGAGGTTCTGATCTCTGGACTCCATAGTAATATAAATCTAACTTTCGTTTGGCCTGAAATTGAACTTGAAAGGAGCACAAGTGATCAGCGCTAGGGACATTACTTGACGTGGACACCAAGACGTGCCAGATCAGAAAGATGGGAAGGCGAGAGAGGCACAAAGTGTGTGCTGCAGCTGCATTTCAGTTCTAACAGAGGACCGTGTTTGATCCGCTTTCTGTCACCCGCTGTTCAAAGTAAACGTACTGAAGCAAGCTGCAGGGTTTCTGCTGCTTTGACTGAAGACAGTTTCACCCTGGTTAGTGCAGAGACGTAGGTGACTGTTAAAGCAACTCTAAAGAGTTTGACTATTTCCACCCTCCACAGGGCTCTTCATCTCTACATCTAATTGTTATGTGTCCATTATGCTGAAAGTGCCTTTTTCCTTTCAACTTCATCTAAACAACTTCTAAAGCAAACAACAAAGCATGAAAGTTTTTTTTTTTTTTTTTTTTTCTAAATCTTGCTGTTTCCAAAGCACTGTAAAACAAAACAGGGTATTGGTGAGATGTTATAGAACTGAGAAAGAAAGTTATGAAGTGCAGTTTCTCAGTCCCTGGGGGCTTCTGGGCAGTCTCGGCCTTAGAATGTGCATAATGAATGTCAGTGTGCCATTAAAATGAGTCACAAGCACAAAGTGTTAAGGTCACACACTTGCTAGATTGCAGCAATAAATTATAGTCAGGAACTTTACTTTCTTGCTGTTGTAGTGCAGCTATGTTTGAACTTTTATCATTGAATTTGTAAGATTTGAGTAACTTAGAACAGAAGTAGGTTCCTGTGGCCATTATGTGTAGTGTGTGTCAACAGGACTCAATTTAATAGTTGCAATATACCCTTTTAGAGCTGTGAGCTCAATTATAGTGGTGGTAATCAGGGCTGGCCCATGGCATAAGTACCATAAAAGGGCCAAGAGAACAAAATTATTTTTAAAAGTTATTAGAAATATAATTCCCTTAAATTCCTAGTTAGTTCACGCCTGCACACACCCCTGTACACCCTGATGTTTTACATGCTGACCACTGTGTGGTGTAACAGAGCTTACAATGAGATTCTAAGTATGTGTTGAATACACATCAACAGGCATCTTGGCTGCATTATGAGTGGAAACAGCTTCAAAAACAGCCTAAAAGGAGTTAAATTGATCCAGCAGCTGAACAGCAAGACAGATGATGAGAAATGACATGGTATGTAATATTACGAGACCGTTACACCCCTAATGGACCTCAGTTTTGTGCCAGGCATCTTTTACACCAACCAACATAATCATAGGCTTTTCCTAGTTGGTAGTAGCTGATCACTTTAGAAATGAGATTTTGACATGAAAAAAGGTCCAAAATATACATTTAACTCTGTGAACTTGAAATATATGTAAGAAGAGGATGATTAGGAGTATTTTTAAAAAGCTTGAGTGGTTGTTACTTTTTAACTCATCTATGTTTTCTTATGCTCATCTTTGATCCATTTTGTTCAGACCTCTAAAACTAAGCCACAGAATTCACTGGATTTCCACAACTGCTCTCCAATCAGGCCATCTTGGTCAACATTCAAGAGTTTTCCACCCACTTCTTCCAAGATCAGCATGTGGTGATGCACATGTTCTGAACGAGCCCCTCTAAGCCACACTATGCCATCGCCGCCCATCCGTACACTTAGGCGAAGCGTCACAGAGCTCATCCCAAGCAAACAGTCAGTCAACAAGTAGGCGTTGGTGTTTGTTTTGAAGAGACTCTACAATCCTGGAGCGCTCACCTCAGGGGGTTTTCCCACCGACATGCGTCATTTTACAGAGAACATGGATGTGTTTGCCTGTATTCTCATCTGTGTGTGTATGTGTGGTTGCCACAGAGGAAAGGGAGCACCGAGGGCAGCTGTACCTGCGCTGCCTCGTGGTTGTCTCTTGACAGTGCCCTTCACATCACAGCATGGGCCTGGATATGGGATCTGACAGAAGTGACCTCCATGCCACATCAACCTTACAAGACACACAACTAGACCAGTATGCAGCACAGACGGATCAGCACACATGCACACACGCCTCATAACAAGCTGACATGTATGGAGATTTAGGGCCATAAATTCTAAATCAAAAAGCATTTTGACACGCATGATAGAAAATATGTCTGAAGATGAAAAATAACGGTTGCTTCTTCCTCCATTCCAGATCTCTGCAACCACAAACTGCACACTATGCTACCCCCCCTGGGCTAGTTAGCCACCCAGCCCCCCTGTCAGACAGCTATCAATAGGGATTCCAGCAGAGCGTCTGCTAGACAGCATGGGTAAACAAAGAAGGGATGGAAAAAAAGCCTGAATCAAAGGGAGGGTGGAGATCCTGTTATTCTCTGTGAACAGGAAATCATTTGCTGGCAAATTGTGACTCATTTCAAAGCATTTTGTGTGCGTGCGTGCGTGCGTGTGTGTGTGTGTCATGTATGCAGAAATACGCGTGTTCCTTCTTTGTGAAAATTGTGACCAGATCATAATTTAAAGCATGTGTTAGGCAAAAGGCTCTAATTGATCCGAGTCAGTGCCAGCACAATTCAGTGTGATTGATAGAGAGCTGAGGAAGTGTCGACTTTTTTTTCTCTCTCCACTTCAAGTTATGAACAATTTCCACATACAGACCACTTTATTAGGTACACCAGTTTGATTTCTTACTAATAATAAATCAGCCAGTCACATATTGGAAATTCAAGGCATTGCATCTCGATGTGGTAAAGATTACTTGCTAATGTTCAAGCTCTTCATTACATGTGAAGAGCTTGAATGGCCCATAATGGCTCAAATTGATAGAAAGGTGCTCAAACAGGCATTCCCTACCACCAAAGTGTGCAGCATACCAACTATGAACACACAACATGTTAAATCCTGAAGCAGGTGGGCTACACCTGCAGAAGATTACGCCAGATGCTACACGTGCCATCAAAGAACCGGAAACCAAAACCACAGTTTGTACAAGCTCACAAATCTGGACAGTTTCAGGTTGGAAAAACAATGCCTAGCCTAATGAGTCTCGATTTTCGGCTGCAGCATTAAGATGGGTCAGATCAAATCTGAGTCAGATTTGATGTAAATATCAAAAAAGCTATGATTGATCCTACCTTGGATCAATGATTTCAGACTGGTAGTTGTAGTGTAATGGTGTGAAGGACATTTCCTTGACACTTTGGGACCCTGTTAATTCATTTATAGACACAGTTTACCCAAGTAGCAGGATAATGCACCATGTCACAAAGCTCAGATCTTCTCACACTGGTGTGTTCACTATACAGTGAACCACTGGTATTCATGGGGGTTAGGAACCACAATCACTCATAAATAGCTGAAATCTACAAATACTTGATATTTCCTCTAAAGTGCCTATAACTGCCTATCTTAATACTTCAAACACCAAATGTACCTTAATAAACATTAATATACACAATGGAAACCATCTTAGCACTACTACAGAAGCCCATGGTCTTCTTTATCTCCACTCTTGGCAACAAGGAAAATGAATGACACTCTTTGATTGGCTGCTTCGCAAACGCCAACCAGTATTGTGTTAAGAAGCATTGTGACAAGGTCTTTCAGCTTCTCAAACTTAATTATCTTTCGAAAAGCGTAGGCTCTATGAAAAACAAACAACAACTTTTGGGATGTATCGGAATGAAAGATCCTCTTCACGGGCATACTCAACAAATGTGTGGCAACAGTTTGGTGTATTGTGTCAATATAAAACTATGACCTTTGAGGAACCTCCCCCACCTCTTCCTGAATGTATGCCACAAAACTTTCAGGAGTTCTTAAGGATTTCCAACTGGGTACCTAATAAAGTGGCCAGCCACTGGACAGCCACACGTTTCCTGTTTTTTCAAGCAAAAGCTCCACTGCCATCTTGTTTACAGAATAGTCTCATCTCAATCCCTGCACACATGCCATCATTGCAAGTAAAGCCCTTCACTCACCACCCGCTTCTGCAGTGACATATGTTACGAGTCTCCCCAAGGCCTAATTGAAATTAAGTTAGGTGACCTTTGGGGTGTCTATAGGGACCAGATTGTTCCACCAAGCCCCTTCTATATTTCATTTGCTCAAACCTCATAAATCAGCCTGTTGAACTTGACCGGAATGATGTTCCCGACCTTTCTTATGACATTTCCAAATGGCCACATCCTCTACCTAGGATCATAGCACCATGAAGGCCATCCAACCATAATATATGAAGATGAGAATGAGTCCACTGCAGTGAGAGTACCAGAAAAATAAAAAAAATAGCAAAGCAATTGGAATATGGCATTGATTGCCACAAGTGGTGTTCTGTGTGCAGTTTCACTGAAAACGTTCGTCATTGACATGTCTCAGATATTTTGAGTGTCTGGGGAAAGCTTTTGACATTGACAATAGACGGATGAATTGTTGATAGATACTCAAATTTTTGAAGACATGTTTCACCAAGAAACGAAGGCCTTGTCATTCAAGCCAGGTTGTTTTATGTTCTTTATCTGAATCGTGTCTGATGAAGGTCTCCCATGTAATCTGTCTATTCAACTCTTCAGCGGCACCAGCAAGCAGATTTTTATTTCTTATTTTCAGTGGGAGCTAGACTGTATTATGAATAGTCCATTGAGGAAGTGGTGTGCATTTTTTGTGTTCTGCAGGGAGAGAACTAAAGGTCCACTTGTGACAAGCCTAGAGGGAATAGGAACATCTGGTGGACCGGCTGCTCCTCTGGTTAACATGCTCCTCCTCAGTGGCCCCCATCGACACACACACAGGTAGCCATGTGTGCGCAGAAACATGCAATTTCATGTACACAATCATAGAAATATAAAATGAAGTATATGCACATGCATATGCATAAGTGCATTCCAAAATCATTTAAAATTATTTCACTTCAGTAAATTAAACTCAAAATGTGAACCTATAAATTTAAACCATAAGAAGTGTTTAAAATGTTTATTTCTGCAAATATTGTCTTACAGTTTTTAAGTATTACCTGAGATCAATTTAAATTAAGTGGTCGACACAATCATGTCTTGACAGTCCAGCAGATTGTCACTGAGACCAAAAATGGCTAAGGCTAAATGGCTAAAGATGCTGCATGTTTAGAAAATGCTGTATCCGAACATATTACTGGAAAGTTAAGTGGAAGAAAAAGTGTGTGGAAAGCAATTTGAAATTCAATGACGATTTGTGGAGTTTTGTCATCTGATGCTGTGTCATTGTATTTTATCAATTTCAACGTCCTGGCAGTTGACATGTACCAGGATATTTTAAAGTGGTTCACACTTTTTTGTCCTGACAAGCTTTATGGTGATGCTGATTTCATTCTTAGTAAAATCTTGAGAAAGTGGAGCAAGTACCAATGTCTGGTTTAATAACTTTAGTCTTATTGTGTTACATTAACCAGCAATCTCATCTGACCTAAAGTCCACAGGGAATCTGTGCTGTATTGTCATGAGGAAGATAAAGATTAAATTAACCTGGGCTTCCTAAACAACTACAGCTTCAACGCAAAGACACATTGATGGAATCATTAATGGAAAAGGAATAACAGTTCATGGAGTTTTAATCTGGCCAATATTTCAGCATTAGTTAACCTACCATACTTTTTCCTCCCACTCAACTTTCCACTCACATTCTTGAATACAGAACAGAGGTTTTGTAGCTTCTGAATCTAACAATCAAATTAACACAAATACTTAAACAATATATCCCTTTTCTATAATAAAATGAGCTTCAGTTTCAGAATTGAAATATCGAAATTAATCAACTTTTTATGACGTTCTAATATCTGTAAACAGTTTCCTTTATTAGATTTAACTGCTACATACGTATTACTGTAAATTCACATTTAAATAATGGCTCTTTACTGTCACAGATTTAAAGCCATAAGAGCAGTATAAATAATAGCAATATAAATAGAAGGCCTGTCGTTCACGCAGTGATACTGAAGAGCAACTATGTCCAATTTGCACCAGATGCTCCTCAGAGCCGAATTAAGCCTGCATTATCGCTTGTGGAAAATGTCATGTTATTGGCAAGGTGAAGCCTCTCTGCTCCAGCCCCTGCTCTTCTTGTTGCTATGCCTGGTTATGCGCTGGCTCGCCTCCCATGTTCACCCCGTAATCGACTAAACGCAGAGCCGTGCCCTTTTTTTTTTTATAGTCTTTCTCAGACCATCATTTATAGATATCTGTGTTGTTTTCAGGTCTGTGCACACACCTCTGGTCTCACATATGCCAGCTGAGTTTTCCTACATTTGTTAAGTTTGTAACTTTAGATGCAGAGGTTGTATTTCCGTCTGGTGTATGGTTCTGTAACAAATGGCAACGGGAAGAATGGGTTACTAGTCCCCCATGAAAGGTTCAGTCACTTGATAGAAGTGGCAGCAGTCTGACTAGAATGATTGCACACTGCCCCCGGGGCTGGCATTTGGCGCCCTAGGCAAGATATTGGACTAATAACTCCTCACTCCCTCCCTCCTCCTCCGTCTGCCACACACTGTGGAGTCGGTGCCCATAAATACACACCCTAAAATTTGCTTCATTTGAGGGCTTCAGGGGTGTCTTGACACCTTGCCCTAAGTCCACTGATTGGCGAGTGGTTTGTATTTTATTTCCTGGCCTCTACTGTCATCATGAGGGTTTTCTGCCCTCCCAGTAATAGTGAGAGAACATGAGCTCACACATACAAGTCTCCAATCTTCAGGATTTTCTTTAGGCTTCAGCCAGGTCGTTCTGCAGAAATGCACTTTCTGAACCTCGCTGCCAAACCTGAGCCACACTGAGCTGGTCTCCTGCCAGCGTCTCAGCATCCCTCCTTCACCAATCTATGTAATGGACGTGCTAATGATGGTAAAGCAGCCTGTACCTTAGAGAACAGTAATTTAAACACTGTTGCCACTGCAGTTACTCCATTGCACTGCTACAGGCTCCTGATATCAGCCTCTGTAGATCCATGTGATTTTTTTGTTTCCTGTTCCAACGTGACAAAAAACTGATAATTAAACAAACATCATATGGGACACATCCACTGACTTCTACTGGATCTGTATGGCGAGTTCCTCTCTCGCCTGGTTGTAAATGTTTGCTTTCTCTGCTGCTCCTCGCTGCTGAAAAGGGGGTATTGATTTTCCTTTTCAGACAAATAAGGCTGAAGAAACCAACATAAATAAAAGCAAGGAAACAAAACAATGTCAAGGAGAAGAAGAAGAAGAGTTGAAGTTGCAGAGGAAGATGCTGCAAAACATGAAAAGGGTTTTTCAGGTATTGGTAAAGAGTGCTGAGTCAAAACTGAACAAAGAGTTATTTTTACACCCCTACCAAATGTGTGGAGTGATGAACATGTTGGGTATGCATTGATTTTGCAAATATTGACCAACACACCTACCATCTAAGTATCATGAGCAGCGGCCTCCTGCTGATGACATCACAAACACCCAATTTCCAAATTGATGAATCGCACCAGGTGTCAGGTGTGTTTATCCGCCTGCCATCATTCATTTCCATCTGCTAATGGTTGGATTTGGGTATGAACACAGTTTTCCAAGTACAGCTCTCTAAACAGAGATTTATAGAGCAAATATATCATTTATTTCTGTGTGTTTGTTAAACAGGGGTGTGTTGGAACAAGATGCAGTTTTATTCTCCAGTTTGTCTAAACATAAAACGGCTTTATAGGTAAAAGTTCACGTTTTGTGTTTCTGGCCAGTGCAGAATCAGCAGGTTCAGGTTTGACTCCTATAAAAACTGTACATTTTGAACAACAGACAAGAAATACTGACAATTTATTTTTGCAGGATCTTTCGCCTGCAATGCGATCCTGCAGGCAACATCTTATCCTGGGATCCCATAACACCGCTAATATTTAAAGCTAAGAAGACACATTTATGGCTCTGTTCAATCTTGATCACTGTTCGGCGGCGGGTGTGAGCAGCGTGCACATGAAGTGATTGACAAGACCTTCCTTTTGGCTTTGATTAGTTGTTTCTGACCGGGAGCTGTGTATTTCTGCAGATGACAGTAGGACCACAAGGACAATGCTGAGGAGTTTATGTTTTTCAAGATTATCTATCTCATGCTATACTATCAGGCCATAGTGACAGTTTTAACAAGTATGTAAAAAATATGTGTATTTTTTTAAAAGTTTCCTATAGCAGCCTTAATCTCGATGTGCATAAATAAACAAACCCTGTTCATCACAATCTATATAACAGCTGCTGTTTTACAGTTTGGACCAACACACTATTTTGATTATTACACATTATTTTATTTACAACTGCTGGCATTCAGTATTAAATTTTTTTTTCTACCAATTTATGTATTTTTTTTGCTGCTCTCTGCGGTCCTTTTGTACAGACTGAATGCAAAAAGCAAACAGAGGTGAGTGCAGAAGGGCCTTGAGGTAAAAGGGTTTAAAATAAAAGTCCCATTCCAACGTATAAATTGCTTTGCAGTTTGTTAAACTTGCCTGAAAATTCAGCCGTCTCGTGTTGCCCTCATCAACAACCTATTCAGTAAAGTCTTTGTCACCAGCGCTGAGGCTGATGCAGCCATCAAGCTGTATTATGTCTGTGATAAGTGGCCGTTGTATAACATTAGTCCCAATCATGACCTCAGAGATGTCCTGATCCAAAAAATAAATAAATAATGAAGTTGATGGAGAAAATTTAATTACACAGTTTGAAAATCATCACCTCAATCAGACGTTTTTAAATCTCTTTTTAATCAAAGCATGTTTACTTAGAACAGATTGGGTCTTTTCATTCAAATATATAGGGACCCTGCATATTTGTGACAAAATGTCACACTTTTCCAGAAAGATGAGAGGAAGGATGAAAGGCTGATTTGCAAACAAAAAGAAAAATGAAAAAATGGAAATAAGGTATATTTTCCATGCTTGTATAAACCTGGAAAATACTTGAGACAAATTCAAGTCTTTTCCTGACTTATTATTAATGCAGAAGATCCCTGACAAATTCTAACAATCTTCAGTGATTGAAGGTATAACTATGGCTGCCACCAGTGTTCAGCCTGAAGTAAAACCAAAGTTGTTTAAGTAGCTTCTCCTAATTTGATTGGGATACATTTTGACAGAAAATCAACATTTAATGAGGAGAAGCGAGGTGGGAGAAATTAGCCATTACCCCACAGAGCAGCCATTAAATGTTCATAAATGACAAAAGATGTTGGCACCGACTGTTTTCAAAGTTCAGTGCTTGGGGATCGTTGCGACGCTCAGACACTCACTTCACGTCATTTGGGAAGGTAGAGAGTGAGAAAAGGAAAGAGGGGAGGACGAGAGACTGTGGTGATGCGTTGGAGAAAGAGAGACAGTGAGCGACAGGGCGAGAGAGTTTAAAAGGCACAATGTCTGCTGCTTGGCAGGATGGACGGAGGGAGCGAGGGAGGCATGCGACAGCAGATCGCAGCAAGTACGGCAGAACAAACCGGTGGTGACTCATGGGCTTATTCACCGCTGTGATCAGATCCAGGAGGACAGCCCACCATATGGGATGGCACAACTTATTCATCCAATCACTTGGGCTACACACAGCAACAGAAGAGGGAAGGAATGGTGCGTGTCAATGTGTGTGTGCACGTGGAGGACAGGTTCTCTGAATATGATGGTAAATGTAAGAACAAAGGGTATAATTACATGCCTCGATGTTCTGGATAAATATTTTTTTTTATATTCCATACTGGTTGGAAAGCATCTTTGGCATCAGTTTACGTAGGGTTGAGCATATTCCAAAGAAAAATAAGATTATTTTTTTATTCCATTACATACGGCTTTCTTTGTAATCAAACCAAACAACTTTTTTTCTGCTGATTTTCTAGAATTAAATAGTGGGTTTCTAGCAGCTCTTGTTTGTTTATTTTGGTATCCCTTTGGGGGAAAAAAAACAAAACAAAACAAAAAAAAAACTCCACCTATCATCCAGATGGCACGGTGCAGGAATCAAGTACAATTAGAAAATGTATTAATGAATTATTCCAAGCATATGACATTGTGACAATAACTCCTGTCTTTTCTAGGCCTCTGTTAAAAGCAGATTAAAGTTAAGCTCTGAGAGGTGAGGGGCCTGGCAAATTGAGCCCCCAGCACACCAAACGCAGGAATAGAAACAGACATAATCTAACCAAAGCCAGATATTTCTGAGAAGAAAAGAATGTTTTTACCCGGCTGGCAAGAAGCATCATAAACCCTTTTATAAGGTACCTAAACTAGACTGCGCTTCAGAGAAAGCAGAACCAATTTGCTTAACTTCGCAACATGCAGGAGCCCGGCGATAAAAGCGTCTGGCCTATGCTGAGGCTGGCAAACATATTGTTATCCACTTTATTCCTGTGCCACCTTGCCAGCTTACACAAGACAGATAGCAATCGTTTTGGGGGTAATTTAGGGATTAGACTGGAGGTGTGCTGTAATCACAACCTTTTGTTGGAAGCTAGACAATATTTTAGTCTATAGCATAGCATAAGCAGCCAAGTTGTGTCTCTTGTCTCTCGTCCAAAAAAAGACTTCTAAGAAATCTTCCAGCCAGCAGCCAGATTAAGAATTTGTTTTTTATAGTAGCAGCATGAAGATGAATGTTTTCTTCCTGAAATAGGTGCAGCATTACTTGAATTTATGTGGCTGTGTTTTTATTTTCTGCATCAGTTTAAACTTTCTCTACATTTAGATGATGCTCCAGACAAAATGTACATTTAGAGTCATCACAGAGTCATGTAATTCATAAAGACTGTTGTCGATTATGATCATGGCTTACAAATTATGAAAAGACAAAATAATTTAACACAAATAGGAAGATAACGTTTAACATTACAGAAATGTCCCCTTACAAGGTAGTGGTAGTATCATGCTGTGGTGAGGAGGAAACAGCTAGCAACAGAAAGAAGTTTATCCATATACTGTATGTTATATCTACCAAATGTTTTATGTGGGCTTCTTTAGCATAATTAGTAGCCTCTCTAGGCAATGTATGTTTATTAGTTTAGATGACGCTTGATACTGACTGCAGTAGCTCTACATTAGACTACAAAAAACTTGGATTCTGAGCTTCTCTTTCTTCAGACTTTAATTGGGCCTTTGAATAAATAAAATGAATAAATAAAACTTTATCTGAAAAGTGTACCACTGTCTCTGACCAGGTAAGATCATTACGATGTTGTGTCTGGTCGAGGAAAGTTTTAACACAAAGAATGTAATAATTGTACACCACCTCCCCGTTCTTAGAGCTTTTTTCCTTGTCACACACTTTTTCCTTCCACTAACCTTTCTTCAGTTAACATGCCTAGATGCAACACTAAGTGGTCTATCTTCTTTGTGGAGATTGCCAGTGACACTCTGGACTGTGGTCATGTCGGTCAGAACAGTCCATGATTAGCACAAAAAAATACTTTTAATATATCAAAGTGTAATTAAGCTTCTCTTCTTTGAATTAAAATATTAATATAGACTAACTTTTTATTTTCTTTTTCTGATATATTGAAATATATAGGCATCTTTTATTCATGTTTTTTTTTTGCACATTTTCCCTGTTGAATAAACTAAAGCTAACTATTTCACTCTCAAATGTTAGCCTTTGTAATGTGACACAAATCTGTAACCTGGTTTTACAATGAAACATGTTTTTTCTTGTATAACACTCAAATCTGAAGTCTGCAGACGAGGCTCACGAAAAGCAGCTCTAAAGTAAAGGAACACATTACACATCCCCAGAGGTTAGTCACAGTATTATCACTGACAATCAGTCTTATTCATAGACAATCCTCCTGGCTTTTTGTTCCTTTTGCCCTCTGCCACAAGCTCTCTTTCTGTTCTCAGATCCCACTCTTCAAATGATCTACTTTTACCTTTTTGTGCCCACATTACAGACAGTTTAAGGGTAATTCAGCTTGGCAGGTACAACACTGCACATCAAAAAGTGTGCTGTCTGGATGTCTGAATACAGTGACATGTTGTATCTTGTCATTATTCTCTGCTGTCAGAGCTGAGTGAAATACATCAAGGTATCCTTTAAACTATCTACTAAAGAGACTTTGTATATCTTTATATGAAATTAGGTCCAGAAATACAGCATTTTGATGATTAATTTTAATTTTAGATCTTCACTAAAATATATTCAGTTTCCAATAATAGGATGAATACGGGCTTAAAGAGTATAGTGTCATCTTTAATTTGTGGGTTTTCATCTAAACTGGATGAAAGTGCTCAGGATTTGCAGCTCTTGAATATCTTTGAGGCCTCTTTTGCCTGGAACTCGCAAGTAATTGGGCACTTGGTTTAAAGCTGATTTATTAAAACATGTTGGATATTTTTTATTCCTTCTTCATCAAACAAGAATCTCCAGAGTTGATTTGTGTGTTCTGCATAGACTAAGATCTCATGAAGCCACAGCTTGTCCTGAAAGCTCTTAAAAGGGATGTATTTTGCATGTTTTCGTACTTCCACTAGGGTCTATACTGCTTCTAAAAACATCCCAAGTGCTTAAAAAAACTTCCAGCCATTTATTTTATTTTTTGGCAAGAAGTGTATGTTTTTTGGTGTCTGGAAAATGAGCCATTTCAAAACCCTCCAGAATGAAACGACACAAATCAGCAGGCACAGTTCCCTCACAAAGCAACCCCAGCGAAGGTCAGCTTGTTACCTAACAACCCAAGCTGAGCTCCAGCAAATTTGGTCAGCTGGTCTTATGCTGTATGTACAGCTGCTGGAAAAGACAAGTGTTTTGTTGTTGCCTTAACATTCAGAAACCACTTGCTGCATTCTTGTAGGTGGAGGAGGCTCTACTTCTGCTTTTCAAGGATGCATGGTGGTATAACTGCTCATCTGTCTGCAGCTATTTTCAGATATGAGTTTAAACCCGTGGCCAGCAGCAGCTTGTTATGATTTAAAGTGACAAGGGGCCCTAAAACATCTAATTCTGAAATAAAATCAACAGAACAAACTAAAATCTCATTATTTAAGTTTTTTTTTTTTAAATTAAATGTAGGGAACATGTTTTGTCCTAAAAACATCAAGTTCAAGAAAGCAAAATAGGTCATGTTTAATGTCTGAGAGACAGATGCAAAAAATATTACAAATTCATCAGAGAGCAAACATTGAGTTCACCTCATAGTTATGGTATACAGCAAAACAGTTCAGCAATGAATTATTTAACAGTATCAAAAATGGGAAGGTTACATGAGATTTAGGGGGCCAAGGCGGGAGCAGTTCTCTTTAAATCTGCATAAACCAAGTTCAACCTGTAGTGCAGTGTCAGAAAGAAACATAAATACAGAGAGGACTTAGAATGGCTCTCGGTCCGAATCACAGCTGGCGTCATCTGGACGACAAGGAGCCAGCGTGATGGCACGGCCATGCATGGCTTCCAGTGGCTTTAGGCTACTGGTGTTTATTAATGTGACAGAAGACAGACACAGACACAAATGCAGATCCATCTGGTCAAATTCTGCCAAATGTATCAGAGCTGATCAGTGGTGTTTCACAGCACAGATGGACAAACTCCTCAAACATACAAAAGAAACTCATTTTCAATGACCGGTTCAGTCAGCTTGGGGAGCTTTCAAATTGCACTGCATGTGTGGCACTTAAACTCTACAGAGAGAGGAGGGGGACATGGTGTAGTTTTCAAGATGGCACAATTCAGAGCATATGTTGCTGAGTGACACACTGCGTTTAATTTCTGTTTGAGCCCTCAGTGCTTCTGAAGCTGTGACCCTCGACTCCTTGATGATTGAAGCTGCTCCAAAAACTTCCAAATTAATGTAGAAATCAACAACCTTAATCCCAAAATGTCTAAAATGTTCACTCTCACCATATTATAGTCCGTATATATGGCAAACTAAATAGTTGGTTTCAGGGAGCTGCTTTTGCATTTTGCACAAAGTATCTCCAGGACAACAAGAACATCTACTTTCTTCCAATGTTCATTACCTGCATCAAAACTACATTTTCAGTCTATCAACAAACTTTATACTGATGCTGTTTTTGAGTTTTAAAAAATTTGATAAAGGTGAGGAACTATTAAAACATTAAAGGGATAATGTAATTCCCAAAGATTTTTACTGTCGTGTGTCAGTTCTTCAAAAAATTTAACTAAATAGGCCAACAATGGATTTGTCATGGCATACCTCAAAGGAAAGAAAAATGGGATTGATGAGGAAAAACCTGATTGATGCATAATTGCTTATGCTTGCATGCATGCTGGCGTAGATTGCTAACCATACATTTTGAAAAAATTATTAAAATGAAGAAACAAGAAGTCAAAGAGTTAGAATGTCAGTCACCTTTTAAATAAATACATTATTTATATCCTAATTGCTTTTTGATTCTTTGTGTAGACTTACAGATTTAATCAAGTCATATTATTCCACTCTTAAGATAATTGTAGAGCCGCTTATAGAAGGTGAAACTGGAGTCATCGTCATCTTGTGACGATCTGCATCTGAAGGCAAACTGAATGCTTACAGTTGTATCTGACCTCAGCCTGAAGGCTTTCACTCTACATATTCTGACTGTTGCCCTATCTGGGGCAGTTTTATTTGATGAGAGATGACAATAGTAAAAGACTGTCTGCAAAAAGAAAATGCTCACATTCTGACTCTAGATAATAGACGTTGCCATTCTAAGCCAATAATAGTGTCTATAATAAAATCAGTGAAGCAGAAAAGAGCCACTCTTTCATTTCCTTATGTGGGGCCATGTGTTTGGTACACCCTATTATTCATCAGGTCCTGGCTGCTGATAATTTTTCTATTTGCATCTGAATAAAGAATGCCTTGCAACCTCTCTGAAAAACCTCCACCCTTATGCAAATTAAGTGACCTAAAAAAAAGTAGGTACTTTAGTTACTTGTAAGCAACTATGGCTTTCTATCACCTTAAGAAAAGAGGAACAAATCTGACAACTAGATGTGGGGTAGTCACTTTGAAGAAGGTTTAATTTATTTTTTTATTGTTTTTTTTACTGCTGAGCTTGGATGGTTTTTCACAGAATGTTTATTCAGCATCTTATGATGCCCTTTTCCTCTTGACATGACCTACTTTGATTAACAAAAGACAGGACAAGCATATGCTGTAGTAAAGGCATAGGATTGTCTTCCAGAGAACGGCTGATTTACTCCAGTAAGGAGCTCTGCAGTTCAAAGGTAAAACACTTCCTATTTTAAAATCTCGGCTGAGAGTCAGGAGCATACTGTGTGATATTTGTGATCAATCATGGCTGCAGAAAAAGATTGCCCTGGCTGGAAATAATAAAAAAGATGCTATCCATAAAGTGGCGATCTTTTGAGGGATGAACTCCTCAGAGGAAAGTCTGGCCGCGCCAGACAGACTGTTCAAAATCTCAGTCGACGGACAGATTAATGAGCTGTGCCTTCACATACAGTACAGCAAACCCAAGATAGATCTGGGTACAGTCCTCGGCTGTTTCTGCAGCTCTATAACAGCACATACTGTTTCACATGTGTGCCGGGTTATGTAGTGTCATATGAATTATTTATAACACTTAAGCTTTTACACTTTTTATTTGGGTTTTATGTGATAGACCAACGCATATTAGGACTCATAGTTTTATGCTTTTTTATCAAGACACATTCACTGTGATACCAAAAATAAAAACCCTTCTTCTGACAGAGCTGGGAGAGAAAAAAACAACAACATTGTAACTCTGAAGGACCTGAAGATGTTTCAGGTTGGAAAATTTAGCAACACAACAAATCTGGCCTTTATTGGAAGAGCGGCAAGTAGAACGTCATTATAGAGAGAAACTTGTTTGCAGTTTGACCGGACTCATCTGACAGGAGGCAAAGTGGACAACAATTACATTTTCCCTAACACATCACTGCCAGTCTACCTATTAAGTTGAAGTTTATATGTGGCTTGTAAAAGTATTTGGCATATATCTGTAACATGTCCTTTCCAACTGGTATGAAGATCCTGGTATTCTGATTTTGAGAAAGCTGTAGTGATTGCATAAACTTGTTTGGCTTATACTTTGTGGCCGTGGTACTGACAGGTATTATGCACAAACCCATCTTTGTTCTGAATCTGCCACAAATCTCTTCACAGTACGATAACACTTCAGTTTTGGTTAAATATCTAATGTTTTCATACCTTGTCATACGGCACTACACTATCTGATAATTTTCGTCAGCAGAGATCCTTTCTCTTTCTCATATTGCTTGAAACCTGTGGCCTGCTTAATAATGTGGAACATCCTTCTTAAGTAGATTTCATTTAATTGAGCTCACCAGACAAACTATTCAACCAGCTCTCTGAATTTTTTTATAGTGATTCAAAGAGCCCTGACACACAATACCACCTATACATTTAATAGCACAACAAAAAATTTTATTTTTAAGACACTTAAATCCAATTTGCATAATAATTTGGAACACGGTGTAATACATTCAAGTTAGTGCGCGTAATGTCACAGAATTTGAAAAAGTTCAAGAGGTGTGCATATTTATGCAAAGCAATGTAAACCTGGCTGCTTAAAAGAATTGTTCCTACATATACAGACTCAAAAATAAACATTTACACACACTATAGGGGAAAAAAAATTGTTTCACACATGTAAACAACCAAACACCTCTAAAAGTCAGAGGGCAAATGGATAAAAAAAGAGGGTGCCGGGGTCTGGTGTGCACCCTGAGTTCAGGTCTTGGCCATTAAATAAGCTGGCACTGCAGATGTGAGCTGCATTGACAATGATGTATGGGAGAAACACAATTCAGCAGCGTTATGAATTGGTCGGCTCCGGTGTGGACAATGCTCACTAAAACACACAGATGCACACAAAAAGACAAGTCGTCCTCAGACATACACTCTCACAATCACGACGCAGGGCTACAGTCGATAATATCTTCCTCTTTTTCCAGACAAATTCAATTTTTATCCAAGACATATGTAAGCTGATTAAAAGAGCCAACAAAGACTGGAGAAATATGTCACATCCTTCAGGGCTCGACACAATATTGAGTGCTGCTTTGCTGATGCCTTGCCTTTCGTTCTCTGTCCTTCCTCTCTTCTGACCTCTTTGCATCACCTGATGGCATCACACATCCATTTCAGCCTTCTCTTTATCTTTTCCTTTCTTTACTATGTGACTTTCCTTCCATGTGTCCTTGGAAAGGCAAACACATTACTCATGATGGGCTATGAAAATCCTTTTATGACTTCATTCATGTTTTCCCTTTACTATCCATACTTACTGATTGAAACTGTGCATTAGTAATGTCTCCATGATGAAAAGCTGGCAGAGCGCTTTCTGCTGTCACCCTGTTGAGTTTCTCAAATTTTATCATGAGCTGAGTTTCTATATATACATGTGAAGCGGTTGCAGACACCATGTTTGGCACATATGTTGGTCTGTCTAAGGTGATTTTTTATTTTTATTTTTTTTTTATGTGGGTCTAAAGGTGTAAAATGTTATTTGCATAGTGTGGACATATTGGGAGGTGTAAACTTTATAGTGTACATTGTGGCATGTCACCTTACATGCTGCTCATACTGAGAAGATTCTTATGAAGATGCAATTGGATTTTTATTTTTACTTGGCTTTGTCAAACAGGTAGGCACATAACTGTATAGGTAAATTTGCATAAACCAGTTTGCAAGATCATCCATATTTTTCTTTAATTAAAATAAACAAAGAATAATTGCCAGATATTTTTGTATTAGTGAAATATAAAGCTTCAGTGATTGAACAATGAGCTTGAGTATCGTGGCACTTTCAATAGTAAATGACTTAAGACAAACTGTTCTAAAAATGTGCCTGCCTACTTAAAATATGCTTGACTAAGACACATTCAAGTTTTGCAAAACAAAGAAGTGAGACAGCAGCTGTTTCACACTTTGCACTTGTGGCTTGGGTGGAACCTTGCCAATCAAATGTGTGTCATAGAAGAACACACACACGCATGCATGCACACGTCTACGCACACACACTTCCTTCCTTGCACTAGGGCCTCAACACTGTCTCTTTAGCCACTGCAGTATTGTCATACCATCAGAAGATGTGTGAATAACACATCTGAATTATGAATGGAGAGAGGTTAATTATGAATGAAAGGAGGGCAGAAATAATGCCATAGACATTTCTCTGAAACACATGGCTGGATAAAGGGCTATAGACCCAGTGTGCATTTGTTGGCAAGCATTAAGTCAGGAAGTGACTCTTCATTTGGCTAGTTAGTGCTGATATATGTTGATCCTTGTTGGCGTGATCCATTCAGCATTTTCATCTTCAAGTAGTTGCTTTTAATTAGCACATTGGATGCCTGTGCTAACTCAAGTTGACAGACGAAAGTGTTCTATTATTGACAATAAAATTATAATTATTTTATGAAAAGCAATTACGCTTAGTATTCATCCTTATAAGATAAAGTAGGAAGAGTCTGAAGGACGATGAAAGTAAACTGAAAGGATTTTTGATGCCAACTTTTGTCAAAACATTATTTTAATCCATCATAATGTATTTATTTGTCTTTAAATTTATTGAGCAAATTTCTTTTTTAAAATAAATTAAAATAGCAGCTGATTAATAAGAAAAAACATTAATCAGCTGCTATTTTCTGTGCTAATGGCTCCTTGAGAGAGAGTTGCACCTGCAGCTCTAAAAGATTGCAGCAGGCTGTCATCCATGAACAAAAGCAGTGGCCTTTTACAAAGAAGGTCAGAGATTTGTTGCGATTGCATTAAACTGGGGTATGCAGACTGGGTTGGTGGCACGGCTTAAAGAGATGCAAAAGGATCAGAGTGGAACTAATACGGAGCGTGCAAATGGCTGGATGAGAAAACAGACAATACAATTGAGGAAGAATGATGTTCCTGACGCAAGTGGAGCCCTGGTTTAGGAGCATGTGACCTCTAAAGTTTTTGTCGTGGTATTGTGGGATTAGTAAAATGGCTTCCTTGCTTTACTTTTTCAATTTTGTATGTTTGCCGTTTTATAATGTGTGGTCATGATTGGACTGTTACTAAAAAAATACATCAGATTTTTCCTCAAGAGTTCACTATCAATATACATTTATGTATTCTTTACAAAACTATGTGGTGACCAGAACACACTGGATCTGGCCTTTCACACACATTTAACTGCTCTTACAAAATGTGACTTTCTGATCTTAGATTTAGATTCAACAGTTTGTTATCCGATGCAGATAGCATCCTCATTCTTGAAAATATCAATATTGTTATGAGTTACAAGCTGAAAAGAAGTGCTGTATGAATTTCAATCAGTGAGTCAAAATACCGTCTAAATGAACAAAATAAAACTTCACTACTTTAAATAGTAATGGATTCTGCACCTCCAGATTAATTTGCCCAAATGTAAGTTAGTCGTAATTCAGAATTTCTTTAATATTTAAAAGTGTACTTCTTTGCTGGTTGCTGGTTTCAAGGAATTTTGCAACTGTCATCTGTTGTTTTACAGATCAAACTAAGACTCTGGATATTTCTAGTAATGGAGGTTTGTCATATGGAGACAATACTGTGCCTGAGAAGTTGTGACATAATCGAAGAACAAAAAAAGGCTCTTTCATCGGGTGTCTGCACTTTCCTCTGAATGGCAGCTGGAGCATGGGAACAGCTTCAGCAGAAAAAAGTGACTAACAAGAAGGAAAAAAAAGGTTAATATTTCTGTTCAGTTCAAGGTTTAGGAAGATAAAATGGGAAGAGACAGAAAAAAAAAATGACATTGCTCTAGCATTGTAAGGGTCAGAAGACGCAAAGCGGTGAGGCAAAGGCCCTGTATGATGTCTCCTTGTTGAAATCCTGAGGACTAAGGGCCTTGGGACATCCACCCGGTCCTACTAAAACATTCAAAGCTTTGCCTCCAAAGAGCAAAACTTTTGTTCTTTCACAAAAGGTCTGACCAGAGGTTCTCCCATAGAAGGGAGCCCCGTATAAAATCAGATTATTTCCACTGAAATCCCCCTTTCTCCACCTGCCAGTTAACTATGTCACTGCCATTGTGTCCTCCGTGATAAAGCTCTCCGGAGTGGCATAATGGAGGCTGGATGTGCATTATTGCTTTTACTGCCATTTATTCAACCAGGAGAGTGGCACAACCCTCCCCACTCGCTCCTTCCTTTTCGCCTTGTATTTTTTTTTTCTTTTAGGAGAAATCTGGGCCACATGCCCAGAGGAACGCAAAGTGCTTTAATTCATTCGCACCTTTTCTCTCTGGCTGCCATCTCCAAGGCCTCTCTTTATGCCCAGAAGTGATTTGCTCAGGCTGGACCATCAAAGCAATTATGGCAGCGGCCTGCTTCCCTATTATGAAGAGACATGACTGACAACAGGGAGACTGCGCGGGGGTGGAGGGCACTCTGCTTCAATTTATTTGATCTGAAAACATTTTTTTTTTAAACCCACTTGACTAACAAAACACAGGCAAGCTCCTCAGATTACCTCTTTGAAATTTTTGACCAAAAACATTTTATCCTGTTTTCTGTGCAACATTTTTCAATTACCTCGCTCACCTTTTGGGAGCAAAGAGACTATTTGGTCGTAAGTTAGAAGAGGCAGCAGAAGATGCGCACAATGTAACAAAATACCAGGAGGCACGGCAGAGCCTGATGTGTAGCAATTAATGTAATGGACATGAGAAAGCACAATCTTCTGACTAATGAGAATGTCTTATATTACAGCACAAATGCACGGGGTCGCCAAGACTCCTATCATTACTATGGCTTGCTACAAAAAGGGATACGCCATAAATGGATAATGCGGGCGGAGAGAGCTGGGTATGGCGCCACTGAGCCGATCGTCCATCCAACAGTAATAATTACGCCTGGAGTTACATGGAGTTATTGGGATGAATTGGGACAGGATGCAAGGGGAAATTAGGTATTTTAAGAAAACAGGGCAGTTATGTCTTAGAGTGAGATAGGAGAGATTGGGCTGGAGTGAAGGAGTAGAGCAGGAGTAGGGGGAAAAAAAAAACAACAAAAATAAATCATGAGAGAAGAGGAATAAGAGAGAGGGCGAGAAATAGACGAGAGAGCAAAGCGTGCAAAGCAGCGAAGTGACACATTGGCTAATCAGTCTGCTGTCGTTCTCTTTTTAAAGCTGTCATCTTGGCCATCAAAGCATCAAGACCTTGTTCTTCTCCGTCTCTCATTGACTGATTCTCCTGTTCAATTATTCAAGGTTTATAAGCACAGGCCATCAATTCAGCAACCAGCAGAGCCAGTAAAATAATGACAGGGTTGCTTCTTCAGCCATACTGACTGTCATACAAGTTTTACAGTTGGAAAAAGGAAAAAAAATCGATTCTTGCACTACCATAAACATTAATGATGGGATTATGAGTGAAGACAAAGGCCCTATCTTTAATATTGTAGCTCCCATTCGGATTTGTGCACTTTGTTATTAATTATTATACATGGCAGCTGAATATTTAAAATGATGAAATGCTATTTTCAGCTATCCCAAAATATTTATGCATACAGTTGCTGTAAACGTGGATTTGCATGCATGCTGTGCTGCACTACTGTTAGAACATCTGTGGTGTGTGTGCGTGTGTTAAGTGACACTTCTGTGGTTTTTGGTCTACTTGTTCTTAAAAAGCCCAACCTGTGTGAGTCACACTGCGAAACTGAAAATCAGGTCAACTGCAGCACTGCAAGCGAATGCCGGGCCAAACTACACATAACCACACGCATGCAATCAAACAGAAACGAGCTAGGAAAGCACAGCCTTCCTGAACACACAACGAACAAACGTATATGAACACATACAGGAGCACATTCTGCCTACTTGTTGGAAATCTCAAGTAGCATCCCAGCTCCCATCTGCTGTAATCTGCCCTGGGGCAACAGTGACCTGAGCCAGAGACAGAAACTCGTCTAGAGTAGAAAGAAAAATAATAATAGCAGAGGTAATGCAGTGTGCAGCTTCATCCTTTACTTAGCTGGCGATGCCCTCCGGGCTGGAGATGTTACAAACTCAGAAACCTCATCCGGCTTCAAACCGAAAGTATGGCTCCTGTACTCTTCAGTCACTTGCACATTTTTATGTTAAAGACCGATCATACAAATTAGACCAGTTTAGACAGAGAAATCACATTTCCATAGGTAAAACTTCCCATGCACATGCTGTCATCAAATAATAAAATCACCTGTGGTGCAAATAGGTGCCCCTGCTGTTAATATTTTGTTGGAACAACTTTTGCCCACAGGATGCCACCTACATCTGCTGCCTCATATGCTCTTTATGCTGAATAGCACAATACTGAGTTTTTTATTCAAACTGTATTGCTATTCTAAAGAATTATTGCTGCTCTGCACTCTTACAAGGATTCCAAAACCTTTAAAGGAGAAACAGGCCAACAGCATCACCCATTCTCCATTGTATCTATGAGTGGCACTAAAGTTACATTTATTTCAAAAGGGTTATTAGGAGTAAAAGAAAATCACCGGTGATTTACTTTAAAATCCATAAAAATCCACATTTTGCTCCACATATAAGGGCCAGAGATCTGAGAGGTTTTATATATATATATATATATATATATATATATATATATATATATATATATATATATATATATACTTTACTGTCCTAAATATAGGCTCCTCTTACAGACTTGTGGCCAGTGTCTAATAAAAAAAAATGACATCTGCTTCATGTTATATTTACTCTACAGGGAAACCAATTCATCAGTTGTTCATTATTCTTATCATCCAGTAATGCTGCTGCAGGAAACAATTATTTTTCCCCCACCTGACTGAATGTAGACAAATTAAAGGCTTGATTTTTTTACATTTCCACTGGTTATGGTGCAGCAAGGAAAAGGAATTTTTTTACACCTCTTTAGAAGGGTTGCCAACTAATTTCTCTGTTTCTACACCCTGTTTTAAAGGAACAGTTTCATGCAGGAATACCTAAATATGCTCAATACAAGCTCAGATGAACAAGTGGTTCTCGAGAAAATGCAAATAAGGTTACTTAACCAAAGGCAAGCTAAGCTACAGAAACAGCAAGAAACAGTGCAATAGAATAAGAAAAGTAGAATACAATGATTGCTTTAATCATTTGTCCTAATGTATGCAACTGTTTGTTAAAATGGTCACTAACTAGAAAGGCTGTAGGTATGATCCTAGTGAAGCTTTTTCTGTTGTTCATCCATTCAGAAACACTGTTCAGGGTCCATCTGACAGAGAAAAATATTCAGACGTTCGCCATGGAATTTGAGATGCAATATTCAGATTTATCTGAAAAAGACAAAAAATAAACAGTTTGCTCATGTAATGTTGACTTTTAAGCTTCATTAGGTTATTTTGTTCGCATCAAGACACAGAGAAATCTTACTCTAAGGAGGTGTACTTACTTTATCCAAATTGCATTCATTAAAATCCAAATAATAAATCATACTATTTCTGTAAATGTTTACTCAGTCCTAATCCACTGGAGGTGGGGAGCCCATACTGTGGCGAACTGTCTATTTTTAAGGTTCACATATTAGTCATCTCTTTGGGGGGCTTAACATTGAAATTTATGGAATTCATGAATACTAAATACTGTGTTGTGTTCCCTTCCTGTTTACCCCCACCACCCCATCAACCCCCTCCATGCTTCCCCTGACACTTCTGAGCACAACAATAACTGTTGTGTATGAATCCAGATAAACTCAAAGTGGCTGATGTCAATCCACTCCAGCTGAGCGTTGTGGAGGTGCTGCGTGGTTTCGCATTCCTTCTCGCGCCACTTGAGGTGTGTGGTAAAATATTTTAGGATTTTTAAGACTCATTTTTGAAGCACACAATAGAAGGGGTTGTGTGTTGTTACTGTTGGTGCAACGACCAAAAAAAAAAAAAAAAAAAAAAAAAAATGGATTCTTCTCTTTCGTTTCCCAACAGTGCCTTCCAGGAACATTTGCAACCCAAAACTACAAAAATATTCTTAGTTTGATGGGATTATATGGAAATAGCTAACACAAAGTAGCATACACACAAGTTTTTTGAGCTTTTTATCCAAAAAACCCCCCAAAAAATAAAGCAAAAAACTCTCCTGTTTATATCCCTTGAGTCAACACCTTATTGAACCAGTTACAGCTCAAACTTTAACCAGCTTTGCAGATCTATAAATACAAAGTTTTGCCCAATTTTTTTCGCTGTATAATTGAAACAGGTCTTCAGCTCTAGTTATCAACGCCTTAAATTTGTCTCCCCTCCCAAACAGTTGATTCGAATGGTCAAACACTTTCTCTACATGTTGAAGTTCTGGAGAAGCCTAGTAATAAACCGTAGGTTGATTCAGTTATGTTCAATCATTAGATGGAGAACAGTTTTTAAAGGTTCTCTTATGTAGGCCTAGACTTTGACTGGGGTTCAAAACTCTGCTTGGGCCTCAAAGGAATAATGCCAAATATTTTTCCTGGATTACAAGAATTATTTTTAAGTAAATCTGATTATGGTAACAAATCTTTGTGATATTAAATGAGAATGATTTTACTAAATATTTAATTTTGACCATCTTTGTATTTCAGAAGCATCTCTGTGTGGAGACGACACCTTTCAACGGCGATGAGCTCAAACAGCTCATGAGTTGGTAATTATTACTGCTATTCACTCTACAGATAACAACAAATATGTCACTATGTAAATAAACAATTATAGTCATTATGCACTCATTGCGCTATAATTGCATCATCAGAATCACAACTGAGAGGGCATTTTCTACAAGCATGCATCTATGACAAAACAGAAGGCCACGATCCAAAGAAATCTAATGATTGATTTAAACAGAAAATAGCAGGTATTGTGTACAGCACTTTAAAAGAAAAGACCATTGGATGTCCAACTGAATTGCAGGACAAGGACAAAGGCAATGTGCTGCATCAACATAATAGGACTGAGTGCTGCTAAAGCTTAGAGAAAGGTAATTTGAACCAACTCAAATTCCTCCATCAAACACTAACCAAATAGAAACCTAAAGAGTGAAAAATAGAGAGAAGGAGCTAAACCACTGGGATTAGCACAGAGTAACTAAATAGGCATGGAAAATTTTCCATTACTCAAACAGCAATAGCGATTTCAGCTGCTGGGATCTAAATAAAAAGTCGAACTCCGTCCTTCCTCTGTCTTTTGTTCACTCCCGTGTGCAGCCTTTCTCTTCCCTAACTGCCCTACATGGACAAATGGATATTTGCCATCTCACAGCATCCTTGAGGCACATCAATAAATAAAGTTGACACAAATAAACAGATAAATAAATAAATATGAGGAGCCTAGCAAATGGGCATCAGTCAGCATTAGTGATGGAAGCATGTCAAGCGAAATCATGCTTGACTGGAGGCAGGCCTGCCTGAGTGTAGGCAGGATTCTTGCTGATTGCACGCTTGGTATGGGAATGTATTTGTTTTTGTGTAACAATAAAGGTACATCAGTGTTTGTTTTTTTTTTAGAACTATGTACTTTATTTAACCCTGATGTTCTCTTTCGCTTTCTTTACTTGTATCACTACTTATACATCTCTCCATGAAAACACTATATATATATACACTCCATTTTACTAATGTCTTTCTATTTTTCACTCTCCCTCTCATGTCTATATTTTCCACATGTGAGGAGAACAGATTTACTTTAAAACACAGTTTCAAGTATTGCCCTGCTTCAATCACATTTCTTCTTTTTTTGTGGGCCGATAAAGCAAATTGATAACAGCAATATTCACACACCCATTAAAATGTTAGGGAGGTGAAAATGTGCACATAAAGCTAAGATTCTGGGCTGAGTTTTTAATGTCAACAAAATTTTTAAATATCTATTTCAGACATGAGCATAAAGATGGAGATGTCTTTTTTGCGACTTGTGAAATTGCTTCATCTTTTATGGCAGCAGCTTAATCTTCCTTTCAAATAAATATATACAAAGTAATTTCTAATTCATGCCTCACCTTTTGAAGTTGGACAGTTTCTACTTTTATTGTAGTTAAAGGTCTCTTTCTCTGCAAGCTCCAAGGGGTAAAAGTGTTGACAGAAAAAAATTGTCAAAAAAAGACTGAATGTCTTTTTTTTCTTCATTGAGAGGTCTGCTACTTTTATTACACAATTTATTTTAAAGGATTTTTAAACATATTCACCAAAAGGGCCAATAGCTAACACTGTAAATATTGTTACAATAAACAGTTTTAAGATTGGAAAACCTTTTATCCTAATTGTGCTAAAAGCTTAAAACAAAGAAAGAAAGTGACATAATGTTAGAGCTCAGAGCAAAGAACAGACACAAGTGATAATTTTACCCATAGTAATTATTAATTTTTTACTTTGGTCGAACATTATTGTAATGGTTAAGGTTCAAAAAGCCTCAGTAAAACCATAAAATCATTTTAACTTTGCAATCTCAACTTTCGTGCACTCTGGAAAGTATGAGGGATTTAATACACCTGCAGTTAAATATGTTTAATTTATTGTGACTGCTTTAAAAAAGGAGGCTGTGTGTCACAGTATCCAGCTATTTAAAAGCGAGTGAGTCACATTTACTGAGATTCCTTCTGCTCTAATATCTGTTTGACTAATACTACCAGCTGAATAGAACATTAAATAATGTTTCTGCATATCTTGTCTTTGTATTTAAGGGAATTACCTTTATCAGTCACTGCCAGGTACATAGTGCTTTTATGCCTCAATATTACAAATCATCACATCAAGGCTGCCAAGAAAGGAAGCAAAAAAATTAATTCTGTTACTTTCCGTCTGACAGATTGTAAGATTATAGCTGGCACTTCAAATGCAAACATCAGCCCGGACATTATAACTTATATTTTAATAACAGTCACATCATGTTAAAGGAGGGGAGAAATGTGACAGGAGAGAAAAAGGGATTTGATTCTGCCACCATGTCTTATTGTTGGAGGAATGCATAACCATGCAGGGTGGCATCCTATTCCACTGCACATTATTTTCCCTCTGATCATCAGTTGGCTCCGCTCTATGCCTAATGAGCGATAAATAAGGTTTAATTCAACCGACACAAGTTGCCCATCCTTCAGCACTAAGCATGATAGTTCGTGCGAGTTTCCATTGAAATTATATGAGGGTAATTTTTCAGCCGGTGGGATGGTCCTACCGCCTCGCCTATATTTGGCTTTCGCAGGCATTCCTTTGTCTTTAAGCTCTGCAAGTTTATAGGTCTATTAGGAATTCATCAAACAATGAGTGGCATCAATCTTATTGTGTGAATGTGCCCTGGGTAAAAATAAGATAAAACCTTCCATTATGGGGCCCTCCAAAGCACATTTGCCCTCTAAAATGGATCTAATATTGACAATTTACACTTGGGGTGACCTCTCTTAACTGCCCACATACTTGAAAGCCAATATTGTTTGGAGAGCGAGTAATACGAACCCACAACTCAGTGCTAATGTGGTGAACTTAGTGAATAGGACAGGGTAGTAAACAGATTTGCTTGGAGGTGGGATGTTCAGTATTGGTCCGCCAGGCGGGCGCTAACCACTTTTTACACAAGTGCAGCTCTATACCAACAGAGTAAGAAAATATTGCTCAAATATATGTAAGGAACCTGGAGCTGAATGTTTAACTAAGCTAATTGTTCATGCTGCAACATCAACTGATAACTTTTCATCAATTGGTACAATACTGTGAATTAAAATGTCATTAACTGTACTTAGTGGGCGTATTTGTCAGATGGTGGTAACTTTTCTGATTGATCTGACTGACTGAATTTCTTTTTGCTGGGATTTGGTGACAGCCTGTAAAGGACTTATCCTAATAGAAGAAGTGGAGGTAGAGGAGAACACAAAAGAATAAGAAGGTAAGTAGAAAAGAAAGGGAAAAATAAAAAAATAATTTAGTAAAAAAAACAAAACTTTCCTTTCTCTTGCTTTCTTATTCTTCTTCGTCCTCCTCCACCTCGCATTCTTCTTCTGCTATTAGGCAAAATCTCAAACTGATTGTCACTTTTAGTTGAAAATATGGTGACTGGAATAAGTTACCACCCCAGCTAAAAGCTACACCAACCAAATGTAGAAAGCAAACACAATTTGGCGGGTTTTACTGCTCACTGGGATGCTTTCATGGACCTTACATGGCGCTATGTGCTCTATTGATTAATAAATACCCCATTGTGATTACTTAAAAGTAATTAGGGTTTTTGAAATTAATGTGACATCATAGAATAAATGTGATTTCTGTATATTTGTAATCAAACCTAAAGTGTCCTTGGCTAGACATGACATTTATTACATATTTGCACGACATGAATAAACTGGACTGTATTTAAACTCTCTCTCATCTTCCTTTCTCTTTGGTTGTTGATAAATATCCTTATCTGTAAGAAACAGGTGATAGATTTCCCGCAGCACATCTCTACAGAACAGTTTTCTCATCTACCCTATTGATATCTCACATCTACTAAGCCATCTGAGCTGTAGCATGAAACCCTACGGGCCTCTTTGCCCCAAATCACGTTAGCTCCTCTTCCTGTAGGAGCGCCGTGAGGGCAGCCCCAATGAATAACATCTATCAACACCCAGCAGTAGAGGCCAAAAGTTGAGGAGGAAAAGCCTTCGACTCGGAGACACCCTGCAGCAGCAGTATATCTGATATGTGACATCAGCTGCAGTGTGTGTATGAGAACAACTGCCAGGCAGGCTGACAGACAACACGGTAAGATAAAACGATAGGTACAACATATGTGTGAGCAAATTAATTGCTGAGGGAATTACGATCACTATCGCTTCCTGGTATTTAATTTAAGAGACAAAATGCCTGATTTTTCTTGTGATCAAGAGGAAGATGACTAAATAGCTGCCAAGCCGAACGTAGCGTGGTTCATCAGATCAAGGTGATGCTGATAGCAAAGAGACATAATGAGAATAGGTGTTAAAGACATCACAATTCAGCTGACATGGGAAAACACTGGCATATTCCTTATCTCGAGAAGCATATCTTAAAAGACAAATTCCCAACAATAAACTTGAGGCATTCGTCTTGAATTAACTGTTGGTTTTCAAGCAATTAGGCAAGAAAAAAAACTTGAACTTGACAAGCATTATCATTTGTGTAATGTCAGATATGTCCTAAAGCAGCCTGCTATAGTCATTAACATTATGACTGTTTATTAGCCCTTTATGGTGAACTTCTCCCTGAAACAGACAAGGCAGCGCTCACTCTTTAAGATCGTCCTCTTCTAAAAGTCAACGTCCTGCTGCTTTGTTATCTTTTCCAGAAGCGCAAAGAAAGGCTGTAGGCCAACAGAATTTTTCATTGTGGATTCGATGTGGTAGCCTTTTATTTTATGGCATTATGTTAGTTTAATCTAATGCAAGGAGAAGTGAAGAGCATCTCTGTCGAGAAAACACGAGCTGTTTCAGTGTGTTGTGCCTGGAGCGATGACTATATTAGGAAATTTGATGCCAGATTGTTAATACGTATAACATGAGTTTTTATTATATTAGGGGATACATTTAAATACATTTTACCCAGTGTTTGCAAATGTTTCCACAATTGCCATAGAGATTAGGTAAAATGTTTTATACAAAACAAAAAAAAGCATGAATAAAGTTCGGAGGTCTCCTAATGAGCTCTCTTCAGCTTTGGGAACTTTTGATGGACTGGCTTGTGAAGGTGAAGCAGGATAACGCTGGTAACTGGTGCAGAAAGGGAAGGGAAGTGGGACCCTGCTTTGGGATTGTAATGACAATGAAAAGACAGTAAATAAATAAGATTGGCTTGGCTCTCTTTGAAATCTGATTGATGTGTCTTTTGGGATGCCCCCCACCCCAGTATGAAAGACCTAGAGAGTCTGTGGCTTTCATCCCTGACCGAAAATCAATGAGCCAGGATGTATGAGAGGCTCCTGCTCTCTACCCACCAATCTCCAGCCAGATTCCCAGGTAACTGTCTCACAAGAAAGGGAGTAGGAGATAAAATATTGAGGCATCTCACTCACTTTAAAAATAAAAAATAAAAAAGAAATCTTGTTTATATGGTTTATTTTTTACAGATAAAAATAAAAATAGCCCCTTTTTTAGCCCCTTGGATTATCATACACCTAAATAAAATTTAGAACACCCAATTGCTGTTGGAAGTGAACAAGTCAGTAAAGTCCACCACTGTGTAATTTAATCTGAGTACTATAAATTCAACTTCCTCAGAGACTTGTTAATGAATAGTCCGATTCACAAAGAGCAAGAAACGCATCTAAATTACATGGTAACTAGGGTTGTTGTAAACAAATATTTTAGTAATCGAGTAATCTATCGATCATTCTGCTGATTAATCGAGTAATCGGGAAAAAAAAATCAACGAACGATGGGGGTAAGATGGGGGGTGGAGAGGAGGAAATAGAGCAGGGGACAGGCGGAAGAGCGCGGGGGAGCAATACGGGATATTTACAGCACCTTCGTTCATCACACTCAGAAACTCATCGACCAGTCATGTACCGACGCCGCAATGCGCTCCGCCACCCGTTTGTTCAGACCGGGATGATATGAAATTTATTGTGCGGTTCGTCCGTAAAGCTACACCTACACTTTAACCATCAACTGCTCAGCCGTCCGCCGTGTTCAGTCTATCTGCTCACCTGTATAAATACTCCTACAGGGCTCTTCCCACCGTTCGCTTTCAACCAGCAGCTCCTGGAGGAGAAAGGCTGCAGTACTCCAGGCTTCGCGTCAGTCATTTTAAGGATGCCTATTGGCCCCCCCAAAAACGATAAAAATCCGAGCATTATCATGAATCAATAAAATCTCCCCGGGCCGAACATGAAAATTGCACGTTATGCCACTAACGCTGAGCTTTCGTCAACAACTCAACGGTGGAAGTCAGAGCTCCGCGCAACGCAAATAATGTTCCGACTGGAATACGGTGCGCTAAATAATAAAACATAAATTAACGAAGCTACGAGGCAGGTGAATTTTTCTCGAGGAATTTTAATAATCGAGGTACTCGAATCATTCGAGGAATCGTTTCAGCCCTAATGGTAACCTTGTGAAAAAAACTAGCAGAGGTTCCAAAAGATCTGAAACTTGAACAGATATGATCAGACTATGACTTTAGCCATGTAGATCTAAGCATATTCATCTATTATAACAGTCTAGTCCAAATCCAGGCATAAATCCTATTATGAATTGGTGGAAGGCAACTTGATAGAGCTTGAGGTATTTGGCAAAGAATGGGGAAAAATAATGAGGAAATATGAATTTAACTACACATTTTTGTTTGATTTAATGTAATTTAATTTATCACATTAAATCAAAAATAAAATATATTGAGGTTTGTGGTTGCATCATGACAAGGTTCAAGAAGTATGAATACTTTTTGAGGGCACTGCAGCTCTCCAGTAATTAAGATATAATCATTAGAAATTATTCTACACAAAAGACCAAACAGGTATGTGGTTTAGATTTGTAAATGTACTATATAATACTATATAACCATTTGCCAACAAATTTAAGTGAACTGTGTAGCAGATTCACTGCAGCCCATGGTCTGAATAGTTAGGGAAATGCTGTCACCTTCATCCTCCCCACCCCAAAGTCTACTAAGATGGAGGAGAGCAAAGCAAATATCTGATGAGACTTTCTCAGCCAGGGATCAGGGTTGTAGAAAACCCATATTATGCCTTAGAGTCATATTATAAGCTTCCATCAAAAAAGTTTAATTTAGAGAAATGTCTACACCTGGAGTCCACAGCAAAACTAAAACCCAAGAGAAAAGTAAAGCTTGTGGACTTCACTGTATTCATGCTGCTAAAATATGAAACTTTTCTATACATAAAAAAAAAAAAAAATCTAATTTCATGAGTCTGTAAATAAATAAATTAGTATTTAAATGTCAAATTGTTACAAAAACAAGGAGATAATCTACAAATAATCATGTTGAAATGAGAATGAATCCACTGCAGAAACACAGCTTTGCTGGTTTCCATCAATCTACCCAAATTCTGTGTGCTGAATTAAGAATGGCTGGTGTAATTGCATAACACATGACTGGGGCCCTCGGGGTTAGATTTTCCATCTTACACAAAGTGGAGACAAGGAAATAGGAAATGCTTTTGGAATTGGGTGTAATTGTGACTGGCGGGGCCTGGGATTGTGCTCAGCCTGACACTCGAGGTAGACTGGTGAAGTGCAGTATGGCCTAAAGGATGAGGGAGAATGGCATGCTGGCTTTAAATTAGCTCCTTTTTTGACGTTACTGAAGACTCTTGTTGCGTCTCTGACAGGCTCTCTCTGGTACACGCTGCTCGTTTAAAGATGACAGGAGGTTAATCAAGCTTTAAAGAATGAGATTACAACCAACATGACAGGCGGGATTGAATAGATTTGGCACACTGACTGTTAAAACTGCTACCAGAGTCGTCTTTTTACTAGTAGAAAACATGACATAAAAATGCTGTCAATCCCAGCAGACCAGGGAGGAAACACAAAAATGCTAAATGAAAGTGTATGAAAGAAGCTGGAGCATCTTTCCTTAGATTTCAGTCAAGACCAACCCATCAAAAGCAGCCTTAAGTGACATGTTTAGTCATGTAACCATCAATCATGAATGAGTGTCACCAAACTTAAAAATCAGCCCTCTAAAGTTTAAAATATGTAGAAATATATCTGCACCCCTTCTCGTAGCGCAAATTAAAATTTATTTACTTTTTGTATCTTTAAAAAAAGACAGATGGAGAAGAATTTTCTCCTCTCATCACTTCAGAGTAGAGCGTCCATGCAGCCTGATATCAGTAAACAGTGATCTTCAGATGCTTAGTACATGCAGGTGGCTTTAAAATTGTTGTTCACTGGGAGGAAACAGTTTCCTGGGAAGAATCTGATGCAGTCCCCAACAGGAAATAAAACCACCAAATCTTGTTTGTTGTCTCAAAGAAGAAAACTGGAAAATGGGTCAAAGGAATACAGAGGTTTAGATAAAATATCTGCTTCAACTCTGAAACAAAGACCGGGTAGGCTTGCCTTCCCGTATAGCTCATATAGTCAGAGCAGAGGTGCTACACATCTGTCATATATATAAATTTATTAGTCACATATATAGACATTTAAAGATTTTCAGGGCACAGTGGTCACTAATTCAGCTGTCAAACATTTCCCAGATTTCTGCAAAGCACAGTAAATTACATTAAGAACTTGTGATTTAAATGAAAAAAAAAATAACCATGGACTAACCTAACTATAGTACTTTTAAATCAAAGTTACCTAACTTAAACAACAATCTTGAAAAAATAAAAAATAAAACTATGCTGAGTATGCAGTTTCCCATGAGGAAAAAGGTTCCAGTTGATAAGGTTAGAAGAACAGGTTTAATTTAAACATCTAAACAAAATATAATGAGGCATATTTACAAGCTAGATTCTTTTGCAAACCTCATTGGACAAACTAATTATCTGGGAATAAGTTTCTTCCAACAGCTCTGATTGCTGTATATTGCAGCTTTATCACAAATTAGTAACACTCAAATTTCTAAGGCAGAATTACAACACACACAATGAATGAATAAACGTGGAATAATTCTAAGATATGGGAAAATGTAATTTTGGAGAGTATAAATGAATCCTGGGCCTTTTGACTCCTATAAATCAGATGATTCAGCTTCAAATCATTCAACATTTTTAAAGAAACCCTGATTTCAAAAGGGAAGGGAAAGCTGTGAAAAAAATTCAATGTTTAAATAAGCTTAAAATTAGAGCAATAAAGATGGCTGTAGTTATTGGTACACGTTTAAAGTCCATGAAAACATATCTCTTGGACAAATCCAGTAGTTATTTTTCTGGTATTTAGATTAGAAAACTAGTCTTTTATAAACTGGTTAAATTTAAAGAAGGGGATTAGCAGAGTTTGCCATCAACTAAAACAGTCAACCTGGGCATGCTACTGTCTTTACTTTCAATTTTTTTTAATATAAGATATTAAGAAGCACTTCTTCTGAGTGTCATGATTCTAACATTAAGCCTTTCCACAGAACCTGTAAAAACTTCCCCTCTGAACTGGCTTAATGCTTTAGTCTTTTAGGAAATTAAAATAAAGTTTTTCATAGAAAGGAACATGTCTGCTCCTTCTTCATATATAATATACATATTTAACAAGTTTAGAACATAATTAAATCTGTCATCAGTAAGTTTTATGAAGCTTACTTTTCGCTGAGTATGAAGAAGAGCGACTCTAGCTAAGCTAATGTAGGCTGTGGTCAGCTGTCAGAGCGTAAGAAAAACTCCAACTGAAGTAGATAAAGGTACATTTAAACAATTAAAGTTATTAGGAACATTAATTTATTGTTTTGTGATTCAATTTGGTATAAAATTAAAATCACAATGTATTCAGTGTCTTAAATGTAACTTTAACTCTGGTTGCCATCTTTTCTTTGGAAGCACAAACATGAAAATGGCACCAAATTTTCTATTTAATTTTGTGGAAATGTCTTATCTAACTAAAAAATAAAATGAACCAAGTCCAACTTTCCCTTTCCGTCAGTTTTCTGACTCCCTCTCATGGTGAAACTCTTGAGTTTGAGGATGTTCCCTCTGTTGGAGTCATTTAATCTGCCAAAAAGTCGTTATTTAAAGCCAGGGCATGTCTCATAGCCTTTATTGGTTGTGGAACACAGGATGTAACAGTTTTTCTCTGGGGATTTATGAGCAACCACAACACTTATCATTCAGTATTTCTAATGTAGACAGCTGAGGAATACGTTTTCTGACTCCAGTCCAACTCTTAGAGTTGTTATTTCTTGAAGAAGGAGTTCCCCCACCCCACCAGAGTGCTAATATATTTTAAAGGTATTTTACCGCACAAGGCGTCATCTTATCAAAGTCCACTTGTTGCTAATTAAATGCATCAGTAAAAGCTTTCCAATTAACATAATCTCTTAATCTGATTAACATCATTTAAAAGTTGCCATAAACTTATCAGTCTCATTTTGTACAGTTTCTTCAACATCGCACTCCAGCCACACACATCTCGTCATGCAAAGTTGTTATAACAGTAAAAACATACTTATGACAATCAAACAGCCAGTAAAGCATAAAAGTTTGCAAGTCTTCAGAAGGCAAACTATTTAGTGTGCTGGTGCATAACATCTACAACAAAAATATGTGGCAAATCTACTGATACACAGAAAAAAAAAGAAAACATTTCAAGTGACCTAAACAATACAGAAGAGCAGGAAATGTCCTAAAACTGCTACAAGATAGAAAGTGATATCATTCAGTGACCATGCAGCCCAACAGGACAGACAGTAAAACCATCTGACTACTGAAGCTGATCCACAGTACAGAAAAATGTGCTGAGTGCTTTGACTGCTTTAAGGCTTGTGGTAATTTTTGGGATTCACTTTGAACTATGATTCATAAAAACAGAAAATTTGCAACATTAATTCAACATCTCTATATGAATTTAACTCAAGATATTGATTCATTCTGCCTGTATTCTCAGTTGTTTGGTTTGTTTGTCAGAGAACAACTAGCCTTTCATGTTATTTAGGCCTCACTTTTAATGAATATATAAACGCGGTTTAGGTTGAGGACTGTAATAAATTTTGTGTCTGCAAATGTATCAAGGATTTAGGTTCGTTTCCAGCTTTAGTGAGGTTAGCGACTGAGCTAATGCTAGGCTGAACCATGCTAGCAAGCTAAACCTGTCAACCGTGAGGCAGTTGCACCCAGTGAAAGACTCATATTATCTGTGGTTGTTGGGGAAAACTTTTGCTGTTTGACCAAGAGAGAGGTCAAGGAGGGAGTCAACAGCCAGACCTCAGAGGTGACTGCAGCTTTTGTTTATGAGCATAAGATGTTTTCTCTTTTTTTTGTTTTTTATTTTCCTTTACTTTTTTCCACATTTTGTGACAGAAGAAAATGTTTGCCTCTAGATTGGGTGAAATCATTAACCAGGCTCTCCAGACAACCTTTCTACATGTTTGCCAAAATAATTAGCCTAAGCTGTAGCTACGTCTGAGTTGTATAAAGGAGAGAGTTTCACTGCAGCTGCTTTTTTTCTCTCAAGATTTCTAGAAATTTTGGATTTTGAACATGAAAATTAATGTAAACATCGTGTTCAAGGTTTTTAAAACTAGTTAGCTAGAATTACCCATCTGAGTATGAAGAATTAAATTGATCTAATTTCTCTAGTTATTAAACTATTCAAATTACGTTTAAGATTTTTCTTAAAGTGCATCCAAAATGAAATGTTTCCAAACCTCTCAACTAGTTAAACAGTTCATTTTATCAGAGTGATATCAAAGTGTTTGCCTCCACTGACTGCCATAATCCTATTTATGTGTTCTAAAATTTACTGGGCTTGATATTTGATCTCATCTCTTCACCAAATATACACATAACATCAGCTTGAATGTGATTCTCTATTTTTTAGTCTATTAGCCAAAAAAGCTCCCGGGCTGAGATAATAGTGGCGAAACATCAAGTTTTCCCTTGTCTAGATGGATATTTCATACCTATAAATTTAGGGCCTTTTTTAATGATAAAAGAAGATAGTTATCATAAAATAAGACTCAAGTGAATCTAATTTCATATGTTAATTTGTGTTATCCATGTTGCATTTTGATAAGCTGAACTTTAAAAAAGCAAAACAAACCTCGTACCCCCCAAAATGTCATTTCCGAGTAAAAGAAAGTAAGCAACTCAGCACAGGACTCTGCTTTTTCATAGACCAGCTGAAATTACGTGTTCTGACAGGAAGGACATGTGAGTATCACAGCCAGGAGCAGTGCAGTGTAGGACCAACAATCGTGCTGGGTCTGGGTTAAAAAAAGGCAGTGAAATAAAGACACACCTAGAGTTCTGGTACCATAGTTAGCACCCGGCCACCGAGAGACTGGACTGGAAGGGCTTTGATCACCTGTAACAATGTGGGCAGTCAAAGAAAAAAGGAAAGAAAAAGGAAGGTGAAAAAGGAAGAGAGAAAAATCCATCAGAGGTGACACATTTGAGGTAGAACAAGTCCCAAAGAAAGAGAAAAAAGAAGAAAGAAAAAAAAAACACATAAATATCTGATAGAAAGAGACGAATAAGACCAAACAATAAGAGGACAATTTTTAAGATAACATTAAAAATGAGAGCAAACACTCATCTTTGGTTTAATTTCAAGTATCAGGTAAAACATTTGATACTCACCAGCACCACAAAATTTTTTGTCAATATTTTGAAAAATAAATCTGATGCTATTTTATGCCAACATACATTTAAAGTTACTTTATTGGTTTCTATTCTGTTATTTCTGATATGCACAGAGGAGTAAATTTATTTAGACAAAAATTTAGTTTTTGTAGCTCAATTAATAGTGTGATGAAGTAGTGTGCGATAGTAGTGTGATGAAGAACAATAATCAATATATATAAAACATCTATTTACTCTCTATTCTTGCTTCATCCCAGTCTTATCCTGCATAATAATTATATCTTAGGTAGTTTCTCCTCCATCAAGGAAATTAATTTAACATCCAGACAGCATTTCTGTGTCATAGTTTGAACTGCATTACTTTTGTTTTTTAATGCTTTTCAATTAAAAAAAACAATCTTCACAAATATTTAGGTTCAAAAGCTCTAGGTATTAATTAATTAATTTTTTGCTTATATGGATGCCTGATATTGTTTGAAAAATGTGTCAATCTCTTCTCTTTGGAGAGAGCAAGCTACATACCCACATATTACTTGTATAAACTGAGCAATGAAATAACTAAAACAGTTAGTAGTTTAACATTACGGTGCTATTAAATGAGCTATTTACCATCTGAGTCTCAACCTCCAAATTTAAAACCCAAATCCTCCTGTCCATCTCATCCCCCCATTGGTGTTTATATTCCCTCCCAATATCTGCTGTCATTATTGGCAGTGTGGAGATGTCAGCACCTGTGGCTCAGCTGCAGAAATCTCGACTTTGACCCTCACGCTGCTGAAAGGTAGGACTCCCCTGAGCACGGCCCATTCGTCATGGCAGAGGAGTAACACCAGGATTAAACCAAACTGGATTTGGTCGCGTTTCTGAGAGATTTATTAATACGAAGAGCATCATACATTTCTTCTGTCCTTCACTGGGAGACTGATTGTTTATGGAGCATTGTTTATGGACTTCGTACTCATGTGGTTAAAAAAAAAAATCCTTGAATCAGGCGAAAGTGGTTTGAAATGGTTCAATATTTGCATAGATGTGTAAAGTCAAAAGCCAATCACTTTGCAAGTATAACGTTGAGCTGGACATGAAACTGAGACTGACCGATAGGAGGAGATCTCACAGAGGAACTGCTTTCCTACCATTTCGTGGTGTTCGTTTTCGCCGATCACGGAAAGCTGCTCCAGACTGCAGAGCTTCCATTAGACTGTCCATCACGCCAGTTTCATCCCCTTCTGCAAGAGAACAGAACAAGAGAAAAAAAAACATGTTTGTAGTGAAAAACATAACGCAGCCTTTACATTTGCAGATAATCACAAATACATTTGTATGACTTGTTTATATGATTCAGATTTAACTTTCTGGCCTAAAAGCAACAAACCTTTAGGCCAGAGAACCAACAGCCTGAATACATCATAAATCATTGTAAAAACATGGTGGTGGCATCATCATTCTGCGGGGATCCTTAGCAGGAGAGCTGGTTAAATATGGATGGGGCCAATTACAGAGCAAATTCTTGAGGAATACATGTTATGAACCCAAAAGTGCAGCTTGGCAAAAATGTCCATCTTACAAAAAAGATGCAGATGACTCAGGGCTCTGAACCAACATAGTGGTAAAATGTGACCTAATTTTGACCGAATAGTGACACTATAAAAAACAGACATCTGTGCGACCAAACATTTGAGGAAAAAAGTCTCAGACACTAAAATCCTCCCTATAGTTTAACAATAGATGCATTATTGAGATCTAAACCAATCAGAGTTAGTGAAAGGCAGCGGTTCTTATACGCTTGATGCAGGCCAGGGTCGTTAGATGAAAAGAGTGGAAGTAGCGCAGTTGAGCAGTGAAAATGAAAAGAACAACTGACTTTACAAACCATAATTTTGCTTGAATTTTAATTCCCTAGTAAATAGAACAACACACATCCAATGACATAAGGAAAAGCACAATTAAGCTTGTTTATAAAGAGTAAGAATGACCCATATAGCAATAATGTCGTTGAGAATGGAATAACACAGTTTCCAGACCAAAACAATTGAAAACAATGAACCAAACAGCGGGGCTGCACAGTGTCGCAGTTGGTAGAGCTGTTGCCTTGCAGCAAGAAGGTCCTGGGTTCGATTCCTGGCCCGGGGTCTTTCTGCATAGAGTTTGCATGTTCTCCCTGTGCATGCGTGGGTTCTCTCTGGGTTCTCCGGCTTCCTCCCACAGTCCAAAAACATGACTGTTAGGTTAATTGGGCTCTCTAAATTCTCCCTAGGTGTGAGTGTGTGTGTGCATGGTTGTTTGTCTTGTATGTCTTTGTGTTGCCCTGCGACAGATTGGCGACCTGTCCAGGGTGAACCCGCCTCTCGCCCGGAACGCAGCTGGAGATAGACACCAGCAACCCTCCCGACCCCATTAGGGAAGAAGGGTGAACAGAAAATGGATGGATGGATGGAACCAAACAGCAAAATTGTATGTCTTTCTTTTAAAAGATATATTTTAAGCAAAATCAACAACTTTTGTTGTCTCATTAAAACACTTTTCATTTATTTTATTTTTGAGCAGTGAACTTAAACATTTTAAATCAAAGCATAATAATGTGTTAGAATAATTTAGACCTTACTCTGTTTTTCTAAGATTTGCTAACTGATGTTCACAGATTCCCTCATCTAATCTGATGGAGTTTGGATGGAGAAGAACATTTCGCTGGAGCTACAGCAAAAATGTGAAAATGCACACCACACTTTTCAGATTTTTATCTTTAAACCATGTATGATTTTTCTTGTGAAATATTATAATATGTAATCTATCACAAAGCACCCATTACAGTCTGTGGCTGAACCTAGGCAAAATGTGAAAAGTTCAAGGACTGTAAATAATTGTGCAACTACTTTCAGAGCAGCTACTCTTGAGCCTTGATGGACAGGCCTGTCACTCAGTTCTGTTTGTCTTTTTTTTAGTAAACAGCTGTGGTGGAGTAAAACACACTTAGCTTAGGTTAGAGTTTAGTAGAGAGGAGCCTGAGGATAAAAGCATCCAGTGATGGTCATTGACAGATATTCTTTCTGTGGCTAGCGCAGGGGGAGCTAAGTGCTCTTTAGAAAGATTTAGTGTGGAGCTGCTCAATACCAAGGCTTTCTATCATTGTTCAGTCAATGATACTGGAACTGGGCTCCGAAAAAACACTCCCCCTGTCCACCATTTCATCTGTCCTGTGGATCCATGAAACTAGAGAAGTGAAGGCCGTCAGCATTAGAGCATTTAAAGAGCTGCAAGGCCAACGGCAGGACGAGATGTGGCCATACTGCGTGCACGAAGCTCCGCTAATCAGTTCAAAAATAAGCGTAGGCTTCATATCTGGGTCATCTATCTTTGCGCCCACATACTAATGAGTTAGAGGGGCAACCTTTTCATCATTCTGGTCTAGAATAGACATTATTTTAAAGCTAGGATCATTAGGGTGAGTTATTGTGGACCTGGAGACTTGGCAATCAATTCTTTTGCATGTATGAGTAAACTGGCTCTTCCTGCAGGGTTTTACCATCGTTTTTTGCAACGTGTTTATCGCTGGAGGGAAAATGTTGTGGAGAAAAATTCTACATTCAGACTCAGCACTTTACAGGAGTAATCAACCTTTTTTATTTGTGTGTGCTCAGTGATACAAGAGTCAGGCAATAGTGGTCAATTAAAATATAGGTATTTCCCAGTGGTGCAACTCTTTTTTAAATTTTTTTTTTACTAACAAATGTATATTGGCAATAAAAACACAACTAGGTAAAATGTGCACTTCCATTGCAGGACACAGCAATGAAAACAGAAATTCAATTAGTCAGAAAATGAGCAGATTACATAACACTAATAAAGGATTTTTAAAAACAGAAGCACAGTTTTGTTTTGGTCTTACAATCAAGCACTCTGATTGTAAAAGCAGGTATTGATACTTTTGAGTGCTGTGGGCATTTCCACATCCCTGCAGGAAAGTGAAATAAGCACTGATTGGCAGACTGATTTCCAAATAAAAACAAAAACATTCATCCCAAATAAAGACTGTGGACCACTGAGCAACAGGTCAGTCTTCTGCCTCCTTACTGAAGGAACAATCCAAAATTTGGGTTTTCAGTAGGTGTAATTCCAAATCATCAGAATTAACAGAAAGATAAGCATAAAATATATTGCTCTGTTTTTAATAAATACATATCATTTAATTTTTTTAAATTTAAATTTGTGATCATAATTGTCTTATTGATTATTTTATATTTTCATTTAGGATAAGCAGCTGTTCATGCAGCAGCAGTACAACTACTGTATCCATCGACTGGATGGTCTTCAAAACAACCTGGCTTGTTTTGAAGAAATAAAGTTTTCTTTATTTCTTTTTTTATGAAGAGATGAGGCTACGTTACAAAATTTCCAAATCTTTTCAAGTATTTTTATCTAGTTTTTAGTGAATATATCTTTGTACATCTGAAACAAGACAAAACTTACAAGTAACTTTTCAGGAGCTTATTGTAAGTGAATAATTTCTTAATATTGACTTTTTTTTTTTTTAATTACTCATTCTACCAGCAGATAATTTCTATTTTAACTATACATTTTTCTCAGATGAAACAATCTGCCAGTGGAAGTAGTACTTGGTAAGATTTTGTTTATTTACAAATTATTCTTAGACTCACATCTGGGTAAAATGTTTTGCAGCAGCTGTACAGCTCATTAAAAGAGGAATTTAATAAAAAATATGTGCACATTTTGTGATGTCATCATAGATGTGCATGTTGAAATTCAGAAGGGTTTGATTTCATCTTAAATAAATGCAAATTTCCAAAAAAATAACAAAACAAATAAAATGACTTGATCTAAAGGCAACAAACAGCATTTAGTATGATTTTATAAATGTTAGCTGGTCGCTTTAATGAAATGACACATTTTTCTATTACTGTTGAAAGTAGCGTCTGCAGATCTTTCTTCTTTCTCCAGCTACAAACCACCCAACCTGCAATCACTCTCACAAGTAAGAAAAGACAGTACAACTAAGAATAGAAACATGTCTTATGCAAATTTTTAAAAAGCAACTCTTAAGACGCCCTCACTAATTTTACTCTCTATCTCATTTCCTCCCTTTCTTCCTCAAGTCCTTCCCAAGGGCTACTTTGAAATCAAAGAAGCTGTGTGCTGTGCTTAAAAGCAATCCCGATTAAATCAAGCTTAATTAGACCAGCTTTATCTGAACAAAACCAGAGCCGAGTAAAGTAGTGCTTATCTCAAATTGCAGCACTACACCTCAGATAGTGAGCTCGTTGGTTTAAAAAAACAAAAAGAAAAAAAAACAGGAGAGCACGGGGTTCGTCTCCTGTGGACTTCAGGAACAATAAGGCGAACGCTTTGCACTTCTAGAACTATATCAGCTCCCAAGATCTTCAGCAGCTCGTCTGTATATAGGCTAACAACGACAGATTGCGTGTTTGACAGAAGGCGGAACCTGTTATTGCCAGGTAAACATTCATCTGCAACAACTGTGCTACAAGAAACTTCCTGACAGCTCCTTCTTCACGAAGACCCCAACATCACAGGGGGCGCCTGACACTTTGATCAATTTGTCCTACTTCCAGCTTAACTTCAGCACAATTCATCATTCGTAATGGCCGGGACGTTGGAGCCCTGCTAGACTGAGGTTCAGGGGGGAGAAAGTCTGCAGACAAGAAGAGCCAAAATGACTAAAATTGGAAGCTCAATCCCTGGTTACATCTCTGATCTCAATTAACTATTCCCCCAAGTTGTCCAAAGCTTAAACTCAAGAAACTCTCACAAATGAGCTTCCAGAAGGTAAGAGCACACTCTGACACAGTAGTGTCTTTACAGATTATTCATGAAATGTATAAAGACAAAGCATTTACTCAGTGTGTATGGAAATAAAACTCAATATTATTTGAGTATACTTATTCTGGTAATCCTCAACTCAAGCTTTCCTAATTCCTTATTGTGCCATGCCCACTTCAGCTGACATTTCTGCTTTATTCAAGCAATTCGCCCGTCTTATTTTGAGCTGGTAAACCTAAGACAAACAGTTGTCTCCCTATTATTATCGGCTGCGCTACGTTGCAAGATGAGGAATTACAGAAAAGCTAACCTTTTATACCTAGAGATCTTTCTCAAGAGGAGAGATCCCTCTCTGCTCACAGGAAATTGCTTTCTAAATGGGTTAAGATGGGCTAAGACCCAGGACATTGACAAACCCTTCCGGTGATGAAACACCTCGGCGGGGACCCGACGCCAGCAGGCCCGAGGTCCTTTAATGATCTTAATAAAGCTTGTGGAAATGTGGAAGATGGTTAATTTCTTAAACACTTAAACCTTTAATAGGAGAAATAAAACTCTAGGAAGCTTTACTGCCCCCAACGGTTCCATATCTTTCCCCGATGATCCTTTCACTTCTTTCCCATCTTGTACCTGGGTGTCTGCTACCTTGACCGAAAGCCTGCATCGAAAGCAACTGTGAGCCCGCAAGATTGGCTCACTGCAGCATATTTACAAGCAGTACCATCACATTTTCTAATTAGGAGCTGTAACAAGAGCAATGTGCTCTCAGCTGGATTGCCATAAAAACTTCACACATCAGATTAGTTTTTCTGAACAACAACAAAAAAAAAGCTAGCTGTAAACTTAAAAAAAAAAAAAAAAAAAAAAAAAAAAAGCAAATGTGATGTACCACCAATCCCAGGAGCGGAGCACTAAGTCAAACCTCGACAGCAGCAAAGGAGGGGAAAGGAAGGGATATGAAAAGAATAAGCACAGGCGCTTTAAGTGTCACCATCAGGGAGGAAAACTGTAAAGAAGAAAATGAGGCAGGAGGAAGAATGCAGGGGAAGGTTGGCACACGCAGGGCAGAACGGGGAGGAAAGAGCGTTTGCTGGAATGGGTTATTGGGAGGGAATAGTGAGGCAAGACAAGGCACAAGGTCGTAAAACATCTTCCTGCATACTTGAAGGCCCCAGCTCTGTGACATTTAATTATTTCTAAAACATACTCTGCAGCGTGCAATCCACAGACACACATACCTAGAGCCGGAGTTAGACCTGCCATGTATTAAAAGTAATACCAGCCCATGTTATATATTGAAAGAGTGCTGGATCCACTTTATAAACTAAATGTTACAGAGCGGATTTCTCGGCTGACATTTTCACACTGAGTAGATAGAGACCTAACGGAGGGGGAGATGAGAACATATAACACCTCGCAATATTTGAACCTTTTCCACTTTTTGTCACGATGCAATCACTGGAATCTATGCGATATGTGCATACATATTCTGAGTCAATACTTAGGAGAACCACACTGTGCTGCAATTAGAGCTGCCAGTCTTGTGGGGAGCGTCTCTGACACCCTTTGCAGATCTAGACACTGAAATGTTCCCTGTTATTCTTGGTAAAGTAGCTCAAACTGAATGGAGAGCATCTGTGCACAGCAATTTTTCCTAATCTTGCCAACAAACAATTCAAGTTAGGACTTTGGTTGCAATCACCACGTTTCAGAGTGGAGATTGTTTGTTTGGGGTGACTGGGAGTGATAGTGATTTTAAACTCATCTGATCAAAGTGGCTTTTTCTCCCATGATGAAGCCTTTTGTCTTTAACAAAAGGCTTCATCATAAAGGCCAGATTTGTTGAGTCCAAAACTAATAGTTGTCATTTCAACAGATTCTCCCACCTGAGCTGAGGATCTCTGCAGCTCCTCTTTGGTTACTTATCTCCTCATTACTGTCCAAGCCTGTCCTGAGTTTAGATGAACGGCCATGTTTTGGTAGGTTTGAACTTAATCTAAACTCTATTCTATTATGCAGATGATTGAACACTTTTTATGGGAACAGAATAAAAGAAGTTGAGTACATTTTTGAGTTTGCTTTTTTAGTTACATAAAATAACAATAAAATGCAAAAAATAATTCAAGCTTGTTTCTTTTCCCATGACAGGCTGTCAATTTAAAAAGTAGCCAATCATTCAAAATTGTCCTAAAAAAAAATCCCCTCTACATAACCTTCATGTTAGAACATGAAATGCAAAAATTGCACCTCTAAAAATACTTAAATACATAAATAAACTCTGGGAATGCTGGGCACTTTTAAACACCAGAAACCATTCCTCTGATTAAGTGTCAACAAACCCCGTTCATAACTTCAATTTGCTGTCTGGCACATTCTGCTTGTTTTGCTGTGGAAAAACATTTGATCAATAAATGAGAGCTCAATGTCTGATGGTTTACATTCACCTGTCGTGGTTCACAAAGGAAACAAAACACTAATTCTCCTAAAATACTTGCTGCTTTCTAATACCAACAGCAGACTCTCATCCTGCAGATTAGGCCAGTTACATCGGTGAAAACTTTCAAGGATTTAGTCTAAAAGCATTAAAACCACTTGATTTTTTTTTTTTTTATCAGTGCATAAGTCAAGATCAAGACAAATGATGCTCTTGCAATTTCATTTACCAGTAAAATTATATAGAACATGCTGTGTACATGTAATCAAATCTTTTACTAATTTACCAGCTGTTATTTCAAGACCTAGGAGTTTAGTTGGAGAGGATTAGTGTACAAACAGGATCATCATGACCAAGGAAGACGGCATTTACTCCTCTAATTTAGCACATTTAGTCACAAGATTGTTAAATTTCTAAGGCAAAGACAAATAAAACACATTCTCTGCAGTTTCTCACAAGTCATGCAAGTGAAGATGCAAGATTAAAATTTCAATTTAGGCCTATGTGCAGAATGAAGAAAACCAAATACAACATGGAGGTGGCAGCATCATGCCTTGGGAATTCCTTTCTTCAGCAAGAATGGGGACAGGAAGATGGATGATGCAAGAATAACAAGGTTGAGGCTCCACTTCCCAAAACATAAAGCCAGAATTAAAACAGTTTAAGTCAGGAATCTGCAATCTTTACAATCCAGAGAACAAAATCACTTAAAATAAAAAAATTGAGGAACATCTACTGCAAGAAATGTGCTGTTATTCTTGGAAAAAAACAAACAAACAAAAAAAAAAACAACACTATTTAATTTACATCTGTGGGATTTTAAGATACAGAAAAGCATAAAACTGTCGCAAAAAGAGGACATTTTTTGAGTGGAAGAAAATATATTAAAGACGCAGATTTCAACCTAACGACAAGAAAATAAATTACAATCATGTTTCTGGTACTTTTAGTGACATTCTGTTGTGGAAATTTTATGCGATTATTCCCTGAGAAATACTTCTAAAACCTCTGTTTGCTATGATATTTATATGTATAAACATTAGTTAGCTTATTATTTCTACTCATGTTATAAAGAGCCATTGTGGAAGCTTCTTAGAGCCACTTGCGGCTCTGGAGCCACAGGTTGCAGACCTCTGGTTTAGGTCAAAGTATATTGATGCTTTAAATCCAAATAAAGTACAGTGAAGTTGATGGTTGTAAAGTGAACAATGCAAAAAGAAAGTTACAGGCTGTAAATGGTAACTGTAAAAACGTTTTTTGAGACAGCTGCAGTTTCCTCCTAGCGAATGAAGTCATTGCTTTTTCCTCCTAATCCAAATGAAAACCCAACATATGAGCAGATTACACACTACTTTCCACAAGCAAATTCTGGAGTCTAATTTGCTCTGTAATGAGATCTAATGAAAGCTTACTGGCCTTGCACTTGATAAATTAAAGACAGTGCGAGAGAGTAACACACTGAGATCTTAACCTCACCCCACTCCAGCTTTATGACTCCAGTGGAGAGGATGAGGAAGAAAAGGAGCGACAGAGAGGAGAGGAATAAGAGGTTTTTTTCCTTCTTCTTCTTGCAGATTGTTTTTGAACACATTTGAGCCCATCTGTTCCCCCACAGACAGTCACCTGTGCAATTAACCTGGACCATTAGCCGTGAAACAAAGGCCTCGGCGGAAGGAGGGGGTAGTTGCTTTATGGCCAGGTGGAGAGGCAGGCATCTACACTTTCTTTTAATCTCAGCCCCTTTCCCCACTCTCTCTCCCATGCACCTGGCTCTGTGTTATTTCCACACCTGAATTCAGCCACCTAGATGTGCACACAGCCACCTGCATTACTTTACAGCCTCCGCTCTGCTTCCTGTTCTCTAACTGTCGAGCTTTGAGCGCCGACATCCTCCACTCACCCTCCTCCCGTGCTGTCCCAGCAGCTCCAAAGACCAGGGCAAAAAGACACCATTACTGCCACAGAGAGCACAGACAACACAAGCTCCCCAAGAACAGCAGTCATGCACCTGTTAGACATCCTTCCCTTGTTTTTCCCTTTCCATCTTCTTTCACAATTTCCCTGCTGTCCAACCAACCGATCTCAGCAAAAGCTTTGATATGATGACCTGAAAAACTTCAGCGAGGATTCAGTCTGTAATTTGAAGGAGTTTGTGTGTATGGGAGCGCACAGGCAGCGGCTCGTGTCAAATAAAGCAGCAGGGGAAGGGTAGGATGGCAAATAAAAATGGCGAACTTGATGAGCAAACCCACTCATGTCCTCCCTAACTCGATTATGAATGCTCTCGCTGCACTCCATCCTAGGAGGAATGGCAGTGCGGTTACTACTTTATTCCCTGTTTGGCGCCAGGGTCAGGGGGAGAAAAAAAGATAAGGAAGATGTGGTGAGTGGAAAGAATGTCATGAAATTGCCAAAGGTGCCTGGGAGGCAGGAGGGGATCTAGAGGAGGGCAAAGGGGGCAACTTCCCCCTCTGCAGTGGAGCTTTGCCACACCTCTCCCCTCCCACAAACATTACGTTCTTATAATCAGACTTATAAAAACTAAACTTTGTTTGTCCAAAAGCCTCTTATGGCCTTCAAATTAAATATTAATTCAGCAGAAAATACATAATTATTGTTTTAATTATAATTCCAAACACATTGGGTCCAATGAACCTCCAGGGTCAAACTGAGAGAGGAGTGTAGATAGCCCAAAAAGTGAACCTGACTAAAAGTAGCAACATATTTTTACTCAAGTAAAAATTTGCCGTCCAAGAAGTTAAATGTTAGGAAAAAAAAAAAAAAAATTAAAAATAAATTGCTCAAGTAACGAGTAACTGTTCAATCATAACACCTGACTCAATATTTAGAAATGATGTCAGACTGATAAAAGTAAAAATTTACATGCAAATTTTGGTATTATTAAAATGTGAAAAATCATATGAATAAATATCATTACAAAATGATAGTGATAAAAGATAAGTATATCTAAGACTTCTAAGTGACAGAGGTTCAATATTTTTTTTCTTTTTTGTGTGTTTTTTGCGGGTATTATGTCTGTTTTAGTGACATATGTGGGGGGATTTTCACATACTTCCCCGAGGAGATCCAGCATTGCAACCCTGCTTAGAGCTCTTACCACTCTCTTGCTCCTCCCATGTAAACGATTCTAGATCTGCCACTGCTTTTAGGTAAAAAGTGTGTAATTTCAAGACATTTTACCTCCTGAAATAAAGGGGAGGGCTGATGGTGGGTGGGTCCAGTCATCTCACAGAAGAAAGGCGAAATGTCCTGACTTTGGAGAGACTGAAGGGAAAAGAAACGTGCAGCCAAGTTGGATGTCGACGAGGGAGAGATGAAAGTGGATTAGCCGCGGCGGCGATTTGCATTCTGTGGTGGAGCAAAAGCCCCAGCGATGCCCCGAATAGCTGGATGCATGAATAAGTAAACAAACAAAAACAAAAATAAACCCTCCATCTGGATGGATGCTGCCAGGCCCCAAGTGTGAAACAGTAGGGAGGGAAGGGTGGAAGACAGGAAGAGGAGGGGAAAGAAAGATACTTGCAACACAGTCGTCGTCACGCTCTTCCCTCCGCTATCATTTACAGCTCCTGCCTTAAGGTCTGTGCAACTACCAAACTGCTATCACCATCCATCCATAGCTCTGGGCTAGTTTGCCCAGTAACAGTACCGGCACACAAGGGAGAGCTCCAACCCAGCACTGACAGATGTTAAGTTGACACACTTTCCCAACGCCACATGGGGTCACAATGCCGGGGTGCCAGGAGGGTCACAGGAAGCTGTCATCGCAGCAGAGAGGGCCACCAGTACCTCTTTTCTATAGGCAAAGTACAGCTAAATTTAGCTCCAATATGGAGGGCCCTGACCTATATTCATTTTCTCTGACCCAGCAGGACCTTTGCTTTAATGGTGTCTCTTTTTATCCAAGCTTTTGCAAAGTGATTGAGCTCTTACGTTCTCATCAGGGCCGCAGCAGAAAGCAGCGTTTTCAAAAAGACTCTTTTTGTTCAGCTTTTAGCAGCACTCAAATATGTGCGTTTCAGATACAGTTTTGTTTTTTATTAACTTCAATAACTTCTAGAGGTGCTCATTTTTGACCTTATCTTTATTTTGCCGTGAGATACAGACTAAATGCATCTTCTTTAATTCACATTGAAATAATGTACTGTACATTTGGAGCCATCAAAGGGGTTTATGCTTTACTGTAACACTGATATCTGCTGCAGCGTCTCTCCCTAATGCAACCGCAGGGAGCTCCTTAATCCCACACCTTTTAATTGCTCTAATGTAATCCTCATCCTTCCTCCTGCTGCTTTGCATTAAATGCTAATAAATGCAAACTACTAAATGATTTTTATGGCAGCAAAAAACTACAGCAAAGGCAGCCGAGGTTTGTGGTTGAGCCACAAATTTTTCAAACTTTAGTTACAGGTAGGGTAGGATCTGTATACAGATGTAGATTGCATGAAGTCCTCACTGCCATGAAGGTTTAATTGGGTTTTATTTTAGCTAGTCTTTTAAAAAATATATTTTTTACAAACAAGGATTCGTCCATTCATGGCCAAAATGATAAATATTTGCTTAAATATATGCATATATCCACAGTAAGATCGGATTAAATGTCGATTTGGAAGTTGCACCTTGACTGCAAGCTTTTGATATTCTTCACTGAGCTTCTACTTGCTGTGAGAAATTTGCCTTCTCTCGTCAGTATTGGTATTTATTTGGTTTTCAGGCAACGCTTATAACTGCAATAGAGGTCTTTGTCCATTTAATCTGTATCAGAGGATTTATTAGTGAAGTTGAGATTGTAATCTGGGATGGCTAACAAATAATTTCAGTGAATTAAAAAAAATCCCAAACAATATAGCATTGACGTTTCACACTGTAGTTGAATATACCTACATTTCAACATGTGAGTATGTAAAAGTTTGACCTTATGTAAATGAGATGAATTCAAACTTGTGCATCTAATTCTTCAATGTATTAAACTTGCATGTTTTATAGTAACCCTTCCCTGAACAAGCCTAAAATTAACAAAATTAATGCCTTTAAGTGTGTGAACTTTTGACATGAAACTGTGCCTGAAATAAGACTATCCTGGCTCTTATAGAGCTCCGTTTTTAAACAGTGGCACGTAGCGGATACATAGTTTTGTAATGCAGATCAAGATTGCATCTGAACTAAACCCCACATGGGCTGTTTGCCTCAGCGTAAGGCGGCCCTGTCTGGGGAAGCTAAATGGATTTGACAATGGGATTTGATGGTCTTTGTAGTGAGGGTAATTAGGTTTGATTGACTGTAAAGTGACTGGTTGGGTCCAGATCTGGGAGGGGAAATGATCAGACACTTGAACCACCCACAAATTAATGAGATTCAACTGTGCCTGCGCTTATTGCACTGAGGTGGAAAAGAACAGTCGACAGAGTGATGAGAGAGAGGAAGGAATGAGGAAGCATGAGAGTGCCGTGTGGAATAGAGAGATCTATGGAGGAAGAGACAAAATAAAAGCAACAGAGACATCTGAAACCTGTCTCACTACCTGAACTTAGAGGAGTGAAACTTTAAGATGCTAAGTATTATGCTTTTAATGCAAGACATTCTTGAAGAAAAGGTTGCTTCACATGTTGACAGTAGTTTGCTGAGAATAATACATGCCTGGACAGCAGAGGTTGACTTTTTTTTTTTCCTCTGCCAATTTTTGTTTTAGAGAGCATAAAGTGTATTTACTCCATTTGTGGAACTTGTTTTTGAATAAATCTAATTTTCTACATGTCTCAGTTCACGCTGCCTGGTCTTGTGGGACTAAGCTGAGATGCAGCCGCCTAGAAGCTCTGTGCCGTCATTGCCTCCGGGCAGATACCGATTCTTTCTGGAGATAGAGCACAATCTAATATGCTGTTATTTATTACGACGAGTGCATGACGGCAGATAATCCTGGCGCCCTTGTTTCCGTCTTTTAAGGTAATTATGGAGTTCAACAATCCATACGAAGCAGTTGCAAAGAATAGCTTGTACTACTTGCACTCCAAATTGAGGGCAAAGAAAAAGTGGCTTGCTAAAAGTTTGGTGCCACACTGAAGTGACAACAACAAGCATTTTAAGTAAAAGATGGTTATTCTTGTGTGTGACTTATGGAATAAACTACTGTACCTTTTAAAATTATTCATACACATTGAACTGTGAGCTTTAATGTAACAGTTCAACACAAAGTTGAGCATAATTGAAATGATTATGAGCAACTCATTTGATGAAACATGATTAATGCCCCTTTTACTACTTCACCTCTAAATAAAACAATACAACCAACTGCCTTAAAAGTAACTTTACAAGTAAATACAGTCAATACTTATACTAAGAAATCCTTGCCTCAAGTTTTTTTATTCAATTATTTTTATAATATCTTCTGATACTGCAGTCTGAACAGTCGTTCTGAACTTTATCTGAATTTTGCATCATTGATGTGAGACATGCATCATAATTCTGCGCGAGAATAACCCCAACAGTAAGTCTAGATGTAAATCAGAATGCTGATTGAGGTTGCATTTAATTAGCAAAAAAAAAAAAAAGAATTAATTTCAGAAAATAATTCTGAATTAACCTGCTGTTAGATGACTTAAGGAGGCAACAGTTGCACTGGAGTTTTTTGTTTGTTTGTTTGTTTATTGTTTATTGGAATGGGGACAAAAATTCGGAATACACTAATACTAAACTAATACTTGGCTAATTTGCAATGCAGAATCCCAGATACGATTTATTTAGGGGTATCAGAGTAAAGAAGGATTTTAGAATAAAACAATGTAAAAAAAAAATGAAGAGGTTTGTTTACTTTTCCATGACAGTGCATATAATCAATGCATGGAAGACTGCAATTCCTGGAAGTAGAAATTTCACATGGGGGAATAAACAAGCAGCAAATAGAGGAGCACTGAAACATATATCACCGTTACATGGTTGAAATGTCTGCCCTTGTTTTTTACATTCTATATCAAACATGAAGGTCGGCTTCAGCTATAATATCCGCTTCGTTTTTTTCAAGCCAAGTTGAGGTAAAGCGAGAAGCTCAACATTTTTTTTATCTGCTTGTGTCTCTGACCTTCACGTCTCTAAAGCTATCTTCCCTGGTAATATTATTTGCAACGTCTGCCGAGCTGTGGGGACACCATGCAAACTTGGAGAGGCAACCTGTCCACCCCGCCGTGGCATGTCAGCTCTTGTCTATGATCACCTGGCTGGCATGGCTGCTACGCAGGTATGTGCTGGCCTACTGGCAGCTGTCAGTGTCACACAGAGCCATCAATCTACAGCTCCAGCACTGTCAGTCCTGACAGGGCTCTGCCAGCCACAAGCAGTCAGCCGGCTGCACAGAAATATGTCACTTTAGTTTAGAATGCCACAATAATGGAAACCTAAATTAAGAAATGTTTTCCTTGTTTAAAAACACACAAGAAAGGGGAAAAAAGAAGAAGCTGCAGCCAACTTTGAGAGAAAACATCACGATGTGGACAGACTATCAGGTATGGAGTCAAAGCGTGAACTGAATGTCAACATGTTGCGGTTTCTGGACATTTTAAAGTTTTAATTTTTATGAGGTATGAAAAATTATGCAATGTTTGAAATTTATTCAGATTTTCAGGTTTGAATGGGTGTGGGGGGAAAAAAAACAGAATATGGAAAATATTCATCGTCAGGACCTTTGAGCACATTTTATATGCATTTTTAAATTTATTTTCAACTCTATCAGTGCATCTATTTTGTCTGTCCATTCACTCATCTGTTTGTCCAACTTACCATCCATCCATCAATCCATAAACCCACCCAAAAATAATCCAAAGCTAATTAAAAGTGTTTTTCAATATGACTGACATTAAAGAGTCTCAAATACAACTCTTCCCTCTTTGACATCCAGCTTGTGCAGTTGGATGTAAACTTCTACGGAAATAAAAAACATACGGAATGCAAACCTTGCAGTCTGCTGTCAAGGCCTAACCTAACTAACCTCACCGACTTATTTTTCCCCTCATATTTATGAAATATACGCCTCTCCCTGAGAAGCCCACTTTTTTTATTTGTGTAAACATACACCATTTGATCCACTGCGAGTGAAAGTTTGACAAGAAGGATGCATAAATAGAAGCTGCAGGCCCATCATTGTCAACATGCCAACTGCTCTCTGCAGAGAATCATACAGACACGGAGACCTCATTTTAGCAGGCCTTGCTGAGAGGGAGGAATGCCTAAAAAACTTAGCAGCTCAAGAAAAAAAAAACCCCAAAAAAACAACACACACACACACACACACTGAGCTTTGGAAGAGGAAAAGAGGACATACATTTGTGCGATAAAAATCAACTGTGGCGACACTATCTTGAGCTGAACTCTATGTCCATTATTACCAGCACAGTAATTCATTCACCTTTAGGCTTTATGATTCGTAAGTGCAAATATAGATTTTAAGTTGCTTTTATCCAGCTTCCAGATGCTGAACAAACAAAGATAACAATATAAAAGATGATCATGTTGTACGTTCTATATTGTGTGACTATGCTGGAACATATGTCTCATGCCAAAACACATTTATCATAAACTGTTTTCTGTTAAGGCAAAGCAATGTATGGATTTGCATTTTTGGCGTCTACAAGCTGTTGCAGTGGATTGAGGCAGCTGGGTGGCCTTCCATCCATTCAGCAAAAAAATGATGCAATGAAGACAGAATAAAACCCATAAGTGGATGTTTAGAGCTTTTGTATGTTTAAGGTTTGAGTGAAACAGCTGAGGATATTTAGGGGCTTAAAAACGTATATACATATATGTTTCTTGTTATTAGGTTGGAAATGTATTTTTTGTTTTGCATAGTTTTCCACAAATATCAATATCTCACTAATGTATATATTCTTTTTGTGCACAGATTTTCAAGTCTTAATTTATTCAAAACTCTAAAGATATAGATGAAATTGTGGTTCTTCAAAAATAAGAACACATTTACCACAGTAAATATTTATCAAAAATGAAAGTTGTCTTTTTCAGTACATCATCTGACAACTGTGGCTCAGTTAAGGTTACAGACCTCTGGTTTAGATCAAAGCATATTTATGAATAAGAAAGGCCCAGTCAAAGTTCATGCCTGTTTGTAATTGGAAACTGGAAACAAGACTTGGATAATGGTGCTTACAGACACACTCCATGGTTGAGCTTCAGCTATTTCACAACTGACCTACAAACTGAATAGTTGTTCAAAACTGTTGGAGGCAGCAAAACATTAATCTACAGAATAGAATTTGAAAAGAAATGCAAAGCAGAGCTCTTTTTTAAATCTCTAATAATAAACAAACTATGTACCATTTTTTCTCTTTTTTATTTGTCAAATACACAAAATACTAATAAAATCTGCATTTTTTTGCTTACGTTTCTCATAAAAAGGTCTTCCTGGTACCTGGCTGAAGCATAACGGTCCACTGGCATCTACTTATTTGCTGTGTTTTTTTTTTTTTTTTGTTCATATGTGCTTCATGCCAGTCCACATTGTGCTCAAAAAGCATACAGGCTTTCCGGGTCTTTTCAGAGCTTAGTGAATTTGACTGGGAATACGCAGATGACATGTGGGTTCAGACACTCGCCCCAGACGGGGGGGCTGACCCTGGTGATGCCAGCCATGCCGGCGACCAGAGGGGCCTGCTTCTCTTCACTCTGATGCCTTTAGAGAAGAAAAGTTCAAGTCCTCCACCACGCTGCAGCTCTGTGCAGAGCCCAGCTTTCTGCTGTTGACATTGTTTCATTTCATTTCCTTGCAGTAAAAATATCCTGCTCTTAGCCTGTAATAGACACAGGCATTAGCTTGAGTTCATATTCTGCCGAGCTCAACAGTCACTTCCACTGATCTAAAGTGGTTCTGTAAATGTTGAACAGCTGGTCAGTTCAAGAGAATCCACTTAGAGCAAATTAAAACAAATTGAGTGACTGGGTAATGATTTTATAAGATATTTCATACATTAAGATTTCAAATACTTAACTGAGAGGAGTGTTTAGTGATACACTTCTCTTATCTATCTGTCACTTCGTTGGAAAAGTGATAAAAAGAGAGGACATCATTTCAAGGGATATTTTTTTATATTACCACTTTCCTAAAAGCGTTTATCTGCTCCCCCTCTCCTCTTTCCTCCATCCTGGTGCCATCATGGCAAAAAGCTAAATGAATTAAACTCTCATTAAAAATGCATTTCATTGTTAATCATTTGCAAGGAAAGAGGATTAGGTTGCAATTTGTGAAATGACATAAAATCTATCCCTTCTCAAAAATAGGCTCTTGAAATTGCTTTAAACAAAATACTGTTATCCATCAAGCGGTCCTTTAGGCCACAAAATGAGCAAACCAGTAAATCCCTAAAATAGATAAGACAGTGACCTGTGCTTAATTCTCATAACACAATAGGCATATGTTTACCCCATCTGCTCAGCTTATGCATCCAAAAACACAGCAAACATAGCTGGTTCTACTCAATTTCTATCAGTCTGATCTCTAAGAGAATTTGTCTAAACTATCTGTTTCAGGATTTCATTTAGCCTTTTAACCCCCAGAATTTAAAATTAATGTCAAAAATGCTCAGCCATGATTAATTAATGGTGAAAGGAATTACACGAGTCTCTTTGTGTTGCTCACTTCTGTGTTTTCCCAAACCATTGCAGAAAACAAGAGTGATGCTCCACATGAAATATTGATAGGAAAATCACCTCAAATAACCAACTCTTCGAATATGTGAAGCACATGTAGAATTTTATAGCAGGCAGGGAGACAAGAGCCGAGAGTCTCAAGCCAAGGCTGTCAAACACGGAGGAGAGGAGGCACAGAGAAGAAAGATGGGTAACAAGAAAACATTGAATTTCCTGCTATATATTTTCGAACCAAACAGCTTAAAAGGAAACCAAGACGCGGGACATGAGCGCAAAACACCGAGCTGCTTTCACCTCCACCCTTCTTCTGGCTGGAGCTTACATTCCCATTCATCAGACGCATTAACTGAGCCCTGTGTGCGTTTGTCCTTCCTTAGATTGCTTTACACAAAGAAAAACAACTGAAGGAACAGAAAAAAATGTCAAGGTTAAAAAAAATAATAATGCAGGTAACGACCTTGACGGAGGAAAAGCTGGCAGCGCTGAGCACATCCTGCATTAGGAAAGTGGATATTCCATATTTTCAAGTTCACCATTATTAAGACAGGCCAGTACCCTCTGTTGGTGCACAACACAATCCCTGAAATGTCTGAGGCTGCAGGGAAGGTAGAGTTTAGATTTTTGGCCTGGCCAGGGTCAGGCTGAAATTATTTGCTTGATGATCGGGTCTGTTTGGATTTCTGTGGCTCATTTAGTAAGCCTTCAATACATTCAACGCAGAGAAAGACAAACAAGACTCCACAATATAAAGATATAGTCTACATGAAGCTTAGCCTGTTTGGTAAGATAGAAAATGTTAATTGTACTGCCACAAGCACAACGCACAAGATATGTACACGGCCCCGCCCTGATGCACTCCTATCAATCACACATCCCAGATGATTTGCACTTTACTCACCCTGTGGTAACAACAAGACGCAGAGTGAGTGTATCCAAAACCGTACGCTGATAATCATTAATCGTATATCTCAACCCAGAATTAGTCCAAAGATGCACTCCTTTCACAACCAGGTCGCTGCGTCTCATTTCATTTTTTATATCTACCCCCCCCTCACAGATATTTTGGCATTTCAGTTTCAAGGTAAAGGATATGGGATAATTTAACATTGGAAAAGCTCATTTTTCCTCCTTGTTGCATTGTTATTGCATCTCATAAACCTGGTCTCATAAATCTGGTCTTTCAACAGGGGTGTGTACACCTAGGAGAACCACTGTCTACATCTTCCAAACAAAAAGGAAACTGAGGGTGTGAGGACAAACAAATAAGGTGAACAGACTCCCAGCTTAAACTCATACTCCTCAGACACATTAACAGAGCGCTGCTTTTGTTAGATTGCCTACCGCACAAAAACAAGAAAAAATACATGAAATTATTCTCGGTTTAATAAAAAAAACCCATCCAGGTAAGAACCTTGACAGCAGAAAAGCTGGTCATGCCGAGTGCATCTTGGATTAAGAAAGCAAGTTTTCCATAATTTTCCAAGGTCACCGTCATCGAGACAGTCCAGTAATCTAGGTGTCGGTGCGCAGCACAATCCCCCACTATCTCAGAAGCTGCAGGCAACGCTGCCCATGTCATCCTCATGTTTTATTCATTCTGAATGTCATATTATGGCATTCAGAAACCAAGATCAAAATCTGCTCTGGCAGAAATATTTAATATCGCACCACTTCTCCATCCTTCTCCATCTGGTTTGCCAGACACAGAGAGAGAGGGGGTAGACAGCCTCCTTCAGCTCAGCCATGTTGGATTATTGAAAGTAGAGCTTTCAGAGAGGCCTCTGCTCAGGGAACAAAAAAAAAAAAGAGCGAGAGAAGAACTGTAGCATGCATCAATTATCTTGGAGAGTCTGTGGCGTGCTGGAGACTGTCTTGTCATATTTCCCAATGAGGCTGGGCGATGGAGAGGTCCTTGGCTAGCACTGACATTTAGAAACTGGTGTGGAAATCCCAGTCTGTTAGTCAAAAAATATGAATAAATAATGGACAAAAGAGTGCGCTGACTGCCTGTAAGGCCTCCCAGGCTTGAAATTCCTTCAGTGTCATTCTCATAACTAGAAACAAGCATCAGCCTCTGTCACTGTATTTTTCCTCCATGTGCGAAACAATGGCAGCTCACACTGATCAATACATGATTGGCTGCCATTGCTGCAGGACAAAGGATTCATTATAGCGTTTCTGGGAACTGTTATACTATTGTTTTTCCTTACATTACTTCCATGTAATGAATGATAAACTACCAGAGCCATAATGATCATGTTGAGATTGCCATCTACACAGCAATCTTCGGTTTAGTCGAGAAAGCGGCCCTTAATTTCCTATCTTTACATGCAGCCCGTATTCTCCAGCATGTCTCTGTAAGCAAACAACACATTTGAGCTCATTTGTGACTACTTTTCAATAGCTGGAAGCATGACTGAATAAAATGTGTTCAATTTTTAGATGCAGCAGGGGGAGAATGTTTTTTGTCTACAGAATGTGGATAAGTAGAAAATACCAATTCTAGCATAACCTCTCCTTTGTCTGGAAGCACTGACTGAGCTATGGAAGCACTGTAAACATGAGAGTTGAAAATAAACTAAAATAAAGGACTCCCTCCCCCTGCTTCTCTACATTAGTATCAGCGGCTGAGTTCAAATCTGTGTGCAGCAAATTTCCATGAAACCGTCTCTCCATCCTTGTGCTTCTTGTCCCCTGAACTACCCGTCTCCGTCTCAGCAGCAGCATGGGGAGAAGCAGCGTACCTTTGTTCATGTCAATCAGCTGCTTCTTCTTCTGCTGACGCTCCTGCTTCTCTCGCTCAGCTTTCTCCTTCGCCAGCTTGGCTCTCTTGATCTTCTCCTCCATCTCCCTCTTCTTGTGGTTCTCCTTCATGGCTTCCTGATGAGGCACACACACACATGCAGACACACAAACAGATAAAATCAGAATGTTGCTCTGCCACCTTCACTCTTTTATCATCTTCTATACTGTATAGTGTACAGGAGCAGCAGAATACCATCTGCAAATTCTTATTCAGCAACTGGCTTGATAGAGATAAGCGTCTGGAATAAACAATGCATCTGTTGCTGTGTAAAGGCCTTTTTTTTATTATAAGCCTATCTATCAGTGAGGTTCCTGTACATGATTTCAGCTCCATTGCTGATTTAATGCCACACCTACATGAATGACGACATTCACACATAACCAGTGCGTTCAAAATGTATTCATAGCCTTTGGGTTTTACACATTTTATCACATAACATAAACTCCAAAGTATTTCATAGATATCTTACGTGATATGAAACAAATAAATAAAATCCCTATTTCCATGTCAGGTTTTTATGAAAGAATGTTGCTTGTCTTGTCTGCTATTTTAGCGATATAACTTGGCTGTAGTTTCATAAATTTGCCAGCAAAAGTTCTACAACTTTTCTTAAGAATTGTAAAAAGTGCCACTAAAAATAATACAGACACAGAGCATCAAAAACCTTGGTGCTCTCAATAATTAGCTAACATTTAGGCATACTGCATAAATGTTAGCCTGTTCACAGTGCGTTATATGTAGATTCTTCTGCTGAATGTGGAATATTCACTTGTTCTTGGATGTTTTGTAAGGAATATCTAACATATTATAAAGAAAATGCAGCATTGGAGGCCATGCTACTCGACATGCTGTTGGCATGTCCAAGGGCACCATTTCCTTTTCTTGAAGCTAATAGGCTGCGCCCCAAGACCAGAGATAAAAACAAAAAACAGATATCAACTTGATAATTATGCTCATTCAATTGGTCAATAACATAAAATCCAATTAAAATACATAGAATTTTGTGGCTCTATTGAGACAAAACGTGAAAAGGTTCAAATTGAACACTTTTGCAAATCTCTGCACAACCTAATGCAGGCATAATTCTTCAGACAACACTGGAAAGATGTTTAATTGAGAAAGCAACATGTGGCAGTCGTGTAGCGAGGCCAACATTCAGAAAGCATTCATCTCCTCCGCGGTCACCAGCTGAAATGCCAGAAAGGAACCCGGTATAGAGAGATAATAAACCGTATGTCTTCAGCACTGTACAAATCTGTCAGTTTGTTCTGCTGCAAGGAGAGAATAAGATGCAACTGTGTGACCTTTGGAGACAACAAAATGCTGTTGCATGCTACGCCTGTGGTGCAGCAGAGGTTCCACGTGTGGGAGGTCATACTTCATGTTAGTAAATCCATACAATTATGTCCGCTAAGGTTGGAGTCCATTTACATCTTTATGCTTCAGCTCATCTGTGGTATTCCCTCTCCCATATGCATGGGCAGCTTTAAGCGAAGGCAAAACCCTCTCAGAGCGGTGATATAATATGTGGCGACAGCAGGCCCCCCATCCACTGCCCCTGTGGTCCTGATGAGTGCACCGTGTTGGCAGCTAAAACAGAGGGATTATGGGGATTGCGGGAAAGGAACAAGGAAAGAGCGGCTCATCATGCCAGTCAATAGCGGGGCTTTTCTACATGTCCAAGGACACGGGACCTTGTTGTCACCGCCTCCTTGATGGATGACAAGGGCAGCGATGGCGGCAGAGACAGAGAGAGAAGAGCAAGGTGGAGTAATTGTGATGAAAAATATCAAGTTTAAATCGTGGGAATAAACAAAATGATAGTGAAGAAAGGGAAAGTTATTATTGTGTGCATTGTGAAACTGTAATTATTTGTCTCAAACTACTGCAAGTCAGCGACATCTCTCACACCAACCTGTATTTAATCACCACATCAAGGCTGTGTAAATTAGACCACTGCCCCCTACACAGGATATTGATTACATCCACTCTACCTCTGCTTTCAACGGCATGAGAGTTGTGCTTTGCATTAGCAACAAAACGTTTAATTTCCATATTTTCTCCAAATGATGAGCAGCTCTGACAGCCAACCACCAACAGGGTTCAGCTCATTTCCAAATGAACGTTGCTGAAGTGCTTCAGGATAAAATCGGGGTAGAAATTATGTAGATTACGTACATAAGTCCTGTCGGTAAAACTTCTTCTAAACAAACAATTAATTCTGACTGTAAACATGATTACGATACATAATTTAGCGGATCTAATCAAACAACACCTCTAATTATCAAAGCTCTGCATCTGTGGTTTATTTTGTGCCCCTTTTCCAGTTCTCTGCGACAGGTTGAAATTTCCTTCGGGCAAACATCGAATGTATCACGCTCAATTTACCTGACAGCTCCATTTATTGTAGAAGGACGTCCAAGATTAAAATATTCTAATGAAATTTGATTTGAGAAATAAATTGGTTGATTTGACATCTTGAATATCTGGTCAGATATTTCTCAATGGACTCTATTAATGTCCAATTAGTTCTCTAATGCATTCTAGGCTAAACCAAACCTTACAATGTGATTTTAAGAGAAAACGGGAAAGGTTTTGCTCTTTGGTATTTGTATTTTGTTGTTTGTCCCTCTGAGGATCTGTTGTGCCAAAGAAAACACAGCATGCATGTAGAAAAAGGTTCCTCTGGTGAGATCAGAAAAAAATATTGAACTCTTGTTGAGATGCAGAGCTTTGCTGGTGCAAATAAAACTGACACAGTATGAGACCGAGGGTATTAAACTCCAGTCCAGAAACTCATAGTCGTGTCCTTAGTTCAACAAACTTGATTCAAATGGAGAAAAACATAGCAACAGTCAAGTTCGACTAAACTGTGCTCCTGATTTTAATATATGGGCAACTGTGGCTGTGTGGGTAGAGTAGTCATCTTGCGATTGTCAGATTTTAGGTTTGACTTCAGCTGTCACATGTTGTTGTGCCCCTGGGCAAGGCACTTAACCCCAAGTTGACTACTTGGTGTATAAATGTGTGCGAGTTAGTGAGTGTGAATAGGTGAATGTGGCTCTAATGTAAATGACTTGAAAAGCACTATGTAAGTTCAGTCCATTTGCCTTTACCATTAATTGACCTAATCATTTGAATTAGATGTGTTGAAACAGAAACTCATCTAAAAGTTGTGGGACGTCTGTGCTTGAGGAATGGAGCTTGATACTCCTGGCATTATTTTCCTTCGAAGGTGCAGCATAGGTGAGACATGGATAGAGCTAAATCCTGGGTATAAATGGAAAAAAACTTATAATGGAGTTAAACAGTTAAGATCAAGAGCTACAATGGAATATGAGCATGTTAGAATGGCCCAGTCAAAGTCCAGATTGAAATTAATTTGAGAATCTGTGGCAGTACTTGACAACTTATGTTCCTAAAGTCTTTAATTTTCAACTATTTCGCAAAAAGGATTAGGCAAATATTTTTCTATAGATGTAGCTTTTTGGAATACGTAGAAACATTAGATATTTTCAGACAGGGTGAGGAGTTCAGGAAGTCCATTTAGAGTTTGAGGTAGTTTGGGCTCTGGGTCAGGATGTCTCTTTGTTGCCTCCCTTTTTCCAGTCACAGTCCATTTTAGAACATGCAGAACTTACTATACACACCTTGTGACCTGGAAAGCTGGATTTGTTTGAGTGAACGCTACAAAACGAATGACTGCATCCAGCAAAAATGTTTTTCCAAGTCCTTCTGGTTTTTAGAAAAAAAAAAAAAAATATGCATGCATTACTATCAAATATTGGCTATGCAAATTTCAAAAAATGAGAAATGTAAAATTTTGTAAGAACAAAATATGTTCCATTTGGCACATGGCTGTCCAAATACTAACATGGCACTTCTTTACTATAGGCCATGATATCCAGTCTGGCTCGGTTGTCTTTATAATTTCTAAAATGTGTGTATTGTTCCTCCTTGACCTGTGCAACACAACACATCTCCCGCAGCATGGTTCCCTTCCCATGCAAATGAGTTTGCCGGTCCAGTGAGGGCATAATAAGTATTTCCAACTGCTCGGTTGCACCAATGATCTCACACAGAGAGGGTGCCATCGCTATATCTCATTAGAATTTTACAAACACTACAACGCCTGGGCTTTAAGTAGCAAATGTGTTTATTAGCCATCTGCCGCACCGTGTGCCAGGATGTGGGGTGAAATGGCTTCAAGAAGTTATAGGTTACAGACTGGGAGGCTTTTGCTGCTGTATACATGTATTCACATATTGATGGGTGACCTCCAAAGTCGCTGTACAGTAAGTAAATGTATCACATAAACATGATGATGAATCAGCCGAGTCTAAAGGCAGCAATCATTTCTTATATTTGGAAGGAATAAATAAGGATTATATCAAATAAGGTGAAAATGGCACCAACAAATATTAAAAACCTTCTCATAAATGTTCTATCTTGTTACTCTATGGATCCACTCTGAGGGATTTGGTCGTATTAGAAAGTCACTTCATTAACAAGAAAAACTGTTGGCTCATCGCAACCCATCTGCTGTGCTTTGATAACTCATTAATGAAAAAGAAAAAACCCCCTCCTAATGCTCCTGGTCAGGATTACATATATCACTCCCTGCTATTGCATTTCACCCGTACTCTATTTCAAAGTATGGCAGTAGCATTAAATTAACAAATTGTTGAACTCCTCAAATACTGGCTCAAATGATATTTTATTGGGCTCAGAAAAAAAAAAGAGAAAAAGGAGGTGGGGGTGAGGGAGAGATGGAGAATGAAACAGAAGGAAAATAGAGTTAATGGATTCTCTTATCAGTTACATTCAGTTCTGTGAGAACTGTCTGTCAATGCGTTTGCTCAAATGCCTTATGTCGGTCGGGTGCATTAAGCTTCCGCTTTTTAGTAAAAGCAATTTAGGGTGACTGTATTGCAAGGGAATTCTTTAATACAGCAGATGCTTTGTGCTGTGAATGCGTTACAAAGGGCGGCGCAACAGAGAAGGAACTTAGCGAGGATGTTTTGTCCGAGTCAAACAACTTCATATCTCCGCATTTTAAAAGAATAATAAACAAATGTCAGCGGCGCGCCAGGCGTTCCAAGAGGCTAAATCCAGCTAGCATGTTCACTGACAACAAGTCATCACATTTATTTGATTTGCCATTTGTCACAATCAAGGAGGAGTCGATGTCAGTCAAAGATGAATAAAGCATAAGACCTTTTTTGGAGGAAAAATGAGTTAGCCTAGCTGTTTCACAGGGTAAGAAAAATAAAAACAACATTCAAATAGGAACAACCATTGATTCCTTGTGCTCTGGAAACAGATGGGATTAGCCTTTCTGTCAGTAAAGCTGAAGCGCCAAAAACTATAAATAATATCTGAGGAATGTGGTGATTAAAGGATTGTTTTCATATGAATATATTAACTAGACTATATCCCACTTACTTCTATCCCCTTAACCATAGCAGGAAATCGGTAATAAAATATTCATATCCAGCTATTTGCTTGAGAGAATAATTTATTTTCTTGGGTGGATGCCTCTTTTACAGATATGCAACTCTGGAATCCTTCAGGGAGTGCTGCGTTGTGCGCTCGTGCACTTTGATCAGAAAGAATGGGAAGCGGGTTTCACACAAGGATCAGAGTAAGAAAACGAGAGGGATTCAGACAAGCGGACCTTTCCATTTACGTTAACGGGTGGCGAAAAGAAAAAGAGAACACCGTCTGGACAGGTTGTCATCATCCTGTCACCTGGAGCTTTAGGGGAGGTGCCAGGTGGGAAAGAGAGATGGCAGAGAGGCAAAGACAGGTAAATGCATGTTTAGAAGACTGCTGAGAAAAACAGGAGATTTTTACTTTACTTTTCACATGGCTTCTATCGTTACGAATTCAATTTGCACCTGTTTGATGCATCAATGAACTATTAATTTTTCTCAAAGGTCAAAGGAATGCATCTGAATGATCTTGTTTAGAACCAATTTTGATAAAATGACTCATTTTTAGCAAAGAAACATATACAAAATACTGACTGTATTTTGACTGAAAACACCTCCAGTTATAACTTTTAGAAAATGAACAAATATAAACTTAACTTTCATGTGACTTTGAGATAATTATTCAGTTTAAAAGGCTGATTTTGTCCAACTTTCATTGCAGGAACAACCCAAGAAACACCATAGCTGATTGAACACAAATGTCACCGTCCACAGTGAAGAAACTTCAACATCAACTTGAACTGAGAAAGTGCTGAAAGGAGTTAGATAAATATTCTTGTGGGGTTTTTTTTTTATCAGCTCAAAAATAAATTAAATTTGCAAGATTTCATTCAGATGAATGAATCACATTTTTAGAAGGTGATTGTAGATCAAAAGCATATAAAGGGTCTTTTATGAGTGTGTTATTAAAAGACAGGAAAAGTGTTTTCTAATTTTTGGGGTTATTGTGGGCTAGTTTTTTAATAGTTTTTAGTCAAAGTTCAGGAACAACAATGGGATGTGGGTCATTCTATCTTTTAAACCACATGCTGGATGACTCAATGGGAGCAGCTGAGGTGTTTGACGTTTACGGGTCAATTTAAATTGAGATTAACACAGAAAGCAGTTTAATAAATGAGGAATATTTTCTGGTGCACCTAACATTTTGTTATATTAAGACTGTTGAAAATCTAGCCGTAAAAGATTAAAAAAAAAAAGTATTTATCTTCATCAGGTAGAGATTGGCCAGTTTTGTTTTATTGCAGAATTGTTGTGTTTTTAATTCAATTTTTAAGCGAATGTCAAAAATTATAAATCTTTTTCCCAGCCAAAGAAGCAGATTTTTTTCCCCTTTGTCAGAAAAATCATTAAACTTAACCTTACCTTAAAGGTTTTAATGTAACAAATCAGTGCTAGAGCCAACAACAGCAAACACTTCTGCAATTGATTACTCAAGCTTTGCGTACATCTCTGAATCCATTGTGAACTTTAATAAAACCTTAAACAAATTCAAAGTCTTTAGAATTTTTGTCATTTAAAAGATCAGCACATAAAATGATCTTTTAAATCTTGGGGACAATACATTACTTCTGTGAGAGAAATATAGATTAATAAAAAGTGACCCAATTTGACTGAGTTGAAAGTATGTATAATGCAAAAGAAAAAAAACAACAAAAAAAAAACTGAAATTGCTTTTGTGTCCACCGGCACCTGAATATTAGTCGGCTTTTACAAGAAACAGAAAAGCGACACTATTCAAAACCTCACAGTCTGTTGTAGCACTGGAAAGCTATCTGCAAATAAAAAGGTATTTGAAAAAGAAAAAATGGCATATGGAAGGAAATGACAGCAGGTGGGCCTTGTTACATTATTCCTGAGCACATTCAGAGAACGTACAAGAACCATATTAGAAATATAAAGTCTGAATACAAAGTGTGGCACTGTTTTGGACTGAAAACCTTCTTGTATTTTGAAGTTGGCGAGCTGAAATGATTGTTTCTCAAGTGAAAGAAAAAAAAAACACATTGATGATTCTGGAATTGCAGTGGAACAAAATCATCTTCAATGCTATTTCTGACTTAAGCTATGGTCTGTCAAGTATGACAAAAATAACAAAAGAGATGAAATGTTGATGCCTTAAAGTTATCTTAATTTGTTAGAAAAGCTCTTTGTTATTACACCAGGGTCAGGAGACTTTGAGATGTAAGGCTTTCCTACACAGGAGAGGTGAACACTACTGACAAAAAAATTTGAAATCTTCAATCCGCCTCAGTTATGTTATTTGTTTTTAGCATCTCCTTTATAAAATCCATAAAAATAGGCCATAAAATGAGAACGAATGTGAATTAATTTCAGTAGTTTAGTTCAGAAGAAGATTCTCTACACATGCAGTTACATGTCAAGTTTTTATTTCTGCACTTCACACCCTTCAGTCTGGGTTTCATATATCAGAGTGTGTTCATGAGAGTCACATCCTGAAATGAATTAGAGAAAAAATTAAGTTCTCCATCCTATTCTAATTTACTGGGATGCTCCTCTAATTGTAATCCCAATTTAACATTCAGTTTCAATGAGAACATTGTAATTTTTCACCATCTGTGGGGTCCTGCTGCAAAGTTTGATGAAAATGTGAGCATGTGCAACCAGCTCTCATTTCACTAACACCCAATGTGTTCAAGCAAGCGAGTGCAAAGGCATGTGCATGTGTGGGTGGTGGCCGCTGTTAGACGCCGCGTTTCTGCTTTATCGCAACGGAGTACATGTGCCGTCATTTTAAACTCACCATGAAGAGGAAGCGGAAGTTGGCCAGCTCGCCGAAGAAATCCTCCACGCTGACTGAGTGGGGGTCGAACGCGAAGTAGCTGCCGATGTTCTCGTACAGCTTCTGCATGTTCTTGTGCATGGTGGACAGCTTCTCGTACTGCTCCCGAGAATGTTTGGAGAAGCCGTGGAAAAAAAAGGGAGTCAAGGAAAATAGAAAATGCAACGGCTCAAACACAGACAATAAAATGTTACAGTTACCAGCTATAGCAGGGAAATATCACACATATGTTGCCTTACAGTATTTTTAAGACCCACCTATGTCAAGGTCAGCAGAAGAAAGAAAGAAAAAATGGATAAAGAAGGGTCTTCATCTCACTTTGGAGTCAATGACAAGGAGAGCTAATAGCGGCAGCCCTGAAGTAATGGAAAGGTGTTTTGTAGGCAGCAGCATGACACAGATGGTTGCTGGAAAAGCTGATTGCAGTCATTGTTCTATTGTTTCGCACAACAACAGTGGGGTCAGGTTGTTTTGAACCTCACAGCTCACGTCGCACTGTGTAATTTACTGAACAGGCGGAGGACTTTTCTCCCAGTGAATGAGTATTGACAGCCGGCATCAGTTAAGCATTATCACAGCAGCCATTGACCTCATGGAGACTGTACAGGGGCACTACAAGACTCCCACCCTGAGCGGGATGAGAGCGATGCAGAGCAGATTTACGTGAACACACATGTAGAGGACACAAACGTGGTAAAAAGGAGACCTTGAGAAGGAATTTCATTAATACTGGTCATCCTGAAATTACACCTTTTTATGCATTCATGCCAATAGTTGTTATTGGTGCTGGCTATATTTTTCATGAAGGATGAATATGAAACTCACGCACACGCAAGGACGGGGAAAAAAAGACAGCATAACTTCATAAACAACCACTTGTATCAAGAGCCAAACTCATCCTGCCTCCACAATCATCAAGCCTAAGTGAGGTGAACAGCTAAGAGCACTTATGACCATAGAGTGCACACATACAGTAGCACACGATTCATGTGTGGGTACAGTGCAGCTCCGCTGGTGGACAGTCTGCAGGCACCCAATGTTAAAGACAGCAAAGTGTGATGATGAAATGTTTTTTATTTCTTTTTTGTTGACACATAGTTCAGTACGACATTCAGGTGTTTTATAAAAATTAGTTAGCACCAACTAATCTGTATAAGAACTGATAAGTAGGGCTGTTGTAAACGAATGTTTTAGTAATCGAGTAATCTGTCGATTATTCTTACGATTAATCAAGTAATCAGATCTAAAGAATTGATAAACTAAAATATTGGTAAATCTGGCATAAAACCAGTGTTACTACCAGATATCAATATCAGTCCAATTTTTCATATTTGAGCATCCCTAACAATTACTTTTTTGTAGTTTAGAAAATTAACCTGTAACAATAATAGCTCACTTTCTAATGAATTTAATTTATATTCATTTAAATTGTCCTACAAATTGGAATACAGATGGAAAATATCTATGAGGCAAAACAAGGTTTCAATTGGGGCAGGTAAAGTTCAATACCTGCAGCGCCACCTGAGGACAGGGAGTGGAAAATCAGTCTCTGTATTGGTCTATGGGGAGTGTTAGTGTTCTTAGTGTTCATGCCAGAAGAATTGCTGGATGTGCATGCAAAATAAAAGATTGCACAATAAAGAGCAACAATGAAAATTAAAGATTAATAATACACAATTCATCTAATTAAATGTGTTTGTCTTTCTTATGTGTTTTCCACTGTAATATGTTCTAAATTGATGCTGTTGCTGTCAACCTTTAGTGAAAGGCCATCATTTGACAATACTTGGCTGCTTGCTTGTCTTACTCCTACGAAGGTCCCAGCTTCTGAGTCTGGGAGCAGTTATAGGCAATTAGTGTTCTTTTACAGTCGCCTTGGCAACATCCATGGTCAGGTGGGACAGCATGTGGCCTGCGATTACCAGGGCCAAACAGTTATCAAGATTTTGGGTTTTTTGGACAGTCTGCTATTATTGCGTGGAGGCCACAGCAGTTTTCCAACATGTCCTGCTTTGCTAGTTTATAATCAATGCTGTATTTGGGATTTTTCTGTTTCCCCAGCTAAAACCTCACTAGTGAGGTCATGTGCAAAACATATTACATCGATCCAAAAACACACAATTGCAAAAGTGTTTTTTGGAGTGCTGTGCTTGTGGAGGAGGAGGAGAAGGTGTAGATTTGTTGGATTTTTTTTTTTGTGAGGTCACACTGGGACAGTCAGAACATTGGGCAGAGAATGGCCTTATTCTTCTGTCTCTCTGTATCCATGTCTGCCTGGATGCCATTTACCCCCATTGCTCCTGTCAGACCTTTGTTATCTCTTCCTTTGTACACCTCCCTCAATCGCCTCTTCTTTTCTAGAGAGCCCCAGCGGATGGATGTGAAAGTAAAACTTTACCAAAGTAACATATCTTTTCAACATCAAAAGGACTCTTGAGTTTTGTACTACTGGAGTTGTGATTTCTTTACAAGTAAGTGGAAAAATAGCTGTTTAGAATCTAAAATGCAGCTAGCACATCACAGAAATATAAAGACTTTTTAAAAAACTTTGCTAAATTAGGTTAGCATAAAGAAAATAAATAAAAAACAGTTTAAAAAATGTATGAAAAACAAGGTGCAGAAAATGATCATCATAATCATGTCAAGAAATTAAAAAGAAAAAAAAACCTAATGCACACCACTAAATTGTTTCCATTACATGTTTCCAATATCTTTATCACTCCTCTAGTTCTGAGGGAAAGTAATTGTTAAAAATCACTTCAAGAACTTACAATTGATCAAAAGAATGCTATTCTGTAGTTGTTTCAAATTACAAGTAATACTCCACTTCACTATTGTGAACCTAAAGATTCTGCACAAGCGCCCCAGTTGTTTCTGTGAACAGTGTACAACCTCACACTGTTTATGGTAGTAATAATAGATGCAGCCGTCTGTGAATTGAAATCACGATTTAGTACGACATATGAATGTGGCACAAATTAGATTTTTTTTTCTTTTTTTGGTGAAAATATTTCCAATAGGTCAGTCAGACTGTCAAGAAAAAGTTATATATGGGTTCCACATCAGCAAAAAAATAAATAAATAAACCAAAGAAGAGAAAAACAGATTTGAGTCGATTTCTGTGCTCCCTGAATGTAACCCTACATCCTGATTCTAAGTCACAGCGCGCTACATCGTCGTGGAGGTCCTGTGATCGATGCCTGGTGGCATTGCCACGTACAAGGCATCAGTTATTTATGTACGTCAGGATTTTTATGATTGCAATCTTGTACTGTGTTGTTTTTTTGTTGTTTTTTTTCAGGGAAGGTGCTATCAAACTTAGATTTTACTTAATTACTTGCGGTACCTGATGTAGCTTGTGGCTCACTGTACGTTTTATTTTCCCTGATTTGCTCCCCTTCCCTTCTCACTCCCTGAAATGCCCACGTATGCACTGTGGTAGATGTGTCCCGCTGAGGACTGGACTGAAGCTGGCTGGGCTTTTGCTCTTCATATTTCCACATCAAAGACATGTCATATTGATGGAGCCTGACGTACACTATCCTGCAGCAACACAACCTGCACGCTGGATCCGCCATCCAGCATGCATACAAAAACAGAATGAGAAGGCAAACATACTCACTCACACACACACACACATATATATATCTATATATAAATATATATACTGAAAATGTAAGGTCTAACTGTCATTCTTTAACTGCCCGGTTGTCAATTACACTTTTCTTTCTCTTTGCTATAGAATCCTTTGTTTCTGTTCCGTTTCTTTTACTTGCCTGTTTTTACACAATGTCTCAGTCAAAAGAAAAAAAAAACTCATTATAATTCTCTTTCTACACCCTCACTTGATATTCTCTCCATTCAATTCTGGTTCTCAGACAACAAATCCCCTCTTTCCTGCTCAGAGTGGACTTTCACAAGTATTCTGTCTGAACCAAGTCTCGTATTCACACCACTTGGGCTTGGAGTGGGCGCGCCGGGTCACGAGGTAAGGCATTAGGCAGTCTTTGGTTGCCCCCCAACCCTGTTTGTCAGTCTCCGCTCTTCTCTTCAGGTTGTCCTCACAGGAGGACAGCTTGCCCTGCATTAAACCCTGCCAAGGCAGAGAAGGACAACAGCCCTAAGGCTGAAGGGGCTCTCTGTAGCAAACATTGATGAGGACTTAAAGCTGCCACTCTGATTTTAAAACATTTCAATTTTCTATTGTATGTAGCACACGGAAAGTAGCACTTAGCTGTGAAGCGGAAAATGATGCATGGTTCAAAAATTTAAATGGTATAAAGTGTGACATGCATTTAGAATTCAAACCCTCTTTACTCTGATTCCTCTAATTAAAATCCAGATCAATCAAATTACCTATAGAAGTCAAAAGAGGAGGTGACTCTGGAGGAGCTGCAGAAATTCACAGCTCAAGTAACATTGTTATACTTTTTGCCAAGCACAAATTTGATCTATACAAAGAATGAGAATAACAACACCATTGGCAAAAGAAAAGTGGTAAGAATCATAGTTTGAAGGCAGCAGTTCTCAAAGATGGATGGGACCCGAATTGTTACAATAAGTCAACAAGGTTGGGGTCCTAAGACCCTCTTCAAAAATTAAACAAAAACAATTCTGAATTTTTTTTTTTTAATTATTATTATTTTAAACATTTCAAAATCTTTGAAAGAAAAATATTCACTTCACATTTATACTCTATTTTATGTTGATCTGTCTAATTAAATTCCAATAAAATTCCATAGAAATGCATTAATACAGCAAATTGCATTAAATATAGTCAGGTAATAAAATCTTTTTCAGATTCAAGGCTCTGCTCTCTTTTTTCTACTCGCTATAAACTCCAGTTACTTTCTGTCCTTGTAAAATCCAGATTTAGGTTTTTGTCCTGCCCCAGAGTCCTCATTACTGCATTTTAATCAGTCACTGTTTATCTTTTTGACATGCCAGAAAAGGGTATGTTGAAATTACTAAGCTGCGATTAGACACACTCATTTTTAACATCACAAACTGACATCAAAACTGGATCCAAATCAGATTTGTAGTCTTCTTTTTGGAGCCGCACACTATTTATTCACATGATAAAACACAGAGAAGAATCAATTTATGGACCACAGCAAAGTAAAAACTGTGTTCACATTGGCCACCTATGAGGATGGCAATAAATTACCTGGTTTGTTTACCTGTGTGCATGAGAGAGTTATTAAAGTGCGACATAAAACCCTACAGTGGGGCCCAAAAAGCCTTGCTAATAAGTCTCCTGTAACCTAGTTCCATTAATGTTTATTTAATGCTTTTCCTATGTGCTCATTGGCCACTCCGTCCAGGGCCCCACACTAAGCCTGCTTTTCTCCAAACCCCACTATCCCTGCTCCCTTTATCCCCCCACCTACTGCCAGCAGCCCCTCTGGGCCAAATTACACCAAGACTGCCCACTGACTGGACACAAGCCATCATGCTGCCTGAGAAGAGGATGAAGGAATGGAGTACAGAGTCAGGGCAGAGATTTAACACTGTATGTCTGATGGAATACATCATTTTACTGTAGTTCATTGTTTTTCTTCTTAAAATAAACACAAGAGGGGTTGAAATAGATACCAAACTTTTTTGTTTCTGTGTTTTTCTGGTGTTTTCGGTGTTCTCGCAATGGAAAGTTAAAAGTGAGTGTTGGAAAGCGAACACACTGAGAAACGACCTGACGTAATGGATTAAAGTGATGGAGATTATTAATATAGATTTATTGATCTGGATCATAGTAAACAACACTGTGAATGTTTCCACCAAGCAACCTTGTTTTGTAAGAAAACAAATAACTTCAGCTTTAAATTAATTCAAGAATCATAAAAAAACAAAGCAATCGTCCTGCAATTTAATGCGTACTAAACCAACATTTACACAGAAAATTAGAGCTAGCCTGAAGCTAAATTTCTGGAAAGGAAATGGAAGACATTTTCTCCTAAAACTGAAATCTTCCCTTTTCTCACCTGCTGTCGGTGTAATGTCACAAGAGCAGAAAAATCACAACAATTCAATCTGTGGGAAAACTCAGTGTTTGAACTCAACACCACTACAATGCATCCAATATTTTACAAAGTACTGCACTTTGAGCCAGAGCTTGATGCACTGAATAACCGAGGAAGATTGTCCCTTAAGGCAGAAACGATACTGGACATTATAATAGAAGACTCTGCAGCCTTGGAGTAATAATAATTTAAGCAGAAAATTTAACAAAAACTTCAAAAATGCTTTCTTTCTTTTTTATAACAATGCAAGCTATGCCCACAATTTCATGTTGGATCTAAATCAAACAGTTTTGCTCATTAATTCCCTAAAGCAGAATGTTTCTGCTGATCATTGCAAGATATACATGCTGCCTGGTGTCACAGAAAAAAAACAGATCGAAAGGAATTTTTTTAAAACCATAATTTAAGAATTTCAAATGCTTAATATACTTGTATAATTCTGCAATAGGAATGAGAACTTCATTAGACAACTATGTTTTCATTATTGAAGTGCAGTTGATGGTGTAGGAAATATACCACTGGCCATTACTGCAATGCAACGTCAATGTAAAATTAGCACTAGAGAGAATATATATATAAATAATATATTCAGTGGGGGAAAATAAGTATTTGATAAACTGCCAATTTGTCAAGTTTTACCCAGCTTAAATTGAATTGAGATGTGAAAATATCATTCTGGTTATAACAATACAATGACAGACAGAATCTAAGAAAATTATTTATTTTTACATCATAAATAATTTGGATTTCATTGCAAGATATAGAGATCCAGTAGATGTACACATCCACTGCTGCGTCATGTGAAAACCTGATCAAGGACTATAGGAAACATCTGGCCTCCGGAAATGTAAAATATTTCTGTACCAAATATGAAGTCCTATTTTTTTGTTGTATCAAATACTTATTTATTTCTAATTAATTATTTAAAATAACACAATGTCATTTCCAATTTGAGGTGTAGATACGATGAAAATTATAGAATTCCACAATTTTTCTAAGTTGCAAAACTTGGAAAATCAGCCCTGTATTAAAAACTTGTTTTACCCACTTTAAAAACTATTTGGTTGAAACAGTTAATATTCATAATTTTGACAATATCCTCAGGTTAAAAAAAAACTTTTAAGACAATATGCATCCGATCCGGATCAACTTGTCATCCTCCGTTGATGTGTGGTACATTGTTAAAATTCAGTCATGGAAGAAGGTTATAGACAGGTGGTTTATCCGATAACCTGCCAAGCACTCTTTGAAAGTACCTGTCCTTTACCGCTTTCCTCAAACGACTTCCCAGATGGCTCTGTGCAACAAACCATATGGCACTTCAGGTTAGCTATATGCGCAGTGTTACAGTCGTGGTGACAGTACGCCTTACTGATGTTGTTCAATGTTGTTTTGAAGTCTAAACTTTAAAAACACACAGCAGAGATACCTGCATAGCTGTGTGCAAATAAAATTAAGAACATATTTTCCACACCTGACAGGTTCAGCAAGTTATATTTTCTGCTTTGACAGAGGAGCTTAGATTTTTATCCCCTCGTAAGTCCTCATCATCTTCTCACCTACAGCCTCTGCTTCTTCTTTCTCTGGAAATTAGAAGGCAGATTTAATGTCAATTTTACTGTCAATTTATTCTGCCCATCTGTCCCTGAAATATTTATACGTGCAGAGAGGAAGGTTGCTTCTGCTTAGGCATTCAAAGCTCTTCACTAAAGCACCCAGCTGGTGTTTTAACAACTCAGTGAGGGGGAAACTGGTGGATGTAATGACTACATCTCATAAAGGAAAAGACAGTATATAAATTAGGAATGAGAGGATTAGGACCGCAGGGATGACCTGTTGAATCATGGATAGGCTATTTAAAATAGGCATTCAGAAAAAACATTTTCTGTCAGTCCTGAAATGATATTGTGAAGCGCACACACACACCCACACACACTCATGTTGTCCTTGATAACCATTTATGATTACTTCCTTTTCTTGAGCTTGGAACAAAGTGATCTAATGTCATAACAATAAGCATGTGCCTGTTTTATAATTTCCGCACAGCAGCTTCAGGACGAGGCAAATCCTCTGTGTTTACAACATTCACACTTGTCAAATTTTAAAAGGTCAAGTCTCTTGTTCCCCTTGATGTGATCGGTAAACATCAATTCCTACCTAACATTACAATGACTTCCAAGAGATGGTGTTTTATGGACGGCTTGTAGACAGTTTTTTTAACAGGTTTTAAACATATATTTGAAGCAGCATGCACAAATGTCAGTGTTAATGTGTTTAAAAAAAACATCCATAAGTAGTTTTCATGTTTTCCAATAAATACCTCTATGAGCCTTGTTAAATATGATGGGAGAATGAGTGCAATCATATAATAAAGAAAACAAATAGTTGTAAATATGGCTTCAAATGATATCTTGTTATATCTAATTTGACCTGGGTCTTCCTCTTCTAATGGTTCAGAGTAAATCATAATATCACTGAAGAACAGAGTTTCTACTCGGGAGGCAAGCCAGGTTGTTCTTTGCAGTCCCATCAATTTAAAATACTTGCTCTGTCATGTTGCTCAGGGATTATATAGATATTTCTTTGAGTATTGCATATGGTATTTACTTCTTTTCTGGCACATCCTTTGTAGCTGGATGCAACAATAACAGAGATTAATCACAATGACTGGCCTGCATTCTTTGTTGTTTTCTGTCTTTTCTGCTTTGTTTCTGAATATTTGTGCTTCATTGTTCAAACTGTCTGAATTTAAAATGAACAAGCCTTCGTCAAACCTTCGCAAGCAGCTGACTGCAGCTAAAGCGGATATTTCACAACCATGAAGATCTGTGGATTAGTCACTGTTTAAAGGTTTACTCTCATTATTTATCATTTGGAAGGCTGTAATTACAGTTTGGAAAGAGGAACAACAGATAATCTCAAAATGTTTTAAAAATGAAGCGGTCGACACGTTTTTGTTTTCTACATACATGGTAAACATTATAATTATCAATCAAATCAAACATATACAAATGACTTATGGATATTTAGCCAAACACAGCTAAAATATTAAATTGATTGCTACATGATTATTTTACTCTGAAAATTAACAGTTCAATTACAACATTAAAAGACTTTGACATTAATTGCCATTATAAGTATTTACAAGCTTTTCATCAAGTTATATGTTTATAAAAGCACATGAGCAAAGGTTAAGCTATAAAAGCCTAAAAATAAGCTTTTCAAATAATATTAGAAAAGAAGGTTTGCAACACATTTAAATTAATGTATTGAACTGTATCTAACATAAAAAATTAAGTCAAGAGGATTGGACATAAAGCCGTCTTTGATAAATCGTAAGACTCTAGCCTTCATGCTCGTCTGATTCAGCCTTGTGATCAAAACATGAACCATTGTTGAATATCTTTATTTAATGTCAATTATATTTTTCGATTTTAAATACTGTGACCTGGCAATAAAATGAAGAGCTTGTATGTGGGAATGAGAGCAAAGGCCAGATGTATAAAATTTATTCACAACCCACAACAAAGACTGATGAATCCAAGTCACTTGAACAGAGGAGGCATTTGACATCTACCAAGGCCTGTGTCAGTACTTTGTGCATAAATTGGTAAGATAAAACAAAATTCAATATTGAATCATTTATTTATTTGTACAATAACACTTCTTCTTATAGCCATGGCAAAAGGAATCAGTTTGTTCTCACTGACTGATAATAATGACCTAAACTTTATCTCTAAGTACAACTAGTTAATTATAGGATAAGACATTTTTTCCCCCCAGCTTGTGAATAGAGAAAGGATTGCACCAGGAGTGATAAAAGATGGCCTGCAAAAGAAACAAAGAAGAAAGAAAGAGGGAGAGAGGGAATATTGATCAGATTCCTTCAGTCAGTACAGCTCCATTCAATAGCCTTATCATTACCACAGCACAAACCCATTCAGCAGGTCAGCCTGTTTGGCCCCCGGTTCCCTGCGTGCGTGTGTGTGTGTGTGTGTGTTTGTGTGCCTCTGCAGAGAGGGGGGTAAGTAGGAGGGGGTAAATTTCGATTCTTTAAGCCAATGAATCCCATTATAAGACCACTTACAGCACATTTCTTTGTTCACAAGACTGTCAGCCTAATGAAGTGTCCTGAGAGTAAAGGAGGGGGAGGTAAAAAGAAGATTTCTTTCACTCAAGAATATCACAACAAACATGCCGAGTCAGTAATGTGTTCTAACTGAAATACAGAAACAAGCGTGGCTAAAAGGAGGATCTGGAAAATGTATTTCTATTATTGACACTCAGATATTAACACAAATTGACCATTAATTTCTGTTGACATCTTAATATGGCCTCTATCAGTATGAGGTCAGTATACATATTATTATTGTTATGAGGTCTGAGAGATCCAGGCTTGACACCCTGAATGTTCAGGACTCTTATTTTGAAGTACAAAAGGAAGTAGATTTTGAGCAGCCATCTTCTTTAACAGAGTAAACTAAACACTAAAAATATGATTTGATTTGGCGCATCCTCTTTGTTTTTTAAGGACGGTAGCCTTAATTTGATCATTTCTAGTTCAAAAATACATAATAATAATAAAACTTGAAACTGATTATTCTGTACTACAGTAGTCTACATTAAAAACTGTTTCATAATGAAATATTTATACTGTTAACTGTTCATGTAAAAGTGGTTATTCTTTATTTTTGCAAAAACGTCACTTACTTTCTGTTTTATGAAGCCTCTCCTAAAGACGACGACGCATCATTATACCTCTACTGACACCTTATTAGGATGTTAAATTTGGTGTACAGTGAACCCTCGCCATAACGCAGTTCACCTTTCACGGCCTCGCTGCGTTTTTTGTGCAGTTTTTTTTTTGTTTTTTTTCCACAGTGCATTGTGATCTGTGTCCTTATTGGCTAAACATTCTCCGCGCTTCTTCTCAACCTGTGTGCCAATAACGTTACAGTATTTAAATATACGTAATACAGCTTGGCAAATTTTGGCAAATATTTTTGCCCAGAAGAAAAAAAGAGCGACAACAACTACCGATAACTAGACACTAGAGAGCGGAGTCAGGCCGCAGAGTCACAGTCAGAGGAACGGTGAAAGACGCGAGTCACAATTTGTCCTACTGTACTTCGTATTGATGGCTAAAATGATTATTTTACTGTAGTTATTTGTAAGAAAGCGTTTTATTTGTAAAAAAAAAAAAAATACTTAGGCCTGAAAACTGTTTTTGGTCTTTGGTTTCAATGTACAGTATTTAATTATGCTGTATAATAATTGTTAAAAATAAAGGTAACTACTTCACGGATTTCGCCTATCGCTGGTTCTGTTCGAAATCTAAACCCTGCGAAAAACGAGGGTTCACTGTATTATAAACAGTAGAGGCCTAGCAGGGTTGATCAGGAATTTTTGTGCAACGTTTCTCAATACCAGACAAATATGCAAATAAATACAGGTTTTTAATATATGATTTCATATATTAAGGGGAAAAAAATTATAATGCAGCATTGTGTGAAAAGTATAATCACCGTCTTGCTGATTCATGAACTAACTGACATTTACAACCTTTTCGGGACAAATGAGTTAACTTTCTGTAGTCATACCCAAGGCTGATTACTGCCAGACCTGTACAATCAAGAAGTTGCTTTAATAGAACCCAGCAGGAGGTTGCTGAGAGGGTCAGAATATACTATTTAATAAGCGCCAATGGGCCTAAAAACGGATCAGAACCAAAACAAATGAATATAAGTGATAAAAAAGAACAGTGGACCCGTGGTACTTATGGGGATTAGGGACCACAACCACCTGTGAATAGCTGAAAGCAGCAAATACATGAGACCCCCTACAAAAACACTCATAACTGCCTATTTTAATACACCTAATTGTGCTTTAACTGTCTAGAGACTACTCTCAGCTTCCCAAGCTTCATTTTTCTGAGAATATTTTCGATATGCTCTATGAGGAAAAAAGAGGAGGTAATTGGCAAATTTTCTCCAAATAATTTGGAGTCACAGAAAAATCCACGAATAGTGAGCCACAAATCGTCCACTGAAAAATCTGTGGATGGAGAACTTGAGGTTGTTGTTGGAAACTAAAATGCAATTCAGTATATCATCGCTGTCCATCACTGACAGGGTGCAACTGCATCCAATTCCCAGGTGAAGCTATGGTGGAGATAACAATGACGATGTCACACAATCTGAGCATGTCCTCTCAAAAAACTGCTTCCCATTTAAATACAACTGAACAACCCTGTTCTTTATTAGATTACAGTCTGACACGAGTTGCATGAGTAGCTGTCAAAGTCTTGGAGTGAAGAACGGAGAGATGCAGACTGGGGAGAAAGGAATAATGGAGCCGTCTCCACTGGTAGCACAGAGGCACAGAGACTATTTTTAGCAAATTAATTTAAGGCTCTAAATAATTAACTGATAATTATCTGGCAATCAAGAGTAAGATAAAATGATCTTCCCAAGAGTTTTTTTTGTGTGTGTCGTGTGGCTCAGCGGGTGGACAGAGGAGCTTTGAGGAAGTTGCCATTCAAAAAAAGAAAAGGAGAGAAAAAGAAACCGGAACATGATGCAGAAAGAGAGAAATATAATTGACAGGGAATACAGTGCGACGCACTCGCTAGAAGGCAAGTGGATTTGCCAATGATTAGTGCCTAATGAGTGACAGAATACAGGCACTGAAAATGCATTTCTGTCGGGAATAATGGATGCTTGCACCAGCTGTCTTCCATGTGTTTCTCACACATGTTTTTACAAACAAACATTCATTAATATGAATATGTCCCCTGAACAAATGACGGTAAAATCCAGACGTTGCCTGGAGTTAACACCACAAAGATCGAGACTGTAAATCTTAGTAACTGTGGATAAGGATGCATAGACATTTACACCTGAACCATGGAGAAGATGGATTCGGAAGGCAGACTGCTGGTGACACACTTTTTCCTGCGATGTAAGAATTAAATTAACTCCATCACCAGTTCATCTCCCTGCTACGTCTTTCTTCTTCTTTCCTTTCGTAATCCCTCAAAGCAGAACATTTCACTTCTTCAGTCTTCCAGTTTTACAAAAAAAAAAAATTACATTTGGGTTCCATTTGTAAAAACTGTCACAGCACAGATATTTTCTTCCAAGGTACATAAATTTAGCAATACGCTTTCCTCACTTGAACCTTTGCAGTGTGCTTTAATTTATCCAAATATTCTCAAGGATGTTAGAAAGAGACACATACCTGAGCGCAACATGTGACCGATTTTTGTCTTCCTGCCATTCAAATCTTGAAAAGTTAAAACGTGATCAGAAAAATATTTAATGAACATGGAAAAACAGTTATTCTCAGTAAAATCTCTTTTTCTTGTGAGGAAAAAAAGACGCAGTAAAAGGTGAAGATGCAAGAGCACATCCCTGCATATTGTCTTTTTTTCCAGGGATTTGGGGTTACAAAAAGGTGCAATTAGTTTGATGGTGTGACGCGCTTTGGTGAAACTTAAATCTGACAGGGCTACCAAGCCCCCCCACTGTGCAACCTTTTATAAAATCAATGCCACCACTAAACACAACTCTCCCCTGTGGAGCTGGTCCCTGTTACAGCCTCTTTCCCCTTCTTGTTTCGGGGAGGAAAACACAGACGAACAGATAAATTAGAGACTCCCCTGCTGCCCTTCTCCCATCCTCTAGTCTGTCAACTATTGTGAAGTGACAACAGCTCCGCCAATATTATTCACAAAGAAAAAGCAATGAAAAAGAAATTCTGCATTTGAAACTGGAACCCCTGCATTTTAAACTTCCCCATCTTCAGACAAAATCCATTTTATTTTAAGTGTACAGAAACACGGCTGTGTTTGTGAGAAATCATCGGTTCTGACATAATTTGCTGTTGGAAAACGGTTTTGGTGTTTCGGAGCGCGTTCAGCAGGATCTCAGAGGTGACTGGATGGTTAAAGGAAATTCCAAGATACAGAAATTATCGTCCTTGAAAAATGCTACAAGGTGAGAAAAAGCAAGAAAATATATACAAAGACGATGCTTTTTATCCCACATCTCTTGGAAGGAGCTTTGACAATCTCATATCCAAGTCCATGGCAACATTTTGACAGGTGAATCCCTGCTGCTGAATAACTTCAACCCTTTGAAAGAAAAGAGGGTAAATTCATAACTCGAACTAGAGGTGTGACGTGTCATTGGGGATATTTTATGTTGCTTTTGTTTTTTCATCAACAAGGACTTTGGAGAGCTGACTCATGGTGTATTTAGGAGTTTGGACTATATGTGATCATTTTAGGTGACTGGTCAAACCATGGATAACCACACAACGAACAGATTTGTGCAGTCAAATTGAGCTGTTAACATGTTCTGACAGTAATGAGAATGTTATACATTATTTTTTTCTAGAAACGTTTCCCAAATTGCAACTTAAAAAATCTTCAGATTTTGATGCCTGATTGAACCAAAACAACTGCAAATATCTTTCATCTGGTTGATAAATTAATAAAAATTTAGTCAATTCCCCAATTACAAGGTACACAAAGTTTTAGTAGTTTTCTAAACTACTACACTAATATTTCAAATCAGAAAAAAGTACCATAGCGAAAAAATTCAGCGTTACCACTCCAAAACCTATTGCCATATGCTTCCAATTAGCAACTTCAAAGGCAAACATTTTTGCTGTTGCTTTACTCTGCAGGAAAGACAAAAAACATAAAGATCTCCGCATAATCGTTATGTGTGACGATAAAGATCGTGTGACAATAAAATTCTAAATTTGATGAATGGAAGAGATTTCATCAAATTACAACCCTTATTTGTTTCAACTTGTGATCTAAAGTAAACCTGTTGATAATACACACAATTTGTGTAAATTGGAAATAAACATGGAAAAAACAAGTAATAAAAAATGAAAATCCTTTTTAAATTGGCAATATACTTTGGTTCAGAAGTACAAAAAGTATGTAGTTGACTAGATAACACATTAAAATGATTGCATTTAACTGTTTGTTGTGATAAAACAACAAATCTAGCGTTTTTGTTTCGTTAAAAAGGATGGCATTTAAAGTTAAATGAAAAAACTACTAGACTTTAAAGTGTTAATCCCCATTGTTACCAATTTGAACAGATGTTTTGTCCATATTTTTACTGTATGTATCCTATTTAAAAAAATAAATGTTAAAAGGTAACAATACAGAACTACCACACAAAAATCAACACACACTTTCTAGTCAGGGTGTTTTTATCCATGTTTTCCATCTCTGAAACTCCAAATTATTGTTAGAAAACCCAACAAGTATTTGTTGGTGATTTATGTGCTTCTTTTTCTCATTTAAGATCAATGTGATCAGTGTTTCCTCAAAACAAACAAATAAAAAAACAACCTAGGTTTTGGAGAAAAAAAAACACAAACAGTGGTTCTCTACAGTAGGTACAGTAGGTTGGCCGAGTTACCTGCTTCAGCAGCTCCATGGCAGCATCACTGCAGTCGTTTGGCAGTCTGTTGCTCTAATTTGCATCAGATTACATGCCCACAGAGGCAAACTCTCCTTAATGAGAAGCATCATCCTCTGCAGGTGGCAGGGAAAAAAACATGAGTTGGGGACACTGAAATGATCTGCCTCCTCAAACTATCACTTGTCATCGGCAGACTGCTGTTCTGATGACATCCATTTGGGTTCCGAGATATTTTCAATTGCTCAGTGTCTCTGTATTAACATTACCCCACCGCTGCAAAATGCGAATAAATTAACCCAGTTATTAAGCTAATTATGGTATTAGGACTGTCAGCAGAGCTGATAGGCCATGATACTGGCACTTCAAAATAAATCAGTCCTCTATGATTCTGGGTACCACATCTGCATTCTAAATGTCACCTACTGTAGTTTCTATGAGGTTGTGTCACGTTGAAGCAGGTTTAAACTAGACTGGAACCAGCCCACCTCTAATCAAAGTGGCTCGGGGAGGGCTGTGGGTAGCTGGCGGTATTGAGCTGGAGAACAATCTATATCAGTCATTAAAATGCAAATGTGTTTACCAAGTCTGGCTTTGATGCTGCAATAATAACAAGCAGTGTGGAACAATCGTGAATCAAACTTGTGTAGCGCCCTATTGAACACACGCCGACGCCATGTAATGAAACAAGAGCAGAGGTAAGAGCAGTTTCGGCAGTCAATACGAAATCCTGTCATTATCTGAGAAGGTGAAACAGAGAATTAAGCAGCGCAAGATGAAGCTGGTAAAACTCTAAAAGCTGCATTTCAAAGCAGAGTCATATTCTGTGCCTGAAATTAGAGACTAATGCAAGTGAGAGGGATCGGCGAGGCTTCAGTGCTTCATAAACTGACGGGGGTAGAAGAAGTGCACCTATTTAGAAACTGCACTCTGGAAAAACTCACAGGAATATCACGTTATTTATTTTTTTTCCACAATAATTCGATTTGAAAGAAGGGACATCCTGATCAAGATATTTTTGTCAACCAATATCAATTAGAGTCATTTTAGATTAAGTATTTTCTGCTGCGGACGTCTCCATTTGACATCTTCATTTCTTAAAGCACAGACAGAAAATGCAGCAACTGTCACCTTGACAAGAACACTGTTTAGTGTGAATGCCTCTGTTAATCATGATGATTAATAAAAAAAACATGCTTTTGCTCATAAAAAGGACAGATAAGGGTACAAAGACTCCAACAAACAATAGTGAGAGCAGCTATGAACATGTAGACACAAAGAACAATGTTGAACCTACAACAAACTGGTTGACCCTCTAAAATCACTGCAGGATTGTATCCACAACTCATCCAGGAAGTCAAAAAATGCTGCAGGCCTCACATCAGGTCAGTGTTCATGATTCAACAATAAGAAGGAGATTAGGCAAAAAATGGACCCCCATGAAAAACTTACAAAATGAAAACCACTGTTTAACCAAAAGAACACCAAGGCCAGTTTCATGTTTGCCAAAAAACAAAAAAAAAAACAAAAAAAAACATCTTGATGATCCACAAGATCTTTGTGGGAAAAGTCTTTGGACTCATGAGACAAACTAATTTCTTGCTTTGCTACTTTGGGACATGGACAACTTGCTGTAATTGAATAATCCAGCAAATCCACCCCTGAATTACTCAAAATAAAAAAAGAAATAATTAAAAAATCTGAATTAAAAGCATTGACTGGGCTGGTTTGGGAGCAATTGCTGTTTCACAATGGACAAGGCTGATGTGAATCACTTGTTTTTCTTGTAAAGTAAAATGACTTGAAAACTCTATCTGATAAAACACTGTTCAAATCTAGAAGCTAAAATGTCAGAACATATTAATTGTGTTTTCACCACTGTTCAACCCTAACACCAAGTAACATCTCGTAAAAAGCTTCAAGGGAAGATCCTTCAAAAATACTTCAATTCCAGAGAGCTACCCCATTAAGCAACTAATTGACCATGACATCACATCTCTCATAGTGACTTTACGGAACGGTATGGCTGTTGAGAAGCACATCCATGCTAAATTAAATGAACCCAAAAGAATGATGAGTGCAACAAAAGAACACAGTGCGTCATTCTTACACACCAATTACATAAACGGGAGTTTTGATTAAAAAGCAGACATCATAAAAACAAAAGAAGAAGTCCTGAGAAATCGTCAAGCAAAAGAGTAAGTCTCTTGTTTCTTAATCTTTGTCTGGATGTATAATAATTTTAGGAGAGGATGTAAAACTGATTGATAATACAGGGACATTTTATATTGCACAATGCAAAGTTTTATAAAGGAAGTCAAGGCCCTGGTCAATAATGTACATCTCTCAAAAGATTAAAGTTGTTCGTTTAATTCTTTGGGTGTGGGTGGGAAATCGTCAAATAGATGGCCGACTTTCATTTCCTTCATTGTCAATAAGTATGATGGATAATAGCATTACAACTTGGTTAAAACTCATTGGAGGAATTTCACTTTGATTAATGTTACGGAAAATAATAGGCTCCCAAAACCATGTGTATCACGGAGAACTCAACAAAAACCCACAGGGGGATTTCTCCAAAATATCCATTCATTCCTACAATCCCTTGGAATCCTGGAAGAGTTTAGGAACCCCTTTTAGAGCTTATTCATCCCGAGTGGAGGGGATAAAGAGAAGAAAAGAGAAGGATAACATGAAGGAGTGAGCACAAGAAAGTGATGGATGAGTGAAGGCGACTAACTGATGAGGAGGGTGGGGGGAGTTAGTGGAGAGGTCTCATCTTTTGCAAATCATCTAATCTCTGCGAAAGCAGACAACGATAGAGATGAGCATTAGTACTAATCTCTGATCTGCACCTTGAAAAGATGTCAGACTTTCATTTTCTACTTACAAGCTCTCTTGTGATCAATCTGAATGACAAAAGCGCCATTCAGCGAACAGATTACAGTGTATTTACTGTCTTACCGTATTGTAAGAAATCTCCTAGCCTGATTGAAATTAACTTAATTCCAGATATGTAATTATCCATCTTTAAAAAAAAAAAAGAAATAATGAAATTTCTCACATTAAGTCATGGCAATCAGTAGACCGTTAAATTAAAACTAATCTCAGAAAGGATTATTATCTCTGATCAGTCTTGCATCGGGGCAAATACTTGATACTGCACTGTTTCAGATCAAATCTAATAAGCTTAAAGGTAAGCAAAAGGCTTAGTATTCATTTGTGGATAGAAAAGCCCATTCTGAACATAGTTCACTTGTAATATGATAAGAAGATATTGTTAGCGGATTAGGATTTCTCTCCGGAGATCTATTAGTGGATAAATCCTACTGACTTTCTCATGAACCATTACCTTACTAGTTACAATCTTATCAGCACATTCTCTAACGATGTCCATGGATATAAAGTCTCGTTGCAAAACAGATGCTGCATTGGTTGTGTGAGATTCATTAAAGGCTAAAAAGTCACTGAGCATAACAAGAGAAATCACGGAGAACTCAATAGCCATGTGTTGGACTCAGTTTACGTAGCTTTAACAGACATTTTTGTCCATTTCAACATGTTAGCAACACATAGATATATTGGCAACAGGTCAATAAAGTAAATATCCTGGTCCACCACATCCAAAAGATGTTTAGTGAGAGTTACAGTGAACTCAGTTTCACATTTAGCAAACCACTTTGAGATGATTTGAGCTCCTATCCAAGGTCTTCATGAAAAGATGGATACTTTGGTCATAAACAAATGGACGTGGTTGGCAGCATCTTTTAGGTGGACTGTGGAGTTAAAATGAAGCTCAGGTGATACTAAAGGGCTGAATGTAACAAGAAAATATTCTCCCTATCATTATACTACCACAGCCAGTCCACTTTTGATACCAGGCAAGATGGATCTTTGCTTTTATGTTCTTCTTGTCAAGGTTTGACCCTATGATCTGAAGCTGAAATCGAGACTCAGAGGACCAGACACACAACACACAGCTGAACAGGTTTGTCTGAAAAGTAGCTTGAATGTATTTATAATATGTTACTTTTAAAACCTTCCTTCCAAATTATTAAAGTTAAATTCCAATAACTAACAATGCTGTTTTTCAAAATGACAATGTTTGTAAATCTATGTCATTCATATACGAAGGAAAGAGAAAAGTGTTTCAATAGGCTGCCATCATATTTTTTTACTCTCCCTTTTACTGTCCTATATCAATCAGAAATGTTGTAAATGAAAATGCTTTCTTTAAATGATGATTCATGAATATAATTTTATCCAAAATCAAGCAACCAGCTTTGTGAAAAGGTAAATGCCCAAAGTCTAATAATGTACATACACATACATACATACATATCTCCTACACAATGTGCCACAGAAATGACAACGGTTTCTTCCAAGGAGTTAAGAAAAAATCCGCTGACAAAGTGAACAGTGTTCCTGCTCAGAGCCGACACAGAGAGATGGGTGAAATTCAATCCCCCTCTTTTTGCCAACTGTTAGAAATCTATTAGAGGCCAATAAGGATTTTGAGCGAAGGAGTTTCAAGACATTTCGGGTCAGCCTTTGAGGTTAATTGTGGAGTCGTCTGCCTGGTCAGTGAGGGGATCACTGTGCGAAACCAATCCTAAAGGCAAGGGATGGACAGTGAGAGTGGATGGCATTCACAAGATTACAACAGCTGATGGAAAGGGCAAGGAGAATCAAAGCGAAGAGCAGAGCGGGGATACTAGAGCCCACAGACCTCAAATCAACACTTTCACAAAGCTGCTGATGTTAAGTGGATTTAGGAATACACAAAATGTGCTTAAGAGTGGCTGTGTTTAGCCAACAAGCCCACTGTGACTGAGTCTGCTTGGATTTAAAGTACACAGTGTGGTTTAACCTTTGCACGGAGAAGAAAAAACAAAAATGTTAGTATAAAAATACCTCCCCTATACGGCCATTTGATAGCACAAGGTGAAATTACTAAAACACACAATCACCATCAGGACAATCACCATCAGCCACCCTCTCCCCTCGCTGAAGTAATTAAAGAGAATCTGCTGAACACAGGAGACACAGTGATTAAAGTCCAGCTTAATCACATCCACAGAAAGGTGAAGAGCTTCAACTCAACTAATGTCCTTTTTTTTTCTTTACAAAACAGAAAATAAAGCAAAACAGACATTCAGGGACTATTTATTTTCCTCTGATGAAGGTTAAATTAAAAGACAGGACGTAGGCGGGTGTGGGGCGGCAGAAAGACGCCGTCCTCCTGTGGGCATCACTCCACATCTCTCTGGCCACATCCATGCCAGGCCCAGTTCACAACTTGCTCTATATATGTGACAACACTCACACTCTCTGCTACATATACATAAATTCATGGCGGCACTTTCCCCTCAGACACACACATACCCAATGTCCCTCATCACCTTGCTCAAAGATGAATGAGTTTGCCGCTGTCCTCAATCATTTTAATCACTTCAGTGGAAAATGCCTCATTCCCAGCGATCATCCTGCATAGCCTGGCAGCTATCTCATGAGTACACATTCCTGCTCTCCCTGATCTTCCTCCCAACATACATGCAGGAACACCATGAGCTAGTACAGGCTGCTATGATACTAGAGATTCTTGTTTATCAGCAGTAACAAGATGCCTCTTGATAATTGCCACTGGCGCTCTAAAAATATTTACCCATCGACCTTTTGTGGAATCACGCACATAAATACTAAAACATACTGTATTGCAAAGGTTTTAGACAGCCAAATTAAATCCTCCAAATCTTCTACAGGATTTGCTTCAATATTCAGCTGGCAGGTTCATTTATCCGAATCAAACAAAGCACCTGTTAAGGTTAGTTTTTATCAATTTATTTACTGTTTTGCCTTTATACCACTCAGCGAAGAATTAAGACCTTAAAAATTTGTTTTATTAAACCTAATGAATTATACTGTATACATTTTAATTCAACCCTAATACTTAATAAAGACGAGCTATACCGTGCCTTGCAAAAGTATCCATTGTGTGATTTTTCCCCCCCCCCATCAGAATCAAACTTAAACAATTTGTGTGAAATCTCTATTTGGTTTACAAAACTTTAAAAAGTAAAAAAATGCATACATGAACAGCAACAAGATGGAAATGAACATTGCTTTTTATTATTGGCAGAGTTTTATTTATATTTACCAATATACTGAAAATTAACATCGACCAATATGATAGCTAAATACAAGGTCATCAAGGAAGAAACCATGGTAAACCCGTAACATATTAACCTGACCACTACAGCTGTCAAAATGGCCAATTCAAGGTAAAAAATAAGTTTTAATTTGGTAAAGCAGATAAAGTTTTCTGGTCAAAAATGCAATAAGATAGCTATTTTTTTCTGATTATGTTTGAATACATTAAAGGAGGATTCAAACTCAAAACATTTTCCATTTATTTTCTTTTTTTTGTACATATCAAAACTTGGAGCAGGATACAGTTAAATGTCTTTAATTGTTTCACAAATTGCTGTATTTATCTGAACCAAAAACCTGAATAGCAAAAGGTCAGTGTTCTACATTTTTTTTAGAGAATGCATTTAAAATTAGATTTTTAAAATAGAAGAAGTAATGTGCTGGCAGTACTGTTAATTGTACTGAATTTCTTTGGAGATACTTCGTTTTAAAAGGAAATTCACTGCCTTTGTTTTCCAGTAAATGAAGTGAATGCTATAAAGAACCTCCCAGGATTCCCTGTGATGATAGCAGGAAGAGACTGGATGCTTTGACCAATGTAAAGGAGAAAGGTTTGCTCTGATTATCAACACCAGATGGTACAATCAGGGTAAAGGGGATTGTGTGTAGCTGGAACATCGACCTGCTGGTGGTTGGTCTCTGATCACATTACAAGCCTGAGGAGTTTTCCCACGCCTGTGTTGTTTGTGTTTATGTCCTTTCGAGAAAGCAAGCTGTGGCCATGTTGAAATCTTCAAAAACTGAAGCTTCAAAAAGAACACCCAGGAGAAGAGGAGGTTGAACAGGTAACATCCGTCTGCACGGAACCACACTATCAAAAGTTTGTAACTTCTCCAAATCAGAGGTCAGCCAGCATCTTAGGGCAACAATTGTACGTCTACGGATTTGGAAATTTTGGAAAAGCTATACGCATGGAAGCTTATTCTGTTGGTATTTTCTTTTCACATTGATACCGATATACCTTGGAGTCAGCAACTATTTCACATGTTGTTTACAACTAAATGCTTTAGGATGATTAATCAGGACTTCATGTGAACAAGACAAAACAATTAGAAATTTGGAAATGGAAGAAAACTTATACTTATTATTTTTTACTTTTTAAAGAAGAGTAAAAAAAAATACACTCTAATTAATGATCTCATTGCACCTTTTGTCATGATGTGTTAATCTCAGATAGGAAATAATGATGAGCTGTAGAGAATGTCTGTTTTCCCTTTAAAAAAAAAAAAAAAGACTTGCTTCTAACTACCTACTGCTTGCATTTAAAATCTGTTTTTTCTTTTTTTTTTTTTTTTTTCTCCAAAACAAGTCCGGATAACCAGTAATACATGGGGACATAATAATAGCAGAGAAACTGCTTCAAGAAAGGTGACTGTGAAGGTATGAAGTGCATGCATGAGGAAATTCAATGTCTGTCTTAGAGAGGCCAGGGAGGAGCACAAAAGCGAACGGAAACATAAGCTGCAGAACAACAAGATAAGGGAGGTCTGGGCTGATATGAAAACTATCTCAGGGTGATATAAGACAACCACACAAAGGAGAGGGAGCCTGTGAAAGCACAACAGCTCAACCCTTTTGATTAGCAGGTTTGACAGGTGAGCTATATCAGTTCGTGATTGCCAAACCAGCACCACATTCGAGAACTACTCAACACCCCCTCCCGAGCACACAATATCGCCGAAGACTCAGGTGAGCTGAATGCCTAAAGAGGCTTTGACAAAGAGATGCAGGCAGCACGGTCAGGGTTTGTCCAAGGATACTAGAGCCCCGCTAGATGGGCAAGTAAATGAAGCACATACAAAGCTGTGGCACAGAGGAAGACCCTGAATAGACTGACGAATATTCAAACAACACTCAAAAACCGACTGCACAACATGGCCACCAGGCAAAGAAGTATTTTTGTTTGCTTTTTTTTGTTGTTGTGGATATATATATATATATATATATTTTTCCAATCTTGCAAAAACAAAGAGACTAAGAAACTTTCCTCACAGTGGTCATAAGGCTCTATAACTCATCTCTGCTATATCAGAAAGGAACAAATCAACAGAAAAGTAATCTCTGCTCAAATTGCATTTCTTTGTTTGAAAGAATGTCTTCTTTTCAACATGAAAGTTTGTTCTACTTGAACAAATACAACATGTTCTTTTCAGTGAAATGTAGTGTTTACATCTTCTGTTTAAATACTTCATTTTGATGACAAGTTTAACACTTTTTTTTCCCTCTGTTGAAAGGTTTCCATTGTACTGCTTGCTAAGTGTTGCTACACTGGTGCTGGACCCTTAGCATGGGAATTAAATAAACAAACAAACTCAAATGCCAATATTTACCACGTAATCTTGCACTTACTATAAACGGCCACTTGATGCAATTCTACTGATGTATTCTGGGCTTATAGATTAATCTGTGATTATTTCTTGAATACAGTTGGACCTAAGTGACACTGAATATCCTCTTAAATGTTATTTCAGTAATTAAGCTCAGAATTATACCTAAAATACAGAATCATTTATTTATGTTAATTTTGATTTTAGATTTTAGCTAATGAAATTTAGATAATAAAAATAATAAAAAGATTCCGTTTAATTTCATGACCTGAACAAACAGGGAAGACTGGTGACTTGACAGTTGTGCAGCAGCAGATGTTGCACAAGCGTCAGCATCAGATGGTCAATGAAACTGTCCACTAGGAGGGTAAGCCATAAATGTCCGTTGCTAGGAAAAAGTTGGCTGCACAGATTACTGTTTGCAATATTACTGGAAAGTTAGTGAAAGAAAAAAGTGTGATTAAAAACCGTACAAAAAAGATGATTCCAGCCACAGTCCACATTTCCTAAACTCTGTCATATTCCTTGAGTTGACCCAGTGCTGAACAAGAGACAACATCAGAAGTATCTGATCTTGCTCAGACAGGAAAAGAACTGGACTGTTGTCCAAAGTGCTGTTTAATAAAGCAAATTTTATATTTCATTTGGAAAGCAAGGTCCTACAGTCTAAAGGAAGAATAGAGGACCACAGCAATCCAAGAGGTATGAGGTCTTGTGTCAAGTTTTTAAAGTCGGTGATGATTTGGGGCATAAATCTTTCTAATAAATTTCATTAGTTCTAAACCATGAACTAAAATAAATGGAATGTGTCACTGCTCTAACAAATCATCAGAGTTTACCTGATTTACTGAAATAAATGACATTTACTGATAAACAAATTGACAGGAGTTTCCCTCATGAAGAAATGGAGTGTATAGGAACAAAGGTGTCTAAGGCGACCTTGCTCACAGAGGTTTAGGAATACAGTCACGACAGAAGCCTCATGCATCTTACCCTTGATGTATGATCCACTAAAAATGAGCCTCAAGACCACATTCAGTCCACAAAGTGTGTGAGAACTGCAGTCAGTCATTCAAATTTCCCCATTATTCTCAATTTTTTGACATTGTGTTACAACTTGCCCCAAGAAACAATATGAAAACCTTTCCAACCAGTGTTCAGTCACAATTATGGGTGCTATGATTTGCTCCACTGAACTGGAGAGTTTCTCTCACCATGTTTCCAACACAAAAAAAAAGGTACATATCTGGGGGGCTGATGGTTGGATAATAGCAAATGCACAGTGCAAAAAACACCATGTCACTGTTAAACTATGCAGATACGAACCAACACATCCTACTAGATAACGCCTACTTGTACCTGCACCTCTGAATGTGTGCTTTCACTATCGCTCCTGTTACATGTCAAGTGCCTTGCAAAACTACTCATTCTTAAATTATTAACTTTTTCACATTTTGACCATTTACTAAACTAAAGCTGTTTGCATTTGAGTGGGACATTATTTTTTTAAAGATTTTCACAAATAGAAATCTAAGAGAGGGACATGCATTTGTTTTTTAAGCTCTCCCGAGTCAATACTTTGTAGAACCACCTTTTGTTGAATTACAGTTATATAAAAATAGCTTTAATTTGATAAAAATAATAATAATTTTTGAAAATATAGAAACAGCTCAGTAAAAAACAACCAATTTGGCTCTGTATTCAATTAAAAATACAAGAAAACACTGACAACTGTTCAGCATTCAAATAAAAAGCTTTCATTTGAATCTAAGAGACATCATAAAAAGCAAAAAAAAAAAAAAAAAAAAAAACGAGCAGAATTTTCTGTCAAATGAAATCACTTAACAAAACAAAGACAACTGTACCAAGTAGAGGGAATGAGGCAGTTCTTGCATTTGGTTTAATTAGATTACACATACTTAAGTTTGTACTTGGCCCAAGCGGCATGCCAAGGTATAAAAATAAAAACTCTCTGTGTTGAAATTATCTTTGTAAGACAAATAAAATGTTTGGACAAAAGAATGGATCAAGCATTTTTAAACTTCTGTGAATAACCTTGAACTCCATAAAAAGTAAGGTTGAAAAAAAATGTTCTCACACCAAAAAAAAAAAAATAAAAATAAAAAAAAGTAGACACATGCACTCAGTTTCTTTTCCATGCACTTTAGTTAGAAGGAAAAGCTACAAGATATCAAAGCAAAAAGCCCACAGATCTCTATTGGAGAAAATGAATTCAAGGTCAGTTGCTGGTTCAGGTAGCAAATGTGACACGCCATGGTAAAAGTAGAACAAGTCACCACAGCGCAGAGGAAAGAAAAAAAAAGAAAACATCAATTTCTGGGAAAATTCAGATTTTTCTTGTTTTTGTATTTTTAAAATAGTAAACTTTCTTTTTGAAATTAGCTTTCTGACTGAGTAATTAAATCTGGCAGTGCACAGCTGATTGAATGGCTGTTCATACTGCTGCTGTTGTTGGTTTCAGCCAGTAAAACATGGCGATCAAAGCAGATGCTTCCTGGTCGGGTTATTGAACACAGATAGACTAAGCTGAATGCATTACTCATAAACTGAACTATGGCTGTTATAGAGTATCGCTACAGAAGGAAGAAGTGCACAAGAACATGGATAACTGCAGCCTTAAGAGGGTTGTGAAGGATTGATCATTCAAGTACTGGGGGTTCAGAAGGAGAAAGTTAGTGTTTTAAAAGTAACCAGTGAAAGTGTTATCTAAACCAGCGGTAACAGCTGTTGCATACCCTGTGTTAAACCAGGGGTCCCCAAAGTCGGTCCTCGAGGGCCGGCCTCCTGCATGTTTTAGTTCTCTCCCTGGTTTAACACACCTGGATCAAATGATGGCTCGTTAGAAGGCTTAAGAAGAACACTGACATGCTGAAAAGGTTGTTGGTGCCACCAGGGACAGAACTAAAGCATGCAGGATGCCGGCCCTCGAGGACCGACTTTGGGGACCCCTGTGTTAAACCATTGGAAGTGTCCTTTTCTGGGCTCTAAAAAAAGGAATTTGGTTTTTTTTCTCAACGGTCCAGAGTCCTTAGATGAAATAAATTTTGAATTTGGAAATGAAAGTGCAACAGTCAGGAGGAGAAGTAGAGAGGATCAGAATCCATGTTGCTTGAAGTCCGGAGGGAAGCTTCCAGAGTGAGTGATGATTTGGGAAGCCCTGTTATCTCCCGGTGCTGGCCCACTGGTTTTATTGAAAAAAAGTCATACTGGGAGTCTACCAGGACACTGTGGAGCAATTCATGTTTCAATTCTTTATATTTTCTTAGTCTAATATATAAAGAAAATTAACTATATACTTCAAATACCATTGTGCATAATAAATTTATACAATTTGAGTTACATTTTTTGAGCTGAAATTAAGGAAATAAATGACCTCGACGATTTTATTTTAATGTGTTCCAATGCTTCTGTACCTTGTACTTACTGCAAGAAACTTAAAAGCTTTCATCAGCCATGTGATGCCTGCCTGGATCCTACAAAAAAGCATCATCAATGCAACCAGCTTGAGGTCACCCTTTCTATCCATGCTGCTAATTGGAGGTTAATATAAACGCACAAAACCCTGTCTTTTGTTTTGACTTGCAGTACATTAGCTCCGCAGATAAGAGCCATAAAGACAGTTGCGAATACTCCATTTTCTGTGACGTGCCTGACATATTACTGATTTAATGCAGTGGAGAGAGGTAATGAGGAAATCAACATGCAATTCCAGCACACATTAGATAAGAGAATAGCCTCGGTGGCAAGTCGTTAATGGTGGCAGCCTGTGCCTTCCAAAAAAAAAAAAAAAAAGAAAAAAAAAAGGATAATATAAGATGTAAAGATGAAGCAGAGATGCAGCACAAAGTGATGGCGACTGAAAATCTCGGTTTGCATGTAACCACACTAGACCACACAAGTGGAATGAAGACAGAGAACAGCTCATTGATTGGTTCAATTGATGAAACAGTCAATCGTTCATTGACCTGTTGGCAAAGAAGGAAGCAGTGCTTCCTGACGTGTTTGGCCAGCTCAAACATCACACACTACTCACAACAGAAGACGAGGATTTAATCTGTCTTTGTTACTTCATACAGCAACTAATAAAGTGGATGCTTAACAGTGAGTAAAACAATCAAATATCTAAATTAATTGAGTTTTAACATCTCCAAATGCCAAAAAAATATATTTATAAATTAAATTATTGACATTTCCTGCAGAGAAAACAAACGCCACCAGGGCTTCGATGCCAAGAAGCAGTATGGAGTTACAAGCCACTCAGCACATGTCATCAGTGGAGAATATCTTCTAAAAGCTGGAATTCAAAAGTGTGTTTTGACAATTCTGTCTCAGCCTTGACTGGCAGAGAATGGCAGCCAATCCCCATTTCAAATGTGACAAGCAAAAACAAAGCCTGTCAGAATGAGTTGGAGAGATGTCTACTGAGAGCCACATGTGGAGAGAAACAGAGTCAGGGGGGGAACGTGGTGGAGGGTGAGGAGGCGGTTTGGAGGAGAAACCGTTACTCCTCCGCACGACTCTGTCCCTGAGAAACACGTCATGCTGCTCCCCCCTCAGTGGGGGATTCTGACAGGATACTGTCTGTGCAGCACTCCCCCCCTGTGTGATTGATGAGTCTCATTTTGCCAATTAATGGAGAATCCCCTGTTGACTACCATCAGATTGCCGTTTGTAACTGTTAGTGTTTCTGACTGTCACTGATTCTTTTTAATTAGTGATCTCTTACTCTTCTGACTTTTCTATAGTTTCTAGGACTTTCAAAGCAAAGTGCACAGTGAAATTCTGGGGACCTGGGGTACTGTAGCCATTGTCCTCATGAATGGACAGAAAACTTTGCGCAGCCTAAACAACAGTGGACATTTTCTTTCAAGAAACAGTAATAACATGAAAGTTACTCTGTTTCTCCTGCTATGCATGTTGGAATATGTCCAAAAAAGCTTTTCATGCAAGCCCTAAAAAAAAAAAGAAATTAAAATTTTGTGAAACATCAACTCCTGTCAAGCAGGTTAAAAGTTTACTACTAGGTATAGAGAGGGTACAGTTTTCTGCTACTGAGTAACCACATTTATTAATTTTCTCACTAAGTGTGTCAGCTACTTAAACCTTCAGCATGCTGAGGTGAGTAAATCTTCACCATTACAGAAAAATGGTCTGCATAGGGTAATATTAAATTAATTGATTGCCTGGACGTTTGTCAGGACTCAAGTGCAAGCCGGAGGCATGATCAGTGCTCAGTTGAATTTTTATGAAATAATGAAGTAGCTTACAGAAACATCAAAGGTAAGAAGTTGAAAGGGAAAGAAAACTTCCCCAATCAATAAAGAGCTGGGGAGAATATATGAGAAAATATGCACTAAAAACTCAACAAAATTCAACAGCAGAAAAAAGAAAAGCTTTTAACCACCATGCCAGCTGATGATGATGATGATGACCTTTCTTTGTAGGAAAAGATTCAACACTTTCTGCAGAAAATCCCACTGGTCTAAAACTAGAAATACAAGTAAACAATTTCACAGTATGACCTCTTACTACATTGATGGTTATTACTAATATTTACAGCTTCTGTGGTTTACAAGAGAAGCTGAATAAAATGATGTATTATTTCTGACTATCAGGAGCATAACATTTCCATCTTCAGTGAAATTTCACTCTTATTGTCTTCTATTGTGGATTCACACACAAAACGCTGTAAAGCCTTTCAAGGTCTTATTTACTTGACAAATAACTCTGGTCACGTTTCTCCTCCACTTGCATTTGATAGAATAATTTGCCATCAATGGGGCACACCATTCACCTGAGTCTCAGGGATTTCATTAAAACATCAAATGAAAGTGAAATCATGAGCCATGACGGAGGAGAGCCAGGATGGCTAAGCAGAGAAGCATGGCTGGTGTCTACTGCAGGATTAGAGCTCGGCAACAAGTGCTCATGGGGGGCTTTGCATCAAACCCAGGAGCCCATGACAAATGAGGGTGGTTGGGCCTCTGTCTATTACCCTGCACTAAGCCTGGGCCTTTTGGGGAAGTAATGAGGTGCAGATTGGAGCCTCTGCCTCTGGGTTCTTAGCCTGAGTTTCAGTAGAGCAGAAATAATCAGCAGAGACCCATGTCAAAAGTAGGAAAGCTATACAACTGCTGAGCAGCACACACACACACACAAAAAATAAAATAAAGTAAATCAACTAAACAAATCATTCCCAAGACTTATTACATATTGCCTGCTTGCCACTTAGCTTCCCATCCTATATTTTGACCCCAGACCAAAGAAGTCATGACACTGAAAGTGTGTCAGACTATGTTTTATATAGCAGGTTAGCTGGCCTGAACACCTACAGGACATGACACATCCCAGAGGACTCCCTCCAGGACTGGCAGGGCAAGGAGGCTTTATCAGAGGAATGTGACACTTGTTCTGTCTGGAGCAAAAGGTTCAGAGTACATCAAGGGAGCATCTTCAATGCTCCAGGCCACACCCCCTCTCAGTTCCAGAGAGCAGCAATCTTACTCTACTGGTAAACAGAGCTGCCTCATGGGGCCAAGTGTCACAGTCTAACAAGGCACTGATTGGCAAACAGTAAGGATATTCTCTCTCATGGCATGAGGGCTAAGAAAGCCACTGTCTGGAAGTGACAAAGGTGAGTAGAAACAAAATATTTAGGACACATTTTGCTCCAAAAAAGTTGTGTTTTTTTATAGAGATTACCACCCTGATACTTGATGATGCAGTGAAGCATTTTTAATTAGGTGATGAAATAAAACTGAAAAGTTGGACCTTTAAATGCGTTTTTGTCCTGAAACATGTTTCCTGGGTTTTTATTAATGTTCCTGCATCTGACATGAATTATAGCTTTCAATGATTTGTGGGCTACAATTTAAAATTTTTATACGTTAAACATTCTTTTACTGGCTTTTAAAGCTTTAAATGTTCTAGATTTAAAGGCTGGTCTTTAATTAATCCCGAGAGTTGTAGGGGAAAAACCCTACAGGGAAGCATCTTTGACTTATTATGGCTCATGACTGTAGAATAGATTCCCTGAGGACCTGAGGGCAACTTGGAGAGTTCGCAGTTTTACAGGAAAAGGCAAGATAAGGTAAATCCAAAATTATTCATATCCTTGAGAAATTTTAATAAACCTTTTAATTATACCAACATGTCATCTGTCTGGATATTTTTTATGTTAGTATTTTTTTCCATATGACTACATTTTTCACTTTTCTGTCAGTTTTTTCCCTAATTATGACTACAAAACAAGATCCAAAAATCAAAGGTTTCAAACAGCGCTGCACTCTTCTTCTGCAGACTGTGAAACTGCAGAAACCATGCACTAAACTGGGCCACCTATCTGCGTTCTACATTAATAACGTCATTCGTACATTTATAACTTTATGCATTATTAGCTTCCCAAAGGAACAATACCTACAATTTTGCAGTATTGCTTTGTATGTTGGATTTAATTTTCCCTTTGGAATTTCCTATTTGTAATAAAACAACATCAAGTAAATAATGAATATCAACGTCCTTATTGGAGTTTTATTGAATTTACTTTTAAAAAATGCGTAAAGCTGCAAAGTGATGAAATTATAGCCTGTGTTGGCATCTGGAAGTTTGTTACATTAGGCCCTTAAGCCATGCTAAGCTTATAAAGCACCATGTTGCTGATTAGATAATTTCTCTGTGGTAGCAGTGACTCAGTTAATATAATAACCGACGTATTCTCGGTGCAGAACGCAGAATATATAAGAGCTAGTGTTGCCAAGCGCACCTAAAAACACAGCATCAGTGTTTCTTTTATGAAAACTGTTCTGTCACACATGAATGTTTCTGCCATTATAGTAATGGAAATCAGTTTGATCACATACGATGACACATTTATGAAAGTACATGTTATAAAATAGTTTTGTTACTTTGTGAGAGAAGCGCGAAAGAGTCATCAGATCCCAAACTTGATTTTAAAAGTGTTCCTCCAGCCAACACAGATTAAGAAGTGTTAATTTTCTTTGTTTCTCCTTCAACATTGCATTATTCATTATGAATTATCACTAGTTATTTCAAAGAGTGTGATATTCTGTTGCTTTATCCTTTGTTTTTACTTGATTCGAATCATTGAGGTGACAGATGTATTCGCAGAACTCAGGAATAAGTTATGACTGTTTCCAGGCACCTTTATTTATTTAAAGTCATTTCCACAGATTTTTTTCTCGTTGTAATTAAAAGCCGACGTGATTCGGCTGTGCTCTGCTTAATTGGCCAAGCAGTTTACAGTGCATTTCATTAGCGGCAGAAAACACACAAGGTGAATAAAGGGGGGTTAAGAGAAGGTGCTGATTAGGAGGGAGCGCTAACAAACTGCAAAGGATTTAGGAAGGAAGGTTGAGCATTTTATATTTATATATATAAATTATTAGGCCTTACCAAAAGTCCCTCTAGCATTAGTTGACCCACTTTTTTAGATACTAAACAGACAAAATTAACCAAACAAATCGGGAACAATAGGGCTTGTTCAAACATATGAACTGAAATGAAAAAGCACTTACCCCTTCCAGATTTCTTCTCGGCTTTAACTGGGCATTTTCAATAAGTCTTTTTGTTTGTGTTGTTTTAGCCATTCAGCAGTGGAACTGCTGCGTTCTTTGGTTCCTGCTGCTTGACCCAAGTGTGTTAAGGTGGAGTTGAAGGTCATAATATGGTACCAGTCTCCCATGGATGATACCGTGTTTATCTTTGCTGAAGGAGGAGCACTGGCCTTAGTTGATGCAAGTGTTTCCTGCGGTGTATTAAATTCAACAATCTCCTGAATGAGTCATCAACAAGTTCTTTCAGTAATTTTGGTAGGACAGTCACCAGAGTTACCCTGTTTTCTCCATTTATGGCTACTTGTTCTTACTGGAGCCCCAAAGCCTTACAAATGGCTTCATAGCCCATACCAGATTGCCAGATGTGAATTAATTTCTTATTAGTGTTGGTTTTCAAGATCTTTTTGGCTACTTAATGTCACGCCTGTGAATTCAAATCTTAAGATGTTGTTGATCACAGTAAAATCGTGATCTACCAAGGGTGGTGATTATATTTTCACTTTCACACAGGAAATGAAATCCTTATATAATATAAAACAAGCAAGTCTGACACAATAAGAAAAAATGAAAAAATGTATACTAGTGAAAGTAACTTAATGGTCATGTTTACCTGCAAAACAAATGTTGATGTTTTTCTACTTACAATCAGCCAGCTGCTAAATAGAACAAGTGTCAGCCTTTTATTTGACAATAAATGTCTCTTGCAGAACTTCTACACAAACCAACCTCGAAGCCAACAGCATGTCTTAGACAAGAGGCATCCGTAAACATATGATAGTGAAGCTCTCACTTTGAAGACTGAGCTAAATCAGGGTGAAGACTGCAAGAAAAACATGGAACCTGTGTAAATTTCTCTGTCAATTTTTAAACCATAGCAAAAGTATTACAGGCTTGCCTTAGGGCTGTGAAAAAGTGCATCTGTTCTGACCCCGTGTGGGTGGACTAAGCTGGTTTCAGAAAAGGACTCTTTGAGGATGCCGGGCCCAAATCCAAGGACTACAGGCTTCAGTTGTACGAGAAGGTATCGGTTACAAATGAAGATTTTTACTGTTGCTCAAAGAGCCCTCCCTTGGTATGCAAACAAAGTAAGTAAAACAATAAGTTGGATTCTTCAAACTATTTTGCTTACCATTCAATAATAGAGCTTCAGGGTAAGTAAAGATAAGTCTAGAAGTCCAAACTAACTGCGTAAACTCTTGGGTAAAGAACGGTTCTTTACTAAAGGACAACCTGAGCATTAACAACAGGTTACCTCTCTGATTGGATAGCGACAAATTGGAAGACAAATTGATAAATGATTGTACAGAGAAACAAGGACTCCAGTTCTTTGTCAACATGTGCAATTATAAGAAACTGCTTGACATAACCCTTAGAGAAACCCAACTGCAGTGTTGCTCATTTCCAGAAGCACAAAATCTAACCAACGTAATACAGCTTAATGACACCTTCCTCTTTGTCACTCAGTGTGGAGACAACAAAATACTCTGAGTGTGGTATTCAGGGAAATAAAAGGTTAAGCTGAATATCAATACACTGGGTTAAATCATTAAGCGCGACACGGTGAGATGTATTAGACATGTCCAAGCATTCATCAGGCTTCTACTTGGTTTCTCATAGCGCCCCATCGAGCCACCTCACTACATCAATATTCTAGTATGCAGAGTCCCACTCTACTCTCCTCTGTGACAACCAGCACCAAACACACATTTCTACATCTATGGGCGTGTGTTTGTGTGTGTGATGGTGCATATGAAAGCAATAGCCTCTGCAGTGAAATAAGGCTCTCTAGGGGCTTTTGCCTCAACTGTAGAGCCTTTCTGGGGGCCCCATTATTTCTGACAGATAGAGATCACTAAACTGCTGAACAAACACCCCATTCAGTAATTTGCATACATTACAGTAATGAAAAGAGAAAAATGTATCAATAAAGCAAAATGGGGTGCTTCTGGTAAGTCTTTCTCTTTATCTTTCTTTTATTATTTTCCCTTGCTATCATTTCAGGCAACAACTTTAACTAATAGGTAAGCAAGTAATTTGACAACTTCCTTATTGACGTTTTACTTGACAATGATCTAATTTCTTGGGCTTAAACAAATTAAAAATAGAAGAAAGGAGAGTAAGCAAACAAAAATTACATAGGAAACATTGCTTTTAAACTATGGTTTATCTCTAAAAGTTATCATTCACACTACAAAGTGGCTCCTCTCTTTCATTGCATCTCTTCTTCTAATGAACATAAACACTGACTGTCTCATTCATCACAGCCCACATCAGGCAAAACAACAGAGCTGCACGTAACTTTTTCAAAGCTACTCAAGCATCAAATGCACAACTTTTAGCTGGTGTTGTTCCTCCATCTGTCATGCATTAAGGAGCCAACATCCCTTTTTTCCCACCCCTGGATAAAGTTAAAAAAAAGCATCTTTACTTTAATTATTCTACTTCATGTGTATCAATGAAACTGAAAAAAAAAAAAAAAGAAATAAAAAAACAAACAAAACAAAATTAAATAAACAGAAATCCTGTTCAGAGAGTCATTGGTTCAACAGTCAACAGTGCATCATTAAAACCTTCTACATGTAAGCAGGTTTTTAGTTTTGGTTTATGTATTTTAGTTTCAATCCATCCATTTGTTTGAAATTATAAAATCAACCAATCCTGCTGGAGATTCTAAAAAGGTATAAAAATTTACCAGAATGTCAAAACACATTTAAGAAACTCCTTTTGGCAAAATACTGCACATATACAAGTGAAGCCAAAAAATACACAGGAATGTAAGAAGATATCAAACCAGTAGTATTTTCTATAGCATGCTCAGACATGTTTGTGGTTTATTCAGGCTATGAGAGTGCAAGACTTTCAGCAGATATCAGGAAGGCTAGGCAGATTAGAGCGATTATTTTGCACGTTCAAACCTCGGTCTGTCACGGAACATGTCAGATTTAGAAAATGGTGGCAGCCTTTTTGAAATCTCAGCAGTACAGTAAGTCTCTGCGTTCTCTCATAAATACTCACTAAAATATAAACTTAGCAATTATTATGTCTTTGCTTAGAAACAGTAAAATTATTTTACAACTACTGCAGCAACACACAACTCAATGGTGTTATTTTACCTCCTTATGTTACAGTTATAAAAGAAAAAGTGGACTCAGCTAAAACAGGTAGGTTGAAGCTTTTAAAGAACTACACTTGCTAACCTCTCCAGACTTACTGCAAATATGCATATTGCTTGTGTTTATCTAAGAGAAGAAAGGACTAAATAGAGATCACTATCACCAGTAAATGTAAAAACTCCACAATCAAGATTGTGTCTCTGCTTTTCTCTTAAATGCATACATTAAAACACAATCAAATGCCACTACATTATAACTGGTAAAAAACACATAAACTGAATTTAGAATATAATAATTTTGTTGAATTTCTTTCAATAGTAGAGGCAGCAAAACCAGGAAATTATGTTATCTATGTGAAATACCATGAGAGAAGATACATGGCAGGGACGGCATGCAGTTATGTTAAAGCAGAGAAAAATTCTTAGGTTAACATTCTGGAGATGAAAATTTAAACCAGTTTCATCTCTGCCCAGCTGTATTCTCAGTTGGCTGAACCACCAATAAAGATATATAAAGCCAGTGCTTGGTAGAAGTACCTGTCTGGCTTCAGAGAGTTATCACCAAACCGAGAGGAAATGATGAGAGGTATTTCTGTCAGTTAAACTTGTTTTGAAATTAACCTGCAATCAAGTTTTTTTCTCCACTGAAATGGACACAAAACTGCTAAAGATGGCAGATGTAGCCCACTTTAATTAGCTGAAATTATGTCTAAGAGACACTGGAGCGTAATGAGTTTTGGAATCGTGCCAACAGTCGCACAGAGACAAAAAATGAAACATTTTACTTTTACACAGCAGACGCATAAGCGGCATCTAAAAAAAGATATATATTAAGCTACATTTCATTTAGAAGAGCATAGTTACAACTCATCAACTTATAAAACTGAATTTTTCTATTCATTTCCAGTGATTGAAATATGAAAATGTCATCTATGATACAGTATCTACCTTCATTTTCAATACATTAGAATAAACGTCCAAATGAGTCTCATCAATAAGATTAGAAGCACCTTTTGAAAATAACTTTACTTTTTTTTTATTAAGCCCACATTTTGTAAAAACTTTCTTTGGCCTGAGGTAATATTCTAATTTTAAATGTCATGTTCTCATAAAGTGAAAAATCATCATAATTAACAGCAAAATAGCTTTCAAATATCCATCTGTGTGTAATTAATCTATAATGTGTTTCACTTGGTGATAAAGTTCCATAAATAAATGGGTTTTTCAATAAAATTCTAAATTATTGAATGGGTCTGAATACTTTATGAAAATGTTATTTGTTTTGCTTATTCAGATTTTAACTGATATGAAAAAAAAGTAGTTCTGAAGAAACTATTTTGTTGCTTCCTCATACCCATTCTTTAAAAAGTATTTACACTCCCCTCAGCTTTTTTATTCAGCTTATTTTCAGTAATTAAAAGTAAGAAAGGAAAAAAAATAAATTAAATGTCGAAACTGTGCTGTAAAACATCCCGTTCAAAGCTTTCCTCAAGCTTTGTAAGAGTCACAGTAAATGTAGAAAAAGGTGCTCAGATTGCACCAAAACAACATTAAACATTTGTTTAACTAGCACATTCTGAAAACACCATCCATCTGTAAGTAGAGTAATGGCAGTATCATGCTGTGGACAGCTTCATCTTCTGCAGAAATCTGAAGGAATGGAGCTAAATGAAAAGTAATTCTGAAAAAAGAGGCTGCAAAAGTCTTGAGACTGGGTCAGAACAGCAATTGAACGGTTTAGATCACTATATATTTATGTGTTACCGTGGCCTAGTCAAAGTAAAGACTGAAATCCAAATTAGAGCCTTAACAACTCCTATATACAAAAGCTCTCCATCATATCTGACAGTTCAATCAGTGTCTTTTCCAAAGAAAATTAAGCAGATTTACGTTTGCGGATGCATTGTGTCCAAGTAATAATAATTAAGGGATATAAATAATTTTTTTCAACCCGTAATTATAAAACTAGAATCCGTGATAGTCTTTGTTTAAGAAAAGAAAATATAAGGAAAAGACAAGAACCAAAAATATCAGAGACTTTTAAAGTTTTCTTAGCTTTTAACACCAAAACATTCCGGTGAGATTGGGAGAAGAAGGGGAGCGAGGTTTTTTCAGGTCATGGCCAGTCGGCTACTCACTGCTAACCTCTGGGGAGGAGCTCTAGACAGTGAAAGAGAGCCATACTGCAGTAAATCTACACTTCCCCATTTCCTCTCGCTCTAGCCCTCCAGTTCTCCAAGGATTCAGGGAATCAATACTGGCATCAGGGGGCAGAGCAGCTTTCCTGCCTGCTAGCTCCTGAAGCCACGTGAAAGACTCGGGTTTGCTCATTCATTTTAATTTCATCACATTAAACGCTTTTTGGGGACTTAAAGCAGATTATTTGTGATTTTAGACTATCACTCTTATAGCACTCAGTATCTAAATAAATGCCAGATTAAAGGCATAAAGTATCATGTTATGTGTTAGTACACCCATACACTTTTTCAACTACTCAAGAGGTGTTTTTTTTTTTTTTTTTATCATTTTTTATTACATTAGAAGCCACAAAAAGGATCCTGGAGAGTGTTTTAATGTTTTTACTCTTCCTAATGTAAGGGAATCTAACCTCGGGGTGTTGACATGAGATTTGATTTTCACCATTGATCAAACTTGCAGGTTGAGGACCTTTTTTCTCAGAGAGGTTGTTGAAAAAAAAAAAAAAAAGCCAGGGACAAGGCTAATTTAATTTTGGAGGGGGGAGCAGAGAGGCTCAGGTTAGAGTGAAGCACTCTGTTATCAAAACGGGAGCGGTGCCATGAGGAAAGATGGTTCTGTGGAGAGGCTTGTGTGGCCGGTCAAGAGATGAAATCAGGGATAGGCGATAAGATGGTGTGAGGGGGCTAGAAGCCCCTATTAGAGGCCCTCAGGGGACAGGCAGCAGTGGCAGAGTGCAGTAAAAATAGCCATGGGCACGACTTCACTCTTGGGACACAGGAAGGAATGAAAAGGGAGATCTGATCAACATTTCGGAGCAAGGCAGTTGGATCCATTTCCACCACCCTCCCCTGGGCGTCACCTATCACACCAAGTGACTTAAACTGCTCGCCGCTGCCGGGCAGAACACAAACATGCACGTTTACGAGCAACACCGACAATGCAGCATGTGAAGTTATTCAGTGTGGAGGAAAACAAGCACGGAGAGGTGTGAGAATCATCGGATTGAAAAGGATATGGACATTTTTTCCACAAACTTATCTTGGGGGTCGTCCGTTTTGGGGAAGTTCTCGATATCGTTCTCCAGTCGCTGAATCTGCTTCTCCATTGTGGTCAGACTGCCCTTTAGAATTTCAGCAGACACTGTAAAAGAACAGAAAAGATAACAATAGATCATTATCAACATTTGGATTTACTGGAAATAATAATAATGCTTCCTTCCGCTAACAAAATCAACACAAACGTCGCATTCAAAGAAAAACCAGCTGCGACCGAGGCAGACTGTGTGTTGCGACAAACTGACTACAGTAAACTCAATTTGTGTGTGGCCTAGAAAGTCTGCATGCATGCATGCGTGTGTGTGTGTGTGTGTGTGTGTACAGTGTGTAGTTGTGTCTGCTGTGGCTCATTAATCAGTCTGTAATCACTGTTTGCAGAGTAGCTGTGAAATCCACAGTATTCAGATTAGGCCTTTCAAGTAGAAACTTCAAACAGCAAGCAGTGTCTAATGGGATCAGACGGGACAGGAGCATGGATGCAGTCCCAAGTTTAGGTTGCACTTTTAGTTTTATTGATGCACGCAGATGCAATATAAATAACTTTAGAGGCTTTGTCAATGAATTGCGATTCCAGCTAAATTTGGCTCACAGAGTAGTGGATCGAAAACCTTTTGGTTGATTTTTATAGCCATGAAAGGAAACTAAACTCCTGAGTGGATTCATATGTTAGATGAGTAGTTAGCAAGAAGCTTGGGCTGATGATGAGAGTGTACATGAATGATAGAAACACTGATAAAACTCAGACTTCAATCAAACAAAAGTGGTTGAAGAACATGGTTAAGGTTTCCCAGAATACACAGGTTTGTATTTTTTCTTAAAAAAGACCAACATTTTTCTGGAGCTCAGGGTCAGGACATAAAAAAGGGCAAGAGTTCAGAAGTTTTACAAAATGGTTCACATGAAATGTAAAATGCAGTTTTTCTGTTCGTGTTCCAGAAAAACATTAAAAATCTCAGTAAAAGAATTCCCAGGAATATCATTTGGATAATCTTAGAACCAACAAATGTGTCAAAGAATATTAGAAAATGTGACAAAAGTTTTAAAATGCTGTGCTACTCCCCTTGACATTCTCTACACTTTATCAAGATATAACCCCCAATGAATTGTTTGTGGTAGATTAATGAAGTAATTTATAAAGAACACAAATAGCACATGGTTCAGACTTATGGAGATTCTTTTGTTTATTATAAATTGGTGAGAATAATGACAAATTTTGCATTTTATAAATCTGTGAAACGCCAGTTGATATGAAAAAAAACTTGTCAGGCATTATAAAGGACTTTGTTGTGCCAAATAAGATTTTTCTATTTTAATACTGTTCTTTGTTTTATCATCTTTTGACAAATGACTCACTCACACACACATACACAAAAATAACTTCTGGTCTGAATGGATATAATTGTACATGCAAAACAGGGGAGTGAATCATTTTGAGATGAACTGGATGCAAAATGATCAAATACACTTAGATGTAAATGCAGTGGTATTGAGATAAGGGTAAAAAGGCCATCAGACCATTTCTTTTTTTCTTTTTTTTTTTTCGTTAACTAGGTTTAAAAATTCAGATTTGGTCTCAGTTTGTTTTCAGGCAATTAGAAAAAAACAACAGCAATTTAGCTGACAATTGGATCTCAAACCACCTCCAAACAGTCAACTAAAATTCATCCACACACACATTTCTACCAGATCCACATACAGTTCATCTGTAATTCAGTGTGAGTGAAGCCTGAGCTCTCTGTCATTATTGGACTTTACAGCTAGCTGCCTGGATAGACAGACTGGGAGATTCCCAGCCCCTCCTCCCCAATTCCCGTAGACTCAACTCCTGGGAATGACACCGAGCAAAACACAGTATCACATAGCCTGTTTCTCCACTGATGGGGCCTCTGAGATCCCTATGCTTTGCCACTGTGATCTTAGCTTCACTAATGGTGAAAAGGGGAAGCAAACGAGCAAGAGAGGTGGGCTGATGATGCAAGAAAAGAGACAATTACATTCACACTGAGCTGCTGGGAGGTCTTTGTCAGGCACTGTGCCTTCTGATAGTAGCATTATTGGAGCTTGAGGCCTGACTGATAGTACTGAGTAATGGTTTGGCTGAAATACTGATTATAGTAACTACTGTAGCCAAGAAATAGTGGCTGAAGCAAAGTATGCTGGGGTTTCAGGGGAGCTGTTAACAGGATCAGAGCGCAGCCATGGGACTTCTGAACAGACTATTGTTTACATGGGAGCTGCCCACCGCTGAGACACACTGACACAAATATAGAACATGAACTGCTTACCCTGAACAAATCTGTTTCTTATACACCACAATGTATATACTCAAAGGCTAGTTAATGTTTTTTTAGAACTACACGCAGCACGTAGTATCGGTTCATTGTTGAGATAATCACTTGTTTACAAAATCTAGCACCAATTCCTTTAGGATATAATTAGTAAATCTACAAAAAAATTAAATAAAATCCTGCTCCAATATCCAGGGAGAAAAAAAATAAAATACATAACAACACTAGAGTCCCGTGAATGCATATGAGGTGGATCAGAGGAGAAACGGAGGACGGGAGGGGGGTTGGACATTCTGGTAATGGCTGTGAGGAAGAGCAGCACGGGTCTTTTAACAGGCACACTTTACGGAAATAACCGCGAGGCTGCATGATGTATGGGGGACAAGAAGGAGAGCAGGGAAGACAAAAGGCAATTTGAAAGACAAGATTCTAACTTAACATATTTATTGATATGAGGTCTGTAACACTAGCTGTTGGCACATTCCTCTTTCCTACAGGGGGGAGGAAAAAAGGGAAAAACAAGATAAAGACAGAGCACATTATATTTGCCGTGTACCGCTCAAATAAAGTGTCAGAGAAACACACTGTGCAGCTCACAATAACCACAATCAACCACAATAATGTGAACATGTCAACTTTCGGTTCGGTAATTTATGAAAGGGGCAATTTTCTTTTTATTTATAGACAAATAAACCCAGTTTGCCAAGCAAAGTTCTCTTTCAGTGCTGCTTTAGGTTACAAAGAAAAATTAAGACTTTTTTCTTTTTTCACATGTAGACAAAGTCAAATGCTACATACATTTAAAACTGAAGGTCTTTCATAAGTGCATCTAGAACCTTGGAGAAGTACGAGGTAAATTTGAGTAGTTATTTGCATAAAAATATGCCAACATTTCTAAAAGCTACAACTTCAATACAAGTAGTCGGGGTGTCCATTGTGTGGTCCGGGGGCTATTTGTGGCCCATGGAATGATTTTGTGTGGTCCCAGTTAACAATTCAAGTTGGGCCATGTGTTGGGCGTAACTAATGCTTTTATTTTAATTGTATAGGTAGTTGAACCTGAAACGTCAGCAGATATTTACTCCAAAACACACTCAGATCAACTAACCATTTATCTTTCTCTATTATAAGCATTTTCAATGAAAGAATAATCCGTATCATGATCTTATTGCTCAGAGTTTACCAAAAAAAAAAAGTTTTTACTTGCAAAACAGAAGGCAACAGAAGGAAAGGTACCTTTCTTGTAACTCAAGAAAGGTTAAAAATTGTACACCTTTCTTTTAACATTGCAAACATGCTGGACCACATGTATGTTTTACTTTCACAATGATTTACAGAAACTTTTTGCATTTATTTGAAATAAATATGGCACAATTTTGTCAATTTGCAAGTAGTAAAAACCAACAAAATAAAAAATCACAATTTCAAAATAATATTTGACTTCAACTTAATTTTTCCCACTACACAAAATGTGTTGACACCACTGCCTTTTAGATTTACATATTCATAATAAGAGCAGCATTAAAGTTATCATACTGTAACAATCTGACACTAGCTCTACCTAAAGTGAATAAGCGAATGCAGTTCTATTCTAATTTATTTGATTTGTGGGAAAAATCATGAAACTAAAAGTGAAAAACTGTTGTGTTGTGAAAGTGCTGAAGCAATTCACTTCAGCACTTTCACAACATCGTGGGTCTTGGTGGAGTTGTTGCACATGAACTCTATTAAGGACAGCTGTGTTGCACTCTAACTACACAGTGGGGACCGGAGGTGATATCACCCACTCAAGACAGTGTTTGTGATTCCACCAGATGTACAACAGCAGGTTTCAGAGATGTCCTGAAAAAAAAACAACAACAAAAAACAGACTGTGTATATGTGTATTTTTTTTTTCTGAAAGCGATGTCAACCTCGTGGTGGAGGAAGAAACGTTGCAGGGGCTGTAAGAAAACTTTGTCCCAGATGAAACGCTACAGATCTGTGGCCCGGCGGAACCCCGGGGTTAGAAGCAATCTCGACCCAGTTTGACGTCTCCCTCTCACGGCCCTCCTCACATATGCAACACACAGTAAGCGAGCGAGCAATCTGGGAGACTTTTTAGGGTCTGTGCATCAAATGACGTAAAATTGTTAAGACAAATTTTATCTCACAGGAATACCAGTTTTAGTTCTGTTTTTTATCATTTTTTTCTTTCTTGGTGGTATCTAAAAATGAATTGGAGATGAAGTGGAAAGCGGATTGCTTCGCAGGAGAGGTGGAAAACATGAAGAAAAACAAAAATCTGTGCTCCTCTTTCCCCCCCCCAAGTCTCTCAAGTTGCAGCAGCCAGAGTGATACTGTTGCTGTGGCACAGCAGTCACATTGTTCTTTCTGATTATCTTGGATCATGTGATGTTACAAACAGCAGGCAGGAGAAAGTGGCAAATTAGAAAATTTAATGGACAGCATAAACAAAGAAATGGGGGGAGTGCCAGTGTAATCTATAAACATTACGGTTCAGTGTTCAGATATCAGACGACTGGTGTCTTCCTGCTCTGTTATAAATAAGTAAATAGTTTCAGTTATTCATCAAATTATAAATATTTATGTTACGTTGAATTATTTATTATTACACACATATTTAAGAGATAGCTATTGCATCATGATAGAAAAAAACAACTTGCATAAGCACAACTGCAATCAGTGTGAATGTTTTAATACTTGCGTGAAAGTAACAGTAAATCTTTTATTATTTTTCTCTATTTTCTTCTTTCATTTATCATCAAGATGGAAACTTTAATGTACCACAAATATTAACATTAAGACAGATCTGTGAGTCTGATTAAATTAGTGAAAATTTCCCATCCATCCAACAGCGACATCGAAGTGGTGTTTCATGTAAATCATCTGATCTAATGTCAGGACATAAATAATAACACAAATTTAAAATTCTATATCTTACAATTAAGTGTTTTTCCATAATTGTGTACCACATACTTAGTAAGATACATGTAAATGAGGCAGTGCATAGTGGCACAGTCCCTTAATTTCTAACCAGTTTGTGTTGGTCTACCCAAACAAATCTAAATAAATCAAAGTTTATGGGCATATCTTGTCTCAAAGTGAAAAAGTCATATACATATTAATACTTTAGCAAGGGACTAGATTTGAACTCTGTAAAAATAAAGAAATAATTTCATGAGAGTAAAACCTGACAATTGTAAAACTATAACATGTGAATGGATGTATGGGGAAGACCAAAAGAAAAAGCAAGAAATGAGGAAAAAAAAAAAAAAGGTTCCTGTGCCTCACCCTCTACAGGGAGGACTTGTTTACAATGGGGGTCATGTCTGTCAGACTTTATTGCTTTTGGCAGCCATCAAAGCTACAGCCCAGTGCCAGATCTCTGGAGGAATTACAAATGGAGTCAATTACAATATATTTTGATGCATGGGAAAGTTTAGACATTGACCTGGGGTGATGACAATTCCCCAGAAAGTGCTGAGGAAATGAGTCAGGATGATGTGCTGGTGCCCAATGAGAGTCTCTGCCCTCTGCAATAAAAAAAAGGAGTGAGGGAGCCACAGAGGTGCGATGGTTTACTTCCTGTCTACTGACAGCCATCCATCCAAAAACCTGTTGTTCTCCTGGGCATCGTCATTTCTCTTTGTTAACACTTCAGCTGGTGTTGCTGTGATACGTTTACATCAAGCGTCATGTGAGAAACAAAATGCAGCTCGAGTTTGGAGTGACGACTCCTAAAATATCAGGCACGATAAAGACATTTTTGCATTAATACTCACACCTCTTTGGATTTTTTTTCACATTTTGTCATGTTATAAACATAATCGTCAGAGTATTCTATAAGGATTTGTAATAAAATTAAAAAATAAATTATCACAAAGGGAAATACATGCTACTTTTATTTATGTAATCATAGTATCTTTTGAGGGTCATCGTGGATGGTGGGCTCTGGTAGCAGTCAGTCTTGCAATGACTCTGAAGAGGCCTCTGACTGAACACTGTTGCTGTATGATCTCATGACTCTCATAAACTGCTAAGATCTCAATTTCTGGGCAGCACATTGATTCCAGACTAAGACTGTGCTTAATCTGGACATTAAAATCCCAATAAAATACACTGAATCTTGTGTTTGAAATATAAAATATGGTAAATATGACAGAGTGCTTTCTGATTGCTCCTCCTCAATGTCTGAGGAGCCAGTCATCTTCCATCTTCATTCATGTGTGCCAGGCAGTTTGTAAAAGGAAACTCGTTGCACCTTCTTAATAAGTTTGACAAACTTAAATAAAATATATTCTAAATAATAATTATAATAACAATTCCTATCTTATTGTTGAAACCACACTCCTTTGTCAATAAAAGTTAATAGAACTTTTAAAGATTAAAATAAAAGACGATGATAACTGGATAATAACATACAATTCTTCAAGGATTTCTTCACTCAGGAGATCACAGCAGCACATGGAAACTTATTTGAGCGTAGCCGACCAGAACAGTTTCTGTGTGAGGGGTGTGGCAGTCATAATAGACTTCAGTGCTCAACTCCAGCCACTTACTTCATTCACAGCTTCAAAGTTGTACCTTATCGCATACGTTTGAGACAATTTCACCTCACACTTTTATGTTTCACTTGACATTTCTATATCAAACAAGTCCAAAACCTCACTTGGCTTATCGACTGGTCTGACATCTGCAAAGTACCTGGTAAGAAAAAAAAAAAAAAGCCTAACAGATACGATTTTGCACAGCTACATTCTTTGATTAGGTCTCCGTGTGCTTGAGCTGTAGGCGTCTCTGAAAATTGCATTATGATTTACCATTATACAAATCCAGAGCGGATCTAACACATTTAACATTTTAAGTATGACAGAACTTCAATTAATATGCGGTACAAGCACGCAGCAGCAATTACCCGGGTGTAAGCCCATGGGTGCTCACACAAAGATGAACGCCCACAATGAGATATCCAAAGTATCACACAAAGAATTTTTTCCTCATTGTAGGACATGCTCAATTTAATCTGACACACGTGAGATTTCCATGTCGGGTATGCGTATGAGTTTTATTGATCCCAAAGGTTTCTACCTTAACGTCTTCCTTATCATTGACGTGATGATATATAGAAACACTAAAAGTGGTAAGTATAAGTAAAAACCACATGAGAAAATAAAATGTGCTTCATACTTTCTAAGAGGAACAGCTTTTACATAAAGAGAAAATGCTATTTTTTGCATGAGAAGATAAGAAAAAAAATCTGCAGAAGTTTTGAAATTATGGATTATTCAATACAAATGACAACATGATAAAACTGAGTTTGATTGAAGGGAAAAATTAGAAACACTCCAATCTCAGATATTTACTTGATAAGAATATGATTTAGGGAAAAACATAATACACTTTTATACAGTGCTCTCCACATATTGACAATAAAATAAATGTATTCAGTAATGAAGTATAATTTCACACTGAAAGTTATAGAAAAATCCAACCTTTAATTTGAGAAAATACATATCTCAAGGTCAATTTAACTTACTGCAATCAATTTAAAAATAATTAAAGGAAATTAAACGCTTTGAAACTCAAATAATTTTCCTTACAGAGTTGTTGTGGATGATAATCACTGTGGGTAAAAAGGATATCCTGTAGCAGTCTGTACTGCGGCAGTTCTGATTAAGCCTCTGAGACACTCTGTTGTTATATAACTGTCTCATAAAGAAGATGCTGAGTGTCTGTAGCTTTAATTTATATAAAATATAAATATGAATTACATACAATTCATATTTTATATATGAATTTCAGAGTGAGGATGCATGGTACTGCAATATCAATATCAAGGCATTTTGTAAATATTTACAAAAAAGTTCCAATAGGTGTAAGATTTAACTACATGCTATGTAATTATGAGGGTTACCCTAACCCTATCCCTAACCCAAACCCATGGTATTATTTGCTAAATTTGGCACATAGCTGGAAAAAAATATCTCTGAATTCTGCTGTTTGATTACCAACATGAAATAATAGATTTTAATAATTGTGAGACAATTGAAAATAAAGCAAAATGCACTCCCTATTACAGAAACAAACATAATGGTGTATCTAGTTTTATGTAATGCAATTAAAATCTATTGTATAAAACTTCAAAAACTTTTCTTTGAATACGTCACTTGGATTTTTTGGTACATTCTAATTCTGAAAAGATAAAAGTCTAATCTTCAATCAACAACAAAACCAAGGCCACCTGATTCAGAGCAGGAGAAGTAAAGTGAGTCCTTAAATGTCTTCAAAAGTCTCTTTTTGTTTTTGAAATTAGCTTCTTTTTTTTTTTAACAAACCAACTGCTTTAGATTTCTTTCCTTGTCCTTCATCTTTTGGCTTTTAGTTCCTTTTCATTCAACATTCTTCCTTCTCTTCCTGTCATCTGGCTCTTTCTGTTCCCATTTGCAGCGCAAGAGCTCCCTCTGTAAGTGATTCTACATATCTGTGTATTTAAGGGAACCATATAATGAAATGTTAAAAAAAGAAATCCTGGTCTGAGATCTTTCTGAACGAAAAAAAAAAAAAATGCTATGGAGTAACACATCATTGCTCATGTATCAGGTCAACTTTGATTAAAAGCTTGCATGTCATTCATGATTCACAGACAAATAGTGCAAGATATTCTGCTGCTGATAGACTTGCTGACTAAAGACTTACAAATATCCCTGTTGAAACTCTCACATAGGCTGCAGAGCATACTTCAGAAACGGGGCTGTGATGCTCACCGTCTGCACATGTTCTGTATGATTCATAAGGAGAGTGAGAGGGTGGCTGATGACTCACAGACTGTGTTTGTCTCCCTCTTTTCCTTTTCCAGATGAAGCAGTGTGGGGGATTTTTCTTCCATGAATGACCACATGAGGTTCAATTAAAATCAACCCTACCTAATACAACATGCTTCTGCTAAAAAGCAGTTTGTGGGTTTTATTCAGCATTTGTAATGGAGGCATCTGGGTGAAGGTGCTGCCTTTCCAGTGCAAAAAAAGACAACAAACTGCTTAAAGATGTTTATTGCTGTCAAGACAAACAGAGGTTTTGTCAAGCTTGCTGCCTTAAAATAAGGAGGCAAGTTTGAAGCAAAAAGAAAAATCACTTTAAAGGAAGAAGAGACTAAAATCTGACAACATCCAATGTCTGAAATAAATATAGCAATTCCACAAAGCCAAATGAAGTACTGAGATAAAAACTATGATCAGAGATTAAACCAAAGGGGGGGGGGAAATCCTTATAAGAAATAAAGATTTTTATGAATATTTTCTGTAATATTGTTTCTAGAGATTAAGCTGAGATCAACACAGAAACAAACATCATTTTCAAACATACTAAATTCAATTAAGTTTACTTAGAGCTAAGGCAACAGAGGTATCTACATCAGTTTCTTACAGTAAAACTTTGGTATATCTAAGGATAACCTATTTTTAGATACCTATGCAAGTACAGAAAATATTCTGTGCACATTTCATGTTTGCCATCGACGCACTTTTGTAGAGCAAGGTAGCTTATAATAAAAAAAGTCCTTATGCAGTCAAAGTGTTCTCACAGCAGCATCTCGTATCACCATAGCAGTTCTTATAAGTGCACCAAGCGTGCAGAGGTTGTGTGGAGGGAGTAGATGAATGCAGCTGAAGATATCAATTTTCTGCAAGTTTAAGCTTATTGAGCAGTCAGTATTATACTCCTGAGAATTTAATTGCACTTCTGGAACACGGCTGTTTCTTTGAGGAAAATGTAATAGTTTCTTCACCTGAGGAAACCTGTGACGCATTGTCACCGTGTGTTTTCCACAAGAGAAATTTCATCACATTTTTAACAATTATTTTCGTACTTGCATGGCCACACCATGATTGCCATTTGGCTAGAAAGATAAGTTTTAACTTGAATCAAATGTTGCCATGTGTAAAGACGTAATTGGAGTTATATATGACCAAATATTGGTTGATCATTTAGCTCAGACACTGATAAAAGAAAAATGCTAATTGTTCTACATATAATAAAGGACCAAATTTGTTTTAATCATGACCAAATTTGTCAAATTTGCAAATAATTTGATATGCTTTATTTATTATAAAAATACACGGTTTTGGCACTGTACCTCATAAAAACATACCAAGTAGATAAGGTGAATGTAATTTTCCTTTAAACAAACAAAAAGTTCTTGTATAATTTGGGCATTAATAAAACTGCTGCATTTCACTCACACTATTTATTATGTCTTGCTACAAATGTCTAAGAAAGGTTATATGTTAAAATATGTAAATTATGTAAGAACTAATTAAATACACGAGAATGAAATGAAAGCACTTGTGCTCAGAAATCGTGTGGAAGGCTTGAGCAATGAGGAATGAGCTACCATACAAATAGTTTCGACCAATACGAGGCAGCAATGTTTTAAATTCTCAAACTGTTGCTCAGCCCATTTGCTGCCACCACCGTCTCTGATTATTGATGACTTTTTAATGGAAATCACACAGTCCCTGGGGGAGAAAAGACAGCCAGGCTCTTTTTGATTGGTTTTAAGATGAACATTCATACTGAAGTGGCATCTGTCAAACAGTAGGTCATATCCATTTGTAATTCTGGTTTTATCTTTCAGTGTTGATGAGAGTTGTTACCCAATAACGGAGGCAGAAAAGAAGATAACGGAGGTGAAAAATACAGTAACTGGCAAAAGGAGGAGAACGTGGGAACAACGTATTCGGCAGTGGCAACAAGAATACATTTTGAATTATTCAGCTAAGAGTACAGTCCTTAATCAAAATTCAAAGATGTCTGAAGGACAGATTTTCACTTGAACTTACAATGTAGTCAAGAGGACAGAGTCACTAAACTTTTGGGTCGGACATGTTGATGCATTAATGAACTCATAATTCTGTACCTTGTTCATAATGTATGTTTTTTGCTACTGTTTCAGAGGTGATCTCTCCAGTTGCGTTTCTCTCCTAGATGAAATCATTAAAACAGCTAGTGCTGCTGCTAATTCTCTTTTTCTTGACTGGGGGTTTCTGTGCATTTGCTCTGTCATCCAATCCATCACGTTCAAAGCCTGGCTCTGCAGGAGGTTTCCTCCTGGTGAAAGAGAGTTGTTTCTTCCCACTGTTGCATGTATGGAGTTTTATGTTAATCTGTCCATATTATCAGATTAATTTGATTTTATATTTTTGTATAGCAACTGGATCCATCTCTGTGATGTAAATTGTTAAAGCAAAGTAGCAACATTGTATCTTTTAAAGATACAAGACATGGGCAAATAATTTTTGCTATTATTGACATGGATGATAAAAGCAGATATGAAGTATAGATTTCCTCTGCAGGATTACATGACACGGTTTGGGAAAAGTATGGTATAATAAGCCTGCCAACACTGCTTTGTAGGTATTTGAGTCAATGACAGGATTATGACATTTCTGATAAACTACATCTTAAGTGATTTTATACAAAAAAAAACTACCAAGTTGCTCCAATCAGTCGACAACATACAGCAAAGTGCAGTTCATCACCAACTTTACAAGGAATAATTATCACACAAATAAGCCGCAGGTACTTAGTTGTAAGTTAGTATTCGACAGTTGAGGTCTGTTTTTAGTTTAGCTAAAAATATTGTCAGTTTTCTTTAACTAGATAATGCCTTATTTTCATATTTAGACACGGAAAAAGTCTCAGCAGCAGTCCACTAAGAAAACAATTCCTATAACAACATAAAATTGTCTTTCACACATAAAACATGGTTACTTCTTTGCAGTGCGGTTCTCTACTCTTTACTATTGTCACACTTGTTGTATTTTTGCAAGTTGTCATGTATTGACCCAAATGCAACCGCCCAAATAAAAAAAAAATCACGTGGCCCTATATTACACTAATATAGTAGATATGAAATGATTCATATCCCTCATGTGATGGGAAAGGTCAGATCAATTTCTCCCCCAGCCACATAAGTCTTCATTTACCTGCCAGCACACAAAGAGGACATCCCATCCGTTTAGCAGATTAAGCTTAAATAAGTGAACGATCATGAAGTAAGCAGGGATGTGCTCAGTATTCATTTGGCTGGAGCACTGACATGTCTTTTGTTTTCCACATAAGATGAGACGCGGTACGCATGATTGCCAAGCCATAAACACAACCTGCTTCCACTCCAAGCATCCCTTAAACTCATCAGAGGCGTAATGAGACTTTTGAGCTTGGAGATGAATTAGCTGGCTGATTTTCTTGTTTTGATATCCCTCCCCTAACAGAGCATCTGAATACAACATTGAAAGCAATCCAGGGCTGTGATGTATATGCGGACAGACTGAGACACATTTAGAAAAAAACTGACTGGCATTAGATGAAGCCTGATGAAATAATCAGACTCTTATGTTAGGGACAAACAGTCACATGAAGTTATCATAGCATTGAACATTTTAATTTAAAGTCCGAAACTGTATATAGAAATTAATGACTGGAAGTGGTGGGCATCGCTAAGTAAAAAGTTAGTTGTGTTGACTCTAAAGCAATAATTATAAACATTAGTTCAGCAAACGCTAACGTATTTATCAGACGCTAATGCTAAAATGCTAACTTTAATTGAATTTATATCTTCCCTTAAAAGACAACACCAACCGAGCACCGATTTGATTTTGATGTTACGGTAATTCCCTTAGATATTATATTTTTGTGTATATCCTATCCTCTAATGTCTATGTTTTATTTGTTCCTGTATGTTCAAGGTTTGAAATAAAGTATTTTGAGAAAAAGAGATGACAAGAGGAAATAGAACTGCAGCACAGTTATTACCCCCTTCAAAATAAGAGCATGAATATATACATTTACCTACTTGAAGAATTCGTAACAGTTGATAAGTAAAGCTTTGAACACAGATGTTGAACATTATCCAAATGAAAGTTTATCCATACAGCCAAGTATATTAACGCTATATAATTTATCTAGAAATTTCTTAGGGGATTCTGCGTGAGCTAATTGTTTTCAAATTCAGCAAAAGTGCTAAAGACTTGCACTATTTGTAAAATTTGCATATTGTCAGATTAGTGGATGTTTGCCCACCACTGATAACTGGGATGAAAAATAGAAAATTAAATCACTTGGTATCAATTTCTGGCCTGCAGAAAGTATTTTTAGTGTGTTGCATACAACAGATCTATGCTTCTTCAAACTGAAACATGGATGATAAACTTCAACTAAGCACAAAGTTAATATTGTTTTATGGTACATGCCTGAGGTTACATACACAAAACACACAATATGTTTTATCAAACACAACACAATTCTAACACTGAGCTGTGCCCCTGTGCTTTCACACCTTTCATGACAATAGCAACAATATCACCTGGTACTTTCTTTTAAATTTGTTGTTTATGACAATCTCAGAAAAAGGAAATAATAAAAAGTAGTATTAAGACAAACTTCCAATAGCAGCATAAAAACACACAGTACAAGGGTGTTTGTGCTATTACTATGTAGCCTAAGGCAGCTGCATTGTGCACTCCCATTTTCCCTATTACTTGTGGGGATTTAGCTCCCAGCTAGCTGATGTACTGCAATAACAACCTGCTTCAGGCTTTGCTAAAATCTGCGCTCGGTGTACAGTTCTTGTCCATGAATATGAGCTGCTTATCAAAAATAAATTCTAACATTCAAAGGAGCAGGAATACATCTGCTGTAAAGATCCAAAACAAGCTAAGATGGTGGCGTAACTTCTTTGTGCTGTATTTAGCATGTTTCTAAATGACCTGCCTTGATTTAAAGAGCAGATCAAAGTTGAAATGAGACTATAAGTGCTAATGTTGAAAATCTATATGTAGAAATCCTTGTTTTTCATCCTGTTCTAGCAGCCACAAGACATTCAAGTGAAGCTGGTATCCGACTACTATTCCTTCCTTCATAGACATAAAATGGTAAGCTTTGATAAAGGTAGATAAATGGAGTTCTAGGTGCCACTATAGAATGAGCTTTAAAAGAATTTCAGTGTGAACAAAAGGATGATATCATTACCTTTACAGCGGATGGAATGAGCTGCGACCAGTACACCCTTTTGAATCCACTGTGAAGCGCAAATGACCTAAAAAGTCTGTGTCTGTCTGTATTTTTCATCTACAGAGACTCCACTAATGCAAGGACAATTTTAACAACATCATAAGGAAATGGTGCTTTTCATGATTAACTAAAAATGGCTCTGTTCTAAAAGTATATAAGAAGGATGATGAAGAGAGAGAACAGAGGATTCCTACTCTGGCTGCGGCATAACATTATTAGAGGCTCCAGGCTTTTCATAAGGGAACATGGATGGAAGGGAACATAAGTCTTGTGCAACCTTTTATGGGGTTCTTTTAGTTGCAGTCACATATATGCCATTTACTTTTGACCGCAGGTACTCCAGTCCTCAAGGAAAAGTAGGACATGAGGAAATCGTAAAACACGAAAGTTAACCAGTAGCCAAAGGGTCTCCAACTCCAGTCTGCCAGTGCCAGTGCCCTGCAAATTTTGGATGAATCCCTGCTCCAAAATATATAAATTCAAAGGTTAAATTAGCTCTTTGGGATGCCAGTAGGTTACACAAAGTTAATGTCATTACACATTCAATTGATTCAGCTGATACAGGGATGCATCCAAAGGTTACAGGACAGTGGCACTCAAGGACTATCCAGTATATTTTGTCTTTTAATGCATTCCAGTAAATATAAGTACGGTATATAAGAAGAAGAGTTCTATAGCTAAAAGTACTGCGTTAACTATAGTAGAGCATTAACTGTAGGGGAAAAATAGTGAGGAGTAGGTAGAAAATGGTTTAAGAATCGGAAAAGTGGTCAAATAATCCAGAGCTGTTTTCAGATTGAATAACACAAGTGTATTTGAGAGAAGAAATCACTCCATTGGAGGAGACGAGTAAAACAAATTGACAACATCTGAATGTTGAGGGGCAGTGCATTACAAACATCCAACATACAAAGAAAAATGAATCAAGACACACAAAAAAAGAATAAAATGCATCATAAAAAAACAAAAAAAAAAAAAACAAAGGCAGAAGACTCTCCAGGTTGAAAAAAGGTATATGGGGGATGCTGGAAACAATAATGGGCTGACATGAAACATAATCCCCTCTGTCTGCTATTTTATTGGCAGCCCCTCCAAAGAATGGTGGCTTCCCTATTATGACTTAACACATCAAAATCCCAGCATAGCACACACAGAAAAGGCCACCTGATGATAAACACAGCAGACAGCGTCAGAGGCTTTATCTTGTGGCAGCCTGCAGCTCGACACACGTTCAATTTGGCCTGCAACAATCGATTCTGTCCCTCCTTACCGCTGCTTCAGCTGGTGGAATAAAAACAGACCTTTCGGTAAAGAGCAGGTCTCAGCTGGTATGCCATGTCAAGGCAAAGGCGAGGAAAACCAGCGATAGCAAGACACTTAGATTGTCTTTGACTATCAAATCCCCTTGCAGTTTCTGGCAGCAGTATGAATATTATCAAAAAATAAAAAATATTTTGTTACAGTCAAGCTATAAAACCAGTTTTTCTCACTGGTATAAAATTACCCTGATCTTTTCCTTTTTTAGGTCAATTATTTATTTTTGCTAAATCCCATATCAATGAAAGAGGGGGTCGTTTTCACTGAACAATTTGGGAAAGAGTACAAAATTTTATCAGGAAGAAGCCATATTTTAAACAGCACCATAAAAAGCCAAATTACAGCTTGCAAATGCACTCAGATTCAAAAGGCATCAATACATTTGGAGGGAAAGCTTCTAATTTTGAGAAAATCCTCCCAAATGTGAAATATGAAGTTGGCAGCATTATGATATGGTTTTTCTGTTTGCTGTGGAGATGAATGGTGCAGTTCGCAGAATAAGAGCAAAAAACGTTAATTAAAAATATCCAAGAAACATGTCAAGATTACCAGATAGTTATAGCTTCAACACAAATTGGTATTTTCAATGGACAAAGAGACAAAGTACACTGACAAATTAATTAAAAGTCAATTTCAGAGAGGCTATCACAAAGCCTTTAATTTAATACACAGTAGATTTGTAAGCAGCTATTCAAAATACACACAGCATCTTGGTCCCAAGTCACGCAGTTCAAAGGTCAATAAAATACTGGGGAACTTAATAAAGTTGGCAAGAAAGGAAATAAAAATCATCTGTTTCTTAAAAGAATTTGGTAAAATGTTTGATGAAACCAAGGTTGAACTTTTCAGACCTATGTCTTAAATAAAAATATGCAAGATAAGCAACAGCATGGTGGCAGCATCATGTTTCTGAGCAGAAATTTGCACCTTGTTAATAGTGGAGAAAATTATTTCCGAGTCGATGTTTCCAAAAAACCTTTAGGTTTTCTGATAGAAAACTGGTAGGTAAAGAAAATGTTATTTTAAGCATGATTTCTCACAGCAGGTACTATTTTTTATGATTCTATTTTACAGGTTTCGAGGATTTTTAAGAAAAAACTTAAAATTATTCCTAACCAAAAAGGCCCCAAAACACATGCCTGAAAAAAAGTGCTCAGGCAACCATATTATTTTAGCTCCGTTTTTTTTAAACGGAGCTGAAAAAAACCTTTCAGTTCATCTTTCAACCAGTTCATCTTCGTTTCACTTTCTTACATCACAAAGACCTGGCTATTTAAAGAAGGTCTGCAGATCTTTTTTTTTAGCCCACTATCATGAAAACCACCAGCGGAGAATGTGACTGTTCCCTAATTCATTTTGCAGCATGACACCAACAACATACAGTCAGAGAAATTTCTTTGGTGACATGAGGTTGTGCAACAGATGGCGTGAACCCCACAGAGTTTCAGCCTCAAGGTCATGGAGAGAAGCTGGGATTACATGAAGCGACAGGATAACTGACAGCTTTGACACACGGAGGGAAGCATGAGAAGTTGGAAAGATTTCTCAAATATTAAACCACAAATTATTTTTTCCTAACAGTGTAATTCATAAGATTTTTCTATTTTACTTTTAAAAAAATACATGTTTTGAAATAATTCAACAGCTCAAAGGTCACAAATAAGCTTTTAAGTGCTATTTAAGAGCTGCTCTCAAAGGGTTTGCACTTTATTTTTATTTTCCAAAAGCCGTGCTAATATCTACAAACATCATATTGATTCAATGCGATGTTTAGGTGAAAAAAGGTTTGCTTGAAACTATGTTGGTGTTTATCCTTTTTCAGATTGAATGTACAAAATGGGATAATTTAGTCCTTAAAATGCAACACTGTAGCTGAATCCTTCTGTTTGAAGAGCATAATCATTTCTTGAGTTGAAAGCAAAGAGCTTGAGAAATATATGGGGTTCATTACATGGGAGGGAAACACTCCGGCATGGGGGTGCGCAATATAGAACACTCCTTCCATGAAGATTATTAACACCCTGTCCCATTTATTTGCTATATCAAGCCTCCTTCCAATGAAGGTTGTCCCTCTGATCAGTATGCAGGCGACCCGGCTTCAAATCCTCAATTTTTCATGCAAATGTGGCACTGATTTAAATATCATTTGAATATGGATCACACAGTGTGACTCCATATCAGAGCTATAAAAAACAAAGAAGGTGGAAAATGCAAATCATCAACATGTAAGAGAAAGGTCATAGTCAGGACCTGTTAGATTTGTTTTGGAAATAGAGGGCTGGCTGCTAAATTAAACTCGTTCCACGAAGCCCGGGGACAGAATTAGAGGAGACCAAGCAAATTTACATCATAAAGGCAAACAAACACAATATGGCGTGTACAACACAGAAGAGACACATTCAGGTATGAAGGTGGGTAATCAAAGAGACCTGTGTTCCTCCTACATTTCAAGACGCATGGAGTTGGTAACAGAGATTCTTCTGTGTCAGTCTTATCAACTCCCCTTCCTCGTCTGCAACGGTAAATACTTGACACTGCATTACGTAGGTGAAATAATTTCTGCTAGTTCACAACAATATGTCTGAAATAAAATAGCAAGAAAAAGAGTAGCATTTTAGGAGGCTTTCAAAAAAAAAAAAAAAAAAACAACTGGAAAATGACAGACACAGATGAGCGTGGTCTTGGCAGATCCTGCAAAAAGCCTTAGAGCGACAAATAAATGTTGCAATGCAGTCACTGAAAGCCTATGTACTGCTATATCTTTGCTCCTATCTGGGATATAAATCATGAGTGATGGTTGAGTCTTCACACTTAGTGGCATGCATTAACTGCAACAGGCCCAGGGGAACCAATTTCCCCAGGCCCGCTAAAACTCCCGATGAGCAGCTCTGCCATGTGTGCTGCAGGCCATGCTTTTAAATCAGGTATTGATGACAGCCCATGATAAAAATTACTCAATATAGTATCCAAAATCAATTCCCACCCCCGCAGACACACAGGGAGTCAGTCCGATTCTTATGACAGCATTTCATCCACAGACACGTTTTCTCAAGCCGTGGTCAATAGAGGCAGAGAGTGTGGGAAGGAATAAGAGAAAAACACAGGCACTTAACCGCAATGACCACCTAGTCAGAAAATGATCTGTTGCTTTTCTGGGTAAATAGCAAGCCTGTTGTGATGGGTATTTTTTCAAGTTGTGGCATTTGTGTGTATTGAGCAGTAAAGATTAACAGAACTTGGAACTAAAGACTTCAAGCCTTTACAGTCGATTTCAGAAATGCCACAGGCCGAATATTAACTTCTGTTTTGGCAGCCATGGAGAAAATACATGGAGGTTTGGGACTTATGTCAACTATATATATGTAAATATATATATATATATATATATATATATATATATATATATATATATATACACATTTTTAACTTTTTAAAGAATTCAATGATTTTACTTGCAAACTTAACAGAATTTAAATTAAATTAAACATATTAAACTATGTTTGTTTAATAGTGACTATTTTCAAATGTAGCTCAATCGGAAGTTTTATTTAAATGAAGAATAAACAAAATTTTGACAGAAAATTATATATATGTTTAATAAAATTAGAGCTATATAGAATTTTTAAATAATTGGTTGAGTTGATGCAAAAGTGTCTCACAATAACATCTCTTTCAACCAACATGTCCTTTTGAATATGAATTCTTGTCAAACATCAGCTGTGAAGAGGTTGGCTGCATTGTGATGTTTATGTCAGGGAGTCGCCTTGTGAGGTCTCAATAGTGCCTTATCTGAAGGGTGCAGGAATCACTTCAGAGAAACCTCAATTTCCTGCTCATTTGTTCAGCAGCGATCATACCCATTATCATACGGATTAGAAGAGATTGACAGATACGAATATATCAGGTCTCCCCTGTGACAACAACTTCAAGGTTCCTCAGTATTGGGTGAATCGTCCTCCTACTGATTTCTAAGTTCAGCTCTTCAGCCGTTTTATTTGGCTCATCCAATGTTAAATGATTTTATCTGCGTATAACATGAATCAGAATGTTTGATAACGTTTTGTGAGGTTAGCCCCTCCAGAGCTAACCTCCAGAGCTTAGCCCCTGGAGGAGTTTTAAGATGATCATTTAGCCTGTTTATGCCAACAGAAACATAAATTTTTGTCCCTGAAAGGTTTTATGTAATTTGATGTCATAGACTTTCAGATGTAAATATTCAGACCAAAACAGATGTTGGTTTTTAAGTAAAACGTTTGGTCATAAGCAGTCGTCTTTCCTTCTACCTAAATATTGGAAAAAAGGTGTTCCATAAGGCTCTATATTTGGACCAGTACTTTTTATTTGCTTTCATATTGATGATGTTCTAGAACACAGGTGTCAAACTCCAGTCCTCAAGGGCCGGTATCCTGCAGTTTTTAGATGTGCCACAGGTAAAAAACACTGGAATTAAACGGCTTAATTACCTCCTCCTTGTGTAGATCAGTTCTCCAGAGCCGTACTAATGATCTAATTATTCTATTCAGGTGTGGTGCAGCAGAGGTACATCTAAAAGTTACAGGAGAGCGGCCATCGAGGACTGGAGTTTGACACCCAGGTTCTAGAATGATTGTGATACATCTCTTCCTTATGCAGATGATGATATTTATTTATTTATTTATTCTTCAAATTGAATAAGGATTACCTTATTTTCCAGGCTATAAGTTACACTTAAATCTTTAAGCTCCATATTGAATGTCTGTTTAATAAGTCCAATTAAAACTAGGGCTTATAGGTTTATAGAAAGGAATCTGTTTTTTCAATCAAGATGAGAAAATGACCTGAATGCAAGCTATTATTCTTTGTATTCTATGGTTACGTGGTCTTCATTATCACCACATAACTTTGTACCGGGAAATTTCCATTTATAAATCAACATTTGGTTACCAGCCTCCACTCAGACTTGTATTGCATTTTGTTGTTCCATCACTACAAACAGAACTTGGAAGAACAGCTATTTCCTACAATTCTCCTTTCTCCAATAAACAACAAAAAGCTGTTTAGTTTTTTTTCACCTGGACAAATCAAACCACATTTCAATTTAATGTTTTAAAACTACAATGTCTGACTTTTTCAGTTAATTTATGGTGTGTTTCTTATTGTGGTTTTTTAAAGAAGTCCCTTTTGAAAGCGAAAGGGTGTCTCATTATTATAATGATGTCGTTGCTTTAAAATATAAATATTTTTATTGGGACTTGCTGGGAAATAATTTCCCTCCAAAATGTAACATTGAGAGTCCCAGATTGATCCGTTCTGTGGTCTTGACCCCCCAATGATGGTTATTTTATGCAGGCAGTGCAACAACATGGCTTCCTTAAAAAAGTGTGAAAAAATATGTTAAAACAGGGAAGGTAGAGCTGGGCAACAGCGACAGTAAAGCCCTTCTATGTGTGTGAAGTGATGCTGAGTGCTGTTGTGAATGAAAAATACATTGCAAAGTACTTTTATTGAATCCTGAAGAGGTTAAAAAGAGCTATGAGCGAAAATTATTTAGAAATCACACAAACATTCGTCTGTGATGAATGTGCAAATGAATGATATTTCTAAGAAAAAGTTTTCAGAAAAAAAAAAAAAAGAAAAAGTTTTTTGATCCGATGAAAATACTTTTTTCTCCCTTCAAGGGCAAAACAAAGTCATTCTTAGAAGTTTACTGTAGAGAAAAAGAGCTGCATTTAAAAAGGCACTTCCTTCAGCACCTCGGTTCATGAAACTCTCTCAGCATGGAAAATGGTCTTCTGTGACAGACTGAATTTCTAGGCTGGCAAAAAGCATTATTCTCACTCCTGGTCCCATTGTCAACCCTCATTGAAATCCGCTGTCACCGACCGGAGCCTGATGCTAAGCAGCGCTGCTGGCCTCCCTGCATGTGTCTATCTCTGTCTACATTTATATAGGCCCGCTAAAGCGGTGGTGTAGGAAATGAGAGGGGGAGGGAAAGTGAGATGGACAGAAAGAACAAAAAGCGGGAGAAAAAGGTGGAAAAAAGGAAGAGAGTAGTTGTTATGCTCTCACAATGAACTACTCATCCACCGTGAAGCAAACGGAGGGGAAAAAAAGTGAAATAGAAAGAAAAACCTGTCCAGAGCTCATCACTCACTCAGCGCTGGTGGAGCTGGACAGGTCTGTTTCCTGTTTCTAATATCCTTCATGTCACACTGTCCATTTACACTGCTGGTCCTGCCGATCCTGTACTACTACATCACCCTATTACACCGCTGTATAAATAAATAGATTTTTATTGACTGGAACTAAACAATATTTGATTAATGCAGAGAGGAAATTACTTCATACATAATTCTTAGCTCTCCTCTGGTTCCCGACACAAACTGAGCCATTTGAATGGCTGAGCTCACCTCATCCATCAGAACTTTGTTGTAGTAGGTTGTATTTGGGTGGAAACAATTTGAGTGTTTATATTGTGTATATTTATCATGTTTCTGCTATTTTTGATTTATCCCTTTTTTGGCCACTAAATAAAATAGTCAGTTTTAAATCTAACTGCAGCTAAGCTAAATTTGGCTTGTTCCTGCTCATGTAGTTAGCCAGCACAAACTGCTGATGCTCTTAGATAAAATAAACCTTAGATTCTTTGTGATCATTTAAGCTGCCTTTGTGTTATTACAAATTAATAAATTATTTATGAATGTGGTAATTGATAAATAGTATAAGAATCAATTTTACATAGATTATATATTTGTAATTCTGTCAAAACTAATAAACATTTCTACCTCAAAATAAAGTTTTGTCTTTAGATTGTGACCTGGTATTTGGAATACATATCAAGTGTTAATTTGAAAAAAATATACATATATTTCCAAAATACTAATCTAGATTTTAGTCCTAACTGAAGTTTGTGACCTTCATTTTAGTTTCTCTTAAGATTTGGATCAAAAATTTGACCAACTTTGTGTGGATCAGTCACGCTATAGTCAATAATCAAAGTTCACTGATCATTTCCTACAACCGTATAGTTTTCTGTTTTGTTTTGTTAAAATGTCATCACACAGATTATGTGAGTAAGAAAAAGAAAACTTCTTTACTTTCATCTGTTTGCTATTTCTCCTCTGATAAATTGCCATTAAGCTGAAACGCTACACTTCCTGAGGCTTCACACGAATAAAAAGCAAATGGATCACTTCCACTGAGATTAATAATAACCACCTGAGTCAGACTGCCATTCAAATACTTCAAAAGAAGAAATACCTTTAGTATGACAAATCTAAATGACTGCTAAGTGTGGCATTCATAATATTTCTGTCTTGTGTGTAAAAAGAGATGAGATACATGTAGGCTGGGTTGTTCTACAGCACTAAGTTCATATGTTGCACACGATCATCAAATATGAAAAAATAAATAAATTTTAAAAAATCTGTGGTGTAGAGATTGCTTTAGTTTTGTTCATCTACCTCTTCAGTCATAAAGTGGCATTATTTCACTGCACATTTCATGCATACTAATAAGTAGTATGCATGTATAATACAAAACTGAAGTTTTGTATTATACATTTAAAAAAGTAAAATTAAATTTAAAAAAGAGGAAGAAAAGTCATTTTGAAATGAGATGTACAAAAAATAAAAACACAAGCTAACATGAATACACTGAAGATTTGGAGTCATATACTGTTATGCTAATAGAAAACTATAACACCATGAACATGTGCACTGCTATTCAATCGAATATCAATGGACAACTTAGATTTTAGGCAGCTTAAATGTGACAACAAGAACATGGAAAATAATGTTAAAGATTGCATTTCATCACTGTTACATGAAAGACAAATTTAAAGTAAAGGTCACATTCAGTAAATTTCCTCTATATTTCAGTTAATATTAAAAAAATCAAGTGACACATTTATTGGTTTAGTTAAAAACTTTATAAAGTAACTGAAAAAATATTGCTAGAAATAAAATAAATCAAATTTTAGAACGTTTATTTTTAAATAATTAACTGCATCAACACAAAATAAAGTGCTGCTTCTTAACCACCATGATATTTATGTGTTTAGTTTTAATAATTCAAAGGGATTCTCAAGCGGCTGCTCTTGATTTCAGTGAAATACTCGCTACCCTCTGCCTGCATGAGGGAATATCTTCTGAACCCCACAGCTCCATGCAATTCCACGGAGCCCAAAAGACAAATGATCCTTTCTGTGTCCCACCCCATCCAGAAAGCCATTTTGTCTACGTAATGCAGAGCCAAGTACTGCTTCAGAGTTTAAATGGGAAATGGGTACTGCTTTATTATGCTGCAGTGCCTTGAAATGAATGTGGATAATAGATATATTCACAGTGGTATTAATATCCTCAGAGTTCATCTTTTTTTTTTCTCCTCTTTGCTCATTCTCCATTTTCTCTCTCACAAGCTCCAAAGTACTTTGCCCTTGGCTATGCCTTATACTAAATGGATTTATGAGAACATTCGTGTCATATTTCCTTTTTTCCCGGATTGTCAAGACAGATCGTCACTGAGCCACTGATTGAGTGGAATCACCACACAGACTTAGTATCCATTGTCAGTCCCCACATGCTCATCTCTGGGGGAAATTTAACAAGGTAAATTGGCCAATGACACCTCTCTGAAGGCTTAGGGGCTGCTATAAAGATGAGGTCAGGTGTATGAAAAGAGTACAGTAGATCCTGAGTTTGTATGAATCCCATGTCACGCAGTTACTGTATTTGCAAATTGAATGTATCATACACAAAATTAGTAAGAGCTGTAAACAGCATTCACAGACACAGTACCGCAAAAACAAGAACAGAATGTTCCTCTTTATTTATGAGCCAATCGGAAAAAAATTTAAAAAAAACAAATCCCAAACAACTTGTACTTTCATCAATACAAGCAGCTTTCATACATGGATGGAAGGATATCAAAGAAGCTGCATTTCTGACTGCCAATCTTTAATCAGCACCACTTCGCTGGGCAGTAGGTGGGTGTCCCAAGGTCAGCCTGCTTTCTACCACTGATAAATCAACAAGAAATCTTCAAAATCCAAGAAAAAAAAAAGGCAGCTCTCTGTCTCTTTAGTCTGCTGCACTCACTTTTCATGGCTGACTAGCAGTGTTTTTTAGTCTGTTTCTTTATGCCTCTGCTGAGGAGCTTGGACAGCCCATCTGGAAATACTTGTCTGCAGCACGATTTCTGCCAGGGAGAGAGATAGAGAGAAAGCAGAAGAGAGAGAGAAAGAGACCTTGCTAATGCGGGATGACTGCCTTGTGACTTGTTATGCAAAAATCTGGTCACAGTGTTAGGTTTTCAGATGAAGCCGTCGCTTCTTTCAGCAACCTCATTTTCCTAATTCTTTTTTTAACTGCTCTTTTACTTCATTTCACAAGTTCCTGCTGTAGATAAACTGTATATACACTAAAAGCGCGTCTGCCCTGAGAGTTTAATCACAGGAAGCAACACCAAAACTAGACTGGAAACTCATCTTCCTATTTACACACAGATGGAGATGGAAAGTAAACATCGCAGACATCCAAAAGCATCTAAAACCTTTTGCTAAGGGCTCTACAGTATATGTTTAAAACCGGCAAGTGAAGTGGTGTCTGAGAATGAATGGAATACATCATTTTGGGAATGAAAGGGAAGAAAATAAGTGTTTTAAATGTGGGGAATCAAGGCTGTATATGCTGTGAAGTCCCTAATTCTGCAGGTGCATCACAGCAATTGAGAATGTCATCAAATGTTAATTTATTTCATTAAATAAAAATAAAAGACTGAAACTCTCAGATTCATTGCACAGAACTACATATTCCAAGCATTTTATTTATATTCAATTTGATGATTACAGCTAGTGAAACATCAAAATCTACCTTAAGAGAAAGGACTCTTATCCAAGTCCTATAAAGCTTTTAATGTAGAAGCATGATGATACACACAGCTAACTGACAGCTGACCAGCACACAGTGGGTTAAACCCTGCAACATTACGGCAGGCAACAAAATGTTATTGCAAAGAAACTGGTAGAAGCCAAGCATATTGAGGGAAAGTTCAGTGGAAGGAAATAGAGATGGTAAATGAAAATAAAAACCTCCAACCTTGAGAAAATTGCAAAGCAAAGTCTTGTGATATCGGTTCACAAGGGTTGGATTTTATCAGCTGCAAACTATCAAAATTAATAAAAAGAAACAATTGAAATAAATACATATTCTGTTTTTAATTGACTTACTGAATTTAACTTTTCAATAATATAGTACTTTACTGAGAAACACATACAAATATTTACAAATTAGAAACATATTAGTTCTGCTAACCTTTTTAAAGGAATTTGTCCAACTTAACAAATCATATAAATAAGTAAAACAACTGAACTAATAATTTTTGCCTCTGTCAGAACTCCACACACCTTAAATCTCGTGATGAATATGTGATTATTTTACAAAAACAGGCAGATTTGAGAGGAGCAGAATCCAAAGAGGAAAAGAGTTTCCAAAGGGATCATCTAGGAATGCAGGACTTGCTTCCTTGTTAGCCTCCAATCGGACAAGTATGTTCCTCAGAGCAGACAACTCTTGGAGAATGATGATTTTTGATGGAAACTAAACAGAAAGCTGAAAGCTTTTTTTTTTTAACTAAAAAGTGGAGCCGTTCGGAGCAATCAATCAAGTTGTACGAAGTAAGACTTTCTAAATTATCCTGGGCTGATTGCACATTTTCATCACATGCATTAATTGTTTAATATTTGCAAGGGTAGATGATGTTTTAATTAAATCTGACGCATCCTTCATAGAAATCGTTCTTTAGATGTAGTTCTCCCACACCAGCCTTTCAGAATCAACAATCGCAAAAACAAAACAAAAAATAAATCACATGAGTGGGTAACAGGGTCAACAAAGGTTTATTCAAGGTACAACAATTTCCTTTTTATTGTTTAATCATCCTCTGCTTGTCTGCTTGCCCCATATTACATGTGCAAAGTGGATGCTTTATTGTTTTATAATATTCATGCTGTTAAATGGCGAAAAGAACAATTTTAATTATAATGCTATGTTACTCTAATCAGACTATTTTATCAGCCACCAATTGTCCAAATAAACAGCAGCTGTGTTTCACATCATAGATGAATATATTAATGAATAAATAGTTGAGTTTTCTTTTATCAGTTCTAAATAAAAATTGTGTGACAAAGTTGGATGGAACTCACCAGAAATAAGTAGGTGAGAAAAGTCACTTAAAATAGCAATTTACCTGAATGCCTTCTGATCACTGCTGTCCTAAAGTAAATCCAGGAAAATAGATTGTTAAATCATTAAGCTCCAAAAATCAAGCCAGAAAAAAGATTAAACGGTTCTTGCGTATAATACCTAATTAGATTGAATAGTATTGGTCCAGTCAAGGTCATGTAAAGCTCCAGAAGGCATCTCACTGAAAAGTTTTATGTGATCATCGAGACAGAACTTCTTCACATTTTGTCATATTACAAACACTTATTGAAACATATTTTATTTGGATTTTATGTGACAGATCAACACAAAGTGATACATAATTGTGAAGTGGAAGGGAAATAACTTAAATTCAGGTTCATTCTTCATTGTAAAGCAGCTCTAGTTCAGTCAGGCCATGCAAATAGCTTTGGTTTTAGAATCTAGATTTAAGTTTGGACTTTAACTGGACCAAGTTAACACATGAATACATTTATTGAAGTAACCTAAAACGGCTCCAAACATGGATGTAGCATGACAAAAAGTACAAAGGTTCAAAGACGTGAATATTTTTGAATGCTACTGCATGTGTTGTGTTTGCAAGATACTTCCCTTCTCTTTAAATAGCTGCTGAGTTGGGGTAATTATTTTCTGGGCTCAGGCGATTAACAGGTTTCTTATCGGATGCCTATATGATTCCAAATGCGATCATACAGACATCCTTCTACTCAAAATGCTTGAAGACTATTTCAGCTGACTAGCACAATGGCTGGCAGCCTCAGTCAAGTGCATAATTAGTTGAATTAGATTAAATGACCAATTAAGAGACTAACAAAGTAAATAAGCCTGAGGGGATTCCTCCGAACGCCGGAGAAAGGAATTAAAGTGGAATTAGATTATTGACGGGGAGAATGACAGCACAGTCCGACTAAACAGCTCTATTTCTGTCACAAACAGAGGCGGCTAGCTGTCGTCGAGGGAAATGTGCTTGTGGAAGGATCTAATGTGCTAAAAATATAGTGTAACAAGAAAATAATGGAAAAAGTGAACTCATATTTGTATTTTGTTCAGTTTCTACACAGTGAAGACGTTTTCCTATCCCAGACAGACATGTAGTACCCTGTGGAACACAACTTAGCTCATATAAACAGAGAAGCCTACCTTTGCTGGCACTCTCCACATGCTCCAGTTCATCTGGAAACTTCAAAATCTCTGGGTGATTCTCTTCGCACTTCTCAGCCAGAAAATGGAGAAGTGTTGTGTTGTGACTGATGGATTTAGTGTCTCGTAACTGAGAGAAAAAATAAAAAGAATGCACACTCAATCACAATTTTTGCAGGTAAAAAAAAAACCTTTAAAAAACATTTCATCGAAGAATAAATGGAGGGAAATCTATTTCCGTAAAATTCACTTCTTCTAAACAAATATTGATTCATGTTGCAGGGGGAACATGTTTTAGGTTCCAAGTGTGCTTGGAGTTTGCTTTTAAAAAAGGAAATAAGAATATCCGGGCACAAGATGAGTGGGGTGAAATAGTGGTCAGTGGTAATAATTTTAGGGCTCACTGATGTAATTTAACACAACCAGTAGTTCTGTATAACATCTCAAAGCTGTGAGAACGTGAAAGGTACACCACTGTATCAGTAGAGCACCTATTAGTGTGATTCTTCACATCAGCACAGAGAAATCTTGTTCCATATTCATTCCCCACCGAGGCTGCAATGCAGTTCGAATGGCATGCTGGGAAAGCTAATTAGCGCAACACACGTCGGTGTTCTTGCACTAATGATATCTGTGCAGTAAACAAGGTGCAGTTGGAGATGCCCACGCATGTGCACACAATAGATGTGCTAATTAACACACATTTAGGTAATATTGAAACAATTACAGGATACACATACTGTAACAGTGAGAGAATCTGACAATTTGTCCTGTCTGATAGAAGTTATTGAGAGAGCTACGAGTTCCTTTCATGAAAATGAATTTTGGGTTTGTTCTTCCTCCGACAGAAACATTGCTTCTCTCGCACGTCTCATAACTATCAGAAACCATTTGATTTATAAACATTCACAAACAGTGTGCTTACTGAAACAGTAGCGAAGGATGGAGTGTATAAACAGGTTTTATTGCCCCAAGCTTCACTGACAAAATGTGAATGTGTGAGCTCAGCTGGTGCTCATACATACTGCGGCTTCATTAAGAGCAGTGGGCGTCGGTGAGGCGGTTCCTATCAAAAGACTCAAATAATCTAAACAATTCAAAAGTATTGTTTTCTTTGTTTTCACGGTATTTAGCAACTTCCCTACAACAGAAAAATTAAAGGTTGATGTTTTAACGTCAATAAAGTCGCTCTCAGAGAAATATTATGATCTGTGCCGATAAAAGCTCTACGGTTCACATGATGACTAAGCCAGCTGACAGTCAGTACACTTTAAATAAAAATACATTCAATATTTTGAGGATTTATTTAATAATTTACATCAATTTCACTATACAATCTGCACACGGCCTCTAAAAAGAAGAGCAAATTAGGATAAAGCCAGAGAGGCTGATAATAGGGCATGTTGTAGAAGTCCAATGTTGGGTTTTTTTTGTTTTGTTTTTCTACGTAGAGACATTCATACTACTAATTAAATGTGGCCACAATCAAACTTCTGTGTGAACAGTTTAAGACCCCAAAGCGACTCGCATGCACAGAAGAGGAACGCTGAAGTCACACAGCAGAGCGCTGTTTAGGGACGTAATGACAGATGCCGCCATCTGTAGCTCAATTTTAAAGTTGTTGAGCAATGGGAGACGACAGTATTGTCAGAAGATCATAACTGTACGAAAAAAGCTAAGAAAAGAAAAGAAAGTTAAATGTCAGCACTGCTTGCTGCAGCCATTGTTTATCTCCAGATTTACGCCGTCTGGCTTCTTCTTCTGGTGCAGAATTATGACACATGTCACACATCAATGACTAGAAAGTCAGACAAAATGCGACATGACTGTTCTGACTGCAGACACTATGAAAACTCTTGGATATGTATCTGATTTAGTTCCACATATGAAAGTGGCATAAATCAAAAAAACAGGATTTGGGTCATTCAGACTGCCATGAAAAAGTCAGGGATGGGTTGAATATGAGCAAAAAGGAAATTAAATTTGGGTCAATTTCTCCTGCTAAGTTCACATCTAAAACTATTCATACATGTCTGGTCTTTGAATAGGCCATTCTAACGCCTGAATTTGATTTAATATAAATCAATCTAGCACAGGTCTGGCATTATGTTTAGGGTTTCTGTGTCCTGCTGTAGCAAGTTTTCTTTAAAAATATTCCCACTGTTAACTATGCAGATGTTCCCAATAACTCTCACCAGCATGATTCCGCCATTACCATGCTTCATGGTGGATTACATGTGTTCTGAGGAATGGCCAGTGATAATTTTGTTGTCATCTGTCCACCTTTTTCCATGTTGTGTTCAGCACTTTTGGCAAAGAATCCATAACTTTCCTTCAACTTTATGACTATGTGCTACTTTGTTTTTGTCAATCACTTAACACCTCAATAGAGTACACTGAAGTATGTGTCTGTAAATATTATTTGCAATATATTGCAAATAATATCCCAAGATCACTGCAATTAAGCTCTCATGCATATCATGAGAGCTTCCAACAACTCAATTAAAGTTAGATAAAGGTATTTAAGTACCACACCTTCAGGCTTTGAATCTTGTTGATATATCCGGTGGCACTTGTTGTTTAACGCACCATAAAAAGTTTTAGAAAGTAAAGAGATAATAAAGTGTTGAAGTCGTTAAGAAAGTACAAATAAGTTGTTTGAATGCCAAAACATCAGACCAGAAGCAACTGTTTCAATAAAACTTTATTGTCGAGATGGAAATAATGATTTTCTTTCCTTTTCTGTTTTTTTTTCCCCCAGAAGCTGGAAAGACTACTCATTATCTGTGGCTTGTTTGATACCAGCCCAAAGCATAAACACTTAGAAACTTTTTAACTGTTTATTATTTGGAAATTGTTATCCTGACATTCATCAGCATTATCGCAGGTTTTTCTAATACTGTGCAGTCAAAACTTTACAAAGTCAGAGCTGTGTGAATGCTTTGTGAAGACACTGCAAGAGCACATGCAGGCCAGTCTAACAACCATGGCTTCTTCAAACTGGCACACTGGATTTTAATTAGGGGTGTCATAGTAACGTGGTAGAAATATGAAAGCATGCCACACCAGTTTTATTAGTGAACAGTTTTCAGACCTTAAAGATGCTTCACCATCATTTCAAACATAAACCCATCATCTTCCAATTTCTTTTGATTTCAAGTTAGAGCTAATTGTGTTAGTTATATCTAATATAGTAAACAGTAGATGAGAAGCGAATCACAATTTTTGGTTTCAACAGATACGTCATGTTTAACCTCACATGACCTTGACTTCTTGTTTTGTTTATAAACTTGATTTCATGCTTTGAAGCACTTTAACCCCCCACCAAAAAATTTTTTTTTATTAATTCTGAGTTTTATTAAATATTTCTATATATCATTGATTTTACTATTGTAAGGTCTCTTCCAGCTTCTAGATATATATGTACATGTTGCACAGCAACAATGGATACTTTTTAAATGTTTGTTTATGGAGGTCATTATTTTTGTCACATGTTCCGAGCAGCAGCAAGCAGCAACCACTAACTTCATCCCGAGCGACTTTCTCTGCACCTTTATCAAGTTTTTTCATTTGTATACGACATAATAACAGAAAACAAAGGCTGTAGTCACAATATGTCGCATCTCATCTTTAATGGAACAACTAGAAGGGCTGTGTAAAAAAAATTCAATTTGACATAAAGATTTTCATTGGATGTTGACGGAAAAACAATACCCCATTGTTTTGTTTTTTGGCAACAAATCACACCAGGGATATGATTTAATTCACAGCATAAACAGGCTTGAGGAAAAACTATTCCAAATCTTTCACTAGTGAGTGCAACACATTCGTTTAGAAGATCATTTAGAAAGTTAAGCTATATTAGAAGAAAACAAGTCTCCCTATTAGCATATTTATCACTTAAAAATAAAAAAAAAAATAAAGCAGCAATTAATGGCAAAGAAAGATGTGGTAGGAAAGGAAAATCCTCATAATAGCATCATTGTTGATCTATCAACTTAATTCCTAATACCAAGACATCAGAACAAATATGTTTTGTTGCTGTTCATGAGCAACAAAATATTTGTTGCTGTTCATATTTGTAAATTTATTTGCATAAATTTACAAATATTGCAACATCGGTTCTGTCTATACGAGAGAGACAGATGTAGCATCAGCCAAAGCCCAGTATAGATGGATTTGCTTTCATTAGGAAGTGTATAATGAGACTGGCAATTGTTGCAGTTATTTAAACTTGAAAGACAAATATTCCTTTAAGCACGCTGATGCACTAATTGTGGGTATATGGCTCCCTGTCACACAATCAAGAACTAAATTATAAGACTGCCTGTTTTGCTGAACTTAAACTTAACATGAATCATTGTCATTTGGTGTTCAATTATTGAACGGAGCTGATAAACATTCTCCGCCTTCACAACTAAAGAAGAAATAAAATGGAAGGACACAATAACTTCTTCATATCTTTGATACATTTTAAAAATTGCATTGAAATATATTTTTAAACTACTTCATTATTTTGAATATCAAAATATAATATTTTTTCCCCTAATCCTCCAACCTCAAGTTGATGTTGCTATTTATTTTTTTTTGTAAAATACACATTTATGGAGATACACCTGTGCATACATGGTCAGTTTTTAATAAATAACAATCCCTACGACCCTTTCCCAGTATAATTTCTTTACAGCTCTTTTTCTTTGCATTAGGCTCTGCTCTCTGTTTCCCGTATCCAAGCACCACTGAGGCATTTTCAATAGTGAGAATGTCTCACATAGAGGATTTTCGGTTTAGTGCAAGTGTTTTTTAGCGACTGGAAGAGCTTCATTCCAGACATGATTCTGTGGGCATTCTTCCGTGGCCATGAGCGGAAAGGGCTTATGAGAACAGGCTCGCTTTCAAGAAACTTTCCATTCCTCACAAAACCAGAATTAAAGCAGAGGGGCTAAACATCGAAGGCGAAGGTGGGTCAGAAGGGGCCCTTCCCCCCTGCACATTCCCATCATCAACCTCCTCGCTGATGAGCGCATTAGGTACCCTAGACCTAACACCCGGGGGGCCATTTACTTGATTGACTAAAGTGAGAAAGCATACTTTTTCTTTCTTGTCCATCAATAATGGCCCAATCAGCCCCCCGAGGCGTTTACCGGCTCTACACCAACACTCCACGCTGATTCACTCGGCTTGCATGAATACTACACTGCCTTCATCACAGAGCTTTTTCTACATCATCCAAACAAGCTTTAAATCTGCATTGAATTGAGGGAGTCTTCACAATGCATTTATTGCTCTTTTATCAGGGTTTTCCACCCATAAGTCCAAGCAAAGGCTGTGAAGAGAACTGTTTATTTTTGTTCAATTGTTTGGTTAAAAATTGTGCAGAAAAGACAACCGTGGGTTCTCAAACCTTGAAAACCAAACTTCTATCTGATCTGAGATGCTTGGGGGAAATGAGCCCCCAAGCAGAAGTCTGTTCTGGCAAAGAGAACAGAGTTGCTTCTGAGAAAATACAAATGCATGCTGCAGACAGAAACTAGTTTAATTTTAAAGTAAAAGCTTGTGTAAGATATGCTGAAGTTCATTCATGTTACGTATTAGATTGGTAGACTTTAAACTTCTCCACAACAGGGTAGTGTTGGCACAAATGGGGCTGAATAAATACACATACATACTTTTTGTTTCATTTTCCCTTCCACCTGACTACATACTCTACCTTTAATCACATAAAATCCTATTTATATGACTTATAATGACTTTCTGCATGCCAGCATAGTATGCTCAAATTGGCTTTATGTCACAAAGCCCAACTCTCCTACTTCTGCAACTACTAATTAGATGCTGTACAAATCAGTGTACATTTTTGCAGATTCTGGTATGTATTAGGGATGTATTTAGAGTAAAACACTTGTCGTAGATGAATATCTAGATGATGGAGTTAAATAAATGTTTAAATGTTTTTCTTTCTGTAGAAGAATGTTATCAATAAAATTCAAAAACTCTTCAACACATAAATGCTTAGCGATTTAACTGTCTTACTCCACAAGTCAGCTCAAAATTCACTGGTTTTGTCTGATGACTTCAAAAGAAATTAGGAAAGTTTATGTTTTGAAGCAGAGAGAGAGCAGTGATGTTTAGTTTATTTTACTTTCTCCCTCAACGCAATATTTAATCTGTGTTGTGAGTCGTACAAATTGAGTCTTCAGAAACTAAACGCCTAGCTGCAAGCTAACTCGTTGGATGAACTTAGTCTGAAAGGTATTAGAAATCCTGTCAAGTCTCTGGGTATTGAAGGTAATGACATGCTTTTACAACAAGTGCCAGTGGGGAGTATGTTTTTGTTTTTTTCACTATTTTCTTCTATGCATTTAGATTTGCACACTCACTGAGAGACTGAGTGTGTCTGACAAATTTAGGACAACTACAATTTTTCCTATTAGGTAAATGGAAATTGCTTCTACTGATACATACATTGAAAACTTAAAAAAAATGCTGTGTAACAAATTTTGTCTGATGTACAATAGTTGTACATTGTGTCAGTGTGTTGTACATACAAAAACCTTCGTAATTAATTAGCTGTGTCACTGATGCAACATTTGAAACAATCCAAAATCAATTCTCAAATGACTTTTCTACGAAGTACTTTCTTCTGTTTTGTCAGAGCCTTACCTTGCACAGGAAGCTGATGTTGAAACCAAACGTCTGTGCGTTCCTTGAGCCAGCATTCATGTAATTGCCGACCAGCAATACAAACTCCAGGAGTCTGCGGAAGCCTTCGCTCTTCTTCACCTCCTCGCAGGCGAACGTCACATTCATGATGTCTGGCCGGATGTTGTTCACCTGCTCCTCGAAAGTTAGCTTGAACATAATGCCATTGAGACGTGGCCGCAGCAGCTTTACTGAGCTCATCTGCAAAGTTAGAGGAAAATAGGTAGTGAGTAATTTTCAGTGGCAGGTTTATTGCCACTAATTCCTCAATTGCAACGTTTATGTTTTGCACTTTAGTATTTTTGGTAACTTTGAAGCAAAAAGTTTGCAAAAATAACTTTCTAGACAAACTCCAAAGTTACTTGTTTTGTAAAGGTTCAGTTGAATAAAGTTGGTCATTTGTGAGGGTGATTAAGGACAAATTAGAGCCTATTGAGGGCCATATACTACGACGAACCACATCATTGGTACATTGCACTCTAGCATTAGCAGAACTGTGGTTTTCATTTGTACTCAAGCAAAAAAAGAAATAAAAAAATTGTTAACTATCTTTGTTGACTATTTGTTGAAACAGAGAAAATTTGATATGAATGCATACTGTTGGTAACTATCAAGCTATTCCTGTCTACCTTGTTTGACAGACCAAAAAACAGAGCATTAATAAACGTTTGCAATGCACTCTATACTTTGACATATGAATCAAAGCCTCACATTTTGTTTTGAACTGTTATCCATTTCTATTCATTTTATTTGCATTCATATAATTTTATTTATTTAATTAACTTAGTTTGTCAAAAACATAGATTGGCACTGCAAAACCAGTAAATGTTATTCGAGTTTTGTTTTTAAATAGTTTCTCTGTCCTAAATCTCCCCTTGAAAATTGCAAATTGATGTTCACTTTTTCATTTATCAATGTCAATATTGATTAATTTATGTCATTTACAATGTCAAGAATATGAATGAATAGCTACAGCTGAACTACAAGGTATATGGCATTTACAGAAATCTTTCCCTTCTGATATTTAACTAATGTTTTGCTGATAATTAGAGAATGTAAGTGCATCAATACAAATACTTATGATCTTCCTGCACAAATGTTAGGAGTGTACACTCAAACAGATCAGCACTCAGAGTCCGACCTCACAAGAACTGATTTTTATACAAAGAGCAGGAATCACGTTGAAAGCCAGTGTTGGTGACAGCTGAGGCAGAGGAAACCTAGAACATCTCTTATTTCCCAGGGGAACTAAAAATCTCTGCAGTGAGGAGCGACTTGATCAGTAAGGGGGGTTTGTGATCACAACATAGGTGTGAGATCAAGAGGTAAAGTGCAACCTCTTGCTTCGTTCCATCTTCTAAAAACATGAGAAGAAAGCTTTTGATAGTGAAAAGAAGTACTATCCCTGGATGAACTGCAGCTGCACTCTTCACGTCTGGCTGAACATATGTTTTGTTAAAGTAAACAGTGTACTTCTATGATCTTATTGAGAAGAATACTTTAAAGGTAATGTCTCTTTTTTTCACTGCAGGGTAGTCATTCAGTAAATGGATGAGAAGAGCTGTTAGTTAAAAAGTAATTAGAGCTGTAGCTAAAAGGAAAGGTCAGATCAGCTTGAAGATTCACTTCCCTTCACAGATTCCAGTCAATCACATGAGTGTGATAACCCCAGTAAAACCAGTAGAAAAATATAGCACTACCCTGGGTATGAATGCTGCTCATTTGAGGCTTTTAATTGTTTGTTTTTTTAACTGTTCTATTTGAAAATTTGTACAAGCAACTTTAATGAAATAAATACAAAAGTGGTGCACAATTTTAAAACTAATGTGGATTTCTTTCTGAATCAACAGGTTCGAACTACATGCAACCACACTATACTAAAACGTCCTTTAGAGCAAAGTGCATCTTTACAACACACTTATTTGTTGCATAGATATCTTTATGTTGCATGTTGATTCATTAAGGTATGTAAATATCTGACCAGCAACATACACCACTCCATTGACCTCACAAGAATATGATTCATTGATAAATACAAATTACTTTTTAAAAATACCTTCTTTCTTTTATCATTACTACATAAAAATTATGAGATATACAGTTAAAATATTGCAGACTGCATCTCAACACATAAGTTAATAAAAAAGAAACAGGTTAGTTTCTGGAGACCATGTGTCAAGAAGAGAATATGACAAGAGCAGCATTATTTATTATGCAAATGGAGAACATCGAACTTTTGGATGTTCATTGTAAATTGATAAGAGTATTGGGATACATCACCAGGCAGGTTGCCTACAGCTGTGTGCTATTCAAAGACCTTTAAACAGGCAGGATTCATACACAGCCTGAGGGGATGATTTTATCACGAGATAACATTGACAGCTGATGTCAAAGCTCTGCTTGCACAAAGTTCTTAATGCTGAACGCTCATCAGAACTGATTGAACTGTTCTTTGCTCAAGTCAAAAAGACTTTTAACAAAAGCCGCTGTCATTTGGAGACGGAGCTATCAGTTTTGACGCCATTTGAGAGCTGTTGAAGGTTTTTTGTTCGATTAAAAATTACTGCTCTGCAAAAAAAAAAAAAAAAAAAAAAATAAAATCCTGATTCTGGCTTACTGACCAAACAGAACTTTGGAAAAAAAATAATACAATGTTTAACTGTGCATGTCGGAAAGTGTTTGAGGATAAAGAACAAGTATGACTGGATACATTGTGCAAAAATCCACTCGGCAAGAGCTAATTATACTTACCACAATGCCGAACTGCTCTGACTCCACAAGCTCCTCGTATTCACCTTTTAGTTCCGCTAGAGCACTGAGTTCTTTCTGCTCTGGCAAGTTCTTTATTAGGTTCTGAAAATGAAAGGGCACATACACAAAAACACAAAAAAAAATAAGTGTTAATGCAGTTCTCATTTTCTGCTTTCGTCAGGATAGGAACAAAATGCCTGACAGCTTAGCTGAAAACAAAGAAGAAACAAATCCAAGGAGCGAGTGTGCTTTCCGTGTGTTACCTAATTAAACAGCATTTCAATTGAGCCTTTTGTGGAATGTTTATATTCTTTTCAGACAGTATGTGCTGTAGCAATATGTTTTGTTGTTCTGCTTGTCATAGGTTTGGAAAAAAACAAAACAAAAAAAAAAAAAACATAGATGCAAAGCCCAAACACTTCAGAGGAAAACTTTCTCAAACAAAATCTGCTTTTTTGTGTTTCCAAACGTACTTGTTGTACCTCTCATCCCACACAAATGTAGTCCCGAAAAGAGCCACCAGTCACCTTTTCCTTATAATCTTTAAAGAAAGTAAAATAATTTTTTGTTTGCCGCTAAATAAATTCACAGAATCTCCTTGCTACTTTGAATGTGAGATGAAAAAGGTTCAATGGGAAAGTAAATAATTATTTTTCCAGACAGACGTTTGATGGATGATTAATTCAATTGATTGATCCATGAGGTGCTGCCCCAACTGGAGGAGGTTTAGTCTTTTGGACTGTTTGAGTTGTATCTTAAATACGTCTATCGAGCTTCGTATTAAATTAAGTGCTGTTAATTTGCTGATATTACGCTGACAACCTCTGATACAAAAAGATCTACAATTTTATTGTATGCAAACATCTGAATTTGAAGTTATCCAAAATTCTCTACAAATATTTTCACATGTTGCTCAGTTAACGTTTCACCTCATCTACCAGTTTAGTTTATCCAGTAATGTCAAATGATTAATTAGTAAAAAAGTTTGGGGGGGTTTTACAGCTCAGAAATAACCACCGGCATATTTTATTCATATGAATCATCATATTATATTTATTTCTGTTGGAGCAGTGGTCAAAGAGAATATTTTGAAGTTGTCTGGTTATCTGAAAAGTCAGATTAGGTCACAAAATCACTGCTGGTAATTGTTGCTTTTTGACTCCGAGTTGTGGCCTAGAGCCAATTACCAAACATGTCAGCGACCTTCAGAGAGCCGACCTTCTGCTGCATAATGCACATCACCTTGCGATTGTCTATGAAAAGCAAGCAAAGGCTTTGCCATTAATTTGCTGCCGCCTGATAAATTTCTTTTGTACAAGCAGAATAAAAACAACATGCAGTTGGTGGTGGTAAGGTTGAAGATTAAGATGGAGATGAGGAAGATAATGGGAGGGGATGCATTTTCAGTAAATGTTAATTGTTTGTGTGAAGGTCAGCCAAGTTAATAAAATTGACCACAGCGACTTTTCCCTCCCTTTTCCTCGGAGGTGGAGAAGAGAAAGAGCTGCCCTTTTCCAGGTCTTTGCAGAGCTTCCTTGCTCATTAGCTCCTCAAATTTATTCAGCGGGAGCAGACTGGCACTGGATCACGTGTCCAGATGGGCACCCAGACAGGCAGACAGAGAAAATGGACAGTAAAAGCTGTTACTGGGCCACAGACTTGGCTGACCAAGTTATAGACCTCTGCAGCCATCACAGTCAACACAACCATAGTCTACTGCCCACTAATGATGACATCTCTGTCTTTCCTTCAGGGGATTCAGTGATATAAAAAAGTGAGCCATACTGCAAGCCATGAAACCTTGTTTGGGATGCAGCCATTAAATCAAATGTTGCTTGCTTTTTATCCAAAGCCCCAATTAGAGTCTGCGGTGCCTAGTGCTGCCTTAATAATAAATATTGTTGATTGAATCAGGAGACGCAGAAATCATTGCTGCTGATAAAACAAATTTAAATAAAAAAAGGCAGGAAGCCTAAAAAATTTACACTAAAGCGATAATCTGTTTCAAGTTTTATGTATTCTCTTGGTTTAGTGAAAACTGCTCTGATGCTATGAAAAAGTATTCATAACCTGTGAGCTTTTCCCATATTTACCACATAATCACAAGCTTCGACATATTTTATTGGGATTTTACTTGATAAACAAACACCAAGTAGTTCAAGATTCCAAAGCGGAGAGAAATCATACGGTATATGATTTGCATTTTTCTTTACATATAAAAATTTAAAAACTGCATCTTCAGGTAGTCTGTGTCAGGACTCTTTGGAAACCCTTCCACTGCGAGTAAAACCACAAATATTTGGAGGTTTGTGTCTACAAGCATACAGAAACTGAAGTTTTTGCCTTTCCCTTTGTGCAAGACATCGCAAGTGCACTGAGACTGAATAGAGAGTGTCTGTACATCAATTTTCAGGTACTACCACTTCTGCTCAACTGAACTGAACGGGGTCTTTCTGAAAGATGAATTTGCTTTGATCGAAACCATTTCACTGTAGCTCTGTAGTCCTGCACATAAAACCTACCAGGACAGAAATTTTTTTTATTGTTTTAGGCAAGCTGGGAAGAACAAACAACAATATTTCTGTCCATAATATTTTATACTACAAAAGAAACTCAACCTCAGAACTCAAGAGAAGTCCCACTTTTTACTTCTGAAAAATTAAGCAGTAGCAAATCGGACATCACAAAAGAAAGAAGTTCTGCCCTGATGATGGAAATGTGCCCTGGAAGACAGAACTACTTACAAATTATCTACAGTGGTCAGCTTCTGTGTTGCAGCTAGAGAACAGGAAAGCTGCCATCATCGATATTTCACCAAAGGGACAAAATGTTCAGGTTGTAAGTTTTCCATTGATACGTAAGCTAAAGAGTTTCATTTTGCTCCACTGGATCTTCCGGATGGTTGTATTGGGCTCTAAATGGGCAGATTTGTGGCGTTCACAAATAATACTAATAAGTTGTACTTTTCACAGATTCTCCCACTTAAGCTGTGGAACTTTATTGAAAGGTTCTCTGTGAGATGTCCAAAGATTAGGATAAAATCCAACATACACTGATGTTTGTGATTTTAAAGTAACAAAACATAAAGTTTGATAGTTTTGTAATAATGCTTCAGACTTGACAGTAAATTATCAAATCGGAGGGGGATAAAAATCTATATTTTTGTCAATAAATGCAGGAATAATGCGCAGTTAGGAACTAAATGAGCTAGACTGCATTTATAACAGGCTTTCGGAATTAGATTTCACTCTACACAGTCTGATCCGTTTAAGATGTAAATGAACGTGTAAAAAGTGAAATCCCAAGGGTAAAACAATCTACTGGAAGAGAAATGGAGGAAAATTAACATCTGGATTAGTAACAAAGTTCCCAGACAATATGTCATTGGCTTTGAATAAAACAGCATCAACTGAGAGGCAAATCGTTCATCCGTTTGGAATACTTGCTAATACTAAGGCAAATCCGATTATTCCGACTGTTCGTCTTTGGCAAACAACAAGGGATACGTCTTCAGCCTAAGTCTTTTCCAATCACTTAAGCATGATTTGTCACATTAAAAGAGAATGAAAGTCTTGCCATTTATTTCGACTAGAAAAAAATGCATAGAAAAAGGAGAAATATGATATGATATCCGGTCATATTTTCTACATTTTTATTGCATCTCACTAAAGAAATGCTGCAGCTTACTGCAGCTGAGAGACACAGTGGTGGAAAATCAAATCTACCTTGTGTTCTTCGAAACCCCACAGAGTGCAATTGACACAAAGGCTGTGCCATATGTCTCGCGATTTAGAAGACTGGGTGATGATTCTGGTCCAGATTCCTCCCGACAGGATACCAGATACACACAGACGTCTAACAAAGAGCACTGAAGGTATGATAACAACAACAACACATGTTTAATTACCATCTCAAATGAATACAAGCCAAGTGGCAGCAAAGAAAACCCAAATTCTACCACTTCCTTTTGTAAACAGAAAATATGCCTACATGATGATGCAGATGGTAGCTTGACTGCCTGGAGGCAATAAGGTTCTGGGTTCAAATCCCACCCAGGGCTTTCTTGTTCAGGGTTTGGATGTTATTCCTCTTTGTGCGCAGGATTCCCCTGGGTATCCCGGTGTGCCCACACAGCACAAAATAACACGGTGGGTTAATTGGTGACTCTAAATTACCCTTAGGTGTGAGGGTGTGGGTGAGTGATCATGTTTTGTTTGTGTGGGCTCCATGATAGACTGACAACTCAGGTTTTAACACACTGATTGTTGGAAAGAGGCAGCTGCCCCATCCAACAAGCCTGAAGAGGCGCAAGCAGAGATTAACAAAAGAGTATGTGAGACTTTTATATAGCGAGTATTAAAATATTGTTGATACAAGTAAAAGACGTCCTAGATACAATATAAACATTCATACTACTTCACTACAGTAATGATTACAAAAACAAAGCACTTTTCCTTCAAACCTTTATTTTATCTTGGCTATAAACACTGCCCTGACAGAGGAGCCAACTCCTCCTGATAAAAATCCATAATTTTCAGCATTAAATATATAACAATATCTATAACTGGCTTCTGTCACAGCGATTATACTTTATAACCTCTATAAATTCACTAAAAACTTCCACAGAGCAGTAAAACTAAAACTTTTACGAGATTTCAATGATGAACATGTTTTTTTTCTGGCTTTTAAAACAAGAATGATGGACAGGAGACAGAGAAACCTGGTGTTCTTCAGCCATTACTTCTAGTTATATAGCAGGTTCTATACTCTGAAGCTTCACTAAAATTACTTTCAGGTAATTTTACCTGAAAGTAAATTTGACAAACTGACAAATATTACAAATATTCACCAACTAAAGCCTGAGCAACTCAAACACATACAAGTAGGAGCTTTCCCGTTTAACTTAATATGTCTCAACAATTCAAGGGTGTGTGGTTGGTTTTATGACTCAAAATATAGTTTCAAACCCTAAGATACAATTTTAACTGAAAAAGTTGCTCTTTTTTAAAGCAGAAAGCTATGATGAAAGAAATAAGTAGAACGCCATTCTTCAGTAGAAATCCATCTTAAAACCTCCCTCTACCCACATTGAGACTCAAAAGATTTTTACATCAACATTTTCACCTACAAAACTCCTGTTTAAATCCTTTTCATACATACATACATACACAAACATATATATATATATATATATATATATATATATATATATATATATATATATATATATATATATATATATATATATAATATCTAAACTATACATTTCTGTGAGCGCCAGAATCAGTTAAACTTTACCTTAGAAAATAGCAATCCTATAGTATATGTAAGACTCATTTGCATTGATGTCAGAGAAAGTACAATACTTGCCTGTCTGTCAAACTTTTCATTTGCAGAATAACCCTACCACAAACACAAGTCAGATTGTTTGTGATCGTTATATCTGAAAAAGATTTAAATATCATTTTGCAAAACTGATCAGTCAATTCCCATTGATTTAATTACAAAGGGGCCTTTCAAGGACTCAGACGCTGCTTAACATCGATGGTGTTTTCCCCCCACAATCAGCTGCAGCTACAAGTCCATATTTAAAATGTGTCGAATGTTCACTTTGGCACTATTGAAGCCAAAACTGTGAAAGTCCTTTACTTGTGGAAAGGATGTAGCTGAGAGGGAAAAAGAGTATAAAAGTAATGAGAAACAGGATATGGTTGAGTAAACATTTGTTGAGGATGACAGTATCTGTAGGGCTTTTACTTTCATACTTTGATCTCTGCTGCTGTCAACCAGCTTCCTGTGAATCGAGTTCAGTTTCAAAGCATCTGCAGAGCCATGCCAAGTTAATGCAGGATGGAGCTGGGCACGCATAAGCCGTACACTTTAGAAAACTGTTTACAGGACAGAATAATGTGAAAATAGCAAACATGTAGTACTCCTGAGCTGCAACACAGACTGAAATTCTGTGTTGCATTTTCAATATCAACATTTGGAAGAAACTTAAAACATTTAGAAATGCTAAATAATTTACAAAATTTGAATTTTCAATATTAATGTTGTCGTCAGTTAATGTCTAGTAGATGGTCTAAATAAATTGTGTTCATTTGAAAGGCTTATTAGAGATCTGCAACAAAGACAGACGAAGAGCCGCAACTGCCACATGCTTGACAGATGTGTTTTTCTACTTTTAATTGATTTTCTACTTCGTTTCAGGAGACAGATAAACATGTGGTATTCTGCCCATGCTTTGTGGCGGAGAACAACCAGCGACTGCCATCTCCCTGCCGTGACACCACAGCGGGATTCCCATGTGGCTCATGGGCAAAATGAGTGAACGATTCAGTTAGAATAAATGACAAAATAATGAGCAGCTGACAAGAGTTTTGAACACTGTCTAACCCAAACTTTTTAAACCACACATTGGTTTAAAAATGCCTGTCAGTAATATCTTACAGAACTAAAACCCTAAAAAAAAAATAAATAAACATTTTTAATGAGATTTCTACTTCTTTTCAGTAACTAAAAGACTAAAGTTTGTCCTTGTAGACAAACAACATCCGTCTCAAACAAAAGACCACAATAAAGAACACTTAAAAACCTTCTTATTTTATTATTATTTTTCATAAAAACCTCAGGCCTATTTAAGAAAAACAACAATGTTTTACTGTGGCTGTCACATTGCTTTGGTGATGTGCATTGTTATTTCTGCACTGGCAACCCTAATTCAGACATAAAGATACTATGTATCCCATGCAGCATAAGTCATGGAAATACCTGCAGTTCCTTCTGTTTTGCTATCAGTGTCTTTGGCTCTTTTATTTTTTATTTTCATAAATGTCCAAAACATTTTTATTAGATCCCTTTTTAACTACGTTATCCAAAATAATTGTAAACCGTTTTTACAATGCCAATGTCGATACAACATGTTACATGAAAGCGTTCAAATCCCTCGTTGTAATTTACATGTTTGACAAGAATCCTTTTGATTCTTCCAACATCTAAGAAGTTAGTTGCTCTAACCCTAAAGCACTAATCGAAAACATTAGTGCCACTAACGCTATGCCAGCACTGTATTTTGCAGAAACTGAATATAGATCTACAGCACTACGTTCAATCATGTCGATACCCACCATGTGTCAATGACACAACAAGTGTTATAGTGGCCTTCATCCAGAAAAAAATATTTAGTGGGAGATAAGTGCACTAAACATTTTCAAAGCTGGTAAAAATGCTAAAGAGTTGAACAAAAAATTAGCTTCGCTGTTAGTGGTTTAGAGGAAGTGTACCCACCACTGGATCCTTTGTATTTGTAAAACTTGTTTTTTGTTTTATGCATGAAAATTAGTAGCATGTCAGTAATAGCTTACAGAACTTAATTTCAGATTAATCAGATTCTTTATAATCTGTGGCAGATGTAATCTCACACAGATTGAACACTGACACAGGATATAAAGGTGCTTCAACAAAGTATTAATCTGGGAGTGAAAAAATTCTAGCCATTAGATTTTTATTTCTTCATTTCACTGTAATGAATTTGATTTTCTCTTTAACTTATCAGGATAAATGTGACAAATTATGGTGTAAAGAGTTTTGTAATAAAGTCAAAATTCAGCATGGATAATGACATTTTAAGAACATGATCAAAACAATTTATTCTGAATTGTTTTTATTTAAAAGCTACAGCTAAATAAACCCTGGTATAGGTTGAGATGTTTACTATATTTTGAAGGGAGATATTTATAACATTCATACTATGAACAGTGTGCCACAGTTTCAACTGTATTTTACAAAGAAATGGGACGAGTACGATTGGATTTGTGTGATAAATCCTATATCATAAACTATCAGTGTCATGAAGACAGATGTTGTTAACTGCAACATGCTTCCAAACAAAAGGAGCAAAAACGGTGTCACCATTGATTTAGTCACGCACTCTGGTGTATCCGGCAAATGTTTATTACGTGACAAGGAACTGGGAACACTCGAAGCATCATTATGAGATGGTGCAATGTTCAAAATGCTAAAACAAGCAACTATTCACTCCTTAAAGGCAGAAAAGGGCTAACTAATCCAACAGCAGTTAAAATATAAGTCTACAACAAACGTATTAACCATTTTAAGTACAACATGCACACAAGCTGAAGTTTACTGCAACTGAGCTAAAACAGTGAAGTCTTGAAAAACAAAAAAGGCAAATCCTGTCTTAGAGGTAAGTACGGCAAACAATGAACATCAGTCATACATGTTGCAAAGTCTACAGAAATTACACCCCAGCAAAGCACCATGTCACTATGAGCAAAGCTGCAGTGACAGACTGACAAGCAACAAACTGAGTGTGACAGATTTTAAAATCGTATTAAACTAAACGAGAATTTCAGAGTAAGAGAAAGATGCAAGAACTGAGCAAGGGGAAAAACATGGTTGAGAGAAGGATGGGGGAGGGATTAATTTGAGTGTTTGGGCAGGAAAACCTGACATACTTAGTGTGACATTAAATTTGTCTTTAGGATATATGTAAAAAAAGAGAAGGATTTTTTTTATGTGTGCACCTGAACTCTTGCATATAAAATGGAAAGTGTGAAGTAGGATTAAGAATGAGGCTAAAAATAAAAATATGTGGTTTAAACAAGAAACCAGATGAAACAGTTGGAGGCAGATGAGTAAAAAAACAAAAACAAAAAAAATAAAAACAAAAGTACTCTGAAAAGGTAAACGAGTCACTTGAAGGATATTAGATAAAAGCTTTATATATTAATTGAAAGTGAAACTCAACTTTTTATCTTTAAGAATCAATTCTGTAGTATGTTGAGCTGTTTTTTTTTTTTTATCACTCTACATATTAATTTTGCATAAAATCCCGCTACATGGCCAAAACTAATTTGGAAATAAACTTTTCAAGTTGTAGAAAGGTGGCTGCATTCGTCTGTGTAATTGTCCCTCATTTGTGAATATTCCTTCTATGTAATACAGTCATCCAAACACAAAGCCTGAATATGAGACTGTCAATCAAATAAGAAGAGAGCAAGCATGCAAAACAGTAATAGAAATTAATTTGTTTGTGGAGTCTTGCTGTATGAGAGTGTCTCTTTGATTGATGTGCCATCTGCCACAGAAACAAAGACACGGGATTGGAAAAATGAAAACAGAAATATTTCTCTCCTCTTTTTTCTCCATAAAGCACTTATGAAAACACAGCACCAAGCATGCCGGAGGAGGAGCAGAGTGGACTCCACAGAATAAAAATTTAACTACTGAGCTGTATTGTGCATTAACCTGCTTGTGTGCATTCCTACGAGTATGAGACTGCGTGTGTGTGTGTTTAATCAATACTTAACCTGCGGAGGGTGTAACCAGCTTCAACCCTCTGGCTAGAGATGAACAGCTAGGTGTTGATGAGGTACATGTAACACACCTTTGATTCTTGCCATCAATATCTGAAGCGTATTTCATATTACACCAGACTAAGCCTAGTCTTTCGTTAACCTGCATTTACTTTTGCCCTCACTCTGTTTATTCAACGCCTCCATCCCCTCTGCTTTCCCTTTATGTTTCCAGCCCTACCAAATCCGCATAATGCATTTCACATTTCACTGTAAAATTTGCATTTGATGCAGAAGTGCTGTGTAGTGTGTGCCAAAACAAACCACAATTAAGCCCATGGGGGACTTGTGTTTTTCCTGCTTAAGCTCTAATCCAACATGCCCACACTTATCGCCATGTCCCACATGTGCACTTTTGCACTGTGAAAACGATGCCCAACAATGTGCCAGTCGGCCACAATCACCTGTTACAGATGTGAACAAAGACTGGCATGGGTACCGAGGCCCTGCAGCCAACGAGCAGGCCACGTGTAATGATGGCAGCCATGCATATGGATGAGCGCGGCGCTGATGTGGGTGATTGACAAGAGAGATAAACAATAATAACAAGGCAAGGCCAGCTAAGAAGACTCCTGTGAGATCTGGTGGAAAGGTTGTTGCCATGGGAGGCCGAAGTCAGAAGATTGCAAAGTCAAAAGTTTACACTTGCATTCGGCTAGACAACGTAGTGAATGTTTGGCTTTTTATCAGGTGTTATAAAAGAACAACAATTAGATACAAAGTCTTTGTTTTGTTTTATTTTTTTCTGATAAATGATAAAACAAAGTCCAATTTCTATCTTTTATAAGCATTTGATATACAAGACTTGAATCTGCTTCAACCTTTCACACAAAAACTTAAGTTTCATAATTTAGCAAGTTGTTTGATCCAATTTAAAATACAGGAAACCTGATTCAAACATTGTCTTCAATGATAAGTCAATTTAAAGCATCTCGAACAACTGCTATGAAAAGATTGGCAGGGAATTTTAAGCACATTAGATATATATACATCTCTGCTTTGAGTATTACTGAAACCAGTTTCTTAGAGATGTAAAAGTTCACATATCGCCAATAAAAAATCAGATAAAGAAATGTGACCCTACTGAAAAGTAAGTCTACAAACTATACGACTTTGTTGGGTTCCTTTTTTGCATGAGGTGAAACCAAGTTTATTATGTGTATTATTGGTACTTTCGGCAGTGGGGGACAGTTGCCATTTCATCCTCAAATATTACTATTAAACATAAAGTGTGTCAGCAAGAGCAGGAGGAAGCAACAAGCGCTCTAAAGTTTCTTGGAAGACAGACACGCTGAACCTTGGGCTTGATTAAACTCAGTGGCCAACACCAGCAGATGATGTTAGTCTGAGGACTTTAGGAAAAATAGCTGTGCATGGTGGCTCTTGAAGTCACTTCATAAGTACCTCAAGGTTATAGTTATCTCTGGTGATTGTACATCTTTTCCTTCCACTAAAACTTCCATTAATATTACCCTGTTGAAATCTAGCTTCTTCAGAAATGTCTTTTTTGTGGCTAAACTTTAATGGAGGAGAGTGTCAATGTCACACATTCCCTACATGCAGGTCATAAAGTGGCCATAGAAAACATGCTGCATAAAAGTCATTTTCATTGGTCTTAATGTGAAATTAAACTCAACTGAAAGAATGTTTTACAATTCAAAGAGTCTTAAGAATAACAGCAATTAACTCTTTAAATATATCTGGAGAATTAATATACGAGTTTCCCTTTTAAAATAGTTAAAGTAAATATTTGATAATATTCTAATTTAAAATGCATCTGAATTTCTAAGAATTTCAAGTAAATGGTAGAATATCAAAGGAAATATGTATATTTGACGTATTTCAACACAAACTGAAAAAAATATTCAGAGATATCCTGATTTGAGGGGTTAGGTGGGGAATTAATTGTGATTACAAGAAGAAAAAGTAATTAAAGCTGCAAGCAGCCTCGTGCGGCCCTCGCAGCAAGCGCTGCTCCGGCTCGCCGGCCACCGCGGAGTTACAGCAGCCGCGGAAGCTCTCGCACCGTTTCCAGAGCCGGCGCCCACTCGCCGCAGCGGGAGCCGTCGCGAACCTTTCCCGCCCGATCGCCCGCCACACGACACACGCAAATGCGTTCGCAGCGCTTCGACGACTCACAAAAAATCTGGCGCAGATCGGTCCATTTACGGCGGAGATATAGCGGATGGATTGACCTAGGGGGCGCAGTGGAGTCAAATTACATTTCAAAACATTTGAGCTCTTTAAAGGTTACCACAGGTCTTACATTTCAAGTTTGGTTCCAATCGGATCATCCATGTGTGATTTAAAGACAATCGTATGAATATGGCGAGGGTCTGACATTCGCCATCTGGCCACGCCCACACTGTTCAGCCAGCATTGACAGATGTCATCACCTTATCATTTTAAGTGGGTTTGCACTGGATTAAATCCATATAAAAAACAGAGAAAAGTTAGACATACTGCAGGAAAAAATGGTGACTTTCTGTGGGTAGTGGGTGGGGCTAATGAACTAATCATTCTATCCAGGTGGTGCAGCAGCGGCACATCTAAAGTCACCAGGTTACTCAGAACCCATCCAAACACAGAACAGATGCTTAGAACAGATAATGTGCCAAACTTTCTCCAGCTGAACAGAAACAAAACTGAAGTTATTATCTTTGGACCTAAAGAGGAACAATCTAGAGTCAGTGCAAAGCTTCAGTTATTACAACTAAAAATCAGCAATCAGGCCCGAATCCTGGGAGTAGTGATGGACACTGACCTGAACCTTCATAGCCACATAAAGACAGTCACAAAGATGGCCTACTATAACCTGAAGAACATTTCCAGGATTAAAGGACTAATGTCTCAGCCAGATCTAGAGAAACTCATCCATGCTTATCTTCAGCCACATTGATTATTACAACTGCGTCTTCACAGGTCTGTCCAACCAATCAAACAGCTGCAGCTGATCCATAATGCTGCTGCTCGTGTTCTCACTAAAACCAGGAAGATAGAGCACATAACACCAGTTTTAAAGTCCCTCCACTGGCTCCCTGTAGCTCAAACAATAGACTTTAAAATACTGTTGTTAGTTTATAAATCACTGAATGGTTTAGCACCACAATACATTAAAGATTTGCTGCTGTTGTATCAACCTTCCAGACCTCTCAGGTCTTCTGGTTCTGGTCTGCTCTACATCCCCAGAACCAAATGAGGAGAAGCAGCATTTAGCATCTATGCACCACAAATCTGGAACAAACTTCCAGAAAATTGTAAAAGAGCTGAAACACTGACTTCCTTTAAATCTAAATTAAAACCCACTTGTTTAGAGTTGTATTTGAAATGTAATAAATTGCAAATGTATTGACAAAACCTGACTTGATGTTTTGTTTTGATTGTTGATTCTATGTTGCATTGTGTTTTTGTCTTTGATTTGGTGTAAAGCACTTTTAAATGCCTTGCTGCTGAAATGTGCTTTCTTTAACTAGGAAGAAAGTAAACAGATCTCAAAGCAAAAATTAATCCCTTAAAGCTCACATAAATGCTGAAGAGCCATGGCATTAAAATTAAAATTAATTTAAACTCTAATTTAAACTCTAAGAATGAGTTTAAAGTTCATTCAAATCATTGATTTTTATTTGATTTGATCAAAATCAAAACAAATTTTGTTTTGATTTCAAACAAAATCCGATTTGAAAAAATAAATAAAAAATTCACTGTGAAAATGTCAAATATTTACAAAAATATTTTTTATAATTTAGAATTACAATATATACTGTAAATTTCTTAAACTGATGTAAAAATATTGCAAACAACAGTTTTACAACATTATTAGCATGAAAATTAAGGCAATTCTTCATTCGTTTCTATGCAATTTTTGAAAAAAACATCATAAGTCAAAACAAGGGAGCTGCGTTAGCTTGACTGTCAACCGTCATATTCAAGCCTTCGAGGGTGGGGGGATGGAGGCGTGCGTGCGTGCGTGTGTGCTAAAGATCGAGCCAGAACCGCACACAGTAAAAATCTCTGCTGGGATCCAAACCGCTCTTAGAACTACCGGAGGTTCAAATTCTGCTTATTCATTTTAGCTTACAGAAAAGCACCAAATAAACAAAACCGAACTGAGAAATAAGATTTAAGCTTTGGCGTGCTTACGTACAAGATGTTTTCGCTGGGATGCAAACCGCTCTTAGAAGTACCGGTGGTTCAAATACAAACGCGAACTGAGAAATAAGATTTATGCGTTGGAGTGAGATACGTACAAGATGTTTTGACAGAGAATCTTTTTTTTTCTCCACAATTTTGTTAATTATAAAGATGATTCAATAATAAAAATATCAGAAATTCTTCTTTTCTTACTTCAGGGAAAATTAATGAGCAGCCGTACAGCTGCAGGCGCTGTTTCTCTCGATAAAATCCTGCATGCTTCTGTGCACTTGGATAGCTTAGCTGCGTTAGCTTGACTGTGAACCGTCATATTCATATTCTGTTCTCTAGTGCTAATAAGTGATATAAACGCAAATATAGGAGATGGAAATGTATACTTACATAATAAAAACGCACATGCAGACGGGATTAAGGAAGGATTGATCGTTAATGTTATCCGTGGAGGCTATTTTTATCCCAACGAGCCAGCAGAAGTATCGAAAACAACGTAACTGTGGAACTACAAAATACACAGATGCATCTTTGGGAATTGCAGTGGTAAAAATGTACACATAGTCATGTATGGCGTGATAGTGACACCAAGTGGTTAATATCGCCATTACAGCACCTCTCTCATACTGTGTAATTCTCGCCTTATTCATGTGTGGAGTAACAGTGACACCAAGAGGACTTAATGGGAATAACATTTTTTTTTCTTAAAAATCTAAAATTACAGAAAATCCGTTGAATTTAGAATATGGCTCCAAGAGACATTTTTGTTCGTCCTGAAAAGATACACATATGTACCAAGTTTCGTAATTCTAGGTTAAAGCATGGCTTAGGGCTGATCATTTAAAATTTTCTATGTGGCGCCATAAATACATTAGGCCACGCCCACCAAATTTTATTATGGATTTCTTTCAGGGGGTGGATAAGGATCCATCCTAGTGAGTTTGGAGAAGTTTGGCCCAAAACTGTGGAATTCAGAGCCAAACGAATGACAGCGGCGTTAGAGGTCACTTCGCCACGCCGCCACGCCCACCTGCTCCATCAAAGCCGGTCGGGGCTGGAATCCAAAATACACCAGAATGTCTTCTGTGTCTGGAAAAACTTTCAAGTTGATTAGGTCAAAGGTGTAAGATAGCGACCGTTCCCAGTAAAACATGACACTTCCTGTTCTCAGGGGGCGTGGCTTGAGTGATGTCATCATTTGACCACAGGGTCTTTTAGGTCAACCCATGATGATCAATCACTGAAAGTTTGGTTCCTCTGAGAGTTTTAATGTAGGAGTTATAACTGTTTTGTTTTTCACGGCGAATAGTCAAAGTTTGACACATAGCCACGCCCACATACTTTGAAGTACAAGAATTCCTTTGATAACTTTTCACCTTTGATGCCTCAAGTGTGTGCTGAGCGATTTTGAAGTCTGTATCTGAAAAACTGTAGGAGGAGTTCGATCAAATACGAAGGCTGTAAACATCAAAAATGAGGTCAATTTTGGAACTTCATTCCAAAATGGCCGACTTCCTGTTGGGTTGAGACCATGGCTCCCAGAGACTTTTTATGCGTCCTGACAAGATACAAATAAGAAGTTTCATAATTCTAGGTTAAACCATAGCTCGGGGCTGATCATTTTAAATTTTCTAGGGGGCGCTATAGAGAAATTAGGCCACGCCCACCAAATTTTATTATGGATTCCTGTCTTGGGGTGGATAAAGATCCATCCTAGTGAGTTTGGAGAAGTTTGGCCCAAAACTGTGGAATTCAGAGCCAAACGTATGACAGCGGCGTTAGAGGTCACTTCGCCACGCCGCCACGCCCACCTGCTCCATCAAAGCCGGTCGGGGCTGGAATCTTCAATACAGCAACATGTTTCCTGTCTATTAACACAGTTTCATGTTGATTAGGTCAAAGGTGTAATATAGGGACCGTTCCCAGTAAAATATGACACTTCCTGTTCTCAGGGGGCGTGGCCTTAGTGATGTCATCATTTGACCCCAGGGTATTTTAGGTCAACCCATGATGCTCAATCACTGAAAGTTTGGTTCCTCTGAGAGTTTTAGTGTAGGAGTTATAACTGTTTAGAGTTTCGTGGCGAGTTGGTGAACTTTGACCCCTGCTAGCCCCCCTTCAGCATACTCAAAAAGTCACCGTTTTGATAACTTTTAATCGGCCATGCCTTATGATCAGACTGACCGAGTTTGAAGCCGATCAATCGAAATCCCTAGGAGGAGTTCGATCAAATACCAATGCTATAAATGGCCAAAATGGGGTCAAAATGTGACCTTCAATACAAAATGGCTGACTTCCTGTGATAGTTGGACTATAACAATAATTGTAAATTCTGAGCATCTTGGTGAGCTCTACAACTGTACCAAATTTCATGTCTCTACGATGAAGTTAAGTGAATGGTTTGGGTCCTTTGAAAATTGCTAGTTGGCGCTGTTGAGCCATTTTTCATGATTTTAACGACCTTAAAATTCAAAATTTTTAAACAGGCTGGACGCGTCCGCCAAATTTGGTGAGTTTTTGAATATGATAAAGCCCCCAAAAAGGCACCCAAAGAGGGGGGCAGAATAATAATAATAATAATAATAATAATAATAAACAGTACAGATACAATAGGCCTTCGCAGCGCTTTGCTGCTCGGGCCTAATCACAACCAAATTAACCAAAACCAAAAGAACCAAAGTACCAAAAAAAAACACTACCATTTTTCTCTTATTCCACAATAAAAGTGCATTTTTTTAACCTCTGAGCAACTGGCAGAACAGAGGTGTAAAATAAAAAAGAACAAAGAGAGGGAAGTTATTTTTTTTTACTAATTCATTAAAAAACTCAAGCTTAAGTTTGATGAAATGTTGAAACCAGTGCGGGGATTTGAATTTTGTGACCTATAAAGAGCAAAGTAAATCAGGATGTGTCTCTAAATGTGTATCATTTTATCAGTCACACTAAATCAGTTACAATCATTACAAATCCCAGCCTCCACCCCAGCAATCATCTCCAACAACCCCAACATTGTAAATCAACGCATGAGGAAATATGCGATTTAATTAAAAGGGAGACTTGACAGTTTTTACTTTGCATTTCTTTAATATATGTATTTGCACACAGCATAGGGCAATACTAATTACAAATGAGTAACAGTGGTGCAGTGTTACTCATTAGCCTTTCCTTTTGAAAAGAAGATGGGGTAATATAAAATACACTGGCACACATTAAAGATTAAGAAGTCACTCTGATATTCTGCAAAACAAGCCCCCAGGGGCATATCATCCACCAACGAGATTTAGCTTACCACACACGCCAAAAATTGGGTGTACTGAAACATTTAGTGATGACTCTTTCATTTCAGGCAGTCAAATCACGTGGCAGTAAAAAAAGGTGGGTCTTCCATGGCCTTTAACTTAAAGATGTGCTCGTTTTATAACACTGCAAAAAAATAAAAATAAAAAAAACAACAACTGATTGTTGATGAACATGATTAAACTGGTATTTTACACCAATGCAAGCATGCATGAAAGGGTTAAAAAAAGTTTGAATTTACATAATATGCACCCCTTAAAGATAACTGGAAGCATGGTAGCATGAAAATTTCAGTAGGCTAAATTTAAATGGATAGCAAGCAACAACATAGTGAAACACCAATATTTGCCAGGGCTGGGGATCACAAACAGCTTACAAATATTTGACGATCTCTCTGAAAGAAATTATAACTACTACTACTATTTTCACAAAATAACAAACACAAAATATGCATTTTCTTGTCTTTTATATTAAGGTCACTCCCTCTCACCACTTCCAATCTCGTCCCCATCCTCTTCCTCACCTCTGGTTTCTATTGGCCAATATTGTGAATGGCTGACCTCATAATACTTGAATTTATATGTTTATATGATAACAATTCATCCACTTGTTCTGCCATATAATTCTTAAATTCAATTTTATTATTTCTTTTTCTTGTGTCTTGTAATCTACTATCCTCCCAGAGAAAAGACAGGCACCAAGAAGTGATGTACATATGGGCATCAATACCTTCACTTTGAGTATATTTCATCTCAGGGAAGAACCCAAGTTGTCAAGATTAAATGCAACCATTTATAAATATGTATTAACTTCAGCCTACTGAGGTTAATGGTGTGATGAGTTTTATTGTGACATTGTTAAATTAGAAATGAAATCTAACTGGACATCACAGAGACCCTGTGAATACTAAACTACGTATAAGGCATGAGGACACAAGGACTTTGTTTGCTTAATGAAACTAGAAAAGCTTATTAGACCTAAAATAGCTTTTTTGCCTGAGGGAGCATTAGAAGACTGTACAACATGTACTGCAGACAACTTAACAATTTCTATACTAATCACAAAGAACAGTTTTCTTAGACGTGCCAATTAAGCAACAAGGGAATGCAGAGCAGTCCAGCAGAACTACTGCACAAGGAAAATAGGAAAAATGCTGCAGGAGAAAGAAGAAGCTTTGAGAGCTTTGGGAGTATATTTGCAAACCATTAATCTGGACGCCTAAAACCCAATACCACTTAATCCTTTCTACTGTAAGTAAAAATCTCTCAAAGAATGCTCTCAGACACAGGCGTTCTCAGAGAAATAACATTATGAGTGACGCAAAAATAACGGTCAAGCCAGCTGAACTTCTTTTTAAAAAGTCTCCTGCAACGATTGTCTCAGATAACCAACCGTGTTTTAAGATTCAGACTGGGAAACCAACTTTTGTTTCACTCTGAAGACTCAAGTTTACAAGATATTTATGGTACACAAATACCTTAATATGACATATTGAGCTTAAAAAAAATTAGATTTTTGTATGAAACAAGTGAATAACCGCATGCACAGATTTAAGAACAAGTATAGAATAAATTAATACCCAGTACAGAAGATCTTTACATCTAAGATTTTTTAAAACCTTAAATAATGATCAACCTGGAGGTTATTTTCTGGATAAAATGACAAGGAAGCACAAAAATGTGCATCTCCTTGATGCTGCCAAGTTCATACCAATGGCCAAATTAACTGATTGTTTTCCATGTTTGACCAGTTTTTTTAAATGGTGACGGATAAATTTGAAGGACATGTCAAATTTAAACCCTTGATCAACTGGTCCACACATTTACAACTTTATGGACAGAGTACTTCACTGGGGTAACTAAATAATACAAAAAAATAAAATAAAATAAAACCTTCATCCCATCATCTCTGACCTCAAATGACTGCATCTCACTGTATGAGAGCTGTCAATATATTGAAGAGTAATGAACAGAAGGTTTTGAAACGTGTCTGGTTCAGCTCAACCACTGCTGCAGTGTTTCTTCTTGCAGAAGTAAGTGCTGGAGGGACCAAAAACTCCTTGTTCAGAGACTCTTGCTGACTTCTGATCACTTCAATTGGACAAATTTTCCCTGATTTCAAAACTTTGGCTGAAGTGGCGCTTGAAATTCTAGTGTCCAGTGTAGCAGCAGGGCCTGTATTCAACCTCCAGAAAAACATCAGAATCTTGAGACATTTGATTACACTCAAGTGAGTGAGCAAATTAAATCCAAACAAACCAGGAAGAAGGCTTGAGACTGCATATTCAAGAAATAGCAGGTAAATTTTTCATAATTTAAGTTAAATTGTTTAATTTAATTGTTTATATGCAGTTGTAGGGACCAAGGTTTGTGGTTTCTGTCACTGAGGAGAAAAAAGTACAGATATTCAACTGCTTGATGTGTGATGTGGAATCTTCGTAAAGCTGAATATGTATTTTTTATCATTTTAAAAATTAACAAATTAAAATAGATTTTTGACTGGAGTTTTTTACAATTTCAGTCGAAATCATTGACAGATCAACATATCAGATGTTGGTTAGTTTCAAACACATTGTTGTACTATGAAGATTTAAAGAATAAAGCAGACAGTGAGTATATATCAATGTATTCAGTTATTGAGATTACTAATTAAATAAAATTCAGAGGGCCAACTCTAGGATCTCAAGAATATACCAGTGCAAAGCTGATAATCTTGTAAATAAGGAACAAATCTTTTACTGTCATCTTAGTGTTGCTGATTTCCGTAACCCTAAGAGTGAGCTAACACAAGCAACTCAGTGCATTTGTATAAGCTGATCACAGAATAAACATAACATATTTACAAGAGCTTCTTATTAATCTAGACACTGTTTGGCCTCAGAGTTTTTAACTGGCAAGGACTGTAAGAACATGGGACCAACTACCATCATTATGCCAGTAGAGGCGTCACCCTGGGGCAAACAGGCTGTGAGGAACTCCTGGAGAAATTCAAACACCAAAGGGGGAGCCAGCTTAAGTCAATAACAGCAAAGTCATCTGCATATAACTGTTGTGCTTCAAACAATACTAGAGGGAGGGCGATCCACACAGTCAGGATGCCACTAAAAAATACTTGGGGGCAAGCTATCTTGTAATGCAAAACTACACAATGCTACCAAGGCCCTGAAGCCCAGAACAAACAAGCTTGACTCTTTTTCTCACATGAACACGGACCACAGGGCATTTCCCTTGGTGTTCTGGAGCATACCAATAATAATAATAATAATAAAAAGCTTTGTGAAACTGTCAGCTATTAAAAAAAAAGGACTTCTGACTATTCTGAGGATCTAAGTGCATTCAAAGAGGCAATGCATGCTGTTGTCTTCCATTGTCTTCTTTATCTCATTGTTATACAGTGAAAATTTGATGAAGCTGACCTGGCATATACAAGGGACCTCTGTCCATCAGCACCATGAATAAATATAGCAGGCAAATGAGAAACAGAGACAAAGAAGGTGAAGGATAGAGGTAGATTAGATGCAAATGTGTTGTTCACATGTTCAAGGAACAAACATATTGATTGTTTGCATGACAAATGACCACAGGGACTGAGAGAAAAAGTGGTAACTGATTCCTGAAAGCATTTGCATGTAGCGTGTCACTGCCTGTATGCATGATAAAAAAATAAATAAATAAATAAATAAAAACAACGTGGAACTGCAAGGATGAATGGTGAGAGCCAAGACTGCCTGAAAGCATTCAGGGATGTGTAAATCATTCGAGGTGTTGATGGGCCCTAATGCAGAATAAGGAGAGCCAATCAACTTCTATCTATCTGCTCTGCCAGGGTGAAGCATCGTAGAGATACTTCAAGGCCAACACTCTGCCACGTTCTGCTGACAAATCATTACATTAGACATGCCATGAAGAAGGAACATGATAAGATTGAGTTACAGAGTTTCAGACGCATCATGAACACCTCCTGGGTCCTCCATCCTTCCTTTCTATCCAGGCTTTCCATTCATCAAATCCATGCTGGTCTGTCAAAATTTATTTTGCTCAGGAGAAGCAGGAACAATTAAAACTGACGTACTGATACCAGAGGGCTGCCCATGAATCCAAGCAGAGGTGAGCGCTAAGGACTTTTATCACAACATTTCATGCTACTTTGTGATAACGATGAAAATGATGATAAACCATTTATAATTTCTTTTTAGGTAACTCTGGGGTGGTAAATGCAAATGAAGCATTCATAGCACCACAAACACAAATACTGCTCTTGAAAAACCTTCCCTTTTGAAATGGGCTTCTTCAATATGCCATAAGTTTGATTTATATCACAGAACTGCACACAGTAACTGGATTTAAGCATATTTATGAACTTACTGACATTTATAGATGCTGTGGAGAAAATAAAATAAAAAAATAATGATAATACCATCACCTTTTTTTGAACATCACTTACTGGAATCTATTGAGACAACAATAAATCAAAATTCTTCTGATTCTGATCGAGCTTTGTGGAATGTAATATATCCAATATACAATCCAGCTTTGGATCACATGCAGGGAGAAAAGAAGCTTAGCTTTCAAACCAAAGTTGACTGAGCTATTCTTTGTTCAACATACCCAGCCAAAATTTAAAAAATAAAATTTTGCTTTACTGAGCAAAAATTAATCTCGGATGAACAGTTTGAACCAGAACTGATCTTTGCTCTAATCATCTTGAATCGACCATCAAAGACCCACCATTGGCCGGAAATATGTCTGCATTAAAGAGCCAGTGAAAGTGGAAAACATCAAACCGTGCTCTTCTAAAGTAGTTCAACCCCGACACCAAAGACCGGGCTCCGCTTTAGCCTTCCTCCCACTCTGATCTTTGACGTCTTAGTGTACATTTTCGCTAATGTTTTCAAAATTGTCTTGGCAGCGTTCTGAACCCCTCAGGGGTAATTGGGCTGAATCAGCGGACTAACTGAAGTCAATTTTATTAATTTGGCTGTTAGTCATTAATTTCCATCTATACTGTCATAATGAACAGTGAGAAAACAACATCTAGAATTATATTTTCCAACATTATAAAATCAAAAATTACCCAATACTTTAGATAAACTAAAACAGTGAATTTAAATGTTCACCTGATAACAAATACAAGCCATACAAAAAAACAACAAAAGCATTTGTGCCCCATAAACTTTTTCACACTGTGTCACATTACAAATGCAAACTCTATGTATTCCACTTGATTTGAGAAGCCAACACTAAGCTGAACAGAATTGTGATGTTAAAGGAACATTATATATGACTTTCTAAATTTAGTTACCGTACTTTTTGAACTATGAGCCGCTATTTTTTTCCTACGCTTTGAACCATGCGGCTTATAGCCTGGTGCAGCTTATATATATATATATATATATATATATATATATATATATATATATATATATATATATATATATATATATATATATATATGTATATACATATATATATACATATAGATATACATATATATATGTATATATATATATATATATATATATATATATATATATATATATATATATATATACACACACACGTTTCCAGTTTTTTTTTTCTTTTTTCAAAAAAATTGTAGGTGTGGCTTATAGTATGGTGTGCTCTATAGTCCGGAAACTACGGTACAAATATAAATGTGGAAAGTGCAGCATGCAAATGTTTTAACTGACTAGAGCCAATGATTTTGTAGAACCAGATTTAGCTCAATTTTTCTTATCATCAAATCTGACCAGCATCTCTGTTGCTGCTCAAGGATGGTGGATTCTGGGGTGGAGGTGGTACATTCAAAGTAATACAAAGTGTTAGCTTTCCCCCCCCCCATAAAAAGCTCTTTGGATGTAGGCTATAAAAGTTTGAATTTGGTTAGAACTGTTTTTTTTTTGTTTTTTTTTTACATCTTTGCCATTTCTCTTTTATGGCTTGAAGTAAACCACACAAAGAGTTTCCTGGCTGTCAAGAATGCCTCGTTTTGCCACTTTATCAAATAGGCCAGAACTGATAGTTGTCTTGTCAGCAGATTCTCCCAGTTGTGCTGTGAATGCAGCTCCTGCAGAGTTACCATGGACCTCTTGTCTGATTCTCCGATAAAAAACAAGTCTGCTGTGTTTCTTGACCTCTATGAAGCTGTTTGTTAACTGATGTTCTCTAATAAAAGGTCTGAGGTCTTCACAAAATACCTGGAGTCCATGTAGGAGTATATGGCTTGGTTTGCCTGGGATTTGCTTACGGGTATTAAAGTACCTGGACCTACTATGTGCAGAAATTGTATTTTTTTATTTGCAAAAAACAGTTGAAAGTCATGTATCACTGCACGGTTAGGCACTGTTTTGTTTACTACAAATCCCAAATAAGCATATTAACCCTAGTTATTGCAATACAACAAAATATGACAAAACTAAAGGTTAGCACACTTCCGCAAGGGAGTACCTAAATAGCAAGAAATAAAAAAAAAACAATAATGCAAAAATAAATTCCAAAGTGCCCGCTGCGCCATCTGACCAAGCCAACCGCGACAATATGTCATCCCAGCGCCTTGTCTGTTGAAGGTTTTTTTGTTGTAGACCACTTGGTGTGAAACAAATTATGGAAGGGGAAAAAAACAGAAGAAAGTGTAGATTTGACCTTTAGGGGAAATTATGTCAGTTTAATTTAGGCTTCTTCTGTATAGCACTTAATATGATGCAAACTAATAAACAATCGGTTCTTTGCTATCAAAAGCTTACTTTATTGGTCGTTATACGTTTTTCAAACTAGATTTTTACTTGTAATTTTAAGTACACACAATCACCCACTCCCTCTAATATTAGCAAGATTGTGAATTTAGTTCCTTTAAATATTTGCCAAGACAAGCATTCACACTCCAGTGTGTGTGTGCATCTGTCTGTGTGGATAAATGGTGATTGGCGTGCGGCTGAAAGTGGGTGGTGTGGAGTGATTAATCAGCGTAATGAGTGTAGATGAGCACTGTGCAGATGGAGCCCACACTCAGGACTGTGTCATCCAGCAGGGGGTCTCTTTGCTCCCCTTCTGAGCCTCTCTATAGTTTTAACTATGGCTGTAGCTGCATTTCATTGGCATGCGCTGCTTCCTTCCCTGCCTAATTTGTGAGCTCATTTCAGCGTGATTCAAATTGATAATCAGCTAATTCTTCTCTGAAAACCTATGTATACAATTAGTGATATTTCTATGTAAATATAAATTACTCCTGTTAGCTTTGCTGCTTTCTCCTGCCAAAAATTATATTGCACTGCTGTATGTTGCCACAGATTTCAACCTTCAGGTAAAGCACATGAATGCATTCAAAAATATCACATGATTCATGCTGTGCCTTTGATTTTCACTGTGAAGTAATGAATGCAATATATTTTTGACTCGATTTAAAGTAATTTACAGTGTTCCTACAGACTCAAACACATACATGGATGGATGGTATCGTCCAGACATCACACCGTCTAGGAAGGTTCTGTCTCTCGGAGTCAGTATCAGATTTGTATATCAACCCCAGAATAAAGACAAAATACTTTTTGAAAAAAACGCATGAACCTGACTAGAACATGTCATTATCCACACTGATACAAGCCCTAAAATGCCTCTTGATGTGGAAGAACTGATTACTCCAAATTAGGGTTGACAAGAAAAAAGGGGATTCAAAGGACTACACTGGACAAAGATGATCAGTGAGGGAATCAAGTCCATCTATCCCTCCTTTGGGATTGAAAGACATAAACTGAAGGAGTTAGGTTCAATGAAAACAAGTCCATATTTTTGATGGTTAGGATACTGCAAATTTGACAATTGAAAAATACCTCTAATGAAACATGTGTCTTCATAAACATGCCAAATATTTATTTAGAATGTATTATTTTATGAAAAATACAAACTATCCAACATAAAAATTTGACACAAGTGCAGCTGAATAACAGAATAATAAAGACGATGAAGGCTGACACTGATGTTTGAAAATACATACAGCATCATAGTCTAATCACAATACTAACCATTATGAGAACAATGAAGGACTTTTAGGAGCTAACAGAGCACATATGGCTATGGATTAAAAAAAATAAATAAACAAAATTCTTGAGATGGTATAGTTGCCATACAAAGAAAAAGGCAGATATTTTCCTCATGCCTGGTCCTTCTGCACTGATTAGCGGACTCGTGCAGGCCTCCCACGTCCCTCTGGACTTTGTGACATTAGGTTTTTTTTCCACATTCTTTTGCTGACTCAATCACTTGCTCTCATAAGTCCCATCGAGCCTTCCGCTTTGTTAGAGGCTTCGCTGCCCTGATTCACATTTATTAAAGAGGGAAATGGGGGATGTGACGGCAACAATGGAAAGTCTCCCAAAGTGCATTACTAGTGGTTTGAATGTGGAAACAGTTTTTTCTGTGACAATAGTTAGACACCAGAAATACCGGGGCCGTTTACTTGTTTCTTTCTAGATGTAGGATTTGGGGTAAACTACTATTTTACAATGACTTCAGATCTGCCATTGCAGCTTCTCTTTAATGCACAATATGCTGCTAAAGATAAAGTTCAAGGACTCATTAGGTTGCGTGCTGGGCAGGTTAATCATTAAATATTCAGCTGGTAGAATAATTCAAACAAATCTTTATTAATAGCTGGTCACCTTCAATTCTGTGTATCTTATCTTGTGTGTTTCTTTGTGAATTTAAATAAAATAAACCATTTATTATCTTAAAACATATTATATTTGTCTCAACTGTATTTCTTTAAATTATAACTTCAGCTGCACATGAAGGTTTGCTAATTAAAATGTTTTAAACGTGAACAATGATTTTTGCTGGATTGGACATTTTTTCATTAAAATGAAAAACAACACTGTATGGCATTAATATTTTTCTCATTATTATATCATTTGGAAACATAACAGGTTAGCATCTATAATAGAAAGACTCCAGAGTGAGTGGTGTTGAATGCTATCAGTGTAATGGCAGCTGTTTGACGGTGTGAACGTGATGGAGTGGGCAATTCATCTGGTGCTATGTCCAACAAGAGGCCAGGTGGGGATTGACCGGTGACACAGCTCTCCTGCTAGGAGATGCAGACCACAGAAAAAAAGGTTAAAGATGGAAAAAGTTCAACACCTTAACTTCCCTTCTCTTTCACAAAGAGAGGATGTGCCATCTGATAACACAGCACTGTGTGCTTTTAGGCTAATTACCTATATTCTGAAATTTATTTTGGATCCCCAACAAAATATATTGTTTCTTGAATTTATACTGGTGTGTACAAGATTTGTGCACATTTGCCAAGCCAACCCCCCCGACCCCCAAACAACTGAATTTGTCTTTCCTAAAAAAAGGGGGTTTTCGAGCTTTTCTGATCCATTTTACATAATAAATACAAAGGTTTATGATGGATGAAAGGAATGTATAAGGAACTAACAAGGTAGCAAAGAAAAGAACAAAAACAGGAATGAAGAAAAGAACAAAAAGAAAACCAAGTAAGGAAGGACTGAAATAAGGAATGGATAAAGGAAAGATGGAATAAGGAACGAAGTTAGCAATAACGAAACGATCAAAATAAGGAATGAAGAAAAAGTAAGGAATGAAGCAAAGAAAGGAAGGGGAAAGTAAAAACAAGGGAGGAAATTCCATTTCATCATCGAAGAAGACAATAAATAAGTGCCATTTTTGGGATGTCGGCAAAGTTACAGTGAAATAAAATGTAAAATGTGCAGATGGAACCAGCACTGCATAAAGTTTACTAAATAATTGGTAATTGTTGTGGTTGAAATGACATGGCTAAAATGTATTTAGTAGTCATGAAACTTTGTGGTCCTCTGGACTAGATAAATACAGGTCACTGTCCATTTACTATGCATGGCCTAAATGAATGAACTGTAGTTTGAAAATACAAGTATTTTCCCATAGTCTACTTTCTTTACTGTATTCTTAGCCACAGCTAGAAAATAATCGGTCGGAAGAAAAAAAGTTGAAGAATTGTAAAGGTATATGTGGGAACAGCCATAGAACACATTTAGGATTTAAACAATTCTCACTAACACGTCAACTTGAAATCTGAAACTTGATCTGAACCCCTATTTGTAAAAAACATAATAATAATAAAACTGTAATACACAAAACATGCACATAACACAATACATCACTGCCAGGATTTTAATAAAATCAAATCTCCTATTTGCAACTCGTCCCTGAATACACCCCCAAATGATGAAATAAAACACAAATACAGCATGACTGTTTCAGTCACAAGGACAGTGGAAGAAACACTGAAGCTTAATGCTACCCAGTGATGCATCTTCACCTCAGATGACCCCACCCCATTTTCAATTAAGGCCCTTTGAGGTTGGAAAATATTCTTAAATAAAATGAGAACAAAAACAAGTAGCCTTTAGGAAGCTCATCAATCACAGTTTTAAGACAAAAGCAAAAGAGGAGGGTGGAGCTGAGGAGACTTTGCCAAGTCTCATCCTTCATCATCCATTATGAGAGGATGAATAGAGAAGGGAGGAGGTCTCTGCAGTCCACCAGAGAATGAAAAGACTGACTGAAGCCAGAAAACAACCCAAAGCAGGTTAAAAATAGGTCGCAAAGCAGCTCACCAGACACTGAAATTCAAAAATTATCTTCTCGTACAAGCACATTTTTCATTTGCATACACACAGACATAAAAAAAAAAAAAGAATATGTCTGTGAGAGACAGAGAGTGAGAGATTGTGTGAAAAAAAAAAGCTAACACACCACAGTGAGCATCCGTCTTACCTGGATGAGTGATTCACTCAGTCTTTCCTCGTCTACCTCCAGCACAATGTCCCGGATCTCTTCATAAGGCAGGCGGAACGAGCCCAAGAAAATTGCTGTTTTGATGTAGAGAGAAGAGAGTCATTTCCTCACTTTTTTTATTAGACTGCAGAGTTCACACTGACATTTTGGCACTCATCACTCCTCAGACAAAACGATCACAGACCATCCTTCCCATTTAGAAAAGCTGTGCTACCCTGACAAGAACTGCAAAGGAAAACATCAATATGCACCTGTGAGGAGTCAAGTTTTGTTTATTTCTTACATGGGCAATCAAAAACAGAAACCCAATAAAAAATAAGAGCGACAGTTGCAGCTGAGCTGGCAGCTCCTGAAAGCAACATGTTTTTGTTTGGGTGGATGCGGAAGGGGCTAGATGTATTTGCCTCAAGGGGAAGCCTGGTGGGTGTTTCACACTCCAGGTGGGGAGGGTACACTGGAAATTGGAGCTGATGGTGTATCCAGGTGGAAGTCACAGGTGGAGCTTTAATAATGAGTTGGAAGAGAGTCACTCAACAGCTGCCATACAACTGTAGCAGTGGGACCTGATGTCTGTATCTGACAAGAAACTAGAAAAGAAACATTTTTTTTCCTTCTGTTTTATCCCTCGTAGTCATTTTTTTAAACCTACTACTTTCTGTATTTTTGAGATTTGTTTAGAACAAAAAATGTGAATAATGTTAACGTTGTGACTCCATGATACCATTATTTTGGCTGGTTAGATGCCATGACCGTGTTTGTGAGCTGTCACGTTGCACTTGGATTATTTCCTGGATTCAACTGCAATTGTTGCCAGAATGGGAAAAGTTTGTGGTACAATCATGTCTCCAACACATTTTTGATGCCAAGAAAAACTTACAGTATTTTTAAACCTTTTTAACCGTTTTTAAAAGTATAAAAGATTGAGGATCACTATGAATATATGGCATAAATTGCAAGGGTTAGACTTTAAACATGGAAATTGCAAATTGGCAAAACCAGACAGGATGGAGGAATAGTAACTCAACCGAACAGTCTATCCATCCATCTGACCATCTTTTCTGGTCTTCTTGTTGCAGGTTTAGCATGTCACGCTTGACCTTGAAAGTACGATATATGAAAAATGTGAAGAAAACCCTGATTATGACATGATGCGCTATAAAAGATAGCATGTCTATATCTGGATTTTTGCATTCATGCTACTGTGAGCATTTGCAAATGTTGTCACAGCACTTGTGTACGTTGTTGACAGGGCTGGTAGGTGTCAGTGCCAGGTCTGATTACCAAGGCGACAGAGGGGTTTTGAGTTTTGGCAGGAAGGAAAAAGAAGCGTTAAAGTTCCCACTTTCACAAAGGAAATGGGTGGGAATCTTGTTGTTGTACACAACCACACAGCTCTCCTGAGTTGCCTTGACAAAACACTACCGCAACATAAATCATTTTCATTGCCTACCGCTGAACCTGGCATGCTCTCTTCTCAATTCTGATGTGAAGGTTCAGTGACTGGGATGGGTGGTGGGATAGCATGAGTGATTGTCATGTCAGTGCCACTTTATGTATCATGGTAAAATGATTATGCATACTGCTATCGGGTAAATTGTGTCCATCTGTCTCCAAAAACCTTCCCTCAGCGCTGTCAGCAAGCTACAGTGTGTGGCTGACTGGTGACAAGGCCCCAAATAGGACAAACTACACACACAATGAGGCTTTGTTAAATGTCGAGTAGTTTACTGTAATCAAAAATCGTACTCTAAATGCTGAAATACAGATCATCCCTACATAATAATGTTTTTGCCATCTTATAGATCTCTTCAGTTTTCATGTTGGATGTGAGGATTGAAACAAATCATCCATTTCCACCAACAACCTATTTTTTGGAGTATTTCTGAGAATCGGATTTAATCCCAAACTTTAAATAGGCTGCATCAACACTTACATTTTGCTTTTTATTAGAGTTACTCATCTTCTACATAACTCCAATGAGTGTAACTACATAAATGCTACTTTACACGCTATTGGCTAGCATCTGCAGATCAGCCAATCCATGAGCACCATTTCTTTCCTTTGCACTGATTGGCTGTACTCTTATTAGTTGAAATAAAGAAAACTTTGAATGTTAGCTTGTGGTGTAGTCCTAAGGCAAATTCAACTGCATATTAAGAGTATTGTGATGTTTAAACTCTTAGCAGTTATAAGCATTTTAATAGAGGGTTTGAAGAATTTACAGATTTTGGCTATTCTTATCTATCTTCTAAGAAAACTAGACCATTGACCTCATTGGTCACAATCCATTTACATTGATTTAAAATATAGTATACTGTTATCTTTACAGATATGTTACATCTGCCTTTAAGATCAGACAGACAAAAATAAATAATGACATGCAAAGTGAAATTTGGCATATAAGGCTCATTAACAAAATTGTATGTAAAAAATGTACACCATTTTACATTGCAAGATTTGACACATGGAGTTTTTGTGCCTACTTAATTTTTTTAAAATATATTTTTCTGCCTTGCTTAATAAATAAATGGGCTGTGTGGTTAGATTAAAATTGTTTTATAACATGGTAAAGACCAGATCCTTTACACTTCAAAAGCAGAATCGAGAGGTTTTTTTTTATTATCTTTTTTTAATATAACTTTATATTAGCATCCAGCATTAACTGAAAGCTCGCAGAAGTCTGCTTGGGCTTTAAACACCCACATGGAGCTCAAGCAGTCAAATCTGTTAAGAATTGCTTTGCATAATCTGACACACAAGGCTTGGAAAAAAGCTATATGCACTTAGTTTGACTGCTATATTATTGCCAAAAACATCTTCAGGTTCCCACAAAGGGCTCAATAATTCACTATCCTAACTTAGAGGGCGTTATTATAATAGTTTTTTTTATTATTATCCCACCAGCAACTGAGTTTTCCTGCTCATGGGAATATAAACAGCTGCATTGTGGAAAAAAAACAAAAAAAAACGCTGAACTTTCTGAGATGTCTGAGATGAAAGATGATTGTAAAGAACACTGTATGAACTACACAGAAATATAAGGTTACTTACAGAGGTTCTGCGCTGTCTTGGCATCCAAGATACGAAGTTCCTTTGCCTTCTTCTTGAACTGTGGTACTCGGTCATCGGTCTCATCACTCACATCTTTTTTCACTGCAGTAGGAAAAAAAATAAATACTGCTTAAAACAACTTGGCAGCTACATGATATGCAGTGGGTTGTAGCAAAGGTAATGTCTTGATACAGTCTACTAATAGGTAACAAAGACTCAACAAAGGTAATAAAGATGCTGCCTTTAGCATCAGAGAGATAAGATAAAATAGATTTCTTCACATAGTACTTCAACTATCTGTTAGTTTTGATAATTATCCTGTAGGATTAATAATAACACAAGGTGTACTTTCTCAGAAAGTGATTTATATGCAAGACCAATTAAAACAAAACATTTTTATTACAGAAATGTTTTTGAATTGGCAAGTGTCCAGCAGAAAGACACAGCTGAAGATACTTTTCGCAGGGCGATGTATCTCAGCATGCTGACTGAAAGTTTGGTCGACAGAAAGAGTGTGATAGAAAAGAAGTTCACAGGCAACTGGGATAACCTACGTCCCGAGAGGAATGTAAAGGAAAGTTCACTCAAGGGTTTGGAGGAGATCTACAAAATGTGGAATGTGGTTACAGTCAGATGTATTTGGGAGGTGAGGAACAAATATTTTGCAAAATAAGTTTTCCTCATCGTCACAACGAGATCCCTGTTGGAGTGTGGAGTCTGTTTTTAAGAATTACATTTAGTCCTTCAACTTCCAAAGTTTAATGAAAATAACAGTTTATTCCCTACAAATCCAAGAAAACCATCATAGTTCACCAAGAATACAATCCACAAAATTGGTTCAAAAATAAATAAACAGACTAGCTGCACAGCCTGTCAACACAAACTCTTCTGTATTTACCCCAAAATAATTTTATCTAAAGCCTACTTGTCCATGTAGACGGTGGCAGGACAACATTTTAAAGTAGAATTACAGAACTGAGGAAAGTTTAATTTCCCACAATAAAGAAGGAGCGATATGAGAAAGAAGACTCCTTAGATCCTCCGTTCTCCCCTGACGGTTTCTGTGAGGAAGCACACTTTGTTGCTAATCATCACAACTGCTCTGTTTAAGCCCAAGGTGGGAGTCTCAGAGGAAATCTAGAACAAACAATCTGTTCCCTTAGTGCTGGCTTGCATATTTGAAGAAAGAATCAAAGAGACAACATCTCCTGGGCACCAAGAAGAAGGAACGCTTAAGGCAGCTACCTAACTCTGCTGAGCACTGTCAACATATCACATCAGGGATGTAGTTGTTTACAGTGTTAAGCAATGCTAAATTGCAAGTGGATTTAAAATGATGAAACAGATAGAATCGCAGATGATTTTTATTTATTTTATTTTTTTTGTTAGAATGCTAAGATGCTCCTTCAGGAGCCCTCAAAACGTCAGGACCCCGACTTTAATCCAGATCTGACTGTAATGCAAGCTGCATGCTTTCCCTCTCTGACAAAAGCTACATGAGGAGAGAAGGGACATGAGAATCAAAATGTGTTTCAAGTAGATGTGGAAATCCAGGTTAATTATTAAATGTAGGAACAATGCAACCCACGTTTTGCATGATTCATCATGAGAGATGCGTGTCAAACCGTTTCTGTTTATATAAAGATCTATCATTTGACCAAAATGAATATAAAGTACGAAATTTAAATATAAAAAGTTAAGTTATACAAATGTTAGGTAGTAAAACATTCTGATTTAGGTAGATTGAAACAACAACATTGTGACTGAGCAAGAACATTAATCCATTGTAGAGACACTCCCTGCCAGTGGCCTCAGCATTCCCTCCTACACAGCCAAACTGCTCAGGAGCAGCTTAAGGGAAATGGCAAAGGGCCAAGTGATTATCTGGCCTCTAAACATATCAGATTTCAATCCAAATCAACACCCACAGACTGCGTCAAAACAAGTTCTACCAACGAAAGCTGCATTCTGCGACCTGCAGGACCCAAAGGAGCTGCTACCCAGGCCTGCTGCCAGATACCCACAGAGGTCCACTAAATCAACGGGGTTCCCCTTTCCTGTTAAGTCATTTTGATGGCACATTTCAACGCAGAAAACAATCTGCTTGTACAAAGGCACCTCAGTATAACAAGAAACCATTGAAAAATTCAGTTATTTCACTATTTAGACTCCTTAAACCAAAGTATAAAAAAACAAAGATTCCTAGAAATCTTTGTTTTTAGAAAAATACACTAAACATGTGTTTACTTCTATGTTAAGACCACTCAATTATCTGGGAAAGTGAGATTTTAAGTGGTCCTTCAGAGAAGGTATTGTAGGAAACTCTTTGTGGCACACATGGCAGCGGAGAGGTAGTTTCAACAATTCACTGGAACCTTCTTTTACAGTGACTTTTCCACATGTCTCAAGCATCTGAATAACATCATCAGAATCAATGAAATACTCTGTTGTAAAAGAGTTCCAGTGCTTCTTCTTCCAGTGCTTATGTTGCAAGAACATAATAATCATTATGTTCTTGCAACATAATGACAATTATTTACATATTCTACATATTAAATCTATAAGCATTTAAGACCATTTAAAATAAAAAAAGGCTTTTTATGGTTTACACAATCATAGGAAGACTACTGACCACACAGTTGTCTTAACAAATGATTTCCTGAGGACACTTTATAGATGGTTTAAGTTGCTTAGTTTGTGCTCAGCTGACCTCAAACCTTGTGATTTTGTAAATGGTAAATATTGCTGCGCACTTTATTTCTGTGCAGAGGATCAAAGCAGGTTTGTAATCTAACCAGTTGTGCAAGTTCTTTGTTTTTACGATGTGAAAAACGAAACACTAAAGGAACAGATGTTTTTGGTTTGGTTAATAGCTTGGACAGCAATGTGCTAAGCATTCATGTGCGGTTAAGCAAGTTCGTACAGTTTCATGTGTATTGTTCAATGTTTTTTAAGCAAATTAGATTGTAACATTGAAAGTGTATTATGACCTTAAAATACCTGACGGTGTTGAGTAGTTGAAAAATAAATTATCAGCAGGTTAGGCTTTTTAAAGACTGATGATCGGCATGAAAACTGCAATTGGTGCACTTCCCTCATAAGCAAGTAAAATATTACAACTTTAAATTTTTCAAATATACTAAATGACTAAGGACTAATAACCAAATAGATTTGGAATAAAAATAAGACTTCTTTTGTGATTACCTTAAAAACAAATCTAAACTCGAGCTAAAAGGGGGAAATTCAGCTCCTTTTAATAACAAATTATTATCTACATTCTTTAATATCCATTTACTGTACAGCAATTTTAATTTCTCATCATGATACTTTACGTTCTCAATAGGGTGCTCTCAGTATTCTGGTGTTTGCGCTTGCCTGAAGGCCCCCATGCTGCACATAGTTAAGGAGAGTGCCTTTTAAACCCACAATGAACCATTATTCATGATGCTAACCTACACATCTCAGAGCTCTCCTGCTGGGAGTTGAACAATTGGCATCAGAAGGCTGGCCGCGGCAAAAGTTTTCTGCTGGTTGACTCAATTATGCCACGAGTCACATGTGTTTCCTCTGAGTGCTGCATGTGGACTGATGGGCCCTGGAGGGCTTGCACACATTTCAAGCTGCCACACTAGTCAGAGTCCCAGGTGTGTGGAGAGGATGAATATAGGTGGCATATACCCAGATGGCTGGCCACAACAAAAAAGCTTTTAAAGTTTTAGAAATGAAAACAAGACACATAAGTTTGCAGACAATTACTACCAATCCTCTACTCAGGAGAAAGTTTTTCTTTTTACTAGAAATAAAACTTTGGAAAAGTTTTCTTTAAGGCTTCTTCAGTCCTTAAAGGCTTAACCCGTATGACATTGTAGGTCCACAACAGCTGATTGAAGTCCTTGCCAATAGTAAGACGTGTTCTTTTAGATGTCCAAAGGCTGAAATGTAATACTGTGAAAACAATGCTGTCCCTCATATTTGTTAGCAGAATCTCTCCAGCAGTCAGACGATGGAGACACACTTGAGTCTGGGAAAATATGGGAACCTTGTGTCCAACAAAGCCTTTGAGTGTGGATTTATTATTTATCAGATACAAACAAAATGATTGGAAATGCTGATTGAAAAGAAAAGAAAAGCTCATGCATTCAGTACACAACGCAAACAATACTGGGCTTACATAAAAGACTGAAGCAACATTTGAAAAGCGAACACACATTTTTTTGTTTTCACAAATGGATACAAGTTTTTCTATTGGGTATTTATCATATTGTTTATTTCTTGAACTTTATTTTGTCTCACACTTGTGCAAAGTGTTTAACCAGATCTTTTATTTCCTAAGACATAAAGTTAAAACATTTTTGGAAAGAGAAATGGAATAATAAAACAGCAAGTCATAGTTTTAGAGCTAGGGTGATGTGTTTTTAAGAAACAGAACAAAATAATATCTCTACAGAAAAAAAAAATAAATTTAAAAATACAAGAGGAAAAGCCTCCGGTGAGCATAAATGTTACAGACTTTATCATCTGGGGGTGGGGGGTTTAAAGATTGGTTTGTGCCAAGGGGAGTCACCAAATTGTTAAATTGTAATGAAAACACACACGAATGCTTGATGGGGGGAAAAAAAACAATTTTGGCTTATTAAGGACGATCTGGTATTCATCTCTGTGGGCCTTGGATTGAGGTACACCCATGGGAAACTCTATGATAACAAGAGTTCTCCAACACTTGGACGTCCAGTCTGTTTGCTGGCCCAGATTCCTTATCCTGGTCGCCTTCCATGAGATATCTCCCTCAAGACGTCCATAAAACCCAGGGCATTAGAAAGCTAAACACTACCACATGTTCACTTCCGGACACAGACTCCTCGGCTGAGCCCCGCCACCAGGCACCACAAAATGAACAGGCCTTGAAAAGAAATAACAGAAAACTGCAGATGACAGGTCTTCAACTAACATATTTAAAGGCAAAGGAACACAGAGTGGAACAGACAATGTGGAGTCTGGTCTTCTTCGAAGCAATTTATTCCTTCAAATGTGCAATCTGCCTGCAAACATGGGCCCCGTCCTCCATGTCAGGAACTCATGCTGAGGATTTAGCTACTGGAAATCTGCCAGGCTGTCTGAAGGAGATGGATGCTGAAGAAAAGTCACTGCCCTCTGCCAAGAAAATACCAGTTCTACAGAGCTTGACTTCATTAATATACATGTTTTTATGTATATATGCTAAAACACGAACAGCTAAAAAGACAATGCCAACTAAATGCAGAATAAAAATAAATATGTAAAAGCATGAAAGCACTTTGAACAAAAATCTGGTTTGTAATTTTTTATGTTCAGTTTCTTTAAAGGGAGGTTTTGCTCTTAACCTTGAAGTCAATCTGATGAGTGGATATATAGCTGTTCCACTCCTCCCACCGTATTGGTTGCTAAAAGAACACTCCCACTCGGAAAAAGGGCAATCCTGATTCAGACTGGAAATTTATTATTTTTCTGTCATCTTGGCAAACCAGGAACCCCGAAAGGGAATACCAAACATGAATACAAATTTTCACGAAAAAATAAATAAATAAAACATAGCTCCTATTAAGGTAAAAGGCCAAATAAATATTATAGCTATAAACCACATTAAATTAAAAATAAATAACTATTGGCCTTTTCACAAAAAGCAGATCAGTAAATTTGAAATTAGTTTTAGATGCACTTTCCTTAATAACTTATGAAAATGCTGACACATGAGCTCGATGTGCAGTCAAATATTGTTGTGCATGAGTACTTACTGTTGGCCGCTTACTGACAATGCAGAAAAAAGATAAAGCAACCAATTTTACTACTAGAATCATCTGTTCAGGAAAAGGGGAAGGATTAGAGATAACTTAAAGAGGGAGTTAAAAGTCAGACCAAAGAGGGTTCCAGCTGTTTTGAGAGCACAAATTTTATCTACCGGTACTAACAAAAAAATGCTAATTTACTGTAATTTCTAATTTTTGAATATACTATATCAGTAAAATCGTATGCTGCTGTGCATAAATCACACAAAACAGATGACCCTTCTCATTTAGCTTAACTGCTTAGTTTCAGCTGTGATGGATTTTCTTTCTCCAAGTTTCTACGTTCAGATTTTAAGGCCAAATCCTTGTTTCCTCTAACAATTTTCTTATAGTTAGATGTCAGTGTGATGAAATACAAACAAGAAGGCCTTGTGGCAAACAGGACTTCTACATTTTTCTATAGGGTGCCAGTTGTTGGGTCTCTGAGTGATTTAAACAGATCTCCTCACTAATTAAACTAATCAAATTCAAATTCAAGCTTGAGACCATTATTAGTTTTGTCAAGAGTGTTATGCACTGGTTGACCAAGTTTGGTATTCAAGATATAAAATGAACCTTTTGGCTAACTTTTAGTTGCCTCATGTGTGTTTTTCCTTCCAAACATTTCCCTTGAAATATTTCTTGACTTTGTTCATGGAGAAAAGTCGGAAAAGTGATACATGAAGTATACAAGCTGTTCCTTTCCCCTAAAAGTTTAATCATACTCCCCCCATGTCAAGGTGAGCCATAAAAAAGTGGATGGTGTCAACTATGAAATAATTATCTTGTCTAAAGATAACAGAGTAAAGTAGGGCCTAGTAATAATAATAACAATAATCATGATGGTGGAAACTCAAATTGTTCAAAAGAAATCTCAAGGAAGCGTCAGTTAAATATATCTGTAATCAGATCCCTCTTTAAAAGCATCTGGTTCTGTTCATCTATGAATACAAGGTGCGTATACAGGAAGCAGGATGAGTCCCACTGAGTGACACTTTGACCTGTGGCCAGTAATGTCTTCAGTATGCAGGGAGCGGCTCAGCCCACGGTGGAAGGTGCACAGCTGGGCTTGGAGCCGAGCCCAGTGAGAAAAACGCCTCCTCTTCTAATTGAGACAGCACAGATCTCCCTTAGTGACCCTCCCATTTCTATTCCAAGAGGGAAGAGAGAAGGATTCCAGAGCACAGTGAGTTTCCTGTAACAATGATAAATTTTGTAGGTAAAAATGGTGGAATGTCAGCAGAAATATGAGGGTTATGACCTGATGTGCTTATTTAAATTTCAAGTAATCTTTTGGTCAGAATGTAACAAATTGATTACAAACTTCACCAAAGTTAATGGATTTATTTTGTATTGTTTATAGATATTTTTTTTAGGAGTTCTTGACTCTTTTGGTATTATTTTCCTCCAAGAAACTTAGCTCAAAATAAAAAAAACAACAACAAAGAAACTTAGAGAAAGAATGTCAACAATAAACAAATATTTGAAGAACAAAAAAAGAGCTAAATCAATAACTTTGAGGACTGCTGATGACCTGAAGCTGGGCACACCCTTTTAACAACTATGTTTAATCAGCTCACATCGACATACAGCTGTTGTTCTCTTTCTCAAAGGCAAAGGGAGTGTGGGAAGGCTCTGACTCTGCCTCTGCCTCCTAAATTGGTCATGGAGACATGCTCCTGGGGGCAGCGAATGGATTGAGCCTGACAGCCAATCAGTTCTAGGAAACTGTTCTCTGGTTGTACCAAAGCAGCTCATTGTGACCCATTGTGCTGGAGCGCTGGTGGGAAGGCGCTAGTTGTCGGTCCGATCGGCTGCACCTGGTGTCCGTTAAGACCCCTGCTATGCAGCCCAGCCTTGAGCATTCAGGAGGCAGCGGTAAAGGTGGGGCCGTTTCAATATGATGAGAATTTCAGCAGAGATTTGAGGGTAAGGTTGTTCCCTAGATAACTGTCGAAATTACTGAGGTCCCTCCGGTCTTTATTACCTCTCTCAAGCCAATGATACGCAAGTTCAAGCCCAAGGAGAGGGTTCAGAATGTACTTGGTGAGGCTGAAGATATTTTAGAATGTGCATGTGATTTGGCAGTAAACTTTACACAAGATGCAGCAAAAAATACCTGTAGGCGATCTTTCAGAGAGACGTACCCAGCTGAGTTCGACATTCAAAGAATTTTAAAGAAAAAGATAGAAATGTGACACACCATACTATCTCCTACATAACAGCCGTATAAATTTAATGTTAAATTTTCCTTTCACACTATTGACGCAATGATCCCGTAACAAATATGTGACCCAAAGTGCAAACATCTTCTTGCTACATATAACCCGGGTGTAAATTTTTAACCTTTATTACCTCATTCTCTAATTTTCCACTCTTCAGCCTTTTATATCTCAAATCTTGCGATGCTTTTAATAGAATGATTAACGATTCTCGCAATTATATAGCCAATTGCAGTCGAGTATTGGGGTCACATGTACCAACGCAGTTTACCTGCTAGGTATTTTAGCTGGAGCGGGGAGGCAGGAAGGTTAGGACACGTTGGAAGGAGCAGAGCTGGAGGTCAGTTAAGCGTAATGTCATTCATTTTCCATAAATCTGTACAATGCTCACTTATTGTGCTGAGCTATAGGAGCCAACTACTGTGAGCCAGAAGGGAGATGAAAAAGAACCGGTAGTGTGAGATAAAACTGCGGAACTGGTGAGTTTTTTTCGTGGGTGACTTAACGTTACCTTATAATCACTGCTGCTGTGTAGCCGCTAAATTACTGACTGTACACTCCTTTTGATAAACAAAAAGGTGGCTTAAATATTTATTAAGCACTGGTTTAAATTAGAGTTTTACATTTCATGTCAATTGATAATATGGTGTATATTTATTGAACGCTTCATGAATGTAATTTATATTCAATTTTAGATTTATTGAAATTGCAAATTGACTAAATATGATTGTTTAGAATTATTTATAATACAAAAAGTGTAATTTATTGAATTGTGTATACACTAGGAATGTTTATATATATATATTGAGGAAATGGTCCTGTTTTATTATTCAGGCCAGGTTGATGGTAAGCTAAAAGACCAGACCTAGAGCCAAGGAAAGATTGAACTTTTTGTTGATTGAAGACTTCTGCTTTCCTACCAGGCTGGTAGGAGAAATCTTGCAGCCAGCGAATGATTCTGTTCCTACTTTGTTCTGACTTTTGTTAACCCAAGACTTGTACCAAGCATTTATAATTATATTGTTTGGGGGCCCTAATTAATCCCAACTTGGGGTGGATGGACTAACAGGTGTGGGCTTATTAATTGTGGAACTTTGGGAACGATTGATTAATTTAGTTTTCTTTGTTGTTAGTTTCTCCCCACATGTTTTGTTAATGGCCACTTGGATGCTCCTAATGCTGTTGTAAATATGTATATATGTTATTCACATTGCAAATATAAAACACTCAAAACTACAAATTCTAGCCTACCTGCTCCTTTTTGAGTCGTACCTATCTTCTGAGAAAAAAACTAACCATTTACCTTCTTGGTCAAAATCTATTTATATTGATTAACAATATTGTTATTTTTACAAATATACTACATACACTTCACTCCAGTTGGTGTCGGTCATCTTTCATTCTTTTTCCCAGACACCTCTACAACTCGGAAGACAAAACAACATCTTTTATGTGCCACGGTGGTCTAACTGAAAAGGTCTGCAATCACTCAAGGTCCATTTGGGACATAGGTATACACAAAACACATTCCCTACTTCAATCAAGGGAAATATCCGGGTCAAGACATGTCCAGAAGCTATGTTAGTATTTTGAAAGGGCGTTTAATACATTTGGACAGACTACCAGCAGAGTACAATGTCTACAAAGAGGTCAAGAAAATACCTTTAATAATAGAAACAAAAACTTTATCACCATATAAGGAAACAAAAAGGAGTTTACATAAGTTATTACTTTCTTTTTACATTATTTGGACAAGATGCCTTTTCATGTACTTCTCCAATTATTGTACATTTAATTGATTTAAGGTGACAAAAATACAACAGTCACTAGTGTTGTAGGAAGATACATTAGCTTGGAAAAATAATGCTCTGGCATCAGTCAACACTGGAGCATACACAATTTCATCACTGTATAATATTTTTCATGAGTGCCAAAGGTTGTATATGCTTTGTACATTACACATGTGTCACAATATCGGATGCAGCAAATCAGATATTGCAGCAATCACCAAAAAATAACACTTTATCTTATGCTGGTGGTTCAGCCGTTTGGGATGTCGATGCTTGAAATTGAGCATGATGGCACAAATGATGTAAAATGTGTAATTATCCAAATACTTTGGCACGCTTATTTTGCATTAAAATTTCAGTCTTGAAGGTAATGTACTTGATTTGGCTAACCAATGAATCCCACACCCTTATTCCCAACACACATGCAGTACATCAAAAGTGACTCATAAAAGTCAGAAATGTGACGGGATTTCTGCTACACAGAATTTATGTAATTTTCTCGGTTTTGGACACATTTAACACGTTCTTCAAAATGGTGTGACAGCAACTTTACAGTGAATTGTGCTGGCTCTAGAAGAGTTGTAAGTTTAAATTATTTCGCTTATTCAGGTAAAATTTAGGTAAAAAGAAACTGCATATTTTGTGAGTGCAGTTAACAAGAGAACACCAGAATCTGGTATTCTGCTCAATCCCTGTATAAAATGGAGTTAATATGCAAGTTACACTACATGTTTAAATATGCAAATCAAACTTCCACGACTTTTTGAAAGCCTAACAAAAAATTTTCTAAAAATACGTCCTTTAAATTATTTGCAAATGATTAAATAAAAGACTTGTCATTTATACCATCTGTTACAGGAGCAAAAAGCAGCATGGGTTTTGTGTGTTCAGTGCTTGTCCTACTTTTGGATTCGTCTGACAGGGCCACAATTTTTTTACACTTGTCAGCTGGCAGAACATAATATGGCCTGCTTTTCTTTTATTGAAGACTGTTATTCTTTACCCCTCGCCTTTCATTTGAAATTAAGCTCTTGTCCCTGTATAGCTTATTTACTATGTTAGTGTAAAAATAGCTCAACCAGAAAGAAAGAAAAAAAAAACACAACACACTTCTATTTGCATTTTTGTCATTTTGCATCATTGTTTGTTTGGCTATATTTCTGTTTGACAGACAAATTGGTGTGCAGTAAATCGACGAGCCGTAACATGATGGCCACGGACAGGTGATGTGAAAAAAATACAGATTTCCCCATTACAATGACACCTGACAGAGGATGGGAGAGAAAGGGCAGCAGGAGAACATTTTGTCCTTGAAGTTGATGCATTGAAACAGAATAATTGTGCAAGTGAGCAAGGATTTGAGCAACTTCAGTAGACCAAATTATGGTTGTATCTTCACAAGGGCAGAACATCTACTCAGAACATCCAAAAGATAGAAGTAAAACCTCTCAGGGCCATATTTATGTACATAAAAAGAAAATACTAGCCTGCATTTTTGGACCTGATTTGAAGAGCTACTTTAACCAAGGGTTTCAAAAAAGAACAGGTAATGTTGAGGCTAATGGAAAGTTGCACACAAACAGATTGATTTACTGCCCAGTCAGAGCCAGATCTATTGTTGCAAAGCCTAAATAGGATTTTAGGCATTCAAACACAAACATGAAGAAACAGAACAAGAGTAATTCCCTTTCTTTCCAGGAACTTAATGGTTGGCTCAGTGGAAGTAGTTTGGAAGAGATCTGGCACCATAAAGCAATTCTTTAACAAATGAAACTGCTGGAGGCAAATAAATGCTGTAGGAAAGTTCTGCTAAAGACTGATGGCAAACTCATCATGCTGATTTTTGACATGTTCTTCCCCTTCCAACTATTTTAAGGATACTCATATTATCACGATGGCTCTAAATATATTCTTAAGACATTCTTGAATTTAGAGAACCACTTTGACATCAAATTGTGGGATGTTTGTCGTATTGATTATCGTCGCCCAATATTCCAGTGTGTGGGGTGTTCCCTGATGATGAACAAGCCCACAATCCGCTGAATATGATGTGTAGCCAATCAGAAAATAAGGTGGCGGAAACATGAAGGGAAATCATAAATACATAAGACAAAACAACTGCCAGGAAGTCTGGTGGATGTTGGTCTTTTTGTTTTCTAATTTTCTCTGTTAAAAATAGGCCACAAACTATTGGTATTGCTTCTTCCTTGTCAGCCCTGAATTCACATTTGGTCTTGAGAGGTTTTACAAGATTTCCCATCTGACATTTGAATGTTTGTGAGTAAAATCTGTCCCAGTGAGTTGTACTGTTTTGGCCAAGTGGCTGTACACCACACACTGTTGGACCACACCTGTTGTCATGTCTGAATTTCTATTGTCATGTGTGTGATTTTGACAATCATCCAATAATTTTAATATGTTGCCGTGTGAACCAAGAATAAGAAAAGTTTAGTTTAATGGAAAAGCTAGTAAAGCCTAGTGCCTAATAGTGTAGAAATGTTGAATTAGAATAGTAATTCTAGTTTGCCAGCTGCAAAGTTGTCACACCCTAAAAAGAGTAATGGCTGGCACTTCTTTGGTTTTTGCTGTGCTTCTGTAATGTTACCAATGTGAGTTATTGACTTAACCAAATATTGTCCTAACTCAACAAATTAAGATCTGCCAAACCAGCAGCTCAGATATATGGAACTGGGATCTAAACAGGTCACACCGCTTTTACTGACAAGACTTAATTGAAATCGCAGCAGACCATAAGAGCTCCACTGGAGTCCATTCATTGATACTTCAGGAGATGCTCAGTATGAAGAGAGTCACTGAAATGGAAACTGCTGATTGGCTTTTGAGTATGTAAGGAATCCCGAGACATGGATTCATTTATATTTTAACAAATCAAACAAGCAGGTGTGTCTAAGTAAAGTGGTGCATGAAAGGTTGTCAAACAAGGAAAAGACATCCATGCTTATATTTTTTAAGAAATGTGCTCTCAAGTATTATCTCTTTCTCTCGTGAAGGTTAACCGATAGGTTGATCCAATTTGTCTACTGAGGCGTGAAAGGATTTAAGAAATACTTCACATTTCTGTGCTGGAAAATGTCAAGGTTTCCTGAGAGATGAGGACAAGAGGAGGGGGAAATGACTTTTTCTTTTGCTGGCAGCTCGACTTCATGCTTGTTAGCACCAATAGGCTTATCCTTGGCAATCAACACCAGGACGGATATGTACAGTATAATTCTAAGTTCTGAATTGCATTACAGACAGCTGGTAGTACATCTGCCACTAAAATACATGCAGTGTCTCATCCATATATGTGCAAATACAAACATGCACCTTGTTTAAAAAAGATGGGATTGGTTTCTCGGTGGCTGAGCCGGTAAAAGCTTTCATTGTGTCACCTCCAGACGACTATTCTTTACACAGCTGCACAGAAGCATGTTCTGGTGACATGAGGGTGTCAAAGCAGACATGACCTGATTAAAGATGCACCATGCAGCATCTGCGGATGGAGTTCGAGCACGGAAAGGAGACTAAGAGTGTAAGAAGAGGCACTCTGTCGTGAACTGCATTTAATTCTGAAAACCACAGACGATGAGCTGCTCACCTGCTTGAACGTTGGAGTGGCCATTTCTCCCGTCATGCATTTTTTTTTTGTAGCTGCAGCACTTTGTATGTTTGAAGTAGCTGTTTCACTTTGACAAAACCAAGTGGGCTCTCTGCTGTAAAGACGATGTGACAATATCCTCAAGCTACTGACAACTGTGACTTTGGCATTGACATTATATGACAGAAGAGCATATTACCTTATGTTCATTTAGCGGTAATGTGAGTATGTAACAACTTATATGTTTCAGAAAATAATGACAAATGTTCTAAGTCTTACAGTGCCTTGCAGAAGAATCCATATTTCTTAGGCCCTTTTTCCATTACAACCTAAAAAATCAAGTTGATTTTATGCTCTAGACCAACTCAAAATGATGCATATTTGTGAAATTGGAGAAAAATGATGAATGGTTTTGAATATTTTTAATATATATAGAAAATAAACATTGTTCATTCTTTGCAAAATAGCTCAATCTCAGTCAGGCCAGAGAGCCTGAAAACTAATTTTTATGTCTTCCCACATATTTTCTACTAGATTTAAGTCTCACTAAACAAACCTTGGATGCTTTCACGGAATATCTGGATTTATATGGATATTAAACAACTTAACTCTGTTTATATTATAGTTGACATCTAAATCAGAGTAAAGGCGGCTGAAACAAATGCACACCACACTTTCCACATATTTATTTGTTTAAACATTTCTAAAAGTATGTGCAATCTTTGCTACACTTCACAGCAATGGGCCAATAAACCAAAAATAATAAAAAAATAAAAATAGGTAAAAAAAGCCAAAAAGGCAAAAATGCTTGTACAAGACCCTTCAAGTGTGAAACATTGAAACATGAGGACAAGAAAAACATAGGCTGGTGTTTGCAGTGATGTACTAAAACACACCCTACTCTCTAGTAAGTGATTTTTTGTATTAGGGATATATAATATTAGGATTATTAACCAGGATAATTGTTGTATAGATACAGTTCCTGTGGACCAAGTGCAGTTAAAACTTCATCTAACAACATGTATTATTGTATGCAGAGCATAAATACATGTCCTTTGCTATGTAATTATCTACCATGTCTTGCATTCAAGCAGTAATTTGGTATTGTGATATTGCACATACTTATAATGTGATGACAATTGCAATTAGATGACTGTGTATTCAATGAGAAAAAGAAGTTAAGTTTGATGAGTAATGACTGCAGGTTTTGCCGTGATGAGTAGAAAACTGGGAGTGTAAAAAAAGGATTAGTTGGTGACACTGCAGACCTGAAGACTTCAGCAGAAACACAGAAACTGCATCTGTTTTTTTATTTTTTTTATTTTATTTTTTTATTTATTTATGCTGCTGAGAAATTCTGGGCTACCTATGGAGTTTGGGGCACAAACCATTAAAGTACAGCCCACCTCCTAGCAGGCTGCCTATGATGTGTTTAAGTCTTGCTGTTCCCTCGCTGTCTGGATGAGTACTACAAGACTCATGGGGGTAGGGGGGTTGGTGTCGGGGCACAGAGCGATTTTCTCTGTAATGTCCCCTGTGATATGAAGTCTACACCATACTGCTGACCTCGAATTTTGGTAATTACCCTCAAATTACACCATCAACTGGGATACTGGTACTACAGCAGGCCATTTTAACTGTACAAAAAGCTGTTGTGAATTGCCTGGAGGTGTGTTTTCTTTTTTGTCACTTAAATATTTTCTTTCTTTTCTTCTGTATTTCTAACTCTGGGTGTAGTATGGCGCCATAGGGAAAAAAAATAGATGCTGAAATACCAGTATCTGCTTTTACCGCGATGGAATCAGAAAAGCTAATAAAAACACACTTGACTAGTAAGGGCATGGAGGATTCACTATAAATAATGTGCAAGTTATCTTCTATAACAGTCACATAATATGTTGCATGGTGCCTTGTAGGGAATACAAGGTGATCCTTTCAAAGGATTTACTATATTTACATAGAGATGAGATTACACACAAGTTTTTGCTATGAATATTAGCTAATAGAAACTGGGTTCACACAAATTTCTATAGGAGGAAAAAAGAAAATACAATATACTTGACAGAAGAAATGCAACAAAAACTCAAGTGATACTTTTTTGCTCAGTGAAACACCACACTAAGTAAACAGATGGGTGCCCTGGTAACACTCATCTGTGTGGAAGTTTTCAATGCAGGAGGAAAATTCAGTATGAGCTATATTCAGCAACAGTGATGTGTTCAAGTTGAAGGCAAGGGAAAAGGAAACTGCATTTTCTATATTGAAATATGTCTGAAGTTCATTTGGGCTTTCAGTGAGCGAGAGAGAGCAAAACTTTTATTGGATAACAGGAAGACGGAAAAAATGACAGCAAAGTTTGTTTCTTTCAACTTCCATCCACTGGTCATGGATGTTGGATTTGATCAGGACCTTGAGTCTATAACACTTACATGTGAAAGCTCCTATTTAGGCAACCCTGGCCGTATTAACCGCTTATATAAAATACTAAAGAGAGTAAAGAAAATGTCAGCCTCCTAACATTTTAAGTTGATTAAAACCTGTCCAGGGTGAACCCTGGACAGGTCGCCACACAATCATTCACACACACACTCACACCTAGGGAGAACTTAGAGAGTTCTTTTAGAGAGTTAACCTGACAGTCATGTTTTTGGACACGCATGCACAGAAAGAACATGAAAACTCCATGCAGAAGGATCTTCTTGCTGCAAGGCAACAGCAATCTGCTAAGGGTATGACTTTTTTCAGTACAATTACAGCTCTCTTGTTAGATTTTTCTTTGTAAGAAAAAAAGAAAACATTTCTATATCTTTTTTCTCTCTTAACAAACATATACTACTTTCTATTGGTCTATTTAAAAAATCTAAACAAATATTAAGGCTTACAGCATGGCGAAATAGGATAACTCCAAGACAGATCAACATTTTTGCATGTTATTTGACCCGCAAGATTCTATTATAATTATCACTTTGAAAGCACATATTTTTTTAAATAAAACGGTGCACTGATCAAAACCAAGCCCTCACATCTATGGTGCTTTAAGTAGCTCAGTATCTTCTAAAGATGAAAGGAAAAAATTCATGAAAAGTAAATACCTGTTCGACAGCATTAGATGATCCCAGGGACTTCTGTTCTTTCATTTACTCGGAAGTGAGCCCTCCTTACCACAATCTCTAACCCTCCCTGAAACATGCATTAATATTGATCTTAGCCTGTCTGTCTTCAATGCTACAACTTTTTCTGTCATTGACCAACAGACAGAAAGGGAGGACAGAAGCTGTCTGCCTTCAACCAATTGTGAAAACAGACAAAATGGCTTCAACCAACAATAAAAAGAATCAATGTGAATTTTAGGAATGTTCCACAGTTCCATCCCTAATCGCTATAAACAGCAGATAAATACAGATACCTGTAGCAGCAGATGTTTACCTTCGGCAAAGCTTTTTAGTTGTCGGATTTTATAGATGTTCCAATTTCCTTCTGACACGTTCAAGTGTAAGCGCTCACATGGTGACTAAAAACTAGAATCTTACAAAGACATATTGTACAAGACAGGTGGGAAAAAACATAATGGCATTTCTTCAGCTGTAAAGACAACATAGGTAGGTAAAAATGTAAGAAAAAGGGGAAACAGATAAACGTGGACAATAAACGGCAATAGCAACAATCTGTTCACTTCATGGACCTATCTTTCCATGTCTAAAAAAGCTTAGACAACAAAGCAGATGAAATATTCATCACTTTGAAATAAAGACACTGTGATGCCATTTGAGAGGGAAAATGTCCACCTGCCTAAATGACAAGCTGACAAGCAATATCATGTGGCACACTGTTTAACAGTTTACCACCTTCTGCTACTTATAAATAAGTCATATTCTTACAGAAGTCATGCTTTTAAGATAGGACTATTTTGAAACCACAGCAGCTAAAATACTGTCATTACAGCTCTAAAAGGCAGGGTTTGTGGTGCTCTGACATGTAAGTACATCATTTAAGCAATTTGGTGCTCTGAATGGTTCATCCTCTTAAGCGCCGGCCTCTGAACTGATGGGCTCCTCTGAAGAAATCTGCCCATGTGCATCAACACGTTCTGCAGCAAAATGTGTGCTAGCAACTATTTCACAGTGTCTGGTTTACATTACGGTGCACACTTTGCCATAAGACGCCGATTTAAAAACCTTGAGGAGGGAAATAGTGATTTCTACAGCTGAACAAACAAAAGAAAAAGGAAAACATGTTTACACCTTGAAAGAATTCTACCATCTTGCAAAAAAAAAAAAAAAAAAAATAAGATCTATTATTTTTTTTAGTGTGGTCAACATTTGCTTTGTTCGCACAGATTTTTCCAGTAATGCAGGGACAGTAAGAGAGGAGAGGAGCAATCTACAGCACAAAATGAACCAGAAGAGTGAAGAAACTGGAGAAATTATGACTTCAGAAACTTTGTAAAAGTTTCCAAGAACTCAATTTGAAAGGATGAATGAACAATAGCATTATTCTGACACATGCTCAGGATCAAAGAACAAAATCCTAAGTGATTTCAAAACATTAACACTGTATGCTTGAATAAAAAGAAGTTGAAAAAAACTGAACATGTAAATTATGGTTTGATTATAACACTTACACAACGTTTAATTTTATTTTGAACCAGAAATATCTTGTTGGACCAGGGAATCAATCACGTCTTACTGACTCGGTTCGGTATAAGGGCACAAAATGAAAACACAAATGTTGTTATTTCAATGATGCCTGGCAAAATGCTGAAATAATCCAAAGTTTTATCCAGCTGTATAGAGCATGGAGTAGAATACTACTGCCCTTCCCCAACCTGTTATTGTCTAGTGCCAGTGAGTCAGCTGACAAATGGACTACTTCACTTTACTCAATAAAAATGTTAAAGAGCGGCATCAACTCTGATGGAAATCTAAAGTTTGCAAATGAGGAAACTTTGTTTTGTAGAAGTAAAGAAGTCTTGTGTTAAATTTGTTCAGAGGCAGGGACAAATTCTTTCACCTCGGTATATTTTCATATTCCAAGTCTAAATGGCAAATGACATTACAAATCCTGAATCTCTTAGATGCTCATTTTATTCAATGCAGAAATATGTAAAACAAGAATTTGATTGGAAAATTGTGTAGTCCTTGATTTAGGCAGACTCCAAATACATAAATAAACTCAATCTTCGCTGGATTTATCAAAAAATATAAACTCCTCAATAGAAAATAAACGTGCAACACATCCAAGCTGCACATAAATTATAGGATACAGATAATTGCATAGCAGTCTTTTTTAGATAACCAGGTGTTTGCACACGTTCTCACACCTCCCACAATCAACACCATCCTCTAGGACTTCAATCCCCAATCCGCTCCCGAACCCTCCGGTCCTGGCGCTCCCAGGGGGGAAAGCAAGCACCTGGCCCAGCAGTTTCAGATTTCATTCAGTTGTACCTCCACAGCACTGCACCAGCCTGATATGCACGCATATTAAGCACTGTATTGGCATTCTATATTTCAAATAGCTATTTTACTTTCAAAGTAGGCCACCACTGAAGGACTGAACACTTTTTCTTTACTTAAGAATGTTATAAAATTCAGACTAAGCAATCTTCAGATACTCAAAATTTGTGGGAGTTTGTTTGAGTTTAGGTGTTTTAAATATTTAAGTGCATGTTGATGATTAGGATAGTACTACTACTATTTTATTCAACATGATTAACTGTGCAGTGTCGCTTGGTCAGCCTTAATTATTCCGACAAACTGTCTCTCACTCACTTTCAAACTCATCCTCTGCCCATTCTCTACATCTGTTGGAGATTACTCTCCTCTTATAGTAGCTGCAGGCTCACAGAGTATTCCCAACGGCCACTCATGGCTGTCTGCCTTATGGGACGGCACAGATTCAAAAGCATCACAGAAAAACCCAAACCAACTTAATTTCCCGGGAGAACAAAGTTTAAAGTAGTAGATCGATGTACCTGTGTTCCAGCAACAAAGCCAGCCGGAAGTCGCACTGTGTCTGACTTAATGGACAGTTTATCTCTGTTGTTTTCAGAGATGTACACAGGAGAAAAGGCATGCGCCTACATGAAAAACTCATAGTGAGATAACCTCTAGTATTAACAAAAAAATGTCACAGGAATTCATGCTAAAACTGTCCATTTTTGCCATTCCGGGTTTTATAAAACTGGGCTGTCCAAACTTTTTGTCCCATGAGCCAAAATAGTCAAGTCAAAGGTATTTGGAGGACAAAAAAAAAATAAATAAATAAATAACTAAAATCAAGCAAATAAAGTAATCCTATTTGAGCCATTTTTTATTTTATTTTTTTGGCTTGTTTGAGCAAATGTACAGAATTTGCTTAACTTTCTTTCAAACACTTGCTGTATTTAGCCACGTAAATTAAGAGCTGATATGGGTGCAGCAAAGCCACCTTTTTAGTAAAAGTCTCTGCACAGACACGGTTCTACTTGGTATAAAAGTTTGATTATAAGCAGATGGCCTGTTTGTGTTGTACGTAACATTTTCCATTGCAAGAAAATTATTTTGGTAATATTTTTCCCTGATTACAAACAAAAAGTCTTCAGATAAAAAGGAAGAAAGTACTTTTGGATGGAATATTATCAGAACGTAGAAATCCAGCACCAAACTATTTTCGAAGTCTTCTTAATTTAAAATGCCAAAGAAGAAGGCTTCTATTAGTTTTCTAAAATAAAAATATTTTCCAGTATAAAAGCAAGATAATCCTTGACTACTCGATCAAACTATCTAAAGCGAGTCTCTCTCCCTGTGGTTGTTGCTGAAATAACATGTATCTAAAATTTTAAGCATATTATTTTTTTCTATTTCCGGAAAGTTCCTCGGGAAGTTGAGAATAAGTGAGCTCAAAGGAGAAAAACAATTGCTTGCGTGCCCCCTGGCACTAACAAAAGCGTGCTAAAATTGTTCATGCTTCTCTTTTAAACAACAGGGCGCCCTTACTTCAGACAGCATTCAGATATTACTGAAGATATTTCACCTGGTTGTAAAAACTGCTTTGCTACAAACAAAGCAAAAATGGCCTCTATCCCTCAGACCATCGATTGGCCTCACTGACTACAGAGGCTATAAACATGATAAGCACATTTACTTAATAAATAAATATACAGACACACAGAAATGATGCAGCTCTGCTCTATTCTGGCAAAAATGCCGTAGGAGAAATGATTACGCTGGTCCAGCTAGTGTAATCCTATCGCCCTCTCCCTGAAACGTGTCTGCTCCCACAGATTTCACTTCTTCTGTCCATCACTTGAAACATCTGGATTCATTTTAGAAGGGCAGTGCTAGTGAAGCAGAAACTGTCAGTAGAAGTTGTCTTGATGTATGTCATGAAATGGAGCAAAGAAATGCCACCCTGAGCCAGACCACAAAATAACACTTCTGTAGATATTAGAAGGTCTGAGGAACTGTCTCACCAGATAAAGGTGTTGGCGAATTTTACTGGCACCCATACACATTAGATGAAGTTCCTTGTAGATGTATTTTTATGCCTTAAACTTTTAGCATCTTTTCAGGTTAGAACCACAGACATCACTGTATTTCATCACAGTTCTATATGAGAAGTGGAGCAAGAAGCAAACATGATTTACAGCCAAAATTTGCTTAAGAACCCAAATTTGCTGTAATTAAAGCTGCACATGTAGTGGGATGTGTTTCTAGAAGGCTATACTTATACAGACAAAGACTTTTACTGCTTTTTTTGTATAATAATTGAAGGTTTGATTGGGTCATTCTAACACATCAATAAGCTTTAAATGAATCCATTCTAACACTGGCTGTATGTTTTGCAACCTCAAATGACTTTTCTTCCAGGATTGGTCTGTTTTCCTTTTGATTTAAAAATTGTATTAAAAATACAATTAATAACCTATTAATTGTTGTAACTCATATTAACCAAGGTTCTTCAAAAGGTTATCATGGCCAGGAAGGATCCCCTGTAGAGGTCTGTAGCACCGTAGATCTGAAGAAGCCTCTGACTGAGCACACTGTTGTATAACAGTTTCAGTGAATAGCTTCATCCACACTGAGGTGTTCTCCTGCAAGACTTCTGCAAGGTGCAACCAGTACTTGTTATGGTTTTGTTTTTGACACTGTACCTGAAAGCCCAGTGTTGCCCAGATGATTGTTATCATCTCAACATTAAAACTTGTGTGGACAAGCATTTTGCAGCTGTGAGGAATTCTTTCTATTTTTTTAAAGACAGAATTTAAAATTCTGAGGTTTCCAAAACTTTGGATGTTGTTTTATACCTTGACTTTGCTTTGCACATCTGCACAACTTTCTCCCTGATGTGTTTGTCGTATTCCTCAGTCTTTATGATGCATGATGTTTGTTCCCTAATGTTGAGTCCTTCACAGAACAGTAGGATTTATTCAGAGATTAAAGTACATGCAGGTGGAATCTTAACTAACATGACTACTGAGCATGGTGGTTGTAATTGGATAAAGCTCCTGAAAAGTGCTTTTTTCTTGCATGACTAAATGTTTCTGTGAGGCTTAGTGGGTATGAGAAATAATGCTGTCGAAGTGGATTGTTTTTAACTGTGTTGTGCACCGCTTTTTGTTATTGAAAAACAGAAGAAAGCACAATAAAAACCCTTGAATCTAGGAAAACAAATTCCTAAACATGACTAAAAAAGTTTTAAAAAATTAACTAACCTTATGCACTCAAGTAAATGGGTGTGAAAATACAACAAGCCCAACCGATTTCTCTTCACTTAGAGCTCCTCTAGGTGAGGAGAGCTGTGATTTCAAAGCCTCTCCAGAATCATATTTTATAATGAGTATCTTTATTAGGTGTGTGCTTTTGGGTCCTCGCTCATTTCTTCAGGGGCAAACAAAAGTAAGCGAGCCATACGCTCCAGAGTCCCTCCCACCTGTCTCACGATGCCAGTACCTCCCGCTTCACTTGTCTTTCTTTCCTCACCCCTTCCTCCAATCCCTCCTCCTGGATTAAGAGCTCTTAATTTTCACTAATTACACAAACTCATTTCTTTTTTTTTCATGTCTCGGCATTTCTCCCTGTTTTTCACACCATGGGGCTCATAAACACATTGTGAAATGGGGTTTAATAAGACTGTCTTGTGAGGGTTTAGGGCCTTTAATGGACACAGGGCTTGTTTGATAAGTCCCCACTTCATCACACTCTTTATTAATTAAAGTTTATATTACATTAGAAACAAAGTTAAAGCCATTTACTCCTCAATAATGGTTTCATGTAGCTGCATAGCTATAGACAATTAATTGGAGCCTTGCCCTCGCATTTACATCTTGCTCTCATTTGGAAAACTGAACATTTGCAGTCGGGTAAGATGTCGGAAGCAATACTGAACAACAATTTAACAATTTCAGATCGAATCTAGTAAGTCACGTGGCCAATGAAACATTGATAAAAACCCACCATGGGAATGATCATTTCATTTGTTTTTGGTTTGTTGAAATGCATTTATCTTCTTTTAGCAGCATGTGATGATCTTTTACCAAACAAACTGAATCAATTTCCAAAACAGTTGCTCCTTATTACACATAAAGGCACAAATCATAATAATAGGGTTAGCTGCCCTAAACTTTGACCACAGTTCTCTACAGAACTAGTTGACTTAATTTAAATTAGCTGGCATCAAGACAATAATTTGGCTTTTAGGCTTATTCCAGAACTTTTCAACTGTGAGAAGAGATATTACTTTTTTTAAGTGATGAGTAAGACCCAGGACACGCTGGAGGGACTATGTCTCTCAACTGGCCTGGGAACGCCTTGGGGTTCCTCCGGAGGAGCTGGAAGAAGTGGCTGGAGAGAGGGAAGTCTGGGGCTCCCTTCTGAAGCTGCTACCCCCGCGACCCGACCCCGGATAAGCGGAAGAAGATGGATGGATGGATGGATGGATGGATGGATGGATGGAGTAATCAAAACCATTACCATTTCCCAATCATGAACTTAATCAACTTAAAATTACTTATCCGAGTAACATAATAGTTACCATCAAAAATATGAAATAAAAAGAATATATTTATGTCTTAGACATTGTGATTGCTTGGTCTGCAAATCTGAATAAATTTAGTTTATTGCATTTTGTTCAGTCATTGTAGGTTTGCTATGTAGAACACAATGTTGAGGTGGAAGCTGCAAGTCAAGTCACAGCTTCCTGAATGTCACCAGCCAGGATTTCCCAACAGAAAACTCCAGTGGAAAGCACAGATCAGAGCGCTCCACTTTGTCTCTTTCAATATTCCTGCTATCAGTTTATATCAAATTCAATCCAAGAACAGGTAATATATTTTCTGGCCTGCAGTAAGTAAAGGCAATATATTATTACAGCCGATATTCCTTCTGCAGGAAAACAATGAGATTCTGAATAGGCTTTAGCATGGCGGCCATGAGAGGCGAAAAGCAAACTGACACCCTGCGAGACTTTCTGAGGCTCTGAATAAATGGACACCAGCCCACATCCCCCAGTCTTCTACCCACACACTCATCATGCACATTTTGTGTGTGTTTGCACTGAGAAAGCAGAGGATGTAGGAGGCAATGCACAGGAGACAGGAGGAGAGCACAAGTGGTGTGGCCTGTCAGACATAATGAGTAAGCAACAATACACACAGTAATTGCGCTCAACTCCAGGGACCCCCTCTGTGTGTGTTGGACACTGGTGTTTATGTCTGGAAGAATGCATGTGTGTGTGTGCGTGTGTTTGCGTGGGTTTGCACGCACCAGGCTCAGACACATGCAGAAAGCAATATGTTGAAAGAAAGAGAGGGCACACTCAGGGCAGAAACAGAGAGTGAGACCGATGGGAACAAAGAAAGCTAGAAACACTCTGTTGCATGTTGATTATAGAAAATATTTTAAGGCACAATTTGCAGTGTGTGTGCGACTGTGCAAAATTATTTCCACAGTACAGTAATGGCAACAAAAAAAAGGGTTTAGCAGGAAAAAAAAAGATTTTTCTGTTTCAGTTTTACTACAAAGATATTTATTTGCATCCCAACAAAAAGCCGTTTTTCTTTTGTAGTTGTTTTTTACATTTAATCTACGATCATATATTATTTGAATTTTGACCTAATTAATCAATGATGCAAAAGGTGCATCATTCAAATATTTCTGCCATGAGCGTTCATTTATTTTTAATGTTAGTAGCAGAGGTGGCATCAAGCTGCCGCATGAGAGAGCACTTCCTGTAATGCTAACTTTATCCAAAAATAACACAAAATTATTACAGATTTGACATTTTTAACTGGATTTAGCATCTTGCATCAACACCTAGCTCAGCTACCTAAAGAAAATCATCAATCAATGTATATTCAAAGTAAACGTATACATTTACATTTATTTAAAATTTATTGAACTAACTTTATTTACAATTATTTGAATATTAAAAAGACTTCCAAAAGTTTGAAATCCTGTATGTTCTGTTACAGAAAGAGTTTTAATCCCCCTTATCCCCCTCAAAAAAAAAAAAAAAAAAAAACGAATCTACCTTCTATCTGCTACAAGTCTCTTCTTTTTGAACAACGTTCCTGGTGTACAACAGGAAGAAGATGGTTGCCTAAAGGAAGATGTTTAAATTTGCATGTTTGTTGTGCAGTAAAAGCATCCACACTGAAGAGTGGTGCTAACTACTTGAAATGGATTGACCCAAGAGTGAAATCAATCTGCATGAATGGGCTCATATCTAGTTAGACTGTTTTGAGATTTGTGCTTTTTATTAAGTCTGTCTAATGCTATGTGCTTTACTGAAGAATTTCTAAAGACAGAGAAATAGATTAGTTACATGATATCTTTGAATATTATTTTTGATTAAATCAAAACACTGAAGATTGCCAGGGAGACAAACATAAATAAAATATGGAGAAAAATATGCCATAGTAGTTCTTGGTGCAGATAAAATTTAAGACAGAATAAGATATTGAGAACATGTTTTGAATTTCTTTGGCTAGAGAAAGAATAAGATTTATCCGTCACTCTTTATTAATCCATACAGCCATCTCCTGCCCCCAGGCTCTTTCATGAGGTCTAAATAAATATCAGCATGTGAACATTGTGGCCTGTGACTGACCAGTCATGGAATAGGATTCCAGTTGCTGTAGATTAAAGGAGCTCAGCACCAACCCAGGGGGGAACTGGAGGTCCTGTCACTGTTTACGCAGTGTCAGGACACAAACCCTGGGCCAAGCAAGAGCAAAAATGTCCCTCTATTGTGTCTCTGTCTTCCATTGTGTGCTTGACAAATGAAGAGTATACGAATACGGGGTGGCGGGAGGGAGAGGATGCGACAATGGCAGCAGGTGCACCAGGACAGCTAATATTTGCACAGCAGGTTCAGCGGCAAACAAGCAACTCCCCCCCCAAAGAGTAGGGGCAACAGTCTCCTCATAAATGGCTCTGTTACAGACACATAAATCCAAGGCTGACTCCACAAACATATCCTTGCCCCCGCCTCCACCACCTTCCCCTTCCTCTGCCCACAAATCCCTTCAGTGCAGGACAATTGCTAAGCCAGATCTCGGTAACAAGTGACACTGCAGAGGTCGAGCCGAAGGGTTAAGTGTGAATTCAGCGAGTTCATGCATATGTGATCGTCTGCCCAGAAGAGTGGCAGACACAAAGCCAGTCTCACTTCAGCTTTCCACGCTTAAATTGTGACACACATGCTGATGGAAGATAAACTTCTGAATACTTGAACTAATTTATCATCTAAACAGTGAATGACCAAGTTCTTAATATGCACTTTCAAAGAACAAACCTCAGAGGAAGCAACACGTAACATTAGCGGCATTGATATTAGGTAAATAAAAACTGAACTAAAAGATCTTCACAATGACCACCACTTCCCCTGAGCTGTAACTTCTTGGTCACTCAAACCTAAATGAGTAAATAAAATGTGACTATGCAGCTGGCAAATATATATTATTGGCATGCAATGTTTAAATGCATTAAATTTCTATAAATTTTCTGTACATTGTGGTGGTAATATCACACAGAGGTAAATTACAATACTGACTGCTTTGTGCAGCTCTGTCAGCAGCTACTGTAACATTTTACCATATCAAAAACCATCACAGCTATTTTTATTTTTATCTTAACACTATTTTAAGTCAAAACAAAGTAAATATTACAAGATACATCCTGAAAAACCCCAAAACAGTTGTTTAAAACAAGCTAATTTGTTACAAACCCCTAGAAGAAAAAGATACAGCTTGCTTTAGAGGGTTGAGAATTGTCTGAGCTAATTTGAATAGTCAAAGGCCTTTATCTCAAGTTTTCCTCGTCCCCAACCTCTTTTTTGTGATTAGGCATAAGAAATGAAGGCTTAATCCATTAAGATGGAAAAATCCATGGCAGCCGCCCTGGCTGTGTGAGGGTATTAATAAGATGACAATGCCGATTCATCAGTGGGACCAGACTTTAGTTCCATCAGTGCCTGAATGGACCTCACACCAGCTGAAATACTGGATTCTGCAGAGATTATCACTAAAATCTAGAATTAAAGTTTACCGGATTTAATAACTATAGTTGACTGCGAGTTGCACTACAGAGCAAAAACAGTGGACTAAGTGGACAACAGTAAGGCAAAGATGCTTCATTACTGACTCCAATCAAAAGGATGACAGTGCAACTTGGTTTGAGAATGTTAAACCAGTATCGGCCAGGAATCAACAATATGAAAAGACAAAACTCTCTCTGAAGAAAGCGGAGATGTAACTGAAAGTTTATCATATTTAATTTTTAATAGAATAAAAAAGCTAAAGGCTTTACTGGCAGGTTGCAGCATTGCAGAGGTATGATCCTGCTTTCTGTGAAGCAGGATCGAAGCATTTTTTCACGGAAAGCCAGACATCCACTTGAAATCTTTTTGAGGCTCACTCCGAAATTGAATTGAGACAGTTTTGTAGAAGGTTTCAAGAGTGGCAAATTTTCCAAACATTTTTGTACTGAAATAAAAGAAAATGCCTCATACAAAGAATTTACCGCTGCTCTTTTTTTTTTCTTTTGTTACAGAAAACACTCATCTTCCCTCCACTTATTGATGAGACTGCATTGTTCAAAAAGGAGAGATGAAACTTGTTAAAGAAATGTTTTCCATCAGTGTGCCAGAAGTACAAATGTTTTGTCATATTGTTTTTTACTCTCTGACAGATTTTAATTTCATGCTGGAACTTGAATTAACTATGGACTTTAATGTTTGTTAAATCTGGGCACATGATAAATGTTTTAGTTTGTGTAACTCGCAAAAGTATTAGTCACAATAGTCCAAAAAATAATAGACTTGCAATGAAAAATACATATTCACTGCTTGACCTTTCATTATAGTACTTAGTCATCAAATTCTAGTTTGAGTGAGGTCACAAATGAAAAATATTCTTATTTTGAGCCAATTTAGGGAATGGGTTGGTTTTAAAAGGAAATGGCTTTAAAAATCTTGTCATAATGTTTGAAAGACGACATTTTCTCCAGATTTATAGAGCAGAGTAACACACTGCTGCTCCTCCTCCATATGCTGCTGCACACTACCAGTCATCTTGTTGAAAAAAAGGTGCTGCATTTAGTTTTTGGGAAAAACTATTTATTTTTTGTCATAAAAAACAACTTGTAAGCTAGGTGAGGCCCAAACCGAGTAAACAACCACTGTGTACACAGGAAAATGAGAGAAAAAGTAAAATATAACAATCAAATATTAAAATTAAAACAAAATTTAGCTGATGTTCAATCCTTGTTTAAAAATCTATTTTTTAAATATTAGCAGCATTATAAATTCTAGCTTTCCTATTTAAAGATAATTATTCTTTTACAGTTCAGCTGTCCTCTAAGATGCCTGTTCTCATTTCCTGAGAAACAAAGTCAAAAAAAATATTTCGTGTTTGAAGAAGGTGCTGCTCATGGTGGCAGCATGTTGAACTAGCCCTTTGATTTGTTCATTTAGTAGACATTGATTATCAATTTTTTGGTTGAAGCAATGCATGTTTGGACCTTTCTTCCCTCTGGTTTTGGTTGCTGTGCAGATGGAAAGATTTTTGCTCTTAATTTCTTGCATCCAGTTATTATGACGCTTAACCAGGGCAACAAGGCATTGTTTTTTTATTACTGGGAGCAGCTGATTAGCATCTCAAGAGCACAAATACTGCCTGAACTATGACCCCAAATCTCAGAGAAGGTAAAAAGGAACTTTCATGAATGCAGAGCAGAACCAAAGGAACAGAGAGAGAAGGAGGAAGTTCAAATCATGTCTTCAATCTTAGTGGCCAGGGGTCATATCCAATGTGTCTCTGTGCAGCTTTCTAACCATACGGCCAGACAGAGACTTAAGGAGGAGCAGCAAAAACAAAAGAGGTGGATTAGCATTGATTGCCAATAACTGATGTGCTACTGAGGAACATTTTCTCTGCTACTTAGAAATAGAGTTGTTAGGATCTCATGATGGTCATGAGATTGTCATACAGCAACAGTGCCTTCAGTCAGAGGCCTCGTTATTCACTGCAGGACTGACTGCTACCAGAAAACCTTCCTTGTCACAGCATTACAATAAACAACAACAACTCTGTTAAGGTACTTTGACTTGAGTTGTAAAAAAAAAAAATTATCTGGAATAAATAAAGTATTTTACTGAAACAGATCATTTGGGGCTTACCAGAGAAATCTCAACTAATACCGTGTTGTTTTGTTTTTTAAACAGACATACAGCCTTAAGAGTTAAGCCTTTGTAAAGCGTTGATTACTAGTCTCTAGATACTCTAAGCTGGGGAGATATCTGCAATAAACGACTGCTTGTTATCAGCACTAATGTCTTGATTTAAAGATCTTGGGATCTTTTACAGACTACACTTCACCAATTAGAGAAAAGCTGGTAATGCAACCCTAGTAAATAAAGGTGTCTGCTGTGGTTCTAGTGGGGTAGTTCTGTTACAAACTCCAGCTCCTGTTATTGGTGCTTTCTTTGAATCCAGCCATCTGTAGATATATCAGCACGCCAGCAGTGAGTGTGCTTTGAGAAAAAAGAAAACAGGACAATGATTTCACAGTGGGTGATTGACACACAAACAGTATGTTTTAAAAGTTCCAGATTGCTTTTGACAGATGTTGACATGTCTATAGTAAAAAGCTCAGTTGGAAGTGACCTTTCCACCTCAGTGGTTACAGGATTGACATGTATCATAACAGAAATAATCACACACCGAGGATCACTGTGATTGGAGACCCAATTTAGTTGTGATGGGAGAGAAGATAAGAGAAATTCAGCCTTCAGAAAACTTAGATCCAAAGCAGAACACTCTGTGTTAAACTTGAGAAGAAGAGTGCAGCTTCTTGCTGGCTACAAAGGTGAGCCTTTCAATCAATAACACATGGGATCTCTAAAGACTTGGTTCTGGTCCAGGAAAAATCCATGTGAAGGAGGGACTGAGAAGGTTAAGGGTACCAAGTTGGTCAATAAACTGGGCCTCTGCCCCAAGGCAAAAAACTGACTCCAGCTGTGAGACAAGACCACAGGCTAGTGTTTAACTTTCATCCTGTCTGCCAATGGCTCTCCCACTGCTCCCCAACCATTTGCCACTCAGCGCGACATTCACCTCCACTGCACACCTCCGCCCCCTCAACGGAAAGGCAATCAGTGAGCCGAACTGGTCTGCATGGTAGCCTGAGGCCAGGCAAAAAAAAATAAAAAATTACAGTCTTAAGTTTTCTGTGTGAGATGGCACTATGGGTGGAAACTGCAGAGTTGGACAAAGGAAACGATGCAGCTGTTAGTGGCACGCTGATTTTACAGTTCAAATTTAGCAATGAAAAAAAAAAAATATTCTGTAATAAACATTTATATTATTTTTAAAGTGGAGCTTAGTTCATAATTATTTGGAATACGGGGCCATTGAATAGAGTTTGGATGAGTCTGGTTAAAAGAGTCAAAGCCGACATCTTTAAAACAGAAACAAGATGACAAATTTGCTTCACTTTTAATTTTTTTCTAACTACATATTTCGATGAAGGACAGATTCAAGCAGGCTTGGATGCACAACAGAACAAAACGCCCACTCTTTAGTGTCTACAAAAACTCCCTGAAGGTCCTTTTCAGGTAAACAGGAGCTGTGATTAACCTTTTATAAAATCCTACAAGCACTTCTCTTGCAGATTCTCTGCCTGGAACCTGGATCAGGATGAAGCAAGAAAATGAATAAATGAATGAATAATGCTTCAAACTCTAAGATATTTGATGCTCACTGTATCCATTTGTTCTTGGTCTTTTAAAACATGCAACTCTTTTTTGTTAGCAATATGCTGAATATAGTTTGACAAACAACAATGGAAAATAGTGTATTAAGTTCTATAAATACAATCACTTAGAAATAAATCTTAAATTGCAAGTTGACAAGATCTCTGGAATTTTGTACAGAGGTGTGAAACTAATGGGAAGTATCTACACACACAAAAAAAAGCATAACTACGCACAATTTATAAAAAATTATCTAAAGGACGAACTGTTGACCTCTCTACTGAGTGATTTTTATAACATATTTTTAAGAAGCATCAAAAGATTCACTTGTATATTTCTCAGAAACAAGGTTTCTTTGGCATCATTCAAGGAAATTGACACTTCAAGTGACATCATTAAAAATAAAAACTATTTAAACAAAAATAACAAAGGTAGGAAAACTAAATAAAGAAGTTTATCTGTCAGTCAATAAGTTTATCTAACTCTCAGCACACTGAGACAGTGGTTTACAGCCTAACTGTGACTAACCTTTACATTAATCTGAAGAGAGATAACAACGCAAAGTTTTTCAACTACCTGAACCCATCAGGTCTCAAAACCAGAACAACCATGATAGAACTGAAAGGAACACCTTACAGTGTCAGATGGGTTGTTTACTGTCACGTAACCCACTTGGGTTTTGGCTCAGGCAGTTCTCCAACATCAAACTTTCTCACCTGGAGAGAGAGTCGGCTTTTAAGCTCTAACAGTGAATCTGGTTGCAACAAGTAACTTTGAAACTGTAAGGCTGTACTGATCTCTTCTGGTACTGGGATTCTGGATCCCTGCAGGTTCCCCACTTTGGTTTCGGAACCGAGTAGCACTCTTTAAGAAAGTTAGTAAGTGACGTTAAACACACTTCCGTAGAACTTTGGAAGAAAAAAATAGGAATCTCTGACAACTTTGAGTAAAAATAGACAAACGTAGCGATGCAAACTTAATTTTTCGGAACCGAAAATGTGTTTCGACTCATCTTTGACCCAGTTGGACAATGCTTCTTGACAAGTCAGTCCGAGTCTCTAGACTTCCAGAGGAGGAGATGTCAGGAGGGACTCATTAACTAATCAGAAGTGCACTTCGGGTTACATCGTCAAAGTCAAAGTCAAAGAAAATTATTCCTATTCATATTTTTGGGAACCACCACAAATTTCAACAAACTACCACTTTAGACATAATACTATCTCATGTCTGTGGCTGTCTTCACAAGCATTCACAATATACTATTTAAAGTGTAACACTAAACCAAACATAAAAGCATTAAAAGAGTAGCATCTGAGTGAAATTATAGATTATTCAAAAACAGCTGTGGTAAGTAAAAGGTCACAGAGCTAAGAACATAGCACTGACCAGCAATGCGGTTCCCTGGAAGGCACTTTTATGTCTTTTTTTTTTTTCAAAATCTCATTGAATGCACAGATAAAGACCCCCACTGCTTCCTGCATGAGAAGGAGTGAAATTAATTACTTAACCATCCTTTCTTGGCCTGAAAGTGACAAAAGACAAATCTACAGTTGCAAATTAACCCCAGAATAATGAATGAGAAATGGAGCCCCCAGGTCTTAATTGAATATTTGCTGGACTCATTTTGTTGACAATGATGGATGTTAGGCAAAAAAAAAAAAAACAGGCCTCAGCAAACTCATATTTCATATTTCATCATTCTTACATCTGACTTCAGCTGTACAGATTTATCGATTGGTAAATGATGAGTTTTCATTGTGCAGCTAAGCTGAATGAAGTCTGACATGTTCCGATGAGTTTTGATAAATTGGGGCTATTGGGACTTGAAGAGCAGAAACGGAGCGCTTCGTTGATCATGCTTAACAATGCAGGCATTCCAAAATTAAAGAGGCTTGGAGCCACACATTGACGTCCATGCAACTGCATGTTTGTATGTGTCAAAAATATTATTTTGTAAGACAAACTCATCTGTCAGACTCAACATGGCTGACCAAAGAACAAGCTAACAGGTCACAACCAGACCAGGTGTTGCTAAGTATGTTCTATGCTTCCGTTAAAGCTTTGTCAAAGTTCATTTAACTTCTTAAGCTGAATTTGAAGCACTTGCACATTTTGTGGAGACACACAGAGAAAGTAAATTGAATGTGAAAATCACAATGAAATTTCAAGCCCGGGGAAAAAAAAAAAAGACTCATTTTAAGCATTTGGCATCATTTGCACAGCAGATGTTATATAAGTGAGTGAGATTTCACTAGAGTAAAATGATTCTCACATAATTTATATAACTGTCGGAAATAAGTCAGGACAAAATGCATAAAACACTCAAAGCTTTGGGATTTATTTAAACTGGAGAAATCATCATATACAAAAGTAAACATTTCTTTTAATTTCTTTAAAATGTGGCTCTACATGACGAATTGGATTGCCTGCAGCTTTTTGACTTGCAGGATTAAAGATGGTAAGAGATGTGCTGAGCTTTCATTAATTTGGCCCCACTTTGACAGATGGAAAAACTCAGAGGTGAAAACAAATGAAAAGTCCAGAAAGACCATTACTTGATGTCAAACAAGTTATTTCAGTGGCATTTGGTTGGTAAATTTCAAATCTCTAAATGGTTGTTGAGTAGTATAATGTGAAGAATTTAAATACACTCTTTTTTGCCAAATTACTGACTACAGACTAGGGTCAATTCTTCAACAAATGATTGAACTGTTCTCATATCAGGAAGTAGCAGAAAACAACACAATCCCTGTTTCACAGATCTTTCACTTGAGCATCAACATTAAAGGTCAAAAACATCACATTGTGGTGAAAACCTATAAAGTCACCACAACAAAATAAAGTCTAAATTACTCCATAATTCATAGTGCATTCAGGTTTGTCAAGTTCTGCAATTTTATCTGTTTTTCACAACATTAGATGATGACCTGCTTGTAGATGATGCAAGCTCTGGAAGATCCTCATGGAGGATGAGATGTTCTTAACCTCCATGATCTAAGACCTAACTCTAGCGATGGGTATGCAAATGATGCTATTTTCAATAGAGATCTCATTCTGGATTTACAGCACCAGAACTGCAGATAAACAATAATTTTGTTGTTTTTGCGGGATCCATCTCCAAGACCCCGCAGTCCACTTTTTGGCCAATTTGCATACAGAAATTAGAAGATATGGTTGCATGTATACATCTAGAATATGTGAATACTTGAGACCCCCACTGAAAAAGTCTATTTTAGTTGTTCAAACACCAAATATACATCAATATGCATGAATACTCATAATGGAAACTGTCTTTGCACTACCACAGAAGCTGAAATTGACTGTCTTCCTTATCTGTACAGCCAATCAGTAGCAAAAATGAATGCCGCTCCTGGATTGGCTGGTTTGCAAATACCAGCCAATATTATGTCAAGTAGCATTGAGCCGAAGTGTTTCAGTTTCCCCAGCTACATTTTCTTTCAAACATTTTAGATATGCACAACAAAATAATCTGCAAATAGACAAATTTTGAGTCCATTTGAGTCAAGTTCCACATAGAAAAAAAAATCTCTGGATACCGAGCCTCAAACAGACAGAGGTTCACAGTAATAATGAACAAGGATCACTGAAAATGGAGCACCATGTTATTTTTAGTCCAAGACATTTTTCCATCCTACAGGTGCAAACACTTCCACAGTAAAAGTCAGCATTGATACCAAACAGTATTGGTTTTAATGGAATTGCTAGTTTGAACAATGAAAATCATGTCACTATTGCAGCAACCCACATTTGGTTCACAGACTTCCACTCTAGCATGAATCTGCTTGTTCAAACCATATAGTTCACCTTGAGGGGAGACGACTCGGAGAGAAAGTGCAGATAAAAGACAACCTCATCAACACATCCAAGGGAGGTAGTAATAACAGAGCATGAATAAATATTTTCCCAGATGATTAAACTGGGAGGAGATGGTAGAATGGTAGGGGAAGGTTCCTGGGAGAACAGGAACAGGAATGTGTGTGTGAAACTGGGCATGCAGGAGGTTAGATAGGGAATAGAGATAAGACCGAAACTTTCTGGGGCAGATGATATGCTGGGAGGCTCAGAAACAGCCCAGCTCCACCCTGCCGCCCTTACCCAACAGATGAAGGCAAAAGAAATAAATAAATAAAAGTTTCCCATGAGGAGGGAGGCAAACAGAATCTCACCGAGTGTCACAAGGTTCAGCCAAGAAAACATTCCCAGCCAATAGATAGCAATGTACACCAAATAGAAGGGGCAAAGTTTTTCATAAAGGGAAATTTCCTCATATCCATGAAATGTAGCAGAGGGAGCTTCTAATCAAAGAGTGCTGCTTCATCTGAGATAAAATGTGAATTTCAAAAGTGGGTTTAATCAACAACTCCTTGTGATGTTAAGCAAAAGATGTGAGTACAAGTTCTGGAGGTCTGCATACATTTCTGTGCAACAGTCCACGTCCATGAAACCCCACGTCCTGGCAGGCACATAAAAACAAAACCGCATACCTTCAGAGGAGTTGCATCTGATTGATCAACCAGACGAGGGGTTGCAGTAATTGCGTTTCACGTTACTTTTTGAAATTTTGCAAACTGAGCATCTTCTTTTATCTATAAACTGCAAACAAATGTGTTTCCAGCCGTTTTTAATCAAAGATTACAACTGAAAACACTTTATAGTTGGTTCAAGTTAAAAACATGCTTGCTGTAGATTTAACATCTAAAATGCAGAGCGAAAATCTAGCAATTTGTGGACTGAGAAATGATTTAGCACGTACTTTAGGATTTCGAGAATGTTGCTCCAGTATGTGATGTTGTCTGGAGGAATTTTTTGAAAGTTCAAAATTACTCAACATTCCTTCAACATTTACTGAAAAGGCAATTAGGGAAGGATTTACTTGAAAGCAGATTGGAAATGTTCCTGCTTTAAATTCTGCTGCAGCCACAGCAGATGGAGACTCTAAGTGACAACCACTAAGATTTCTATTTCCTCATTAAAAGTTAAATAAAACATAGACACTATAAATAATTACATGACATAGTTTATACTTGTGTGCAGCTGTGCTTAAAGTAAAAGCGACTTTACTCATCTGCTTGGAAGTTAATAAACTTTAGTAATGCAGAAGCTGCAGAGTATGAAAAGGTGCCAAAATCTAGACTGTGAAATAAGTTTTTTTATTTTTAAGGATTTTCATCCAAAAACCTTCATATGCAATTCAAGGCAAAACATCTTGTCTTACTTTAACTTCACACCTCAAGCTGGCTGGATTTTGACAACCTGATCACAGTTACACACAGAAGGAAGAAGGTTTGTTTATTATGCAGACACATACAGTCATTTACATATACCGTAACTATATTATCTTCAGCTGTTATAAGCTGTGCTGTATATATCAAACATAACTTAAAAGAAATTTGATGCCTTGAAAATGGGTCTCTGTCTCTTTAAGAACCTCCGGTTCTTTCTGACAATCCACCTGCAACACATCGTCACAACAATGCTCATCATTATGACATTTAAAACTCTTCTTAGAAGTGTTGCACTAAAACTTTCATACAAATCGACGGTTTTATTTTTATCATGTCAAACATTGTTAACTGTATTGTCCTTGATTAAGTAAACATGAATTGAAAGTCAAGTATTTCTGCTAGTTTAATGGAAAACAAATTTCTGGAAACAAATTGGTAATAATTTAATCTTCTATATGTACGAAGCTTTCAGTTACTTTACTCTGACAGTAATAATGTTACATTAATAGTAATCACTAATGTTCAGTCAGTCAGATTGCATTCATGTCAAAAAATAAAAATGGTAAAAGTTGAAATCTGAGACGGTGTTTATTTTTTGTTCCCAGAATGTTCTGCTTTCTTGAATTAGTGCCAGAAAAAAGTTGATTTAAAATCTTCTCTGCCTTAAATTATTTTAGAAACTTGCATAAACTTTTGCTCATCAGTCTGATTTATTTACAGCATGACAAAGCTTGGTTTACAACTGCAAACCTTTGAGTCATTTGTGACCATTTGTTTAAATATTGAAGACCAATTAGATCCAATATTTCACAAATAACTTGTAGTTTCACAAGTTTCTTCATAATTAGGAGGGGAAAAAATATAGGAGCAGCAATAATTTTTACGTCTCAAAATGCAGTGAAAAATAGCTACTTTACGAAAAAGCAACAAGTAAAAGGAGGAAACTAGAAAAGCCTCCTTTCCGTTCACAATTCAATGATTTTCTGCACAGATCGTAATGTTCAATCAGCGTCACACATGTCATTGCTCTACTTTTATATGTATACTTAACTTTTCTAAAGAAAAGTGGCTTCCTTGATTGCGGTCTTGCAGTCCAGCTCTGCATTTTACAGGCCTTACTGTCTGTGTGTGCAGTGTCACCCAGGCAGATGGACTCAGCTGGGGTCTAGAAGGGAGTCAAGAAGAGAGGAGTACACTGAAACTGTCAGGCCCGGTCGCTGGAATCCCACAGCTTTCTGCTACACTGATCCCAATCACTGTACACCTGCTCTTCGTCGCCCCCACTTTCCAACTTCGCTTGTAGGACAGCCTGATAGATTTGAGTAGGATGTGAAGACTGGAAATTACTCTCCTTAACGGCAAAGCCCCAATTTCAAGCTCACGGTAAAAGCTGATCCAAGAGCACTGTGTCAAAAACCTTCTTCTGGCTCTTACGCTGAATACAGAGACAGTTGATGCAGAAGATCTGGTGAGGTCACAGGCCATCTGCCTACTCATGCTGCACTGTGATTATGAGCCTTAGGACTCCCTAAGGTAGGGGGAGGAGGAATGAACTCAGTCCTCTCTTTTTCCCAGAGAGAACTTCACATTTTTGCAGATACTTCTTGTAATTTTTTTTCCGTTTAATTCGGTCCTTCTATTTGGCTCGACTTTAGTCGCTTGACAGAGAAAGCGCTGTCATCATTTTCAGCAATGCTCAGGCTGGAGATTAGAAAAGAATCTGTTTCACTACGACTGATTAAAATATGTGAATGGCAGAACAATGAGGGATATACGGAAAAGGATTGGGGCCACTGATAAAAAAAGAAAGAAAAAAAAATCCAACGTTAATACCAGAATTAAGACTTTTTCTCTGAATTCTGAGTTTAATCTAAGAATTTATTCGATCTGTCAGCGCAGTCATCATTTTCACCGATGCTCAATGTGGAAATTAGCAAATAATCTGTTTCATCACAAATGAATAAAAGATGTACATGGCAGAACAATGACAGATGTATGGAAGAAGATTAGGCACACCATAAAAAAACAACTAAAACAACAAATAAGCTGTGTTTAATAAAAGTATTCTGACTTTTCTCTCAGAATTTGGACTTTTTTCAAAGAATGTTTAGCAAGGAACTTGTTTCACCGAAAATGAATAAAAAATGTAAATGGCAGAACAATAAGAGATGTACAGAATGGAATAAAAAGAAAAATCTAACTTCTATGTTTATATATTTTATAGCCAATACACTCATATTTAATAAATTAAGACATGCATTCATTTGTCAGAATAAAACTTCCTCCTGAAAATAACCTTGAGGAGGGTATTAAACATACATTTCATTACGACAACTTTTCTGTTGTGTTAATGCATTTTAGTGGTGTGCTGTGATATTTTTATGGTGTTTTTATCTATGAAAGGAAAATCATCACAATTAACAGAAATAAATGGTTGAAAACATCCATCTTCGAGTTACTGAAATACATGAACATCTCAATAATATTCTCATTTATTGAAGATTACTTTATTTTACACTCTCCTCTGTATTTTATAGGCAGATCAAAAAGTTCTTGCAACTATAGCTTCATAACATACAAACCCTTCAGGTTCAAGGCCTCTTTTTCTGTGAAGTATCTACATCAACAAGAGCATTTATTTTACTAAATTGAAGCATCATTGACGTTATAGCTGGCAAAATCAGAATTATACTTCCCTATTTTGAAATATGCAACAATGAGTTTTGTATTTTTCACTGTTAGGAAATAGGTGAATGTTGTTTATAAGTTAAACAACTAAACTAATGTAATAACTTTTCTGAATAATACTCATTAATTAAATTTATGTTTTGTCTCAGTAGAAGACAGTTTGTTCAATTTCTTGTAACCAAGAAAAAACATTTTCACATGAGCTTCAGACAAGCTACCTGTCAGTTTCTAAGCTTTTCTCCTCATTGCTGTGCACATTTGCATACATATACATGTATCTGTGCTATTTCTCTTCTCGGTTCAAGTCTCAAAGTGTATTTCTTTTTGTTCGTTTTCACACTGGAGCAAAACAAAGTGGGCAGCTGCTGTTGTGACTGCAATGAAGTGATTGGCAGGGCTTCACACAATTCCCTCGGTTACAAGGACAAGTGCCGCAGCAAAACAAGGCTCCCACTGACTACTGCATCCCCTGCTGCTTCCATACCTGGAGGCAACCACAGGAGATAGCCTATCGACACTAATAGGGAGGGCAGTGGAGGGCTGACATGCTTTTTGCATGCCTGCCAGCACAGTCGATGCACCCTACTGTTGCCGGCATGCTATAAATGCTGCCATAGACACATTTTTAAAAGCACACCACAGTTGGCGCTCCAAAATCTGTCCAAAATAAGTGTGGGGCTATTAATCTTATATCACATAACTATATATTATTCAGGCCTGTTAATAACTTCCTGCATACCTGCAAGTTAAATCACAATCTACTTTTCTACTCCCTCTCTGCTGCATTATTTCCCCTACTCATAAGTTCAATGCTTTGGGATCAATTTAGAAGGATTGTAATTGCCTTGAAACTATTCTTGCATCATTAGACCAGAGTCCTAAGATGGCATTTGCAGGGAAAGAAAGGGCATAGCAAACAGCTCCTACATAGTTCTAAAGGTTACTTTTAATCACCCGACGAGGAATCCTCCCCTGGCTCTCCATTGCTGATTTAAATCTATTTCAAGTTCCACTCAAGGGTCCATATTCACCATGCAACCGTGTATATGGCAGGAAGCTACACTAATTAATTGGTGGGTTGGATTGTTACAAAAAGATTCTAACCTTTGACATGTTGTCTGACAATCGAGGGAAGGTGCTTTCACTTGAACTTGAAAGTGGGAAATGAAATAAGAAAACATTAATTACTGGAAGAAGATGCGACTAAATGTGACTTATTCAGGTGAGAGCTAAGGTGTTATCAAAGGAGCTCTGTGGATGTTCAAAACACCCTCAGTTTTAACTATCTAAATCCTGGTGGGAGGAGCGTGGGCAGGCATAGATTTATTTTTTTTCTATTGGGGGTGGAGGAGGGATGATTACACTAGATTGGGCTCTTCATTCTTTCGCTCCGAGAACAGGCGTCGCTTTGCTAAAGAGATGTTTTTTGCTCAGATGGCAACAAAACAAAGTGGCTCAGGGAAAACACCAAACTGCCAAAATGAAACGAAGATAGCTGTAATTCACATCTTACCCTGTCAGTGCATACACCGAGAGATGGCAGGATTGTCAGTGATGAGCTCTCGATTTTTTTTCCCCCTCCTCTGTGCAACTGACTTTTCAGCCTCCTGCTTCTTTAGCTGAAGTAGCTTTTGCATTCGGCAGGAACGGCGGGGGATTCTTTTCATAAATGCATAAGTGAGGAGCAAATTATTATGCACAGGACTGAATTTTTTGAAGGTGCAGCCACATACGCATTAATCAGTGGGGTCTCTTTCTTCCCCAAGTTCATCATCTCCTTTTAGCAGTGAGTACAGTCTCATGCAGACGAGGCAGTATAAGAGGAATTCTTGCCAGCGCTACATTTCTGCAAAGCTCCATCAATGGCAAGCGCGTTTCTTCAACTGTAAGACTGACACACATCAGAAACGCCAGCACGCACATCAAATCTGGGTCAAAGATACATTAAAATTTCAACAAAGTCCTCCGCTTTGCCAAAGAGGTGCAATAGGAACAATTCAAATGAATGTGGAATGCTCACTGTGCTTTTCCTGTGAGATATTTACAATGGCTACTATAAGAAAGTCTAATTTGGCCTGCAGACAGTGCAAAGGAGGTATTCATACTCCACCATTGGTTAAGATTACTTCTTGGCATCATTAAATTCAGTCTCTGCTCTTAAATATACCTTCAATATCCTCAGAAATCCCAACAATAAACTACACCAGAACCAGAACTACTCTCAGAGAGACAGCTAGAAAAGCAAACTTGTTTCTACTGAAATAAAACCAAAGAGTACAAATACACCAATTTTTCTGTCTGAATGTGTTCGTAGAAACTCATACATTTTGTCAAATTAAAACATTTGAGCATACCTACAACACTAATATCTAAATGAGTAAAAGGAATGAGCAGTGTTGCATTGCTGCTAGAGGGAAAATTTGAGCAGAAAGGGCAGAAACTTATAAGTTGCCTACCTATAAGTTGTGTTTCAGAAACTTATGGGTTTTTAAAACACAAACATTAATAACACAGAGCTTCAATAACATTGAAGATATTGTAAAACTGTGTATATTCCCAACAGTGTCTGTGCATCTTAAAAAACCATCTTCCTGGGGTTCTAAGAAGTAGCTGCCCTAAAATACGAAAAACATGACATTGGAATATTATTACTGAATTTCTCTCTATGATGGTATTCCAGCATTTATCTACCTTTTTGCTTTCTTTTCTATCACCAACATATCCCCAAAGCATTCCAAAACATTTTGTGTCTTAATGCCTTGTAATGTGTTTGCAGAAAAAGCAGTCAAAGCTCACACAGCTATTAGCAAACAAAGTCTGAATGCACAGAACGTGAAAGATATAAAACTACCTACAAACAACCCTTTGCATCTGCAATATTGCACACATTCAAAATGTGATGAAGACTACCGTTTACTTTGGAAAGATGATGCATTGTATTGCAAAGGAAAGCACAGAAGGTAAAGGTATTGGAGAAACGAGGTCCTCATGCAAGAAATATCAACTTTTACAAAGATATTAAGCTGGAAAATAAAATCTGTAATTTTCCTTTAACCAAGGTAGATGTATAATGAATTTACATCAAAAAAGTTAAAAACTTTTAACAAGATTCAGAAAGAAAATCTAATTACTTAACTGTAGAATAAGGTAGTGTAATTGGGTTGACTCAAAGGTAAAACATTATACTAAAAAGAATGTATAGCTCAAAAAATATAATTTAATTAAACTGCTGAAGCAAATTTTGAAAAACAGTGTTCAAAATGGCTTAAGGACTGAACAGTATATTAAAGGTAATCTCATTACCCCCATACAAGGATTTCATAAATATGACTAGTTACTTTATATTCCAGTGTATGCGAGTAAATATCTAGCAAGAAACGACACATCTGAGGCTAAACACCTGCAGAAAACCTGAATAGGAGTATCCAGAATATGACAAAAACAGATAATTTAAATGCAAATCACTAATATTTCCAAAAATAATGCAAACACATACAGACAAATGTACGCTCTAAACAAACAAGAGCTCCTTCTTTTCAGAGAAGGTTAGAAATGTAATACAGTCAAGAGGCTCTTAAAAGTATAGGCACTTCAACCAGCTCTCAGTTGCCGCTTATGACACTGAATGTTTAGGAGGAGCCCTTCATGCTCATAAGTTAACGTAATAACATCGTTGTGCAAAGTACAGACTAGTAGACTTTACAGACTTGAATTTCCTCAACAGCAACAACATACGCCTCAAGTGGATGGCCTGTTTCTGTCACTGTCATCACACTCGTCACTGTGGTAACCAAGAAAATGGAGGGTAAAGCTCGTTGCAAGAAAGGGGGACATGTGTCATGAAGTCTAGTCGACTTTGTCAAAAAGTATATTTTTAAAAAACAAACATGTTTTTTCTTTAGAAAACCAGAATAGTTTGTCATTTGTTTGCCATTCCTGAACAAAACATTTAAAACAACTCTTATGCCAGGGCTCAGTGGTATTATGTTGTCACAGAATACAGCCACTACCCAAAATGCATCTGGGTTGACAGTTATCTGATTCACGTTTACAAAAATAAGAACAAATTGCCCTGGTTATTGTTCAGGTCTCATCTCTTTGTTGCTTTGTGAAATGTTTGGGCTTTTGTTCTCTGGCTGTCAAGTTTTTTGCTGACAGGTAATTCAAGAGTTTTTTAAATTCAACTTCCTATTATATCCATCATGGGGAACGTGGTTAATAAATCAGTTAATTACAATCCTAGTACATGGAAACCAAAGACCAGAAATTAAAAAGAAAAAAAAACAACAAAAAAAAAAAAAACACGATGAGCGTGACACAATCTGAATAATGACTCACATTTCATTCTGAGAAAAGCACTTGACGGTGACATTTGAAAAACAGTGTCAGATTCAGGAGCAATTCTCAGCGGGTGCTGTCGGAGCCTAATTAAACTACCCTCCCTTGGAACTATCTGGCACCAGCATCTCTTGTCTGAAAGATGGAGTCTGTGTGCCTCTGTGTGTGTGTTTGTGTATCCAATAATGTGTGCATGTATAGAGCTTTGAAAAAAGTATTTGCCTCTTTGCAATCTCACTGGTTCGGTTTTTGTTTTGTTGTTGTTTCAAAAGGGAACTTGAACAAGTTTCAAGAGAAAATGTGTGTATTAAAGGACAATTGCTACTTAAACAAACAAAAAAAAAAAACATAATTGCCAACCTTGTAAAATAAAGTACATCTTATTACTATACCTTATTACCATGTTATTTTAGTGTAACTTCACAAATTGCACTTAGCCCTGATTGGTGCCTGAGAAGTTCTGACAGCATGGAGTAGGCTAAAGGATAACTTCTGGCCCCAAACTACAGAGGTTTATAGAATTTATTAAAGTCATTTCTTGACATTAGGACTCCACAGAGCATCGATTAGAGCTCAATCCACAAATGAAGAGAACAAACAACTGCAAAGAACATTTCAAGAAGTGGCTGATTTACCAAAATTACTACAGGAGGTCACCAATGGCTCAACCAGGAGGTCCCAAGCAAAAAAAAGAAAGCACTGCAAACCTCACTTTCCTTGGTTAAAATCAGTATTTATGATACAACAATATGTGAGTGCGGAAGTGGGAGGGCAAGCAAAAATAGGGTAGATCAATAAGGGGGAATATACTTTTTCAAAGCACTGTACCTCCAGGAGGTGCAGTGTCTCTATGTTGTTTAATCTGTAAAAGAATCAAACCCAGAAGACGCTAAAAGTAGATTTGTAACAATAGGGTGAACCTTCTTCGGCCAAATCACTGCTCATATATCCACAAATTTATTTTTCCTAAAAATGTTTGTAGTGGTTCAAAAAATAAAACGCAAAAAATAAAATCTTCCTCACACGGCTCCAATAATAAAACATTTAAAGTTTCAAAAATATCTCATTTGATGGAGGAAAACTGGGCTGCTTCCATCTGCCCACATCAACAAAAACCCCGTATCAAAGCACTGTGTTTGAAGGCTTTAGCCACATTCAGTCAAAAGGCCTGAAAAGGCTAAAAGGAAAATATTACAGGAAAGAGTTAAAAAAAAAATGCAGCCTTGTCTCATTCAGCTTGCATTTTAGTCCAAAACTGTTTCACACTTCTTTTTCTTCTTTCGTCTTTTTCATGTCCTAATTGGCTCTATCAAGTGATGAAGGTCATCAATGCTGTGCTCTCACTGGTAGTTTGTGCACCTGATTGGGTACAGCACAGCCCTAATTATCACAGAAGAACACATCAGCTTTGACCCTCAGCGGCACCTCGTAGTGTCGCATGTAGCTACATTTGTGTAAAGTTGTACACACGCCCACACACACGCACACACACACTATTTTTATTTTATTATTTTTAAGAAAAAAGGGCAAGAGATAAAATGAAATGCTCCAAGGCCAAACACTTAGCTGGCATCAACCCATTACATGCCACAATGACAGTAGCCCTCACACACATTCCTTATTAACTGCACAACAAGCTGCCTGGGGTTTTAATTGGGAAAGTGAGCAGGTATTGGCAGTGCATCAGATAAGAGGGCTTGATGGTTATTTCGAGTGGTCTGATATGAATTCCAGGGGGTCCCCTATGTGGCTTTGTTGTGCTTATTAGTCCTCTAAACAGATAACAGATTGCATCTTAATTGGAAATCCCTGCAGTAGCCTTGGTAACCATACAGTAAATATGATCCATACTATATATGTCAGGAATCCCTGGTAATGGCAACTGGTTAAGAAGGATGGGATGGTGACTGTAAATCTCTTAGCTCTTAGTTGTCAATGAAATTTTACAAGAGAAGATTAGAGTCACTGAAAAAAAATAATATTCCTGATTTTAATCTCAGAAATGTGACTCCTGACGTTCTAAGAAAAAAGTCAGAATTTTGAGTTTAAAATCTGAATTCTAAGATTAAAGAATTTTACAATTCAGAATGTCAGAGTTCTGAGAGTATAGTCTGGATTCAGATATTAAAGACATAATATTCCCTGGTGTTTCAGAATTAAAAAGTTCTGAATTTTGAGATGACAGCAGTCTGTAGTTACAGCCTGAATTTTCATATTTTGAGATTGAAATATGATTAAAAAAAAGTTTCAGTGGTCCTAATCCCCTTCTGTTTAAAGGGGGGTTTTTACAAGAATGAATAAAGATTAAAAGAGAGACTATACTTTATTTTAAGAACTGTTTGTGATTCTACATCTTAAAAGGTATGTTATGGCCTACACAATAATAGTGAAGACACTTTGTCAGTTATTGGCACCAGGCACGAATAAAAGCAGAAGTAACAATACACTTTACAGGATAAGCCACACCACGCTGATGTAGTAATTCATGCAAAAGAAGCCCTTAGCAACACATTTGTGTTAAAATTCCTTTATTTTTTGATATTTTTCACATTTTCTAAGTTACAATTTCTGGTTTTCATTCGCTTTAAGCCATAATTACCACCTGAAATTGTCAACACTTTGCAAAGATAGTTAAAGCATTCAAAACTGTAAAATAAATAAATAAAAAAATTAAACCCCTCTCTCACTTGTGTTACGTTAATCCCTAGCTATTTAGAAGTCTTCTTGAAAAAAAAATCTTTTATGTCGTCCCACAACATCTACAACAGTGTTTTTTCTCCTTGAGACACATCCTGAACATGTATAAAAGTTTATGACTGTGAAACACAAAATGTTCAAATAGACCCCTCAGAGCACTTAGAATAAGCAATTTTACCACCATTTTTTGGGTTAAATTACAAAAAAGGTAAATGATCCTGATCAAATTGTTGAACAGAGAAATAAAACAATGACATGGGGATAGAGACAGTTTGAGGTTACTGTGTTTGTGCATATTGTGAATACATTGCCGCTGGAGGCACTCAGATTTAGTCTGTTAAATGGCGCACAGGTTGTGTTATGGTAACAATTAAAACCAGAGGATTTCTAAAACGGTTTCAATATGTGCTTATAACACAGCCGTTTTTAAAAACTGAGGTGTAACAATCATTGATGAACATGTGAGAACTGAGATTCAATTGAGAGGGAGATCTGGCATAGTATATTTACAATATATCAAATGCAGACAATCAAAGGCAAAATATTGATCGTGGATAAAAGATTGTTCCCAGACATGTAAATTGGGTGACATGATGCATGTCACTGAATTGTAATTGTATTGCAGTGTGTAGTATTGAATGTCCGATTAAGGGAGAAATGAAATTCCACTTTCAACATGTCAAGAACTGTCAATATTTTCTATCTTAAAGGCAGACAGAGCAATTTTAAATCTGAACTTATGTCTTTCTTTCACAGAGGCTTTCTTGTTTTTTAGAAAAAGAAAAGTCTGGAACGCTTCGATGATCATGGTACACTGTCAAAGCACAACTTTTCCATGAAATAAGCATGTAAGAACTCATAAGGTTGTAAATTTAATTGTGAGTTAAAGAAAGATTCCCTCTCATTTTTATCTGGAAATTCCACAGAACTTTTGGTTGTTTGACCTTAGGGTTAATATTTGGTATTACAACCACCTTAGGCAGAGACCTCCACAACAGTTTATAAATATGGACTAAACCTACGTAAATAAGTTCTTTAGGACAATTTCTCATTTTTTAAACCTTTACTCTAAGTGACACGTCACGGCAAAACCAGGAACAAGTTGCTCGAGCAGAAGCAGAGAAAGAACATCTGCACTGCAGTGGCTGTGCTGAGTGGAATATGACGGTGAGGAGGCAGCGAGCAGTGGTACGCGCCACGCTGACTAACTGCATCTTGCAGCTTTAACACCTAAGATAAAATATTTTATGTCAGGCTTTCAATGGACTGAAAGGAAATGTTGTCTAACATATTGTATTTATTACTATGTCAATCCAGGGTCAGATCGCAAGGAAGTGAAGTGACATTCACAAATAATCCGATTGTGAACAACTCTTTACGCAGAACAATAGGACTGGGTAAAGAGTCCTATTTTTACACTCAGCGTCGCTAACTGAACGTCAGTTAGCAAGAGTTGACATTTATTAAAGAAGTGAATAAATTCAGTGAGTACTTACACACCGCTTAATTCCTATAAAGTTCAGAGTTAACAAACGCTCTCAAGACAGAAGCTATTAGACCTATTAGAAAATGGAAAAAAAAAAAAAAATAGATAAAATCAGACAAAGGTGAGCTTTTTCTGGACACCTTCCCAGTTATGCCTGTTGACAGTCCATTCTGGGGAAATGGAGTCATTTCAAGCTAATGTAATTGAATACACTCTGCTAAGACACAAAGGTAGCTGATCAGGGTTGGGAACATTTTTTCAAAAACTTTAAGGGCTGTTTTCTCTCTGATCTTATTTGCAGAGTGTTATAATTCCAATAGACGTAGCTTCACTTTTTTTTGTTTCCATGTGTTTGACATCATTACAAAGCTTGCAATCTACACTTTCCAAATCAATAAATAGCCCCCAGGAAGACTTGTTCCTGATTCAGTTGTGGCCAGTCAATATTTACAAATTTAGTTAAAATATTGTCTTGACTCATTTGCTGCAGACATCAGTACACTCCTTTTGCTGAGATTCAGCAATAGCTACAGAGGAAAAAATAAGATCTATGATGAGCAACAAGCCACTGTTTGAGCTGTTTAGTTCAGGGCTGACTGAATTAAAACCAGGGGTAGTTTGCTAAGGATTTCTGATACTTCAACTTTTATGGATTGTGTTGTTTCCAGATTTGTTTCTGTAGAAGTGAATATGTCACACACTACCACTGGCAACAAAATAAATATCAGCATCCCCATTCTTCATAGTAAAATGCCAATGTTAAATAAAGACTAATCTGTTGCCATGAGTAAATATCACCTCAAAGCCATAAACCATGAATTTAAATTGAGTGTGTAAAAAAAAAAAACACAACAAAATGATCATGAAAGCGTGGTACACGCTGCATTATTTAAAGAAAAAATTAGGGCAATTACAGCATGAGGAGAAATGTGTGTTGGCTTATTATGTGCCTGTCTGACTGTAAGGAGCATGAGGAAATACAGTGTTCTCTGGAGAGATAATAATAATAAATCTTGTGCAGCCATAAAAGGGTGTTCCTGTTTCTGAAAACAGTTTCCTTAACCTAGCTCCATGTATCACATAACCCTTCACTGTTTTAAGACACAAGCACTACATTTTAAGGGACAGTTCAGCTATCCTGCAGCTAACTGTTTTTCTAAGCTGTCTCCACACATAAAGCAAAGGAGCGAACATCCCTTTGCCAAACACATTTCATCTTCTCAATGACACATAGCACTGAACTCATGGTCATGCAGACAGAGGCTCCTGAAAGAAAATATTAACTTATCCTTACACAACCTGACTGGGTGGGAAAAAGAAACAGAAACAGGTTGAGTATGGTATCAAATACGCATTTACCTCAAAAGAAAAGAAACATGAGAAACTTAATACTCGAGCATCATTTTTGAGAATTACTTCATATAGACACAGTCGGAGCACGGTGTCAAATTGTGCACAATCTGCAGAAGCTATTGCGGTTTTATCTGATGAAATTGTGAGGCTAGATGTGTTATGTTGGTTATAGGTAAAGCTATGATTTACAAAATCCCAATGAGGCTGGGAGGGAAAGTGTATTTATTTCCCTCCAACTGCCGACAGATTCATACCTCCAGGTATCGTCACTTTATGGCCAGTATCACAGTGCCCCCTACTGACGGGAAATAGCCCACAATCACGGCACATCAGGCGGGTCTGCTTTTAAAGAGACCCATTAAATATAATAAATAAAATATAATAAAAAATTTACTAAAACAAAAAGATATATATAGATTATACTATAACTATTTAGCCACTGTTTAAATGTGAGTACATTTAAACAGTTCAAAATAAAAAATATGTTTTTTGCATTCCTTGTTCATGTGTGTGATTTTATGCTTTAATCATGTTTGAAATAAATAAATAAAATGGACACCAAGTTTCTGGACTAGTAAAACTCTCCACACATAAAGCAAAGGAGCGAACATCCCTTTGCCAAACACATTTCATCTTCTCAATGACACATAGCACTGAACTCATGGTCATGCAGACAGAGGCTCCTTTATTTTTGATCAGTGAACTATCAAAAATAAATATTAACAGCTGAAACCTACCTAATGAAATAGGAAATCAAAATTTAAAGAGATTAACTTCCTGTGAGTTTTCTCAATCATAAATTCAAAATCAGTTTTGATTTTATAATTTTTTCTGATCACTTTGAGTTGAGAACATGGATATTAGGGGAAAACAATAATCAGTCATAAAACAATTATCAATAAATAGTACTAGCCATTATTGGATATTGCTAATGTCTTAATTCAATCACAAGTGGAATGTATGAATATGGATCTGTTTATATAATGTAATCCCAGTACCGTAGTTTGAGCTCATTCTATATTTCTAGACATGACTTTGCCATTTCTGTCAAGTGCAAATGACACATTAAACTTAACAACATCAATAGTACTAATAAAGAATTGTCTCTTTGATAAAGTCTTTTTCACAAGAGAAAGCATCCTTACATATGACTTCTAGCTCAGACGAGCAAGTAGAAGTGTTTGTTTAGCGATGACTGCTGTGAAACTGCTTTATAACTTTACTCCTCAGCTCTTATCTGCAACTGACTGCCCCAGACACCTTGAATTGTCGTGCTGCAACAAGCTATTCATGTTTTCTGCTGGGAATGTGTCACATTAATTGGAGCCTTATTATCTTAGTGCTGGAGGACACTGACATTCAAGGCAGAAAAACTCAGCACAAAAAAAGCTATGTCTGTTGTTGGTTTGACAGCATGTTTTTCTTAATTGCAACCGACAGAGCAATAATACAACATAGACGGCCTGTCAAGGCCAACGTGCATGTGTCCACGTAAGCATTTCAGACACCAAACATGTCAGAAAAGATAAAACTGTACACCATCCATTTATTTATATTTGAACCATTGCATGACATTTTTTCACAGAACCCATTTCCTAACCATCTTTAGAACCATCGTTAACGTGTATGATTAACAAAATACCATATAGAATCAATTTAAATATAATAAACCAGTATATCTTATTTGAACCTAAAAAGTCAGTAGACTTTGAGAGTGAGGAAAAAAAGAAATCCATAAATTGAGCAAGAAGAGTAAACAAGGAAGTCTCCATGTTTTCCCATGACAAGTGATTGAGTATGTACGCTTGTAACCTTCATCATCACTTTCCCTCGTGTCACTCGTGAATAACAGACACTTTCAGTCACACAGCACAATGTAAAGGCATTTTACTGTTCACTGCACACTGAACTGTACTTACAGCTCAAACGAGTATGCTCATGCATACAAACACCAGACAGCAGGGAAAACTCTTCAGTTATGACAGAGTGTTGAATATTTTAACGCATGTACCCAACAGTGCCAACAAGGATTAACAAATATATGCATTAAAGCCAGGAAATGCAAAAACAAACCCCAAATAAGTCGATTTTGAGCTTCCTCTGCCCTGATTGGCAGCAGTTTGAAATCAGAACTTTTTCTGATCAGTGAACGCATCATACGAGTGTGCCAGCATGCCATAATGACTGTGCCTTTTTTGGTGTAGATTGTTGTTACTGACTGAAGAAGAATCCAAGCTTGCAATTTCAGAATCAGTAGGATGTTTGTTTATCCCTCTTTATCATGTTTTAGTAAACATATGTGTATGGTTGGAACTACGGCAGGAAAAAAGCAATGTATTTTCTTTTGTATTTTGAGACATTTTAAGGTCATTCAAGCTGTGAGAGAGTGAAAGAGAGCAAGACTTTTAAAAGATCTGAATACTGTACCTAGATGAAAAGCGTTTATTTTTAAACATTTTATTAATGTCAATAAATGTTTAGAAATAAAGCCAGAGGAAGAACAGGAAAGCTAGAAGTTATTTAAAAACAAAAATATTTTCCCCAACATGTTGAGCAACATGTCTGCTTTTCATTCAAGCTGCAAAAGAGCAAGAGAGAGCAAGACTTTCAGCAGATAACAGGAAGGCTAAAAGGAGTACACTAAGGATCCATTTTTATTTTAGCTACTATTTGACATAAAAATGGATAATGTGGAAGTGTTTGGAGCCTTTTTGAAATCTCTTTCAGCAATGTTAGTTGTTTTAACCATGCTAACTGGTAACATAAGATATATTTACACATTATATATATATATATATTTTTTTTTTTCTATGTTTTAAAAGAAAACCTGACATTCTGTTTTTCAGTGACTGCTTCCTTATATGTGTGAACTCAAAGCTACGAGCCCAGAACCTATCTTCATCTATCTTCCTACATCGTTGTATTCAAAGAAAAACTGGTACCAACAGGTCAAAGCTTTACAAAAACAGACTTCAGCTACAATATTCTAAGTGCACATATAATTACCGTATGCATATGGGTAGTGATGAATGAGCTGTCAGAATGTTCAGACTGAGAAAATGGTGCTTATTCTTTCTTCCACATCTGAAACATTAAACTGTAAACAAGTCTGGTTCCTACTCCTACTTTTTAAGCTACTAAAGCATCAAAAACAACCAGTAATGTGCCATTAGTGAAAACAGTGTGTTCAGAGGTTTTCCTGACAATGAAATGTCACTGGAGTCTGTTATAGCTTTCATGCTGGTATCAGCACCCACCTGTGTCTAAGTATGTATAAGAACACCCCGAGGGGAACTGCATTGGATTCTACAACATACCACCACGATTGTAGAACAATGGCACACTAGCTGCTTCGCTGTGGGGCCGTTGCTACTTTTCTAATAATCTACCCAGCATGTGTTTATCTTTGTTGGACCAGGTTGTCTGGAGGAGGCAGTCGGGGAAAAAGGATGCAGACAGAATCCTGCCAGCCTGCGAGTGAAGAGCCCGCAAATCCAGAGGGACAGCTGGCTTTGTGTGCGAGCGTGTTCATGTGTGTATCTGTCTGAGAGACGGAGATGGCTGCAATACAGTTATGCCAACACGAGTTATGGTCTCACTTACACAGACACACACACAAAACATTTAATTGCCAAAACAAAAAAAAAAAGTCTCTCCCGAGCGCCATTGTGTCTAATGTGTTCAACGTTAATCTTACCCTTTGGGGACATTTGTTACTGTGTTAATTACACACCACCAGGAGCCCTAATTAACACACATACAAATATGTACACGCATCAGGACACACAATGCGTACACAATTCACGTGCAAAATGGGCAGCGCAGATTAAGTGAGACAGTCCAATATGGGAGAAGCGAAGCTAATGAACCATTCAGAGAGAGTCAGGTCATTCTGGACTTGCTTTGGGGTCAAACAGTCTCCCACTCGTTTAATGAACAAACTCCGCACTCAGATGTGTGGAGAGACTCCTGGGCTAGAGTGGCTGGCGTGCCCTGTTCAGTAAACCAACACACCACCGGCTCATCATATCCTATATCAAAAATTATATATCAAGAACAGGAAAAATGCACAGGCATTTCCTTTCACCACTGCGAATGCTTTGGAGAATATTAGAAGAGTGAGGCAAACTGCAATCCTGCAAACACGCACAACAATTAACCTCAGAGAATTTTCCCGTGCCCTCGTTCCTGCCTGACATCAGTGCTCATTAAGGTCCGCTACTCAGTAAAAGTCATTAAAACAGACAACAAAAGAAAGAAACAAACAAAAAAAGGCCTCAGGATCATTAACAACAACTGCGGGTATTTCTCTCTTCCCTTTTAACTTCAGGGAGTTTAAAAAGAGAAATTTTCTTTTCGCCCTTCTGGAAGGTGGACCACCAGCGTCAGGGGCAGAGTAATAGCCTACAAGGTGACTGATATGCACCTGTCTTTTCTTTGCCTTCACTAAACAGCAGGACATCTAATTACATTGCAGGGGCTTTCACACGTTCAATTATAGATACAGTTGTATTAGATTTGTAACACATAAATGCTGTTTCCTTGCAAAGAAATTGTCCCAGCTTACTCAGGATGGATAAGCTGGCGGAAATCTACAAGTTAAAGTTATTTCCTGGGCCACCTTGTAGGAACTAATCACAATGGGAATGACTGTCATCTGACTGTCCAGGTGAATTACACTAAACTGGAGTCTATGGTAAATCTAGGCCTCCCTTGCAGAATGAACATACCGTTAACTCCATAAATGGCTAACAGAGACAATAAATCTCTATATTGTTGTTAAGATTGACTAAAAATGGCAAAATGGCAGCGCAAATAAATCTATAAATATGTTCTTTAAATAGCTTCAAATAGTCACCATAAGTCAAATGTAAACTATTTATTTAAAAAGTTTTTAGAATTATTGCCCCACTGATGACATCGTCCCAATAAATCTGCCTATTTTCCTTCAATTACCATAAAAATTGCATATATAAAATACACAAAATAATGTATGAAACACTACACAATTTTTTTAAAATAAATTATTTAATAGTAAAATCTCAACCTAAAATTGTTGTATTCTTTTAAAAAAAGTATAAAAAACATTGTATTTTAAGAAGTACTGAAACACTCATAGAACTTTGAACCTACATGTGGAAAAATGCTTTATCAAGAGCAGGAAAAATGGTGAGGACAGCATCACTTTAACTAAATGCAGGTTTGTAAAATATAATAGCATTTTTATATTTCCCAGGAAGCTGTACTACAATATAACACTACCAAAAAACTATGTCACTTTCAGTTGTTATGAAATGTGTATAGAAATTTGACAACACATTATAGTGATTTCTGACATCTGATGCCTTGAAATTGGCCTCCGTCCCTTTAAGAACAGCATCTTTCTGACACTCCGCCGGAAACTCCAAGGTCACTTTTTGGGTAAAATATGTGGCGCTTTGTATGAGTAAGCAGCAATAAGACACCCCTGAATGTCTGTCACAGAAGATTCAAGGATTCCTCAAACATTAATGAATGAATCAAAGCAACACTCACGATGTGTGTTTGATGGGAGAATGACATTAAAGCATGATAAACAGCTAAAAAAATTTTGATTTCGCATAATACCCCCATTCAATCTTTATTTAATTAGTTTTAGAAATGTATTTACTTATATGCTTCGTATTGGTTTAATGTTACATTATGTTTGGGTTGGACCAAAAAGGCATCAACAATGTATGTGGAATGATATGCTAATTATCAACATGCTAATTTATCACGTCTCTCAGTGAGTCATTGAGCTGCTGTTTGTGGTGTGAAGATACTAATGATTGCTATGATGCTTAAATATTTAACGAGAAAAGATTATCCACCCTGACATTGCCATAATATTTCAAGCCTGTTTGAAGAGCTGAGAAATGTGTCTAAGCAAAAGCTGGATATACCAGAGGTTATACAGATGCGGAAACATTTTAGGGATTGTAACACTTTGAAATTTAGCCATCAAATCAGTCCCCCTCAACATTAAATGCAAGCAAGATATTTACAGGAATGCATATCATATTAAAGAAAGGTATATTCTCAAACTGAAGTCTGAAGTGACTTGTAGGAAATTTTATCACTTTATAACTTTATTAACTCTCCATTTCAGTGCAGCTCAATTTGATTTAAAAAAAATGTAATATAAACAGCCCATTTTCTTTGCTTCAGATATAAAATATTTAATGAATTCCTCCACTTAGTGTAATTAAAATTAAAATCAAGCTGTATCAATCCTTGAAGGTTAATTTATCTTGCACAGTGAGTCTGTGGTGTCTTTCTATCCTGGGGATGCCTGTGGCCTCATGAAGGTTAATAAGCTGCTTTACCTCAGTCGTAGCTTGGATTGGGATAGAGTGGAAAAGTTAAAAAGAGAGGCCAGGAGAGCAAAAGCACCTTAATGCAAATCCCCAAACTCAAACTAATCTTATCAAGTCTTCAAAACCTCTGGTTTCTTATTTAAACAGTTTCCAGGCATGCGTGGACCTGTACTCTCTATGGAGCCAAACATTTATACACAAGTTCAACATCAGTCAGGCCTTATATAGCAGAGAGCACCAGAGGTCAGGGGTCTGGGTATAATGCGGAGATGATGAAACACCTTCTGGAATACATTGTTCAGCTGTCTACACGCCCACTCTGGATTTTAATGTTAACTGAGCTGGTGTTGCACTTTAATGCACTTGATTTGATGTTACAGGCTGGGGTATACCCATATATGTTGTAAAAGCAAATGCTTAATTCCCATGACCCCGCTTCCATCCTGAAGTGTTACTGATATACTTTCCTTTCATTTGTGTGTGTAGGTGGAGCAAAAGTGCAATAACAGTGCAACATCAGCCAAGTACACACAGTTTTACTATTTCTGATGGCTGACTGTAGTAGCACTGAAGCATCATGCTGTGCAGAATTTATTCATGTTTCTGCATAGTTCCAACCATGTACATATGTTTACTAAAACATGATAACGAGGGAAAAACAAGTTTGAAAAACATTTTTAAATAGGAAGATTCTGAAAAGTTTCCCCCCTGCTGCTACAGCTCCAACTAAAATTCACAACCCATCGATAGTTTAATCTCTATATGTTTATTCACTTTATCTATATTCTTAAATTTAATGTATAACGTCCTAGGCAGTAGTGTTTCATCTTAATAAAGTTAAGTTTTTAATAACAGAAAGTACCATATGTGGGCAATAAACTTTAAAGCTTCAATTACAGTAACACTACTGTAATTCTTCAGCTGTCTTTTGTTGGTTTTACTTGTAAAACAAGGAATACTAGGAATGTTTTGATTATTAGTTGTAGTTGATCATAATTAAAATCAGGACAGAATATATACAAAATTATTGTTTTTTACATGAGCAAATGAAAAACACTATTTCTTAACCTTTGTAAGAGTGAACTTGCCAAAATACTAAAATATTGACAACCTATTCCAAAGTGACGATTGTATATTACCATAAAATAAAAGAGTTCTCTCTATAGAAACAGCAACACATTTTCAATATGGACGAAAGCAATGTTCAGCTGTCACCAAGCTCATGTAGAGTCAAACTCCAGCAGTCTGATTTTTGGACAATTCCCTTGGAATGTCATTGCTTCTTAGTACTTTTGTGCATATGTTTTTTTTATGTTTTAGTTTAAGGCGACTGTGGAGCTCCACCTGTATTCAGACAGCTCTGTCTAACTTACTTCTCAAGCTCTGTCGTCTGCGCAGTAATTTACCTTGCAGTGGTGCGAGAGGTTTTGATTATTTATGTTCACGGATGCACCATCTTGAACACAAAGACTTCAGGTTGTTTACCCATCCTGCAACTGCCATCACAGGTCCTCTCTTCCCCCTCCATGCTGCTCTTTTTCTCTACTCACTTCCTGCCCGGCCGTGGGAATGTCAACCCCCCCCAGCCCATTTAAGACCACAAACCAATTCCACCACGGAGGCTCAAAGACAAATTAAACTTAATGCCATGTAACCAACTCAGCCTGCAACTGTGCACTGTCAGGCACAGTGCTAGCCAGCAGAGAAATGGGGACTTGTGGGCACCTTTTTGATCAGTGTGCAAATCATGAGTCGACATGGAGTCAAATAAAAAGCGCTTCTGGAGATCGAAGTTAGACGACGAAACCAGCAGAGTTTCAGTTCGATCTTGCTTAAAGTGACATAAAAAATGCAGCATGTGGTTGATTTGTAATGGCTTGAAAAACAAATCTTGTGCACTCCTGTAAAAGAAAGAAGAAGAAGACCAACTGCTTAGGTGAAACAATAGCGATCAACCCCTGAAATTAATAAATAGCAATAAAAAAAGCAGGCAATGCTGAGAGTCAATGGATTACTAAGAATGAATGTATGAAAAAGGTTTAAAAAGCTGCATAAATGCCTTTGTTTCTCTAAGATACATTTTCTTATGAGAACCATTTTAATACTTTATGCAATTTCTGTCAATACTAACTTTTTCGGAAATGATTAAACGAACAAAAGTGCCCCAACACTCCAAAGTGACAAAACTTTTTAATTTCCTCCTTATAGCATTTAAAATGTCCAATGAAACGCAGCAAGCCATCCATGAAGAGAAAAGTGAGCCATTACACATCAAGAATTCCCTATAAAACTCTCTGCTCTTGTACTCTTATTTCTGAGCTTGGATTAGATATGCACTCCATATTCTGCTGCCTGGAATCAGGAGGCTTATTTAATGAAGCTCCATTGGGGCTTTTTCATGCGAAAATCTCCAGTGACAGTGTTGAAATTGTCCTCGTCTTAAAGGCAAGACCTATTGTTAATAAGCATCCCATCACTCAATTAGGCAGGCTCGTATACACTGTCTGTGCGGATGACACATAGAATGATGCACTACGAAGGCAAGCAAAGAGAAATGCTTTAAGGTAAACATATTTTTTTGAATATATTACGGTGGTATTACACTGATACAGATTCTTATTTATTAGGGCAATGGAAATATATTATCTGAGACATAAAGTTTCATCAGTAAATGTCAGGGAATGTTAATAGAGGTAGAAGACAGCCAACATTGCTTATTATGAAAACTAGGCATATATAAAAAAAAAAGGGAACTTTAGCATTTGCAATTCAAACCAAATATTTATATACACTGTATAAACAGACACATAACCTTTTTTTTAACCTCACTGTCTGACAAATAGGTCAGACTTTTTATGATTTAGGTCAGTTAGGATTACCTAAAATGATTTTTAAAAGTTGAATACCAGAATAATCAGTTTCATAACATGCCTTTTAACAGTAAGAGAAAGCCAAGATGATGAAGTCATAGTTTTGCAGGCTTCCAGACAGTTCACAACATTTAAAATACTTAAAATCAACCTTACAGGAGGAAAGTTTATTCATTTTCTACAAGTGTGCCTTGACAACACTCTTCATTGTGGATCCTGCTGCTGACTGAAGTGATCAATTTTCAGAATCAGTCACTGGTTAACATAAACAAACAGGAAAGAAAAAGGCAATTTCTATAGTTTGTAGAGTTATTCTGCTGTTTGTTAAAGAGAGAGAGAATTTCAGCAGATGACAGGAAGTATAGAAGAGTACAGATGCCAAGTTTTCTCTTTTGTGGTTCAACCTCTGTCAAGAAGCATTGTAAATTTGGAGGAGTGAATAACTAAAAGTTGCAGTAACCTTAAAGCACTAATCCTAAAGTCTGACAACAACATGACATTTAGAGGAAGCTAAAATGCTTTTTCCACTGTGCTGATAACCGTCATGTGTCAATGACACAACATTTGTTATATCACCCATTACAGGATCAAATTTGTTGTTGCACATCAACCTGTATATGTGCTCTTCAAGAAGTGATTCTCTGACACCGACCTTTCACTCATGGTTTCAGTTTTATAGTTGTTGAGTATTGCTACCTCTGTTGCTGATTTTGCCTAAACACAGTAGGACTTTTATCAGGAAGCATGCTGGAAATCAGTGGAACTAAAGGCTGTTATTGTATGGTGATCCATTCTAGGTACAGAATGAATGTAGTTTACTGAACGTGAAGACAGGAAATGCAAATGCTGTGTTTTCACCCACTTCAAAATAAGAGCATGAATACTTGAATAATTCTTAACAGTTATCAACAGTCGGACTTTATTCAAATTAAAGATTACAACAGAGCCAAGTAATTCATTTAAGAAAAGCTAAGTGCTCTACATGTCTGAAAGTTAGCAAAAGGCTAAAGTGTTAAATGAAAAATTAGCTCTGGTGTTAGAGTATTAGCAGATTAGTGGAAATGTGCCCACCACTGGGATCTGTATTTGTAAGAAGACACACAGGAAAACTAACCCTGCTAATCAAGGTATACCACACCAAAGAATGTTTAAAATGTCAGCGTTGTTATCATTTTCAGTTTTTTCTTTAACACAGGTTTTACTGCAAAAGGATGGAAAAAAATATATATTGTCAATGTGGTTCCTGCATTCTTATTTATCATGAATCAGAATCGCCTCCAACACCTATAAGCAGACCAAATTGTTTTTTAATCAAAAAAATTACTGTGCATGGGTAGAAAGCAAAGACAAACATAAAGCAAATGTAATCTTAGCAGAAAAACAAGTATTTTAGCTCATAACAGGACTAAAACAATTACAAAGATATTAAAGAGAAACTGGCATGTCTCCAATTTCTGCGTTGTAAAACCAAAGAGAGCAGACATTAAGTATCAAAACAAAATATTTAGTTTCACAGGCAATATTTATTTTTTAAGAGACAGATTTCATGAATATTACACCGTACCTGAAGAAACATAAAAGTTAGCAGGGTGTAGAGTTGGGAGGCTGAAAGCGGCAGGTATCAAAGACAGCTAATATTCAGAGGGCTAAAGTTAAAGTGCACCGCGATAGCCGGAATGGCTCTCATCTGAGAAGAGAAGATTAAAATCAGTGGGACATCGCAGCGAAGCAATATGAAGTGGGAAAGAGAGGAAATTTCTCTCTAACATACACTCCCTCACGTGTGTGTGTGTGAGGCGCCCCACACACACACACACATACACACACACACGCACACACACACACACACATAATATAACCTCCCACAATAAACTAATTACTCGTCGTTAATATTTAAGAGCCTAATTTCCATTCATATGTAATATATTAAAAACGTGCAGGGATAAGCAAAGAAAAGGGCTGACCCTGAGATATTCACAGCAAGCTAACTGCTCCAAACAGAGAGAAATGAGCATCAGAGTGTTTTCTGTTTTATTGAGACAAATGTCTCCTGCCTGCACTAGCAATTAATGGCCTCCCTTTTAAAATGTGGAAAATGGTACAATTTGAGGCCTTCCCTTTTTTTTCAAAATGGGATAATAGCCTCTTTGCCTTGTTTTAGGCAGTAATGGACTTTAAATGCAGAATGTGTGACTCACTGCTTTAGAGATGAAGAAAGGTTATCGTATTTATTTGGTAAAATGTAGCATCTCTTTTTTCAGGCATTGAAGACGGACTGTGAAAAGGTGAATGGGTCAAATTCAGAGCATTTAGGCAAGAGCAAAACTGATAAACAATAAGAATAAGAGAGGGAGTCCTTACCCGAGGCTGGCCTCTAATCCGAACTGTTAAAAGCAATATGGCTCCCCACCCAGGGTATCATGTAAAAAGGGGAGACTTCAATTGTCAACACGGCTTGAGTCAATATCATCTCTAATTTTCTGCATATCTTCTTTAGTCATGCTGAAGATTGTCAAAAATATTTTCACATAGCCAAAACTTTACTTTTAGGCTGCAGTAAATATGACAATAGATCTAAAAACTGGAGAAACAATTTTGTATCTACTTTGCTGAAAGTATGGATGTGTACAATTTTAAATTGTAAACAATTTTATAATTTTTTTGGTTGTTTTATATTAAATCTGTATTTATTTAGCTTATATTTTGTCATAAAAGATTTGTTTTTAATTATATGTATATATTATATTTTTAACTTTATGTCTTTTTTTTGATTGCTGACTACTTGTGTAAGTGAGTATTAGTTTAGCAATTTAGGTATTTATTTATATAAGCAGTACCTTCCAGGTCACAATTAAAGCTCAAGTCATCACTAAGTAGAGGGTCCAATTCTCAATTAACACAGTCAATAATAAACAGCCTTATTCTTCTGGGAGAACATGGCAAGCCATCAAGTTTAACTCCAGAACATGTTGACAAATAAAATACTTAAAGCTTATTAACATACACAGGCGCTAAAACAAGGCAGACTATCCCAGAGTGGATTGCACTGTCTCTTGAGTTAAGCTTAAACTCATTAAACTGAGACCCCTATTAATCTGCAGCTAAAAAGACCAGGCTTCAATAAAAGTAGTTTTTCAAGAGCAACAAGCTTTTCAAAACATTTTTTTTTTTTTTTCCACCAAGACATGTTGTCGATGAATTAATAAAGCTTAATGGGATTAAAATATTCTGAGAAGCATTCATCTGTGCAGCAGTTGCGTCATTTCTCACTGTTTTTGTGGACTGAATGGGCGCTGCGGGGAACAAGTCACACATTCTGCTGGTTAGCATCAGCTTTTCCTGACTGAGAGGTGGCAGGGAGTCATGTGAGGTGGCTGACTACGCAAGAGTGTGTTTGATCCAGCGACCAGGTCAGCCCTGATGTTAACAGAGTTATTAGGCGACCTATTAGGGAGAGTCAGGGAGGCGGCTAAACCCCCCACTGATTCCATCATTACTGCCGTTGTTGCAGGGTCATTACCACCCTGCTGCTGGGGCTTTGTAGCAGGGATTGAGAATCTGCTGGGCTCAGTGGGGGGAGTTAGAGTGTGGGGGTAGAGTTGTGGGAACAATGATAAAGGAAAACGGGAGTCGAAGTGAGCAAAACTACTGAAGGATTTGATCATATCCCTTGGTATGAAGGGGAGGATGATTGTGCAGCCATCACTTAAAGTAAGGCTTTAGCCAAGTCACATTTTCAGAGATGACCTTTAGAGCAGCAACACAGTCGGGTGAGGGAAAATACAATGTTAAAGGAAAATCTACAAAAAAAAAGAGCAAGAACAAAGTAGAAAAGATTTTTAGAGTTGTATCAATTAAAATTTTCCTTTTTGTTACAGATTTTTGGTTTTTAGTGGGGTCTGACCTGATGAATCACATTTAGACTATTATGATTTAATTTTCTAACAATCATAACACATAAAAGCAAAACAAAAAAGAGCCACATAGTCATTGATAGAGCAAGTAATATGAATTGCAGGATTATCCAAATTTATTTGCAGCATTTTTCACTGATATTTATCCGATTTTTTTAAACTCAATAAAAGCATATTATAGTTCTTTAAGGAATTATGTACCAGGACTAAGACCACATCTAGGGAAAGGCTGAACAACTCAAATTAGTAAATATTAGAATATGTGACATCACCAAGGCAATCTTCTAAAGAGTCTGGGGCCTCAAACTTGATTAATGAGAGATTAAACAGTTAAGGAATGGTTTATTTCCATTTACCGGGGATTGTTTCTCCCACTGGACCTTATAGGGCGCAGGTGTCAAACTCCAGTCCTCAAGGGCCGGTATCCTGCAGTTTTTAGATGTGCCACAGATACAAAACACTGGAATGAAATGACTTAATTATCTCCTCCTTGTGTAGATATGTTTTCCAAAGCCTTGCTAATGACCTAATTATTCTATTCAGGTGTGGTACAGCAGAGACATATCTAAAGGTTGCAGGACAGCGGCCCACCAGGACTGGAGTTTGAGACCCCTGGTATAGGGGGTAACACTATATGCTTAAAAACTGGTGCGATTGATGTCACAGAGCGCAGAACCTCCAGTAGCACACACCATGATCACACAAACCAATCCAAAGTTTGGAGCAAGGCTCAGAGACAAGAGGAATCGTTTTTTTATTTAGTTTTGATGCACCAAGTAAATATAAAGAAATTGAGATTTTTTTTTACGTTTAGAGCTGATTGAGGAAAAAATAACCTTTTCCGATCTATTTTCAAATATCCTAATATTTCATACAAAAATATAATTATTTTAATTAAAACAAGTAGAACTATTACAAATTAAAAATATTTGCTTAAACAATTTTACATTTTTCAGCTTTTTGTTCACAAATCCAGAGTGAGTGTGTATTGAGAGACGCAGCTTGGTTTGCAGCTTTATTTGCCGTTAAGTCCTCCTCCCTTCTGTCCTTGTTATTTGTGCTGAGAAGCCCAGAAATCACCATCACAAAGTAGCACATGCCCTTTGTCCATCAGCAATTGATGTGGGCAATGGAGGAAACATTTTGGAGGAGCGGGTGTGTGAAGTTTGCCAACATCAATCTTGTTTCAAATTGAACCGCAAAGTTACAGCTGAATGGATTGGCTTTCAAATGCAGGAGGCCATGGCTACACGGGATTCAATCCCAGAGTGAATCTGATTTGATCCCGTGAGCCATACAAAGGCACAACCCACTGATTGATAAAGCGAAGTGAGGGGAGATGAGTGAAAGGAGTAAAAAGAGACCCAAGTCAATGTGGGAGGGTGGAGCGACGGAGAGGCTGGTGCACGGAGAAAAGGAGGAAAGTAGATGAGAAAGCAAAAAAAGGAGAAGAAATGTGTGAATGGAGAATAAAATAACACTTAGCAAGACTAGGTAGTTCTACAGAGCCCATTTAATGGCTTACACACAAATTGTAAAGATGTGAAAAAGCGTGGCACTGACAGAGGGAAAATGGAGATGTCTGTCTACGATAACAGATTTTTTTTTTTTATCTCTGTGTGGGTGATAACAATTTTATGATCACAAAGCACAGAGTCGCAACGGAGGTACGTCTAACCTTGACATCAGTCGCTGAGGCATTCCTTCAACAAATTTTAAAAGTTTCACAAATATTTTTTGCTCACAGAAAAAGGTCTTTTTTTGTTAGTTACCATAGAGAAATTAAATGAAGCATTTTGTGCTTAAACAGGGCTGATGTTACAAACAAAAGTAAAATAAGTTTACAGTTAAAAAGAATAGACATACTTTAGATTTGCAGTGAAATATGACATTTCTTCACAGCCCTGATTGTTTTTTTGTCCAATAAATATTCAGAAAATTACTGGTATATGACAAAAAAATCCATTCTATTGCATAAGCATTAATTCTTTACAGATTCAATTATTTTCTGGTATTTCATCACATTTTCTGATAAAGTTAGGTACATATGGATAAATATAATTAATGATATTTTGCTAGATAATTGTTTTACTGTTTTGTGGCTCTCTATCTATACGATAGACTTGAATTTCTTACAGGGTGAGGTTTAAGCTGCTGTTTAAGTTTCAGATCAAACCAGAATATAACCTTTTCACCTAAATGCAACATGCCATGTACTGCAGAAAGATAACATTGCACACAGTATGACTGAGTGGTAGCTGAACCATTGTGGGTGAATGTTTCTTTTCATTTGGGTCAGAGAAGCTGATCAGAGCTGATGCAACAATGAATAGAGCTAACTACAGGGGAAGGAAGGGAAGAAAAGAGAGAAGACTGCAGAAGACCTGAAAAATGGATGGAAGTTCACCTTCAAGCTGGACAATCACCCTAAAGAAAGATGTTTAGATGAGAGCATATTCATGTGTTAAAAAGGTCTAATCAAAGTCCATACCAAAATTCAAAGAGAACTGGTGGTAATGTTCAGAAGAGCTCTCCTAATAATCTGAGTTTTACTTTAGATAGATGCATGGAAAACTTACTTGAAAACCATGCATCATTTCTCTTTCTTATTTCATCCCTTGGAATATTGTTATATTTATATTAACTGCACTAATTTTTTCCCCTATTTAAATTTGTCCTTAATACATAAACTCTTATTGTTTTCTAATTTTTAGTTCTGTATGAATCTGAATTCTCCCAAGAACTTTAACTTACTGAACATATGAATTTTCAGCAATGCAGGACTATTTCAATTCTATGTTCGCCTTTTATTGGAATTTTCTGTTATTGACCAGCAAACTTGTGTTAAAAAAGAAAAAAAAAAAGAGGTTGCAAAATCTTTTGCAAGACCAGTGTGTGTAAAATGGACTCACACTAATCTTGATATCATTTTTTGGGAGCTGATATCCTAAATCAGGGGTCCCCAAACTCGGTCCTCGAGGGCCGGCCTCCTGCATGTTTTAGTTCTCTCCTAGGTTTAACGCACCTGAATCAGATGATGGCTCGTTAGAAGGCCTAAGAAGAACATTGACATCCTGAAAAGGTTGTTGGTGCCACCAGGGAGAGAACTAAAACATGCAGGATACGGGCCCTTGAGGACCGAGATTGGTGACCCCTGTCCTAAATCTTAGAGTTGTGAGAAAATTGTGGTGATGGAAAACCAAGAAAGGGTAAAGTTGTGCAGCATTTATTTTAATGAATACAGCTGGATGTATAAATTGTACATTTCTTAAAATTTCAGTGTCATATTTTTTTAGACAGGTACTCTGGACACTCAAAATCCCAAGTCCATGTGCACACATTTTAAGAAGCTTAACAGCAAACTGGACTGTTTGGCATTTATTTACAAATCTTATGAGTCTAGTACAAGTCCAAAAGAGCCACTGGAGGTAAAACTTGGAAAACACCCAACAAACAAGCATAAGTGCCGATAATGGTCGCTGCTTTAAGTTGTTGTTCTGCCAGCTTTTACAGCACCTTCCCACAGAGTTACCATCATGATTATACCAAGCACATGTAGCATGGGTATCAAAAGAAAATGTTTAAGTTATTGATAGCTAGAGAGCGTCATCAATCACACTAAAACCATTGATTTCTGTTTGTCAGCCCGCTCGACTCGGCTACCCGAATATCTTAAAGTAGCATTGGCAGCATATTTCCACAGCATCAGAGTCCCAAAAACGGACACGCTAAAGAAATGAAAAAGTGTGCCACTCCTAGAAGACCGAAGCAAAGCCCGAAATCCCTCTTGATTATCATTTCTTTTCTTGGTAAAACTCATTAAACGGCAAGAACTATAAAAGCAGCAGGGGAGATGACAATCTTGCATTCTCAGTTGTTTTAGAGGCTTCTGAGCACAATAAGCGTCTGAAAATTGGGGGCTGTTAAAGCGATTCTTTTTTTTTTTTTTTATTAGATTCTGTCACTGCCAAAGTGTTGCTTTTCAACAATGCAATAACAAGCACGAATCCCAAGGAGGGCGGAGATAACAGAAGCCTTTTTTGCTGCATTTTCTGAGGGCAGCTCTGTAGGGAAGGCATTTACACCTGCTTGCCTCATCTTTCACAATACACAAGGCCCCCAAAGTGTGCTTTACTTATAAATATACACATCTTGTGGCAAAGATGGAACAATAAAAAGCAAAAGGATAGCTAACAAGTCATGAATGGGTGTGCGTATGTGTGTCTTTTAAAAAAGGACAAATATCTCAGACAAATAGAGTCAGTTTACATCTGTGATTTGAAGTTAAATCAGTAGAAAGGCTTCATGATGTGTCATTATAAAACTAAATCCTCAGGAGGTAATTCTGAATGGCTTGGTCTTACCAGTTAAATGCCTAAACAAATTTTTACCTTCACCAGTTTCAATGCAGAGTTAAAGAAAGACTCCATACAAGTAGTTATGACAACTACCCAGGAGATTTGTTGGCAAAACCAATCATAAATTTAATGCATTTGACTATTCAGCATGAATCATGAAACGCACAAGAGGAAAACAAATGAACTACTCCCTCATTTTAGGTAAACCCATCTTAGCAGGCTTTCAGAGCGGCACCATCTACATCAAAGCCCGTCTCGCTGACTTTCAACTCCACAACTCCACTGACGGGGTGATGAGGAGGGAGGGTGTCGGGGTGTTCAAACATTAAACAGCATTTTTCATTCATGGGAAAATCATGTTCTGTTTCAACAATAGAGGGAAAAAGGGCTGATTCAGTCAAGTCGCTGCAGGGGTAATTGATAGGGATCCAGCGGAGGTAACTCCCAGGGGAAATGCTGGATCATGAATTCCTACCATGCCAGCGGGAACACGGACTATCTATTGAGGCTTTTTTTTTTTTTTCCCCCACAAACCCCTGTGGCCAAGAAAGTGAAGTTAATAAAGAATATAAAAGGGCATCTGAAGCTGAAGTACAGCCATGTGTTGCAGAACTACAAATATTTCACTGGCTTTTGAATTCAGAGCCTATCTTAAAAATTTATCCCAGATGTAAAGTAAATACCTGAAACACAACCTCAGTAAATATGACATGTAGATTTTAAATAATAAGTTCATTTAGGGGAAAAAGGTACCCAAACCACAATATTCATTAAAGTAAGATTTTCATCAGGCAGTTTCCGATCTCATTCCAGACTCATAGAAGTCAATGACAACCTAAAGACAACATGAAATAACCTAAATAAGAGATTAAAAATAACTAATATCTTTGGTATTGAGTTAATGTGTCTATTTATTCAATAATTTAGAGGCAAAAAATGCTTTTTGAACTGAAAATGTTGATTACTTTTTAGATACGCAGTTTTTGATTACAATGTGATTATTACAAACTCTGGAATTAACTCTATTAAACATTTTAATAGAATCCCACCACTAATAGCTATATCTGCAAAGAGGAAGACAGACAGATGTATGAAATGTATGACTGCCAGGCCCTGTCTTTGTTCCCACTTCATTAGGCATTGCAACAGCTATTCTTTCCAAGCCACATCCTCTTTCCATCTGTATCACTCTGGAAAATCACCTTGCGGCAGCCCAGGGAAAATTGCTGTTCATTTCACAGCAGCAAAAAAAGGAAATGAGTCTAGTTTGTGGACCTGGAGGCTGTGAAAGAGGCAGAGCAAGAAACTGCTGGCAGGCTGACTGGTGTCCAAACAAACGCTGGGTATAAGAAAAAACTTGCAGGATTCTGTATAGTTATGTCCACACACGCTGACAGAGCTCAGATTTGACTCTTCTGCGCTTGACAGGGTTGACTTTTCCCCTCCCACTGCTGCTAGAATTAGAGGAGTGTACATACTGTCAAAGCAGTGGAAAACAATCAAATTGTCATGGGGGGATACATCAAGTGCTCTCAAACACCCTCTTCCACAATAAAAAACAAAGAAAAGCTCTGCACTGCAACTCTTATCCATAAGCAAGTTGGGTTCCTAGTTGTGTAAGTGAGAAACAAACTGGCTGCGACAAGTAAACTCCCAGAGCTTCTTTCAAAGCCTCACATCCACCCTGATAGAAGATTGGCCTACTGGGCTGGAAAAGGCAAGAAGCAAACCAAGCATAGCTGCCACGTGTAAAGGTTCAAGATTGTGCTCAAAACAAAAGGAAAAAAAACAAAAGAAAACAAATCTGCAACAGCTCAATAGACACAAAAATCAAATGCAACGTGAAGCTCAGTGACGATTTATGCTTTCTTTTAAGGAAAAGCAGGCTAAATAGGATGTCTGCCACAAACAAAACATTTAAACTCAGAGCAGGCAGTGAAGATATTAGAAATAAATGCTTTGATTAAGGATAATTAACATCTAAGTGGGAAGAAATGTCTTGCCACAAGATCAAAGTATACCTTGTCATCCATCGCCTTGGAGGCCAAATGAAGCATGCGTGAGAAGATTAATTAAGGGTGCGCTGGAAAGAGATGACACCTCTTACCTTTACTCTGCGAAGAGAAGCACAGGGAGAGCTGAGCAAATAGGTCAGGGTTTTCAAACTTCTCTTCTTTGACTTTGATCCAGAAGCAATTCTCTGCCATTTCCTGAGGCACTATCTGCAATGACACAAGGATTCCATTATCGCCACAATCAGAAACCATCATTCCATCAAGCCGCCACTCAAACTTCTTCTAGCTGGAAGATACAAGAGGTTTTGTGAGTCTTTTCCTGTGTGCGGATACACGCATGACCTTGGGTGGCATACTGAGCATCTGAGTGGCAAACAGGACTTACAAAAGAAAAAAGAAAAAATGAAAATGTGAGGCTTGAAATTGTGAATTATTTGACTATGGTGAAGATAGCGATCTTTCAACACTGTCGGGGTCAGCACAGACATGAAAGCTTCTCATTTTTTCATCAATGACTTGGATGAGAGAAAAATCTCTAAAAGTAACCAACCACACCGAGACAATACTTCATCAGTAGAGTGGACCCCTGGTATTTATGGAGCTTGGGGACCAAAGCTCCATAAATACCAGGGCTCCATAAATTCCATAAGCAGGAAAATTCACAAATGCTTCAGATCCTTTCTAAAAAGGCTTAGAAATCCATATTCTAATATTTCAAACACCAAAAATACTTTATTCTATATTTTTCACAGCGGAAACTGATGTTGGGGGTACAGCCAATCATTATAAAGGGAAATTTATTGTGCTTCTGGATTGGCTTCTTTGCAAACAGCAATCAATGGCACGTTCAAGGAGATTAATTATTTGTCTTTTAAATTGCAACAGCAATCCATGTTGTTTCGGGGTTTTTTCTACCACCTAATACAATTAAAACCAAACTGAATGGAGTTCAAAATGTTATATTTTGCTTATGTTTGACAGCATGCTCTCCAACGTGCCCAAATCGGTGCTTATTGTTAAAATTAAGTGGCAAAAATCACGTCATTTTGTTCACAGCCTCTTGACATCTCTGGTGAACTTTTGACTCCGTCTGTATGTAAAACTAAACTAATGTGATACGAATTCACAAAAGCGTTCAGACAGAGACTGGCATGTGTGTTGGGTGAACTGGTGACCAAAACAGGCAGCGGTCATCTGAAAGTAGATGAAATGCATCTTAACACTGAACTCCTTTGGTTGTGTCGGTTCTGGTCCGACACAACCAAAGAATGTCTCACTAATGCCTTCTACTCTTCTTTTCAGGTTCCAGTAACATCCATCCATCCATTTTCTCACACCCTTGTCCCTTAGGTGTGTGGGAAAACCCTGGTGTCTATCTCCAGGTACGTTCCGGGCGAGAGGCGGGGTCACCCTGGACAGGTCGCCAGTCTGTCGCAGGGCAACACAGAAACAGGACACACAACCATTCACACACACACACTCACACCTAGGGAGAATTTAGAGAGACCAATTAACCTGACAGTCATGTTTTTGGACTGTGGGAGGAAGCCGGAGAACCCGGAGAGAACCCACGCATGCACAGGGAGAACATGCAAACTCCATGCAGAAAGACCCCGGGCCGGGAATCAAACCCAGGACCTTCTTGCTGCAAGGCAACAGCTCTACCAACTGCACCACTGTGCAGCCCCGTTCCAGTAACATGGAAAACAAAATGAAATGTTGCAACTTGTCAGTCATTATTTCCTCATACAAAGAACTTGTGACCTGCCATGATCTCTGAGCGTAGGCCACTGTTGTTGACCACAGCTATGCCAAAACACCATTGTGTAAGATGCAGTGGCCAACTTTTAACAACTTTGCGCTAAATATTAAAATTGTAATCAATATTTCTGCACAGATTTTGTCCATTGTCTACAAAGATTAACTTTTACAATATGGGACTGACTCTGGCATTTAAGGGGTTTAAGATTCAGAATGTGTGTTATGCATGGTGAGAACTGTTTTATTCATTAAAGAAAGGCAATTGTTAATCTTTAAAAGGGCATGAATTGTGTTCAAGGGTGCTGAAAGAGAACCTTATTAATACATGACAGGAAAAAAAAGTTATTGATCTGATTCAATTTTGCGTAATTTTTTTTAAATGCTCCTAAAAAAAAACAAAAAAAAAAAACAAGATTTCTAAAATTCAGGGGTTTAAAATTTCTGAAAATTATTGTATGGTTGGTAAGTCTGGTGAAAACTGAAGTTATTAATGGCATTCATAAAAAATAAATTGAACTCTTTGATTCACATTATTCCTACTGCAAACTTTAAGACAGCATTTATTTTGTTTCCAAGTGACTCAGGTTGAGAAGAAATTAAAGGGACCTCCAAGGGCAAAAGATAAATACCTCCAGTAAGTTACAGTTATTACTACCTAATAATACATGTGACACTACTCCTTTTCTACTACACATTCTGTTGAGAGCTACTGAAGTATTTCCTTTTGTAGCTTTTTATTGTGGCCCCACCCTTGCATTTCACTTCTTGCACTGCCACCACCATCATCAAACCAGAGTAATTATGTAAAGAAAGAGTTGTAAAAACAGCACTTATGCAACACAGACAGAGTCCTCAACAATCGCCCTCAAGGCTGCATGGTAATGGCGATAAATGCAAATGTGTTTGAGAGTTGCTTGCTGCATTAATGGAGGTTTATAAAACTTCCAACACAGGCTTGATTTCAGTGATGATAAAAGATAACTGCACTCTGTTACTGAGTTCTATGTGGGAACAATGATCAAAGTGAGCAGCTGAAACCTCCTTCCATCCATTGTCCTTGCAGAGTCACAGGTGGGCTTATCTCCAGGGTAACCTCAGGTCACATGACAAATTACCATGCATGCACAGTCACCAGCTCTGTTTAGTCCGCTTTAACCAAACTCTAGATTGTTTGATTGGAAAGTCCAGTTAATTTGGGGAGCTGTGAATGCAGAAACTCTGTGCTTCCTGAAACTCTGGTTCGCCTAAAAAGTCTCGGTTCAGGTGAAGTGAACTTTGATGCTGTTCGAATGCATATATGAATGCCAAGTGGACTAGAGTTACCTCCCAAATCAGAAAGCCAACTAAAGAACAGGGTGCTTGTATGAAAAACAACATTCTCCCTGAAATGCCTCATCTTCCAGTATTTGTTTGGAACATCTACCAAAGACAAAAAAAAAATACACCCACTAAAATCTGATGCCATTAATTTTTTTTTTTTTTTTTTTTACATTTCTTGAATAAGTAAGTTACACTGTCTTGGGAGTGTCTGTGGCTCTTGTTACAGCGCCATCACATACAAGGGAGGGAACAGGTTGCTCAAACGGTTTTTGTTTGTTGAAAGTGCAGTGTGAAAGCAAACTGTAGTAACTAAAAAAGTAAGAAATGTTGCAATGTTTGTCTCCAATCAAACCAAGTGCACCGCACTATCAGGTGTGAAAACAGCCTTATCATTTGTGCTTATGACTGTGCTAAGAAGATGGAGCACCCAGAGAGCACTTATACAAGCAAACATAAAAATCCAAAAGGCCTGACCTCTGACTCACTGCTCAACTAAAACTTGAAAACTTGAAGAAACAAAATAACAGGGAACAGGGTAGTCATCCAATCCCACGACCTCTGCCTAGTTAAGAAAACTTTAAAGGTAAATCAATATTCGCCATACGGCAAAAATCATTATGAAGGGCTCCCTGCATGATCTCAGATGGGACTTTTCAGAGAAGAGTTTGCAGATTTTGCATGACAGTGACTTTTCTTTGGGCAGTCCCACTGTCCAGACAGGGTGCATGTTAGGTTAATTGGTAATTCCATCTAAACTGACTCACAGAGTCAGTGTGTGTGTGTGTGGGAGAGAGTTTGGCTCTTTTTCTCAAGAGCTTCCCAGTTGGCCCTTTGATAGACTTGCAACCTGTCCAGGGTGTGCTCCGCCTCTCACCAGATGATACTAGGAAAGGCTCCAATCCCCTGTAACCCTGAAGGGGATGAAGTGGGTGTGGAAAATAAATGAATATTATTGCTGTGACTACTGCTGCTCCCACAGCCGCTGTTACATCCACTACTGCAACCAATAACACTAAAACTAATGCTGTCTTATTTAGAAAAATGCGACTCTGCTGAAGCAGAAAGAACATTTTGTACTAAAATTGTAACTGAAGAGACCTCAGTGTAAATAACTCAGTTGATGTGAGATAGTGGTAAAACCTGGCAACACGTTTAAGTAACGATTTCTACGTTGCATCGAGGCATATTTTAGAGCCAGAAAGTATAAAACATAAATTACAACAAGACATCAGTTTCTTTTCAAAGCACATAATTAAAAGGAACACTTTTCTAACACAAAAGAGCCTGTTGTCTCCTAGAAGGCAGAGACCTTCTATATAGAAAAGATGACCTGGGGTCTGGTAAGGCTTCACCTTGAAGTTAGTCACTCTCAATGCCTGTAGGCAGAAAACTGACCTTTTTTTGGATAAATCCATTTCTACCAACAACATATTGACTGGCTGCTTATTGAAAACCCAGAAAAAGTAAGAAAATACTTTCCTTGTAACGATTTGTACTTTTTATGTGACTCCTGTCAGTACAATTGTAAGTGGATATCCACAGATCAAATTTAATCAGCCACAGATTTCTCTAAATATCCCTTCAGTTTGACAAATAGATACAGTAGTGACATGTTTTTCCTGTGTCTGAGCTAAATGAAGGAGAGAACACCAGATTGTAGCTGCCAATTGGAAAGTTAAAAGTGACTTATTGTGGGAGGTGACTTATTGACGGAAAAGAAAACAATGCAAGTTTTAGTCAACAATTGTGTTATGTACCAATACCCAATCTTTCATTTCAAACATAATTTAGGGCAAGAGTAAATTTCCCAGAATTCTCGTTTGCCTTGTGGTCTCTTGTTTCCAATGTTTTTATACATATTTCTTATTGTTGTACAGAAACATTTACAGAACAACTTCAAAACCCTGACACAAACGAGAAGAAAGAGCTGTAAACATGACAATATGTAACCTTGTAAAGATTTTAGTGTTTACATTTTGTATTCTCTGTATTCTGTTTTTATCAATCTTTATGAAAAAAGTATTATTTCTATTTATTGATATATACATAGACAGCTACATATAAAAGTCCTGCTTCTTTTCCATTACGAAATGTTTTATGTTGTTCTGTCACCTAAAGTGGCATTGCAAAATATGAAAAAGTTTGTGTAGTATGAATACTTTTGAATGGGCACTGCAGTTTTAAACTGTCTAACTGCAAACATGTTTTTAATTCACAAAGTAAACAAGCCGTTTAAAAATATGCTTTGCAGTTTCTTCTGGTTATTTTAGGCCTTTAATATTTGACATTGGTCTTTTTCTGTCTAGTAATTTTGTTAATATTTTGCTGTTGAACTCTTGGTCCACTAAGTGGCTGTGGGATTTTCCTGCAGAGCCTGAGCAGAATAAAGATAGCCTCTGTGTGTTTAAGGGAAGGCATTTATTACAACTTGAGCTAATGAGCCAATGTCGAGCTTAAATATGAGCCTGTCTCGTGGCACTTTGTGCAGCTGTGGTTATTTTCTTCCTCCCTGTGTATTCATGTTTCCTTTGTAAAGTCATTTTCATATGCTCATAGATATTTGTAATCAAGATCTTAATATTATGCTAGAATCTAATATTATAAAAAGTAATAGGCTAAAATTATTTAGCTGAAATGGAAGCAAGAGAATAATTATTTTTTTTACAATGGCCTACACTTAATCTTAATTGTCTCTGAGACTAATACACAAAAAAAGAATAAATGCAGGAAATAACTCTTTAAAAGCGATAAGCAATTAAAAGCTGACATTTCCCTTTGTAAGCCCGAGTTAAACCCGTCCCATGTGCATGCGTTGTAGCATTGCTTTAGGCTAATAATGCACAGCCGCTGCAACATGCTGCTAAACAGAAAAAGACTACAGCAAATTGAAGTGTAGTGAGAAGCTGTATGATACAAATGAAGCATGAATACATAGGGTGCCATCCACAGTCTGGTAAAGATGAAGTAAAAAGCCTCTTAAATAAATACATCTTTTTTCCACCAGAATAAAATAATATTTCAGAAATTGTTATTGTTAGATTTATTTCGTTGAAGAAAAAAATATTTTGACAAATCAGCAGTATCACCCTTGTGGTGCTCCTGATGTTAGACTTCCAAATAGAAAAGAAGATGTTTTTTTCATCTGTACATCAACATGTTTCATACAATAATTTGGATTAATACAATAAAGTTGGTGAGAAACCCAACAATTCATTTTCTGGCACAGGCCACAATATTACTAATTGAAGATTGATGGCACTTCAAATATTTCATTTTCACTTTTAGACAAAATTATTCTTTGTATTACCCAAAATCTTAGCCTTTTGACTAAAAGCACATTAACCTAAATTCAATTTGTTTACATTTGTGATGGTAGGATTTCTCATGCCAAGCTACTCCAGTACATGGCAGTAAGATAAATATGGATCCCTATCAAGGCTCACGTGTGATTTTAATTGTTCTGTTAAACATCTTTCCAACATCTGTAGCAGTGCTAAGAGTTGTGCATCATCTGCTTTAAAAAACAAAAGTTGAATTAGCACACTTCTTTTTGTTGAGTATGTGAACCGTGCTGATTGTGGACACGTATATGGCAGGAAAACATAGTGGATCTATAGAAATGTTTTGTTATGCTCCTCTCTTTTGTACAACTGAATAGTACTCAAGCCTGGCACTTGTGTGGTTCCGTCTGCTCCATATAGAGGAGACAGATGACTGATGTTCCACTTCACTGACACGAGAGAAGCAGATTGTTTTTCTTCAGGTGGTTATGAATTTAATTTGCATCATGAAACCAAATTCCCTGCAAAGGCAAGGTTAATCCTTTTCCACTTTAACCTGTTTACGTACATTCCTGCAGACATTGGTCATTTGTCCTCTTGTACATGCACACAAATCATGTATGCAAAACCACATAAACCCATAAAGATGAGCGATGATACCGGTGATACCAGATCAAAGTGCAAACAAACACAGCCACCCTGGGAATTTGTAATCAGAAATTGCATTGTTGTTTCCCCTGTTTTGTCAAACAGAGAAAGGATGAGCTCAGGGAAACTAACAACTCGGGAAATAAGTAGTATTATAAAACTGCACATCTACAAGCTGTTAGAAAGACTTCAATTCAGTTACAACTGACCTGATTTTCCCTCCTTTTGTGTCATTTAGAACCAGGTTTCTTTTGATATGACATTTCACTAGAAATTGGCCAGTTTTTTCAGCACTGCTTAGGCAGAATCGATTTTATTCACACACTTAACTGTGAGAAAATATAAGAACACCGGTTCTGTGGGAATCTGTACAAGTCGGCATAAAAGGTCAATGTAACAGGTGTTAGATGTGTGATTCATCAAAGGATTCATCTTTGGTTTGATGGTTACTCTCCAAATTCTGACCAACTCAGTTATGAATTTTTCAAGTTGGCTGACTGCAGATTCTACTCATGTAGTTTCAAGATATCCTCAAAGAACTAATATATTTTCTGGCTTACTTAAAACAATGTTTAACCTCGACCAATATGAGTGGCTGGTCAGAAAATCAAAAGTTTGTGTATATTTCCAGTCAGAGAATGCCACATTAATGCCACATGTCTCCAAATAAGCATTACCAGGGAAGGAAAAAGATCATAAATCTAAAGCTGCATTCACACAGCGATTCATTTCTCACTTTTTCATGGCAGTCTGAGTGGTCCAAAGCAAATCCTTTCATCCAAAAAAAAGAATATTTCAGCTCATTCAGAATGAGAGTATATATAATTTATCTGTGAATTTCTAAAAGGCACCAATAACAGTATAATGTTAAAAATAGCTCACTTTTCTTGCTGCTAAACCAAACCAGGTCTGGTGAAGAGAACGAATGTTACTTTCCTTTCTTTTAGTGTTAAAAACTTACTGTACTTTCACAAAAGAGACATCTTTTTGGCTCTTTGTTTTCCTGAAGAAGTTTTAAAACATTGAGATCATCACAACTGCTCCTGCCTGTGATCTTTTTGAAACTGTTAATTTATTTCAAGTTTAGAAAAACGCATCGCTTACGGGCAGCGATTGCTCGTAAGCGACACCAGGTCAGCTAGCGAGCTGACCTGGTGTCAGAGAACATAAGATTATTTAAAGTTTAATTATTTTGCTATATGATGTAAAATCAAAGAAGAGTTTTATTCATCAGGACTACAAAACAAATGAAAATGGCTTTTCCTCTAGACCTTGATCATTTTCTGAATAAATCTGCATAAGATACGCAGTGAATCTCCAAAACACATTAAAATACATAAAAGAAGACCTGAATCCACTAAAACCACCAAACATAATTTGCACTATGAGCATGACTACAGAAGAACAAACATTACATTTTGTGTGCAGTGTGTAACTAAAGGCAGAAGCACAAAGATGCACAAGTGGAGTGAAAAGCCAACAAATTGACTCTAAAATTTACTGAGACGATGGATAAAACATTCATAAAATACAACCCAGGTGGAAGAGAATGTATCGTTGAAATTGTTTTTAAATGTGACGGAACATTACACAACACATTCTTTCTCCAAAATATGATAAGACGGTCCAAATCCAATGGCATCTGAGCAATAAAAATTGTTTACCATCAAATCCTTTGAAATAGGTGTTGTGAGAGGAGGAGTGTGGCATGTGGTAGAACGGCGGTTTGAATAGATTAAAGCTGCATTTGGGTAAATCTCCTTCTGCTTTAGACTTAACATTGTACTGTGGAGGCCTAAATGATCAAAAAGTTACTAAAAAAAATTGCAAATTGTGCAGATTGCACAGATTTCCTTTGTAAAGAGAGAAGTAACATTTGCATTACAACCTTAAATCCGAGAGAGTGAAGACAGGTCTGTATGAGATCAATGCACAGATTACCATACCTTGGACCAGTTGACCCTCTTCATCACAGTTTCAGGCTTGTAAGTCTTCTTTGGCTCAAGTCCATAAGGCAGCTTGACAACAGGTAACCCAGGAGGAGGAGGAGGACCACCAAAGCCCCCAAACGGAGGAGGAGGTGGGGCCCCACAACCTGGGGGTGGTGGGGGTGGTGGAAGTCCTCCCCCTGGGGGTGGAGGAGGTGGAGGGGGGATAGACGCATGGCCAGGCAGAGGAGGAGGTGGAGGTGGAGGACAACCACCAGGTGGGGGTGGAGGAGGAGGAGGAGGAGGTGGAGGTGCGGCACCTCCAGGTAGTGGTGGAGGAGGTGGTGCTCCAGGCGCAGCTGGGCCTGCAGCAATCTGCAAAAACAAAACAGAGAAGTTCGTAGCAGAATCCATCCTGAGTGAGGTTCTTTTTACCTGATTTAAACCTGAATCTGATTTGATGAGGAAAAGTCATAATAGCACTGGAGAAGAAAAAGTGAATGGGGTCAAAAGTTTTACAACAGTTCATTTCTGTAAATCAGAAAATCAGGCCAAAATCAGGCTTTAGCGCTTTTCACTGTAAATTACAACTGAGAAGCTTTCCTCCCTTTTTCTTTGCAATTCTTGAACATTTTAATCTATAAGTTTAGGAATTTGTCCCCCGAGTGACTTTCTATGCATCTTTCAAGATGAAAAATTATGTTGAATGTCAATAAAAAGAGGTAGTGAGTAAAACAGAAAAAGCTTTCCCAATGCTCTTTTTAAAGAAACACAAAGATTCATTATGACCTTGTCTAGGGATACAGTTTATGAGGTAGGAACATTTGAGCTTTCTGCAGGATACTTAATCATATACTTAAAGACTTAAGCGTCATGTTTATCCTGTCTCATATTGGAGGTAAAAATATAATATAAAGCAAGATTTTTTTCCTGGTAAGCAGAAGTGTAAGTGTTTGTACATATTGGACTTTCAACACATTGTGAACATGTGTTGACATGAGTTCAAATATTGATTCTATGTCTCTTAATTATTCTATTTATCATTACTTAAAAAAAGAAACACTTCCTCAGTACTGTAACATTTACTTCCGAACAGACTCTGATCTCAACTGCATTTAGAAAATGTAATTTCTTCTCCCGACTGCAAAACACTGAACAGAAACTCTCTGCATTATGTTATATGTTGGCCACTATGCCAGCACAATTACAAAAGTTTGTTAGGTGCTTTAAACTTCAGCTATATTCTGGAAAATTGTTACCTTAAAGCACTTCATTACTACTGATGGGAATTTTTTAAACATTAGGCAAAATATGAAATAACCGAAACCTAGAATAATATCAATCACTTTAATTTACAATAGATAATAATGTTGCTTTCCCATCAAGTGCTCATTATGAATGCTTACAATGGTGTGTTATTAAACGGTCAACAGGGATGTAATTATAACGTGGGAAATGTCGGGACTATCAAACAGTTCAAATTACCAAGAAGTTGGTGAAAGTCCACTGCTTGGCCAAAAGAAAAGAAATGTTTATAGAAATAAAATTTACGCCAATTCCAAAATTACAGACACTGTTTCTCCAGTTAGGTGCTGATTAGATGTCTCCTCTAACTGAAAAGCATTTCCACTTCCCATTTCCAAAAGCAATTCCACCACAATGTAAATTTCCCCCACTCACTTGATTGTGTGCGTAAAAATGTAATTGGTTTTATATTTAAAGACGCTACATGGCGTTTCATTACATAATGGCACTGACTGATTTCTTATTAGAGGCAAAAATTTAAAAAGGCGTTCTTCAAGGAGCTCCTCGCTCAGATTGCTCAGAGCCCTTCGCATTAAAAAAAAAAAAAAAAAAAAAAAAACCACGCAATGATTACACGTCTGTCAATCTTTTAAGGCTAATAGGAGAGAATGGATTCAAATTAGCTGCTGAATTAGAGCAGATTCGTTTTCATAGTGAGGGGCCTCTATCTCTATCTTCCTCTGATCCATGAGCTCCAATACTAGATTAAGATACTACTGAATAATTGACTATTTTCCTCAGCTTTAGTTTCTAAATTTTCAATAGAATGAATCTGCATCGGACAATTTATTGGGGAAAAAGTTCAAATATTTCCTCTTTTAACCTTCCCAAAAGTTTGTACATATATTCAATACACCCACTCTTCAAAACATGCTAAATAAATGTTTGTTTCCAGGTTTAGTGGACGCGGGATGTGATTAAATGTTTGCCTCAGTCTCATCTCTTACTGAAACATTCAATCTCAAGTGTCCTTAATGAAGATTAAGGACAAACAGTCAACTCTGACTGCAAACAGTGTTTAAGTTATCTTTAGATTGATCAAATGTCTTGAAAATACAGAGAGACCTAATATGTGCTAATTTGTTTACTGAAATGTTTTTTTGTAGATTAGGGATTTCCAGAGGAGTCATTTCAATTTGCAACTAATAAAGAAATAAATGTAGTATTCCAATAAAGAAATTGATTAAAAACACTTACTTGCCTTCACCCTTATTTAAATGAAACTGGTGTTATATTACTAAGTACCTTGGGGTCTGTTGACATCTGGCAGAAACATGCATCTTAAGGGATTCGAATATGTCTGGACAAATATGTAGTATGTCTTTTGGTGGCCTTGGTCTATAGCTGTACTCATGGCAATCATAAAACCGATCTACAGCTATGTTTCTAGTACCGACTCACTTTTACACAATTTTTTTCTTCACAGTAAAGGTGTGTACACAAGCTGATTGAGTTTTATTGCTGCAGAGCCCTCAGGGATTCAAATCTTTACAATCCGAGAACTGATGCTACGTGAAGTCAAAATTTACTGTATTTATACTCATTTACTTAACCCATATCATATCTGTTAAGCTACTTAATAAAAATAGAGTTGGTAGCCAAAACAACGCAACAAAAATGCAACTGTGTCACATCTTAGAAATGTTAATGTCTGAATAACATCTGCTTTTTTCTCTTTAGCTGACAGTTCACTGACTTTTGCGTCTTGCCTCTAAAGCGGATTACTGAGAATTATCGCTCAGCACAGATTTTGATCCCAGCTGTGAATGGTCGGGGCTTGCAAGGTCTGCTTTTATCCGAATTAGGCAGGATGCATGTTAATACCAGGTCTGAACAGGGCCTGAGGGCGCAGAGCAAGCATGCAACAAGGACTAAAGATCAATCTCATAATCAATTTGACAATGTAAAGCACCACAATCCTTCATTCCTTAACTGGATACTTGGGTTGGAAGGTGATTAAATGTAAAATTTATGTCAAGGGCCAAACATGCAACAAAGACACCCACCTTGGCTTCAGATTCCCTGATGAGTCTCTGAGCCTCTTTGAGCCTGTCATTTTCTATAGTTAACTGTGCAGAAAACACACAAACACACACACACCCACGCATACACCAGAGATGTACACCACAAAATCAGACATGAAACACCACACAGCAGACAGGGCAACAGAAAAGCACAAATGGAGGGTGGGTTAGATAGACAATGAACTGAACACTAGTGAAATTCAACAGGTAAAAAATTCACACCAAACACAAGAAAGACGAGAAAAGTTTAGAGGACAGAGAGAGGAGAGGGAGGGAGTTGCTTACACAGTTAATGACAATGTTAGTAACAAGCTCTATACTCATTGTGTCGGAATGAGGCATTCTTGTGCAAAAGGCAGAATGTGTTGTACTTTTACACCTAAAACAAGATGTAATCCATCTTCAAAGGAACATCAGTGGAGAGCAACGACTGTATAAAAGGAACGCGGCGCAGCATCACTGACAGTTGGTGCTCCTTCAAAAACCTTCTTCCATTTTCATTTTTTTTCCAGCTCCTGGCATCATGAAAATACATTTCAACTCCACACCCTCAGATGTGTGATGGGCATTGATTTCACTGTGCTGTCTTTGTTTTAGAAATGTACCCATTGTGCTTTGATAATTCACTCTCTGCAACCTTGTCAAAAGTAAGAGAACAGGAACATTTTCTGCGGAGACTAAAATATTTTCCATTCAGCCAATCTTAGAAAAGCTCTCATTATGGACTGTAGAAACATAAATATTTGATGTCCACACTGGAACAAAAAGAGATGGAAACCTTCAGTTGTGTGGATTTTTTTATTTTATAAAAATCGTTAAAAATTAAAGTGTAATATTGAAAGCTAAAAATGCTTATTTTATAATTCAGGAGGTCCAATAAAATAAGACTGAGATAGAAGAAGAACAAGGTGATGTTTAGCAAGGACATCCTGATTTTCTGAACCAAATTTCGTTGAGTCAATATTGATAAAACAGAGTATACCTGAAAAGTTAACTTCCATTATTTTATTCAAAAGGTGAAACTCCAATTTCAGTTTCTCCTAAAACTAGAAAAATCCTGCACAACTAGTAAAATGAAAGTTTCTGTGACTTTCTGTTCTTCCTTTAAATTCTGAGAGACTGATTTCCAAAAAGAGGCTGAAAATCTTAGGAACTTCTGATTCTGATCACTGAGACCAGATACGACGTTTCTGATACGTTCAGGTCAGGACTGGCTTATGACAAGGAATCTAAAAGATGCAGCTAATGGTTTAATTGGTTCCCAGTGGCTCAAGAAGCACCGACAACAGCTGCAGACCAAAAAACCCTTTAAAGGGTGGAATATTGTATTTTAATGGCACATAAAGCCACTTTATATCACAATCAAGTAACTATGTTAATTTTAGTTACACAAATTCTGTGTATAAAAAACAAACCTTAAATGAATTTGACTTTACAATTTGATGTCTTGATATTGGGCCTTCTGCCTCTTTAAGAAACTCTATCTCGTCATCACAACAATGCTTCACATTTTGCCGTTTACAACTGTTCTTAGGAGCATTGGACTGAGAAGTGAATTTTAGGCCCAGCAGATCCTAACTGGTGCTGCTGCTAGTCAGGAGGAGCTGACGGGGGGATTTAGGAGGAAGGTGTGCTGTGTGAAGCAACGGTTCAGCTGAAGATTGCAGCTTGAAGAAGGAGTTGTGTGGAAAGAGGCGCTACTGTGTAGAAGCAAGCATTTTATGCACCCTGGCTACCATGGAAGATTCATGGTTTCCTCAAAATTGCACGGAAAAATCAAAGCAATACTCCAGGTATGTTTTCAATGAGGGGATGACATTGTAACATGATAGATTAAAAAAGTCAATTATTCATAGTGCTTCCTCTTTATTGGTGTTTGCCTCAAGGCTGTAATTTTCCCTGTTGCTTGTGCCTTGTCTTTAACTATATTTTTTTCTTCCAATTAACTTTTTTAGCGAGAAGCTGTTGTGGAGGCTGCCTGATCCGTACCTGTTGACTCAGCAGTCTTCCCTATGTTTGTGCAGGTCAGCAGATTCATCTAAAATAAAACAAATTACAAATGAGCTGACTAATTCTAGGGGTTTTATTGGCTGTAAGTCACAATCAGTTAAAATATTATAAATAATTACTTGACACGTATCATCATATCTGTATGGAATATATGCCTTTCTGACATACGCTAACATTTCAGCCATCCCAACAACAACAACAAAGCTCACAGAGAGAGATCTCTTCCTTGTGAGCTCTGCTACCTTTGTCAGTTAAGTCAAACTTCATAATGCATCAGGTTAGACAGCAGTCTGGCGTAAAACGACAGAGAGAGGTCTACTACACCTCCAGCTCCTCTGGGGGCCATGCTGGGTCAGCTACAAGCTGGCCAGGTTGTTAAAACCTATTAATGGGATGGAGCACCGTGTTCCAACGAACCACTGCAGTGCTGCATTATTCATCACCTCCAGAGCCGATTCAGTGAATAGCTTTCCCTCCTGCCTTGAATGGTTGCAAGCAAAAGGTTCGGGGAGTGGTGGATGAGTTCTATTTTCTTGTGATTTCGATGTCCTTTGTTGATGTTTACTCCACTCAACTCAACTGGGAGATAATCAAACAGACACATCAAACATGCTTCTTGTTACAAAGCCAAAGTTCTGGAGACAGACTCTCATTAAACTTGTTGGTTCACAAACAAGGTGAAGAGAGGCAACTCAGACATGCAAGTGTTTTAACGTCTGACAGGAATTCTGTCAAGGAGATAGATGAAAGGTTGGGGTTATCTCAAACAACATTCATATTCAGCAAAAAAAAAAAAAAACACCAGTGATCCCACAGAGGCTTTGATGGGCAAACTGAATGCGTGTCCTCACGCTGATCTGAAGGTTCTGCGCTCTGATGGGTAATAACTTCTCTAAAGCAGCGTGTCAAACGTGGAGCGGGTTCCAAAACACACCCTGAAGCAGAAATACGTCTGTCTATGAGAAAGAGACTGGTGTTCAGTGCTTTTTGTAGCACTAGAAGTGTCTCTGATGCCCAACATCAGCTGGATGATTATTACAGGCCCACAACAAACAGCAATAACTCCCTGTAATTTTACATGTGTATATTTTTCTCAGGTTAAGGGTCAAGATGAAGTTGAATAAAAGTTTTAGTTATCCTTGGTCTTCTGCTCATCTGAAATCAAATCACTCCTAGACATCCCTCTCTCTAGCAAAATTTATAAGCTCATTCTGGTGGATCCCTAAGGCTATGTTCACATAGCAAGCAAATAAGACCCAAATCTGATTTTTTTTTTTGCACATACCCGGGCCATATCCAACTTTTTCAAAGCAGCCCAAACGGCCCAACTCCAATCCGTTCACCCCCAAAAAACATTTGCATTTCACCACTTTCATATGTAGTACTAAATTGGATACGTATCCAAAGATTTTCAAAAGATCTGCAGTCAGAGTAGCCATGTCGCTGCTTTATAATTCTGCCCCAGAAGAAGCCAGATGCAGTAAACAATGGCTGAAAATTATGATTATGAAATTATGAAAGATGTCTGTCAGAGACGCACATCACATCACATCACAATCACAGCCTTCTCCACAGAAGTTGCTCTCAGTGCTTCAAAAAAAAGCCACTGACTTTAGGCAGTTCTTTGTTTTAAACAACTTTCTTTGTGGTGGTGATTTTGCGACAACCCTCCACTGCTGAATAACTTTAAAATTGATTCATAGATGGCTCTATCCTTTTCTTCTTCTGCAGATGTGGATCACTTTGTGGTTGTAAACCGCTCACACGTAAATCTAACTGCGTTCGCACTTAATTAGCAGTATAAACAAACCGCACCAAAAAAATAAATAAATAAAAACTGGATTTCAGCAAAAAATCGGATATGAGCATGAAAATCTGCTGTGTGAAAGTAGCTAAAGAGTTCCCGAGCCGAAAGATTTATATAATCTCATCAGCATATTCTGGGTTTATCCAACTACCTCCCTGAAGTTGAACATGTCTGGAAACCTCTGAGGAAAACTCAACTGTAATCATGTTTTCACAGAAATGAGGTGCTCAGGCTACTACGACCAGCACCATGTTATTGAGTGAACAAGAGCCAAAGTTAGCAATTTTCAGCATCTAATGTGACGTCAGATGGATACTGTGATGCTCCTTCTGATCCAAATGAGAAAATTATTGGTCAAAAAAGAGATGAGAGAAGTATTTTTGGCTGCTCTTACATCTTAAATATAGCTCTCAAAGTGAAATCTGAAATACTCAGTTTTCATATTGAACGCTCAAAACTTCACAAAAACCAAATCCAAAATTGTGATCGGTGCATCTCAGATGTTTGGCAGAGTTGTTAAAACTAATCATTCTTTCTAAGTAAAGTTCAACTTTCCAGGTTTTGCCTTTCACATTACACGTTCATCTGCAGTTGGAGCAGGCAGGTAGATTTTGAAAAAGGTTAAGCTGAGAAAGAGGACTGATTGCATGACTAGTCAAGACACCAGCAAAAAATCCTGAACTGTGAAGGGTAAGGATGAGTGTTTTAGAAACTGCTTCAAGCAGAAACTAAGGCTCACTTGTTCAGTCGTTACTAACAACAATAAATGAATATTTGAGATAAAAAGCAATCTAAGCAAATGAAGCAATACCATCCCTCCATGCTGGCTGAGATTAAATTCTCAAAGAAGAGAGACAAGCTGCCCTTTTATCCCAAGGCAGTACTAAAAAGGGTTTCAAATTGGGTTAAGGGGGAAATAGCAGTCATTTTCTGTACTCAGAACGGGGGGTTTTGAATGGGAAGAAACGACGTGGAAGCCTGGAAAAGAAACGGAATCCATCTCTGCGATGATAGAATTTCATAGGAAAAGCTTCAATAGAGCAATTCTCGCTTACAAAGAGCTACAACTTAGGAAGAAGATTGACCCTTTATTAAATCAAGCTGTCTTGCATGGATGATAACTCCCACTTACAGCACCTTCACATCTTTAAGTGGGGTGAAAAGGTATCCTTCTGACCCAATCAAAGTGTTTCTCAAGGTCCCATTACTCCTTAATGCTATGATTTTTCAGACACATTTTCATTTGTGTGAATGTTTGAAAAGTATTTAATATCTTTCATCTCAACTTGATCAAAATAACTTTTTGGGGGCGCCGTTTTTGGTTGTTTTCTACAGTAGAAAGATTTACCTGCGTCTCTAGAGTTTGGATTTTTGACTCCAGCTCCTTGATCTTTTCCTCCTTTTTTTGGGACTCGGCCTGGGCCTCCTGCCGTGCGCTGAACTCCTCATCAAACTGCAAGAGAAGAGAAACAAGATTGTCTGCGTGTAGATAAACACGTGTAGAGGAAGGGAAAGGTAAGCGTAGGGTTGTTTCCGGAGAGTGTCCAGAGGGGGCTTCAAGAGTAACAGAAAGCACGCTACTTCACACTCTGAGGCCCGTTTCTATCCATAACCCTTACAGCCCCAGAGTCCTGTCACCCTTTGTCTCTTGTTTGGATCTTGGTTTTCATGTATGTTGATGGCTCTAACCTTTGCAGAAACCAAGGCATGTCGCAACAATGATTTCACCAACCCAGCAGGGAGCAGAGTGAATCGCTGCGACACGAGTCTTGAGAAAAAACATTCAGGACTCCTGCTGTTGTCAGATTGAAGTTGAGACTGTGTTTCTTCCCTTAATACAGGGCAGTGAAAAAGTCAAAATTAGGTTACAAAATCATTTCTTAGGCTTTGGGACTCCAGGATACCACAGTGATTAACTAAGGAAAATTAGTAAAACGGCTTTTGTAGCGATCAGCCTATCAAAATGACCCCCAGATTGAAACGAAAGCTTGTCCAGGAGGGCACAGAAAAACCCAGACCAGCATTTAAAGCATGGAAGGTCTCACATCATTTAACTAACTGAGTTCATATCTCAAGAATTACAGAGAAACTGGGCAAACAATGCATCCATTTGAGAGTTTCACGGCAAATAAAAGAAAAAAACACCTTTGATCTAAAATAATGATTTACCACAGGACATTTTTATTATCACCATGTTTACCATTGGATCGCTAAACATTTTGTGGACCAAGGAGGCAAAAGTTGAACCTTTTGACCTTTATATGTAAGACTGACAGCATTTACCAAGCAGGGAAGGGAGTCCTTTTGGACTGGGCTTAATAGATGGAAACATTCATTCTGATCTGAGACAATGTCCAGCCATTAGTTAGTGACCTTAACTTAGGATATGCAGCAAGAAAATGATAATTACACAAGCAACAGTAAATGACTGTTTCAGAATGACCTAGTCAAAGGACAACTAAAATTTGATGTCATTTGTGTTCAGCTGACATGCAGGCATCTTTAGACGCTAATTATTTTCCCTGATATTTCTAATATCAGGGAAATATTCTGACAGTTCGCAATGTGACAAAAGAAAAAACAAGAAATCGGAGGTTTTAAAACACTATTTCACAGAACTGCTGGTAACTGAATCTGTTTAAACCTTTAAGTGAGGTCCAGCCTTAATACATAATTACATCAAGGCTTTTCCACATAACTTAACTCTCCCCAACCTTGTGCACAAATAAGTATACATCAGAACATCACCATCGATTCTTGTAATGCTGATACGGATCATGTAGCGTCACAGCCAGGTATTGATTTGGGCATGCTAAATCAATAGCTTGTCTGGGAGCTCTGGGGAAGAAAAAACTTTGCTGATGGGAGCTGGCCAACCAAAAGGAAGGGAAGGGGGGTTATTTGAGTGATTAATGTCTCACCTTTTTGGAGTACTCTACAGCCTTCTGTTCACTCTCTTCAACTTTGGCTTTATCCACACACTGATCTGCAAGACAAGAAGGGCGCGAGATACTTCAAAGGCATCTTAGGGTGCAGCATGCATCTTTATCTCATTGTGTATCTCACTTTTAAAAGTATATCCAATACCAATTTAGGTCATTCATCTGGGCTGTGAGAGTTACTTAGGAACCTTTTTTTTTCATTTAGAGTGCCAAAATGTATTCTAGGGAAGCTAGCACTTCATTATTTCCAAAAGGAATAATTTCAAACACAAATTGAAGGTACCCAAGAATACATGGAATATGGCAATCTGCTCATCAGATTTCTATTTAAAAAAAAAAAAGAGTTAGCATTATCTGTATGCTAAAACCTTACGTGGAATAGAAACATGATCATTACAGGTCAGGTAAGTTGTTGGACCTTGGCAAGTTTAAAGTAGCAAACGAAAAATCAATGAGATCTGTAAGTGTACAGTAGATTTGTAAACCAGATTTTTTTGGATGTAGATTATGTCCTTCACTCTACAAGACTCCAAAAAGAATCTGACATAAACTGACTTTTTATCTTTTATAGATTTATTGTTTTTGTTTTTTTTTTTATATAAAAAACATTTTTTTAATACAAAATGTTTGCAAATCTAAACATATGGACTCTTATATTTACATCTCAAACAAAGCTTATTTGTTTGAAAACCTTTTTCAAATAACAACAATAACAACAACAACAAAAATCTGCAAAATATGGCATGCTTTTTTATTCAATATCTTGTACTCTGACAACCATAAATAAAATCCAGGAACCTGCTTTGTTGGCTTTGAAAGACCAACAAAGCAGTAAATGGAGCCGTCCAGAGTGATTTAATGTAAGTCTAAGCTCAGCTCTTCTGTGAAGGTTTTACAGGCTTGTCAGAGAACATTGACGAGCAAACCAACAGAAAGAAGACCAGGAAACACACCAGACAGCAAAAGTGGGCAAACATGCTCACACCATAACTAACAGAGTTGGTGTGAAGATAGATGAAGCTAAATATAAGGTAGAAAAAAAACTATATTTAGTCTGGAAAAGACCTTTCACCTTGCAGCAGCCAGAACCACAATGGAGTAGCTTAGATCAAAGTCTATCAGTATAAGAATGGCTCAGTGAAGCTCCAGGCCTAAATGTGGCCTGGAGACCTAAGAGATGAAACCTGATGTTCAAAGATGATATCCATACAATCACCCTGAGCTGGAGGAATTTTGCAAAGTATAAACAAACCTGTCTATTTCTACATGTGCAAAAGTTGATAGATATGCCAACAGACCTGCAGCTGTAATTGCAGAAAAAGGGGGTTCGACAACAATTTGACTCAGACTGAATGCTGAAGTAGTAGAAAAATGGAGAAAAACACATTTCAATTCCCACATGTTTGTTTCAGTGAGCTTCAGCAAAGTGGGAGAGAAAGCTTCAACCAGCAGGCAGTTGCATACAAATGAATGTCACCATTTTCAGATTTCTATTTAAATAAATAAAAATACACACTTTCTTGTCATTTCAATTCACTATTATGTATGAGTTTGTATTGGTGCATCATTTAAAATCCCAATAACGTACAAAGAACTTTAGTATTACGATGCAGCACATTGAGAAAATGTTCAAGGGAGTTTGAATACTTTTGTGTTGAAGCAATAGATGAAGCTTGTTTAGTGGAGAAATGAGAGGAAGTGTACATGATTCATGACCTACAAACACTGTTTGGCTTTGGAAAAATGCTTTTTCAACAAATTGCCTCAAGTTTTAATGTGAGTGGATCAAGGCATTTTGTCCGCAGCCTGCCATCTTTACACAGCTACAGCTTAACATGACAACTCGCTTTAAAAGAGGAAACTAAAATGCTAAAAATAGGTCTAAAAAGGGCAGAAAAGACACATTTCATCCCTCCATGAGCTTTTTATTAAACTTCAGCAAAGTGTGAGAGAAAGCTTCATGCAGCATCTGTTCTCAAGGGATAAGTTTAGAAACTTTTAATGACCCTTTGTTGGCAAGTTACAAGCTAGCGACACAACTGTGAGAGACAAAGTCAATTTATTTTTATTTTTCAGCGAAAAAAAAAAAAAGAATATCTCCTTTGGCAATGCAGCTCAAATTAATGTTGTCTGCTTGACTCCACCAACACACATTAACTGAATTAAAGCAAACACTTCTCCATTATATGATTCATTTGGCCAAATCAAACCCACTTTTCTGTAAAATGTATTCTCATTCTATGCAAGCCAGATAGACTGGAAATGAGTTTAGCTAGTAAATATATTGATTTTTGAAAAGAATACAGTTATGCTAAAAAAAAAACAAAAAAACTAGTCCAACACCAACCAGATACATTGCAAATCAAAGTATTGATTTTTGAAAAGAATATACAGTTATGCTAAAAAAAAAACTAAAAAAAACTAGTCCAACACCAACCAGATACATTGCAGTTTGTGGATTAATTATGTTTTTATGTGCAGTTAGATGTAGCGTAGTAATAAAAATCAACACAGTCAGAATTTTTATATGTCTGACTCTGTTTAACATTTGCAACATCAACTGAATGTTGTTGTGAATTATTATTTCACAACAACATTTAAGGGGTTATTTAAGGAGTCAGCAAATGCTGGTTGTAATGCATTCCTCTAGCAGAATCTGAGCAAAATGGGTCAATGGACACATTGTTTAGAGCAGGGGTGCTCAATACGGCCATCGACCGGTCGATCGCCAGAAGGTTTTGAGTCGATCTCGGCAGTAGGTGACAAACTGAATGCCGCCAGGACGCCAAGACCAGCACTTCCTCTTCTGACAGGCTTATCAAAAATATTCAAGATCCAAAATGTTTGTAGCTTCATTAAAGAATAATATTTTTTATTAAAAAAAACAACAAAACGTGATAAAATTAATAATCTCAGTAATTATTGTTTCAACTAGGTGTTGCGCAATTCAGTGCAATCCGGTTCCATTATCAAAAAATATTAGCATTAGCAAAACTATTAGCATTTTCCAACAAAAGGTGGCACATAAACAACATTTGCAGTAGGAAATAGTCGAAAAGTTACCAATAAGCTGAGTGAAGTCCACATCCAATCGTTTACTGTAACCAAAGTCAGGGTCCGTCCCACTGCGATGCAGAACCACCTGAGACACGCATTCCTCGATCACCTTGTAGTACTGAGGTCTGAGAGAGGTCACGAGACAAAGCAGAACAATTAGACATGAAAGATATGAGTGACACAAAGCCCACAAGGCTAATTAACCACAAATGATTCCCTTATCCAAGTAGAGGTCACAAAATGCCATGTCGAAAAGGCTGCTGCTGGAGAAAATAGGTACACCATTAAATTTGATCACTTGCTTCACCCTTATCGTAAATTTAGCAGATTAATGGCTACACAGAAACCAACCACGCGATTGTCTGTCCATTTCAAGGTGACTGACGGCCACCAATGCTACGCCTGCCCCCTTGCATAATTTGCAATCTTCTGTGCCAATTAGGGCGACCGTAAAAACTGAAATGTAAATCTAATCAGTGTAATGTGTGTAATTAAAGGCACAATGGGCAGGAAAACATGCTAGGCAGTTGGGAGTGTGACTGGGAGCGTGGCGTCGTCAAACACGGACTGTGAATCAGCCTGAAAGTCCGTCGCCACCGCGCAGGTTGCTGTGTGACCTTTTCTGTGTAACATTATCAACTTTAATTGCAAGTGACATTTAGCAAATACAATGCCATCTTAAGCCGAGCTCCAAACTGAGAAGTAATTATTTTTTAACCCTGATACAGTCCAGCGTTTGATGTTTAAATCTGAAACCAGTCTTTTTCTTTTTTTTTTCTTTTTTAGTCTTCCAGAAGCTAAACATCATCTACTTTGCAAGTTAAATTTTCATCTTGGGTAGCAGATGTTTGAAAAACTGTCAGCCAAGGCACCCTGACAACAACCTAATATACTAAAACTAAACTTCACTGTTCAAGTGCATAAAAGGGTTCTGAGACATCAAACTGATGTCTCCTGCTGGGCCTCTTCAAAACATCAAAACACAAAAAAACCACACTTGAACACATAAAAATAAAAGCCTTCAACAGCAAATTGTACAATCACCACATGCAAGAAAAATAATTACCTTTAATGTCCAAAAGACATGAGTCTATATTTTAATAAATACAACCAAACTAAAACAAAAATGGGATTAAGTCAACTTTTTAGAGTCAAAAAATGGTTAAAAAACAAAGTTTGTTTATTCTTTTAATGTGTTTTAAATTATAAAACCTTTAAAATAAATACATATTTTGTCGTAGCGGAGTGACCTCACACTTGGAGAAAGTTTTATGAATAGTAAATTATATAATGCAATATATAAGTATAATGTGAAGCTGGCCAAGATGGATAACAAAACAGATCTGAAGTGAATCATTGAAGCATAATTACTAAAAGAGAAATCCATTAGCATCTGGAAAACAGCGGTCTGATTAAATAATCAGAGAAAATTATTCAGTTTGTTTTTGGTACCAGCACAGAAATAAATTCAAAGTACAGTCGTCGATTAAGTCCCTCTGATCGTCATTAAATTCCTAATTAAAAAAACAACTGCACTTTAATGTGTTTTGTTATTTTACACCGGTGGTTGACAGTAAAAGATCCACCTTTGTACATAAATATGCTGGAGTTTAATATTTTTAGCTTCCTCTAGATTTTCCAATTGATTTATAACCGCAGACGTCTAAAAGCCGGAGGTTTTAAGACGACTTAGATTAGATAAGGACTTCAGTCTGATCAAAGGCTTGGCTGTCGGTTGGTTCTGCGTGAAAAAACATTGAGCAAGAAGGAGGGAAAGCAATACTGCTGCTAAAATGTGATAATTGATTGCAGCAGGCAGAACTGTGAACAAAGTGTCTGCTGCCAGGTGGGTTAATTTTGTCCAAAAAGACCAAAAACTGCACATAAACACAATATGTCAGCGAGAAAATAAAAAGGAACATGAGCGCTCTTTGTTGCCATCAAACATTAAATGAAACAGAGGTAATATCTGCCTTTTTAAGTCTAACAGCTAATTTCAAAGTCTATTTTTTTCCACTGTGATACCTTGTGGGTGGACAGGGCACACAAATGTTGTATAAAAGAAAAAAAAATCCAGAAAAAACAAGAAATTTATAGCCAAAGTAAATAAGAATAAACCAGCATTTAGGTGTGTTGTTTTGAAAGCATGAAATGCCACACATTAATCTTGAGCTGGTGAATTCACCCACTCATGACTGGCACAAGCTGGTGAAAGCTCACACGTCGCCCTGCATAGCTTAAACACTGTGGGGACTCGGCTTACAACTGTCATGAATGCACAGCACATTATTATCTCAATAAGCCACACTATTTTCCCCTTCGTCCTCCATCCTCCACCACCAAGCAGATAGAGACTGGGTGGAGATAACTAGAGATGGAGAGAGTGACCCAGAACTGTCAGGGCCCTTCCACAGTGGGCAGGCCTGGGCTCCTGAAGCGGGCACATGTCCCCAGGATCATCCTCAACTTCTTTTTCTTTGGCACCTTCATTTCTTCTAGTGATAACTTGTGGTTCAGCCACTTGATCCAGCCCTGCTCCACATAACCAGTGTAATCCCCATATCACCAGGCTCCAAAAGAGCAGATCTGCTCTATTTTTGCTGGGTGGGTTTGATGTGTTCCAATTCATTACACTTGCAAGAAAAGATTAATTGTCAAAAATAAACCCAGCGCCAGAGGGGGGAAAACATACAACTTTTGTTTTGTTTGGAGACTTTATAGTAGACAGAGAGGGTTCACTGATAATTAGAAGACTGCAGTGTTTAAAAAACAAATGCTTATTGATATTATATTTAAAAATAAAAGTGGTAGCAAATGGAAAATTGAGTGAGATTAAAAAGAAAATAGGAAATACAATTCCTTGTAAATGTTCTGGACTTTTACAAGTCATGTGAAAACCACAAACATCTGTGCATTTTATTTGGATTTTATTCAACAAATCAACACAAATATGTGAATAATAGGGGAAGGGAAGATGTACAAAAAGATATACAGTTTTCAAAACATGTTAAAAATAAAAATCAGACGCGTGCTGAGAAATGTAAGGGTATAATAGTAAAACTCAGAAGACACAGCAGACACCTGCTGTGTTTAATTTAATCCCAGTATAAATGCAGCTGTTCTGCAAACGCCTAAGAGGTTTGTTAGAGAAAATTACAAAACAAAACTCATCAGGAAAATTGTATTAAAAATCATATTTATGGAAATGACAAAACCTAACATTACAACTACAAAAGGCTGCAAAGGCTGATAGTTTAGATCGAAGGATGTTTATGTGAAAAATTGCTCAGTCAAAGTCCAACTGAGCAGAAAATTTCCATCTCTAGAAATGTAGATATAGTAGATCCACTCTAAAAGCTGTAATTGTATAGGTATATATATATATATATATAGATATATATATATATATATATATATATATATATATATATATATATATATATATGTGTATGTGTGTGTGTGTGTGTAACTGACTGACAGTTCACAATTATATAACGTTTTAGGATATAACATCGCAAGAATCCATTGAAGTTTGTAGCTGCAGCATAACAACACATAAATAAGTTTGAAAAAATAATATACACAAGCTCATGTTTTTTGTAAATTGGTGTGGATTCAGTGTTCTCCCTCACATTCACCTCATCCAAACTCAAATCAAAATACAGTATTTATTTAAAAAGCTGCTTGGACTGCATTAGTTCTCCATCTTCCATAATCTGCAGCTGTGATGTGCAGGGAATTAAATGTCTCACTCATAACGCAATTCTACTCATAATGTTTGTGTTCTGAGTTCATGTTTGCATTAGTTTGGTTGGTTGAAGGGAAAGGAAATTCATAACATATCTTTTGAAAGAACTTTAGATGATTTTTCATGAGCAGTTCAACTGATCCCTTCATGCTTCTGCCTCAAGGAGCTGAACATGGACAAGGAAGCGGAGGTAGACATGGATGGTAAATGTGAATTCTATTTCTCACTTCCTCCGAATAGATGAGGAATGCATTATTCATGACTCCAAGGGGACAGCAACTTGTCTTTAGTAAATTCATCCACCTCCTCTCATCCTCAAGTTATCGTCCAACTTTCTTTTTTTAAGCTGCAGTTCTGCAAAAAGTTCTGACGCAGCATGAAATTAATCAGAGCCTCTCTATTAAAATAAGTCACACTCTCATTTTACAGTCACCAACTAATCTGCTTTTTCAAACATTAGGCAGCTTACATTTTAGACTGGCTTAATTCTCAACAAAACAAAACGATGTCCTGACTGAAACGGCTCCCCTGATAATGATCATTTAGACAGTGCAAAGAAATAAGAACCACCAACTATTAAACTGCTTTCTCCTGTGAAACACAGCCAACACTCATCCAATTAAGGTTGTTGGCTAGAGTTCTTCAAACTTGCAGAATTTAACATACAGATATCAGTGATGTAGCACTTCTGTCCTAGATAATGATTCAAGCTACAGCAGTCTGGGGGAAGTGATCCAAAAAAAGACAAAATACAAACAATATTTTGGTTTGTAACTTTCAGGCTGTCATTGGGTAAAGTTATTGGAAAAAATACAGTGGAAGAGAAATTATCATCTGAGGGTTTATAGTTAAAACTCATGAAGGAGTGTTAGAGACACCTGCCGGGGAAAAAGGAGAGGCAGAAGCAAGTGAGGTTGTCTATGACAGCCGTGTCATACGGCAACAGTCTTCAGTCAGAGGCCGACAGACTCTTTGTTAGGCTGACTGCTACTGGAGATCTTTTCTGCCCACAGCATCACTTTTCACAACGGCTGAAGAAACTTGAAAGGTATTAACATTTAATTTCTTTTGGGGAAAAGTAAAGCAATTTTGAACTTGGAAAAACAAAACAAAACGCTGCGGAAAAGTATATGAATAATTTGGTTGAAATAATGCTGCCTTGTGTAAATAAGTAACTAACTTTATAGTTCAGAATAATATTTACTAAAAAAGTTATATTTCTTCTATAAGACATAGAATTACCAGATAAGCATTTTCTCACAGAGATTCTCTTGTACTTCATTCTGAACCTTTATCAGTTTATTATAAAACAGATAAAAATCAAACTTTTTACCAGGCCAAACTTTATAAGTTTGTCGAGTTGTGTAAATACAACAAATTAGGTGTTCCTTTTTAAAGTTTTCAGATTTCAACTGGAGGTTTCTCACACACATTGCTCTCATATTCTACTGTCAATAAAAATAAAACTGTTTATTTTATCTTTTATAGATCTTTATTCGATCTTACATAGTGTCTGATGTTAAAAAATCATTCACACAAACAGCACAGTGCCGCCTCCTTTAGTGAACATTTTGCTGCAGCATCTGAAACGTAAAATACAGAGAACGGCAGTGTTATCAGACTGCATGCTAATAATAGTTAGCAGTGCCGCTGTCCTGCAACCTTGAGACACGTCTCTGCCCCAGCACACCTGAATCTAATCAATGGATAATGACAAGACATTTACAAATATTGCTGACATGCCAAATTCAGCCATTTGATTCAGGTGTATGGGAGCAGAGAGGCATCAAAACGTTGCTGCTGATTAGCCTGATCACTGAGCCTGTTCTGATTAACAATGCAGCTAATAGCTCAAATGTTCCTTTACATTTTTAAGTGTCTCTTTTTTGAAAGGCAGATGTAAGTCCAGAAAATACATTTTATGGACATTCGGGCATTCGTTAAAGAAAAGTGCCTGCGTGAACGTAAAATGAGAATGATGGGTTTGTGGGTATTGTATCTGCAGTTATAGAGGCAGAGTGAGAGCTAGCCTCACCGGGTCATCAGTCAATACAAGGCCAGGAGTATGTAAAAGCCAAACAGAACTTACCTGATGTAATAGTCATTCCTGATAAGCAATAGGTGCTGAAGGATTGACAGAAAGTAGGTCTCCGAGGCGGTGTCTTTCACCATATTTGACAGGAGATGGTACACTTCATTCATATCAGTGAAGGAGCAAGGTTAAGGGAAAAACAACTTTTTTTCTTAAATCAGATAGCTATAAAAGCATCCATTCTGACAAATTTATTCAACTTCTGCGAACATTTAGAGGTTATTACAGTTTGTTTTCATTAGAAGCGTTTATTTTTTATTTTTTTATAGATTGCAGCTCAGCTTCTCTGACAGGCATCATAGCACAAAAGTCAACAGAGATATAATTTCTCTTTTCTGCTGTCTCTCAGGGGAGCTGTGACAGAGTAAACTGCTAAGTTGAGAAGGGGGGACTGGCATTGAAGAAGGCTCCCACAGGTTCACCTGTCACTCCAGACCTTTTAAGACATACAAAACTAATTACATGAAAAAGCCATGCAATGCTTTACTTTGCTCCACCAACTAAATCTTGAGGATTTGATCTTTTGCAGGGTAGAAGCATATGTGAGGCTAAACCTTTATACTGAAACTGGCATGCACGCAGAAGAAAAATGTTTGGCGATTAAATTTGCAAAAGCTATTGATTGTGTGTCTTAGCTTTGCTTTGCTTTTAAAGGAGAATCCTTTAAAAGCAGCCGGTAAATCTAACGGGTCTTTTAATGCTTTAAGTTTAAGTCTAATGAGCAATACATCCTGATCGGAAGCATTTGTTTTGATTCTTCAACTGTTCAAAGAAGAGAAGATGATAGAACAGAAATTAGATGCTCAAACAATGGAAGTTAAAGGAAAGTATGAACACATTTTAGATAATTGCACAGGATACGGTTCACTGCTACTCATACAGTTGTATTGTATAAAGTGGACAGAAAAAAATAGAAAAAATAGTAGAAATGTTAATATTTCCCCTGACATCAACAGCAAAAAATCTGAAACCTGAAGACAATTAGGTGTTCAACAAATGATCAAACAAAAAAAAAAAAAACACAAATAAATCTAAATTATGTCTAAAAGGTGGATCCAAGTCAGCAGACAGACAAATTTTAATTTACAATTTCTTCATAAGAAGAGAGGCCAATTATCCAACCAGAATTATGCCAGGTCCTTGTTGATGTCAACCAATCATTTTGCTAAGTGGCATTTTCTATTACTAGAGTTGGGTAGGTTTTATTATCAATGATCAAGTTATGTCATATCAATGAATCAAAGCCTCAAATTATGACGACATTCAAGCTCATGATGTACACTTAAGAGTGGAGACGATTAAAATCTAAACACAAATCGTAGCTGTTCACAATCTGCATTAAAGTATTTAAACCCACAGTGTCATCAACCACCACAGCCAACACAGACGCCAGAGAAATGTGTTCATGATCTATGGGTTGCTCCGCTTGCCAGATCCCTCACTGCGTTTGGAAAAGATCAATGCTTTTAAATGCTGTTTCACCGCTCTCCGAATCAATGTTAACAGTGTCTGTAATTAAAATGCTTTAAATATTCTTTTTTTCTTCTTTTAGAAACACAGGGGGGAATTAAAGCTCTTCTAAAGTATCGTTTCTCTCCTCTGCACTACCTGGGAGAATTACCAGCCCTGGGAGATTCAATTATAACCTCACCACAGCTGCATTTCAGAAGGCGGGGCGAGGAGCTCACCCTGGGAGAGAGCCGAGCTTCGTTCATCTATCACTAACCTTCGGACGTAACCCTGCTGTAAAACGCTGAGCTCCTCCATGCCCCCCTCATTCACGCAATCGAAGCTTTTTCTCCTCACTCTCAGTTTCTCTCTCCGTCACTTTATGCTCTCTCTCCAAATAATGAATAAACATGAGTGGCAGTCAAGTGTGATGTAGGCCAGTCAGTGGTGGGGTCAATCAATCACCATTCCACAGTTCATTAATATTTATTAGAGCCTGGAGTCATCTCCTCAGCACCTGAACCCAGAGCTGGACAGAGGAGACGAGTCTCTTCAGGTTAATATTTATGAAACCGCTGGGAGAAACAAGACACATGTGCAGAGCTCAGGTGGTAGAGGTTTTTTCTGGTGTGTGTGTGTGCGCTCCATCCAGACAAAAGGACAAAGGGTAACCTGGGTTTTCCAATCAGGGCCATACCTCACAGATCAATACAACATTGTCCTTGGAAACAAACATTAGGCCTTCTCATTTGTGAACCTGCTCAAGCACATCATTAATCCAGCTACACCTCCCCACCTCCACCAGCCCCTCTCTATGCACACATTCACAACTCCTCCTCCCCTCGCAAGTGTCACACCAAACTGTCACTCACCGTGGCACTTTTATGCCCTTACAAGAGCTGTGGAAGAAAATGGTAGCAGGAACGAACATCTACATAATGTCAGAGTCTGGTTCGTCTGCTCACAATGTCAGCTATTCATACATGGCCTGGGAGAAGATTTCTGAATTATTAAAGAGCTCCTCTCTCGGATGCCAGGAGAAGTTTGCCACTCAGGACTAAATTTGTGCTCCTCTTATTACGTACACGCCAAGATTTCAGAGCCAAAAGGTGGAGAAGCGAGTAGTGCGGCTACAGGTGCATCTCAGAGAATTAGAATATAGTTGACAGGGTGTTTTTATTTTTTTTATTTCAGGATTTTAATTCAAAATGTGAAATGTGAGGCATAGATTTTGATAAATTTTGATGGTTATGACTTTCAGCTAATAGAAATTCCCAAATTTAGCTTGTCAGAAATGAGAAAAGACAAAAACAAAACATTGTGTTTTGGTCTATATACCCAGAGTCCATTTTCCAAGCACACTAATGGAAAGTGTAGTGGAAGGAAAAATATGGTAGAAGAAGCAATAAAAATTCTTGAAAAATAATGAAAATGCTTGGTTATGGGTTTTTTGCATGAATTACTGAAGCTGTGAACCTGAGAGTCTGTTGAGGTGATAATGGAGCCCAATTTACTTTAATATTGCCATTCAACTTGTCAGCTTTAAGTGTCTAATCTTTCACTTTCCAACTAAGAAGGTTAGAGTCAACACAGTGATATCATCGTCATTAAACTGGATATTGGTACTTTGGCCATTGTGGACAAGGTGTGAAGTCTTCCTAGTATGTATTTTAGCAGACTTTTTCCTTCTACTAAACTTTCTGTCAATATGTTTTATTACAGCACTCCAATTTTTGAACTGAATCATGGCAATAACATAAGAGTGGTGCATTAAAAGACCCTGTAATTAATACTAATTTATTTCAATTGCTCTGAAAACTGAATTCTTACTAATGTAAGCTAGTAATCAAAATGCACTACAAGAAAGGCTTGAAATATATCACAGTTGTCTAATGAATCCATCATACAGTATGAGTTTCCCTTTTTGAACTGAATTACTGAAATAAATTACTTAATTAAGATGCTAGAAATATTAATTTCATACTTTTTTTTTTCTTGTGTTTGATTAATGTCTTTCACAATTCAAAGCTAACAAAAAGACAAAAAGAAAACTAATGAGAAGAGGGAAAGGACTGAAGGAAAAGAGCAAATAAAGGAGTGAAGAGGCCAGAGGTTAATATGACTGGGTTATTTACCAAGTGTACCTGTCTGGGGATAGAGCAGGATATTGTGCTTTGACTCATCTAATCCTCCTCTAATGAACAAAGCCATGGGGCAGATTTACTCTGCAAAGCTGGACCAAAACCGACGATACGCACCGGCACACCGCTAGTTCTGCAGGAATATGCGTCACGCCTCTATGTGGAAACACAAAAGACCAAAGGATATTCCATTTCAGCACGGATGTCGTCCAGACGATGGGAGAGTTCGATGGCGTCTTCATCTTTGTTCTCATTGAACACCTTCAGCTGAATATCCAGCTCCTCTGTCTTTTTTATCTCCTGGAAATCAGTGAAAGGAGTTAGAAGGGTTTTTTTTTATACAGTGTAATATAAAATACACAGCTATTACATTACCTTCCAACTAAAATGCCTCGCAAAAGTATTTACACCTCACTGAAATTCTTCACATTCTGTCACGTTGCATCATAAAAACTAGAAAGTCCCACATTGGAATTGTGTGTGTTGGTGATGGCAGCATCATACTGTGGGAAAGCTTTTCATCAGCAGTCACAGGACAGCTGAATGGAGCTAAATCTGCTTGCAAAACCACGCTAAACATAATCAAAACTGTAACCGAGTGGTTCAGATGAAAGCATAACAATGTTTGAATGGCCCAGTCAAAGTTCAGACCTAAATCATATTCAATCAATATGTGTATACTGATTATTTTTCATAAAATTGGCAGATGCCTGCAACTGTTTTTCATTGAAAAATGGCTCTACAAATCACTTAATACAAATACTGCAATCCTCCTGTCTTGTCGTGTTTTATCACAAAACATGCAGTTAAATATACTGAAGTTTGTGGATATAGCATGGCAAAATGTGAAAAACTTTTGGAAAAGTTATCTTGGAATAAAAAGAAAACTAAGATAGCATCGACCCTCTCGCCAACAGCTCCAGACAGAACCAATTCCTGCACACCTGTACCAGCCACAAGGGGACACAGAGTTGCTCTTTACCACTTCCCTATGAATCATCAGCAATGGAGTTTATGCGCTGAGACACAGCCAAATGTAACCCAATTTCTGTAGGTATCAATCACCGTGCACCGTTGTTGGGGTGCACCATCTGTCTCCAGCAGCCAACACAAGTTTGCAGGGAGATGCACAATGACACACAAAAGTAAAGGAGGGAGAAGAAGAAGGGAGGCAAACACAGGCAGCCAAGGACTATCAGAACAAAACAAATTGCGCTTTCTTTTTCGGCGTGCTTCACTGTTTCTTGGCCAACAGATACACACCTTCCTGAGCATAACTCATAATTAGATGAAGGAGTGTCACGCTGAATGTGGGCAATAAAAGTGGCAAATGTGGGATTCATAAACGACTGTACACAGAGGCTCTTTCATATCAGGGGGCAGAAATGGAGATAATTAAAGTAATGACCGTAAAAATCAACAGGAGCAGCTGGGATGACTTATTAACAACTGGCTCTGTGACACATTCACCCCACTTGCAACAAATGAGAGTTTGAGTGATGAGCCAGAGCTCGCTCGCCTTCGGCTCGTGTGAAGCCGTGTACGGTGAGGTAGCCGATAATGACGGCGCAGTGCAGAGGTGCGAGCTCTGCACCGCGCTCTCCACAATCCCTTGCTACTATTAATCACACCAATTGTTTTGAAGCTTTTCTATGCAGTCACTCCCATTTTTCTTTCCAAAAATCATTAAAGAAAAATAATTAAATCTAATTTAATTACATTTAACATCTAAAATGCACATCAATGAGTAGATTTCTTCGAAAGGCAAAAGTAGGAAAAAGACTTGCTTCATTGAAGCAAAGTAAGAAATAATTGGTTTGATGAGGTAAAATTTAACCAAACTGACTTAAACTACTTCAATGATCTTGTTTGGCAGATGAAGAATACGTTAAATATTTAGGTCACTTCATTCCTCTTCAATAAAGTTAGGACTGATCTACGTCTGACTGCCAGTTGTTCTCCGTTGACTCACAGGAAGGATCTTCTTTAAGCCGCATCTGAGGAACTCGTTGCGTAGATGTATCCGGAAGTCCAGGTCGTCAGGCGAAGTGACCAGGGCGTTAATCAGCTGCATACAGGCGACCTGGAGATCATAAAAATAAAAAGCAATAAACATATGAGCAAAACAGAAACTAAAATTTTGGCTTTCCTGGCTGAATTGCAGATTTTTGAGGGGTTTTTTTTCCTCTTTTTTTAGGGACTAAACCAAATGAAAGAGAAAAGCTACTGCATATTCTTTGAGAAAGGTAGTAGCTTTAAATTAAACTGTAAAAAAACAGATTACAAGAATATCCTTATGTGCATCACAGCATTCGTGACCTTTATGTGATTTATATTAAATATTAAGAAAGTGAATGCTGTTGTCTGATAGGCTGATAAACAGGAAACAGGAGCAAAGAATGATTTTATGAGCATCTGCTCCTACATCAAAACTGGAATCGGTCCATTTCAGATTTCTTTCCAATTGACTGGTGCATCTCTAAATATACCAAGCATAAAAAGTAAAAACAATTGGTGTTTAGTCAGTTATTACTTGATAGCAAATCCCATACCGTTGGAAAGCCTGTTTGTTTCTCTTTGAATAGTAATTATTTGTAAGAATAATGCATTTGCAGACTGAGCAGCAAAGTTAAATATGTGACTTGTTAAATCCTCTCTGCCAACACCAAACGGATTAATCCACTATTGACTCCAGTTTTGTGTCATTTATTATATGGGATTAATGGAGTTTGAAGAAACAAGGTATATTTAGCTATTTAATTTTAAGTCCTTCATAAAAAAATAAAATAAAAAATAAAAAATAAAAAAAACCCAGAGGCTTTAGTACAGTGTGGGAGAACAACATAACATCACAAGACTGGCATGACTTCCTTGGCTGCACACTGCTATGTGATAGGAAGTATTTGTCACAGTTTAGGCAGCTATAAGTGGGCACACTTCTGCTAATCTGCTAGGGATCTAATAGAAGAACTTTAGCCTTTTTGCTAACATTTAAAGTGTTTAGTGCACTTAGCTTCTCGTAAACTAATAAATCTAAAAGTGCTAATTTATTTTTCTGTTTTATGGACAGTTGGATGAACTTCAAAATTTGTGAAGTTCATCCACAAATTGAACTTCAATTTGTGGATGTTCTAAAAGTCAGAACTGCTGACTTTTACTCAGCAGTTCTGTTTCCTCTTCTCACATTCTACAATTGAGTTATACAGAAAATTACAACTCTTACATGAACACACAACCATGGGTGGCAACTAAACAAATACATGCAGAAATTCACAAACATCAATTGTTTTGAAAGCCTTTTTGTTGGTAATCTTCATATTCTTCATCTAGGAAGCGGTGCAGCAAGAAATGTTTATTTTGTACCGAGAATGCAATCAACACTAAAATCTACTGATATCCTTTGTGCTTTCTGTCTGAAGCTCTACTCAACAACTCTAAACCTGAAAACGAGGGGGAGATCTGTATGAAAGAATCATTTTCTGTAGCAAAGCATGCAATAAGAAATTTGACCCTGTTGAGGGTAATATATTACGTTGTAACATGTTGTGTCATTAATACATGGCTGAAATTGGCGCTTTGCCATTAACTTCTGTTAAATACCATGTCAGTGTAGGACTTTAGTGTTAGAAGAACTAATGTTTATGAGTAGTGCTTTAGTTAGCAAAACACATTTTTTAGTTAGTGGTGCCTGCTATTCGCTAATGGTTGTACTCAGTGGGGTAGAAGTCAGGACTTCATGAAGCCATTTCATGCTTTCTGCGTCACAAATACTGGAGGTCGCCTCCAATAAAGATCACCACTGGTTGCAGCTCTTCATCTTAATTTATCTCCCCATTGAGATTGCCTCCTATAATGACAGACCGTGTCCTTTTTTGGGGGAGTGAAACGACGCCTCATACCATCACACTGCCACCACTAAAAACTGCATGGCATTGGCAGAGAGGATCTGGCCTGACTTTAATGGATGAAACCCACATGCAATAGTGTTTAACAAACATGCTTTATTTACAAATATGGGCCTATTTAATGAGACATAAACAAAATTATTTAATTTTTTTATGCTCAGTGTGTAATGCTTGGTTTATATTGCTTAATGGTGTGTTTTCACTATTGCTCTTCAGAGCCTAAACCGCAGCACTGAGGAGAAAAGTAAAGAAAGAATCAGGTAAAATGAGGAACACACTCCAGTTCTGTGAGGCTATTGACTAGACGTGCATTATTAATGGATTTATTGGAAGAAGAAAGAGTGAAAAAAGAGTTTGTATGGATGGTGGGAAAGTGGATGGATGAGTGTGGGCTGGAGGAGGAAATAGCAGATAAAATATAATGAGAAGTAAGGTGTTTCTAGGGAGCAAGCCATAGATGAGGCACTTTTCCTTTGACAGACAATCGATAAAAGGCTGAAGGATTCCCATGGACAAAATCCGAAATGCTGGCTTCTTAAACCTTGACCCTACACTCTATGTTGTTATGTGTTATTAATAAGAGTCACAGCTGTGCTGATTCTTTGGGGCCGTCATATCCGTTTGTTGGACTTAAAACCTTGTATTCCTGTTGCTGCTTCCTCTCACTGTCAGTTTGAGGACCTCTGGGCCAAAATCTCTCTTAGTGGGAGAAACTGGACGAGGAAAACAAGAATAAGTGATAAAGCTATAGCAAGAATGTAATCAGATATGGTCAAGCTTTTCATGGAAAAATTTAAGACTTCTCCAGATTGAACTTCCTAAAGTTCACAGTCCTTTGTGTTAGACTTAAAATAAGAATGTCATAACACATTATAAATTTATGGAAAACATTTCTACAGCAGACAAGTGTTACATTTGTAATCTGCAAAAAGAAGAAAGTTAAGGCCAGGATGGAGGGAGGAAGAAAATGATTGGTTGGAAAACATCTTCAAACAACAGGAAAGAGAAAAAGTCTGGAAATACAAATACTTTCCATTCTCCTATCTGATTTTTCCATACAAAAATACTATCGTATACATTTTTATATATTACTTAGAAAGAGAATAATAGAGTAGAAAAACTTTCTTATTTAAACCTCTAGGATGGTCTATATGTCGCTTTGTTTTTTTTGTTTCTTTTACTTGATCTACCTGTATCTACCCTACAGAAATTATCTTTGTCAGACAGACAGACAGACAGACAGACAGACAGACAGACATTTTGGTCCTTTGTTGTCTCTGTAAATTAACTGTTTAGTTAAAGGCTGCAAATGTCAGAAAAGTTCTACTCCAGTCAGGTTTCTTTGAATATCCCCCAGGCAGCTTAAAGTGTTGTATATGAGAGAAACATAACACGCTGAACAAATCTAAAAAAGAAACAGTGCATTAGAGTAGCAGGATAAAGAAAAGTAGTGGAAAGCTGCAATCCAAACTAAAACTAATCTATTTTTCACTTATTAATCAAAGGGAGCTCTGAACAAGGGGATGGAGTCTTGATTTAATTGAATCGTTTTCTGGATGTTTGTTCCAGATTAGATAAAAAGTGACACAAAAATTAGAAGTTTTTGATTACAAATTATAATTGTAATTAAACTACTAATAGCTGGAAAATGTAAGAAATCTGAAACAGGGAGTTCCCCTCATGTTCTGTAGCCTGAACTACACTAAAACACATTTTAATCACATTAGCCAAGTCTAGCTGTGCAGAACATCACGGCCTTTGGATTTAAAGTCTATTAATTTCCCCAAAACCCCTGTATCAGCAAAGCATTTTAATTTACTCCACAATTAGCAGAGCTTCATTTCATTAATGGTAAAATTTAAAGGAAAAACAACAGCCTACTAATAAAAGAATATCTTGTTTCTCCTCCGCCGCCCGCCTCATCAATTTCTTTCATGACTTTTTTCATGACTTCTCATGCCCTGCAGCTAAACTAATTCCTTAAGTAATTCCTTGCTCCGGACTCTTAAGGACAAAAACAGCTTTGAGTGTTGTTGTTGTTGCTGTTAGATAGTTGTTTCCTGTTCCTAAAGAACACTGGAGAAAATGAGGAGAGGTATGCTGCTCTGTTGGACTCTCTCACAGAGTCCTCCGAGATTCAACTTGACAGCAACATAGAAAAAAGCAAGAGGAAGTATTTGTGGGATGCGAGAAAAAAAAAAAAAAGATGAGTAGAAACAGCAAGAGGAAGAGGAAATATGACAAAGAAAGAAAGACAAACTCAATATCTTTCTTTTACTTCATCTTTTTGATGGGTTTGCAAAAAGAAAGGAGCCATTCAGTGGAGGTGCTCAATGAGGCAGGTGTTTTCTTTTAATAAAGAAGTGGCAATGGAGCATTGAGTTGATTATAATAGCCCCCTGATCACATCTTGTCATGTCCTAGGGGGAACTCGATGTGGACAAGTCGTCATGAAGACAGAAGCAATGAAAGATGTGGTAATACAGCTGAGATGGAGGTATAAATGGACCAAACACAGCACAGAGTGGCAAAACTGTCAATTTGAGTCATGTCTGCTCCCATTAGGATCTTGAAGAAATATGACACATTCTGTACATTGGGTCCGCTCTGCGTCCACTGTGCATAACATAAAGCAGGAGTTTTCCTAAAATACTTCTTTTAATCTCAGTTTCGGGTTTCCAATCAATTATTTTTCACTGCATCACATCACAACAAAAGCAGTGTTGAGGTATTTGGATCATCGTGCTGCTTGTTGTTTCTGTTTGTGCTGTGTGCATGCCTAATTACTCACCTGGAGCTGCTGGGCCTCGTGGTTCTCCAGTCCCTCCACAATTGGAGCAAATCTCTCTTTATTGTTCCTCTCTGCAGCAATTGTCATGGCAGCCAGAATCTTATCCAGGCTGGGAAAAAAGCAGGCAAACAAACACTTTTAAAACCTTTAACAACAGGACATTTCTTCACAATTTAAGGCTCAAACAGAAGCTGTCTGTTCTCGTGTGTTGTCAGTGCAGCTGATCATTTATTTTTTCACTCATGTTAAATCTGCTGCTATTGCAGCAGCAGCCCATTTGGACTTGATCTTGCTGTTGTTAAGGTAAGCTTGAACAGAATGATAGGCTTTTGCTGCAAATGTGGTCTATTAAAGTGTTTGTAATAAACGTATTTGGGAATGTATTTGGTAAGCTATTGAAAGGTCGCAGTAAATTAGTGTTAAAAGGGGCTCCGGGCAGCTCATTTTAGAGTCCTTAATCATTTCATACTAAACTGAGAAAATATTCGGTGTCACAAACACACTAAACCAATTGTAAACTAATGTCATTTAACCTGTTCTCTGAATGTTCAGAGAAATATCACATTCATATTAGGTGAATATGAGCCAGAAAAATTGACATAAATTGAGGTTTTGAGAAACATTTTCCCCTAAGTTTTCCAGAAAAGAAGTCACACTTGATGCACGAAGTTTCTACAAAAGTATTCATACCCTTTGAACTTTGCACATTTTGTGCCATTACAAATTTCACTGATTTGAAGCAGATTGAATTTTATACAGCATTTAAAAACATCGGGTTTATTTGAAATCACCCTCATTACTCCCAAAATAAAACAAGTAACTTACATACAAATGTAACTTTCTATGTGAATATCTGATGATAATTCACTCCCCATTACTACTTCAACTATTCTGTAAAGCCTCCAGAGGTTTGTTAGGGGATTAGGTTAGGTTCTCAGGGATCACTGTCCTGCATGTTTTGCGTGTCTCGTTGCAGCTACACACCTGACAACCATCATGATGACATATCCAACATAGGTCCAGAAGTGATTTCTTAAGTTTGCTTGTGTCCCTTGTTCTCGATAATTCGAAGGATTAATTTGACAGAAAGGTGTCAAGAATCTACAAGAATCTGTCCCAGGGTGCGAAATACAAACCTACAACAGTTGAAAAATTTCCTTGCTCTTTAAAACACTACTTTGTATCTTTCAGCCAAAATGTGCAATAAAATACGTTCAAATTCCAGGCTGTAACATGCTAAAATGTGAAAAAGTTCAAAAGGTATGAAGACTTTTGCAATGCACGTCTTTAATCAAACATACCAGACACACTGCTGTTGCATCCTCCACTACCTTTTTGATTAGCAGACATCATGTCTGACCAATAGGACCGTATGTGCAGAGTAAGGCTTACATGGAGATAAATGGAAGAACCCTGTGATAGACATTACAAAGTCGCTGAAAACATGACGAGCTGCATACTGAGCAGCTTTAAAGCCAGTTCAGACGTAGCTACAAAACAGACGAGATAGATCTGCTTAACTTGTCATGTTCTCTTTTGATGCTGTCAGCCAAAAACGGTGCCTAACATGAGTCAGATTCTCAGCACCGGTTGGCAGAGAAGTTTTGGAGAAGAAGAAAAAAAAAACGACGACACCTCAGCTGCTTCCGCTGTCACTTCCACGAGATCCGGACATTTTATAGCATGGATATTATCTTGGCAAAGATCTTGTTGTTCAACCTATTTTTAAATTATTTGAGTGACTGGTGTGAGTGAATAAAGTATTATGAGACACAGAGGTATATACTACCACTATAAGATTATAACAGCAGTGATGTGTGTGTGTGTGTGTTTATATCACACCTATGCGGTGACTGAACTGAACACAACTAATTTACTCATTAACCGCATCAGTGCACTAATTAATGACTCGAGTGCATCTACCTGCAAAAGTTATTGTAAGTTGAATACAAGTTCACTTGAGTTGTGATCTGTAACGTGCCAACATTTTGCTCACTTCGGCAGATAACTTCTTTATCTTGGTTGGCCTGAGCAACCCTGATTGTGTGTTGTTAAACTGCTACAGACTGAAATTCAGAGGAACATTTCCTTATGTAGCAATTTTCATTCTTGTACAATTCCTTATTATTTCCATTAAGAGAAATTCTTAGAGCAACTTTAATGTTTGAGGGCATTACCTGATGCTAGTTAGGAGAGGAGACTGACAAAAAGCTCTGACACCTTAGCTTTATAACATTTTTTTAAAAATTAAATTAAAAAATGGCACTTAAGTAAATTATAATTAAAGTGAATTAGCTAGGCAATTTTAGCCATTTTTAGTCAAGTTTGTAAGAAAATTAAAATATCTGAAGTTGTATCTAAAAGACAAATGTTTGGGACCGCCTCTTTAATAAACCTACCAACATTAAGTTAACACTTCAGTCTCAATTGATAGATTATAAATTGATCTCGCTGTACACAACATCAATATTGCAAAGTGTATTAGTTAATTATGCAAGTACTTCTCATTCAGGCTTTCTATGTGCATAATAGATTTAGTGATTCTTCCCGTTTAAAGCTGCAGAAAATGTTATTAATTGTATTGCCAAGCAGCTAAGTTGTTTCAAAGCCAAATCAACAGATGTTGTTTTGGTTTTGAAACGACAACAACATAAGTTTTTAATTAAGGTCATGTTATTAAATTTGAAGTTAAATATAAACAGAATAGTTGAGCAGTTTGTTTACTTTTGCGAGTCATGATAATGTGCTTGTCCAGTTCTGTGTCCTTGCTTTGGCGCCTGCTCCAGGCAGGGAATGAGAGGAGGCACTGAGAGATGAGTCCTGAAGATGCACTAGAGATATGTAGCTATGGCTGAAATAAAAGTACAGTCCTTAAATGACATGACTTTTTTTCAGCTGATGTTATTAAACTGAATCTGGAATTTTTCATCAGAGGAACAAAAACTTTGAAGAAGCCACTTTTCAGTCATTTTGTTTTAGAATTAAAACAGAAAAACATTTGGGGAAATAAAACAGGTTAGATGAGCACAGGGAAAGGTTGGGAATTAAACAGATGAAGATAAGTTGGCAAAGGCCAAACTGAACATGCTGAACATCCTGTTGGAACAACAACATGATCTACATGGTCTTAAACTATATTTTATAAAAATATGATGAATAAAGATAATTGGATCATATTGGGATTGTTAATTTAGTCCACAATGTTTAGATGATGAACTATGGTTAAAGTTTATGTTGCATGAACCAAACTTAGAACTAGGTTCTTGTTCAGGGTGAACTTGTACAGCTCCAACATCACAGAACAGAAAGGTTCATACGTAATGGGAAGAAACAGTTATATGAACAACAATACTGCAATGGAGATTCTGTCACTTTCATAATCATTATCATACCTGCATCTAACCAGTCAAGAATCTGTTCCATATTTTTGCCCTGAACAATGTAAACAAAACATTTAGTGATGTTAAATTTAGAGGTTTATATCTAAATAACCTTAATTTGAAGCTCTTGAGATTGAGGAAACTGTAAAGAAATTACCAATAAGTTGACCAAGTAACTAAAAATCAAGCAAATAGTTTTACTTTAGATCACAAACTCGGAAAATAATTGCTACATGCAACACTAAAATGTCCTTCATTGTCCTAAGCCAACATTTCAAAGCTTTACATATTGCAGGAGAAGTTCATGATATTTAATTTTTAAAACCACCAACTGTGAAGACAAAGTTAAACTCTCTGGAATAAAAAAGCTAATTTATTCTCTGCAACATAAAACCGATTTTGGAAATCGTTTAGTCAGCATGAAAATGACAAGCTCAGAGCCCCATTTCAGACGGTCAGAAATTTAGGACACATTTGCTAAACTCAGCTTTTTCTCAACGGAAAATGTGGGTTTGTTTATTTCCTTGACTACATAAAGATTTGACTTTGAGCTGTTGTTATTCTAGTCCGGTCCAGTGGGAAACAACAAACGCTCACATAACTCCAATTTAAAGGCTGTCAAGCAAGTTGTGTCCACAGTAAACAGACAACGCTGCACCGAACAGTGTGGTTTTTGCACTGGGGTTATCTGTAGATATATAATGATTCACAGCGGATAAACACAGCATGGATATTAACAGTGGGGTGTAATCTCTCTTAAGCATATGAATAAACATAGAGGAAGAGGACTGCAACAGCAGTATTTTCCATCCTTTCTCTTCAATATTAGAGGTGTAAGCACAGCAAAGATGAACCATGACTTCCTATTTTTGTCCTCAGCACAGATTTCAAACGGTCTAGCTCAGCTTACACACCAGCTAGGATTTACTGAAAAATGATATAGCAACACAAGCAATTAAAGGGCTATACCACTAAAATATAACCTGCTGTTTAGACAAAGTGCATCCCTTACTGTTAGACTGCAATAGAAAGCACTAAATCACATATGTGTATTGATTTGACCAGCCTGGAGTCAGTTCTTTAACAATTAATATAGATTTACTTTTAAAAGGATGTATAGTCAAAGCTTATTCGTTATTTAAGAACAAAAAAAAACAAAACAAAAAAGGCTTTAAAGAATGCCCATCAGGAGCGCGGTGGTGCACACAGACCTCTAAACACCTGATTTTGCAGGTAGACATATGGAGCGTAATAATCTAAAACACACAACTAAACAGCACAAATCCTTGCTCCTGCATGAAAACACAAATAGTCACTTTATATTAGTAACATATTAAAAGAGGCACATTTCAGCAACACTTTTACTGTTTTGGAGCATTACCCACATGGTTTAAAGCATGTTTTTATCATTTCCTTCAAAAGTTCGATGGCATTTTTTGTTTGTTTTTACATCTAAAAATAAATGACAGTCTCTCATTAACTATAAAACTGACCATGTTATACAGTACATATTATTCAACTTCATTAGAAAAGTTGTTTAAAATGTGTCATATAGGTTTTGCAGCTCAAGACCAGAGTAAGACGTGCTCTGGTTTGTAAATGCTGTTCATTCCTGGTATAGTTTATTGTACAATTTGGAATAAAGATGCTTAAATGAAAGGGAAAAAAAAGGACAAAATTTAACAAAAAATACAATTTTCTAATAAAGTAGTGAGGTCTTTGAGGAGTAGGGAGTCTTGTCAGGCAGAATAAAAACAAATGTGGAGCAACTTATGAAATAGGCTTTTAAATTCAGAAATGCTACCTTGGGTCACACACCATACACTGTAAAAGAACAAAATCAGAAAGGCATTTTTTTGTGCTGATGAAAAAGGGTCAAGTACCACCTAGTGTCTCTCTGTGAACGTCCCTGGAGTAAGGAAGTGAAGTCTCTCTTGATCATTAAAACTTATTAGAACCTGTATATCAATGTACTTTTTAATGCCTTTTTTTCCTCTAAACTGTAGATAGTACGAGTGACATTTTATTAACATCCTTTTATTAATGGAACTCTGCAGACCTACAAATAAAACCAATGCTTCTGACCTTTAAAACTGTGACAATCTCATTATCTGACAAGACTCTCTGTGGAGAAGAGTGGCTGACTCCTGCCAGATTATTGTAAGAACTGATCGGATTCAACACAATCAACTTACATGTTTTCTTCGCCAATAATGCAAATAGCTGAGAGAATTTTGACAATCTCCGTCATCATGTTGGTCTGTTTGGGGTCAATCGCTCTTGCCAACAGCAACAAGCTCCGCTCGTCTCCCAGGATCCTTTGCAGCCCATACTGTAAAACGCAGAGGAGATGAAGCAAGACAGAGAGCAGATCCATTGGGTATAAGTTAATGAGAACATTTACAGTCATGGAGAACTTTCACTTCGAGTAAAATATAAATTACACAAAAAGCTGTAATGTATGAAGTCATAGTTAGGCTTAATCTTCTTTTAAAGAGGTACACTTTAAGGCTGTGGGAGAAAACGGCAAGGATGATGAATTGATTTAATTCAGGACAGGACTGCAGGGACAAATACTTATAGTCTCCTGCACCTTTTAGTCTCAGCACAATTGGAGGACTGGGTTCAGATGACCATGTGTGGGGGGATTAACTCCACAAGAAGCAATATCAATAGTGCATCTAACCTTGAAATGTGGGCCACTTCAAGAAATGAGGAAGACTTTCCCAAAAAGGGGATAATTAAAAGTTCAGAAACTTTAAATGGTGACATTAGCTCCACTTTACTGCTTCATTATCCTCAGCCGGTGAACAACAAGATGCAAATAAGGTTGGAAACCTTACCACCTGTGCTAAGTTTACACATTTACCAAAGTTTCAAACATTTCTCCAGATTCAGCTTTTCAGAGCTCCATGTCCGTTGCATTTGCCTCAAAATATGAAATGCTAAAGTCCACTGCAAACTAATGTTATATATTTTTACAATGGATGGACTTGAAATACCTAGTTAAATGAACAGGAAAGACAGAAAGACAAATGGAAAGAAAGACAAAAGGAAAAAAACAAGAAGAGAAGGATGCAAGGATAGTGTAGGAATGAAGGAAAGAAGGAATTCAAAGGAAACAGAGGACACAAAAAAGAAGAAAGGAAGAACAGAAAGAAGGAAGGAAACTAGGACAACATTTAATAATGGCTATAAAGTCTGGAATACAAGTAATGAAAGAACTAAAATATAAAGAATAAGTTAAGGGTATCTAATATTAAGTCATACAAACCTTGTTGTTCATGAAAGCCTTTAAGCACTGGATTAGCTTATGCTGGATGCGTTTATCAATATACTCTTGCCTACAAAAAAAATAAAAAGTAAAAGATTAGGAAGTTTTGATATGGCATCCTAGTTAGGGTATGGATTTAGATAATGACACAAAGGTTAGAAGGTGGACATGTAAACTTACTGCTTTTTGTCCAGAAGCTTCTCCAGATTTTCCAGAAGAAGGCCGAGACCTTCATGGCCAAAGTTGTTGACCCAACTAGAATAAAAAAAGAGAAAAGAGAAAAATATCAGACCAAACCAGTATTCAATCTTTATAGGTTCCCTGTTGAAGTTCACTTTATAAAGGTGGTTCCCTGGGTAAGATGCAGGTAGAACATTATAGCAATTTTTTGAAACCCATTTTAACCTTCAGAGGAGATCCAAAATAATCAGTTTCAAGTCTACATTTAAAAATGTATTTTGGATCATTATACCATTGAATTGTTAAAATCGTAAACAAGAACTACATTATAATATTTAATCTGTTTGCTTTATAAAACATGGAATTATGAAAACAGAAAAGACGGAACAAAAAACCCCAAAATCAAGCATTGTTCATCAAGATCTCAGAAGCTTACTGAAAGCAGTAAGTTGTATGCTGGAAGAAAACTTCATAAAAAATATTTGCTCTCAAGGCATTTCATCTTATCTAGAAATCAGATTTAGACTTTTGAAAATCAAGTTAGAGAACCCTTGGACTACACACTGCTTTTTCCCAGCTTTAACCTGGAAAAATAACATGTGTAGTCAACCATGCCCTCTGCTTGACACTGAATATATCCTGCATCAGTCTGACTTTAAACTGCAACCATTTACACACAAATGAGCATCCATCCATCCTAACCAATGTTCTTGGCGCTAAGCAGTTTGCACCAAGGCCCGACGTGAGCAACTATTATACTGTGCCAAAAGATTAAGCAATGCAAGTAAGATAACACTGTAATCGATAATGGATCGAGAGAGATAATTGCCTACGAACCGCAGTGTATCAGGAGACGGCAAATGATCCAGTGCATACGAGCCTGTTTGAGTAAGCCAGGAGCAGACTCGAGAGGCAGCGTTGAGGAACCGAGTGGTCGCAGCCAGATTATGCCATTAGCTTCACTTGTTTTCGGGCCCTTAACTGTCAGTGACGCAAAATGCATGAAGCAATTTTCCAGCATTAACGGAGCATAAGTCAATGATTTATCCCGCCTTTTTGACAATGATTTGAAATAATAATGGTTTGAGTATTAAAGCCGTTTGTATTGACTCAGTGAGTCGTAAGAGGCCCTCAATTAGAGATGAGATGCATTTGCCTGAGGAAACAAACAAATTCGAGGTGAGGTATTTCTTTAATCTGTGACTAAATAAGAACCAACCAGACTCCTTGTGCCACATTTCTCAGATTTATCTCATAAACAAGCAGAGTGAATTTATAAGCTGCTGATATTGAATTGTAATGAGCTATGATGTGCGTTCCTAAACTTAAAACAATACAACATTCAGAAATTCCCTTCTAAAAAGCATTTGACCAAGATTTTCTAATCTGATTGTTTCATTCTAGCGTGTGCCGTGCAAAATCAAACAGTTTTCAGGAGAAATACTGACATGTAATGCAGCCGTACGTGTTTGGGATACAAAAGTAGGACACCATATTGAGAGCCTTTTACACTGAACGACAAATTCACCTGAATTTTTAGGTGAAAAACAGAAAGATCAGGGTTCGTCCACTCAATTTCTCCCCTCCACCATAAGTCTTACTACAAGTTGCAACATAATATAATTCCCCTCAAGGTTCTTAATGCACTAAATGTTTTGGGCCCTTTCTCCATCCCAGACAGCCTATCATTCTCTGTCCCCTCCTGCATGACTTCAGGTCATTTGCAGCTTGCCTTCTACATGCCCCAAAAGTTTACAAGGAAGAAATAGCAATAAAAATGCTAGATGGTGCACATACAGAGCTTGTCCTGGAGCTATGGGAAAAAAAAAAAAATCATACTTCATAGAGAAACTAGACAAACCCACAATAAATCTCTACAAACACCACTAACTAGAATCTACATTTACAAACAGATCCTGTTTACTGTCATATTAGAAGCTTCAGATTACATTTGATCATTTTTTATTGTCTAGAACATTGAAGTAATGAACATTACTGCGTGACCCAGAATCACTGAAAGAGATCAAATCCTTTCAAACCCAGATGTAATGTGACGGTGTACTCAATGATTACATTAACTTTGAGGAGGACATCTTCATATAATATTTATGGCTGTAATCCTCTGGTTAAGAACCACTGAAATGCATTACTTTCAATCATATGTATTCTCCCGGGAACATGAAAACATATGTTCAAGAGAAGCAATTTTCTTTAAATTTTATTTTAGTTCATTTTTGTTCACTTAACTTGATTGCAATGTTATCCTTACTGGGATATGTACAAACAAGACATGCTTAAATCAAATTTCCATTATATTACAGGTTTCTCAGAACATTCTCTGTTAATTTACAATACTGTAAAGCAGAGATGTGCTGCTATTCTATCTGAACTTATGTGTTCGCCTTGAGTGCTATCCATTATTCAGCCTGGACATTGCAAAGTCCATCACTGATATGACCTGCAAAGTGAGAACTAGTCGAAAATGTGCAAAGAAAATATTAGTACATGGCTCAACGGGGGACCGAATCAGACTCTGTCACACCTCATGTTTGACTGATCACTTCTGTTGTGTTTAGAAAGCTCGTCTCAGGATTGATTTCAGTATATAAACCACTTTTATCATTTTATGAGGGCTCAGTGAGCAGCTTTGTTCCTGAAAGCATCGGAGCACGCACAATGTGCTTCATATTGCATTACACAGCAGGCTATATAACTGTCCCTCTGTGGGTTTCAGGACCTGTTTGGCGCTACAAAATTTCTGTGTTATGCAACAAATGAATCTCAAACAAACAGCTTGAAACAAAGCTACACTGGTGTTAGCTTGGTGATTCTGTCAAACCTCAGTGTGGAGGACTTTCTGACAGGAGGCAAGAAGGTGAAGAACTAAAGTAAACTTCTTTTTATTTGCAAAATCAAATCACTGCAGGGCAGGACGATAAATATTCAGCCAACAGCCCCTAAATAAAAAGGGGCGAGCAGAGCAGATGTAGGATCACACTGACAAGGTGGGATTGCAAAGCAAATTGGGTTTCGGGCAGCACAATCACTAAGGGGGAGATAATGAATAACAGAGATCAGGTGAGGAGCTATAAGCAAAGGGCAGGTGTGTGACAAGAGCAAGACTACAACAAAACAGGCTTTCTAAATAAAACTCAAAGAACCAGAACAAAGAAACCAGAATCTGGGTCCAAACAAACTGAAAATAAGTCAACACAGAAAAAAATTTAATAAGGGATAATTAAACTACAAAATCATGTTTAGTATGCTTGATTATTGTCATTGAACAACTGATTGTTTAAATCAGCCCTGATTAATAATATTACTCGTACTTGTTATCTTGTAGAAAAGCTTCAAACAGAAAGGTGTGTACATTTATATTATAATCCAGAGTCTGAAATTAGATTGTTGGGGTTAAAAGTGGTAAAAGAACATAAACTGTTGCAATTGAAAGAGCTTTCTAAGTTGCTATGAAAAACTCTTAAGGACGATGTTAAAGACTTTGGCTGGAAGTTGAAATACCTTAAAAAAAAAAAATCAAACCAAGATATTTCTACTTAGATAAAATTATCATCAAATGCTACTGATTTATAAATGACAATTTGCCCAAAACAGTCGAAAGGGCAACATAGAAATTCCACCACTGCTAATTTTTATTTGATGCCCAAATAAGACAAAATATTAAATATAGTATTAGTGCCCTATTTCTTGTTGATTAAACACAAAAATGCAATGCATCCCCAAGTTAGGGACAACAGCCACATGTAAATTGTTAAATTGGCAAATACTTTAGAATCTCTCTAAAAACACGCATAAATGCATATTTTGATAGTTTACACAACAAACTGTTGATAAAAGCAAACAAAGTGAGATTTACTTTCAGGAAACTACCAAGACGCATCATGTATCCAACATTTTAAAACGGATATAAATTAGTGATTACTGGATAAAATTCAGACAAACACAAACTCTCCACTCATGGCTTCACATTGCTTGGCTCTAATAATATCCGGCCTCTGCTTGCTGGCGCTCTTGTTTAACATAATGTATCCTCTGAAATGTTTTCTTCATAAAGTAGTCAAACACTGAGTTTGATGCCTCTTCCTATGCAGCCTCAGGACTCTATAGCTGGTCTCAGGACTCCACAATCGTGATGTCGAGTGTAGCCAAGCAAGCAGCAGAACAGCAGCAGTACTCACAAAGAGCTCTCCGAGGTGAGAATCTGCAACATGAATTAATGTGCTGCTGAGTATCCACATGTGTGTACGTTTCAGTCTGTGCATGAAGCCACTGTGAGACAGTGGAAAGAGCAAAATCAAAAGTTAGGTGTGCAGTCAGCTGACAGCTCACCGTGATCCCTGGATGCTTTGAAATGTCTCCCCACAGAGTAGAAAACACCAGAAATGTTTATTCCTCCTCCATTGAACGCCAAGGGTTCAGTCCTGCACAACAGTGTGCTCTTCTTACGACCAGCTGAATTTCAAAGGATCCAGTGAAACTAGATGACCAGAGCCTTTCTTTTCTAACATTTTAAAGCGTTATCAAAAACTTTGAGCTGTTTATGACTGGAGTACGTGGTTATTTTAGTACGTGGCAAAGAGAAGTTTAAGTGTGTGAATGACAAAAACACAATGTTGAGCATATCTCAACATCAATGTTGCTATTTTGTTGCAGGCAAACTTTTCATTGAATGAACGTCAGATGTCTTTTACCAGATGTGCACCAGTATTTTCGCATAATACTCAAAATGTGTCTATTCTTTGTCTTTGAAAAGGCTTTTCTTCATAGAAACAACAGCAGAACTGCAAGTGGCCATATTTTAACGACTGAAGTGACTGACTGTTTACTCAGAAATGATTTTGAAGAAGCACTTCAAATTGCATTTTTGTTTAATTTTATCTCTGATGATATTATGACACCATAACATGAAGGTATTTGTATTGAGAGTTATTAAGCTGTTCTATTTGAAAATCTCCTGGTAAACAGAATCTATTTAATCACAGAGCTTGGGTAAAATGAGACACTGAGATTGACCAACTTAAATTTTGTCATGGCAGTTTTTACAGCCCAGTTCAAATCTTTTGATCCACCCAAAAAAACTTGATTTACATGACATTTATTTCTTTTTATTTCCACTGTCAGAAAAATTTCCATTTTAAATCCCAATAAAATAAAAATTAGTTATTTCTCAGTTATTTATGCATAAGTCTGTAACAGATAAGGTTGAGTTGGAGGTTAACAGATGGTGTCATAAAAAGGAAATGAGCACACCCCTTAAAATACGCTCAAGACGCCAAGGACGTTTATGTCTCCAAAATCACTTTCACTGGCTCAAAGGAACAAGGGCAAACTTCAACTGTGAAGAAAGCTGCGAGGGGGAAAATCTAGTTAACCTGCTCGTTTCTGATTGCTTGTCACGTCCATTGTAGACATGACATAACAGTCATGCCAAATTTAACCATCAAATCAAGCTCTCTGCGACAGCACCCTGGAAAGTTAAACACAGAAATGGATTTACAGATTTATTTATTTTATTTTTTTTTCCATCCTAAAATAACGGTGAAACATTCCCTTACAAACCTCTGTGAAACATGTTCTGTAATGTTCGAATCCTTCCAGGTTCAATTCTCCTTGACAAGTGGAAAAGGAAAAACCTTTCCAGGCGATGGGGGGGGGAGGGTCGACATCGAGGGGTTTGTAATAAGAAATTGAAAGAAGAACGCTTCACAAAAAACTGTTCTCTGGCTTCTTACATGCTTTGGTTTGGTTACCTGAATGCATTCTTCATTACAAGTTTGTCTATTAATAAAAACATGATCATCATGACAGGGAATTAAACTACTTTCTTTTAAATTTTATAAGATATAAGCTATTTATTTACACTCCTGTGTCCTGAAGTGGTACTTAAATATAACAAAAGCTAACTTCATCTATTTTAAATTCATTCATCTAAATAAATTTATCTGACATGGCTTCTGATTAAGCTCCTCTGCTTCAAAATGAATATACAAGATGATTCGCTTTGATTTACCAACATCAAAAATGACAGATTTGAAACAGTATCATTCATTCATAAAGTGACAACTCATTGTAGATTCACTGAGAGTCACTAATCACGCTTTGTTTCTGTGCCAGACAAGATTTCAGGCCTGAGCTGTCGAGAGAGCAGACCCGGGAGACGTTTAGAAGCTCATACTGGTTTCAACGCTCACAACAGCAGAAGGACAGATGGATATGCTCCTTTGTGCTGGTGTTAATTGCCTGCTGTACTCACAGCAGACAGAGAAGGGCCAAAGGAGGAACAGCGAGAGATATAAGAGCCCTAGTTAGAGCTGCTACTTTTAAAAATTTGATGTCAAGAGAGCAGCTTTTCCTCCATCTTATATTTGTCGTTTATTTTACTGTATGACCTTTGGCAAAATGTACAAAACCTGATTGCAATCAAGTACGGCAATATAACTTAGGTTTGCTTTTGTTTCCAAGGTAACCTTTAATTTTTCCTTTCTTCTACAAGGGGTATTTAGGTTTCTGCAGACTTCAGCTAACCAACTGAATTATATTTTACTTGCAGTTTAGCCAGAAAGAACAACAATAAATTGCGTATTTTAAAAATATTTGGAACTATTATTGAATTGTTAAGTTTATATGAAGCTGTGTGCCACTCTAAGATTCTTACAAGAGGCAGAATCATTGCATTCACTTTTAATTTAAGACTGTTTAAATTTATATATTCTGCAAATTTTAAGAGGACAGATTTAGCAGGATACACAACTTTGCACTTTTGTTACACAGTTTGCTGCAAATGCAACTCATGAGAAACCACACAACACCTCAGTGAAACCAACCGCACTAAGCTAATGACTAAGTTAACCTATTCAACAACCACACCAGGAGTGAGCATTTCCAAATCTCAGACTCGTATCCTGCATGTTTTCAAATGTTTCCCTACTGAATACAACTGATTTAAATAAACAGGTCATTAGCAGGCTCCTGCAGAAAGAAGCGACAGGCTGATAATTCAACTATCTGAAGCAGGTGTTTGGAGAAGGGGCATATTTAGAAAATGCAGGGCGCTAACCCTTGAGTGTGATGGGTGGCTTACTCACACCTTAAGACTGTCCAATATGAATTTTTCTGGCCCTCAACACCTCTACAAAGAAACAGATTTTTTTAAATATTTAAGCCTGTTATAAATGTTCAAACTGATTTTAGTTCAAAATGGTGCAAACATGAAGCATGCAAGAAAAAAAGAGGGTCTCGCTGAAACAAGACAAATTCTTTCTTCTAACTGAGAAACTAAGATAACTTAATTTTCTATAACTTGACATTTCACTTTGTTAGAATGGATTATGAAATTAATAAAAAGAGGCTTGTAAATCTGACAGTTCTGAATTAAGCAGCGAGTCTCCACATGGCAAAATTAAAAGTGGGAAAATGAAGCCGAGGATAAATAATTGTCTGGGGAAATTTGAATGGAAAAAGTAGTGGAAAACTCGGCAGCCGAGGAAAACCAAAAGCGGAAACAGAGAAGGTAACGGACCCTCCGGGCAATGCCATCTGTGGGTGGATCAGCGAAGGCTGCGTGCCACACACCTGTGTGGGACTGCCCTGGAGATAAGGCCCACAGCAGAATGGCCACACAGCCACCTGTGCTGCCAAACAGGTGCACAGCCCAGCCAATTAAACTATTAGACAAACACAGGCCTGTGGGAGCAAATTAGCAGGCAGTGCAAACATCTGAGGGAAGACAAAAAGCAGCAGTAAGCACTCACAGTGAAGAACAACACTTTGCTAGCAAGACTTTGAGGTACGTAGACAGTTTTAGCAGCTATTATCACCAAAACAAATCATCAGATCAACTTCAGGTAAAGTTTAAATGTTTTTCAGTGTTTTTGTGACACAGGACAGATTTAACTACATAAAGGCCAGATTTAATTCCCATACATCTGAAAGAGATCAAGTTATCCACTTAATATAAGCAGACAGAGAGGCTGGACTTTATGTAAGAGGACACACCGCTTCCGACTGCAAGACAGGTCAAGAGTGTTATTCATGAAAGCTTTTACTTCAGGATAGACGGGGCAGTGTCATTAAATCAGTGTGGGATTACACAAAGGGCTGAAAGCAACTGAGACAATCATAAACACAAGAAAGAAATGAGGATGTAAGCAGAGATGCTTGGAATAATGTACCTGCAGAGCACAAAGACAATCTGAGCTAAGCTGCTAGAAAACTGCTCAGCTGAAAGGAAAGACATGTATAATGTAATTATATAAAGATGAATATGAAAATTCATAAAATTAAATTTCTATCCAGTAATTTCAGAAATTTGTCTTTTCTTCACTTTTTTATGAATAGCTTTAATAAACTTGTTTTAACTTTTGTTTCATAAACAGCTGAAAGTGTACTCTACTAAGGTAATCAGTAAAAACTTAAAAAAGAAGTGTTTGAAAGAAAATTATATTTTTAGTTAGAACTATGTTGGAAAAATGCAAGGATTTGCCAATTATTTCAGCCTCACGTTTAGTTAAAAAAAGACCAAATGTTGACATAACACCACCACCCCCTCACACGAAGGAATCCAGCATGAGCTGCTCCAGTAAGTATATAATGACAGTGCACAAAGGTTACATTAACATAGCGCAGTCAAATACAGACTTTTTGTGCGTTGTGATCCATAACAACAAAATGCATTCACATTAATTACCGGTAACCTTCTCCATGCTGCTGGAAAGTGAGTCACTTTTCCCAGGAGATAAATAAGCGGCATAAAGATAACTAAATGACCTGAGTGAGTCAACACCCACACAGTTCCCTGTGGTTACACACCTAAAGGTTGATCTCTGGCTGAACCCCACCATCTGCTGAATTTAACTCTTTCCTACAGACATCTAAAGAGGTAAAGCCTTTTATACACATCTGCAGGGCGACCCCAACCTCGGTGAAACACCCTTGTTACAAGGCCGTTAGACATAAAACATACTAAAAAATAAATAAACTGAAAGAAAAAAAAAAAAAAAAAAAAAAAAATCACCTGAATCTCCATATTATGTTAAAGATATACAGCTTCAAAAAGATTGTAAAATAACCTGTTTACTTATATAAAGAGTGTTGTTTCCTATGCACATTTTAATGAAGGTTAAACTGCACCAATTAAAAAGAAGAAGTCAGTTTAGCCACTTCAAGAAGTTAACTGGTAGGGATGTCCCAGATTAATCTCAAGTATTGGGTTGACATCTAAATTAAGACATTATTAAATGATCAGTATCGGATACCCTGGCTAAACTCAGATAAAAATCCCAGGTGCTTGTATACCGTCTTTGATTTTACTTCAGCTCATCTTCAACCAGTGAGTTTTACAGCAGCATTTAAAACCATATTTTTGTGGGGACACTCAAAAAAAAAAAAAAAAACAGGTCAAAGTATAGCGATTAGATAAATGTGTTTTTCACTATTCACCTGTCTGTCGCACTGCAAAAACACAAAATTTTACAAAGTATTTTTGGTTTAGTTAACAGACCAAATATGAAATAAACCAAAACTAAAATACAAGTATGTAATCAGCATGATGTTGGAGATTGTTTTAAGTCAATAAGTCCTTAATATTAATTAAAAAGCATTAGTTATAAGTAAAATATTCTGCCTTAAAACCAATACTACTTCTTCAAAGTTATGTCTGTTACAGGTGACAAAATGTCAGGACATTACAAAAATATTTAAAGTGAATAAACCCCACATCTGACAGCACATCAATGCTGTCCTGCAGAAACTCAATCTATGGCAGTTCAGCCAAATGTACCAGACATACTGCAGTATCAAATTTAAACTTAGTATTATGAACACAAGGTCTTCATTTAAAGAGTTAATTTCCAAGAAAACCCAATTAAAAACATTATTCTGAAGTTTTAAAAGTTTAGTGTGTTGTTTTAGCTCTGTTCAAAAGTAATTAAACAGATGTCTTCTCATTATGCAGTGTTTTAATCATGTTTCAGTTAGTACAATCACCAAATAGAGATATCAGCTTTTTGAAAACTGGTAATAAATCTACTTTAAACAATCAAAACCTGGTGCACATTTTCTCAGTTTATGAAGATTACTATGTCCAGATGCTCCATAAAAAGAAGTATCCCATCAGGGAGTAGAATGGTCTGAAACAATCCAATATGAAAGAGGAGAAAATTGGGACAAACAAAAGAGCTGAAACTGATCCGAGCGAAAAAGGAAAAAAAGAAAAAAAATCATACTTAATAGGAAAGTGCCATCCTGAGAGAGAATATCATTAAATGAGTTTCACAGTCGTGGATAGGGTATCTACAGCTATAAGACATGTCTAATTTGCAGCAGCGGTCTTGCTTAAGGATACTTCTTGTTCCCAAGTCTTATGAGAGACAAGTTGCTGGAAGAAGAAAATGGTGTGAACATGAGTAAGAGGAGAAAGAGGAACCCAGTGAAGTGGGTGTAACATTAGACGGCTGGACTACAGAAAATTTGGTGTTCTAGCTAAATAAATAATACCTCGCAGCACTTCTCAAGGCTTTCACTGAACACCTTTCGACGACTGGGATAGACTCAATTTGTGGTTAGAGCAACAAATGGGAGAAAGAAAAACACACATTTATGCTCTCTTGAGACGAGCACGTTTGACCATTTTAATTGGGGTGACCGCTGCCAGTCAAACAGGAAAAGAAGGAGAGGCCTGCTGCACAAAGAGTGGGAGTAATTTTATTAAGTCGAGTTATTTCGTGGGTCAAATATCAGTACGCACTAATGCACGGTGGTGGTGAAAATAAGCAATTTTATTTTTACATGGATAACTGCCTTGTGGATTACACTGGAGTCATTTCACTGCTCAGTACCAGACTAATAACATAATATTTTTTTCCCCAACTCACAGAACAAAATAGAAAATCTGGTCCCAGTCGGTGTATAGCAGCATTTTTCATCCATGCAGGTTATTTCCAGCTTTGTTTCTCCTCCCAAAATTGTTCATTTCTCTGGTTAAACAACCCAAACAAAGCGATTTATTCAAGGAGTTGAAATATTCATGGTGCCAGAGGTGTTCTGATTAATTTAAATCAATCAAAATTTCCCAGCGATCGAGATGAGTGAAGGAACAATTATCCTCTGGTGATAAAACCTCTGGTTACCAACCTGACAGGGTTACTGGTGAGAGACACTCTGAGGGACTCCAGGCAGTTGAGCAGCTTGTCGTCCATGATGCCAGATCGTAGCTCATGGACGTATTCTTGGGACGAAAGGGTGCACTCATGCTTGCTGTTACGTAGCCCACCCTGTAAAGTAAAACACAGCATGATTAGATTAAGACTTTGAACTAGAACATTATCGGTTATTCATAAAAACTGTGCTTATATGCTGTCAGGCGTTATAATTTAACATCAAGGACAGTCTCAGTTACATATATGGGCTGAGGCATCGCTCCCTAAACAATAACCATGGTGCAACTATGATGTTTTGTAAAAATATTCATAACAGATAATATTCTTCCTATTTTATAGGAATGTATTATACTTATGCTTTAATGCAACAGACCAAAGTAGTGAATAATTCTGACACACGGTTTTGTTTTCAAATTGTGAACATGTCCCCTTATCTTGTCATCACCTTTAATGAGGCTTTGTGCTAGAGAATAGCTTATGCACAGTATGATGCTGCCACCATCAAGTTTCACCCTGTGGATGGAGTAAGGCATTTTGGGCAACATTAAGGTCATGGATGTCCTAAAAGGGCAGATTGTGGCAGAATGTACCAATAAAACCTTTTAACAAGTTGTTAAAATATTAATAAATAGCATTTGATGAGTAGTTTTAAACATTAAATACTGAACATCTTTTCATGTTGATGTAATTTGGCAGTATACAGATAAACACTGCTTTCATTTGACTGATAATATTTAAGTACACAAACGTTATCTGGAAGGTTCAATTCACGTGGCCAGCTAGAATGTAAAGGGCCACATAAAAAGTGACGGCTGATTGGATTTGGCCTCCGGGCCTTTAGTTTGACACGTGTGCCCTAAGGGGACATGGGTAAAGAGAAAAGAAGAAAAGTTGGTGCATGTGTGCTCAGGTGAAAAATTTAAAAATAGACAAGCAATATAATTTGCCATGTTTTCCTTCAGTTTTTGGATGACATTGTCTGATGTATTTAGTGTTTTTAATTCTCCTACAACCATACTCCTAAAGTAGTCTGAGTTTCTGTTTGGCTTCCAAGAGTACTTTGTGTGCAGGAGGAATCTACTTTTCTTTTATATTTATTTACCCCCTTTGGGGTTTTGTAAAATGATTGTTGCTTTTCATTTGAAAAAAAAGTCAAGTTTATTTGCTAAGCATTTTCACAGACAAAACCATGACAAAATGATGTACTGAAAACCAATAAAATAACTACTAAAGTTAAGTGCCAATAAAAAACAAAGAACACAGAATAAAACACACATATAAAACCTGCTTTAAAAAAGAAAGGCAGTTTTAACTGTTTTTTTTATTTTTTTAATGCAGCTATAGAGTAAGCTGTGAGGTTTGGCCTTCATGAAGAAATTATTTTTTTTTTCCCCAATAGTTCATAAACCTCTGAGGCATTTACAGAACAGAACTGAGATTAAATAGTTGACTATTTTCTCATTACATGACTGGTGAAGGCAACTTGAAATCCTGGATTTTATTCAGGGGTGTCAGAGTAAAGGGCACACTTAAAATTTCTATTTAATCAAATACAACAAGACAAATTACTGAACATGCTGACTATTTTCTCCTTTTAATGTTAATCAGCAAAGACTAATCCTGGACTCTGCCACCAGAGCCAAAGACAGGCTCCACCGGCAATCTGCATCAGCTTCCGCTTCAAGTAAATGGATTCTTTTGTTTAATATCCACTGGGAAGTGCTTCTACGCTGATGTTTACACAATGAGACCAGTGGTGGCACCACACACATTCAACTCAAACACATAAACACCAACTCCCTGAGCACACAACAAAGCCCACTTTAGACTATACATTGATAAATGGATCGACTCCAACGTCACTAAGTGATTGAATCGATTGTTGGCTCCAGCGTTACTTGCAGGCACTCAAACAGGGCTCAAAATGAAAAAAAGTTTTGCGTGGAAAAGCTTTACATTTCTGCCCCTCCACAAACATCACAAACATCTCAGGAAATTTGATAATTACTGGATGATTTTGATAAAATTACCTAGTTAGGCAGAAGTTGGGTCTCAGTACCAAAGAAAACACATGAGGAAACTCACTGCTGAGACTCCATCACATTATCCTGAACCAGACACCCTGGCATAAGGAACGCGGCTGTATTCATTCTTGTATTGCTGGTTCCCTACAAAGTGAGCTGTGCTAATAGGCAGTTTGGGAGGTAATAAGCTAGCTCATTTATCTGGAGAAAAGAGAGACCTGCTGTTCTGCTGCAATGCACAGTCAACATAAATGACTTTTTTTGTGTGTGTGTGTTCATGAAAAAACGGAGGGATTCGAACAGCAAGCCACAAATCTTGGTCTTTTCATGCAAGCTGAGCTTGGTCATTGACCAAATGATATAAAAATATATTTCTTTGAAAATGGTGATGTAAAATCTGATTTTTAAAATTATCACCAAAGCGTGATTCATGCACTCAGGAGAAAATGTGGCATGCAGCTTAACAGCTTATTGCTGTGGCTATATTAGTTCTCAAGTACTAAGATGAATATTATGCAAAAGAATAAACAAGAAACTAATTTCAGATTTCACAACAGATTTCTGTCAACAACAGGAAATTTGCTGCATATTTATGCCTTACAAAATTCAAGTAATTTTAGTATTTACAGCTCAGAATAGCTGAGTATATTAGAGTCATTTAGAGGAAAAGAAAGTGGGCCAAAGGTAAAACTACACAATCTCTAGAAAACCTTTAATTTTGATACTATTGCTGAATATTGTAATGGTGATATTGATTTCAATTAATCCACATTTTTCTGACATTTTCTTTCCCTCCATCTCAATGATCCCCCACTGTCAATTTCAACATCTCAGCTACTAAAAATAGCACATCAAGCATCAAATATAGTATCTGCATGCAGAATTTCAGTGCAGGACAGACATATTCTGAAGATGACTGCAGCATATTGATATATTGTGCAGCTCAAATCTGAATTTTTTTTTCTGTTTTGGGTTTATTTCACCCATAGACCCCTTGACAGTTGCCTTCGATATTTACTGAGGCTGCAAAGTCAATCATAAACACACCATGTTTGCAATATCAATGTTGCAGATAATGGTTCAGAATGCTCTACGTATTCTTGCTTTATAAGCTGAAAACATATTTGGTTAGAGAAGAATAAAATGACAAACTATATTGCTATGTGTGTATGCTGTTTCACATATTATGCTTGAAATACCAACTGATATAACAAATAGTAAAATCCTTTGACTCATTATGTGAATCATAACTGGACCAAATATTTAGTCCAAAGATGTCTCTTGCTGACAGATTGGATAAAAGATATTGTTAGTGAAGTCTATCCAGTAGTTAAAATATATATTGTCCAAATTGTCTACGCAATCAAAGGCTGCAGACATCGGATTCATTGAAGAGGTATAAAAAGTGCTCCTTAACATAGGAAATTACTTGTGTCATATCCAATAATACTACAAACAGGGGAAAAATGCTGCTGAAGTAAAAGTTATTTATCCTCAAGAAACATCTTGGAGTGAAACACTTCTGAATTTAGCTGCAGTTGTACAGTAAGTAGTTTCTTTCATCATACTTAATGTCATCATTTTTGTTTCACTTTAAATAGGTTCAATACCAAAGCAGAGAACAGAGGAGGAGAAACATACCAGAGCTTTAATTTTTAAAGATGGTAAGAGCAAAAGTGCATAAAGAACTAAAGACAACTTTTGCAGTCCTTGGGATTATTTTTCTATGGATGTCATAGTAGTATAACGTTTGTGTGTAAAGAGTAATACCTTTCAAATTATTTTGGTAATTTTCCTCATACTTAATATTATCTGAAGTCTTAAAAACAGACATGTTATAAGTCTGGAGGCAATGTAGAAACTGTATTATAGAGACTCATTGTGGGTATTGATTTGCAGGATGAACTTGAGACAAAATCGAAAGTTTCTTAAAATCCTACATTATTGATTTAAACATTTTGTCAAGATGCCAAAGGCCCAGTAATCTATTTTACATAAAGATTTTAATCAGTAGTGCAGACTCTGTGTACACAAGTTTTTATACTAAAATATCTGAGTGCTTCGCCAATTCACAACACAATAACCTCAAGTTAACAGAAAGGTCCGACTTAATATTAGATCAAATTTGAGTCAGTGTTTCAGAATTAGTTTTAATTTTGTAACTGGATTAACTGATGATATTAAACCTATTGCTTTAATTAATATTCTTTTCTGAAACTTCTGCTCCTGACAAATCTTGCTTCGTTAAACCTAACAACAAAAGCCTTCCACTTTGCAGTACTAAGTAAAACAAATAACTGTTGGGATAAAAGGCAGGTGAACAAATTAATAAAAAAGTCAACAGTTTCAAACTTTTCATTCCTGAATGTGCCTGATTTATGAAGGTTTTTTCTAACCATACAGGTAATGGGTCGTTAAAGGCGAATGCGTTTCTAAACAAATACATTTATCTTTCTACTTCTCCACAGTTCCCAGCAAACGTTTCACGATGTCCAGAAAAGCTTGAGATCTGGTTTCAGCACATGATCTGACCTCTGGAAACTGAAGACTTTGGCCATAAACTGCTTTTTTATGCTCTGAGCACAAATCAATGGACTCCATTGGGGTAATATCAACATTACACCACCATACTGGCAGCGGAGAAACTATCTGGGGAACAGGAGGGGAAGTGGAGCAGTCGCTGGCTGGCCTCTAAGTAATAAAAGGCTTTTTCTCTGACTGGTTCTGAAACAATGGTCAACCTGGAGAAAAAGTACAAGACTAAATCAAGAGGAGAATCATGTGAGCGAGTATTGATGGATGACTAAGAAAAGCCAAAGAATAAACAGCAAGAAGACATAGAAAAGGTAAAAAAAAAAAAAAATTAAAATAAAAGATAACTTAGGGAATAAAGGGCAGGGCAAAGACCATCAGGAGACTGTAAACTCAACGGCAGAGGAACGACTTGAGTCTCATCTACTGCAGCTTATTGAATCCCCTGTTTGTCGATAACAGTATTTCCTGCCAAAGAAAATAGTGTTGGGAGCAATTACTTCAGTGAGCCTGTCAATTTCATTTTGGGGGGTTAGAGGTGCATCACGGACCCTTTCCTCCTTCGCTTCCACCCTCGTGCCCCCGCCCCCACGTTCTGTCTACGCCGTGGGGAGTGACATAGTGTCTCGCCGTCTATCGAGGGAGGAGCAGGGAGACGATGCCAAGTCGGCTGCTCCTCAACATGTCATCTTCACCTGTAATGAGCCTGTAACAGGCTTCCTCACTGCCCAGTGCTCAGCCCACTCAGGCTGACTGATAGATACATTATTCAGGTTCTTTGTCAGCTTAGTGGAAAAGCTCATAAACAGTAACAAGTCTGGGCCGGATGCTCATGCAGAGATCCAGCAGATGTTGCTTTCCATAGCGGTAGGCTCTCTTTCTGCTGCTGACAACTGTCAAAATATTGTTTTTGCAGCTCTTTTTTTATCATGATTTATAGTTTAATTATTCTACTTATCATTTCAACAAATTCTGCTTGGATATTTTGTAACAAATTAGCACATAATTATAAAGTGGAAGGAAAATACAAGGTTTTGAAATTTATTTTGAAAGAAAAATTAGAAAGTGCTCAGCTGCCTTTGGCCTTAAACTCCTAAGTAAAATATATTTTTAAATCAATTATCCAAAAATGTGAAGAGAATGTTGCACCTGAAAACCTAGCAGGACACAGCCGTCTATCTAAACTCAAAACCTCGGAGTGCAGAGCTTTAATCAGAGAAGCTCAAGGCCTAAGGCACCTCATGAGAAACGTCAGAGATTTACAGTCAGGTGAGAAGATCTGAAGACACAAAAACAACTTTTAGTCTTCCTCTCTTCAAATCTGGCTTTTATGGAGGTGTGGCAAGAAGAAAGCATGCGCTGAACAAAAACCTAAGAAGTTAAGTTTACCACATGGCATGTGAGTGAAATACATAGAGAAATGTCTTCCCTTGATAAATATAGACCGCAGCAGTGAAACACTGAATCTAGACCTAATCGAGTCTGCTGCAACACAAAACACGTGTTCACCATCCTCCAGACCAAGAAAGTCAAATGAAAAAGTTTTAAATTACTGGAGAAAGATGATTATCAGCTCTGTGTGTGTAATTAATGAAAATTACAAGAGCACCCACAGCTCGGTGTAAAAATAATACAGATAGAATCTTGGCAATTAGAGGATATCAAGCTGCATGATTGCCACGTTACAACTTAATTTCCTGTTCATTAGCGACTGACGGATAGGTTGATAGAAAAGATAGCACAAGAATGGATAACAGACATGAGACAGGTAGAACGGTGCGTCACATGACTCGCCCTTTAGGAAGGTATAAGGAAAGTAGCCAAAGTGATTGAATAAGGAAATAAGCATTACATAGGATCCTCAAGAGACCAAAGTTAAAGGCGTTGCGGTGTAAAAATGAGTATTCCTGCGTTTAACACAATCTAAAGTCTGGCGTGTAAGCGTGACAGCATTGACGGTAAAGGTCAACGGGAACACGGATCAGTTGAGATGCTGCTTGGCTGGACAATGAGTTTTGCTAAGCCCCCCTTAAAGGACAGAGTTCTGCTGCTGGCAGATAAGACATTTCATCTCGCCACCAGGCTGCGGGGCTCCCAGCACAGTGGGGGATTTCCCAGCAGACCATGTGGCAAAGCATTTCATCTCTTTCTGTCATCATCCATCTACAATTCAGTCCTTTTACTTCTTTCTTAATTTTTTTTCCCCCTTCTGTCTCTCGGTATATCTATAGTGCGGTGTTTTTGAACCTCGGATGACAGCTACAAAGAAATACGCGTTTATCTGCTCACACCAGGGGCTTTTTTCCTCCATTTTTCTCCTATTTATTTTCTTTTCCATCTTCTTATTCTTTTGGTCAGGAAGCAGAATCAACAGCTAGCACTATTCTTCTACGTTTGTGAAACTAGTAGTTGCAGATATCAGGGATAATTTGGCCTCCAACACACACCAAATAAACACGTTGCTACCATTATGCTATGTGTCTTGACAACTTCACAGCAAAATGACATTAAAACTAGAGACCAAACCAAAGAAAACAAAATGCAGGAGTAGTCAGGGCATTGTGTTATCTGTTTGAGAGCAAGCGTAAAGCAACGATGACAACTACTAAGGACATATTGCCAATAGCTTGTAAGGGCAATGCAATCATTCGCTGCCATTTGAATGTTGTAAGGGTGTGCATGCATGAAAGGTCAGGCTAAATACAAAGCTTTAGTCTTTGTATTTAGTGTTATTTATTCAACAAATAACACTGTACTAGTGATATTTGTTCAAAACAGTTCAAACAAGGGTGGAATAAGCGTGAATGAAATGTGAAAATTGTAAAGCTTTATAACAAAAAAGAGATTACTTATTTTGCTAAAAATTTAAAAAGAAAAACGTTAAAGTAATCACAAGAAACAAAATATCATTTGCATTCTTTCAGTCACAGGAGGTGAGAGCAGATCTGGACATGCAAAAGGTAAATTACTGCCAGGGGCTGGATGACACCTTTTAAAAAAGCACTTTCTTATTATAGGTTTCCTAATAAGCATCACTTTCACAAATCAAAGTTGTGCTAAAAGGTAGCAATTTGGCCAATTTTGCAATAACCCATCTGAACCTGGTCTGAAACAGCAGTACAGTGGCCCCCTAACTCACATGGGTCACAGACCACAGCCACCGTCAAATAGCTCAAATTCATACATATTTTAAAAATGCCTATAACTGCCTATTTAATCACCAAATACACCCTAACATGCACGCCTACACACAGTGAAAACATTCTTAGCATTAAAACAGAAGCTAAAATAGACAGTCTTCCTTATATCTGCTCATGGGAAACGGCTAACCAGCGCCAAAGAAAACACGCTGTGTTCTTGGATTGGCTGATTTATGCACCAAGGTATTTAAGATTATAAAGCTACATTTTGATTTGAATAATTCACATATGCTCTATTAAAAATCCTGGAGTAGGCAGATTTTCTGTCAATAATTTGGAGTTGCTTTCCACAGAAAAATTAACAAAAACTGAACCATGAATAAGTGGGGGACCACTTTAAAACTTTAGAGTCTATGAGGGTAAATGTTAAACCCTATATATGTTTAAATTAATTGATGTGTCAATGTTTTTTTTTTTCCCCAGGTTTTTCATCACACAAGTGATTTAAGGCTGTGTGCAAGACGACACATGTTACATTTTAATGTGAGTTTCATGTTTGTATTTACAAGTTAGTGTATGGTTACATGCAAACATCAGCTGGAAACCTATTTAGGTATCCACAATTGAAAAACCAGTAGTTCTTGACCTATAATTAACATATTTTGTTTTAATTATTTTATCTTTCAAGCTTTTACTTTTTAGCTTGACCCAAATTCAAACTATTGACAGCGAACATCTGTTCACATTCAGACATTCCCTCCAAAACTGTGGAGGGAATGGAGAGTCAGTAGCTTTAATGTGGAGATTAAAGCTACGGACAGTCAAAAGAAAAAAAGTCCTGAGACTTCAAATCCAAATGAGGGTTGACTCCCAGTGTCATCATCGGTACACTAGATAGAAGGGAAATAAATAAATAAATATATATATATATATATATATATATATATATATATATATATATATATATATATATATATATTTTTTTTTTTTTTAACAGAAGTGGTCATGACTCTGTTATCAAGACTGCAGGGGTCTAAAAACATCATCATCAAAGATGAATTATTCAAGTGAAAAGTGGTGGATGGAATAAATGTTTCCAGGTGAAAATGAAAATATATGGAACTCCTCCATCTATCCATCGTCTATACTCCATCAGTCATTGGCCCTGGACAGGTCGGCAGTTCATCACAAGGGAACATAGACACAAACACGACAAACACACACATATACCCATTCACAGCTAAAAAGAATTTTCTGGAGAACAATTAACCTAGTATGTATGTCTTTTTTGAGGGAGGAAGCCAGAGTACCTGGAAAGAATCCACAAATTCATGGGAAGAACATGAAACTTCAATGAAGAACGTCTTAAAGCTGGGATTCAAACCCAGATCGATGTTTTTAGCTCTACCCGTTAAATTTCCTGCTCTCTAATTCACTGTGACTTGTTAATGCTGCATCTGCTGAGTAAGTCTCAGTCAGGTAACACGTGTTGATATGAATTTTGGTTCATACTTGCATGTGCCTTGCAAATCCAAAAACTATTTTTCAACAAGTGAAGTGTTGCCATTCATGTATCAGTGAATACACAGCCCTACTGTTCTGTTTGCCAAGTTCAAGAAACCAGCTCATGGCCATGAAAATGTATCTGATTTGAGTGTTTCGACATGATCTCTTAAACCCTAATGACTGAAACCACTCGGGTCAGAACTCTGGCCTTGCTTTATTGATTTCCTTAAGCTCTACTGTAGCAATATGTGTATCCAAAAATAAATAAATAAAAACACAAACAAACAAAACAAAAACAAAAACACTGCCATATGTACAGTAGGTGTCAGACAAGGTTTCAAAAGGCATCCAGTTTTTACCTCTTTGTTTTCCTGGAAACTATGGTTCATTATTCTCATATGCATTAAATTTAAAGACCCTAACAGCAGGCTTCATTAATGCCTGACAAGTGGGAATACAGTGAAAGCTTCAGTCAAAACTTTTCTGCATTTTGTGTGTGCGTGTCAAGGCATGTGTGTGTGTGTGTGACCACACTTATTAGAGCGATTCTGAGCACCAGTGTTGGTGTGTACACACTTTTCTCAGGTTCTGTTTGTATGTGGTGTAGAATATTCCCTGAAGCGCCTCTCCCTGTGCTTTGCAGGACTCATGAATGCACTGAATTTCAATGATACTACTATGAAGACAGGAGCAGATGTCAGCAAGCTTACAGAAAAGCAGGTAGAACAGCGAAAAAAGTTGAGTTGGTAAGCTGACTACAAACAACATGCAGAAGGAACTCTTAAGTCATGCATCTATTTGCATACATCTAATAAGGGAAACAGTTACAATTCTAGTGTCAATGCAACAGAAAAGAGCATATTAAATTTTACAGAGTAATTAATTTAAGGAGAGATTTCAAATAAAGACCCTAAAAATTAAGACCATGCAGTGACTTACTTGCACATATTTTAAGAAATTAAACCCAATTTTGGACAAAACTAAAATTATCAAGTATATTAAGAACTCGCAAAACTTAAATGAGGTTTTAAAAGGTACAAAAAGAAAGTGTGGCTACATTACAAAGTTTCATAAAGAGACAAATGATAAAGCAAAAAGTTATAAGACTTCTTGACACATTTCTCTCCTGTAAATACTCCCTGTGATGCGACAGAAAAGATTAGCAAGTCAGCTGTTAGGAAGTTAAAGTCACACAGGATCTAATTTAGGTTTTCACAGACGTGTGTTGCATTGATTGCGCTGTGAGAGCCTAACAAACTATGTTCTCTCTTTGTTTGTGTTTCCAGCTCTGGGAGCTTAAGTAGAAAAGTCAGAAACTGCAACAACCAACTAAAAGTTTTTGAAACGACAAAGAAAAAGACTGAAGACAGGTAAAACAGAAGAAAGGCTCAACTGATTGCAATTTTTAAACATTTCAAATGTCACAAGCTCATTTGTCCTTCATATGGGACAAAACTGAAAAAGTCATACATAAAGCGAGACACTACTGAAGCTAAAGGTTCAGGTTAGCCAGACTTTCTTTTCAAACTACTTAACTGAGGTAAACAGAAAATCTACATGAACAGAATAAACATCTTACAGTATTTAAGTTAAGTAGTTAACTCCTAAACGACTACATTTATATTCAGTATTATAAAACTTGTGTTGTGCTGTGAACCAAACACTAAATATTTTAGAGAAACCTAATTTCCATAGTGTAACAATAATTAGTGCAAATTTAGGTATGAAGTGAATTAGCAACAAAAAATGCACAAAAGCACAAAAAATGTGTCTGTACAATTATTGTTTTTCTCAGCATTACATTGCTTGAAATTCAAATAAATCTTGCAAAATTACTTTCATGCACAGCCCCAGTGGGTTCCATTCAATTATTTGCAATAAGAAAAAAGGTTATTTTTTTTTTAATGTATTATTAATGATCTAAATTAACTTTTTAATTCAGGTACTTAAAATATACCCACAGGATTTCCAGCTTGTACTTTTCTACCAAAATGCATCACTGTATGTCTAAGCATGAAAATGTCTAGCTGTAAGAAAGAAGTCACACAAGACACAGAATGTATTAAGTCAAAATGCACGTCATAGTTGATGGATTGCACCTTAGATGAGGTAGACATAAACTGAATGTGCGTTTGTTTTAAAACAGCACACTGAACTGGGTCTGTCTGGTCAGAATAATCCCACTGTTCCAATATTGTAAACAAGCTTTTGCTCTAAAGCAACAAAGACTTTCTGATGCAATAATGCCATGCTCCAAGGAAGGCAACAATTTTTACCAAGCACTCAAATTGCTTAAATCAAAGTGCTTCAGCATTCAGGATTGTGTTTATCAAAAGAAAAACACCTCACAAAAATTCACTGTTCTCTCTTTTTTTCCTAGTACAATCAATTCTTGACAAAAAAAAAAAAAAAAAACATCTGTAAAATCAGCCGCTTTCTATTTTAGAAACAAACAATAAGCCAACTGGCTTGATCATCCTCTTTTTGATACAGCTGCTTTAACAGCACCCAACACCACCATGATTGTTTATCATGGGTCTTGTCACTTTTTTTTGCCCTCAAAGAACAAGAAAAGGCTCATTTCTTCTTCTGTCTGTTCCATTCTCTGACACTGACAGCTCTCTCTATTTGTCGCCAAACTCCACAAGGTCAGAACAATATATCACCCACAAAATGCAACAGACAAATCTAAAATGAGTTACACGGCAAAGGAGGAGTATGCAATACTGCAGTCAGGTTTTAGCTTTAGATATGGTTTGCCCTCCCTTTTTGCCGCTTGCTGCTAGCCTTTGTTAGACTCTGTGTACCACCGTATGAGGTGAAAGAAGCTCAGCTGGTTTGGCCTTACCACAATGTTTCTGGCATCTAAACCTGCACAAACCTTTGCATTGACCCAAATCTTGTGTGTCAAAGGTTTTAAGTTTACAGTGAGAAGGTAAATTCTGGCTTTCAGGACCAAAATTACAAAATATTTTATGCAGAAGAAACCGGGTAAAGCACATATTGACTGGATGGTGTTTACTATATCTTTACTTGACCCCTAATTGTCTTACTTTAACACACATGTATCTACATCCGGTGCATTTTTGGTTAAAATAGGTCAAAAGCATATTCAAGTGAAAGTAGCAGAATAAATGCATTTAGTCATTAAAAATCAATATTTTTAATATCAAAAAAGCTCTTCTGTTGCATGCCAAGATACCCTTCCTGTTATCTGCTGAATGTTCTTGCGCTCTCTCGCCTTTTCACATCCTTGATGAACCACATCATTTTGACACAACCGCTAACTAAAAGGTTAACCAAAATTTCAACATAGATGTCAAACTTTGTTCAACTTAAAGTTTGCAAAACAATAAATTTGAGCTTTGAGTTTATCTGGAAAAATTAATTTAGGAGAAACTATGTGTGCTAAACGTTCTCAGAGTTAGCAAACATGCTAAAGAGCCAAACAAAAAATTAACTTTGTTTTTCTTTGCTTGTTAAGAATTGATTTTAAACATCATGCAGATTCTGAAATGGCTTCCTTTGAGTCGTCTTTATGCCACATTCAAAAAGGAGTGTTCATCTCTTATATATGGTAGGAACTCTGATCAGACTGGGATTGAATCTTTCTAATTTATAAGGTCAGTTAATAGACTAAAGTAAAAATTGCTGGCTCAACTTGAAATCATCGACTGTTATAAAGAATATACATAAAAACCAACATTCCTGTCATTCCTATTATCATCTGTTTTATCCTGAGGACAGGCTGCAGAGAATGTGCAATAAATAACAGGCAGGATGATTGAGGACAAAAACTGGGCTCAGGTAAAGATGATTGGGCAGAGACATTGATGATGTCCAATCTGTACACAAGTTCTGTGGGCAGGGAATGATGGAGGGGACAAGTATGATTTATGACAGTCCTGGCAGGGATAGGGCTTGCCAGAAAGAAGAACAGAATGAGTGCATGTTTGTTTATATCTGGGTATCTGCAGTACTCACCTAAGAATGAGAGGTAATAAATGGAGTTCTAATAGGCTAAACACTTTTTAAAACTTACACAGAAATCCTAACTGACTGCAAGAAAAAATGCATTTCTTGAACTTTGAAGCAGAAGAGTTGGATACATAGGATTCAGTCATTATTTCCAGAGCAGTCAGCTTTGATCTCCTTCTCACGTCTCTAATAACCAGAGATACATTTCCGTTCCTCCTCCCTGTTAGCAAGATAAATAGGATTTCAAATTGTCTGGTGCTAGCCCATCAGGAGAAAAAACCTGATCTATAAAATATCTTCCATGAAAAAGAGCGCTTGGAGATTATCCTCTCATCACACACAGTAGATCTAACAGAGAAGGGTGAGAGAAGTGAATGGGGGAGAAATAATGCAAGTATGCGTAAAAAAAACAGACACGTCAAGAAACAAACTTTTGATCAGTTAGCTAAGAGTTTAAATTCACCAAGGAGTCAATAGTCCAGCAGTATTTACAGTCTCGAATCAATAAGTACCTTTACTATTGTACAAAAAATTGTTTTGTAACTGGAAACTGTTTCTATTAGTTCATGTGGTGCCTTGCAAGCACTTTGAAGTTTCCACATTTTGTAAAAGATACATTCTCCAACTTCTGTGTATTTTATTGGGAGTTTATTTTTTTTCCACTGTGGCACGCATTTGTGTCCAGGCGCCTGGAGTCGGCACTACCTATAAGCACCTTTTGCTGCCTTTACAAATTTAAATCTTTAAGGTATATGCCTCTACTAGCTTTGCACATTTAGAGAGTAAAACTTTTTCTTAATTTTCTCTGCAAAATTGATCATGTTCATACAGATTAGATGGAGAATATGTATGAATATCATCTTTTTGGTCTTCAGGCAATTCTCCACTTTTGACTAGGATCATAGTCTAGCACACAAAAGTGGTACAGACTAAAGTTGACCTAGTAAAGAACAACATTCTCACAGCATTATTCTGCCACCACCATGTTTCAGCTAAAGAACAGAGCATTTAAAGTAAAATCCAATGTTGGTTTTCCATTGTACATGCATGTAAGCCATACGGTTACATTTTTAAACAACACAATAAAAGTGCCTTGGTTCACATTTCAGCAGTTTCTTCTACAGGAAGAAACTGCAGAAGAAACTTACATTTCTTATAAATTTGCAAGAATTTTTTCTTTAACAATTTTTTACAACTCTTCCAAAGAAAATGTAAATCTACATGGTTAAATCATACAATTTCCATGTTATAAATGAAATGAAATTAAATGAAACGGTTGTTATAACAGTTATAACAACCGTTTAAAAATAGAGAAAACAACCCGAAGTATAAATTAGCAGCGATTTAAAGGATAAATGTTTCAACCTACTTTACAAAATCAGCTCCGTTTCTTCTCACTTTAACACAATCACTTTGTCTCCACTTTGAGGCCAAGACCCATTCAAAGTCTGTAGGAATACCTATTCATCAACACTTCTGTGTCCAGGCTCTGTCTAATAACAGATCTTTAACAGTCCATAAATAAAGGCTGCAAACTTGAGAAAGCACTTACATCAGCAGAGCAACAGCTAAACGAACTCTCTCCTAGGTTGAGCTTCACTACTTTAACAAAGCAAGATTAATTTGACTGCTGAATTGAGGCCGAAGCCCGAGCCATGGCATGCTGCCTAACTGATGGCAAGGTGCAGCGTGGCTCCATTCCACCAGGATCATTGGTAAATGTCAAAAGTGCAGAATTGCATGTAAGTGGCTCGAGTAAGGGGAACATGTAATTCTTTACCTGGCAGGGAAAATATTAGACCCCTACCACAAGTCGGACAAAATTAATGAAAAAATAAATGACCAGTCAGTGTAATAGCAGGCCAAAAAGATAACATCTGTGTCTCTAAACTCATTCGAGGAGACGACATCGAACCAACAACTGGCTTTAATAAGAACAAGAACAATCACAGCCCTGCTCCGCTGTTATGCACAGGGGCAATTTAGATTGTAAAATATGAAATAATAATATTAGTGAGTGAATTTATTAGGGAGAGATTAATTAAAGAGATACTGGGAATACCATATCTTTGAACTATATCAATAATACCATTAACAATAGCAGAGGAGGACTGTTCAACACAATGAAAATCAGGCATACAAAGAACAAAATGAATGACTTTGGTGACTTAATTAAATCCATCATATGTGGAAAAATTGAGATCAAAATACACCCAGTGTGTTTGAGCTCTGAACTTGGAATGTTGGTCCGAAAGGATGTAATGAGAAATATAATTATCTTATCAAAAGGATGATATTATGTATGTTACAGGCATATAGTATTATTTTATAGAACAATCGCATAACTATGTTACAATCAGTTGTTTTAAAAATGCTTTATATAGTTTTTTTATGGAAATTCGCACTTTCGCATTAGCTTTAGCTACCGTAAATAGAATATTGGTGTAGTCCTTTCACAATAGCAGAACTAATTTTTGAAGTTAGTAAGTGGTGCCCATTGCTAATTACCGTAGCATAAAAGTAACTGTTGATTTGGATTAAGGGAGAACCTCTGACCACTATGAATGCTAATACTTTCAGATACTAAGCCTCAATTTGTTTGTGGCGATGCCTTATCCCTCTGCCAGTCAGTGTACTCTGTCTAAAAAGTTAAACTTTCCAGACATCAAGAACCTGTTCCTTTTAAGCAGTGGCAACCAGAGTTGGTTTCCTTTTTTGTCCACACTCTCACACACGCACACGCCAACACACCCATAACCATCATTGACAGGTGTGACCTTTCAGCTATGCTGGTAGCAGCAGCCACTCTCGCCCCAAGACAGTAGGCCTGGATTAGTCACTCTCTCAAAGGATTGTGGCGCCCTGCATGAATGCGCATGTGAGGCCCAAACTCTCTCCAGCATGGCCGAAGGGCCTGCTATGAAAAATAGAACACCTAATGCCTAGAGATAGAGACATTCATCAAAGACCAGGGCCCCCGCCTGCCTGCTTTGTGTGCTGCCTCCCCTCCCTATTCTCTATTCAGCACCAAGATGCTGAAGCTACTCACTTATTTCAGTCATAAAAGAGGGATGAGAAGTTTTATTATTATTGCTTTGTGAATGTTTATTATTTCTACCCCTTTTCCTTCAGTTTTCTCTCTCTCATACTTTTTTTTTTGCAACCATTTACATGCTTCAAGTGATCTTTCTTGTTTAGCGCGAGATAAGGATATCAGAGTGTCATGAGCCATCAGCAGACAGATAAGTATGAAACTACTTCAACACTCCATTCAGCATATTCAACACAGCAGGTTGCATTTTGAATGACAATTGCCGGAAGCCCACTGAGAATACCGAGAGAAGACCAAAAATAACCCAAGAAATGGTAGCCATGCCAACTAATGCTAAGCAGATCGAGCAGTTAACCTCAGCAGTGAACTACTAAACCCTGGGGTATAGCTCCGTTATGACATCTCTTCTTCACACCGTCTCTACATTCCTCTGGCACATCAACGAAGAAAATTGAGGTTTAGGATTCCTATTAAAGTTTCTGAGAAATGTAAATATCAGAGAGGAAAGTATTTAAAATATACAAATAATATGCCGAGCTTGTTATCCTCTACTCAGTCATGACTAAGTCTGTTGACTTGATTGCTGTTGAGCAAACAACCATTGAAGCTCTCAACAAAGAGGGTAAGTCAGAAAATATCCTTAATTAATAAACCAAGTGCCTAACTTATTGGAAAGTTAGTGGATGAAAATGTGTGGTAAAGAAATGAGGACTGGCAAACTGAAACAAGTTAATTCAGGAATCCGGCTAGAATCCGTGCTTGAAGAACCACCATGCTGATGAGTCCAGGACACAACAGCAGGATTGCAGTAATAGTAATTCACTCAATAGTTGAGCAGACCATGTATTTACTGCATTTAGACATTAATCCTTTTTTTTTAATCGGTCCTACACAATACTCCAAATTTCTGACAAATATTTTGGCTTTCATTTGTCATGAGCCACAATTATCAACATTATAAGTTTTCCATTTTAAATGAATTATTATATACTTTTCCATGACTTTGTCATTTATTGAAATGCACCTTTACCTTTAAGTTACACTCCACCATTAAGAGACAAGCATCACAATGAAGAGAGGTACAGCTGACAATGCCAATCTATGGATTTTTTTGCTGTGATTGTTCTGCTTTGGATTAAGACAAAATAATTCACGCTAACCTGAATGTACACACTTCAGATTAAGCTCATGCATTATAGCCTTCAAATCTCTTATCACCACCTTTACTTTAGCTGTTTATTTTGGTTCAAAAAGATTTGTGCACACGGCCTTCCTTTCATGAGTGAATGCGATTTTCCCTTTACACAGACTCCGTATGTAACAAACCAACCATAGCAGACCATGCCAAAGGCTTGCCAGCAGGATTCATAGCTGCATAGTCGCACCGCAGCACGCAACCTCAGGTTCCTCATGGGGTCACTGCCTTCCTTCATACTTTCATTTATCCTTTTATAGCTCTACATAACTCACCCTCATTGTTTTCAATCAAAATCTTAAGCCTTGATGGGTCTTCAGCTATAAGAGGTTCTCTTTTAATTTCATGATTTAACCAGTCTAGCTTGTTCAAACATACTTCTCTTCATTTCAAAGCATTCAGGTGCAGTTTCAGTAAATAGGAGCAAATGCTGTTTCATGTACCCCAATGTTTTCGTTTGCTCAACTGACTGAACATTGCATCAGGCATGCAGAATGTGTTTGTCTATGTGCCTATTGTGTGCGCCGGTGTGTGTTTTCTGCCAGTGCCAAGGGCCTCTCAGACGTGGGGGGTATAACACTCTCAAGAATAGGATTTAGTAACACACAGGCAGGCCTGGCAGTGCAGCTTCAAAGCAGAGGCAGAAAAAAAATCCCTTCTGTACATTTATATTTCTTTAACCATCTGCACATGTCTGTGGTGTACATTTTGTCAGGGATAACCCAATTGTCTTTTTAAAGGGGCATTCATTTGATGGGGCTTCATATAATAGAGGCCTCAAGCATGGGATGAAAAAAAAAAAAAAAGAAAAACATGATTAAACAATTTCTTACATCATCAGTGTGTCCAAAGATTGTGGAAAAAGGAATGAACATGAAAGGTATTATGGGATGCCAAAAAGAGGAGGATGCACCATAGCAGGTTCTCAATTCTCTTCTCCATCATAAAACTGGAGATTTACTCATCAATTATCCAGAGATCTGAATTGGTTATTTTTTTCTGTTGTTCCTTAAATGCATAAAAACCAGGAATTCTAACATTTTTGAGGGGCTGCATTCAGAAACGACTTCCTATACAGAAAACACATGTAGAATATGGTGCAGAACCAATTAACCACAATAGAATTATTTGTGAAAAATATTTACTATGCTGCTCTTTTATTTGGTGAAAAACTACAGTCTCTATCACAAAAACCACTCATTGCTTCTTCTCAGCTCTCAATTACTTCTTCAAAAAAAAAAAAAAATTACTGAGAGACCTCAGTGAACACAGAAAATTGGTATTGGTCTGGAAAAATCTGATCGGTGCATCTCTACTAAAATCCTAGACATTTCACTCTGTTTTATTAAATGTGAAAATAAAATAGGGACAATGTGTTTCTGTGCATAAAACCAAGCAACAAGAATGACAAAATACTGGGTTATTAAATCACAAACTATAAAATTGGGCATGATTAATTCATGTGGACATCTTCAAGGTATATGTTGCTTTTTATGTTTCACAGAGGTTTCCTTTGATAGTACTACAGGCCACTTGTATTTGATTCACAGTCATGCCAGTTCGTAATAAAACGTGAACATATTTCTTGCCCCAGAATCACTCAGCATTTCGTCTTATCCCATTTGGTCTAGTTGACCGTAAGTCTGTCTGGCTCTTGCAGCCCCGCCAGCAACCGCAGAATGATACGCCTTCTCCAAGGAATGATGAGTAGGAAAAGATTGCTGAAAATGCTCAGTTGGCAACTCTGTGCCAGCGAGCGAGTCAGCCAGCCAGCCAGTAGGCTAGCCAAGTTAAAGATTTATAATTTGAATCTGAAAATTAGTTATCTAAATTTTCTTGGTAAAAAGGACATGATTTTACAGTTTTTTTTCTGTCTAGACAGCATTCTTGGTTGCTGGCGACACACAAGGATAAAATGAAGGAGTCTGCCAAGATGCCAGCTATAAAATTCGATCAGCAAAATAAAACTCCACCGCCCTGGGTTCTTGCCCAATGGGCAGCAAGGGGAAGAAAGGAAGAAAGACACAGGAAAAAACTGATGGGAAAAGAAAGAGGGTGTACAATAGGTGATGGTCTCCTTTTAACCCCAATATTTGCTGAGAGGAAAAGAGATGGGGAAATTACATTACAGTGGCTGCGATCAATAACCACCCATACCAAGCAGTCCTTCTACCCAGACACACCGTTTCATGTCGAACATTTAGAGACGACTTTACCTGCTTATTCGTGATGTAATCATGACCTACTTAGCAACAGCTTCAAATATTTATAGATTACCGGAAAGCCACTAAAAAACTGAAGTGCAGAATCAACAATAATAACACACAACATATTCCTAGTGCAGCTGGTGACAGCAACTGTATCAGCACCCATTCCTAGCACTGGTTGCCTTTCAGTGGGTGAGCGAGGCCATGCTGGAGATTAGGTTTCAAGAGAAATGTGGTGAGTGAGTATGACTTGCCTGTCACTACATCTACAAACACATTTTTGTTTTTTATTTTGTTTTGAGGAACAGTGGAAGCAGAGCACAAAGATAAACAAGAATATAGGCTATGTTGTCAGAGGAGATGTGAACAGGGACACCGGATTATCAAATCTAATTCTACATCAGTGAAAAAACATCAGTACTGCAGTTTGTGAGAGTGTCGTGATCAGTAGATTATAATGCAACCTTAATATTAAAAGGTATGTGGGCAACAAACTAACATTTCACACATTTCTTTTTAAATTCACTCCAGATATGTCTGAAGCTAAAAGGAAATTGTCAACATTCAACTTTTGCAAGTGCAGGACAAGGGCTTGAAGCAGTTATTTTTACAACTCTGCTACATTTATGCATTCACATGTCTCCATGTCTAGTCTGAAAATTAGAATTTTTTACTATTTCTTACCCTATCCTGGTGTTTATCAATACACAATGTAATTGAAGCATTTAGTTTCAAAAACACATCTTCAAAAACCCATCTTATGCACAGAATCAATGCACACAGAGATGCATTTCAATGTGTTCAGATGCTTAACACTGGACCACAAGCCTCATTTGGTTTGTGCCTTTCCACACTTCGTGCAGACTCTGAGATCTTCATGAAACTAGTGAATAGACATGCCATTTCTATTTCCTCCGTAACCCAGAGAAGATACTTCTTTCTCCAGTTCAGGTGAGGAGAAATGCCGCAGTTTTAACCCCAGTCTCTGGGATGTGTCTGTGTGTGGATGGCTTCTGTAGCTCTGTGTCAAGATCCAGTTGATTTTGAATCTACCTAAAACTCTTGAATGAGTTTTGTTTCACAATATTTAGGGCTTCTGTGATTCTAAAAAGTGTTTTCCCTCCAATAGACTTTCCTGAAATTAGCTGGGATACAGCACAGGTGTCAATGACCGGAATATTTCCATATTAAAAATCTATTTTGTGGTTAATTAGTTCTGGTTTTCATTAGCTATTACAATTATTAAAATATATCAATACTTATTTAAATAACATAAAAAATAGTTTCTAAATATCAGCATATTTTCAAAACACTTAATCTGAATTATTTCATGACTAAATTATTAAAAATGACATTGAACCAGTATTTTACTTTTTTTTTGTTATAGACTTCAACTTGTGTTGGATTTTCGGGTTTTTCAGCTGAGTTTTTCTTCCTGAGATGTGAAAATGTAAGACTTGATGATTAACATGCAATAAGTTGCTTTCAACTTGGTATGCAATGCTGCCGGCAATAAAGTCCCACCACGAATGTTAAATCCCTGGGGTTTAATCACCTAAACACACAGTCTTTAAAAGGAAGACAGCATCCTCATTCTGAGTAACATTAGCTCAGTCAGGCTAAGACAAGCATCACATTCACGGACAAACAATGGAAGCAAGTGCTGTGGTAAATTGGCCCTGTATAAGCACCATAAACCATTTCAGATAATGCACTATTGGTTAGTGGGCTGAAATAATGAGGTTTATCACATTGCAAAGTCCACGCAATTGGCCCTGTTTGGTAAAATGCAACAAATGCAGACAGGCACTGAGGTGTAACCTTGTTTTGAGCATCTCTAAGAATTGTGAGGTTCATGTGTGTTTTTGCTAAAACGCTATCATTATCCAACAAGTGAGAAGATTTTAAAAGCTAAAGTATTTTATCATCAACTGCATACCTTAACCAAATGTCAAGTAATCTGTCATCCTTTCCCTGGTCTTTGTAATTCAACAACATTTGGCATTTTTAATGGAGACTTTGTGAATCCCCAGGATCTGAGAGAGCTTTACTCTATTTCCCAGGGTGAGGGCTCAGTGCCGACATGAGTTGAATGCTGCTTCCCAAGCGGCTCCCTGAGAAAGCACCTGGACTACTTAATGAAGACGCCCACACACAAACAACCAATTGACGACAATACTTCGGAGCGTTTCAGCTAGGGCTCTGTCTGCTTGCAATGACAATAATAGCCAGAAACAGAGGCACAAAGGGGAGGGGAGACGAAACTGTGAATATTAATGCTACACTTTCCAAAGATATACGTCCTGGCAACAAAATCAGAAACATCCAAGCCAATTAATTAGGGAACAAGACTTGACCTTCAAGGTGAATGTGTTGCAGTTTTGTTAAAAGGAAACAAGGACAGATTCTCTCATGTGAGATTAAGAAAACAACTGTGAGAATTAATGGCTTTTTAAAAATGGATGGCAGCAGAAAACAGGTATATAAAGGTGGCAAAAAGCAGTAGACCAAAACTTTTAAATGGAACATGTGGAGGACATACCTGTAAACTGTTAAAACAAATAAGGCTTTAAGGCCTTTATGAGGCACTTTTATGTATTTCCCGGACATCTAGTGCCACTTTATAGCACAATCAAGTACCTATGCTACCTTCAGATATTATAAAAATAATTTATAATATATATTGAATATGACTTGAAAGAAATTTAACGTCACATTTTAAAACCTTGAAATTCAACTTCTGTCTCTTTAAGAAGCTCCTGCTCTTTCCGACATTCTGCCTTCAGGAAGTCATCACAACAAGGCTTAACATTCCTCCATTAAGCTTTTAACTAAATGTTTTCAGGAGCGATTGCATTGAGAAGTAGTTTGCACAATGAGCTCAGGAGATGTGTAGTTCCTCCAAGTGTTTGCAAATTGCTGCTGCTGGAGATTAGAGGATTTCTCAAACATGCATGAAAGAATCAAAGTAACACTTCAAGTATATTTTTGATGAGGGAATAACATAACATTCTGTAAAGCTCAAAAAAGTTGATTTTAGAAAACACCGAACCTTTAACTCACTCACAAACTGAGGCTGTTGTAATTTGCCTCGTCAGCTAGTGCACCAGTATAGCAATTTGGGCTGATATCGATATTAAAATTGTCATTATGGCCAATAACCAATATTTATAGGTTTTATACATTTCCCTACACTTTCACCACTATGAAAAAAAAATGTATCACACGGTTGATATTGTTTCTTTACTTCATTTAAACTCCCCACAATCCTGAAGCACTATAACACAACCAAACAAAAATCACATGGCCAACCCGCTCCTGAAACGCATAGACAGAAGGCAACAAGGTGGACATAAACATTGGCCCAGTTTTACTTACCAGGCATTACCAATAATATTGCATCCCTATTGTAAACAGTCTGCTTGGTTTACGTTCTGCAGACAAACGTAAACCAAGCAAGTCACTCAGAGCACGTGGGTTTGTTTGTAGATATAACTTGCAGTATGTCTGTAATATATTTTATATAAATAGTAAATACAGTCAGAAATAAATAAAGCAATGAATAACTCCTAAGAAAAAAGCCCAAGCCTTATGATGTGTGTGAAATTAGACCTATTTAAAAATCAAGTCATGGCTCTTCTCCTGATTTAAAATCAGTTAAAGAAGCAGCTAACATTAGCTTCTGCACTTTTCCTCAACACCAAGGTGACAAAACAAGGTAGCAGTAGAAGGAAAAACAGAGACGTTGACATTTTCTATCAGGAGAGATGTCACTCCATCTCTTGCTACTATTTTGTCATTGTTGCACAGATGCTCAGATTGTTTTTCTTTTCAACATGAATAATGCATATTTCTATATATGTTTATAAAAACAGAAAGACCTAGACACTTCACTTTTTCTTTGCATGAGCTTTGCATGTAGCATTGTTTACTTTATACTTTGTTACTCAGAGGTCAAACCTGCCAAAAATATTGATAGCCAAAATAAAATAAAATAAAAAACTGTATATCATTTTTAATTATTTTACTTTAATAACTGTCACCCCCAAATCATGCGCATGTAAGTCAATGGGTCCATGAGGACATCGTGCCTTCATGATAGGGAAGGGGTAAATTAATTAATAAAAATGTGTTAAATCTAAATAAATGACATGTGATTATTTCAGAATTAACTTAATGTTTTCATTTTCAGCATGAAATGTTAATTTTACATCCATTTCAGAACAATCATTTTAACTTAGCCCCACACTGTCCCATTTTATTTAGGTCACTTAGTGGTAAATTGTGGTACAGCACAAAGACAAAAATTAATAATTAGGAAATTTGTAAGAATCTCATTCACAGATACACTTCAAGCGCTTAGAATCATCTAGATTTAGAGTAAATAAATCAATTAAATAATAAATGCAGCAATTAATTAATGATGCATTCTATTTCTGTGTAAAGACAATAATTCAAAGTTTGAAAAGAAACAATATTATTGAAGCTTTCTATCAACTTACCATTACTTCTTTGCCGATATTTATGAACAGCAAAAAACCAATAAATTTTACAGTTAAATTGTGAGACGTCAGTTTGAGGCTTCTAGATTTCAAACAGATATTTTCATGCATCTTTATGAAACCTGACAGAACTTAAAAACTAATTTTGTAAGCTATTGATTTTTACGCCACCATAGAGTTATAATGGAACCCTCAAAACGCCCGCACATTAATAAGAGAAATCAATCAGGTGCATTGCCCATGCTCAGCTATAATGTATGTTTGAACAAAAATCAATACTTCCAGACATGTAAAAGGATGTAGCAGTTTTCTGCTTTTACTCGTCACCATTTATCACACAAACACACAAACTACCCACACAACTAAACGCATCATGAAGGGGCCGGTTCTGCAAACAGGCAGTAGCAGCCGCTCTGCTGCCGGTTTTATTATACGGCACCACGTCTCCGTATGTGACAACTGCAAATGTGTCGGTACATTTGCACATCTAATTTCACGTGTTTTGCACTTGAAGAGATGTAGATTTAAATGAGCGTGCATGATGGTGCCCATTGTGTACTGTACGCAGATGAAAAGATGACAGGTGGTGGGACGGCGCTGGATCTTTTGAGACTTGTCACGTTGTTCCGGTTTACGAGCCAATGACAGGAGACACACACGCATCCACATCAAAGTTTATTACAGTTCATCACCTCCCCACCTGCAGTGTAATGACATTTAGCCAATCCTATAAAAATCCCAGGAAACCTGTGGGTATAAATCAATGCCTTCCACCTTTCCAACTGCTGTGCGCATTTATTATTAAAGCCTCCACATGATTTTTTGATCGAGCGTGCCTGGTCTTATGACACGTATATGTATGTTTGTTTTCTATTTAATTTGGCTTGGAAGCAGAAAACGAGCAGACAGACTGGGACAGTCCTCACATAAAAACAGACCAGCATCAGGCAGTGCAGTAATAACCTCTATCCCAGCTTCACAGAAAAAAGGATCAGTGTGTATCTGTGCTGACAAGCAGTTTAGCTAAAATCCCATTCGTTTCATCTAAACAACTCGGCTAAAGAGTATGGTCTGCTGCAACCTAGAAGAGGGGCTACAGAAGCTCCACCTGTCTGGGATTGCGGTTTGCAATGTCTTTTTTTTTCCACTCTCCACATCTGGCAATCTCATGTTTCCATTGCTCCCACAGGGCACCTTCCAGTCTAATCTTATACAGGTGCACAGTTAAAATAGCGTTCAATATATGGTGTAATCACAGAGGCAGATTTGCTTCTGTGTCATGGCGAGTGTGGAAGCTTGCATGCGTGCCTATTGTGGGAATTGAAGACTCTGATGTGTGCTTGTTAAAGCAGTCAGTGACTACCCTCTGCAGGCAGTTGGAGTGAATGCCATAATGGAGAGAGCAGCAAATGTGGAGTCGAAATGAGTCGAGATTTCAACAGGAAATGATGCTGGAGGTTTAAATGCTGCAGAAAAATTGCATCCCAAATGAAGACATAAATAACTAGAATTATGCACGATTGTTTTCGGTTCATTTTGACTATTAATGTTTTAAATTTCAGTGCTGAGTGGGTACACATTTCATTTTAGAACCAATAAGGATGCCACTGATGAGCTCCATGCTGCTTTTTGACAACTTACCAAAAGTCATTATTGATAATGAGCCATCGTGAGGCGCAAAAACATTATCAAAGGGGAAATATGTTTTTATTGTGGCAATGTTGCACATATCTATGCTGATAAGGAGAAAATTGTTTCCGTGAGTAAATTCAGACCGTTTTCCACTTAATGTAGATTCTAATGTACAGTAAACATTACATCTTTTAATGTAGTCAGTACCATTTTGCACACAATCTAAATTTCTATGACCCACTACAGAGTTCAGCATTGTGATTTCAGGTCGCTCAATGTGATCATTAAAGAAGCAAACATTTGACAGAATGAAGGAAAGACTGCACCATAAAACCGTCAACAAACACAGAAAGCAAACTCATCAATACCATTACAGATGTGTGGAAACGACATGCATCTCCATCTCTGAAGACTGGAGGCACATCAAGCTCTATTCCCAGAAGGTTAAACTGAAACAACTGAAGTACTTCATTGCTGCACATCAAAAGCAATCCACCATAAATTAGCTGCTGAAAGACAACAGACATTTTCCTACTGAGGTAAATGTGCTCATGTTAAAAACATTTCCTGCACTACAATCCTGCAGGGGCATCACCACTCATTGGACTTTTTTTTCTATTCCATTTCTTGCCAATCACAATGATGTAACTCAATGCTTTCAGGTGCCGACTGTAGACGTTGTAAGGATCCCCCGCTGAGGTGTAGACTGAGTATTACAATAAAGAAAAAAGGGAATTCAAGTGACTTTGAATGTGGGCATGATTCAATTCAAAAGTACTTTATCCATAGTAACGCCTCAGCTAAAAGAATGATGAAGAAAAGTTTAACAAAAGGACAAATCAGAACTCATGCAGCAGAACTACCCCAACATGCTGCAGCCATGAGCAGTGATATTTTAAGTGGTTAATAATTAGATAATTATTTTGTAAAAACTTCTGATCTACTGGAATTTTCCCACACAACTCAGATTTATAGAGGATTGTTTGTTAACAACATCCACTTATGTTAACAACAATACCTTGTTGATGTCCGAGGTCATAGGAGCAAGGGCACACTGGTTGGGGATGACAGAAAGGCAACAAAAGCTTCTCTGAACACTGAACAGGTGAAACTCTAAAGATGGGCTACAGGAGCAGAAGACAACATAACTAAAAATAGAGGAAAAACTCTGCGATTGAATAACAAAAGAGTCTCTCATCAGTCAGGTGGTCAGAATTTTGAACAAAAACAAAAACACTGATTCCTCCTACCATGCAACTACACTCCAGGTGGGTGGTGGCAGTGTAATGGCATGGAGAAAATTTTCTTGTCACACTTTGAGCATTTGTTTAGTCACCACAACCTTCATTAGTATCGTCACCAACCATTTTGCCTTCTTTGTGACCACAGTGTACGCATCTTCTGATGGCTACTTTCAGTAGGATGACGTCAACATAATGAGTTCTCAGATGTCAAGCATGAGGACCTTTGAGCAAAGATTTATAAAATGGGTTTATTTTGTCGGATCTATGTCATAAAATTTTAAGGCAGTTTTGAAAGCAGGAGAAGGTTCAACCTGCTGCTAACAGAGGTGTTACTATATATTATATTTTTCTTAAGAAGCTCAGTTTGAGTTTCTCAATACTTCTAAACATGGAATATAATTTATTTTCTTCTCCCTGAAAAAACTACACACACTCATCCTTCTCACAGCCTGATTTGTCCACAACCCTGCATCTGAACACATGTTAAGTACGGAGGTCAGCTGGATGCTGTGGGTCTCTCTGCTCTGTTAAAAAGAAGAATCAGCTTATTAAAAAGTGAGCTCAAGAAGAGGCATTTATGCTCCACTGCACACCAACATTTCACTAAACTAATTAGCAACTTGGGCCAGAAGTCGGTGTCAATGAGGGGAAACAACATATTTCACCCCGTCAGCTTCTACCAGTGGCCTCGGCTGACCTTTTGATCCTCCATTAAAGCATACACCCAAAGATGTCAAAGTGAGGCGTTTTCCAGCCTTCCTGTGACAACATCTGCAGCCACTTGTGTTCGACTGTGGAATGCACCGTTCAGACAGCTTTCATCTTGCCAATTTTATGATCACACCTTAGTGCGGATGAGTACAATCATTTGACATGCAAATAGCAATTACTATAGATTCACTTCAGCTGACACTTAACGGCACTCGCTTTTCATCCTCCTAGTTTTCTGTAATCACAACTGAGGATGGCGCTTCTGCTAGAGGTGACGTTATGATCCAAAATTTAAAAAAAGACGGCTGTGGGAAAGACTCTGAAGGTTACCGGATATTTTTTGGTGCATCTCCTTAAAAATGCAACTTACTGATTACTAACCCTGCACTGTTGTCTGACTTGGCAGGCTAGACCTTTGATTGGAAGAGAGACTGCCATAATCACAAGTGTATGATTATGGCATTAGGCTGGATTCTTCACATCAGAATTTGCAATCAAGAAATTGGCGTCGGGGATCGATATGGTGCAGCACCTCATCTGATGGCGGAGGGAGACACGGAGATGCGTGCAGGAGAAGGAGTCACGCGATCAATTAGAAAGCGGCTGGCACATACAGACATTACTTTTAATCTTCTAATGCATCTGCACAAAGACCTGGGGCTGAGCGTTTGTTGGCTTCTAAGAGGAAGGAATCGATCCTTTTTGCACGTCTCGACGCCAGTTTGTCCTGGGCCGTTTCAACAACGTTTAAGACATAATGAAAGGAGGGAGTCTAAATCCGCTTACCGTCACCTAAGTGAAGAAACTGTATTTGCTGTCACACTTTAGGTGAGACTGAAACATTTTAATCCTTTGAAATAGTTTCTAATACATCGGAATACCTAGTTAATCTCTCCGATGTTTCTGTGGTCTGCTGTAGAGCTGGAAGCTCACCTGCTGTGTTGACATCCTGTTTTATCAGGCTGATATTTCAGGCACACAAAGGAAGAAAGAAAGACTTTACTGTTTCATAATCAGATGTAGGGGTGATAGAAATTGTAAATGCTTGCAAAGACATTATTTGCAGACAAACTGCAGCAGAGTGGATGCGATTATTTAATTTTAAAATCCAAACTGCTGTGACTAGATTCCTGCTGCAGCTGAGTTGAAAATGTGAGTTTGTGTGTTGCATACAGTCCTTATCAGTGTAGTCCATGTGGAGTGTGTGGCTCATCCAATTAATCAGACATCATTTAAACCAGCCGGCCTGGTGACAGGGGACCCAATCACTGGTGAAAAAAAGTCATTCCCAACATTCCTACTCCAAGTCCGCTGCTCTAATGTGCTGTGGCAACCTCCTAACTATTCAATTCCAGACCCAGACCCCCACAGTTTACACAGTCCCCTAGCTTCTTCCCAGTCTCCCACACTTCACATTCATTAGACCCCACACCTCTATCAAAGGCAGAACGGAGCAAAACTGCTGCTCCATCTCATGTCTGAAACTTGCCTTGAAGGGAGAGGAAAGTGGGAGAGGGAGCACAGTCTGTCTGCAGAGAGAAAAGGGGAAAACGAGCCAGTGATGAGGGAGTGAAGGAAAGACTCAACATCTTCCTGAGCTTGGTCTGAGAGGGGAGGCTGAAAATTAGCATTTGATGTGAGCACATGCTTGGTCTCTTTGACTTCACTCACCTCCTGTTCTCCTGCATGCAAAGAATCGTTTGGACATTATAGCCAAATAAGAGGAGATGCACCAAGTTTAACATCTCTGACAGTTGGAAGCTCATCAGTATGATCTACATCTGATAAGCAAATGAAGCTCATCAAAAACTGCCTTTTTCAGTGTTGGCTGAGTTTACTGACTGAAGAAGACTCGAAGGGAGTTGTTTTCATCGTCAGTGATCCATTTAAAATGAAGTTAGAGACATAAGAAACTACAACAAAACTATTCTTTGACATAATGAAATGAGTTATTTAGGGTGCATTCACGCCAGCCTTGTTTAGTGGCTTTAATGAAACTTTAGTTCGCTTGCCTAGAAAGTCCAGTTTGTTTGAGGAGGTCTAAATGCTCAATTGAACTCTGATGTGGTCCAAAAAAAGCTAATTCTGGTCCACCTAAAAACCTACCAACTCGCGGTTTGAAGTGAACTCTGGCGTGGTTCAAATGCGCATATAAAGGCCAAGCAGAACCGACACTGCTCCAAAAGGCTTTCTGGGTAGAATGCCCAGTAAATATAACCAAAATAAATGTGAGTCTAGCGCTAGCGAGAGAAATGGCTGGTTGTCTTTTGCCAATGACAAAACAGATGCTGTAAAAAACTGTTAAAATCTAATGACGCTCCATTTCTGTTTACATTTTATGAAAAAGGGTGATATGTTTTGCCTTCTTCAGAGGTTTTTGTGTCATTTCATTAAGTGGCAATTAGTGCAAAAAGTTTTTCAGAGAGTTTGTTTGACATAGTGCAGTGTGGAAGCAAAGCACACCAGTTGAAAATAACAAATATTGTAATTTTGGCAGCCAATCAAACTAAATCTACCCGACTACGAGGTGTGAAAACACAGAACGATTGCAAGAAAGACCTAAACTTGGAGCAGTTAACAGAAATGTTGAATGGAACCTGGCAAAGTTTGGTGCCTTCATGGTGGACTTGGAGACGATGTCCCAGTATTAAGGTAATAATCCACATTCTCTGGGAAAAAGAAAATTAAAATGCCAGACTTTATAAGGGCACTTATCATTTTTCATAAAATACTAAGCTCAAAAGAAGATGTCTCAGACTTAACTATTTTGAGTTGTTATACCCCGCTGAGACATTTATGCAATTCAGGTTAAAGCTTTACATAAAGCAGGATTGAAAATTGGCCACAATGGCTCTTATTATTTCTGAACACAAAGCAAATCACTGCATCTTCTTTGCTGTATGCAACTTTTAATACTTTCTACTGTCGGAAAGTTTTGTATTTGGAGAAAACAACTTATGAATCAACAATCAAAGGTTCTTTTCAGAATAGTATGAGAAGGGCACAACTACGAATCCGCAATTCAAGGGAAAGGGGTTTGTTTGGCAAAGCTGTAGCCATCCTCCGCTGCAAACTGAATGTAAAGTAACTTGCATAAAAGGAGTTCAAGGTTAAGGGTCTGGCAGAAACATAAAATCCACTTAGTGATAAAAAAAAAACAAAAACTTAAGGCATTTGGCAGATAATTTGATGAATTTGTCTACTACTAGAAAAAGAGAGAAAAAACGTGTCGCACTATAAGTTTGCCTTGACTTCAGTCCACAAAACAGCTCAAGAAGTAAATAAATTACTACAAGAAAAACTTCTCTGAAGATATAGCTATACATATTCTCATACAGCTGTAGTTTAGAGTGTGTGTGTGTGTGCATCAGACAGTGAAAGAAAAGCTAATCCCACTGACAGACTCTAAACCTGACCTGAACAGTGACCCCTAACAGCAGCAGACCATGTAGAGAGAGATGGACAAGCTGGCAGGAAGCCTGAGCTCGCCAACATCGTCTCCTTTTCCAAGCATTCTCAAAGACTGACAAAGCTTTCGAGATGCTGCGGAGATTTTGAGACCAGCAGCGCATAACCACCACCCCCACACATTGCTAAGAAGTACGGAAAAATGTTCTGTCCTGCAGCAAGAGAAAGTTTTCAGCTTTGAGGATCCTGAACAATGTGACGACCGAAAAGTTAGGAGCAGAACAGAAAAATAAGTCGAGCAAACAGGTTGATAGAAACAGTCGCTTTTAATATATTGAGATGTTATATAACTGAACCATCATGAAACACATGACTGCAAAACCTTTTCAACTCAACAAATATATATATTTTCGATTCTAATTCGTATTAAACATGACCATGCTCCAACCATCCCGATTATCTCCACTTGAAACTTTTGTCATTCTTACAAGTCTTGAACTTGTAAATTTTCACTAAGTTGGAAAAATCACCTTGAACGCCCCCTAAATTTGGGATTCCCATTCAGAAAGTCTGAACATTTTCTTTGAGAGCCAATATGGCTGCTACTCGCATAATAGTAGCAGCAAGTTTATTTTAGAAGACACACTTGTATCAGTGTGTCCAAAATTAATGTTACATTTATTACCTGCAATTCTAAACAAACTAAACGTTGTGTTTGCTTGTGCAGAGTGAAGCTTAAAACGATCTTCATAAGTGGCATTGTGTGAATAATGGATACTCCGGTGTTGGAGATGGAGATTTACTGTGTTTGAGTCGTGATCATTAACTTCCAAACTAAAATGTGCAGGGTAAGAACATAAAGAGTTTTTGTGAGTTACTCCAGTTTCAACCACAGTATCCCAATTAAGAGCTGCAAGACAGAGGAGGTTATACGGGTTGGGAAAAAAATAATGACATCTTGATGTGAATAAATATAATTTCCATAGAAAAAAGCAAATGTATGATTCAACATTATATTGACATTTCATGCATTATGCTGCAGCTACCTCAATGATTAAAATATATTACTGTTTGGTTAGAAATTGTTTACTGTAGAAGCAAAGACATTGTATTCACATAAATTTACAGAAATTTCAACATAAAAGTTGCACAAATCAGGGTTCAGGTATATAATTCTTTTTTTTTTTTTTTTTTTTTTACATTAATTGGCAGACAGATGGAAAGATGGTCGGAAGGATGAAAACAAATGAATGAATGTTTGAATGGACAAATGTTTGGATGACGATCAAATGACCAGACAGATTTGGTTGACTGGATAATGGACAGACCAAGATTTATGACGGATAAACACAAACATATAGACGAAAAAATAGATGGATGACTGGATGAAATGATTGTTGAACAAACACTGAAACACAGAGAAAAAAAGTCCTTAAAATTTACAAATGAAGACAAAAAGACATTTTTGTCTTTACTCCGTGTGATAGATAGAGTGAACTCACAGGGCTTCAAGCTATTAGCCAAGAAGCTAATAGCTTGAAGCCCTGTGCCGCAGGAAAACAATGTAACGTATTTATGGAAGAAGTGTCATAAAAGAGCATAATGTTTCATAGTGATGAGAGGACTGAAGTTATATATTAAGTGCAAATGCATTAATAATATGAAATACAGACTAGATGTAACTAAATGTGTCATATTCAAATTGTTTAATGTCCCCTTAGACTTACATGTCAACTTGTTTTGATTTGCAGTTCTTGCATTGTTCCATTTCTGCTGTTTTAATTTATTAACACTGCAATACACATAGTCACATATTTGATAGATCACAAGTTTCCAGCTTCCTAAGAAAAGTAAATAAAACTACAACACAAACACTTGTTTTCTATTTTCAGTTGTGTATTCAGGCTCCTGCATGAGGTTATTCCATGTTTATGTTGCTGGGCTCCTCCAACTTCTGTCACGTTCTTATTTCCTACAAAGTCACCAACAAATATCTGGGGCATCCTTTCTTTGTAAACAGAGTCATTGAGGACCAAATGGACAGAAGCAAGGTAGCGTGAAGTCACAATGACATAGCACACAATAACAAGCTATTTCTCATACATTTTATTACAAGAATATCAGAAATAGGGGCATAAATGCTGGCAAAAATGGCAATAATAAAAAAAGAAACAAGGCAAGGCAAAGTCAGCATGTGAGCTGTCAGAAATCAGGAACTAGGCTGAATCATTGGGTCTGACACTGAGGGACTAAAAGCCCATGTTCACAACAAGGTCACACTGAGGACACGAGATGGAGTGAACTCACAACAAGGGCTTCAAGCTATTAGCCAAGTTTCATGTAAACTCACTTTAGATATAGTTTGTTACAGAACATGGCAAGGTCAGTTTTATTTTATTTTTTTACTAATTTAATGTAAAACATTTTCAATCAAGACAAAATCCACCCCAACATACTGCCTTCATGAGCACAGGTCTCTGGTCACATCACAGGAGGCATAAGGTTACACTTTTGTTGAGAACATCCATCTGCATTTTCATGGTTTTTTTGTTTGTTTTTTTATTTGCAAAATTTCATTGAAAATTGTCCTGCAAAGATTAATTCTGTTGGGTTTGCAGTAAAAGGCTTGACTTATGCAAGAGAAACAAGAGGCAGTCTGTGATGAGGGCCATGAAAGATCATTAAAGTGGAGCACTTTGTAGCACTGTTGACTTACAGCAAGAAGGTCCTGGATGTCACATGGTCAGATCTGCGGCGTTAACTATAGTACCACCAAAACCCCTGTTACCAACTTAGTGACTGTCTGTATATTTAGCGACTTCTCAGACAAAAAAAATAAAATTAGCAAGTGATGCTTTTTAAACATCGGTGATCGGTCAGAAAACTTCTGTGCCGCAAGTATTTTCTGTATTTAGTGGGGAAAAGTGTTTCTCAGCAGTGTCTAGTCATACCTGCTAAACCAGAGCGACCTTAAGATGTTGCGATCATCAGCTTATAACCCGAAATCATTGCGCAAGACTTTTCAGCACACACTTTTACAAATGTGAAGGGGGCTACAAAAATGCTCACCTTCCCTACGCAATTATTACTGTAGTAATACAATCTCTGAATTATTAAGTTGATGTTACATTGGCCTAACCTCATCCAATCATACTGGTGTGATCTATAATTCAACAAGGACTGCTGAGGTTCCCTTATTATTACCAACACACTAGAATGCCAAATGAGTTCAGTACTCAACCTCACTTTTTGTCACTCTATCAGTCTGTCTCTTTCACTCTCTCAGCTCTCCATCTGTCTGTCTTTTCTGTCTTTGTGATCATCTATTTCAGAACTTAACAGCCCCTATTCATTCAACATTCTCTTTTTACGACCATTTTCTGTTAAAAACATCATTAGAAGTCACATTTTATTCTTAAGAAATTCTGCAATCATATCAATGATGAGTCTAAACAGTGCGATAGAGAGCAAAGGAAAAGTACGTCACAGCAAAGTCTGTTTGATCATCCTCCAAATTACGTCTATGACAATACCCAAGTTGTTTTGCAAAGAATCAGCAAGAGAATATGCAAATAGGGATTGCCGCACTGCTCTTGTATGTACAGCCTAGGAAGAGGGAGGGAAAAAAATAGAATTGTGGTGCTTTCTTGTTTTGAATTTCAAAGGGAAAGAAAAAATGGCCAAGGCTTTCCTTTATAACCCCAAGCATTAATTCTGCATATTACAATCAATTATATAGATCTGAATCGCAGATTTATCTATGGAGAGAACATCTGGAGAGGAGCACTTCAATGAGACTATTGTATTAAAACAGAAACGCCGCTGTAGAAAAAAAAAAAAAGAAAATTACACCACAAGTAAAGTCAGCAAGAAACGACTCCTGGAAAAAGAGAGGCAGGGTTCGGGGTGCAATTAGGACAGAGGAGACAGCCGACAACTCCCTGATTGATTGTGTTGCACAGTCAGTAACAAGCTGCCAACACATGAGCACAGAGAGCCAAAGAAGGCATCGCATACCTCTATATTAAGATTTAAAAACGGGAAAATATACTCAGACATGCAGTCTCATAGAACATTGGCTGAGCACAACATAAATTAAGCGTTAGCAGCTACAACTTTCTAATAAAGTTTCTTCCAAACACAGAAGCATAAGAACTCAACATGAAAATAAATGTTACAAACACAAACCTTGGTGTATATTGTTAAAATTTGATGTCACGTGCCTAAATACAATCCTGTCATATACAGAGTCCAGTCAGTTATCTGAAAAGTGTGGTGTATCCTCATCGTTATTTGTAGAATCATAAGAATCTGAATTTTCTTAGCAAAGTGACTCAGGCTTCGTCAAACTGGAAGCACAAGAACTGCACAGCAATTTTTAGATTGATTTTTGACCTTTGACTAGGCCAAGAAAGAGAAAAGAATTACACTTTTCTACATTTGCTTTGTATAAATTCATAATATAAATATATTTATGCTAGCGTAGGTTATCATTTTAAAACCTAAACCAGCTTCAAACATTTCAGATCAATATACTGACCCATCTGTCATATTTATGATTCTGTTTGTTCTCTTATGTTTATTAAGAAACCTCTGAGGCCTTGACAGAGAAGATAGTTTTATACTGAGGTTACTTATCTATGTCACATTTTTAACATTTCATTTAGCATAAACTATGTGTTTCACATAAAATTCTAATAAGATGTTTTGAATGCAACAAAATATCCTAAAAAAACATAAAACCACATAGAGCTATACGCTACATGTGCTCCTCCATAAGTGAGTTTTTCGTTCTCTAGGTGTCAATAATTAAACTGACAGAGTTCAGCTACCAGGTGGGGCACATCTCTCATCTATCCACATTCCTACAAAGATCTACACAGACAAAGTTGTATTAATAAAAGCTTTTAACAGGACAAGGCCAGAGTGAGAGCAGAACCTTTGCCCAAAACAAGAGACCTGAACATACTCCTCATTCATTGTTCTGCAAAGATCTGGCAAGGCTGCAGCCACAGGCCAGGGAAATGTGACAGTTCTCCCCTCACATATCAGCTCTCCAGGGGTGTAGAAGCTGGATTGTACACCAAGTTCAAAGAGATGTGATGGAGTGCTTATGAAATTCTGGGGCAGTGGCAAGGGACAGAGAGAGAGAGAATGCAAGCCTCTGATCCACAAAGGCAATTCTCAGTACATGAACATGCAACACAAATGTGTGCCAGTGCATCGATTGGCAGGATGTACGTCAACGAGCTGCCCAGCTCCTCTTCACAGATTCAAATGTGGAACTGTGTTCGCTTGGGACTTAAATGCTTGGACTTACTCTGAGTGTCCAGGTTCTTACCTCAGTGATTTATGGATATATCACATTTTGATACAAGATGGAACTCTCCCATAGAACAGCTTTACCAAAAATGATGGTTGTTTTTGTAGTCAAAAACCCTTTCAAATAAGTTGTCAAATCCAAGAGGGTGGCAGGGGCACATACAAATTGTTCTTAATGTAGCAAGATTTCATAAAAATCTATTATAATGACTTTTGTTAGAAGCGTTGATATCTGAAGTGGCTCTCTGCCTATGGCACCCTTCCACTAGGGGGCACCGAAAGAGCTAAACTAAAAAAAGTCTTTGTACGCTACCCCATTAGTGCATTTTTGTATTGTATATTTACATATGTCCAGTCAACAAGCATTAGGCCAAGATCTGGTCTAAAGAATGTTATTTTTAACGAATAAGACCTGAATTGGGTTATTTCACACTGAAGGTCTTTCAAACACAGTTTGTGATGTAGAAACACTATTTTATTTTTGAACATACTAAAAAGATAAATAAAAAAATGAGGTACAGTTCTTAGACCATTTGATGCATCACCTCTTAAACTGTGTTGAATCTGTGATAAGCAGACGATTATGTAGTTACAACCATCAAATATTTGCCAGATCTTCTATCAGCGCCAATTGACTTTTGGTGTAGGGAGTATGATGATATGGGGCAGCCTTTCTTTACTGGTTATGAAAGGCTTGTCATCACTCCATTAAATCTCAGTGCAAAGAGGCACTGTAATGAGATTATGCAAGCCATATGTATTAACGACTAGTGTTTTAGCTTGCTAGTTGCTAAAAAGTAATTTTAAGTCCCCTAAACTCAGCAAATTGAGTTTTTCGGCACTCCGTCAAAAATATAGAAAACCCAAAGCCACCCATTCGGTGTGTTAAGTGCTTCAGTCTTGAAAAGAAAACAAAAGACACAGACAATCACCAGCAAATCCCGAGAAAAAAACAACAAAAAAAACTAACAAATGAACACACATGCTCTCACACAACCATGTGGGAACAAACGAACACACATAAACCAGCTTACCATCTCTCTGTGGACAGGAGGAACAGTCCCGCCACATCATTTCAGAGTGCTTTTCATCACAGTGTGACAACGTGTCAGCTCCAGTCCCTGTCACTACGCCACACTGCATTGATATTCGCCAACTGTGCAGCAGCCTGGGACACAACACAGCCATGCCAAAAATATGACACCGAGGGAATAACTTTCCTGCATTTACTTGCCTACAAACACACCCATGTGCTCATAGTGATACTGTTACTTCTGTGCACAATGATATACATGCACATCAATTAGAACCCTTGCATGACGTGCACAAACTACATACGAGCTGTAACTACCCGGTTCAACGTCAGTTTGAAGGACTTGTTTGCTCTCCATCACCTGAAATGACGATATCACTGCCTTGATGCATTAAATCAGGGATTCTTTCTTAAACACCTGTCAATTAGACTTATGAACTGTTGTATTGATCGCCTGACCTGGTGCCAGTTCTGCATATTTATCACATAAACAACACACAAAGTCTGCCATTTAGCACCCACTGACATTTACACTGCCAGAGGCAAAGAAAAGGAGGCCTGGGGCAAAGCAGGGACAACAGAAAACTGTAGTCTGTGTGTATGTTTTTGGCAGGAATGCCATAATGTGATTTAATTGCAGTTATTTTTATCTACGATTGGAAAATGCTGCAATAAAACAATGATCTGTGGTTCTAAACAAAAAGACAACAGAGGCTGGTAAATATCTTTTTATTGCATCGCCCTATCGTGTGGATATTAGGAGATTTACTAATGCATTTCTATAGCACTCAGCTGCAGTCTAAAGTATGAATCATTGATGATCTCCCTTGATGTGGAGGAGGCTATGAAATTGATGAGGAATCCAACGGGCAGCAGAGTAAATCTGCTCTACAAATATTGCCTGCACTGGAACACCAGGTAAGCATGTAATGAAATTTCTAGTGCGGTATAGCTCTGCACAAGAGTGTGATTATGCGCCCTCTCTTTTGGCTTGCTCTATATCTCCCGCACAAACATAGCCTTGAGTGTGAATACAAACACACCGGCTGGGGAGATGCATTCAGCGAAGCAATTAAACATCCCTGCGCGTCTGCATACAAACTATCAGCCAAATCTCACTCCACAGGTACCCACTGTTGAGAGCCGGTGGTGTGGATTAATCCATCCCTGTGTGTCCGAGCTGCATGGCTGCTCCACTGGCCCGGACTACTGGGCTTGTTAAAGTTGATTTATTAGGCTTCTGTTTACTTTGGCTTTCCCAGGCAAGGCAAGGTCAACAATAATGGTCCTCTGAATGGGAATAAATTCTGACCTGGATATATATGGCGAGCACTGCTTCTCTCCAGCAACCTTTCATAGCATGCAAGATCAAATCACGGTCCCCCCTCCTCCCCACTCGTGCGTACACACCCACACAGTTTCTATCCCTTAATAACTGAGGCATCACTCAGAAACATTTTAAATTGGTGTCCCTTCTGTGGTTGCTTTTTATTTGCTCTGTAGGCTTCCTTCCTCTCCCCCGTTTTCTAACATAGATATTACATCTGTAGTGAACGGCCATTACATCAATTAAGGGCTTAATTTTTTACATAGCCAGAGGAAGGAAGATGCAATATGGATAAAAATATTCAGCATACAGAAGCTGCTGTAGCTTGCTAATAAGGTGCAACAGCACACCTGCCTGCTGATAAACACTGTAACAGAAGTTGAAAATCTCACCCTAGATCCAAGGCTGACAAAGCAATAAATATGAGCTGCTCCTGAGTTTTTATACAATGGTAGGAGAGGGAAACAGCTTTGTCTCTTTATTCATTATTAACTGTGAGGCAGGATATATACAAGAAATGCTTTCCAATGAGATGTTGCATGAACTGAGCTGCTTCTCTCCCACGTTATGCAAGTTACTGTGACAAAAACCGTAGCTAAATTTTAAACTTTCTTTTCCTGCTGATCCATCTCACTTCACGTTGCAAAGCAGTAGAGAACAGGCTAAGGCTTTCCCTAATTTTTAACATAATGAAACAATGTATGTTTGGAAAAAAAAGAAAAAAGTCATTAAAGAAAAGTATTTTATTTTACAGGTAAAACCTCTGCTGAGACTTTTGTGATAATTTTATCGTAGCAGCCACTCTGCTTACCTGTGGGCAAGCATAACGCGGGTATTAAAAATCCCCATAACCATGCTTTATGAGGTCACCGCTGAATCTTTGCTGGTCTGTGAAAGAAAATAGTTTGCTTTTCAAAGGATGAAATGAGGATGTACATAAAAGATCAAGGAAAATCAACAAGTATTGATGTAACTCTAGTTTGCGTTTGCTCCCCTTATTAAAGGGTAGCTCACCTCATCCTGAACCTCAAATGAGTCACTGCTGCCTTGAGGAAAATCTAATAGGAATAAATAAGGACCATCAAGTGAGCTTTGTCACTAAAAGGGGGTTTTGACTTTGCATCGCTAAGATTCAGTGGTGAGGAAATTAAGTGAAAGGGTACAACTGACCAACATGTACTCTAGTAAAAGTACCGCATTACTTTTACTCAGGTAAAAGTAAGTACTAAGTGCTATTTTCAGTTAAAGTACTTGTTAAATGTATCCCCTAATAGTCTGAAATTTCATTAAGTGTAGGCAAGGGTGAAACCTGAGTCTCCATGATTCGTCTTTGAACCAGTTAAAATTTTATAACAGCTCAAGTTACATCTATATATCTATCTATATGTTTGTTTTATTTTTGTTTGTTTGTTTTACATTTTATGCTACTATGAAAAGCCTTTTATACACTTTTAGAAACATGGAGGGAGAAATACATATATAAAGAAAAAAGGGGGAGAAACATCACACTGTTTTGCACCCATAAAGTCAAATAAGGCAAAGTAGATGTAAAAAAACACCAGTTTGGCTGTGAGTAGTTTCTACCTTATCAAATGTCAAAATTTTTCCCACCGACATTCATCACAATTTTTGCTGTGTCTAATGAAGTAGACAACATTGGGGGGAAAAAGGGCAAATAAGTATCTAAGGTGATTTGTCATGATTGTGACATCGTGGCGAGAAGCTCAGCTCAGAGCTCTTTGATTCAGTCATTAGCCTATCTGTGAGGCTGATGGCATAAACTTAAAGTGGAACCCCAACTCCTCCAAATCCTCCCCGTGTTCCTTCATCACAGAGCAAAGTAATCCAGTAAAAACCAAACAAGAAGCTATTTAATATTCTCCACAGCACTGAAAATGTTTCGTAATGCCTCAGAGACACATCGGTCAGATTACCATAAACCTCTGTACCAATATGCTTAGTTTAATTTTAAGAAATTAACTCTTGCCTAGAGCGCACCTCCAAGCTCAGACGGGATGCACGTTGACGCCACCCGAGCTTGCTCATCAATAGCAGCATGCTGTGCCGATTTGTAAGAGTTCCTTGTGCATTTAATGTCCCTCTGAGAAGATTGCTACACGTGTAATATTGTAGTCTGTAATAATTTAATTTCCCCCTGTGAAATATTTAGATGTAAAACAGATAGCTTTTGGAGTAAATTAATAATTTTAAACAACAGTTCTATAACAGGAAAAATGCTAATAGGTACAAATGCATTTTCACAGCCTGAAGGGATTTTAGTCTCAGTCTGCAGTTTGACTGGAAAGCCACCCTCTGACTGGATTTAGCACGTCGGTGAGATTAATAAAACATATAACGTTCTATTCGGGGTACCTTTACCTAAAGAATAGAAAACTGAAAAGTATGAATTTCACAGTGCTATAATTAATAACCATGTCCTCACTGAGAAGAGGCCAATAAAAACCGCTGCCAGGCTTTGTTCTTTTAAAGTCTGACCTATGGGCATATCTGCAGCAACAGCAGCTCTTCAAAGTTTTACTCACAAGTTCTGCACTAGCATTAAACATTCAGCCCTTTAATTACCTTTCCACGTACAACCAAGCACTACATATGCACCCCTATCTGCCTCATTTAGAACAGTCTTCCGCATGAATCAACCATTTTTGCTCCAACAATTAATGTGATGCGTTTTCTCCAACTTGAGAGGCTGGGATGATTGTAAGTGAGCATCCCTCCAGTCATTAGATCATGCTAAACCAGAACTCTTGAAGCAGAGAGCTTTAACACCCCATAAATGCTCCACTCAGTCAACGCCTTTGATGAGCCTTTTGATATGCCTTCACTCCATTAGGTAGTCAGGACGAATATTGAAGCACATAAAAAAGAAATAAAGTCGACTTAATCTAACCTGTACAATATCCTCCAATCAAAGAAAGTCTTTAGAAGTACTCGCCTGCTTTGATGCAGAGTACGCAGCACCATCACATGAAATTGTTAGTTTACTTCTGATAAAATCTGGTGAAAATTTTAAAAGGCTTGATCACTTGGAATGTTTTTATCACTTATTGTGGATGTCTAAATTTGATCACATTCAGATCGTAGAGCAGTAATCTGCCATCACTGTTCATGTTGTTGACGATCTGTCTCAGAACTGACTGCTCAGATTACCAAACCCGAAGGAACAGATGACCGATGTTTAAGTGACTGAAATTAAGTGTGTAAGGACTAACTGGTGCTTTTATGAGGTCTGTCTGTGCAAGTTATTTTATCAGAGCTCTGTTTGAGATCCTATATATTATTTACACAGACACACAGTTCCATTTTATATGACGGTACTACTACTACTTTACTTATAAAGTACTTTAAAACAACAACAGCTGCAACTGTACAGATGAAATCAATTCAACATTCAAAATATAGAATGAATAAAGTAAAAAAACACAACAATAAAATCAAAACACTAAAACAGAAGTAAGAGCACGGAAGTTATTTCTTGGCCTTTGGTCACCAGTAGCTCCACCCAAACTGTAGCACAGTCCATACGGAGCCACAACTGAATGGTGCCAGGAATGGTGTACTGACTCGTACCATATCACTCAGTGAAAATGAGGCATTAGTTAACCTATTGGAGCTGCTGTCCTCGAGGAATACCTGTTAAAACTGTCAAGAAAAACAAATAGCCACTGCAATGTTTAGTATTTGGAGAGTTAGTTAAGCGGGCCATAATCACACCACTGAAGCACAAAAAGGCTAAAGAAATGTACTCTTATTTTAATGCATTTTAAAGCTAAGTAGTCTTCAAGCACATAAACTGGACTGATTTTATTTTATCATAGCACCACATTGGAACTTGGTAATGCTAAATGGCTAATCTTTAGATATTATAGTTAAACGCACTACAATCATATCCGATAACAGCCTGGACAGATTTATACTGGGTTAATGTTTAACTTCAATGCTGCTCAGACCAATATAATGACAGCCAAGGCAATTTTTCATCAGCTACCTCGACCCTCAAGCATCCTTTTTATATCCCAGACTAATTCTCTCACACTTGTCTAATAGGATTGGCTCTGGCCACTTTAATTGTATTGCAGGATACATGAGGCACTTCAATTCCTCTCCTTATCGTGCTCTCCACTCCAAAGGTTTGTCAAAGCTTGTAGACTGTTTAATCAAATTCAAGTTAGCACTCAGGTCTTCTAATGAGACCAACATTGATAGATATGCGAGGGGAAAAATAGCAGAATTTAATGTGGCTTTGGTAAAAATACAGATTATGTCACATATCCAAATTCTAGTTAATAGAAATGTTCCATCAAATCTGGAAAATCTCCAAATGCAAGTGCTACAGAGAAAAATTTAATGGAAGTAAACCAAACCCTGTAATGTTCCCTTATTCCAATTTGAAATTGCTGAGCTGTTATGACCCTTGCTTCTATCAAGCTTTATGAGACAAGAAAGATGTATCGGCTTCCAGGACATCTGACCAACTGCCAATGCCTTTATAGCTCTCTTTCGCATAAACTGACAACCTAGTACTTTTATAAAAAAAAGTTAGTCAGACCTATTCCCCCAAGGAGTCAAACTCTTGGGGCTGTAAGAAGCAATCAAACAAGATACTAAAACAAGAACACCTCATAATTACTGCATTTATTTTTCTAGATGTGTTTTGTAGTAAGAGACAGTTGGCAAATATAACACAACCCAATAGAGGTATTCACCATTTATAGTTAAGTTAAATCGTGCTCTGACAGAAGAGGGACCTATCAGTAAAAACTTCTAGCCCTCGTCAATTTGCTGACTGATGGAAAACACAGTTGTAGTTGTGTTCATCTTCATTATGTATATCAGAGGATTGTCTCAGCTCATTTCCAATACCACATCACTAAAGAAATTATATTAGCAATGCAAGATCTTATTTGTAACTCCAGCAGTTCAGAGTCCCATCATCTTAGGAGATAGTTGGATAACAGCAGAAAGGGTGTTTTCATATCTAATCGTCCTGTAGCCTCCATTTAATAGGAAACCAAAATTGCAATATTTATTACATTTTGAAAATGTTTCACTGCATAGTGTGAAACAAAAAATTCCTTTGGGAAACCTGTTTACCCTCCGCCTATGGTGGCGCTGCACCAAGAATAACTGAAGGAAATGAAAAGAAGACCTCTGAACAAGACAGTGAGCACAGCCTACTTTTTCACAAAACATAAACAAAAACAGGAATAAAATCAGATTTTAGCGGTTGGACGATTTCTCTTTTGTCTTTAGCAAAAGACCACAAAGATTTTCTCCCTCTAGCACTGGAGTCACACGTTTCATTTGGTTGTACTGACCCAGAATGCCCTGGCAATATAGTCTGCTTCCTGCTTTTGTGCATTGGATTAACACTATTTGCCTAAGAATGTGAACTTTTAAGAGTTTAACTTAGTACTGTGATATAAAGGGGAAACTGAAAGCAAGATTGCAAGAGAGACTTTTAACCGATTGTATTTCTAATGGACGCGATACACTTTTCCATTTTGTTAAAGGACGCGTTATTAGCGCCAGTTAACAGAAACAAACACACATTTCTGACAAACTGAGTTGATCGATCAAAATTAAACAATCAACTATAAGTACGTAAAGATTTTTTGTTAAGATTTTTTTTCCTAAAAATTAAGAAAGGTTAAAGAAAACATATTTTCTCTCTGCAATGTCTCTTCATTATTGTCTGCACACCATCTACAGGGGGTTGAATCAAAGAAGATAGTCATGCCACCGAATTAAATGAAACCACCCTAAATCTGAATAAGACTAACTCTTGGAATGTAATTTGTTATTTAACACAACTTTTAAAGGTCATATTAAGATGACAAGCTACACATTTTAGTAAAAGGAAAACAAACAAATGTGTGAAGAACTTAAAACAGAACCACTTAAGTCAATGTAGTTTTAAAACTAATTTAGAGATACAACCAAAAGCCCATTCCACATTAAATTCAAATACAATAAAAAAAATCTCTTCAGGTTCTCCATAAATAATTAGTACACTTTTTCTTGCCTCGTGAATTTTCTCACTCTGATCTGAAGTTAGAACCAAGGGGCATTCCTGAAACCATCAAGACATAATGATTTGTTAACAAAAAGATGAAGATATGTTATTCTTATTATCCAATTTCTCCTGTCTATGGCATAAGGTTATTTAATTTGATAAAAGACAAGTAAAAAGCCTGAATCCAGTTCATAAAATAATGGGGATCATTTGCCTAGAAATTAGGACGGAAGGTCATAAATAAGAACAAGTGATCTCCGGGCCTAGAGACATGCCGAGCTATTTGCAAATTTAGGCAAATGCTATTAAAATCTGTGGAAATTTAATACATCTGACAGTAGAAAACAGTTTACTCACTGTGCCCAGATGCCATCCCATAAACAGAGAAACAAAGCAATAATTTGTCATATGGAAATGATGTTTATTTAAGTGACTCACTTCTGAAGAAGAGAAAACCGTTTTTTGTTCAAGAGCTTGATGTGACAATTATGACAAAAAGAGAGAGACAAACTCAGCAAACTGAGATTAAGGGTGTTCCAAAGCCTGGCTCATCATTACAGCACATGAAAGGACAACCAAAATCTACCAGTGACAGATTAACAAGGGAAATGAAGTGTTTCAAGAAGAGCACAATTTAGAAATGAGATCAACTGTACCGGTGGGATTCGAGAAAATGACAATGAGTGACAAAAGCATTCTCATTTGTCTAATGTGCAAAGTGATGGCACACTGAATCACCTCATTTCAGGATGAACCGTTTTATTCAAAGTATTTTGAGTCTAAATTGTGAGAAGACTTTGTGAATCCATTACAAGGATAGAAGAGATTACCCAATTCAGAAACTTTTATTGCCTTAAAAACTTCACATCAGATTTCAGAGACAAAATCTCTGCCCTAAATGACTTTTTATGAAACCCTTACTATTCAACAGCAAAGAAGGAGAGGTGCTTGGTCCCTGAACATTATTCAGTGTCAATTTTCATGATTTTTTGCATTTTCCGGGTAGATAAAAAAGCCAAGTTTTTATCTCAACTAACCAGAGCTCTAAAGACTTGATAAGCCACAACAATTATATTCCTTTGACTTTCTTTCACCAATGGCTCTCCTTTTGTTGCATAGTAAATCTACAACACAAAATGAGGAGTGGTAGGAACCACTAGCTAAAAAGTTAGTTCCACTAACAATAAAACGCTACATCAACATGGTAATTAGTTGAAGCCAAAGCTAAAGTAATTAGTGGTCAGCATTAGTTTATGCACCACTTCTCTAGAGTTATCACAGGCCTTTTAGCTGCCTTATGATTTACCTGTTTTTACATTCATAATGAAAACAATATAAACCATATAAACCATATAAAATATTATTTCATTCAAACAAAGCCATTCTAATAATCAAGTCTAACATTGAGACAGTTAGACTTGTCAAGTTGAGCTTATTTCTTATTAAACAGTCTTGCTCTAATACATCTACCAACAATGTTTTTAAATATAGGTCAGAGTTGTTAAAAATATGTTTGTCCATTATTGCTGCATATTCACATATATGTACACATCCATGGCAGCACTGACACCAGAGTCTGATCCACCACCTACATGAAAAATCCCAAATTAACCCCTGCTTCCAACCATCTTCTCAATATCCATCATATCGGGCCGCTGTGGCATCCAAGAGGCAGAAAAATGTGTTTCCTTATAAATCAATCTCTGGCTTCAATTATGTCTTTGGTTTCTGAAACCAGAAGCAGATCAATAATAACTAGACACTACTTGAAGAATGTCAAAGATAAGAGCAAGATGATTTTAAATATTAAGCTTCGCTTAATCTGCAAAGGTCATTCTAACTGCAACTACCATCAATATTCCTAAGCCAGCCAAGTGGCAAGAATTGTGTTTTCTAATAACAGAGCGATTCCCCTGGGCTGGTCTGGTCTGGCTTGATGCCCTCGAATAATGTAAAGGAAGTGTTTATTGAACCCAGAGAAAGATGGCACTATGCCATTGTCTGCAGAAGAAAAAGCAATACACAACAATCCTAAAAAAATACCCCAAAAACACAACACAAGCACTTCCTTCTCGTCTGAGGAATCTCTAGATTCACAGAGGCAGAAAATCCCCAGCCAAATTCAGAGCTGCTTTGCTTACTCCTCTGTGTCTACTTCCTCCAAAGCTCAAATGGCCGCTGCAGCATTTCTGACCAGCATATTAAGAGGAAAATGTGTCATTTAATGTCAGTTTTGCTCCAAGGAATAATAAATTCACATGATAATGAAGCTAAACTTTCCAGAATTGAATATCACAGTATCATGCCATAACTTTTCCTTTCCTCTCTACCCTTCTTCACTTCCACGACTAGCCAAAATCCTTTTGTGTCTGTGTGCGCTGAGCACATACTGATCTCAGCGTGGCACGAACTGCATTCCTAGGGCTTTCTTTAGCTTTGAGCAAAAAAAAAAAAAAAAAAAACTAATAAATCTAAAATGCCTCCTCTCCCCATGCTGGGGATTAGGCCTTGACAGAAGCTGTGGTTTTACATGGGGAGAGGATAATACCATAGAAATGGAACCCTGCTTCTGCTACATTGTGACTGCCTACAAAGAAAATATTGCCAAAAGACCACTGTTGCCTATGATGTCTCTTTAGGTGAGCGCTGGAAAATAAAACTTGGAAGAAAAACTGTTGTGAGGAACTTTTGGTGACTTAACCTGTTCCTGCCATGAGCTGGTATAACACTGAGCTGATAATGCCCAGATCCCCCCTAGCTAACTGTGCCATTAAATAGGAGAGCACAAGCAAGTAGAAACTATTTATATCCCTAAGGATATATCTGCAAAGACATGCAGGACGCAAATTTAAACTTGAGTTATCACCTTCAAGAAGTATTATAGCTGTGCATAATAAGGTACAGAAAAACAACATAAAGAGGAAAATCTTGACTGCTAAAAAGTCAAAAGGCCTCAAGTTTGCTACAAGCTACTAAAATTTTAACGTTTGAAAACTTGAAAACACTCCAACTACTTGCAATATCCTTAAATATGTAAAGGAAAAACAACAACCAAAAAAAGCAATCTTATCTTTAACAGAAAACAATTCATATAAGAAATTATCAATCTTTCACCACTAATCCATGCAGGGTCATGAGAGTGCTGGTGCCTATCTCCAGGTGCATCCTGGACAGGTGCCAGCTCATCACAAGAAAACACAAACACACAACCACACATTCAGGTGAGCCACAACTTCCTGTTTGCCTGGGGTATAAACATGTCATAGATCAATTTACTTTAGTTACTGGCTCCTGGACTAAACGAGGAAACTAGATTATGCTGATAGGGTAGCATCTTGAAGTACCAAGATGCTACCCTAATGCTTAGTGTTTATGAAACTCAAATAGAGTTTACTAGACTCCAAATAGTACTGTGTTCCTTCTCTGTCAAAAAACTAAAAATAGGAAATAATTGAGTCCCTTACTAGGCTAATGGTCCAACACATATGGCCAAAATTAACAGAGCAATGGCTCACTGGGCAAAAAATTAACCTCCCTCCTTCCAGGTCATCTCAGAGCCCAGATCTAAATCAAATAGAAAACTTGATTAGAGATTTGAAAAAAAAAAAAGAAAAAAAAAAGAAAACTCAGGATTCTGGATGAGCTAGAGAAGTCTATGACACCAGTGGGAATCAAGAATATATTCTCGTTAGAAATCAAACAAAAAAAATATTTTGGTTGTAGGTACCAATAATTGTAACACTTGTGATTTGGTTAAAAGAAATTCTTACTATTGTGAAAAATTTACTCAGATTAAAATTTTATTTTTGTTAATTTTTCTGTGAGAAAAGGTACTACTGCAATAAAACATTCATTTACTTGTAGACTTCTTATTCATCTTTACTAGGGAAGCCAGAAAAATTGGCTCTGCTACATTTTCTCAGTAACTCAGAAAATCCAAATACACTATGTACACTAGTATGCATACCAAAATATGCATAACAAAAAAATAACCTTCTAGTTCTGATTCTTTATGACAGATATGCTGTTATTATCAAGCAAGGAAAACCCACATACAAGCAAACACATCACAGGCATTGCAACACCAACATGCCGACAACTGAATAAATTTTTCAGAGCCAGCGACCACCTCCAGACATTCTGGGGTAGGTAACCAGTCTCTCTGAGCCTGAGCCAAGTTGCTTCTAAACAGACATGCGGGAGTCAACACAGCTCAGCCCACACGGCTGTGTTTACACAGCGATCCGCGATCCTACTGCAGTTCAGGCAGGGAAAAATATTTTATTAATTAGTGTACTTAGGTATAGTTAACCTATCATGTTCAGCACAGTTCTCCTGATGTTTTCTTTGTCTCTCTCTCCCTATTGTTGGCGTAAATGTTTCAGAAAGTAATTTCAAGTGATCGTACAATATCAGAAGAATTATGCTTGATGTGTGCTTCGTACATTAATATATAAAGAAACACTGTAAAAAACTGAGAAAGGGGAGACTCAAGACCCTAACCCTTCACCTCTTCCTGCAGTCTGATGTTGAAGTTGTAAAGAATCTCAAGTACAAAGGTGAAACAGTTACTTCCCTCCACTCTTCTTTGGTGTGATGTCTGCTCACCAAGCTACACCAACACAGAATTTTTCAGAGCTCTTCTCCCTTTAAACACTAAAGATTGGTCTCTCCACTCAGTACCACTTACCAACTTCAAGGTGATGCAAACGCCAAGGCGTTAACTCTACAAAGTACATAAGTTTCCGACAGAGACGCATGCTCTCGATAGAGAGCTTGGAAGAAAGTGTTAGTGGAGGAGGGGAGAGGTGACAGGCATGTGAGGAACACCTTATGAAGTGTCAAAAGATGGGCTCAGCTGATGAAAGAGGGTAGGAAAGAGGAAGGGAGAGGGGGAAGGAGGGAGGGGAGAGCAAGAGACAGAACGAGCTGATGTCACATCTGAGGCGGCGGCGATGCTTTCAAGTCAGAAAGCAGGAGCTTCTCTAGTTGAATTTCAAGGCTTGTGTATGTGCACATTTGTATCTGCATGTAAGTTTATGTGTGTTTAATAAAAGATTAAAATGTTAAGACGCATGTGTAACAGTTGGTTTGCTGGCGCATACTGAATAAGAAAGACCAAGAGGCGATGAAGACCCAGGTAGATTACTCCTCACTCTCCATCACCTAAACCTTATTCCATTTTAATCAAAATCAATATTTTCATAACAGGATACAAAATTGCAATATTACTGCATAAAATTGCAATGATGATACAGAATGTTAGAATGTAATTAACCCTCTTTTTTTTTCATTGTTAATTTCCAAATTTATGATGTTCCTACCTCTCTACCTGAACCTGAGCTGCTTGATCATGTATTTCTAAATCTGGTGAGAACTAAAAACCGAGTGCAAATCCATCCAGCTGACTAAATGTGTTTGTGTTTTATTGGCATGAAGAATTTGAAATATTAGACGGTATGAAATACCACGTCACTGCTGTCCTTTATGATTGCAATACTGCACACAGTTATAGCAATTTCATATAATGTGTAGCTCTAATATTGTGCACCATTCTATACACACCACTCTGTTGATGCATCATAAAAAAAGTGCTGGGCACCGCTAACAAAAAGAAAAGCTACTTGTGCTGAGTTCAAAGCACTAACCCTATATATTAGTCCCACTAAAGCACTACATCAACATGATATTTAGTGGAAGTTGATGCTAAAGTACTAACTTCAATTCAAATTACATCTCCCCTCAAAAGACAACCCTCAAACACCAATTTAAATTTGACATTGTAATTTACATGTTCTATAATTGCATTTATGGGTTGGTCTCTACTGTCCATGTTTGAGGAACAAACAGAGAACATGAGAGGAAACAGAACTGCTGTGGAAATAGTCTTTACCCACTTCAAAATAAGAGAATGAATATAAACATATGACTCAATAATATAGTATAAACATCTGAGTCAATAACCAAAACTTCAACAAAGGCATTAAACTTTATTAACCGGAAAGTTTACAAAACCGTAAATTAGAATTTATCTGGACAGTTATTTAGTTTACATATTTTTCATTGCTTTCTGAAAAGAGGACAGGGAAGTAGTGCTGCACAATAATATAAGCATAAGACCACCCCTCCTAAAAGATCGATGAGATGGCTCGGGTTTGCATAGAAAATTGCAGCGGAACAATCAATCCTTCTTGTGTTTTGCGAATCCAGTCGGGTAGCTTAGCCTCAAGGAGACTAGACAGGGGCACGGGAGAGAGCAGGGAAGACAAAGCCTTGTCGATTGTACTTCGTTTTCTATCAACTCTGGTCCTTAATCACCCTGGTCGTAATGCGCCTTTCTAGCCAACGAGCCCACTCCCATTCCAATATATCCAACATGATCTAGATCTAAACAAACATCTACCTGCCTTCTGCTCACTCGCTCTCAGAGAGCTGCCCTCATCCATCTAAGCCAATAGCAAAGGTCTTCATTACAAGAGTGTGGCGAGAGGGTTGAGGAAAGTTTGTCTATATTGATGGTGCCTCTATCGTCTTTTCTTTCTTGGGTGAAAAAAATTACTCTTTTCAGTAATTACATCCTCTGCCTCCTGACTTTGTGCTCAGGTAACATCAGCTTTAGGTCTTTACAAAGACAATCAGCTCAGATGAAAAAAAAAATCCCAGGATAAGTTCCAGTAAAGTCAATAAAAATATACAACAATGCAATCACAGAAATGCCAGAGAATTTCTGTGATTGGAGAATCAATCTCAGAAATTCTATCATTTTCTATAGAAATTCTAAACACAAAAATGTTTAGTTTCGTGTGTCACATAGCTGCCAAAGTTGCTTTTTGAGAAATGTCTCAAAAAGCAAACATTTTTCAAAGCAAACCTTTTGAATTTTAGCAACATTATTTAAATAAATGACTGCAGAATACAGCAGTCTCTGATTTTTTAGCGTAATAGCAACTAAAAGACGATAAATGGGAGGCAAGACAAAAGCCAAACTGGCTTTGAGCCTGGGAGTATTGCATGCACACCTGAGCATTGTTTAAGATGACTGTGGCAGAAACCTCCTCTTCATTGAGTTAATTAGCAGTACCCCACAGTCAGCATCTCAGGGTGTGGAAAGGAGGACCTGAGGGAGAGCAGGCTGTCTTAGTGTCGATTGGAGTAAATGGTTGGCCTCCCTGATGAGCTCCCATCAGCCCTTGGAGCTTCCTGCTATCACGTCCCACTTAATGGTAATTATTTGGAAGGCAGACAGGCTCTGCAAATTTCATTATTTAGATCTGGAGGTCGACTCACTGAGCCTGCTGCTAATTACAAGCATAGACGTAAAATCCAATAAAAACTTCATTTTTTGGAGATTTTTAGTAATGTAAATAAAGAGAAATAGAATACAAATAACACCAATTTAGTGTCACAAATTTAAACTTCATATTGAGCTGTATAACATATTTGCAGTGTAAACGTGCCAATACAAACATACCAGCCTTCTGCAAATCTACCGCTTTGTACAAATAAATAAATATTAGAATATGCAGCAACAACATGACATCTATTAGGTATAGAGATGACGTCTTGTTTTGGTAAATGGCAGAAAAAAAAGTGTAAACTAGTGTAAAGCAACTGCTGCACATCGTTGTGGTAACAAAGTTTTGCCCTATTCCAAATCTAAAACATATTTTAAAAAAAAATAAATGTTCAAACTTATACATCATTATTATTATGATGATGTCATCTACTAAACCAGTCATCTACTATTCAGCAGCTCCCCCTTAGCCGACTGCTGGAAGGTGTTGGCTGCTATGTGAGCTTCATAACTGCTCTGCAAAAATGTGAAGTTACACAACAGTCACATTTATCTGGATGCCAGGATGCAAGTTTTGTAAAAATCTTAATCCATTTCATGTGCAACAATTCTATTTTCAGATTTTCTCAAGCTGATTTCAGTGCTGGGCAGGATGATCAGAAGGTTTCTGTGTGTTGCATATCTTAAATTTCATTACCAGGTCCTCTCAGAGCTTCTTCTTTCATACGAAAGTGGAGGTAAAGGAGTAATTTTGGATAAAGAACACCAATTAGAGTCACCATCGGTAAAGTATAAGTTGCTTAAACTACCGAAATATAATTACAAGAACAAAATAGTTATTTAGCCTTCTAAATGTTTTTGATCAGTTTGGCTGATAGCTATGCAAGTAAACCACTTGCTTGTTCCTATTAGAAATTCCTTTGAAACCATAGTAATGTAGAAAACCAAAATCAATATGTTTTAGATAAAGGCTGTATGCCCAGCAATAGGTTGGTGTTAGTATACTGTCGTATAACTAACAACACTCCTTGTAGTTTTAAAGTAACGCTACAAAAACTTAGCTCCACTGACGTCTTAATGTCTATGAAATCCTCAATCATTAATAACAATTAACCATTCTGCCTTAAAAATGTTAATTGTTGAAATGTGCTATTCAAATAATCTTCACCTGATTATTGCAACTCATATTTTGTAAGCTCTACGGCAAGGTTATTAGGTCAAAATTATTTTAGAAGCACCAAGTTGAACTGAGTTTGGAGGTAGTTTGAAATCACAAGTGTAGTAGCACTGCGGAGGAAGTGTTACTGGATTAGCATTGACATAATGCTTTAAATTTAGATCTTATTCAGGAGTATATAGCACTGACTCTTCTAATATTATTCAAGTTTATTTAGTTGTTATGAGATAAATACCCTATATTTAATTCAAGAAATCAATTTACTTTCCTTAGATTTGACCAATCATCTTTTACCTATTTTAAAACAAGGAATATGTTCAGCTTTCATAATAATGGCATATTGTCTTTTGACCATGTGGAGACTAAAAATAGCAGCTATTCTTTGGAGAATTAAAAAAAAAAAAGTCAAGTAAAACAGAATAACTGAATAAGAAAATGTCTGTTCTGTTTAGACATCAGTATCTGTATCAGCATGTTGTTCAGGTATACAACCCCTGACTATATGGAATGTCAAGCTGTCAAGTGTCAAGTCAAAAGTTGCAGAAACTTCATGCAGCACTTGGATATATCTGGGTTTTTATAGATTTGGTTATTTTTACTGTAATTCTGAGTCAAAATCATTGTCTACCTTCAACAGCGTCACACTCTGCAATGACATTCAGCTGGAGCTGCCAAAAAGCCCAGACCAGCTTTTTACCAAGATCAGTGCAGCCTGCAAGCAACAAGGGAAGTCAATTTAAGGCAGAAAAAAAATTAAACAGTTTGGATCCTCCATCCATATTGGATGGGTATTTTTTTTTAAGCATAGGTAAAAATCACAAAAGAAAACTGACAATTTACATGCTGTAGGAGAAACTCTGCAATACTAATCATTCTAGGACAACAAGATGCTCATGTATGTTCTGGACACAAATAATGCTTAGATACTTTGAAAGGTTAAAATGTAAAAATGCATGCTTTCCAAAACTGCTTAAGAATTTATTTATTTTTTGTATCAAACCAAACATCTCAGTTTTCCACGTTTTCAAATTCAAGAATTTTGGTTCAACAGTAATTTAGAAATACTAACATTACCTGGTTGTGCTTCAGTGGGAGGATAATTCACTGCTGGAGTAAGTAGGCTAAATACTATCCTGCTTTTATCCAAATGTCCATTGCAATGTTTTTTAAAACAGTCTTCTTTTCACTCGTGTTTCCGACTTTGCATTGTTGAGCACGGTATAAGACAGTGCAACGCTCTGCTTTGATCTGTGTAACACGCTCTCTCCGCTGCAGACAGTCTTTTAGGTCAAAGTAGGTCATGCATTATCTAATATTAACAAGTTGAACTTTTTAGGTAAATTGCATGTGTTAACTTTGACAGCTCTAATAAAAACATAACTTTTACAGAACCAGAGGATCTGAAATTGGCCAAAAAATGTGGATTGAGCATTAGGTTTTCTTCACAGTACTGAAAAATAGACCGATTACTCATTATCCCAAAACAGCTGGAATCACAGGATTTACATCATTTTAGACGTGTATTTAAATAGAACTGTGAATGAAATACCAGTTTGAGAACACCAGTAAAAATGGAGTGAGTTAAGAGGCTTAGTACCACAAGCAGATCCACCTAACTGGGCCCTGCCGGCTGCCCCTGGGTCCACCCCATGCCCTCATTATCCTCCTGACTCCCTCAACTCATCCTCCTCCAGCACTGGTGCTAATCCAGCCGGAGGGGATAGGACGTAAACCTGCCAGAGGAGTTTCTACTAAGGAGAGAAACCTCTTCTGAACACTAACACTGTGGTGTTGTAATCACTCAAAAAATAAAACTGAAAACCGTTGATTTAGTTAACCAGAAATCAAATGCAGAGAGGCAGATTGTGTTCTCAACAAAGTCCTAACTTCAACTTTCTCGTTTTAATAATGTATTCCCAGCCCTTTCAATATGCAACAGCACAGAGTATTTATGCAGCTATTATTGAGTTCTATCAACTAGTAGCCCAAGATAAAAAAATCAATAAATGATGGCCGTTGTAAAAAATGTAAATTGATTTTGCTTTCATATTTTATGTTTTCCCCTCATTAATGGAACATTAGGTCTGGGGACAGACTTGTTCTGGGAAGACTACAGTTCCTCAGGCCCGTAATGACCAGCAAGCCTTCTCCTCTTGTAAAGAACTTGTCCTCAGTGTATCAATCAATGTGACCAAGATCTGAAGATGCATGAAACAAACCGATAGGTTGGGGAGCTGCTCAGTGTTTGTGTCCAGTTGCCAGCATGAAAAGCCATGTTTGCGCTGAGTGTTGAGGACGGTTGGAAGGCACTGTCAGTTTTTTATATATAGATATGAGGCGTAGGGTCAGCAGAAATACTGTACTATTCTCTTCCCTTGTTACCATGCATGAAGCTTCTGTCAACAGACCTGGACCATCTGTCTTATTATCCAGCATCCTTGTTTTTTGTTTTTGGTCCCCCCCCATAATCCAAAACTTCACTTTGTGCTTTCTGTGAGGAGTTGCATTTATGTATAAGATACAGACACCAGCTGTAATTAAGAGCCACAGTTTAAATGACTATGCAAAGTAATGCTTTTGAAGCATTTTGGACTTAAACCAATTTGCATTTTTCTGCTTGAATAAATAAAGTCTACTTTAATACTTTAGCTGGAGAAGAAGTTGAAAAGAAGACGTGTCAATTTGCGGAACTAAGGAAAAAAAAAGCAATTCATCACAAAACAAAAACAAGCACAACTTTTCCCAATAATTTAGCCATGCATATTTTTCACAGTGTCTTGCAGTTCTCATCTGTATCGTTTAAGATAATGTGTTGTTATACAAAGAAAAAACACTACTATATATTTTCTTCACCTGGAAAAAATAAATTTATGTTGAAAGACTACGCATGTCGCTGTTTTGCCATGAAGCGCTGCCATGCTTACAACAGAATTACAAACCATACCTTTAATTAGTCCAGCAAAGCTGTCTTTTTTTCTTGACACTTGGAAAAATAACTTGAAAAACAAGATTATTGGCTGTGAAACTATTTTTAAAATCTACAAATGATCAAACTGTCATGCAATAGTAGCATAAAGTATTCATAAATATTCTTTGTTTATACGTTGTGATTTAACAATACCATACTTGTTTTATTCAGCCATACTTAGACCTACAACAGACTTCTACAAACTAAAAGGCAGGTAAATGAAATGAGAGGAGTGTTTAGGTGAGAGGTTGTAAGTGCAGGATATATAATAATACAATAATGGACACTAACTCAAAAAGGGCACCACTTTACTCCATGTACATATTATGGAAAGAAGGATGGAAGAAAATAAAGTTGAAAACTTTTCTTAGCGTCATTCTATGGCATCACTTCTTGTTTCGCAATCAATAAATAAAATCATTTTAATAACTGAATTAAGGTCTCTATGCAAATGCATAAACCAGAGGTGTCAAACTTCAGTTCTCCCTGGCCACTGATTTGCAAATTTTAGATGCGTCCCTGCTTCAGCACATCAAACTCAATTATTAAATAGGGTGTTCTGACTTAGTAAGTGAGCTTGAATTGCCTCTTCAGCATGTCAACATGTCCTCCAGGTGCCTGTTAATGGCTCAATTTAAATCAGAGGTGCTGAAGCAGGGACATATCTAAAACTTGCAGGAGATTGGCCCTAAAGGAGCAAAGCTTAAAACCTTTGCACAAAACAGAAGTCCAGAAACCAGTCCAATGTCTCAGATAAAACAGCATTCGTAACTCCAAAGGCTCATTCTTTGGACAGCCTATATTTTTAGATCTCGTGTAGAGACACAGACTCTGTAAATCATGTAAAAGCCCCTGTCCGTGCTGAAAGTGAAATCTTTTTTAACTAATCATAAAACGTTTATGCTGTGTGCAGCTGTCACGGATGAATCAGAATGGAGCTGAAGGCAGCAAATTAAATAAAAAATAAAAATTCATGCTAAAGACTAGCACATATACATGATTTATATCAGCCAGCAATAGCAAATGGCCTTTCCATCAAATGTGAGGGCATTGTCTTCAATCAGAGGGCAATTTATTAACTCCCATTTACAAAGCCATAAAAGTAGCAATCAAGTTCTTCAACCAGAAAATGCTATAAACTGAAGGAGTGCTTTGTGAAAAAAGACACCAAACAACATCATGTTAATCTTAATATCCCATCAAAACAAGTCAGCCTGGTTAATGTAATACACACTCATGTAGCTAACAGTCATGTTTAAATATACAACCTCTACATGAATTTGTTGCATCATGTTATTCCCAAAAGCCTCCATATACTAATGTGGCTATGGGTAAAAATAAAAACACGAGGCATCTGGTTGTCTGAATGCAGAGTCCAGTTTCTGAACAGCAGCAACCTGTGAATATCTCCAAGACTCAGCTCTTTGGGACAAGTTATTTCTCATCCACACAGCCACAAATTCTTGTCCTTTTGGCTGTACAAAGCCCTGTAATTGCCTACTTCCCCACTTGAGGCTCATATAGCAAAATGTTAATAACAAACTGATGAGAAATTCATTAAGACCCCCAAATAAAAAATCTCTCTATGATAACGGGCGAGTACATTATAATTAAACTGATGCCTCACGGTTTTCATTAGACCGTGGAGCCCGGCAACTTGAACCTTTGAGATGAATGCAATTGAGCATTATTGTTTTACTACTCGTTAGATGCTGAAGTATGAAACAGATTAATACAATAATTATATAACTCCAAGGTCTCTTTTCACTGCAGCCTCCAGCAATACGAGACCTCCGAGTTATATAAGAAAATTAGCTGACAAGAGAAATGCGCTGTGGCAGGTTTACGCTAGTCTCCAGAAACTAGTTCAGTCAGAAATAGTTACGGTGCTGACCACTGAGAGAAAGGGACAGGCTGGACAGTGTAATTAGGCTTTTTTCCTTCTCCCTGTCTCGTACTATATTCCCGTCATTTACGTGACGTGTTCTACTTTCCCTCTCCTGTGTCCACCTCATTCTGTGCTGAACCCTTCCACCTATTCTTTTGTCCATTTGACTTGCCAGCTCAATTTTATCTCATGTTCCCAATTGTTAAAATACCCTAAGAAGGGCTGTCTCAAAAAACAGAACAGAATGTTGTGTGATAATTTGCATATTTTCTTGAGAAAACTCATATTATTAAATTATTCTGCAGTGTCTTAACAGGTCTTCACAACCCTTGACATTTACCATTTTTGTGTTGCTGCAACTAGAAACTTGACCATGTTTTAATGAGGTGTTATAGAACAAAACAAAGTAATATATAAATAAGCAATATGTATATTTTTTACAATAAAAACACTTAAAACATTTGTATTCAGCCTTCCCAAGTAGAAAATTCTTAGTATCTCCTTTAATTGTAATTGCACTACTGATTTGCTCACTAAGATGTTCATTCTTTGTAAAATAGCATAAACTCAATCAGTTTAAAAATATATTTATCAATTATCAAGATTTTTGTATATATTACAAAATATCTACAGGTCTAGACTTATTCAAACATAGAAATATGTTGTAATCCTAACCAGGGGTCTGTAACTGCAGTTCTCTAGTGTTACTGTCTTGCAACGTTTGGACACATCCTGCTAAATCACCTCTGAATCAAAAGGCTGAATTACCTTCTTGGCATGTCAATAAGTTTAGCAAGCAAATCATTAACCACTCATTTGATTCAGGTGTGTGTTGAAGCAGGGGTGCATCCAAACATTGCAGAACAATGGAACTTTGTAGTTGCAGGCCCTGATTATAAACCATTTCTTTGCAGCTCTGGCTGCATGTTTAGAACCATTGTCCTACTGGAAGGTGAGCCTCTGCCCAGTCCAAACTCTTTGGCAGACTATAATAGGTTTTCTTCCAGGATTGGCTAAATTTGGCTTCGTCCAACTTTCTTTCATCCTAACAACTTCCTACTGCCACCACCATGTTTCATTGTTCAGATGCATTTGATTTCAATCTCATCCAACCAGACCAGTTTCTGAAATGTTTGCTCTGTCTCCTACGCGTCTTGTAGCAAAATAGACACAAAAACCTTCGTGGACTGGTTTGGAAAGTGTATGACTTATGGCTATAACAACAAATAGATTATTAGGTATGAGATGTGGATCGCTGCTACTCCTCTAGAGTAATATGACTATTTCTATGCTGTCATTTCAGGTAGACAGCAATGTCTTGATGAATTTGCAGTTAGACTATCCTCCTGCTATTTTCGAACGATGGATCGACCGGTGTTGTGTGATTGTTTTATAACCTAAATGTACTTTAAACTCCCCTACAACTTACTCTCTGACCTGCCTGCTGTTTGTTCACTAATGTTCTCTAAAACATTTCTGAGTCCTTCAGAGAACAGCTGACCTAATACTGAAATTCACTTATACACAGGAGGATTGTAATTCTAATTTGGTGATATGTGCTCTGGGTATATATGTAAGCCTTGCTTTTCAAGTTTCATTTACAAAAACCTGTGTGTACTTTTTCTTTCCACTTCACAACTAAGCTATAATTTGAGTTAGTCTAACACATAAAATTTCAGAAAAATAAAATGCGATTACAATGAGACAACGAATACTTTTCCACTGGATGTCAACAGCCTTGCAACCTGCAACAGTTTTCTGCCAACAGGTTAGGTCCATGGCCAAATTGTGAAGACAACCTCAATCATGTCACTAATAAAAAAAACAGCAAACCAAACAATTCACACACGGCAACGGGCAAAAAAACTTTCGTGTGGCAAGAATTGAATAGCACTTTTATTTCCAGGAACCCTGAATAACAAAGTCCGTAAATCTTGCCGTTTTAATGCAAATAAACAAAAACATTCCCCTAGTGCACATAAGGTCACCTTTTTTGTAAACTGACTAATAAAAAACACAAAATTATTCAACAAAACCACACAAGGATGTCAATCACAGCTGAAACACTAAAATATACACCGGTATTAAAACATTGGCCACTTGAAAAAAAAGCAGGTTGGACTATAACTTGGAGAATGCCAAGGATTGTGCCATACTTAACTGTCAGCTCCACATATGAATAAATGAAGCTATTGTCATTTGACCTCAGGGAAGTGGGGAGGCAAGCAGGTCACACTAATGTAGACCAATAATCTCTCCCAGAGTCATTAGGATGATCAATGCAATTCTAATGAGATAACATCTGGAACAAAGAAACCTAATAGCAGACAGCTGCTGGGCAAAGTGAGGCAATTAGGGGAACATTCAGTGATGCCAACTAATTCTGGAGCCATTGTGGCCCGATTCTGGACCCACATCATGTTAACATCCAAAAAAACATGTTGAATATTTCACACCTCATCTCATAAATAATCATGATACTGTAATATCAGCGATAACCTGCAGGAAGGGATAAGAATCGAGAGGAACAAATACCTCAACCAAGCTCAGTTTAACATGAATGCTTATCGAGCGGCACTAAATTGGTCAATTACGGAGAAAATCTGTTTTGAGGTAACCTTTCAGCTTATTAAATAAGCTATAAATCAATTTTTAGAGCAGAATGAGTGTCTGGCTTTTAATGAGTAGATGTGTCTAATCCCAGTTTTTCTCTCTGCTTTCTTATAGCCTGTGTGTAAGTGAATATGGAAAATAGCTACACACAGCAAGATCAGGCAAAAATGTTAACAATTTCACACTCTGGAGAAATTGCAGAAACTTCTAAGGGTGCAACTTGAAGGAGCATGGAGCATGGAGGCTGGACATAAGTAACCTTTGTAGAAGACAAAAATCTGAAAAGATGTGAACAAAAATGATCTACCTCCAGAAAGCAGCGAGCAAAGGAGCTGGATCCAATTAGCCCAATGCATGGAAAAAAAGAGAAGCATCAGAAAAGGCATTTCTTAATAGACTCCATTAAAAAACTCTCTAGTGGTCATGAACACGTATAATTACTACTTACAAATAAATGCTCAAAAATTGGTTGAAAGGATACTCCTCTGTTAGACCCCAAAGCATTAATTATATATAATAAAGAAAAAGAAAGGCTGAAGAACCTTTCAGTCAGCCCTGGCCTTGAATTATATTCAAATGCTTTTATGTAATCCATGGTCTTTTAATATGAATTTCAATAAACGCACACATAATTATTAGGCTAACATGGAACTAAATTCTTCGGTGTCCATCCTTTTCTGACCTTGTTTTATCAATTAACTGTGCTAAGGGGTGGGAGGATTTTGAAACCGATTGTTATTCTCTTAGTTATCTCCATTCTTCTATGTATTTTAAATGGTTCTGGACATTTTGCCGATGTTTTCTAACCAATTCAGTTGAAATATCTCTAAAAGACCAACAAAGAGCATTTATATGTATTTGCTATTTTATGCTCAGTATCAATTCAGTTCCATTGAAAAAAAAAATCTATTAATCCCAAAGAGAAAATAAATGCCACTCATATCAACCAAGATTCTACAGAAAGAGTAATTGTGGGTGGTGATGTTGTGGGTAGGAAGGAACTCCAGTAGCAGTCAGACCTGCAACAAGTCTGAAGAAGCCTCTGACTGAAGACCTTTGCTATCTCATGACTGTCAAGACATTCTAATAGCTCAATTTCCTCCTATTCAGCAGATATGATATTGTACATTAAAATGCCCTGGATGGATGAAACCATCAGTCATCAGAAAGCAATGCTAATCAACCTCATCTACTTTCCAGAAAGCAGCGACCAAGGAAACAATCTGTTTGGTGGTATGTATAGAAAGCTGTGAAGAAATGCTTTGAACTTCCTCCTTCTCTCTCTGCTCTTTGGTGCTTTTCAGATCCTCTGGGACTTAAGGTCATAGTTCAGGTAGTTCATGTTATCTAATGACTAATGTTAATGACATGCTCGAGGTTGTAAGAACAATACTTTATTGCCATGGCTACTCTTCATACCAATTGTCCCAAAGTCAGTGGTGATGAGCTTCAAGTCTTTGACAATGGAAACCATCCTTTCCATCACCTCAATCTTTTCCTCCCTTTACAGATTTTTCAAACGACCAAAGTTGTGTCTCCCGGACCTAAATTTGTCAGGGTTATTCATGATTTTAATTTTACACTATAACATTCTATAGTAAAAAATAAAAAATAAAAAAGACTGTTCATGCTCCATTTTCACAAAATGCAACAACAAATCTTTTATATCCGCTATTTAAAAAAAATAAAAATAAATTACTTGTAGATGGCACTGATTTCTACAGTCTACGTACAAAAATGTCAATCAAATGTTCTGTGTGCAGAGATTAGATACAGTACATACTAGAAGAGCACATTAGTATGGGTGGTTGGGGAAAAGGGAAGAAATGTATCAGAGTTTGAGAGCAGTTGACACTACAGCAGCACTGCTCCTCAGAGGGAACGGTGGCAGCGGTAAAAAAAGCTCCCAACTAACAGTAATTGGTTTTAAAATAATAGAATTCATTACAGTTATGCCGCTTGTTCAGAAATGCAAACAGGGGAAGAAAAAAAAAAGACTCACTAGAGACTTGGGCTGAACTGCTTCACTAAAAACTACGGGGAGATGAAAGGCATAATTTAAATGACAATTTTAGAACCTTTAGTTCATTTATATCAGAAACTCTGAAGATGTTGCAGAGATAATAACATCAAGATAGTCTTTTTGCCTATTCTTTTATTCTAGTTGAAGGGCTTTGGAAGGAAGTTTTTCCCTTCTCAGTTTCATTCTTTTGTGGTGGCAAGTTCCTCCTCCTTTTCCTCACACAGACACATGCGAGATGACAAACAAACAACCCAGCAAACAACACCCGTCAGCGGCACAGCCACCCGGCTGAAAGCTAACATGGGAAATCATGACAGGGAAGAAGAAAAACACCTCACACATGACACAGAACCGCCTGCACGTCTTATTAAATGACTGGGTGATTACACCACATCAGGACAGAGCCTCATAAGGTTTTAAATCCCGGTCCGGCTGCATCACTCAAGGCCAGCATACCCGCCCAAATCAGCATTAAAAGACCATTCCTCACAAAAGACAAGAGACAAGTCAGCCATCGCAACATGATTGGATGTCCCCTCTCATGCTGTGTCCATGGCCAACATCAAGCACATCGCAGTTTGGAGCACTATACATCTGCCATCAAATGAGCCTCGGGCCAATATCAAGTAATTGGCCCCATTCAAACAGAGTGCTTGATTTACTCCGACCACCAGTCAATGGAGGCAGACGTCTTTACAACATATGTGGAAATAACAGCAGGGGTGAACATTGCTGCTCTGCTTTATATTCTTTATTTTACCTCATATTCATCTGCAAAAGCAACAATGCCATATGGCTGTGTATTAAAAATTGATTCAGCACCTCAGACAAAAATGACAAGGCGGAAAGAGGTGAAACACGGGATGTGAGAGCCGCAGCATCACCGCTCCTTCAGCCAGTCTTGGTGAAAGTTGTAGATAACCAAGAGCGTCTCATCGCTGTTAAATCCACGAACCGGCATCATCTAAAGAGCTCGGGGTGTCTATAAACAAATATGACTCACGTGTATAAATAAGTGGGCTCAGATGAGCAATGGGGCTTGAAGTTCATCTTTCTGAAGGAAAACATATTACAGAACGCAGTAAGATGCCAACCTGGTGTCGGTCTGTGGGTGTTATGCATTAAAGGTTTTCTATAAAGACAACAGAGAAGAAAGAAAAGTATGAAATGACATGGCTTTGTAAAAAACAGATACAGATAAGCAGTGAAATGCATCAAATATGTTAAATTGAAGAACAACATATGCATAAGTCTGATCAGCATAGTGGTGTCAAGTAAAGGAAAGATATCTTCCATGTTAGAGACAACATTCATATAGGATATAGGTTAAAAAAGAAAAAAAAAATCTAAACATCCAGACTCATTACTTTTTGTTTACAGTAGCAAACTAGTGATCCAAAAAGGCAGACTAATTGCAGCTGAACCATTTTACAATTCTTCCACCCTTTAAATCTCAGATGTCTACGAAACGGTATTAATGGTACACGTAGCTGGCTCAAAGGAACCCAGTAAGACAACAGCATACCAATAATAAAGCTCTGTGCATCCAGTAAACCTGACAATTTAGTAGCCATCCACTGCCACCAAGTGCTTCACTTTGGAACTACAGCTCTGGTCAGACACCTGCAGTAGCCCCATACCCCGAGTCAGACCGTGATTATGGATAATCACTTTTATTTAAAGACCTAACTACATCCGAACTGTTTGAAGTGCCGTCTCTCTATTATCACTTTTAAAACTTGGCAGAGAGCAGCTGAAGATAAAGAATAAAATGTGCAATTTGAAAAAAAGCTAAAGCCACTTCGGAACCCCGGCAGTGTGTGGCATGGGGAGAGCATCCAGCATGGATCAAGAGCGAGTATTTCTAACTTGGCCCTTATCATGTGCCGCAGCTAAAACGATTCACCAACAAACCTCAAAGCAAGTCTAAGAATCATACATTTTTATATCCAACACAAGATGACTAATTCGTTGGGTTTTTTTTTTTTTTCCTGCGCTCATTTACTCGCAAGGGACAAAAGCCCGTCCAACCAACCACATGGTGCCGGTTAACGGCTTAAAAGTTGCCAATTTAACACTATGGTCATTCTCTTAAACGGGAGACAATAAAGAAACCACAAGCCAGAAAAAAACAACTAGTAAGGTTGCTTGATCATGTCACCGATCTTCAGAGGAGAGATCAGTCTGAGGAACAAGGGAGGAAACTGGCCACTGATGAGGCGATTATGTGGCTTTATTCTTGTGCATCCAAGTACAACTACTCTGTTAGGGAGCTCAAGCTGATGGGCAAGTATACCTTGTTAGCACACTGCTGTAAAGAGCGGACTTTAACTTGAGCTGCAAGGTGCTGTAAAAGTTACTGGTAAAAGTCATGGCAAACTTTGCATGTGGTAGAAATAGAGATGCATAAAAAAGAGGTTTATGAACTGAAGCATTTTATCAATTCCCCAAATGCAAAACATCCTCCAAGCAAATCTCGATGTACACAGAGCCGGCACTGAGATGAAGATGACATCCAGTTCAAAAAAAGAAAAGACGCACCATCAAACAAAGCAAATAGCTTACTAAATATACACAGATGTAGAGGATATCTAAAAGCTAAAGAAGCAAATAAAGAAATCGGGAATGACTAGAGGAGCAAGCAACCATAAAACATGGGGATACACAGAATTTCACAGCTGCATGAACAGTTAAAGCAGATGCGGTGGCTTGTGATGGTAGATGCATACTGAGAGTAGGGTTGTAAAAATATGCTATAAAGTTTATGGAGCCTAATGCGGCCCCACAGGAGCCCCCCACTGAGCCGAGCACGCCGACGGAGCTGTTGAGTGTGTGACAGAGCTGTGGGGGAGAGATGTACAACTGAGCAAAGCTAGTTTTCACAAGGTCCATCAGTCGTGTGGGGATGTGCATACAGTAGAGAAAAATTCAAAGCTTCACAATCAACAAAACTAGGAATCCTTTTTTTCTTCTTCTTCCCTACTGCCCCTCTCTGGAAATAGTCGGTGTGCATTTCTCCATGCCGAGTCTAAACCCGAGTTGCAACATCCAAGTCTGCCAGTACAGCACAGAGAAAGTTGGTACTTATCACATGTACGGCTACACACAGCAGAGTGCACACACCAACACAAGCACGGCATCTTTAAAGCTCTGCCGTAGCCTCTGTTCAATCCAATATCAGCATACTGTGACCACTTCAGCCTTTCATGTTTCCTTCAAAATAACGAGATCCAGCTCTGCTCCTCTGATTGAAGAGGAATGATTGTTTCTGGCTTTGAAAAGCCTATGTTTTTAAAAAAGTTGTGTCAAAGGAAATAGAAATACAGAAAGAAGGAGATATGGGCCAGTATGAGAGTCACAGGGTGTGATAATCTCAGGTAAAGTAACTTTTTCACTGTGGAAACACAAAAATGTTTAGTCACTTTTACTTGAGACAGAAAAGCAATAACTACACCTGCAACTGCTGTTAAACATTATTCAAGAAGGGTCTGATAATGTTATGACATTTGTTCTTTGTTTTGGTTTTTAACAAATGAAACAAAGATACATATAATAAACATTTAAACATAGTAAAAAAGTTTTTTTCGTCAATCATTTCAGAAAATGATTGACCTATATAAATAATGGGTTATATAGGTGGAATTTATATGGGGTTTCAGAAATCCTATATAAATTTCTTCCAGTCATATTGGCCACTCAATCTTTTTTACTACAGACATATTCACCGATTTCCACATTTACACACTGAAACGCAGATCAACAGTGAATTCAGGGCTAAGTCCCAAGCGGCACATTGACATGTAATAGGTGAAAGCTGGACTCAAACCTACAACCTTTTGACTACTTCTTGAGAAGTTACTCAAAATTTCTTTAATTGATTTTCCTTGACAATTCTCTCAATATTGCTGGTGCCTTTCTTTCTACCAGTTTTTTCTTCCACTCAACTTTGAATACAACAGAGTGTGAACAGCCAGTTTGTTTAGCAAAGACTCTTTTGGGGTGTATCCACTTTGTGGAAAGACTCTTCCCCATGATTGTTTAGCCCATAATGTGGCAATTATATATTATTTATGCATTAAAATATTGATACAGTATATACTGTTATATTTTATTATAAGGATATATTGAAGAACATTGTTTATTGTATTTACATGTATGTATTCTTGTTTTATTGTTTAATTTGTTTGAAAAATAAACTATTTAACAAATTAAATCCTGGCCTTCTGCTTTGTAACAATCTTTTTGAGACAAAAGATTCTGACAATTATGGCTTACAGATAATAAAAACCAAAAATAAAAATTAAAAAAAGCTTGAACTATTTCCCCTCCACAAATGAGTGAAAAAAAATATTTAACTTTTCAACTATTTTCTGAAAGATTTAGAAATGTAGATATAGATAACTTAAAATACTAATGAACTAAAACTCAAAGAATAACTGTTCATGGCAGAGTAACCTTGTTTCCCAGAACCCCCAACAGGAGCTGAAGTTGACCTAATCCCTCCCACACAGCCCACCCACCGTCACAGCTGAACTCCAGCTCTTCCACAGCATGTAAAGGTCAACCCAACCATGAATGCCTGAAGTGGAGCCATTCACAAAATAACAGGCAAAAATAAATTTAGAAGTCATCATTAAAAACGTTGAGTTTAACATCACACAACACAAGCCAGCCTGCTAGTTAATAGTAACTGGACAGTTGCCTACAGTGTTTGTTTTTTTTTAGTTGTTTGGGGGGGTTTTTAAGTTTGTTTGTTTCAATTGTATTTCTTACAGAGGAGCACATACAGCTGAGATTTCCTACTGAGATAAAAAAAAGCTGATAATACAAGGAGACAACCATGCAGTTGGGATTACATTTTGAGGTTACTGAAAATGCTTTTGAAAGTAGTAGTAGTAATAATTCATTTTTAGGAGTTTTCTGTAAATTTAGGAAAAAAAAAAAAAAAAAAGAGATTTTATGAAAACTAATACAGTTTACTACTCGCATGCCAACTATTGCTTTATTGGAGAGAAACCATTACAATTACAGCTCTATTTTACAGTTCTGTTTTGATTTGTCCTGACCTTCCATTACACAGAAAAATTTTAAAAATTAGGAAAGAAATTACCTGCTATGCCAGCCGGCACTATGACTGTATTTTTCTTTTTTTTCTTAGACTTTGCTACACAGATGACGATGAGGACGAAGTATTTGTTGTATAAAATATCCTAACTTAGAGAATACTGACTATAAGCTCCTTGCAGATCCCAAAAAATTTTACATTCATCTATTACTTTTGATTACTTTTACTAAAAATGTGTAACCTGAGTAACACCTGTAATCCATTTGTTGAAGTACTAGAAAAAAAAAATCTACTCTAGTAAAAGAATGTAATATGTAATTTAAAATTATTCATTTTGAAAAGCAAATGACTGCTTACATCCGTCTTGAATATTTAACATTTAGTTTGCCTGAAGGGAACAGCGTCATGACTGATTGCCATTGCTTCATGATGTGTTGCTTGTTTTCAAACAGCAATTCAATTAAAAGCCAATATATGGCTTTGTAGAGCTCTGCTGAACTTTACCCTCAACCTTTAAAAATCACATTGTGATTGGCGCGTCCATAAGTCCGAGTCAACGTTCGTTAAAGATGTAATGCAGATTCTTAAAGTCACTTCTGAGATGCTGAATTCACAGGAAAAAGTCACTGTGACCTTGACAAAAAGCATACAGAAGTTCTAATGAATTAAAAACTGAAAAATATCTGACATAGAAAGAAACTTTATTAAATAGATTTGATTAAAAAAAAAAGCATATATACCCCTAGGTGAAGAAAACATTTTTACAACCTTAGAGAAAACAGTGTGGAAAACATTTTAAAACGGATGCAACATGCAAACAGTGTGCAGAAGGTACTTGATAGTTATAAGCTTTTATAATTCTGAAATGTTTAATTCAACTGCAGGTGTGCTGTATTACAGAAATATCAGGTAATTCGCAAAGCAAGTCTTTGAACATCTTTTAAAAATTGAGGCAGTGCTGCAGAGATCTGGCCTCATCTTTTAAGGCAGAAGGGACTTCTGCTGCATCGCCTTCGGCATTTGAATATAGACATCAAAGAAAAAACCTTTCAGTAAAGCAGACTGGAAGTAAAAATCCTAAAACTATTAAAGAATTAAAGAGAAGCAGTAAATATTCATATGCATTAAAAACGGAAGAAATCCTAACCCTGCATTCCCATTTACCAGAGGATTGTCAGATAAATCCTCCATCTGAGAACTCCAAGACAAATTTTTAAGTCAGAAAGATGAACTCTAAAATAAGCTTTCAGCCAATCAAAGAACAATCTAATTTAGACAGTCCTCTGCAGAGCCTGCTTCCTTGATCTTAATTTATAATAGAATGGTGAATGGCGAACGCTGGCTTAGGGCATGAGAGGCACACGCTATTTATTAAATTTTCATTGCCGTCCTTTTAAAGCATCAAGGACATGTGCCACATCATATTTCCTCAACCTAAAGCCCCCAGTTTAATAGCTCGCTTGACACAAAAACACGGTAGAAAGGAAAAAATATTGGAGGGAAGCCTGGATTTCTTAACATTTTCACTTAATAATATTCATATCTAATATTTAGTGACATTAAAGTGATCGGAGTTTTCAGCTTTTGCCCCAATTGGGTGCTTTGTAAACCTCCATTCTAAACTTATAAAAACACAAAGGTTATTTAACTAGGGAATATTTATATTTTTAAAGTGTGTTGATGTAAAGTCAGTTTTGTAAATTGTTCATCTGGGAATTACAAAAAAAAACACTTCTAAAGACAATAATTTCATAATTACTGGTTCTATTTAAGATGAAGATGACTTGGTTTAAGTAGTTATTTAATATGAGACAGTAAAACTAACAGAAAAGTTAAACAGCACTTTGAAATTAAAAGAAATTAACAAATTAGGTGTCTGATATTACAAAGAAATGCCAGATTTGTTATTACATTGCATTCTGTCAAAAAATTTAATTTGTGGTACAATTAAATGCAGTTCAATATATACCTGAACTTGTTTGAAAGATTTACAAAGTGGTTGTTATTAATCTTGGACATTCTCAAAATAAAAATATTGTAGTGAGGTTAAAGATCCTTAAAATGATCAATTCAATGAAAACAAAATGTATTTTGCTTTTATTAAAAGATTATTTTTTTGTTATTTTAATGCAAAGTTGAAATATTGTCAAGTGAAAAATAGCAGAGAACGCTTGTAATTTGTTATGATTTTCGTCGTGTTTACAGACACCTACGCAGTTGTATTACTGACTGCAGGTCAATGCACACCTATTACCATATCACCCCACCTTACATCATTTTGTAGCTTTAACAAGTACAAGAACACAAGAGCACATTAGTCCAATTCTGGCTTCACTCCATTGGCTTCTAGGTGACTTTAGGGTAATTCTTTTCTTATTTGTTTTTAAGTCTCTTAATAACTTGGCAACATCTCATCTCACTGAACTACTGCATCCTTATGTTACAGCTCGTACTCTCAGGTCAGCAGATCAGATGCTGTTAACGGTACCTAAGGTTTTCTGTAAATCCAGAGGTGAAAGAGGTTTTTGCAGCGGCGGCTCCAACAATGTGGAACGGTTTGCTGCTATAAATCAGCCAGGCTCCATCAATAACCATTTTTAAATTTTGTTAAAAAACACTCACACAGACAAACATTTCTGCACCCTGCTTGCTGTGCAGCACTTTGGTCAAGCTCATTATTTTTAGGGTGCTTTATACACAAATTTGATTTGATCTGTAAATAAACGGTCTACTTCTTCAATGAATAAAGTGTTATTTCCCTTAGTAAATATAAAAATGCTCAGATGCTGTAATTAATCTAGCTGTATGAATGTTTATCTTCACTGGATGTGTTTCTGATTCTAGTTTGAATCAGTTTTAAAATATGACCGTACAGTGGCACAAACAAAACTCTGCAGTTTCGTATCGGCTTGTTGAGATACATTTTATTATTCAATGCTAATATAAGTGGTTGAAACCTTAAAGTGTCAACATTCTGTCATTGTGTAAAATAATGAACTTATGTCATTGAGCCGTTTTGTGCTTCTTCTCTCCAACATTCACATGTCTCACACATCGCCGGCTTCACTCATAAATAACTGGTTATGGCAGAAATTTTTGTTCATTTATAATCTTTTAAGGTGTTATTTTGTTACTAGCTGTGGTGACCCTTCAGTGCTCTGAAGACACCAGCAGGCATAGAGACAAGATGGCTACCTCAGTGGATATTGTTCAGATCAGTGTCCAGACAAGGTAAATTGATAATGAAGTGTGTCAGTGGAGTAAATATTTAGAACACCCACCAATTAAGTCATTATGTATCAGTGATGTATCTAGTTAGGACAGGAAATAACACTAAACTTACTGTGTCATTCTAAGCTATGTAACTGAGACCTGAGTTTTAGAACTTTCCCTTTTCCAGCCTGGAACTGGTCATTGTTTGAACATGCCTTGAATCTTCAAGATAAAAGCTCAGAAAGGAATCATCCACCTGGCATCTCCATAATCAAAACCAACAAGCAAAGTTTTTAAATTTCTCACAAAACAATTTTTTATTTTTTTTTTTATTTTGGTTCCCCATCTTCCTCTAACAGCCAAGAAAACATGCATTTCATGTCTGTTGGTCTCTAAATTGCCCTTAGGTGTTTAATGTGCGTGGTTGGTTCTTCAGTTTGTCTCTGAATCAACATGAGATCCTACTTTCTAGTGCTGGATTAGAACAGAAACCCTGGGTTACAGTGTTTCTATTTTAAAACTGTGCCATTAATAGAAAGAAGATGTACGATATTATTAGAAATATGTTTTAAACTGTTGATATGTTAAAGTAACATACTTCTACTTTACAATTGGCAAAAAGATTATAAGAATACACCTTTAACCCTAAAATCACACCCAGTTTTACTCGGAAAACAAGAACATGTCGGTAAATTAGATCCGCTACAGTGCAGCCAGTACTGACCTTTTCTCTCAGGCATAATGCTTTTTAGAGTCTTTGGTCAAATCTGCACACTGACAACAACATACAGAGACCAGTTGTTTACACAACCCTATTTACCACCGCACAACCTGACATTTCAGAGCCGGCCGGCATCCAAGCAGTCATCTGTCCAGTCGTACAGGTATTGATCATTTCCTATGGCCTGGAGACTTTCCACTGCCATTTCTTCAACAAATGGATCACACGCCCTCTCACGCCAAGTCTCAGCAGCCCCCTGAGCTGCAGAGTCTGTCACTGGACGAGACAAGATAGAAGTCTACTTTCTAAAGCAACGCAGCAGCAGACGCTGACAGATAGACCTTGACTTGTGACGTAAATCAGGTCAGTGGTTACTGACTAATGTGAAACCGCTGTAGAGGTCAACAGACAGCAGCAGGTATCCAGTGTAATGCAATCATCCCAGTCTATCTGGAAGCCTGTAATTACCTGAATGTGTTGCTTACATCTCCCCTACTTTTCTGATGGAGTTTGAAAGAGAAAGTGAGACTAGTGCTGTGGAGCTGCGTCGCACACTTCCACAATGGTCAGAGTGATGAAAGTCAATTCATAGCGTTCTATTCCTGGCTCATTCCTTACTAGCGGAGGAGAAAGTGCCAGAGAGATTTCATGCCTGAGACAGAGGAGTTAAACTTGTGTTCTCCCAATGGACCATCAGAACCAACACTTTCCATCTAGCACATCTGAGAGCCCACGTTGCCGCATGCTGACAGCGTGAAAATGGGAATTTGCCAGGAATGTGTGTGTGGGTGTGTGTGTGTGTGCGTGTGGGGGAGTGAGGGGGGATGGTCCTTGACTAGACCACGATTGGCTAACCAGGCTAAATACTGTTCCTTCTATGCTCTCTTTCAATGGGGCCTTCACGAATGAGAGCTTGTGGCTTTCAGTACACAGCGATTCTCACAAAGGTTAAAAATCCAAGGTCAAACACTTCTTAGGAGCTTTTGAAATGAATGAAAGTTATTGATGACCAGGACTTCTCGCATCCTTGAAACGGTCTGCAGAGATTCTGAAAGAATGTCTTCATACCTTAGATGAGCGGTCATGATCCAAAATGAGGTAATTTTGCCCTTTTCTATTTACTGAACACAGGGTAGCCATTACTGCTGATTGAAACCTACTATGTAGGCCATCCAAACAGTCCAGGCTGATAAATCCATTGCTGCCACAGAAATAACCAAGCACAAAAAGACAGTTTATGAAAGGCTGAAAAATGCCTCAAAGAGCAAGGTATGTATGAGAGCAGGGAGAGCGCATGAGCCAGGTCACAGTGCACTGTTTAACCTGACTTGTGCTTCTCTTAGGTCTTACAGTCTTAATCCTTATAAAGTCCTTGAAAAGGCAATGAAAGAGCACTTTAATCGACACTACTTAAAGTTGCAATTTCACATTTCGAAAAAGGTTACTGTGTGAGAAGATTTTTTTTTATTCTCCATTTCTCACAGAAATAATTTTTTTAAAGACTTTTGAAGGCAATTAGAACCATACGATAAAACAACTGCTTAATGTCCACAACTCAACCAAGCTCCCTGGTCAACAAAATTAAATAATAATGTTATAATAAATTACTGAATTAATTTTATTTTAAACATAAATTCCGCATTTGCTTAGAATGCAGAACAAATGTAACTCTTCTAGGAAGTTGAAAAACATGGAAAACTCTTTCTTACAGGGAGAAATTATGCTTGTGGACATTGCCGCTTGTGGTTGCAGTGAAGTCCTCTGCTCTTGGTTTTGATATTTGAAGGTTCTTTATTTTAGATTCATAAATGGGATGATGAAGCAAAGAGTTCACAGTTGAAAAAAAAGTTTCTGAAAGCTTAAACATCTGAGATGGCTTAAGAATGGTGAAAGGGAGACTGTAAATCCCTGTTCAAAAATAAACAGCTTAGGTCGGTGCATAAATACTTAACTAATGATACCAATCGCTGCCCATCAGGGAGTTAAGGTCTTTTTTTCCACTTCGGTGAACCCCATTTAAGTGGCAACTAACACCTGACTCAGACTACATCAATCAGGAACAATCTACCAGTCAATAAGGATATTACTTGAGCAACATTGGAGTTGTGCAATCATATTCAGCAAACAAGTTTTCCAATTCACGTTTGAAGCACAAGTCAGTAAATAAGCAAATTGGCGGAGAGTTAAACATATTTCAATATACATAACCATGTTGTGCAATAAAAATCAGCTCTATTGAATTCTTAGGTAATAAACATTTACCATTAAACTCCATGATGACTAATTGTGGATTATTTCAAATAAAAGAAAATAAAGTGGACAACCGTCATAATTTTTTTTTTCCTCTTGTAAACGTCCTCTGCAGCAGCAAGTGGTTTTATATAAACTCAGCCCCACCTTGGAACTTCAAAAAGAAATGTTATGAAAGACGAGAGTAATGTTTAGCGCAAGACGCTGGTTTTTATTTATACTACGCTCATTTTGCCTACAGAATCCAGCAGGACAGCAGAGTCTCTTTGCAGATGAAAAGGCAATAATTGATTATGGTCTACGCTTCTGTTTTTGCCAGTACGCCGACAAACATAAATGATAGTAATTCAGATGATGCGCATATTTCACCACAACCACAATTTGGTTATTGAGCTCCCTCCTTATCTCCGTCAAACCAGCTGTAGTGAAAACAAATTCAAAAATAAATGTCCCAATAAATAAATATAGTGACGTTTGGTGGAAACTCCCCCCCCCCCCCCCAAAAAAAAACAAAACAGTACATTCATTGTGGTTTGGTCTGCAAGTGCATTTTAGTTCAACTTCCAACAAGTCTGTTGTACTCCTTTATTTACTGAGGCTTATATTAATCTGAACCATCTGAATTATTTCTCTATGCAGTGGGTGAAGGTTGCAGCAGAATTGTCCATTTGTAAAAATAACTGAAGTTGTATTATTCACAGGCAAAGAGCTATTTCACAGCATTCTATGAACAGAAACACTGCAGAAACCAAGACGACAATATACATATATTTTTTTCAATTAACACATCAACATGCATCTTTATACACAAAGCTAAGCAATGACCTTATATGCACAGTTCAGAATATACTCCCAACCGGCTTCATGACTGAAGTGTGTATATGAATCTGTGTGTGTATGCCTGGGTTCATAGGAATGAAGACAGATACAAAGAAGTAACAAGATTTGGAAGCCAAATAAATAATAGGCTACTTACCGCAACTTTGCTCCCAGTTATCTGCATGCAGCGATCGGCGGAGAAGGTTAATGTGCAAAAAGACACAAACAGCACAACAGTTAGTAGGCCAGAGAATTTTCCAATACAAGTTGAGGCATTAGCGTATCTGTTGTGACAACACAAAAATCCTTCACACATTTATAGCTCACTCAGTTTCACTAAAATTGACAAAAGCAAACAGGATAACTATCATAGCTATTACTGCATACTGAAGATTATGTCTGTTGTTGGGAGCTGCAGGTCCTCTATTGTTAAATTATGAATAGACTGAGATATAAATTCTGAGATGTAAATATCAAGGCAAAATGTCTTATGCTTTTGCAATAATTTGACAATGTGGACAGTAAGACAAGTGAAAGGGTAAATGTCTTTGGTTGATGCAGGTTTTGGATTCTCACCTAAATATGAACACTCGCTACTGAGGGTACAGAATGTAAAGAAGGTCCTTTTGGTCTAAAAATCAATCTTCTGCCATTAACAGTGGTCTTCAGATGTCACATTTGTGTGGCAGAACTACCTTGAACCCATGCAGTCAGCACAATTCCCAGGGTTTAACCTTGTTATCTGTCAATAGTGGCAGGTAGCAGAAGCGATTTTTATTACTGCAACTGTGGGACTTGTTTCACAGTGGGAAGGTGTCTGTTAGTAGAGTAAATGTATTCTAATATGAGACTGAGCTCTTCTCGCTCTACAACATGCTTCTAGGGAATTGCATTCTGATTGCAAGAAGTTATAGGATACACTGAGCTATTTCCCACCTCCTTTCTACAGTTTTTATAGGAGGCAAAGAAAAAAAAAAATCTAACTTTCATTTTCTTTTACCATCATTCTCAAACTGTCCAGGTCTACATCCATTTATTGCAACAGTTACCCTTTCCTTCACCCTACTAAATGTTCAGAACAGCCATAGAAGCAGTTTAATGCAACAATTTCCCTATGTTTTTAGCAACTATAGCATGTCATTAAAATGGTACAGAATACAGAATGCTGCAGAACATACATCTATTTAACTTTAAAACATATTTACAGCAGCTCTACCAAACTAACAGACATTATCTTTAGTGTGCCAGAGCACAACACAGGAAGGAGCTTGAAGGTAAGAGGTACCAGTTCAAATAAATGTGTTTTGGGAAAAAAAGGACAAGTCGTTAGGGAAAGTGGATATTACAAGGTCTGCATAGCTTGTCATAGTGACAAGATTTTTGAAATATCACAAAAAACAGAACACCAAAATTATTAAAGAAGTTTTTCCACCTTTAGTCTGACATAGCTCTTGAACAACTCCTTTCAAAAACCAACTTTTTTGAGTTAGAAAAATATTTAAACAATACTGTTGCATAATTTTCAACACACACAAGCATTAATCACCTTTTCAAAATTAACTTTTAAGGTATGATTTTATCAATATTGGCACATTTTGCTCACATATTTGTGCCTTCTATTTACAAAAATGCCCTAAATTTGGCAGATATTCTGTGTGCATCTCTCTTCAGATCACAAAACACATTTAGGTCTGGGCTGAGAACCAATCTTCTTCTGGTGAAGCCATTCTTTTGTTGACTTTTGAAGAATACTTCTTTACATTTCGAGCATAAGCCTGAAGGATTTGTGCCAACAAGAACTGCTGTTTTGACCCCAATTTTGCTGAAAGTTTTCAACCTAATTTTAGTAGTTTCTACATCTCTTTAGACATTTTCTCTACTTGATGTCAATAATAATTTGCTGCCAATAGGAAGCCCCTACAGCTAATGGTCTAATTAAATCCAACTGGTGATTTCTTTTTGAGCAAGCAATGCGTTTCACTATTTTTTATTTTTTTTATTGTCGTTTCCCCAAAAAAGATTTCAGAGTTTTCAAATTTTACTGGCACACTTTCAAGGTGGAAAAAATTCTGAAACACAAAAACCTGCCATCTTAAACAAGGAAATATAAGCTTTTAATATCCACGATAGATGATGTACCTAATGACTTGCAAGTTTTCCTCTCAAGACATCACTATACACTAATTGTATGAGTACTGCAAATTAATAATCATTAGTGGTCTGGACGTTCTCTGAAAACTGTAAGGGCCACTCAGAGAGGAAGGCTGAAAATTGATGGTCACATCAAAAAAACGTAGTAAGAAAAGAATGCAATAATGAGCAATCCCCCCTTACAAGACCTTGCATCACATCCTTCCAACCTTAAACAAAGCATGTTCATAATTTAACACAAGGCTCAAAGTATGTATTAGTAGCATTAGTAAAATTTGGGAAATTTGCATTTTTGATTAAATTTGCACAAATGTAAAGAAAAGGGTTGTAAAAAAAAAACAAAGAAAGGCAGTGAAAAAAGAAAGGCAGCAGCTCATGCAAAGCTAATAGTTAAAGACATTTAAACATGACTCATGCAGAAGCAGAGTAGGATTACACGGTAATCAGTTCATATTTAAATGAGCCAGGTCTTTGCAGAAGATTTTTTTTTTTTTTTTTTTTTTGCAATACGTCATTTGTACTGGGAGTAATTTGCCAGACCCATGCTGGGGTAAACCTTGTAGAATGAGTCTGTATTTAATGTTGCATGGCTTGAGATTAAGAATAGCCTGAAATTTTCTTCAAAAAACATATTTTGCAAGAGTAAAAATTATACTCATTATTTCAGGCAAGCAAAGTTTAAAAGCAAATGTAATGTGTCAGTATGCATCAGTGATAGAGATACACCAGTCACCTAGAACATATGAAAATCTTTCACATATTAAGTTTTCTTTTGCCATAAAGGCAACAATAAACCAAAGAGGTATTGAGCAGCATAGATCTGGCATCAACAACTAAGTACTGATTTTGCAAATGTTGTAAACTGGCATCTTACAGATGTTTCACTAATTTGAGATTCAGATAATTTAGAAACCAAATTAAATCCTCCACGTTGCTATTTTGTTGCTGAAATAGTTTCTGAGCAATTCCAGCAGCAGAAGGGCTCATTATGCTGTTTTCACAAAGCACAGTTTCAGATCAGGTAAATTGTTTATTACAACATCTAAATCAACAGCAATGACCAAGGTTTTACAACAAAGCATTTATCAAAGCCTTTCATGCCACTGCTGGATGGCTCTCTGTCCATTGTATGATTTGGTGTTCTTCAGGTAAGAGGAACATGAAGACTTGGCCTTACATTTGAAACAAAAGACTGATTTTGGTCTTTAAAAAAATATATGTTTGTTTGGCTCATTTCATGTATACAACTTTTAGTGATGTCAGCCACTTCAGCTGCTGTAGGGCGAATTTTAAGACTGGCCTTTATTTAAATCATCAGTGGACCTTCACCAGTTTCCTTTAGTTAGATGTTGGTTTTTGGTCAGAAAGCATGTTGGAGAGACTAACATCTGCAGTGATTCACTAATATTTAATTATTTCAATTTTGTGCTTTGAATGACTTGAGGATTCTGCCTGCTTAAAGTCAAGAGAAACATATATCAAAATGTTACCACTATCCAAACCCGCAAGTGTGTTAAATCATAATAAATGCAATAAAACAATGAAGATGTAAAAAAAAAAACAACAACAACAAAGTAAGCCTTTCAGAAATGACGGACAGTAGAGACAACACAGCCAAACTGAAAACCCCACAGAAAGATAGAAAAAAGCCCAGAATGTTAAAAGCCAAACCACCAATATAGTCTTTGTGCAACATTTTATATTTAGCCCATAATGCAAGCTTACCAGCTACACATAACTAAACTGCTGAAATGCAATTACTTTTTCCAATTGTTCCAAGTTTCCAAAGGATCATTAATTCAACAATGTAATATGTGATGCTGATCAGAACTCTAAGCCGTGTGATTATGGTTTTGTAATTTGTTAAGAATTAGATAAAAGATGGAGATTTGCTTACAATTTAACACAACCTAAACATTTTTCACAAACAAGTCTAGCAATATGCTACAAGTTGTTACAATTGTTACATTTTTACAGTAATTGCTGCAGGTTTTTGTAATTGCAAACTGTTATAACTGTTGAAAATTGTTCTATAGAAATCCTCAGTCTAATGCTGGATGCTATGATAAAATATTCCTAAAACTATTTGAAAAGCCCACCTAAACAATCAAATTGATGTAACCTCCAGTGGTTAGAAGATATCACGCATTGTTGGGGATCTACAGTAGTGCTGTACTGTAACTGCACATTTGCATGAGCCTGCATGAACAGCTATTTCATTCCTGACACTGAGTTCCCCCTCCCCTTTTCCTCCATCAGCCCTATTAAATGTGATAGCAGGGTGCAGACAGACATCACATTTTGTCCTCTGTCCTTTCACTACACAGATTATGTTATTCATTTGAATAAAATATCTCTGCTCACAAAGCATAATGGGCCCTGTGAGGAATTCAATCATCTCGGATAATCATCATTATCAATAATGCCAGTTAATTACCATAACAATGAGCAAGGTAATAAATGATGATGTCAAGGCAGAGCTACCAGGTTCAAGAAACAATGAAGAAAGAAAACACTTCTTCTCTTCAGAAGTGCTATGAATATCACCTCAGTAAGGTTCTCCAAAATCTCTAGGAAAGACGTCATCTCAATATACTGCCACATAAAAAAGTTGTAAAAATTGCTAATCATACTGTTACACATCTAAAATATTAATAAGCTGCTAATAAATATTGAAGCCACATACCTAAGACAATTTAGCCTAGCATGGTATGTGTACAGTGGCAGTAAGGTGAGTAAATGGGAGGAGAAGAAAAAAAAAAAAAAAAAGGTTTTAGCTGCACTCCTATACCATATCTGTTGGCGTTAACTTGAGAAATTGTGATAGTTTACTTCATCTCCATCAATCCATGGTCAAAGCTGTATGTCAGACTTCAAGTCCATTTCTTGGTCTAACAAGCACCACTTAAAATGAAAAGAATGGGGGCAAATAAAATTGAGAGTGATGCAAACAAAATTCACAAAATCTGTTAATTTTGTCTGCACTGCTAACAAGACGGTCAAAGAACATGCCCGTGCAAGCTTAGGGCATCTTCAAAGTGGTCTGGGTTTGAACAAAGACCTGACCCTAGTCAGCTTTCCGTCACAAAGCACTTTAGAAAAGCATGACACCCACATGTTTATTTCCTGTCAGACATCCAGTTCAACAAATATCTGAACTCTTTATAATTTTTTGTGAACAATATCTTACAACTCAGTTTATTTCTATTTTCAGTTATAACGTAGCTGGTCAAAGGTTAGACATCACCACCACCATAAATGGACAAAAGAAAAGTAAGACTGAACCCACATGAACCATCCACCAGACATCAGGTAGGTAAGCAGCTCCTAGCTTCAGGTGCATCTCAATTAATATGAATAGTATCAAAAAATTTGTTTATTACCAGAATTTATATTAAAAAACGAACCTCAGACAATTAGGTTATGCGATACCTCCTGAATGGATATCTAATACAAACATGTCAGCCTAAAAAGTATATTCATGTACTGCATAATTTATGCAATCAGTTCTCCTTTGCATGAATTACTCCATAAATGCTGTATGGTGCAGAGTCACTTAGTGTGTAGCTTTGCTTAGTTTTTAAAAAGCCCAGGTTGCTTTAATAGCGTTTTGCTAAATATTCTGCTATAAGCTGTAGGGCTTGTTGCACCTTTTCCTTCCACTCAATTTTTCAGTTGTAGCAATCCTGTTTGGACACCAGTATCTGGTATAGCTATGTGTCATTGGGAGTATTATTTTCATCTTAATTCATCATAACAAGTAGTTTTTTCATGTGAGCACCCAGCTACATTATTTTCTGACAAGCTATATTTTTGGGCTTTTATGAGCTATGCCCTTAATCAACAAAAATAACAAATCCACCATTAAAATAAATCACTTGGTGTGAAATAAACCCATGAGTTTCACTTTTTTTTAATCACATGATGGAAATTAAATCAAGTTTACAATAACATTATTGAGATGTTCCTGTAGATACGAGGAGCAAACAAGAAAAAATAAATCAAAGACAAATAAGTCGATCAAAACTGCAATCAAAGTGGTGGGCCTCAAGCATGAAGAGTGAGGAAAGGTGGTGGAGTGGTGAGTGTGCAATAAGGGATGACAAAGCAGAGTATGAAACGGAGCCTCAGGTTATTTGATCTCTTGTTTTCACAAATGCAACACACTTTTAAAACACTTATTTATTGTGACACTTACAGATTTGGCAGTGGCCGAGATGTACTGGACCACCATCTCACGTTTGATGCTCAGTTCCTTCCCACGCAGAGGGGCTTTACGATCCTCATTGAGGTTCATGTCCTCCTAAAATAAAACAGAGAAGTGAAGCTGATTAAACTCTCCAAACTTTTTCAAAGTTGCATTTAAAAGGGCACAAACATCAATGTTCCCTCGATTGTAGCATTTGCTAGAATTTTTTTGTATCGTACAACATTAATTAGCACGGCAAAAAAAATATTAAAAATGTGAAGAAATTATATGCAGCTGTAGTTGATCCCAATAAACACATAACCAAAAAATTATGAACATTTCTGCATCTGAAAACCTTGAACTCTGAACTGGATCATTTACAGTATAATAGGTTCATCAGAAAGTAGAAACCTTTCAGGCGCAGAAACAATTATTTTTCCATTTCCACTAGTACCCATTTATATCAGATCTTGTCCCATGCTTAAATTAATTCCCAACCGTGTTTCTTTGTTGAAGTCGCAGGTTGTGGCAGGAGAGTATAATGGCAGGAATAATTAGTCCTTGAAATAAAAGTAGAAAAAGGCAGCAGCAATAAAAAAAGAAAGAAAAAAAACACACACACACGCACACACACACACACACACACACACGGCAACCCAACTCTGAACAGAAGAACAAAAATCAAACAACATGGCTTCTATTGAGGCCATACAATCAGAGCTGATAGGCTGGATAGGCAGTATCTACGTGTTATTGGGAGTATTATCTTCATGCTACTTTAATTCGGCATCACAAAGAGTTCTTTCATGTGAGAGACATCAGAGGATAGAGTGAAGGCCGGACAGAGCACTAAAAGCTAGGGAATGACATGATGATTAGAATGGAGGAGAATGTTTATCAGAAGCACTCTCTCACAAAGAGATGGCTAGAATGAACAGAGAGGAAAACAACATCCTCCAGTGGGGATTCCACAAAGATGTGGAGGCATGCTGCCCTCTAGTGGGCAGAAAGGAAAAAATCTTTAACTATTACAGCTTGTACGATTTCTCTACATCTGATGAGATGTCTAATTCACCTTGTAAATTAGATGCATCACCAAGTAAAAGCAGTGCGTTATACATAGGTTTTATTATCTTACAACAAGTAATCAGATTGAAGTTGTTCAGCCTCATTTGTCTGCGAGGCATGGACAGGAATCCCAACCACAGGCACTGTGACCTAAATTCCTTTAACTACATTTCCTTCAGTAAATACCCTCTGAGCTAAAAAGAAAACCATTAACATCTCTTGTGGAACTGGAAGAGGGGGAGAAAAAAAAAATGCAGCCGAAACTTTTTCATCACCCAGGGAAACCAGCAGGTTTTTTAATTAATCTTTGAACCCTGCTAATTTATCTGCTTAATTGGCATTCAATAAAGGAGGCAGAATGTGGCGGGGTGAGTACATTGCAGGCACACAGAGGGGGGGCGGCGGGTTGCATGAGTAGTGAGCCTGCAGGACATTTGTCAAGGGGCAAACTGGAGGAATGAGCCCTCCATGTTCAGCCTGCAAAATGATTAATGCTCTTTTATTAATTATACCCTCACAGGCAACATAAAAAGTCTCGATATATTAGGACTATTCTGCTGGTGTAACTGAAATGCCGTGATTTGAGCTTCTAGCGATGCCAGTAGACTAGACGAGCACTCCAGCTCACCATCTTAACGCAAGTCTGACAAACTCCGGTAAGAATTTATTAACACTGATCAGGGTGCTCATACCAAACATAATTATACTGGTGTATTCAGGAAATCATCCTTCACACAGTGCTGTGACAAAGTATTTCCCCCCTTAAAAGTTTCTCTAGTTTTTACCTTTGTAATCACACTTAAATGTATCAGATCATACAAAGGCAGCTTTTAAATTATGAAATCCTTTAAAAGGAAGATAGCTAACCAAATGACTGTCTAATCATATAATTGTGCTCTCTTCTCAAATTATAAATCGTCTGTGCATGCCAATGTTGTTTTTGGTTACAGTTCCCTTCCCAGGTCAGAGAACTGCCAGAAATCACTTCAATAGAACCTTTCTGAGAACATAAAGTAAGCAGGGCATCATATCCTAATCTAAGGAAATTCACTCTCATCTATTAGTCTGGAAATGTTTATAAAAGTATTTTAACCACAGTGAGAGAAAGTATCCCCAAATGGAGAGTTTAAGGGGAAAATAGAGCGATAGAACACAAAGGCCCATGTTTCTGGGCGAATGGTGTGCTTCCGGCTACATATGGTGCAAAACTTAAAGTCTTTCAAAAAATGTGATTTTTGTTTCAGGTTATATTTGTCTGGTATTGCAATGGGTTTGATAATTTGTAAGTAAAGAAATGTTTAATTTATAAAAACAAAGCTATTATGAGTTAGACTAAATTTCCGAGTCCTCAATCACTACAACCTAAGAAAGCAGGTGTTTCCCCTCACCAAACCATATTCCCCAACCAAGCAATAAGTTAAAATAGCTACACTCCAGACATGGCAGATCTTCACTGGGGATGAGGCTTAGCAGCTGTCTGATTATTTGGATCAGAGGTTTCAGGCAGCTGTTATCTTTAACAGATTAATTAAGACTTTGCAACAAATTTTAGCTTATAAATCAACTTTGTTCTTCAATTTTTCTAAGTTGCACAAGATTTGTTATGGAGAACTTTATCCTGAAGTAAAACTGGAGTTTCATCTTGGACTATATTGCATCAAACCAGACAGAGTTTCAAATTTGACTTGGACTTGTGCTCTAAAGACTTGAGGTCTTGGCCTCATTCTCTCATGTAAATCAATATTTACTGTTTAAAGACATGACTATAAATCTCCTCTATTCTTCTCTTCCCCTAAATCCCATCAACACTATACTTTGGTTTTTAAATTTTCCTCATTAGAACCCATGTTCTGTTTATCTGTGCTACCCATAAATCCGTCCTACCTTGTGGTAATGCACATGCGCACATCGATGCTACAACACATACTGCTTACTCAGCACATTTCTTATAAATACGTTCTATCTGTGGAAGTATCATTTCATCAGAGATTATTTGATTTATTTTATACCTGGCTTTCATTAAGTTGCTGTATTACTTGATGTTTTTTGTTTACATGACAAGCAGCTTCCAAATATTTTAATAAATGGCTTTAGTTTGCCGTTTGCAAAGTCGTTACTACTGTAAACAAGTCATTGATTGGTAGTAAATCAGGACAAAGTACGTTGTTTTGTGGGCTATTTTGTCCCTATATTTTAAAATATTTTAGTTTAGTTACACTCTTTTTATATTATTAAATTTTTCTAAATAGATGTTGGTAGAGATACTATGTGGGATTGAAGCTGTGTAATAGCCATGTAATATTAATCATATCCCATCATTTCAGGAGCACAGTAACCGGCACAATCCGGTGGACACATTGTGGCTATGCTGCATCTGATAAGAGACATACAACGTATTTATGCGCAAAAAAGAGTTGAGGTGATCAGTTGTCTATATTTAATTTAATTCCAATAAAAACGTGTTTCTGTCTGATATTGTTTTATTCTTACAAACACCTTTGTATTTAAAATATTTTTTCACAGGTAGGATATTCTAGTAAAAGGATTAGTGGATACATCTAAAGCTTTTCATTTTAAACGTGTAGGATATTCAGATGAAAGAAGTGATCTTCTTGTGGTTTTGTTGTGTATATAAATTGTTCCAATGATATGCTCCTAAGCTTCCACTTCAGTCCCGTGACTCAAATAATGTTATCCAATGTATTTAATGTTAACACAAACAGCTATAGTTTTCTGTTTGTAAGCATGATGATAGCAGTTTTGGACGCATAGCATTGACAGACTTAGCTATCTATCCATGCTAAGGTAGGAAAATCTGACGAGGTAGCACTGAGAGTCAGAACACTGGTTCTAAATGTCTCTTTCCAGTCAAAGCCCACAGTTCTGACAGATGTGGATATAGTCATATATTGCATCCTAAGTGAACAAATGAGCATTATCAGAGATCCTTCCTCCCAGCTGCTGTCGGACTCTATAACCGTCAGTGTTGCCAACAAACTCAGTAAGTGTTTACATCCCTGCTCTTATTTGCAGTTTTCCTGGTTTCAAATAACATTTCTGCTGGTATTTTCACATCAATGTTTGCAGTTTCTTTTTATATATTCAAATAGTCTGTTTTTAAATGCACATTTTGTATTTTTTTTATAGTTATGCTACTCTCCTTTGGATCAGAGTATGCAATTTTTAGTAACTGCACTGTATGTTATCATGTAATCCTTCCCTTATGTTACAGTATATTCTTAATTTTGTTATATACATTTATCTATGAGGACAGTAAGGTATTTAGATTCACAGTTACTTTTTGCAGTTGTTACAGCTGAATTTCCCCAATATGGGACAATAAAGTGAATTGGATTTCAGTTACGTTTATATAGAGTTGATTCCCCACAGCACTTTACAAAATGCTATATTCTTTACAGAAGTATACGGTTAACTCAGTTAGATCATATAGACAGATTCAATTGCATACATTTCAATTCTTTCAAAAACATAATGGCAGCTAACATCTTTGCTGTGTTTGTTGTATAAATGTCATCACCTCTGTCTTCTAAAAATAAACAATGCTAAAATGAATTTGTATAACTTCAGTACAAACAAAGTTAACATACATCTTATAGTCTGACTTTCAATCATTCTGGTTCCTTCAAAATAAAAGAAATGAAAGAAAGTTTGACTCAGTCAGAAACATTAACCTGTTTAGCCTATTTTAAAAATATTCATTATTTGAACATGAATGCCACCAATATGTTTTATGTGATTATATTTCTTACTGATTTTCAAATGTATCAATTTATTGCATATTAAATTCAAACAAGTAAAAAGAAATATAGATGCGTCAACTGTCCATGTATGAAATTATGCTTCAGGAAAAGGATTTTAATTTATAGCCTACGACAATTTGGTGTTTAAAGCAAAAATAGATGGCATGCATCCAATGTGAAAAAGTATATTTCAGTAATTAAAGACTTTACTTGGACTTGTGTGAACATCTCTGAATAAAATCCCTAAAAAAAAATAAATAAATTGTCAAATAGGTTTGACAAAATCTTTTGGCTTATAACTTGTTGGAGTTTTGAATTAAACTTGACAATTAACGTACATCCTCAAATGCACCCAAGGCTTGAAAATCTATGAAGAGACTGCCCTAGAGAGAAATGTGGATCTGAGAAAAGTAAGTAGTAAAAAAAATGTTTTGCTTCAACTGTGACAAATCAATTATTTTGTCCACTACCCTCAAGTCTGATCCATGAGAGGCATAAGGGTATATGCCATAATTCTCCTGTGGGCTGGTTTTAATGTCTTGGTGCAGAGCGGAAGTGCTGAAGGATCACAAAGGAGCTTATTACCCAGAGTGTTCATCCTAACAATGACACACCATAAAACACACATAAAACTTGAAACAAGCCACAGTAGCACTGCAGCCCAGCATTGTTACTGTGCTTCCATAAGCATCCCAACATGTTTTCACAAATCCCTGGAAATGAATTGCATTAGAAAAGTATTTGTTCTCACATTCAAAACAACAAACCTAAATGTGTTGTGCTGCAATTTCAAATCAAGAGACTGAGAACATGTTTTTCTCAATTTTGCATAAATAGGAATCTGAAAAGTGTGGTGTGCTTTTGTGTCCAGTCCTCTTTATTTTAATATGTTTAAATAAACTAAGTGCCTCCAGAAGTTAGCTAATCAACTAACATAATCCATATGTGTGTAATTAGTTCTGTGAAGGCCTCAGAGGTTTGTTAGAGAACAAACAATGTCATGAAGACCAAGGAACACAGTAAAGAAGATTAAAATTGGGTTTCCAAACAATATGCTCGGCTATGAACATCTACTGGAGACCCACAGTGAAACATGATGGTGGCAGTATCAGGCTGACGGGATGTTTTTCTTTTAGAGGGACAGAAAAGCTGGTCAAAAGTTGATATGAAGATGAATGGTCCTAAATGCAGATCACATCTGTCAGGATTGTCCCAAAACATACAACCAGAGCTAAAATATCACAGTTTTAGATAAAAACACTGACATGTGTTGCAATGGCTAAGTCAGTGTATGTCCTGTCACCAAGCAACCATGATGGCACTAAACATGAACTGATAAAGTTCAGTTTGAGTTTGAAGACCTGGTGAGCTTTCTTATTATTTATTTAATCATTTTTAAATAATTTAATTAATTAATTATATACATTTTCACATAACTATATAAAAGAATGTTAATGCAAATGACAAAAGTCTACTAAAACAACTTCACCATTGTTTCAAGAACAAAAAGCAGCACACCCTACTCACTGAATCTGGGGGTAGGGTGAACTTCTATGAATACACCAGATCCATCCTGCAAAATCCTGGAAAAAGGAGGACGCAATTTGCAGCAGCCTTCAAATTCGGACAACCTTTGTCGCGTCGCTGTGACATAATCGGCCTTTAAATGCTGCCTTTAAAGGACGCAGCTCCTGAATTTGAACATGCACTTTCTGTACCTCTAAACTCCAAGTAACACAGCCTTCATTGACTGACAGAACACTATAAAGTTTAAGGGGTACAAAACATTTTGAAATTAAATAAGATTAAGAGCACATTTGATTCCTTTATGAAGGATTTAATTGCAAACACATACAAGAAGAATTTGAGGGAAAAAATTTAATCTGGATTAGCTGTAGTTACAGGTTCCTTACAAAACACTACATTTCATATAATGATGAGACTGCACATATTATATTGTTTCAAGCAGAGAAGTGTCACACATCATGCACTCATGGTTTAGAGAAAAGCTTTACCCTCACTAGGAGCTGATTGGAGCTATGCCGTTTTTAAGATGAACATCTTTGATTGAAGCCCACTACTTCCACACAGTTTCCTCCTTACAGCGATAAAAATACTGGACATTTTCAACAGCTGATTTACTGCTGTGCATTGTGATGAGAGGCTCAGAATTCAAGCTGTGCATATCTAGCTAAATCCTGTGACAAATCGCATAACTACGCACTACACAATTACCAAGACAGCACATTGAAAGTTATTTGGGTGCAATTTAAATCTTGGCACTTTCATGAATGCAGTCCTGCTTTCAATGATTAACTTAAAAAACGCTATAAAGTATTTATTTGCATTTTCTTACCACTGACAGAGTTTATTCCTATATTTTGTCAATTTGCTTTGATGGGTGTTCAGTAATGGCTTATGGGCTTTCCAGCATAGATATACACACCACAGAGGAGGGAAAAAACATTTTCTCATGGTCATTAATGCACAGTTGGAGGTTTTGCTAATATGGCAAGGGGCAGCCCTTCAAATGCAGACAGCGAGATACCCAAGGCTAAAACATGCAAGAACAATCAATAGTGAAATGTGGGTAAAGTTAATAAAAAGTGTGTAAAACATAAAAGGAAAACTGAAAAAATATCTGATATGACAAATGCATATCAAAGTTGGTGGTTATTAGCATAAAATATAGAAAACCTACCCACCAGCTATTTTCCGGGTACAACATCAAAGGAGGAGAGTTTTTAGTTTATAGGTAGTAGCAGAATGGAAATTGAAAGTACATAAGTAAATAAACTCTTTTTTTTTTTCCCCCCCTTTTCTATTTCATTACCGTAATTATAACTCCCAGGCCCAAGTGTCAAGACCTGTCAAATGTCAGACCAGCAAACATGCCTTTTGTGTCATCTGTCACTGAGCAAATTGAAGCCTGGCTGTAATGTCACGCTGCTGTGAGCACAAACATAGTAATTGAGAGGTGAAGTGAGTGACAGGGATGAGCACCCGGGCAAGAAAACAGTGAACGCAGGCCTGATGAAAACTCTGAGCTCTGATCGTATTTCTCTGGAGAGCATTGTACGAGAAATACGGAAATACGGTGTGCATGTGTGTGCACCACACACACACACACACCCGCATGCAGTCACTCAGATGCAGTATAGACAATAGAGCACACAACCTATGAAATAAAGCTAGAGTAATCCAGCTTCTCACTTCAAAGAGATGAGGTGAAAGCTTTTCAGATTTCAGTCATGCAGCACACAAGGCCAGAAATGCACAAAAGTAACATGTCTGACCCTAGATACAAGTGAGAAGTGAATCTGATATTTAGCATTTTAAATCTGTGCAAATGAAAACCAGATTTAAAATGTCTTATACTAAATCTGTCAACAAATGGCATAAAAACTAAAAAAAAAAAAAAAAAAAAAAAAAAAATCATGTTAAATCCAAATCCTTGTGCCAAAGCTCCCTTTGTTCCCAAGAACAATGGTTACACAAACATGACAGTGTCAAATGATTGCATTTGGTGCTGTGAGTCATTACTGCTGTAAGAAAATGTGGGCCCTGCATGCAGTTTATTTGAAACTCTCAATGCAGAATGAGATTAGCAATCGCTTTCAATCTTTGGAGAGTTGTTTTACTGCAGGGCTCATGCAAATATGCAACTGAGTTTACAAAGCTCTGCAGCTGTGTTAGGCTGCATATCACAACTTGTTGACTGTGTTCCAAAGCTCCTCTGGATATTCACACATGAATGTGAGTGCTTCTTAAAAGTATTTATACCGCTTAACTTTTCAGTTATATTTTGATCAGTTACAAATTTAATGGATGTTATTGAACTTTTACAGGACTGATCAACATAAAGCAGAGCACAGTTGCTTAGTGGAAGAAAAATTATTGATCATTCAATCATTTCAAGGATTTTTAAAAATAAATAAATCTAAATCAAAGACCACAACAGACAGTTTATAAAGAAAGTTGTGGAGAATTGTAAAGCAGCATTAGTTTATAAAACAATATCCAAAACCTAAAGTATCTCAGATACTCTCCTTCTAGAACTGGTTCGTTTGAGAGCCGACTAGCAAGATGGAGGATTCTATGACATGGTAACATGCAATGAGGTGAATAAAAACAGATGAAGCTGAAGTTGACTTCCAATTGTAGAATCTGATGGCCCCGAAACCGACTCTGAAAGACTCCGCTAGTAGAACAATCTAGTCCATGTTTGAAGAGTTTATGTACTGCAGTTTTTAAGCTACAGCAAGTTATACCTGCTTACGTTAAGAAAAATGAGGTGGAATTGTTCCAGTTATTTCTCTGATTGAAGCCAACTTGAGTTTCTTGAGAAATAGTTACAAAAACTCAATCTTTCACTAATTTAATTTAATTTAAAACCTTTCAACTGATACCTAATGAGGTATTGGAGAAATTAAGTTGGTGCAATTGTCGTTTGTCGTCTCCAGTTCACTTGTTTCTCCAGCTGTTACCCATGGGTGATGTCACAGTTCGCACAGAAAAATCAGCTATTCTGTGGTGTCTGACTTGAACCACCGTTTGTGCTGTGAACAGTCATTCTGTGAAACACAACATGTTTTAAAAAGTACTTGAGACCATATCTGCAAGCTTAATTTTCTGTCAAATAATTTAAATATACTCTACCCAAAAAAATAAAAATAATTTGGATTCAAGTTAAACAGAAAAATAATGGTCCACTATGAGTCAAACTCATTCGATATGGAAGGAGAACTTCAGATTTAGGGGCATCAAAGTTAATGCATGCCACCCATTTTGAGTATTTTCTATTTGTCACAAATGTGAAAAACTATGCATAATTTTCCCAAGGTCCCATTTTTGGTTTGCCTGTCACATAAAAATTACTTCCAATAAAATACACTGAAGTTTATTTCTGCAACTCAACAAAATGTGAAAAAGTTCAAGGGCTTGTAACACTTTAGCAAGGCAATGCATGTCAGACAACCCGAATAATAAAACCTGGCTCAATTTTGGGGACATTACTGGTTGGAGTTCAAGCACTGAGACGAGGAAGCACAAAAGAGATGATGGTGAAAGCCTGAGGACAAGAGCTGACAGTAGCAACACTCAGGCTTCTACAGCTATGATGAAAGAAGAGAATGTGGATGGAAGCCTGAATGCCACACTCTGGAGGCAGCATTGTAGGGGCTGCACAATGGCAGACAAGTGAATGGATAGCTTTACGTTAAATAAAAGCACAGAAGATCCTCTTTTTATGCTGGACACAGACAAACAGGATCAAATGCAGAAGTGAGCAGGTGATTGTATTACAACCAGACAAAGAACATGTCAGTGATGCATCATCAAACATCCAACAAAACATTCATATGACTATTTTAAAATGTGCATCAGTAGCAACCCTAGAATTATCTTTAATGCATTAAAAATACATCTAGAAGTTAGAAAAGCATGCTTGCTCCCTTTCTTGATTTAATAATAAAATCAAAACTACTTTAAAAGCACTGAAATAGTTTGGGTTTAAAATAAATAAATAAGTATAATAAACAGTTTATAAAAGGGTTACAATTCAAGGTGGAAGAACAAAAACTGGACTTTCTGTACTTCCAGAAACTGTAAAGCAAAAGTCTCCCCCCTGAAGGACAACCATGTATTGAAGGCATAAAAGCAACTGATTATGTGATGGTCAAAGGTTAAAACATGACTCAGTCCAGTTGTACTTTGAATTAAAGAAAGTGTACAAGCTGTAAAAGGAGTCACTGGTGTCATTTAATTTTTTTGGACCAAGGACGTGACGCTGAAAGAGAAAGAGAAAGTTTCTGCCTTTTGACAGAAAGTTGTCAAAATGACTGCTATTTGTAGCTGTACTAAAACAAAGAAATACATTTTGTGAAGCGTTATTCAGGTTCCTGGAAGCATTCAGAGGTTAGGTGTTGTTAAACAACGTTAGGCTGGTTTCGCGTAAATGTAGACACTGCTTATGTGCACATTCTTTATGTGAGGAATTTTTAATTTTGAATAACAAGAAAACGGGCCTCATCAAGGCGCCCCAGCAAGGATTGCTGACTGATAAGACCAAGAAGTATATTAAAAGCTCCACAATACCAATTCAGATAAATATAGCTTATTTACTTAGTTTGTCTTTATGGGTTTGTGGTAGCTTTTGCCTCTTAAGCAACAAATTACTTCTGAGATGAGAAAAAAAAGTCTAAACCAGACATTTCTTGACCCCGGTCAAGCTAAATAAAACTTTTGAGCCACAAATATTACATGAACTTCTGAAAAAAAGTGTTCCACAGGCAGTATCATTCCCCATAATGCTGTGCATTTCTGGATCAAAGTTCACTTACTCATTAATTGTTGATCTCTTGCATATAACAACAATTATTTCTAATAAATGTCAATGGAAAATTTGCTTCAAATGAATGAAAATGATATAAAATGACAGAGAAGGGGAAAGTCATTCCAGTGTTCTGGAGAACGTGCAAAATACAAAGATACTTGTCAGAGGCTCCCAACAACAGAGGAAAGCAAGGGCTTGACTTCACTTTTTAGGAAAAAATGTTCACAAAGAATTTCTCAGGGGGAAAAGATCATTTCAGACTATGCGACTATCTTGCCTGATTTATCATCAATCAATTCCTTATCTTCCACTCAATCCAGGGTTAAGTTGTGGGGGGAGCTCCTGACTTCCTCTAGTCACAAATTAAAAGGCATTTAACTCCTCAATGACGCATGCATTAATCTCTGTTTTGGACAGCAAAAAAGAATGGAAAATACAATACTGCTTTCTGAAAAAGAAAAAGAACAGAATTACTGCTCTGTCCTGCCTCGTGAGGAATATTCTGGCTTTTGATGTTTGGGTCAGGGAGTTGAAAAAAACAACATGGACTGCCGGCATTGAATGAATTTGTCTTGGCCTGTGCCATTTACCACACCGAGAACTTTTGGGAAAACAGCCTGAGGGTGTACAACACCAACAGACTCCAGAAATTGATTAAGCCGGCTCACACCTGGGTGGAGGAGAACCATCTGTATGCAGCGAAGGATATTTTCAAAACTTCTCTCTCCATCACTGACGATGTTTCCTGCCCACTAAACAGCATCCTGGCATGCCTGGAAACTCACACTGACTAATTCCCAAAACTGGAAACCATACAGGAAAATGGAATTAATTAGTTAATCTGTGTTCACGAGTTAAACAACAATTATCTTAATTTGCATTACAATTTAATTTATATTTTTTAACTTTTCAATCATCTGAGCTTTAGCCTTTGGGTAATGTTTTCACTCTTAAACTTTATGGTAAATTTGACCTGCAAGCAAATTTAGTCTGACATATTTTGTTGCTTCTTTTTTAAGGCCAACATTTTTACAGAAAAATAAAGTCTTAATAAATTTATAGTGTTATCAAAATATGCTTTACTTGCCAAGTTTATGTGCATAAATAAGGAATTTGACTTTAAACAGACATCTAATATAAATATACAAACTTTGAGGAGCATAAAAATATTACAACACTATGTTTAAATAATTGTATATGAACTGTTAATTTTTATGTGAAAATATAATGCAAATATGCATATCTTGTTATACAATACAGTAGCTAGCTACTCTGGCTGTACAGTGTTCATTGTGTCAATTGGATTAACAGCCTGAGGGAGGAAACCGTCTCTGTGGCAGCTGGTTTTTGGATATGTGGGGTCTGCAGTGATATTATCTGCTGGTTAGGTACGACATAAATTATTACTCATCCATTAACCAGGCTACTGCATTCATCTAAGTTTGATAGTAAAAAGAAAGCACAAACATCAACAACTTTTACTCGCACACATAATAAGAAATCACAAAATTCAGGCAGTTATGCTGACCTAAATCTTGCATGGTTATTTTGCTATTGAGCAAATAAAAGAAAAACACACACATTTTTTTTTTTTGCCATTTTTAATAAAAAATATGTGTGTATATATATTTTTTTTGATTTACATTAACTTTTAAGACAATTTTGGCATTCATAACAACAAGTTTGAGTAGCTGGTTTAAGGTCATGGATTATATTCAAGATCTGAAAGTTTTTTGATCCTCTGTAGTATTGATTTAAAATAAAATGAGTTAGGGCTGAGTATGTAAATCTATTATTTTCAGAAATACACGTCAATACTTTTCAGCATCAGTTTAATCTGACCTTGATTGGTCATTAGGGAGACCTCCTGGACATATTTTCACTTTTGCTTCTAATCAGTCGGAAAAAGCTGCAGCAACTCAAAAAGGTCAATCATTTTCATATTAAAACTGTTTTACACAACAAATGTCCTCTGCAGTAAAACAGGAAAGCATGAATACTAAGAAATTAATAGATCTTTTCAAAATGAACTTCTACATGTTGTTTATATGAAACATTCTAAATTGGATGCTTTTATTGAGTGAACTTAGGAGCTGTAATATCAAGATTAAATGAAGGAGAAGAAAGAAAACAAAGCTTACCATCATCTTCTCAAAAAGGTCAACTATTTCTTTTTCTGAGAGGTTCATGGATCTTTCGTCAAAGAAAGGCTGCGGCTGAGGGAGTTCGGCTTGGGTAGAGAGGGGATCAGTTGGGTGCTGAATAAAAGGCTTCTCCTTCTTTGTCCCAGTTTTCCTGAAACTTGTTATACGATCACGCTGAAAGAAAATGACGTTTGAGAAATGAAAATAATGCAACAACAGTCTGTTTAAAAGGCCAAAAAAATGGTCTAGGCCGCCAGGAATAAAAACTTCCAGTACTTTAGCAGGTTGGAAAATGTCCTGCTAGCAGGACTTAGTTGTGCACAATTTACTGTAAACATTAAACACCCCTATTGTGAGGACAGCTAAAAGGTGCTGCTGCAAAGTGAAAGGAAAATCAAAAGCTTTAAAACTTGACATAAAACAGTACAATTTTTAATTCTTAACATTGAAAGGAAATGCAAAACAAGTTTCAAATGTCATCAAACATAATAAGATTCCATTAAACATCTCAGGACTTTACTTACCATCAGATTTGATATAATTACCTGTTTTGTTCTGATGCTATTTTAGTAAGTCAAGGACAAAATATCAAATACAATTTGTGTGCGATAAAAACATTCCTTATTAAATTCATCAGTTAATTAAATGAATAAATCTGGGAAGTTTAGCTCAGAGTAGAAAACATACATGGGACACATGCAGGGAGGATGATCATGAGGTTTGCTTAGTAACAGGTAATTAGGAGTAGGGGTTGTCATGCAAATGAGATGAGAATGAAATATGACTCAATGGATCAAATGTACTGCATGTTGACAGCATTTGTTAAAAAAACGTGAAGGATAATAAATCAGCTTAATTCTAGTGATGTTACTGTATAAAATCAAGAAGGTTTTTGATTATGTTCCGTTTCCTCATCACTGGTAAACATATGGTGCCAAGTTTTGTCTTGTTGCTACAGGTTTCTTCCAATGAGCTTTTTTTTCCCCACCTCCTCTTCACTGAGTGGCAGATAAACTTTATTTGCTTGTGATCCAATTATATTAAAGATTTTATGTATTAATTGTGGTAATGATGACAATTCAAAATACTAGCCTGCAATCCCTTTTTTGAAACTTCAGAGTGAGCGGTAAATGTTTGATTGAAGTTAGATTTGCACATTCAGTGTTAAAGCCATGAACATAATTTTTACAGTAGCAGTAGTTTACAGGATATAATTAGCAATTGCATTTTTGTTTCTTTAGGGTCTTTTTTAATTAATCAAATCATTAGTAAATTGATCCTAGTTTGACTCAAAATAATTCTTAAAATTATAGTATTTCTAAATTTCTAGAATGCATTTGTCCATTTTTAATAGTTGATCCTGAGAAATATAAAGAAATCTATCCTTTAAGGTAATTTATTGGGAAAAATAAATCCTTCTTCAGTCTAATAATGGGTAAGACTAATCAGTAAAGTTTATGCACACTAACCTCACTTGAATAGCATATTTCCTTACAGTTTCTTTCCCACGTTGAAAAAAAAATAAAACAGCCCGTAAGCCAGGCCATATTTATAGCCAAAAAATGTTATACTGTGAGTTGACAAAAACTTGGAAGAGATAATATTCTTTTTTTATAAAGTAGGGATACTTTATCCCAAATAAAGTATTCAAACCAAAGCTAGAATTTTCTATTATTCTGTGTGTGGGATTATACTAATGCAACAAATTAAATTACTTTTAAGCCTTTTTACACATTTTTTTCCACAGATGTCAATAATTAAGAGTACTTTAACAACTGAACACTGCAGTTTGCAGTGTTAAATTAGTCCCTAAAATGATCTTGGTAATGTAGTATGAAAATAATACAGTTACAAGGAAATAAACCAGTAGCTGTTTAGTAGTTGCCCAACTCCAACTACTACTGTAGTTGGAGTTGGGCACATTTGATCCATCCACAGGTGAATATTAAAAGTTTCATGCAACCATGGAAAAACAAGTGAAAAATGTGTGAAACAAAGCTAGTCACAGCAAAATGAAACCAAGCACCTTACCATATCATCAGCCAGTGTTTTTATGTGTATGTTCTGTTGGAGGGAGGGCATAAATATGAAAAACAATATCTAACAGAAAATAAAAACACCGCCAAACCCACAGAATGTGTCCCACCTCAGGTGTCTTTACATGTACAGTTTTTTTTTTTTTTTCAGCATTTGTACCATGAAGCACAAATGCTAAATGTCTTAGACTCACAGGAAGGAGAAGTGCCTCCTTTTATGTTTTAGACATGTGAGCAAATCCTGAGTACTGTACATGTGAATTAGACACCCAATAATAGTCTGTGTATCATTTCTGCTTTCCATTTTTAACTGACAACCAAAATAAAAAAAAATTTGTCATTTGGGGGAAGAAAGAAAAAGAAATAAAGAGAAAAACAAAATTTAATGAATTCAGAAATTTCCTGAACACTGCAGCAGATGAACATCCTACCATGCTCGGAAATTGGCTTCAGAAGATTGTGAGTTCTGGGTGAAATATGGTGAGAAGGACATTTGTCAAATGTGGAATTTTGTCAAATGTTTCTTCTGGATTAATATACAAGTGAATTTATATGCAGATTTCCACAATTAGAGATAATTTAAGCTGCTTTTTATTTAATCACCTGCGTAATGCTTAAAGTTGTACATTCAAAGCACTTTTGCTTTAATATATTTTTTGTGAAAGATATGGTAGGTTATGGTACACCTTTAACTTCTATTTCAATGCTTTGGGAGCCAAAATATTTAATGTTTGCTCTATTTCATGTCAAAAATGTAACATAACACCTGATGTCAATGATAACAGACATTTTTTCACAAAGCGCAATTTCCAGGTTTTGGAAAAACAAGTATTGGCCTCTTGATATAAAATTTGTTCCTGCAACTCGTTTTTCATTTCATATATTTTAAGCCAAAACTAAAATTTAAAAGATGAAAAACAAGATCTTTTTTTTTTTTTTGGCGTGATTCTTGCATCTGATTTAAAAACCTTTTTGTTGATGTTTGGTTGTCAATTGAAAAAGAAAAGAATGAATGATTTACAGATTCTTAAAGATCCTAAATAATAAAGTGAGTTAAAAAAGTAATGTATATGATCCCCAGGGATACAAAATTGAGACATAAGACCCACATGTAGACATGGGCCAGTTATCAAAGCAAACCAATGCTTTTAGCAGGATGCCTAAGAATATACAAGATAACAATTGTTTTTTCTGGCTATGTGGACCAGAGCCTTATTCAAAGAAAAGTAGCTTGATCATGTTTTAAATACATTTTCTGATTTAATGTTGTTAAATTCTGGTATTTCCATCATCAAAATCTCATAATGGCCCATGCCTACATACAACAAATGAATAAAAGAAAAACCACCTGACACCCACATTGGTTTTTCCACTTAAAACATGCAAGTTAGTTTTGCTTAAATGAAAATGTGTGTGAAACAAATAAGAAAAAAAGCAGCGCACACTGCCGAGGCACAAAGATGAATTTCTTTGCAGTGGTACTGGTTCTGAAGAGCATCTTTTGTGGTGACAGGGACCGAAAAGATTTACACCAAAACTTCAGCTGGAACAGATGTTTATTTTCTCCTCAAACACAATAAGAAAGCGCGCTGCCACAGGGTTGTGGCTCAGCAAGGGACGGCCGTTTGAAACACACCTCAAATGGGAATCGGTAACAACTCTGCCATATGTTGTGGTGCTAGGCTGTAAAGTACTAATGAGTCGGGAGATGTGGGGCTGTGATGGTCATAAAGCCTGCCTCCAGCCGTGGATTTCTCCACTATTCTAATCAGGAAAATACAGACACTGGGGCGAGGAAACAAATTGGCTTTAACCTGCACCTCCCTCTGCGAGTCTCCATCAGCTGTCGCTCTGGGCAACTCCGTGCAGACACATAAAGTGCCATATCTGTCACCAGCTTTGTCTGCAACAGCTGATCAACAGTTGGAAGATGAAGCTATTAAATACAACAAAACGTGTCAATCTTGTGCAAGTTTCAGACGTTCCCTGACGTTTTATTCCACTTCCAGATATCAGACATGTCGTCTTCCCCATGCATCATATCCAGATGATTCCTTTTTCCCTGTGGGAGCCAGGTAATCACCTGGGCCTCACTAATCCAGACAAGCATCAGTTCCACCAAGGTACAATTAGATGCCTTTAATAAAGCTTCATCACTACTCACAACAGTAATCTGACCTGAGCGACAACTTTTCCCATTACTAACTCAGAGCGTATGTGTCATTAAGCTCAGCATTCTCTGCCAGTCGCAAACTGCGTGAAACAATAGCTAATTTACAGATAGAGTACTTAAACATTTTCTAATCAATTTAACAACAATCAAACCACTGTTTGGTTAATTGCCTTGACTTGAGGGCCTTTCCTTGCCCATTAGCTTGGCAGCATCACAACATTGCAATTAAACACCTAACAATTAAGCTTCCATGTCCTCTGGGCTTTGTGTGCTTATTAAAGTAAACTTTTTCATTGTAATAAATGTTTATTACCAAACACATATTTCCACTAAATAATCTAATCAAATTAGCTCTGGGTCCCTCCTTAATCAAATCTGATCATGGGTCCATGCAGATCCTCAAAAATGAAAACACAAAGCAATATCCCACAACTTGAAAGGCAATTTGGGGCAAACGAAATTGTACCAGTATGCATATTTCACAAAACAATTTCTAGTATCGCCATAGCAAACTGCAGTTGAATGTGAACCATATCGTTGAATAGTTCTGTTTTATTGGAAACTCATACCAGGTGGCGAAGGTAATAACCTGACTTCTGAGACGGAGAGAAGATAAATGCTGCTTCAGAGTGACTATAACTCCACCGCTTTTAAAAAGCAAAGCTGCCTGCACTCAGCTAATTTAACTTGAGCATCTGTATGGTGTATTTAACTCACTCACTGGAACTATCACCATAAAAATCAGAGACCACGACGCCTTTGTAAAACAACTTGAAGGAAATTAGGTCTTACTTTAATTAGTTACAGCCATATGAAGGGATTGTCTAGAAATAAAATTTACTCCATTATGAATTTATCCTGTCTTTATTTTTATTGTCATCATTAAATATTCAAGATCAAACTTTTTTTTTTATTAGAAGATAGCCAGATTAAATACAAAATGCACATACATATTAAAGAGAAAAAACACTATTTAAGCCAATCAGGCCAAAGTAAAACAGTAACTGTCCCCTTAAACCTAATAACTGGTTGTGCCACCCTTTGCAGCAACAAATCCAACATCGCTGAAGAGAAAATCCTTTAAATAGTCATGATTCACACGTAGTGTGGTTTTTTTTTCAGCGGGAACTGTCTGCTTAAAGTCCTAACACAGCATATCAATCCGGACTTTGACTAGGCCACTAGATAGGCATGCATTCTTTTCTCTTTATTCTTCTTTTATCCCAACTTGTGGATTACAACTCTCACTGTAGTGTCCCAAAGGTATTAATCTCAAATCATTATGTGTTGCTTTTTGATAGAATTTAGCCAACTTCATGCTGTCAAACAGGTTCTATTTTAAGTGCTTTGTTTTTTTGTTTTTTTTTTGGTCTGGCAGAAATCAGATCTGGATATGGTCAATGGAAATGAGAAGAACTTTTAAAAATGCAGTCGATCATAGTCATTTTGTAATGGAACAATTTCTTTTACACATAGCTAGACCAACCAGGACATAGCTAACTTTTTGCCCCTAAACAAAATCATCACATGGAAGACTTTTTTTTTCCCCCCTACCAACTCTGGTTGTCTTGTCCAATATTAAAGTTTGTTTAATGTTTTGAAATGTTTGAGTGTGACAAAAAACTAAAGAAAACTGCAGTGGGTGGTAACTTTATTCACAGACTGAACATTATAATGTCACAACACATTTCCTGAGCTTCTGCTAATTTCACCTCAGCAACACAAGTGGAGTATATCTCAAGATTGTAAACCATAAATGAGAAGTTCATAAATTACTGTTTAAGGGGTCCCAGACTTAATTTGCTCAGCATTTAACCAAAAGAGCACCTACTCTAGGTGTTTATGAAAAAAAGGCATGCTGCATCAATTTATTTACTATAATTTATCCAAAGTTACTATTCTGATTCCATTAAGTGTAGAAGAAACATGAAGCTTTCATTTAACTAAATACACCAAAGGTCAATCTAGTTCAGGAATTAGAGGGCTTCTTTTTCTAATTACCCAAATTATGTTTGTGTAATCAAATAATATGAACAGTAATGCTTCTAATATGAGCAATTTGAGGGAGTGGCATCAAGCTGCACAGAATTCCCTCTGTGTAACCAAATCAGATCAGAATAAACTCATTAAAGTGTCTAATAAATGTTGTCAACATGTAATTACAACCTCCAAATGTGCTCCACATGTGAACAAACATCATCAGACATTTTGGGCGTGAATACAGACAACTGTAAGTACCAAACTGAGTCTTTCTGGTTTGAATTGCACTTTTTACACTGTCAGACCCTGATTCAACCTGTTGAATTGGAATTAGAGCTGTCCATTAAACATTCACTCTTATTAGCCATTTGGAAAAGCAAATCAGAAAGAAGTTAGTCTTCAGACTCTAAATGAACATGTCAAACACAGTTTCTCATCATTTGGTGTATTTAGGTCTTCAAAAGAACTGAAGAAAGATGGAACAGACTAACTTGGAGATCAGCTTTTTATCTCTGATACCCAATGAAAAACAATGTACCCAGTTTACAGGCAAGAAATGTGACACGGTAAGTCCAATAAATGTCTGTCAGCATCACCTGGTTTCTTTTGCCATTGTATACTAAAGTTTCTGGAAAATAACATTAAATTAAACACCATATCTTCACATTTGTGTGATTGTGGTTATCTTCTAGTTCATCTAATCAATCCACGATTTACAGAAAAAAATTGAATATGCAAAGGTTAAGTTCATGGACATAAAATAAAAATACAAAGCATGATTTTGTCTGCAGTTTGCTTCTTTGCAAATCCGTACTGTATTCTCGTGGATTAGAGGTAAATGGTTATAAAAATGCTGAAATGTCCTTTTTAATGAAATTGCATTTAATCTGACAGCTGTACATTACAATTTGTTGCATTTTACTTTCAATGTGATCCTCATTTGGATCAGCCAATTCTGAAAAAATAATCTAACCAAAGAAAGAAACCGTCTAGTGGATATTGTATATTAGTGTTTCAAATATGCACAGATTTGAGCTTTTCTTGGGCAGCTCTGGTCCCCAACCCTCACAAACACCAGCAGTTCGATCTACAAGAAATAGATCTGAATAACATAAAGAGTAAAGAAAGGCTATAGATATATTGGAGCACAATAAAAAGCAGCAGATACAGTAAAAGAACAGTAACAGAGAATCGGTTTTGAAAATACAACAAAAAACCTAACTAATTTGCTGAAAAAAGCAGAGACCTAAGGATTTTGCCATTAGAACCAAAACATCCCAAGACATCAGTAAATTACTAACAAAAAAATGCCTTACAGTTTTCATTACCAGCTAATACTTAAAAAAAAAAGTTACAGGTCGTTGAATCTTGTTCAGAAAAGGCACAGACATTGTTTACGGCTTCTTAAAAAGGCAACTTCTGAAAAGAGGAAGTATATAGAAGCCACAGCAGCTAAAATCTGAATGACTTCACACTGGATGACCCAACCATGTGACTGCACAAGAAACGAGAAAGTACAGAACTGCCTTCGGGTCATCTCTGTTTCTGATGAAAGAAACATCCTAATGGTGCGCTACTCTCACTAGAACCAATATGAAGCCATTAAATACAGCAGAGGTTTCAAAAAGGTTCTAAACTGGTCAACATTAAACACAGAGTGATTTGCACTTTACAGATTGATGAAACTAATATTGCCAATTAACTTTTGCAAATAACTGACAAGTAAAACACTGCAAACTGACTGAACGGTCCCTCTGATATGCCTACCTTACAACGGTTTCAGTCAAGGAGGTTCTAAAGATTATCCCTGGTATTTGAGATACATGTGACATTACCAATGAAAGTTAACATTCTAGTAAAGTTTATCGCTATTACAAGATTTTAAAACATGGTTACGTAATAAAGATCAGTGACAATTTTTCCTTCGGCATGGATCAGCAACTTTTCAAAGATTGAGTTGTTGGTTTTAAAGGGCTCTTGAAGAACAAGAGCCGGATAGGTTTTATGACATTTGTTTAACTAGAATCAAATGTTTTTAAAATGTACAAAGGTGGAAAATGTCTAAAGGTGCTACTGAAGCTGTATAGCCCAGGGCACTCTTGTAAAGGAGATTTTTAATCTCAACGAGACACTCTGGGTAAATAAATAAAATAATCATGTTTAAAACTTTTAATACTTTTCATTATCTCAAAAAAAATAAGAAGAATATCAAAAAGTTGATTTCAGGAATTTACCTCAAAGATTCAGATTCAATGATGATAGTAAACCCTCATTACTGCATTGAGTGTCTTAGTCTTTCCTAAGTCAACAACGCCATGGCTCTCCAAAACATCACTGGTTGTGGAAGCCTCACAATGGGCTTCATAAAGCTTTACTTCTGTGCCACTTCACTCTTCCCAAAGACTCTATAGACTCTGTGATTCTGATACTCGTATGAAATGCAAACATTGCTTTCATATAAACTCCAAAAAGGGGACTTTAGACCACAGAGCAACAGTCCACTCCTTTTTCTTTTAACTGAGACACTTCTGATGCTGCCTCTGGTTTAGCAGAAGCCTGACATGAGGAATGTGACAGCTGCACCCCATGTGCTGGATACGTTTAGGTGAGGACACAGACTCCAGCTGCAGTTTTTCTGAAACTTTCACGGCTATATGTTTTGTTGTTTACCATTCTTGACTGACTAGCACACAACTGTAAAGCCAGAAGTCTACCCCTTGATTAATAGGCCCACAGCATAATTTCTCTGTAATAAAAAATTTATTTTTATTGCTCTGAGAGACTATATTTGAGTCGTTATGATCATTAGGATAAACAGAAATTGTGTTCAAATTGAATAACGGAAAAGAAGTCGCTTCTTGATTATGTTGTAATTTAGTGAGAAGGAACTGAATCAGTCTATAAGCATGTCACACTGTGTGACTCAGATCTGCAACTTCAAAACTAGGGGGGAAAAAACAGAATCACAACTATCAAGAAAGCTATATTTGATCATAGATTTTTTAAGTAAAGCTTATGACTATTAAAAAACATAATTATTTTAGGAGTGGAAAAATGTCCCCTGCAGAACTCTTTTAATATAAGTGACAGATGGGAAAACATGTTCATCCTGGTGCGCATATGACTACAGCCACTCAGTCAAAACATCCTTCAGTCATTAATCATCAAACCGCTCAGTGCAACTATAGCCACGATGAAAGTGTGATTCACTTCCTGAAACATAAAAACAGACATTTCTGTTCTAATGTACAGCTATTATCTTCAGGAGATGATTAAATGTCCTTTTTGCCTTATGTCCCACCCAGTGATCTTTACAAACTAGGCTTATTCCAGAGTTACATCCAACCAATGAATTTGAGGGTTTCCTCTGCTGTGCTACTGAAGCATTCTGAGCCACTTCCTGTCTCCCACTTCCTGAATGCCATCATAGCACTGAAATGTGGTCAACTTCCTGCTGGTTTTCACATGTCAGCCCAACACTATTGTCTTTGTGTTTACAAACCAGCACAAAATAAAAGACAAGACTACTACATGGAAAACTTTACTGTATCACAAGACTAACCAAACAGGACTGAGGCAAAAAAGCACAGCATGAAATCTACAACAAGCTGACAACTTGTGCTACCCGCATGCTAGCAAAACTTAAAATAATTCCCTGAGGCGTCTCTGAAAGTCATAAATCAAAGTGCTAAAAATCTTCAAATGCCACATGAACATGATTCACAATGTGATACTGTCAAAACTGTCCCAAGCTAAAGATAACTCCCTGCCTTGTTCACTTTATTCCAACTTAAAAATGGCAGTTTTATATTTTTGATTTCTCAACTGCAGGCTTTGCTTGGTGAAACATATTTGAGTATGTCAAGAGTAATTTATTTAACGTCCTGTTCTTCAAAACTGGAACTATGATTTCTAACATATTTGATAAATTCAATAAAGCTGCTGAACTGAGTAGAACATTCCCAGAGTTTAATGTGTTTAACTTAAATTGCTGCACAAAACTGAACTATTAATATAACGACTTAATCTAAATATATAATTTAAAGGTCCTCTGTAGAACACATGGATTTCCAGCTCCCCCATAGAGCAATGACAAAGACCTATGTTTAGCTATTGCGCTGCAAGACGTGTATTTTGGCTTAGTTTACAGAGATTTATCTTGTTTTTATTTTACAGAATGTGTTTTTTTCAAGAGCACACAGTATATTTTTATACCACCAAACCAGAAAAGGTCTTTCATTGAACGAATGAAATGTGAAATGCAATAATCTTTTCATTTTTAATAGGTTTTAATTAAATAAGAAACAAACAAGAACAGATCATTTGAAAAAAAAAACAAAAAAAAAAACTTTCAAACAAAAAGAGACTACTGAGTCATGGTCACTTAAAAAAAAGACAAAAAACAAAAAGCAGAACCCATAAAAGTGCTACCCTGAAGATTATCAATCTGTGGTTGTATTTATTATTTGATGTGTGGTTGCTTATTGGACTTTCCATCAGAAACACTTTATTCAACTCAGATTATGTAGTGCAAACATAAATTTTTAAGGGAAGATTCAACCCAAAACTGAAGAAAGAAAACATAAGAGATCACACTTCTGCTACACAGAAAGCTATAGCATTTTCTCTTGATGTCTAGCTATCGATGTTTTTTTGAGTCTTTTAACCTCCTAACCATAACGTCCAGCAGTAAGCCTGTTGAAAAGAAGTAAAAATTGCACAATCATGTGCTTCCTATAACTGGTGCCAGTTTGTTAGGTCTCCAAGCAACAGAACTAAACTTCTTTTTTTTTTTTTTACATATTTCTCAAGTTCAGACATGGAAACTGATAACTGTGGTGAGCTCTAAGGCAGAATATAACTGAAGAGGAACATAATATATATGCCCTTTAAAGCAGCACAAAGTGACTAAAACATCTTTGTTTCAGAGAGGCTAAGAGAAGGGAGTATTTCTGCAGAAATGTTTTCTAACTGCAAAGAAGAAATAATCATATCCTGCATTTTTATACTACAACATACATTCAGTTTCAATTGAGAAAATCCTAATATGTAATTTTCAAGGTAATTTCTTTACACGGCTTCTCATCATCCACATGGACTGAAAATTTGTTTCTTTTCTACTGTAGAAAAGAAACAAAAAGTCAAGAAAATCCTCAGTATTAAGGACATCAATCATTTAACACCAATTGTTTATTGCTGCCATAAAAAAAGAAAAGATTTGCTGTGCCAATTCCTGCTTATCCCATCTGGTCCATGCAAATGATTTGGTTTTTTTTGTTTGTTTTTCTGCTTGAAATTATTGCCCGATTTATTTGGAAATCAGAATATATCAATTAAATTGCTCAATAAAGCCTGAACCTTACTTCTCTGTTTTATTTCATTTTGGTAAATGTGATCAAATCTAAATAGCTGTTTAAAGAAGACATACATCCATACAAGCGGAACACATCAGCTTTTTTGTAATCAGTGTACTTTGATTGGACCAATAATGTGCCCTTTGACATATATGTTCTATTAGACTATAAAATTACTAATACGACAGCAGGAGTTCAAACGATTTCAAATACCTAAAACAAATCTTTCATGTTCCGTATAGTAACTTTCTTTTCTCAGACACCTACTGAAACTTTCTGTTCCTGCATTCTGTAGCTGCCCCTCAGAGCACACTGCCCTGCATGTTTTAATGCCGACCTGCTTCATCACACCTGATATTAGCTGACGGCTAATTAGCAGCTTTCTGCTGAAGTTGATGTCATGCTGAGGAACTGATTCAATCACTGAAGTCAGCTGCGTTGGAGCAGACACATCTGAATCAAGCAGGGCAGAGGGGTCCAGGGCACAGAGGTTAAAAAACACAAGCATCAAGTTTACTGAAGCACTTTTGTTCACAACTTATCTCTAATAAAAACACAGAACTGTTATATCACTACTCCTGATGGCACAGCTTCGTCAATACAGCTTAAATTTCTGTAACAAATCTCCTATTTGCCTTTCTGTCCCTCAAATAGTGAGACGTGATTTCCCTTTGCTTTTATGGATCTTACTCATCTCCCAAAGATAAATTTCTGCAGCCACATCCCCCCAGCATGTTTTTCCAGTCATTTGAAGGCATTCAAGCAGAAACCCACATGTGCTTTTCTGGAGTTCTACATGTAGCTTGATTAGCCATCAGTTTGCTTGCTAGCAACAAGCTTTTCTTATTTTTTCACATTTAAAATGTTACATTGAGTCCAGAGTTACAAACAAGTATGATCTGACTTTAAGTAAAGTTTGGAATATGTGTAGGTTCAGCAACAGAAAAATAAAGACATTTTTTAACCAATTGGATGAAACTTTAGGATTCTCATTGAAACATTCCTTAAATGGTCTCAATATTATAAAATGATCATTTATGGAAGAGGATTATGGCCACTGAAACAAAAATAAACCACAAAAAAAAAAAGAAAGAAAAAAAAAATCACTTAAATCCAACAAGTTCCTCAGAAAGTTATTCACCTCCTGCTTAACTCATCGCTGTCAATAAAGTTAGCTGCTCCTTTGTGCCAATCTGCATGAATGTCGAAAGAAAAAAAATGTCCGAATTCTGAGGGAAAAAATGTCAGAACTGAGAAAAATGTCAGATTTCTGAGGATAAATTCCAAATTCTAAGAAAATCATGTCAGAATTCTGAAGAACAAAAAAAGTCAGAATTTCCAGACTGAAGTTAGAACTAAAAAAAAACATCAGGATTCTGGGATTCTGGGAAGAAAGAAATTCTGGGAAAAACACTTCAGAATTCTGGCTTCGTTTCAGAATTTTTATAAATAGTTTTTAGTTTCTGTAGTCCTTGTCCGATGGTTAAAAAGAAAAAAAAAAAAGAATGAAAATGTGTGGATGTCTTTAAATTTCAGGGCAAAGTAATTTAATCTTGGATCTCACATCAACAGGTTGATCAATTTTGATAAGCATGACTCCAAAAAGCACCACTGGCCAACTATCCGGTTAATTCTCAACATATTTAAATTTTAATCAAAAGCCCTACAGAAGAAAAGATCGACTAATCAGTGTTGAAGGGATACAAATTGTTGAAATATGTACTTGTCACAGATGGCTGCCACAAACTATCCACAAACAGACACAGCTATCAGTATTACTGCAAGGCTTGTATCATGATAGAGTATGTCAGGAATTTCTCAGTTGTGTTTGCACCTTTCATTAGTCAGCATGCTCCGCCAAATGGAAAGCTCCAGATGATTCATCATGAACAAATTGATCACACAGCTCATTTGCATATCAAAAACATTGCTTTAAAGTGCAATTCTGCATTTCTTATGTAGAAACCTGCAGTGGCTTGCAAAAATAGTCTTAACCTAAGCTTTTCCAAATTTTGTCACATTAAAGTTTGGCTGGTTTGTTTATCAGTTAAGTTTGTATGTTAGTTTACTAACCATTGTGTGTCAGCAATGGTCTGATCAGCCACTATTTAAGTTTCCCTGATATTTTGTTCATCAGTTCAGTTTGTGCTTGACTTTTCTGTGTTACTACACAAGTTCAAGTCTGTTAAGTTGACTTCTGGGCCCAACTAGTATTATTATTATTTTTTTATTTTTTACATTTTTGCAAATAAATTAGGAATTATTTTAGGAAGTTTTCAGTGTTTCTTCTCTCTGGCTGGTCTGTGCAAATCCCTGACACACCTACAGACTAAAAATTTCCCAAGTGTTCTATGTAAAATAGCTGGAGTTTGGTAAGATTGGATAGAGAATGAGTAAATATGAAATTTAAAGTCTGGACTCAAAAATAACTACTTACAATCCAGATGACTTCTGAAGGTAGTTGCACTGAGCCTCAAAGTTGATCGATCAAATAAGATTCCAATCAGATACATTGAAGTTAGTTTTATTGTTACAAAATATGGGAAAGTTTAAGGGACTTTTACTGTGTACAATCCAACATACAAGACTGCATGAAAAACAGGTTAAATTTATTTATGTAAAAATTTTGATTTAAACATTTTAAAGCATGTTCACATAAATAATATTCATCAGTTTAATTAATAAATGATTTGTTGGCATATAAATGCATTTTTATAAGAGAATTTCTGAATATACTAATACTCTTTATAATAACACAGAAAATTAATTTATGCCTAAGCAGAGACAGAAGTTGTGAGATTTGAGACTAGATTTGACTAGCTGTGAAAAGCCATAATCATTGTTTTATCTAGGCTATCTAAAACTCATAAGAATGGATCCAAAGCCTGTTTTCCTCTCTGATGTTGTAGGTTAAAGGTATGCATGATCTGACGAAAAATATACAGCCCAATTGTTTTTGCTCTTTTTTTTTTAATAGAGTGGGAGGTATCCCTTTCTCAATCTGCACTCTGAGGTCATATTTAACTCTGGTATGCACAGAGGACATATTTCTCCCTTCTTGCCAAACAAGCACAACTAAATTCCTTTTAAAGACCTCATTCCATCTTCCTGCTCCAATGAATGGCACGGTGCCATATTATCACTTCAATAACAGTATGGAAACAAATGGCTTCAGAAAACTGGCAGGTTTTGAGGAGAGTTTCTCTCAAAACACTGAAGAGTTATGTGATTGTCCTTGGCAGAGTCTCTGCAACATGGGGCCTCGTAATCCAAATGATGTAATCCTGCACAGAAACTTGTTGAATAAACACTCAGTTCTCAGAGCTTCTCCCTTAAAGCCCAACTTTAACTTTGCTTTAGGCAGAAATGAGAGTGTGATGACAGACATTAGCCTATTCTTGAATCTGCATGGCATTTTAAGTATTTAACCCCAAATCTTGGCATCTTGAGTTATTTTTCAGACTAACCTACTTATCGGTGTTACTACATGTGAAACCATCAAAATCTGTTACATTTAAATGTTTGTTTCATGTGTCTTGCATGTTTACAACCAAACTATGGTGCAAAAAAATAGGTGACTTGCAGTGGGAATAAACAGAAGAGAATAAATCAAGGCTCCTCCCAGGGATGAAAAATCACTTCCTCCCTCAATTCAGAGCTCTGTTGAAATTTCTGCAAACAGCTATACTTTAGACTAGAGGAAAATTGAGCAACAAGGAACATGCCTGGCCATGACTGCCTTCAGAAACCAAAACTGCTCGTCTTACACAAGCGCCTCAGAAGTGATATTAGGTGGTGAAGTCATTACAGTTTCTTGAAACACCACCCTAGCTCTGGGAAAATATGCAACTTCAGTCCAGTCAGGGATTTCCTGTCTGGCACATCTTATCGCCAAACTTTGTCTCGACTTTGCGCCTGCAAACAATTTACTGCAAGCTGAAAACACCACATTAGAGTAGTAGAAGTTAACAGTCAAGATGTTCATAAATTCCCAGACTGTGTCATGTGGTAGCGCTGCCCTTTTCACTGTGGTCGTATCACACATATGGGGTGATCCATTTACAAATGGGTACTCTGAGTGTTTTTACACATGGTGAATAAATGTCTACACAAAAATCCTGGCCATTTTTAATCAGTTAGTCGCTCTATAGGCCTGTTCAGACCTTGCACTGACATTAATCCTGGATGATACTAGTACAAGTAGACAGATTTAAGCATGACTGGTCAGACCTGAATGACCAGTTATTGCAGATCCAGTTATGGTACATGCAAAAATGAAATATGTAGAAAGGTCTTTAAAAATCACAAATACAGTGAGCCAGTAAGGATAAGATGCATTTATTCACTGTAGTTGTGCTTTTTAGAGTTACTTAGGCCACAACACAAAAAAAGAGGGACAAAACAAATTTGTGACTGATTGTAAAGGATTATCAAAAAACAATTACAATAGAGTGACTATATTGGGTGCAGTCAACTCCAAAACTAAAACAAGCACCGCTCTGTAATCCTCAGATTTATGTAATCCTGGAAAATACATTGTTTTTTGGTTTGCTTGCTTCTTATTGTGAGGGAGTCAAACATGGACTTTTATAGCAGCAGAACAATCTCACTGTAAGACAACTCCAACAAAGAGCATCTTGGGAACATTGGGTACAGCAAACTCCCCCCATTTGTGGTACAGTATTCATGGATTTTTTTTTTGTGGACTTCTCGTTTATTCGCAGATGGGGCGATGCTATTTAACACAGCCAATCCAGAAGCACCATTCCTTTTTCTTTGTGCTGATTGGCTGTATCCTAAGAGAGAGGAAATAAGGAAGACTATGGGTGTTAGCTTCTGTGGTACTACAAAGATGGCTTCCACAGTGTATACATTACTACATGTTAAGGTATATTTTGTGTTTGACCTATGAAAACAGGCAGTTATAAGTGTTTAATATTGGGACTAAGATTTTCTGACATATTAAAATTAGAAATACATATGAAATTATGCAAATCTCCTAGATTTACTACTTAATACTTGGAGGTATTTTGACATTTTTACCACAAATGATTGACTTTATAATCTTAGATAAATTCAGAGTTTTTCTCTAATTAATTGAAGTGATATTTTCCCTCACAGATCTTTGGCTTAATGCAAATTTTTCCTTGCAAATCTACAACAGACTGGCAACCTGTCCAGGGTGAACCTCGCCTCTCGCCCGCAACGTAGCTGGAGATGGGCACCAGCAACCCTCCCGACCCCATTAGGGACAAAGGGTGAACAGAAAATGCATGGATGAAATCTACAACATTTCACAAATTTATTCACCTGATTTAACAAGTGTCATTGAGTCACAAATGCATACTTTTGACTTTAAAATGGAACAAGGAGAAGAAAACTCTTGAACAAACTAGCCCCTTTTTGAATAATTACAAAATAAATTTCACAGTTGTTTAAATTATATTAGAAAATATTCAATTTTTTCTTCCAAATATGTGAAATTAATCTAGAAATGCATTTGTTCTGACAGAAATTTGACAGAAACTCCAAGACCACGTTATTTATAGGCCTTAATGCTCTGACGTTCTTATGAACTGTCAAATTACAAAGAAATCCATGTCAAAACACTGAAAATGACCTCAGTTGACCTAATGCATCCTTGCATGAACTCAGTCTAGGCGTGGATCCAGACTGGATGTTTGTGCATGATCAGATGAATCAATGGAGACTGCAGCATAAGCAAGTGCCATTAGATTTTGCTTGTTTGACTCCTTCAGATAACTTCTGAGACAATTATAATTTTGCTATAGAAGTTGAATCCATGCTCTGCTTCCACAGAGGAGACTTTAGCATCAGTCCACACACTGCAGTGTAGTCCACCGTGTGCTACCATCAGACAGTGAAATGCATTAGGATCTGTGTCTGACGTGGAGTTGATGCGAAAGAGCTTTTCCTCATAGATAAAGGCTTAATGCAGTCATAAACAATAATTATTGCTAGCTAAACAAACAGATTACTTCAAAGTTGACAGAGGATTCCTTTCTGACGGCCTGAAAGTAAAATTGTTGATAAAATTGTAGCAAATTACATAAAGAGGCAGTGCTTCTCGGAACTGATAGAAAGCTATGCAATTTGTTCGCTATTTAGTAAACAGAAGTTACTGAACACAGGAAAATACTCGGGGAAATAAAAACTCATGTATAATCAAATCTATTTTAAGATGTACTGAAACAGAAAACATTATTTTAGCACATGCTTCTGCTTTGCTATTGGCAGCTAAGAACTGATGTCACTCAGCTGCAGTCAGATTTTCCTCAATAACTTCACGCTCCAACTCCTAGTGAGAAAACCAGAAGACTATGGGAAGCTTTTTGTCTTTAATCGTGTAATTACCCACCAACAATAGTTTCAATATCTCCAAAGAGCATTGCTGAACAGTGTGCTTAACACTGTCTTTAATGTGGTAACTGTTGGCTTTAGATCATCCTGACACTAACTAACTCTAATTACATTGCCTTGCAAAAGTATTCATACGCCTTGAACTTTTTCCGCATTAACAGCATCAAGAAGACCAAGGAGCACATCAGTCAACTCAAAGATATTGCTGTGGAAAAGTTTGAAAACATGTGGGAGAAGTTGATTTAATCAGTTGGGAAAACAAAATAAAATCTATTGGTCACAATGGATGTTTAGTGGAAAGCTAACAGTGCACAGCACCCCAAAAAAAGCATTCCTCACAGTGAAAAGTTTTGGGGTGGCAGCATTATGGTGTGGGAATATTTTTTCCTTGACCGGAATAAGAAAGCTTATCAGCGTAAAATGGTACTGAAAAGAGGACAATCCGAGGCCACAAAATACTTGGGCAAAAATTAGGGCAAAGATTCACCTTCCAGCACGGCAACATCACAGAGCTACAATGTAAAGATTAGGAATGCAGCATATTTATCGCTAAAAATGCCCCAGTCAAACTCCAGACATATATCAAATTAAGAATATGTGGTAAGTTTTGAAATTTTATGTTCAAAATTGCTTTTAATCCAGTCTTTCTGATTTTGAGTTACCGATATATTGTAAAACAGGGGTCTTCAACTCCACCAGTGTAATACAACTTGTAGATGTGTCCCTGATTGAAATAGCCAAATTACCTCTTCAGTTTGCAGTCAAGTTCTCCAGATTTGTACTAATGACCTAATAACTTGACTTGGCTGTGTTGAAGTAGAGACACATCTAAAAGTTGCTGGACACCAGCCTTCCTATTTCACAAGAATTCACTACTTTGGTTAGTCTTTTAAACAGTATAAGAATAAAAACCATTGACATTTTTGGCTTTAAAGTGACATTTAAGTGGAATGTATTCCATTTCTACTTTTGTTGTTAATGTCCTGCACCACAAGCTTGGTTATCATATTGTAAAATGCAAACTTTGCAAAGTACCGATAACAAATCCCTCAACTATAACCACATCTACTTACAGAAAGGAACTGCTTGATAACACCAGTGAACCACTAATGTCTAATGTCAAAGGAGTCAGGTTGTACTCCTTTTCAAATATGCACACTTCTCTCTATATCCAGATTACTTCAGCAGGCAGAGCAGACGTGGAAGCCAGAAATGAACCAATGCCAATCGAAGTTTACAGTTGTTATCTGACAGACACTGCCCACAAACTGACTATGGTCACCCTTTATCAATCACCCACACTCACAGGGTTAATAAAAGTCCCACAATAACCACGTGTATCGCACTGCGCAATAAGTAATCCAGTAGCAAGGTCTGTATGAACATGTGAGGCATACAGGTCCAGCTGTCACAACAAGAGCACTCTTCAGAAAAAAAAAAAAAAACTTTCAGGAAAAGCATTGATAAGATGATCACATGATCTACTTAGTGCCTTGAAAATTGAAGCACTCAGCATAACAGTATCTGATTTACTAAACTCTGACTGCTATTACAGCCACTCTGTAGGGGATACATTAAAAAATAATAACATCGATACCGTTAGCCTGATGTTATGTGTTGACAGCGTGTTCTGTACCTCTACAGATGCTTTAACTTTCTGCAACTTGCTCTTTTAAATTGAAATTTCATGCAATAAATGTGATCTACTTAGAATACCCACCAGCTTTTTGTTTTTACCCTCATCCTCACTGGACTTCTTTTTAGAGGGCTTGTTGGGATCCTCCCCGCCGCTGGCTTGGTCCATTTTAGTTCTTGAAGTCAGTTCCCTTCCAGAAGTAAGCTTCAAACTTGATTAACTCCACTGAAGGGGAAAAAAAATCCCAAAAGCAAAAATACAAAACGTATATCCAAGTTATGTGTCCTCAAAATCCATCCCGTTTAAAAATGCCAAAAGTAAAAAGTTGTCCGCTTCCACATAGTATTCAAAACCATCCGGTAGAGAAGTCTGCTTGTACAAGAGGTGTGGTTGTGTGTGGTCTCCTCTGATCGGCAGTTAAGTCACCTCAAACAGCAGGGTGTATTGGCACTCTGAAAGTAGCGCAACATTGTGCAAACAACAGATAATTACTCTCTCAAACTGTGCTGAACGTTAGGTTTTTGTTCACACGTGTTTCTTCCTTGTCAGCATGCAGAGGGCCACCAACAGCGGGCTAAAACATATGTAAACAAACCTGTCAGAGTTAGCTATATTGATGTGAACAATAGAAAAATAAAAGCAGCTTGTTTATACACTGACCAACAAAGCAAATGTCTATTTATAATATAAACTTACAATGAGTGAACTTGTTTATATAGAGATGATAATCCAGACACAACTGCTTTTATACGTTTCAACATTTTTAGATGTGATACAGCCATTGATCAGAATCAATAAACGGTTGTCATAGTTGAAAAAAATCACCGTTGTTCTCTATGCTTGAGATACTTTGCAGCGCTTCACCGATCAAGCTCTGAGCGACTGTTACCCGGCAAACACTCTTTATTTTAACTGAAACAACATCACATAGCCGTATATAACGATAGTCTACACAAACACACAATGGGGAATAAAAATATCATGAAAGAAAAGTCAGAAATTTCAAACGAGAGCTTACCTCAGCAACCAAACCTGAAAACCAGGCCCACAACGTGCCCGCCTCTTAAGACACGTGATTGGGCAATGAGGTATACCATAAATGGGAAACTGAATTCTCATTGGCCAGATGTGCTGACAGTTGTAAGGTCGGCGTGGCGTTGAATGGGCGGAGACTGTGATGGAAGAGAGGTCAGTGTGTGATTTCGCACAGCAGGAGGATGGGAATCAGTTGTAAGAATAGATCAGGGACGAGAGAAAAGGCTTGTATGGCTTACTGTTCACCTGTGTTATAATAATACACACGTAAATCTCTTCTGTGGAAGCGATATCAGTAGAATTATTAGAAACTGTGTCCACGTCATTTACAGAAGAAATTAGCTCTTTAATATTTATAATAGTTTTGGTTATCTGGTGCCAATTTACCCCCACTGTCTTGTATATGTTGAGAAATGTTTCAACATTTACAGCTGAAAAAAATGACAATTTTATTTAAATTCAGGTTTTACTATAATAATTTACTCCCTTCTAGATTTATTTTTTATTTTTATTTTCTTTTTTGAAAGGTTTCCCATATGGAAATATAAAGTAAGTGCCTAATAAGCATAATTGTTCGTGGCAACAACTGCTAGCATCCATTAATTGTATTAATCATAAGTAATCAACTATTGAAATAATCATCAACTAATTTAGTAATTAAATAAGCATTAACTGAATTATACAGACAGAAAAAAACACAAAAAAGTCATTTACTGAAAGATATATTCAGCGCAATAATTAAGGCAAAACTGAACAAAGACTATTTACATTTGGCAATTAAGATACAAAAAAACATGTCTGTAAAAATGTTCTATACATGGTACTTTAAGATGCATAGCTTTAGCTTCACAAGGTTCAAGTTCTGTAGAAAAGAATTCCCTAAGCACCTTTTTTCATTCAATTATTAATTGCTTTTTTCAAAAATATAGCAAAAAAACAGATGAACCTTACACTGTATTGATGTTAAGTCAAGCAGAAAGAGCTGAATATTTTTTAGCTGCGGGTACATCCTTTACAAGTAATAAAATGGGAATAATATCATATATAATAATATAAATATTTCTTGCTGTAACATATATTTTCACAGTTTAGAAAGGAATTGAAATAGGTGTCCATTCAGATTTTTTTATGTATTTCTAACATAATATAAAATGAGCTTTAATAACTAAATAAAAAATCTGCAGGGAGTGCACATTTTTTACTTTATTATCAGAATAAACAATGGAACAATCAATAACTAAAATAATCATTAACTGTAGCCCTACTATGATCTTTAAATATTTTTTGCACCAGTTTAACCAGTCTTTTTGTCATTGTCAAATTGTGAACACTGACCTTAACTAAGTCAAGTTAAATCTGCAGTGCTTTACAAACTGTACAGGGCTCTTTTGTTACCTCTTGAATCTTGGCACTCCTAAGAAGATTCACCTTTGTTCCACATTTTATCCATTTGTGATAAGAGCTCTCACTGTGAACTGTGCAGGAGTCTTAAGGGAATAGAAATGTCTTGGTAAGCCTTTCAACACTGATCAATGTCAGTGACTCAACTTCATGATATGATTGGTATTTAAGACTTTTCAACCTACTTCATGTCATCAAACAAGGCACTATCTATGATACATAGCTCCAAGGTTAATATTTGTATACTATCCAGTAGAAATACCACAAACCTTTCGTGACTGAAATAGATATATAAATGTAAATAACTGTAAACTGAACCTCTCTGTGGAACAACTATTTAATGTTCTACTAATCACTCTGATCTGACTTGTTTATTTGTCTTAATCTATAACCCACCTTATGTTTTGTTTTTTCTGAATTAGAGAACATGAGTTTCTCTTCGGGTTATTCACTCAAACTCTCTGCAGTATGATGTGCCCAGCTCCTATGTTTGGGTACTCTATAACAAAAGAAACATGATACCTTATGTAACTGTGTGTTATGTTCAGGGCTTGTTGTTAGTGGCTAATTCTGCTTTTGAGCATCCTTAATTGGCTATAAGCCAACCCCTCCTCTTGGCTATGGTAGTCAAGTTTAGGTGTATATTGAAATGAACAGCACTAGGTTTACTTGAGAACATACTGTTATTTAATGATTTCTTTTTGGTTTGCTCAAGATGGTTGATAAGAACATTTTGTTTATACTCTTGTCACTTAATTCTGAAAAAACACCACATAGAGCTAAAATACTTTCTCTTCACTTCTGCACCCTATTATGGAGGTTTCTGTTGGTAAAGAAAGAAACTGCAAGAGGAAAATACAAATTTGTTCCTTAATCTTACAATCAGCAGTACACAAGTTTTCTGCAAGTTAAGGGAAGGTTGTGTCCCCAAAGGCCATGGAACATTTGTGGTTTGGAAATTTGGAACCTTTTGTTGTCTTTAAATTTCTTGGCATTCTTCTTCTAAGACACGAATACTTTTGGTTATTTTGTTCATTGCATTTCATCTTTTCAGGAAGCCTGTCTGAACATGGAGGCTCTCCTTCCCGCTGATGTCCTTCCAGATATTCATAAAATATGGAGGTTGGATCTTTGGCATCTGTTGCATTTAAAACATGCTGGAAAATTAACCAGTACTGGCTTATAAAGGGTCATCTTACCTTCCACATAACAACTTTTCATTACATTGTTCACACCAAAGTTAAAGATGTCCACATTTCCTCTGAGATAATGGATCAGCAGTTTGGAAAACTTCAGAACTTGATTAACAGAAATGGCATAAATCAAAAACAAGAGGAAACTTTCAATAAAAACAAATAAAGCTCAATCAAGAAAAGTAAAGTTTAAAAACATGCATATAAATCTTTAATTGAATAAGTTACAGCGGCATTTATTTTCCCTTTGGGATCAATAAAATATTTTTTGAATTTAATTATAATGTAAAATTATTTGCAAGATTATTATAACATTCCCACAAGCATTTGAAGCAAAAATTATTTTATCACTTACTGACTAGGGATAAATTCTATAAAATACATAATAATTGTATTTTTATATATTTCAATTCAATTAGGAGCAAGAATTTGGCCCATGTGAAAACAATGATTAAGTTCAACAAGTATGAAATAAAAAAAAGTTTTTGTCAAACATGACTAAAAAAAGTTATATAATATAAAACTAACATTGATCATAATTTCTATTGAGGAATATTTAGTGGTAATACTGTAACATATAAGCTTAATTTACAAAAAAGAAAGCGAGAATAAAACCAAGTGAATCACCTGTTTGTTTAGGGAGAATGTGAATCTTCTTCCCACACTCTTGCTGTTCAGAACACAATGCCCTCATTGAGAGTCATCGTGTGAACCTGGGTGTTGTGTTCCAATCAATGCTGAAAGGAGCACATAAATACCCACACCTCCTGCAAGATAATTTAATGTCGGACGGAATTAAACACTTTCCAAAGCTATATGGATATATAAGATATTTGATCATTCACCTGAACCAGACCTACTTATACCCAAAAGCTCATTCATGATAATGTTTTACTTGTATAGCAGAAGCCAAATATTGGCTTGTATCGTATAAAAAGACATTTATTTCCTTTCTTTCTGACATTGAATCAGACTAAATTTTACATGATTCTGGGGTGTTTGTGTTTCTTCTGTGAAAATGTGTAAACCTTTTCCAGCAGTGGGCGTTCCATCCTGAGCAGTGGCAGTGGCATCACTTACCTCATTAGGATTTAAGAAGCTGAATGACAATGTCTCTTCACCCGATGATTAACCTTGTTGAGTAGATTTAACCACTCTGATACTCCTGTGTAGACTCTAGCAAAATTATCTCGTGTCAACTTGTCTACACTCAACTTTCTTGTTCCAAGCATCCATCTGCAAGCCTCCAGCATCAAGACCTCTTCCAGGGCTTACTCTCTCCACGATTGTTCTCTGAACCTCCAACGTCCTCCTGATTTCCACCTGCCTGCCTACTCTCAGCCACCCACTCCATCTTCCAAGCCATAAGCTACCAACCTTCTGCCTCCTCCCACGTAATTCAAATCCTTGTTGAGATTCTCAGGCTTTTCTCTTCAAGACGGCACTTTTTGGTGAACCAGAAGGAACCTCCTCATCACACATTTCGCATATTGTATGAAATAATGTGACAAATATGAATCTTTGTCCTTTTCCCATAGACTAAATGTGCATGTGGGTTGGAAAACTACTGAAAACATTTGACCAAGCTTTTTCTCTTTTGGGCCCACTGCGATTGCCAAAATATATTAATTATTCTATCTGGCAAAATAACAAGATAAATTTTAATTGCTTCCAGTACAAGAGTTTACATATTTTCTTGCTATTTAGCAAAATTACCCTTTAAACTTTATGACTTGTTTCAAATGTTTTGGATATTATTCCTTTAGCTTTGGCTACAGTCCAGGTCTTTGGCCTATAGGCTTTGACACATGTTTTCAGCTCTGAACAGAAACTTTTTATGAGACTGAGATAAGGCCTTTTTATGATGCCCACAACAAAATATTGACTTTGTTATTCTTAAACTGCTTTGTAACTAATTTGGCTGTCTACTTGCAGACAGTGTGAATTTGGAAGTCCTGCTTTTGCCCAAGATCCAAGTTCCTGGCTGATGTCTTGAGACAATGTGTTAGAATTTTCAGATAATCTTCTTTCCTCATCTTGCTGTGTTTTTTGGTAAAGGCAAATCAAAATGTAAAAGTGTTCATGCTTATTAAGAATCCAAATTTTAATTTTATCAGATAAATCACAAACTTTAATCAGAATTTTATTGTTGTTCCTCAAATAATGGCTTAAGAGAATAGTAATAAAATAAAAAAAGATATATAATAAGACTTTACAATATGGGCAAATTTGCAACATCAGAAAAATAATACTGTACAGTAATTAAAAACAGGATACTCAGATTAAAAGAAATGTTCAATTGAGAAGGATTATGAAAAGCATTTTCAAAATGTTCATGCAATTTTTTCAGTAATTTAATAAGCACAGGTTTGTAACATGCCAATGACTTTCAAATTTGTCTCAAAAATGACACTCCCAGCTAAGAGATTTGTGAATTAGTTAAACACTGTATCCTAACACTTAATGACTTAGAGTACTGGTTACAGTCACACATTTCTTCACATGTTCCACTTCTGAAGAAATAAGAATACTTAAAATTACACTTTTAAAACAAACATAGTGTTGATCCAAACCCAACATGACCACAACATCAGCTGTGCAATTTTTGGTCAATAGACGACACTTCTCACACTTGTTCAGATGAGATTTTGTGGGATTTGTACACCATCTGCAGTCAGCCAACTTTAAATTAGCCACTTTATCTCTTCTTGGCCCACTGCCTTATTGTGGATAAGGATACGGGAGCCAAACATGTGGTGGGAGAGAGAGCCTCAAAGATCAGGGCTCCTCTTAAACATAAAGTGTCTCTAGTGTGATTTCCATACAAACGGATGTGATGGCCTGAAACTGGTGGGAAGAGTCGCCGGCAAACCAACCAGCATAACAATGTGAGTCGCCGGCAAACCAACCAGCATAAGAATGTGAAACTAGCTTGGTTTTCTTACGTAACCAAAGACAGAAAGTGTACACTCATTTAAAGAGCGAGTGGGTACAGAAATCCCTTCTGCAGCAACTCTGGTTGTGTGACAAGCTCTTTGGTATTCCTTTAAAGAAACAGTCCCTTGTGTTGTCTTCAAGCACTCTTATCCGTTGTTTTTTCCTCTAACAAAAAAAAAATCTGGAGTGATTTCTCAATAGTCTCTTGTTTAATTAACATTGTATTAATTATTGTGCATTCATATTTACTTAAATCAGTAAAAAGATAGGCACCAGCAACTCTCCCAACCCCATTAGGGACAAGGGTGAACAGAAAATGGATGGATGAGTAAAAAGATAGTTATTTGGTAAATTACTTTAGATCATCCTATATGTACATCCTTCTATCTTCTAACCAACTCAAACAAGCTTCCTTGTTCATCCATGTCTTTTTGCCATTCTTTAATGGCCTAGCAAATTCAAATGGAAAAAAGAGACTATTTTTTATGCAACTATTGCATTAACTCTACAATTGGGTGTAATTTTAAATTGCTTCTCCAACAGTGGAACAAGGAGTGTTTTGTGATTCTGTAGTGGGCTACCAAATCTTGAAAAAAAGATGCTTTTTCACTAAAGTAAGTTTTTCCTAGATTGTTGCCATCATTCCTACATTTAATATAACTCCTATGGGCCACCAAAGGTTTTTATTCTGCAGCTCTGTATTTAATTATAATCAGGACCAATGCTATCCCAAGAGTCACTCATTCAATCCAGTAGATTGGCCATCTACTGGATCAAAACACCAATTGAAATCTGCAATTGAAAGGACTCAAGCCATTAGGTGAAAGCCATGTGTAACTTCTTTCTAAGATGAAAAAAAAAACATGGGAGAAATTTTGTGAAAGGAAGTGAAAGAAACCAGTCATGGTTGTAAGAGATTCTGAAAGTTTTCTTACAAATTTAATTTCATATCATTCAGGGCCAAAACACAGCAAAGAAACTATAATTTTTAACTGACTTTCAGATAATATTCCAAATAAAATAGTTTTTTTGTATTTGACTTACCTTATGAGGGCTGCTTTAAAGATCTCTCAAGGATGCATTTATGAGCTGTTTGAAGGGAACTTAGAGGCTCAGGCGACGACATAAGAATCAAGGACAATAATATTTAATCGAGAAGAGTCATAGGCCACTGATATGCTGTGCAAACACACTAAAACTACACAGGGCATACTTTCACATCATTCATGTAGTTTGTGGCAAAGCACCTGAAATGGCAGCACCTCTTTGAACAATGTTTCAATTCACTTAAATCTATTAATGGCATCAAGTTCTCTGATATTCACCATATCATAATGAAAATAAAACACTGAGATAACAGAAAAATAATACATAATTGATGCTATACCACTGCCCACAAAATGGGCAGTGGTATAGCATCAAGTTTGGGCAAAAAAGTGTGAATTTGAATTGAATTTTTCAGATTAGAATTGTTTTATTTTATTTATGTTTTCTACAATGAACCTGTGTCCTTTTACAGCCAGACTCAAGTAAGTACATAAACCTGTACTAATATTTGTTTAAATACCCCTTTGAGCTTAACTGGATGCTTTTTGTAGCCATTAACAAGATTCTGAAACATCTATCTGAAAATTATCTCAATCACATGTTAAACCTGGTTTTAAAATGAATAAAGTCATCTAATATTAAGTTCTGAAATGCACCAGACCTGCACTCTAAAACCAGAGTTTTAGAGTTCCTGAAAACCAATCAATTTATCTCAAAATTTGACTCAATAGGTTCAGCCTAACAAATTTTGGACCAATATCCCGCCTGAATTACAGTGGGCTTGTATGTTCAGGATGATGTGCAGTGTTAGTTTTTCTTCACACTTTGCATCTTTCAAAAAGTTCAGTTTGTTCTCCTCTGACCAGTACTTCTATTAAGACTTCTTAAGACTTTCTTTCAACAATAGTTTTCTTCATCTTGTGCTCTGTTTAAGGAAGGCTTGAAAGAGGCTGCATGATTAATACTTATAGTCCCTACAGATTCTTCCACCTGAGCTATGGGTCTCTGTAGCTCCCACTTCGTTACCATAGGATTGGTAATGCAGTGGGATAAATTATGGGAAACTTGCCATACTTTATTCATTTTTATCAGTAAAAGAAATGAAATTCATTCATCTTTTCCTTCTACTTCATAATTATCCAGTATAGTGACCTTTGTACTTGCTATGTGACGACATGGGGAAAGGCTCAAGAGCCATGAATACTTTTGCAAAGCATGCTAAGCACAAATATGTGCATAGATACAATCATAGCAATACCAGATTTGCTGCGGTGGTTTGCAAAACATGTGCATGCACAGCTGAAAGACTGAAACCAAACTTTATGCTTCTGTTTATACAGTTTTGCTCACAGAATACACAAGCATAAGTGGGCGGAAATCAATGTGAGCAAACTATGAGTAAACATCTTGACTTTTCATCTAGGACACGTTCACCCCCAGACAGGCCTATTGTTCAGGGCTGGCAGCAAATGACACAAGATACCCTCCCAAGTCTTCCTGTCAATTGATTGCCTTCATTGGATCAAGGCACAAGATGCTCAATGTAAATTTAGGATCACAAACAGATCTGACCCACTGTTTATGCAAACCCCACACATTCAGCGCTTCTGCTGCTTCCAGTATGGAGCCTTGTTGCTTAGAGGCAACAGAGCTGACCACCACCAAAACAGTAGTAAGGAAGAAAAACAGGAAGAGCCTTTAAACAAAGAGAGGCTCAAAGAAAGTTTTCAAAGTGGAAAAGTAAATAGGCTAGAGAGCAATGACAAATATGAATCAGGGTCCTGAAATGCGTTCTACTGGTCATGTTTATGTTTCTCAATTTTTACAGTTTTTAAAGTAAAACTTAGGAAACTTAGTGAAACTTAGGAAAACAAAACAAAAACATACTGATTACATAAAGAATTTAGATAATTAATTTAGGGGATCGATTAAACAAGAATTAAACATTTTTAAACATTTAAATCACCAAGAAGATGAGACAAATAATTATGGTGGGAACCTAGGTTTTATTGGAATTATCAAGGTGTGAAATACTAAATAAATGTATAAAGTCATATTAAATAAATTATTATATTATTGAAAAGTTGGCAATTCAAGTCACTAAGTAAAACATGTTATAGATGAAGGACACAGACTCATGTTTTCAAGCCTTTATTTCTGTTAGTTATAATGATGTCACACTTACAGCCAATAAAAACACATGATTAGAATTTAGATTAGAAAAAATTAGGATAAAAAAAAGTTTTAACTGAATTTAGGTTTACTTTAAAAGTTATTTTCAAAATGTTCTTTTAATCATGAGTTTCATCATTACACATACAGTAGAGCTCTGGTATTTGTGGGGGTTTGGAGCCATAGTCACCAGTGAATGGCTAACATCCATCAATATTTAAGACATCCCCTAAAAACATTAATAGCTACCTATTTCAATAGTTCAAACACCAAATAAAGCTATAAATGCATTAAGATGCACACTGGAAAACATCTTAGAACTACAGTAGAAGCTAACATCTACAGTCTTTCTTATTTCCGCTCTTGAAGGTACAGCAAATTAGTGCCAAGGAAAATTAGATGTTGCACCTTGATTGGCTGCTTTGCAAACACCAGCCAATAGTGTGTAAAATAGCATTGCACTGAGGTACTTCAGCAAAAGTGTGTATGATAATTATTATTAAACATTTTAATACATTGATTAAAAAAATAAGCATTGCACTTGTTAAAAGATTCATAGGACACTTCTTTTCTTCAAATTGCCCAACTGAGATTTCTTATTTTGCTTTTAAGAGTTCAGCTCCTACTTCTTTTTATCAGAGTGACCCATGATGAAGATGCTGCAGCTCTGTGGAAGGACATAAAGGAAAGATGAATTTCAAAGAGTGTCTCTCCGTCCAGATGAAAGGCATGGGTTCATTTTTCTCCCGATAAGTAGAGGAGGACAAAAACATCTTGATGGCTTCCTGCAATCCCAGATTTCTGACAGCTGTGACTATATGGAGAGTACATCACTTCTACTCACTCTTTGTGCATAAAATATTAAATCAGCCATGTGCTCATATGGCAGCCTCTGATAGCTAATGAAAACATTTGATCTAAAATTAAGATATAATGTCAGACAGAAATGTGGACTTATTGAAAAATATGTTTGACTCTGGCACAAGGACTGTTATTTTCAAAAAGTACTTTTAATCTGACACATAAGCCTCATGTGAATGTATATGCTGATTTACTGTATCTGATTGTATATTTCAGATCCAGTGTCCTGCAAATGTATTTGTACCTTAAACCTTTTCACATGTCTCTTTACAAGCACAATTTGTGATGGGGGTGAAAACAAATTCATGTTTTTTTTTTTTTTTAAATGTAATAAAAAAAAAAAATCTACAAATTATCTCCACTGTTCTGGTACTCCTGGACAAAATCCAGTGCAACATTAATCATGCTCTATTCCAATTACCTAAGAAGTCATAGCTTGGAGCTGAGTTTGACGTCAGACCCGAGGTAGCAGCATTTTAGTTAACGTAGTCGGAAAAGTCGGAATTTGAACATGCTGTCGCCCAAGTAGATATTGTTCTTTGTACCGCTTACGAACATCATTTTTGCTTACGATTGTTGATGCGAGGAGCGGCCATGTTGAAACGCAAATTGTAACTGGGGGTTTTCAGAGTTCCTCCCACTTTCCGAGTGGGAGGTCCGACTTAGAGGGGCGTTCCAGTTGATTTTTCGAACACAAAGTCAGAGGTGAATTGCCAACTAGTGGGAGAGCTGGAGAGACCCACAGCTCAAGTTGGAGAACCTGTTGACAGGACTACTATTATAAGTTGGTGCACTCCACAAATACAGAGTGAGTTTTTCCACCACACAAAGTGTTTTGCATGCAGGTCAAAACATTTGGATCTCAACTGGTAAAAGCCAGTTCTCTTTCCACAATGTTATCTCTGACCTGCTGTGTTCATTGATATTCATGATGCTTTTTGTTTGCTAATGTTTTCGAACAGTTGTATTTATACAGGGGTTAAATTACATTATTATGGAATATATTTGCTTAGAAGGTGACTTCTGAATGTGGTTGGTTGTAATGGATTTTAGTTTAGGTCTCAAAATAAAAGATGGTTGTAAAGAAATAATCATTTTTCAGATTTTTTTGAAAACAAAATAATTGTTTCCTTTTACTTCTCTTTTATTTTTGTCTAGACATGTTGCAAAACATGCAAGAAAAAGTTAAATGACTGAGAATAAAGCTGCAAAACAGTATAGAAGCAGCAGAAATCCAGAAATATCCAAATAGTCAACAAGCACACATTTAGCTTAACATGTCAAACAGTTTGTGATATCTACTTATATGTAACCTACTGCAAGCATTAATATTGATTCTTCCCAATTTGTTTCCTCGCTGTGGTCTGTATAATGTTGCACGACGGCACTCTGCCCACAGAATGTCAGCGGCTGTGTGACCTTGACCGAGGCCTGTAGCCTGCAATGCTGAACAGGCCAAAGGTGAGACAAGACATTGTTGTGGATTCAGAGGTGAGACATGAATATAAAATCTATGAGGGAATAAAAACAGAATTCTTAGGGTCCTATAGACTAAATCTTGTTTTCAGTGTTTTCAACTATGCCAAAACTGTATAAGCTACAACCTTTAGGTAGCCTAATGACCTTAATGAAAACATGCCAAAAATAATAAAATATATTCTTGTCAGTTACTCGTCTAGACCAAGTAACTTTGTGTTCTGCACATTTTCAGCTTGTGTGTAAACTACAGTTCATACATCCCAGACAACTCCTTAAATTACATGCAATCATTTTATTTTGTACATTAAAATAAATTGTGTCAAAACAAGTATTTACAAGAAACAAGAAACGGAGAAGTATCTTTGATAAATTGTAATTAAAAATGATAAAATCAGATTTTAATTTCTCTTATTGAACTGCATTCCCATTAATATTGGTTCTGATCCAAATATAGACTGGTTGACTGCAGAAAAATAAGAAATTATGATTTAAGATCAATCCACAATACTTAAAAGTGACATCTTGTAAGCAAACAGTATTTGAAGAGTCTTTTCAGCAGATTGTGAGCAGAAAATGGAAAATTACATTAAACAATCAGTTGGCAATCACTTTTACTGCACCAATTCATACTTGAAATCACTGAGTATAAAACAACCAAAATTACAGTTTTTTGTGCTACATTTGTTTTGTAGCTTTGTTGAATGCTAGATGATGTTTGTTTTTGATTTGTTTGAACCTCTGCATTTTTTTAAGAAGGATCAATAGCGGCTTTAAGAATGATCTCAATAGTCAACCTTTGCTGCTTAAAGGTTACACCCAGCTGTAGGAATGCAGAGATTATGACAATGTAATTTTTCCAGCTTAAGTCCAAAATTATTCTATTTTGTGTTCAGTTATCAGAAGCACAGCTGTAATTTTCACAGGCCTTTCAGATAGAGAAACAAGGCTGTGGGTTTTGGTCATAAGACTTCCGGCTACCAGCAAACAATGTAATATTTTGTTTCTGGTCAAGTCATGGGTGGAACTCACAGGGTCAGAAAAGTCAGAGGTCAGTTAGGATTGACAAGAAGAAAAGCAAGAAAAACATGCTTGGAAAAATTCCCAGTTCATCTTCTAGTACTTTATCTGAGCCCTCTTAAACTACTTCCAAACTTTTACTTTCCTTTTCTGCCAATATATATGTTAAATTTACCCACATTCTGGTGATATTTTTGTCTGTTTGTGTAAAAAGAAATCGAGGAAAACCACTTTCTACCCATGCTGTGTCAAATTCAACAAATTAAGTAGAATACTGTGGCCTATTTTTGATCTAACAGAGCCCTGCTGAACTCCACCTCTGCTCCTCTGGTGCAGGGGAAAAAAAGCACAGCCAGTGGGTTTTCAGCAAGGAAGGAAGAGGGTAGCTCTGGGACAGGAAACACAAGCAGATTTCCCTTGTGGGAAGCCCTATTAGTCTGTCATGGATTTACAGTGGAAAACAGAATGCAGTCCGCAAACACAACACAACACAACTCCCTGCAGATGACGAGTAATAATCTCATTACTTTAACCAGCATCTACGTGCATTTACTTCGAGCGACTTGAAATGTGAATTCTTGTGGGTTATGTCTGGCTTTGTATTGTTTAGTTTGAGGACCAAAAAAACAAATTCATTGCATCACACGACAGACACAAAATACAGAATTTTATCTGTAAAAACATTTCTCCAAAATATTTTGTCAATTTTAGTTATCATAAACTTCAGATTCACAGTTTCATCTTAAAATATACTGCCAATGTCAATTTCTAGGTACTTTTTGAATAATTTGAATATTTTTATAAGTAAAAAAAAATTTCCACTCACTTCTGAGTGAAATTCATAATGTTCCATTACACATCAAATATTTCAGACCTTATTTCTTGTACTAGTGATGATTATGGCTTACAGATAATAAAAAAACACAAAATTTAATGTATCACAAAATTAGAATATCAATCAATCAATTAAATTTTATTTGTATAGCACATTTCAGCAGCAAGGCATTTCAAAGTGCTTTACCTCATATCAGACACAAAAATACAATGCAACATAGAATCCACAATCAAAACACATATATGATACAATATCAATAAAATCTATACTTTAAACAGAAATGTCAGGCTTCTAGAAAGCATGTTAATTTCTATTCACCCAGTAATTGCTTCTTTTTGAATGAATTGCAGTCCTTCTTGTTATCAAGAGGAAATGAAGCTCTGGTATTTCCCGACTTCTCATACTAATGACTGAAAATAACAAGAACAGAAACCCACTAAAACGAAATGGCAAATTTTTATGATTTGCCAAGACATTAAACTTAAAGGAAAATCTTATAATCTTGATTTTTAGATGATCAGTAAGTAGATGTTAAAATATTATAGCACAGACAAGTTTAATAAAGGATATTTAAAGTGTATTTTGTACACAAAAAGTACTGACTGAATGTAAAATGTTTTACATTTTAAACTTATTTTTGGTAATCAGTACAAGAACAAGAAAGTCATAAACCAGTCAACAAGCAACAATGGCAAATGCACCAGGAAAACCCCTTTATGTCCAGCTCTCCTTGTCATTTTTCATCATGTCATCATTGCCAGTTTCCACCCTATTTTACCACATTTCCTGTGTGCACACAGCACACTTTCATGCAAGCTTATCTGCATCTTCCAGTGGGACACATGTGTGTAGTACAAGACTCGATTTTCAACAGACATCATTGCCATGACTATCTAATCTTGTGTCTGCAGTCATTTAGTGCTCCTTTTCAATTATACAGTGCTGATTGGCTTTGCTAACATACTGAGGTCCCAGGGGCTCCATATGAGCAAATAAACCACGGCTACAGAGTAATCTGAATGTAGTTCTCAATGGGCTGAACCTCATAAGAAAGAAACTATGATTCACTCATATAAATTCATATATAATATGATGCCATTAAGTAAAGAACACTTTCCTAACACGTTCAACATATGCAACGTGGTGAAAAAAAATATTTCAATCCCTTTCAGGTTGGATATGTTTTTTTTTCGGTCGTAAATGTTTTTGTCGTTATTTTTAGGCTTCTGACCCACATGCAAAATACTCCCAGGAGTCAATGAAAAGGCTTTAAAGGTTTATTACAACAAGGAAATGTGCAAACGGTCCACAATTTGTTTCTGGGAGGGGTTTACTGGTTTGGCAAGGTGGAAGAATAAGGCTCTGGGATGAAAAAGGTGTGGTTGCTGGTGTTGGAGATGTGGAAGAATGAGTAGAGTTTGGGGTGTTGGTTTGGGTGGTGTTCATGTTTTGGAGCTGGAGCTGGAGCTGTAGTTGTTGCAGTTTGGAGGAGTTGAGGAAATGTGGAGGGCAAACAGGTTGAAGTGAATGGTTTGTGGTAAGAGGAGCCTGAAGTGTAGATGATAAATCAATGACAAAATGTCATGATAGACACATATCAATAGATAATATTTAGTAATTTTACTGAACTCCAATTCAGAAGCACACAGCATTCTTGGGGATGTAAGTAGAGGAAAAACTTTGGCTTCTCAATGCCTGATGGCCAGCTAAACAAAGTGGGTAGTAACTACTCAGTCTCTCAGTCTTTGGTTACCTAGCAACAACCTGATGACGAGTAATATGTGGTTACTTATCAACAGTCTGTTAAGTAAATTGCACAGCATCAGTTTGAGGTTTGGCCGAAAAAAAATAAAAAAAGAAAAAGGAAAAGAAAATTGTGGCTAAAACAAGAAAGATCATGCCACCAGGGTATATAGCATTTCAGATATTTAAAACAAAAAAACAAATCTATTTTTATCAGAAATCACTGATATGAAACATCTTTATTGTTATAGGTTTTTCAGCCATGTTGTCCAGTACTAACCTGAAGATGAGATTAGATTAGATTAGATTAGATTAGATGTATTGTTATTGTACAATAAGCAGTACAATGAAATTAATAGTACCGCTCTTATAACTATTACTGAGATTGCTGGTTGTGGTAATATGAGCCCAATAGAGCTCCATACACTCTGTTTATGGAGCTGGAGATGTAGATGGCAGACAACAGAAAGACGCTTATAGGTAAGAATCTAAGGGCAAATGAAGAGCTACCTTTGGAGAGGAGATCACAAGGAGACACTTAACATGAAGGCACAAGGAGAAACAACAAAGTGCCAGAGATATCGCAGAGGATAACACTCAGGCATTGAAGAACCAACATTCAGCTCTTCTTATCCAGCAGCTTGACGATTAGCAGATGCGAGGAAGAGCCCCCCTCATCCCTCCAGAGAAAACCTGCAGTGCCACTCAAACACAAACAACCCAAACTCTGAGTTTCTGGCAATCAAAAAAAAATTTATATCACAGAGTAAACATTGAATGTTTTCATTTCTTCTTTTTATTTATTAAGGAAGAAAAAACATTGAAAATAATCTATCTAAGCTTCCCTTGTTAAATTACAAATTAACTGTAATTAACTGTATTGTTTAGAAACAATCATACAGTTTCATAGCACACTCATGCCTTGTTAAAAAAAATTACAAGGCTAAAATAGCTCATAAACCAATACATCATAACCTGATATAAAACAGATGAAAAACAAAGTCATCACACAGGACTGGGTTATAAAGGTTTTCAAAGGTTCTCAAATCAACCACAATTAGAGCCATTATCCACAAAGTGAGAAAACTAACCCAGGACAACATCTAAAACATTGTACACTTCATTTACCACAGTTAAAGCCTGTGTTAATCAATAGCGGAACAAGATTCTTATACTAGGGTTGGTCAGAGTGTAGACAAAAGTGTATCAGGGGGTCCACACTAACAAAATAAGATATTCTGTTTCTCTAACCTGGTATTTGAAGAACATGCTTTCTTTACAAATCTCTTTCTATATTTTCCATTGATATATGCATTTAGTCTTTTGTCTGGATTTAGTTATTCAGTACCTGGAAAACTTGTCATACCTGATGATAGAACAATGAATTCTGCCTTTACCAGAAAGTTATGAAAAACTGGATCTGGCTATCAGATTGCAACCTTAAACTCAAGGGCACTTAGTGCAGCAGGAAAACGATCCAAAGTAAATCAGCAAGCCCACCTCGTAATTTGCAAAAAACCCCACAAAAAAACAAAACAAAACAAAACCAAAAACAGCAAAAGGTTGTGTGGTAGCTTAGTCAAAGTCTAGACTTCAAAATGATTGAGATTATGTGGCATATCCTTAAGCAGATCAAAGAGTGGAGTTGCTAAAACTCTTGAAGGCAAATCTGACCACATCTAGTAATTAGAATTAGAGGGTAATTACTTTAACATGTAGGCCCAGATTGGCTCTGTTCTGTTAATAAATAAAATCTTGAGTTGAAAATTTACTTAGATTATTTATGTTTGATGTTAAAATTGTTTCATAATCTATAACATTTAGCTGAGGAGGAAATACACACCAAAAATATCAGTGAAGAAGAAGCACAGTTTAGAAATCTAAAGGAATTTAAAAAAAGAGCCCGTATTTAAATTCCCTGTCTGCATTTGTCAGTAAGATAAAAATGGATACAATATCGCAAACTTGTGACAGCACATTGTTGTGTTACAGTATGCACCCCCACAGATCATTGCTGTGTTGTTTCTAAGAAGTTCTGATCAAAAACTGAAAACTGAGCTTTCTGGTTTATGGGATGACATGGAATACGCCATTATGGTGAAGTGCTTTCCTCGGTTAAAGCCTAATTGTCTTGCCAGAAGATGAAGAGAAAATAATCTATTACTACATGAAGAGGCTTTTGAAGAAACACAGGTAAGGGGAAATAGGCACTTCTGGTTATTTGTTGTTATGTCACTCTCAAGGGCAGAAACATAACACCACACATCCCAACTGTTTTAGCTTAATGGCGGGTTCTGACTGGCAACCGGGTTCTTACATCTTATTTCCCGTAATTAGGAATAATTGCATTGAGCCAGCATGAACTGTCATTCGTGATACTTATTTTTCTAAAGGGGGATGTTTTATGAGAAATAATAATAAAAAAACAGAGATGAGGATCAGGACCATCTGATGTTATACAAGTTGCTTCATCTGTTGAAATTGACTAGTGAATCGTTTCTGAGCAGAGGTAAAACAACAGTGACATCTAGAGGTTAAACCGTACAGAGTCCGTTTCATTCTTCAAAATAATGCACTGTGGAACAAAAAAATTGCTCAACTAACTGTGCATCACAGTAGAAATCCAGAAAGCTTGCTTTTATAAAAAAAAAAAAAACAAAAAAAAAAAAAACTTGCCTGTATACCAAGCTGCAAACTACATACTCTGCAACAGAGACTAATCCCTCAAAATTTATTCAGCTTCAGGCTTTAGCTGCCCAATTAGTCATGCACCACTGTAATTTGGTGATCAGCAGGAGCTCGAAGGCAAGACATAACAGCGTAGATGGCTTCATGAGGCATGGCAGCCCAAATGACAACCATTTACCATCATGGAACATTTGCACTGCAAGGTCACCAGCTCTGTTGTGGGGAGCTTTGGGAAAGCAAATTGCTAAAGCCATTGTGTAATTGCACGAAAGCAGCAGTGAATTGCACTAATATAATGGTAAGTGATCATTATCTATACCACATAATGGTCAGTTGCTGTTGTCAATTGTTAAATGGAGGAAGAAATATTCCCCCCGGGCGGAAAAAAAAGAGGGTGAAATTACTAAATTAGACATATGCCACATGGCATGAAAATATAAACAAACTGTGCTTCATGGTCATTTAGAGTTCGGCAGCTGTCACAAATAATATCTCACTGAATAATACATAGTTAGCTGCAGTAAATTCTCCTCCATATTCACAGCTCACAATAATTACACATACTTACTTTTTGATGAGTGACTTTTCTTTGACAAAATAAAAAAAAAATTAAAAAAAAAAAATATATATATATATATATTTATATAAATATATATATAAATATATATATATATATATATATATATATATATATATATAATCCAGTATCACAATATCTGTTTACACCCTTTAATCATTTTATCGTTTCTATTCCATTTTACAATTTTATAATACTTTGTGTCATTCATTCGTAACATCACAATAAAGAACATCAAGAATGTTTGTGGTTCAAGGAATGCTGGCTATTATCCTTCATAAATAATACTATTTTACACACACCTCCATGAAAATTTTGAATAAGGATTTTAAATCGATAATACGAAGAGGCCTGGAAGTTGAGCAACAACCTAACTGTTCTGTTGTCATTTTTAAACCGTTGTGTGTTTAGTCTACGTTTCTACATGTTTATATGCATTGCATTTGTATTTATTGTCTGTTTGGGCAGCTGCTTCTATGCAGTTTACGCTCTTTTGTCCTTGTTAAATAAATATTCTATTCTATTCTATTCTGTACATTTATTTAGTTCCCTATACAAGGCAAAATAAAACCGAAACCCTTAAAATAGCTTCAGCTGCTTCTTAAAGTATAGAAGCGGGTTTTCTGTACTGTAAGCCTGACCTATAATCTCTTTGCCCAGAGGACAAGTACTCAACATGTTATCCCTTTTGTGGAGATTTAGGCTGAATGAGATTGGTAAATTATGCTGGTCGAGAGTAATTCTAGCAGACAGAGTGGCACAGTTCAAGAAGCACACACTGCCCCAAGCAACCCATTAGGATTAGACTGTGGCCAAAAATACATTCCGAAAGAAAGTGGAGAAGTAGGCCCTGAAGTGTGATACCTTGTTTTCTGAGACACACACTAGGTCCTGCCGTGCCCATCTATGACTCCCCCAACTCACAAGTTCCTCTTTTATCTCCTGCCACTAACAAAACACTGTGTCTACTTCGCTGCCATTCTCACTCCTCATCCTATATAGCATTTTAGTGCTCCACTGGGGGAAGCAAGAGAGAGATCCTCGGTGTGAAATGGAGGTGCAATCACACCCCTTTTCCTTCAAGGTTATTACCGGCACTTCTTGGCTTTTCTTCACGGCCGCCATGAAGCCGAAGGAGGGAAAATGACAATGGTCAGGTTTGTTGAGTCAGAGCATTAAGCTGCAAGCAGGAGAAATAGCTTTGACTCCACAGGCTCTTCAAATCACCACACTGAGCCAACTAAATGCCACAGCAATAAGCAAAGAGACAGGCAGCATTTTTCATCACAGAAGGGGAGCTCATTTCAGAGCGAAGGAGACCGGCGCATCTTGTTTGGTTCTTTTCCTGGAGAGGCGGATGTGAAGTGTTGTCAAGGAACAGCATCACAGCGGTGGGACAGAGCTTTCATTAAGGCCTCAATTGAGAGGCATCAATACAGCCCAGCACATCTGGGGGCTTTTTAGTTCAGGTAAAGTAATGGTGAAGACAAATGGGCCAACTGAACGATCATTACGTTTCCAAAACTCACAGGAGTCTACAACCATGAAAATAAATAAATAAAAAAACAAGATAATTCTGGCTTATTATCCACTTTGCTTGACACAAATCTACTCAAATAATAATAATAAAAAAACACATTTATACTAAAGTCAGCTTTTATAACTTTCCCCAGCTTTATACAGATTTCTTAGTTTTCAACTACTGGAGAAGAAAAAACAACTTTGACCTCCATTTAAAAGATACATTTTGCAGAACACAGCTGTTATTAGTCAAACACTGTCTTTATCTAAATAAAACAACAGTGTTTGTAAAATGAACCAAGCCTCCTGACTACAAAGTTTCCAACGTCTGTCTAGATTACAGGAAAACAAAATCATCGACTGCATTCTTTACCCCCTCCTGCAGTAGGACTTGCTGTCTCATGAATAAAAGTAAACAAATGGATCGTCTTGAAATGATGAACTTCATCTCCTATCTAGACGGATGTACATCACGTATACTCGCAGGGTGGAAGCTGCAGATCATCAACGAATCTCACTTTTCATTTTTAGTTAGAGAAACGTAAAACATAATAAAAGACCGCAGCTGAAATATGAGAGCAACTTTGTTGAAAAATTGATGAGAGGGCTGAGGTTGTAAACAAGGATTTACAGACCCAACAGTGGGTTTTAGTACTCTCCTGGAATGTCTAAAATTATTTCCTATAAGCTGAATGCAGCTTGGTTTTCTCCTCTTGATTTCCCCTTTGCTGAAGTATTGCCGTGGTAGAGTTTCAGGAACAACCGTTGCTTTCTCTGATAACTTTTCATCAATAACCTATACAACCCTACTGGCATTTTGTTGAGCTGTAAGATTTTTACTGTTGCAAACAAATGTCAAGGCTGAGGCTGTTACGGGAAGCAGAGCATTCCCAAGGCATAAGCAAACGAAATGGCTGTTTGGAGTATCCAACCTGGAATATTTCTCAAGCTTCTATTTCACCCCATGCCACTAAAGTTGTGTAGGTTTCCAATAGAGCTGGAATGATTATTCAAATTAGTTGAGATTAATAGATTTTTTAAAATAATTGTCAACTAATTTGGTTGTTGATTAATTGTTAACTGGAGTAAGCAAATGTAAAAAGGGTAATTTTATTGAAAAAGCAACGAAGTCAGAGCAGTAATTAAGTCAAAACTGTAGAAAAAACATATGGACATTTTGTAATCAAGATAAAACCTCATTTATCTGTAAATATGTTCTACCCAGAACTCCTGAAGTGGCATTTTGTGTTTGTCACCTGGTTCAAACTTTGTAACAAAAAAAAATCCTATATTAAACACCTTTTGCTATCTCATCATTAATAAAAATAAAATAAATAAGATAAAATAGATTAGTAGAAAATGTTTTTACTGCAAATGCTTATTTTGCAACAAATTATAATTTTAGGCAATTTTTATTTTTATATATTATTTTTTTGGCTTATATCCGTTCTTAATGCATTTCTAATATTGGGTAAGAAAAAAAGACTTAAGTGGTTAAATAAAAAATCTGCAGAATGTGCCAATTGTTTTTATCTGATTAATTAAATAATTGCCAGAAAAATCAATAGAATGATCAATTCTTAAAATAATCATTAGTTGCAGTGACAATACTCCACTTGTGATTTCTTCTTGTAGATCTGGGGACACATGTCTGCAAAAAAATTTTAAAGTAATAAAATCAGTCCAAAATAAATTTGGTATTCTCAAATTTATTTTCTACAGATAATGGTTCCAAAGATAAGTAAAGTTACTTCAAAAGTGACCAGAATGGATAAGCAGAAAGGTTATTAGTTCCAGTTTCAAAAATAAAAGTTGGGATTTTCAGGAATAAAAGATAATTTTATCACAGTGATTACACTTTTTGACTTTTGGTAAGTTTTTCTGAACTCCAGAGAAAATATTTCAACGTAACAAATTTCAAGAAAATGTTGGTAATGCACATTTTGGAAGAAAATGAAACAAAATCAAACTCAGTTTTTTGAAAGACTGTTACAAATGTTAAGCAGGGGTTTTTACTGATATAGAACAGAACAGACTCAAATTGGGGTGAAAGGTCATATTTTTCACAATAAAATCTCTATAAGCTGCAGTTAAAGAGAGAATCTTGACAGACCAGTCAAGTTGTTGCCAGCTGCACAGTAGAGGGAAGAAAGCCGCATGCGGTTTAAGAACTGCACATTAGCCACTCCCTGCCTTAGCACTTTGATTTGGTCCTGATTACAAGCAGTTTGTAAAAGCACAGATTTGTTGGTTTAGGAGCTAAACTGAAAGTGAGGTGAAAACTTTAAATCCTGCTTAGGGCCTGATTAAACACTTGGACAGCCTAGTGCCGAAAACCTAATCATTCTTTTGGTAGCAACATTCAAAACACACTCAAAGTAATTTAACTGGACAACACAGATCATGTTTCTATAGAACAAAGCATTAAGTGAAATGTAAACTTCAGAAGGAAAACATTATTAAATCATCGTCATTGTCTGCTAAATCCATCTCTACTATGAGCACTTTTTGGCCACTTGGCTCTGAGTTTCCAAGCCCCAGTGGCTCCCTTTGATCTGGAAACTTATTATGAGGCATCATGTTTTCATTATCATGAAGATGACATCTTGATCGCGCTATGATTTATTCTGCCTCATTCAATTCTCTTAAGAACACTGGAGGGAAAGTGGTGGAAACACACACATGTACACGCGCTCGTTGCAGCAGGGGAGTGAGTGAATATGTTGTAGAAGAATAATACATTCATTTTGGGGACAGAATCCATTAAACTCTCCTGTCTGCCCTTCACTTTACTCTTGATTGTTTTACCCACTAATCCATTTATGAAAAAGATTACATTTTCTGTGAGACAAAAACCCAAGCAATTATGTCGTCCTGAAATATATCATTTTGCTGTATTTGAGTTCAGTCTGAGAGCTGATTGGTTTTATTGTTTATGACTGGAAACAAGTGGAAAGGAGGTGATCAAAGTCTTGCATCTAGTACCTGGAAATAAAATGTCTCGGAAAAATCACTGAAATAATTTGTAAGGTATGAATTATGAATTATGCGAGTGTCCATTAAATATTTGAAGCAAACAGTGCTATGGCTTTCATAAATACAGCAATTGTAAAAGAAAGTGTGCCCTTTTAGGTTTCTGTTGAATCTGTTTTTGTCTGTGTTTGTTTTGGAGTTTCCATCATTCAGGTACCCACAGCAAGTTTAGCTGTTTGGAGGGTTTTTTCTTAAATCAGTCTCTGTAATTTTGGCATACTGTTAACACACACCTGGTTGTTATAAAGCAACAAACTGTCTGCACTGTTTTTTTATATAGGGGGTTACATCTGATAAGGATCATGTAATAACATTCATTTGATTATCAGTAGCTAAATGCTACTTTTCCTCTTAATCCCTACTGAAACTTCAAGGGTGTACTTAATTTTTCACAGACAGCTTTTCAACTTTGGATTAATTTACTAACTTAATAATTGAAAAAAAGTGTTATTATCTGTAGTTTTAAACTGACTGCAATAAAGAGTGAAAGAGATGTTTGCCAGTCATCAAGATAAAAAAAATGATTGTTCACATGAGGTATGAAAGTAAGACATGGAACAGTGATGAAAAATAGCCCTGAGATATAAATTAAAAATGATCATACCACAGTGACTTCTAATTTCCTGCTTTTCAGGAATAATCAATCACTTCTCATTACTCCAGTGGCTCTACAAAAGCTCAATGTCTGAAAAGATGTAGCTGTTATTGGATTGATTATATATTTATATGTGTAGGTCTGGTATGTTTGTTGTATAAAATGCCTTAAGATGATGGTAAACTGAACTGAAAAAAAGAAAACACAGACTTGATGATTATCTACAGCTTGGTAAAATTTCAAAACATCAAAATTTAACAAGTAATAATTTGTAATACGTAATGATTTCCTATTTTCCTTAAGTTCTCCATGACCGCAGCGGCGCATTACCAAAACTGAAGCACAGTAACATTGCTGGATGTCAAGTTATTTGGGATAAATAGTGACCGCCGATTGGTCAGTTGCCGACAAACCCTCTAGAATGATTCACAGGTGGTGTCATGACAATTAGAATACTGATACTGTAAACCTTCAATATCAACTGGTTATTCTCTGAGGTTCCGATGTTGTTTATCCTTCTATGTAATTGAACATGTTGACTTCAGGAGTCTAGTAATGGTACCCAAGCATGAACCAGACTGGATTTCCATAGGTTTTCTGGGATTTATTAAATGGAAGTAATGTTGTTGATCCTAAATGACCTTGAACAGGAAAAGTTTAGTTTGATTTAATTTTTGACAGCCAAGAAAATTGGGTCTTTTCACACACTGTATGTGAATATTTGGTTTGTTACCAGACTTAATAAGCGTTTTCTTTGAAGCTTTAAGCTGTTAAATGATTTTTACCCTTGAAATCCCTGAGTTATGTGTTGTGTTGTTAACATTTGATCCTCTGAAATGATTGCAACAAAAGGTTGCATTAGTTAGGGTGACACACACAAGTATAAAAAGAGACATTTTGTCAAGTTTTTGCAAGGATTAAAGAAGGACACCAAATGTTTGGCATTCTCACATTTTTGCTAAACGATTTATCTTTATTTAATTATTTTTCCATTTAATAGCCTAATTTAACTGATTTGACACAAACAGAGTCTTAAAAACGATATTCTTTTGTGGAGTGAGTCTGTGAAGGTCAAGGAATTGGCACTTTAGAGGAAACAGAGGCAGAGCTCATTTCTTGGATCACAATGCCATCCAGTGGCAGATCTGCTTCCTGGTTCACTCACTCTAACAAGGTAATTTTTCACCATTCAACAGTAGGTTTAAATGGGTCAACAGTTCTTTTTGAAATCAATGATGAATGTCTCCATACATTCTGTAAAAAAAAAAATTTGCATAATGGCATTAAAGACACCATAAATGTCTTTAATTATGAAGGTTGTCTCGCTCAACAGTGGAGGAAATAGATGTTTCTTCCCACACAGACCTGTTTCTCTGACACTGCCCTTCTGATATTAATCCACTGGAGATGGAGACAGGAACATCGAACTTAGGAAGAAGAAAAATAACTTAAATGATGGCAGCATGCATGATGCAGCCAATCTTGGGATCCTCCCTGCATGTCTTCCCCACTTCTCTCTTTGCCTATTCATTTTCTGTCAGATGTACTGAATATAAAGTTGACTAGTGCCAGATATAAGCTTAAAAGAAATATATAGCTATATAATGCAAGAAATCGCATTTTATTTAAAAGTATATTCATTTTCCATGTTTGGGTTTATTGACAAAGGATTTTGGTGGATTTTTATGTAACTGTGATTAGAATTTGGAAGAAAAACTCCAACAAGAATTACTTTCAAAGTTTATATTTTACAAATGCGCAAATACCTACTTATTTAATGTTTCTGCGAAGCACACCAAATCTATCTGCCCTTCTCTGTCTTGCAACATTCAATGGTTAATTCTGAAAATATTACAAAATGTTTTCTATGTAGACAACAAATTAAAGTAAAAATTAAATGTTTTCCTAGCTCGCAAAATGTTGATGGTAAAAAAGGTTAAGAAAAAACAAATCCACTTTTCAGTTTCAGATTTTTCTCAACTATAGGAATATGCACCACTTTGAACTTTGTTCAGGATTAGAAAACTGAACAAGTTTAATGTTTATTATGGAATGTTACATTACAATTCACCTGTACTGAACCAAACAAATAAAAGAGGCTTAATTTTGTTGACAGTGTGCTAAATGTTTAAGTGAAAACATAAATTGCTCAGTTACTTTCATGTAATTTTCAGTAAAATTTCTTGGCCTCAATAAAATTGGAAACATATTTGCTAAAGTTAAAATGTCATTATTTGTAGGACTGAGAAGTGTATGCCAAAAATGACATTCTGTTTTCATCATTTGATGCAAAATAAAAAGAAAGAAATTGCAGATGTAGTAGAAAAAAACAGTTGAACAAGACATACCAGTGCAGCATAAGAAAGTCTACAAGAATATCCATTGTGTCTGTAACAGATAGATACATTTAAATATGTGCACAATTGCAAATATTCAACTCTTTATAACTGATATTATGAGATTGTGACAATGGATGTTAGAGTGGCAGACTGTTACTTGTTCTTTGGAGAAATAAAGAGTCAGACTTTTTTATTCAGGAAATAAACTTTTTCTCAGTTTTGGGGTTTTATCCTCAGCTGAGGGCATGAGTGTGAACAGACTATACTAAGGATAGGTGGGTTCATAGATAAGACGAGCTTTGCAGTGTACTCTCTGGGGATATGTGGCCTCAAGGGGGTGCTGTTGCTTGATGTAGAATCGTGGACTTCAAATTGTCTTGAAGCTGGCTCCTTTCAGCCTCTCCAAACTGACTGGCAGCAACAATCGCTTCCTTAAAATTACTGCTGATGTATTTCCTTCTCAAGTTTTTTCCAAATATCTGTTGAAGCTCAGATTTTTAAAGGTGGTCTAACATGCTGCTGAACAGATTTTAAAGCACTTTAATTGGCAACAGCATTGTGCTACAATCTAATCGTAGGTTGAAGGCAGGGTGCAAATAGCACTTATAATTATCCGTCAATATAGATTTTAAATTGCAAGAAAACCAAACCTTCAACATACAAATAGAGCTGACCCATCGTATTTACTTAATCTAAACAGCATAAACAAAAAGACTAAGACATGCTTCTGCTGCAGCTGCAACTACTAAAATATTTAAAAGCATGGTCTAATAATTTATTCTGTAGCATGTTTTTATTTTTATTTTTGAATATTAAAATAGTAAAATAAACATTTGGAGAATTTAACAAAAGTAAGAAAGAAAACAGGTTGTATGTAAACACATTGAGGTCAACTGCAACAGGGAGATTACGAATAGAAACCAGATGCTGGACTGAAACAGGAACAGAAACCACAAATAAAAAAACTGTTATCAAAACAAAACAGGAAGAAGATATTTCTCAAACATCATAGCTACAACAAGAAGAAACCAAGTTAGAGCAAAGAAAAGTCACAGTACCATGATGGCTCCAGAGTTTCCAGAGGATCTTAACATCTATTTTGCACATAAAAGGAGAAAATAATGGAAAATTTAAATTAATAGAAGTAAGAGACATTCTGTAACATTCTGTAAAAAGTTTTAATTTTTGACATTTGAAATAATATATTTTGTTTTTGGGAGGATCTAAGGGACTCTTAAATATTTATATTTTAATTGGAGTAAGTTGATATTTATGAGCTTGTTAAAAACATGCAAATTAATTTTTGACCTGACAGGTTTTCATTCACAGAGCATAACAGCCACATGGCACTGAAGTTAGCATCTGATTCAAAGCTTTCAAATTATGAGACAGCTCTTTAAACAGCTCTTTCAGAGGTTATAAGTCATGTGCCAACTCCAGGTTCAGCAGAACATATTTATATTCATGTGTAAGAATGTTCTAGGCAAAGTCCAAACTTTAATACAATAGAGAAGCTGTGGCTAAACTTGGAAACAGATGTTCATAGATGCTCTCTGTCAATTGTGCAGAGAAGAATTGGCAAAATTATCCGTGTCCAAATATATGAGAGAGGCGTAACACACACCTCCAGACAATTATTGCAACAGTTGGACAAAGTTTGAAAATGCTTTGACAAGAAGCCATATATTTCAGCAATGATGAAATATAAAAACAAACAGAATTTTTAGAAGCTGATGTAACTGTCCTTGATCTAGCAAATCTTTTCATGACCATCCATCCATTTTCTTACACCCGTCTTCCTCATGGATTTGTGAGGGATACTGGTGCCTTTCCAGCGAGACATTTCAGGCGAGAGGCAGAGTACAACCTGGACGGGTTGCCAGTTAATCGCAGGGCAACGCTCTTTTCATGACCAGAATCCATTTATCAAAATAGAATTCTAGCTAGGAGTGTTGATCTCACCAGTCCTATTCTCTTAAAGATTGGAGCTTGTGATTAATGGACTGGAAAATTATTGGAACGTAAACAGATGCAGCCGGTGCACAGTCCTTAGGGGTCTGACAGAGAGACAAATATGACTAATTAACCCATTGAACTGACCCATGCCCCTGGAGCTCCACAGCTCCAAGGGAAGGACACCAATAAGAACACAACAAACCCCTCCGCCTCCTGCTAGGTCATGGTAAAGTCACACACTAATCTCTGACATGAAGCAAACAAAAAAACATCATGAATAATTAGTGGAAAAGAAGTCACTAAAGTTTGAAAAATTAATCTATTCCCGCTGCTGGCTCTATGATGGGTAAAGATTGGCGACTCTTGCCCTGACATTATGTCTCTTTCCCAGAACGTCAAGGCAAAATGTTAATAAGAGAACAGCTGGAAGTTGTTTTGTAAAATTAATAAATTCAGATAATTAATATTCACAACCTTGCATGCATTAAGAATACCTGAAAGTCACCTCTTGCAGTAGATATTTGCCCGAACTTCTCCTACAATTATTTTTCTTTGAAACAGATTAGAAGCAACATGCACGGCATATTGAGGAAGCCAAGAAAAGAAACAGGTGCTGTTTCAGTTTTAACCTTTTCAGTTCTCTGGGCTTATGCATGATAAATAGGTTGCTTTACAAAATGATTGAAATAAATACCTGAAATAAAAAGCTTAAAAAAGAGGAATTTCAGAGTCAAAGTGGTGCCTCCTCTGATGGGAATTGTTTTCCCAACAAATCCCACAGAGGCGTGATCTCCATATTCTTTTTAAAGCATATTTTCCAAATTAAGAAATTCCACGATACATATCTGAAATAGGGCACTGCCATTGGGGAATGTTGTCGCGAAACAGTTTCATTTGACCCGTTTAAAGTCATATTCACTCTCACATAAATGCCATAATTTTCCAGCTGAACATTGACAAGAGCATCACTTCCTCCAGTGATCTGAATACTTTTTAAGAAGCTGTCTTATCTGCTCCCCAGGTGCACTGGGTTGTCTAAACTATGTAAAAGAAATCTCCACTAATTAGACCAGAGGCCTTTCTCAGCTGCTCCTGGGTCCATTTCACATGCTCACTGCTGCAACTTTAGGTGGTAGACATTCATTCTGGGCTTGTCAGGCCTATGAAACATCAAGCTGATGATGTTTGATTTCCACAATTAGGCTGCTGCCAGAATCAGACTCATGTTTCACCATTTTTGCTGTTTCTGTGCTGCCTAGTAGACATATGCATAGTAAAAACAAAAAGTTTTTTTAATTAAAAAAAAATTATTTTGGCCCTAACAAAATTGGTTTATTTCGCAAAACTGCAAAAGAAGCATTTTTTTTTCGCATCGCACGAGTCACATAATTCACGACTGGATGTTGCCATTTGCACAAACCAGGAAGACGATAGGAAGTAGTTGGGGAATCATGGCGCGGCATGATTTGTTTTTTTACTGACTTATCGCGTGAACAAACTTACTCACGTGTGTTTTCGACGTCAGCGGAATATTGACAACGTTTTGCACGTGTTTGTAAAGGAAACGCAGGTACTATGAAAAGTATTACGGTATTACGCAGGTAACCAGAATAATTATCACATGGAATAAAATGTATTCTTTAAACTCATACATTTCTTGAAATAAGAAATATCAACTTAAGACCTTTTCAAAGTTAGGTAAAGAATGTAACTTTCATCATTAAAATTACATTTAATGATGAAAGTTTATTCATCATTCACATTTTTATGTCAGAAAAATGTCTCACTATTTCTATTGATAATTTTTAGTAGATACAGAATCATGTTGCACTTATGGTTGAATGAAGCAAACAAAAAACATCATGACCAAACATTTTTTGGTTGCAGAAAAATATGACAGCGAAATGCCTGCTTCTTTAATTTCTGGGGAAAATGCAATGATTTTGCTCGCCAGTAGATGGCAGACGAAGGCTTCAAATATCTTTCCTCAACTTTGTAAGTGAGGAGAAACTACAAAACTTGAGCTTGGGTTCACAGAGCACACTTTGATAACTTGAGAACTTTCTAGGAAAGCTAATAAGTTTAATTAGAGATCAAACATATCAGGATTATTTCAAGATTTTGTTGGATAAGAAGAAACCATGAAAGAAAACTGTTCTTGTAGGGAGCAATACATCAGTTACAACCAGAAATTAACTGCAGAGGAAAGGATGCTATGTTTCTCTATTGATTTCAAAAAGCCTAGAAACTGTAGAACTCCAAAAAATGTAACACTATGTGTAGGAAATTCATGCAACTGACATTTGACAGTGTTGCAATGGTTTCCTTTATAGTGTAAGCCTTGTAATGTTGAAATTTACTTATCAAAGAGTGAGCCAGAGTCAACTAAGTGAATATGAGCCTGTAATGAATGTCATTTGTTCAAAAGGAAGACAAATAGTCCTGAACAGTTTTATTAAAGGTGTTACTGGAACTAATGGCTTTAATCATTAGTAGCAAAAACAGAATGGACAACAGGTCCCTTGGCTGATGTAGCCTTCTATTAACAAGAAAGACACAAAGCTGGATCACAGGAGGCTATTAGGCTGTTCTAGGGCACCTCTACTTAAAGAGAACACATGCCTTTCATCTGGACACAGAGCCAATCTTTGAAATTCCTCCATCCTTTATCTCCTTCTGCAGAACTGCAGCATCTTCATTATGGGTCACCCTGATAAAAAGAAATTGGTGCCGAACTGTTAAGGGTTTGATAAGAAATCTCAGTTGGGGATCTTCAAGAAAATAAATGTCCTAGGAATCCATTTGTAACAAGTTTAAAGCTGTAGCATGTAACTTTTATTTATTTATTTATTTTTTAAATTGTTTTTATATGTGTCTTTCAACTGTCATTATGTTGTAACAGCGTAATGCAAGACTGATAATCTGTGAAAAAATAAAAGATCTTCCTTCAGCGACTATTGCCGTTTGAAATGCACCAACCAACTACAACCAATCAGAGCCAGGAGGAAGATCTTAGTGCTGTTACTGTGGCGGAGAAACCATGGGGGAGAAACATCTTACCATTACAGAAAAAATGTTCATCACTGTCCGTAGTGCTAACTAGCCTGAGCATTCCCACAGACTCTGCTGTCAGGAAAATAAAAGTTACTGCTACTTTAATCAACTTCAACAGATGTATCAAAATGCCCAAGGACATCTTTACCATTAAACTTTTTCCCATTTTGCCAACCTCTAATGTATTTTAAACACATTTTAAATGACAGATCAAGACAAGGTTGGACATAATTGATAAATGGAAATCAAATTATACATGTGCTTTCCCTGTAAATGATGCCTGAATTTGGATTGTAATTTAATCCCAGAGTAAGTTGTGCTGTTCTGCAAAGTTCTGCATGAAGTCAACAGTTGCACTATTTTCAAAATTTTATTTTGATGATTTTTCTTACTTTGTGATTTTTTTGGGGGGAGAGGAGGAGTTTTGTTTTAGAGAATTAGTTAACATCCTGTAAGTCAGTATTAAATGTATAGGATCAAGCCTATTTGGAGGATGGATGTTTTAAAACCTGAAGACAAGTTAATTCTTTCCTTGTTCCGATACCAGTTTCTGTCTGAAAACTATTTTTCTCTCTATAGTTCTCACACAAAGAGCTTCACATGGTTGGCTCCTCCACAAGGTGAAGAAATGTTCACAAGGCTGCCTCTACTTTTAATTACCATTGTCCCATTTTCACCGTGGTATAATGGAGACTTTGGGGAGGGAACATCAGAGTAAAACAACAACAGCGGAATAAAAAAACATTGCTTCACTGACCTAGAAATTCAGTCCTGGAACAACAAGAAAGTAGATGCAATATTACAACAGGAAGTCAGATGGGAGTCATGCTGCATTAGGTGAAGATAAAATTATAATTCCTGCTCAGAGCGCTTCAGATAAAATAGTGGTCAGATTACTATGCAAATTAATTTCCACATGCGATTATCTAGTTCATATCGGCAACCAACAGCAGACAATCCAACAAAAACATTTGTGTAACTTTTAAATCATATGCTTGTTTAACATCTCCTGCCTAATAGAAGCTGTTTCAAACTTACCAATATGAAGGAACACTCCTTGTTCCAAGAGGGAATTGGAATTTTATAGCAGATGCTCATTTTCTGCAGGTAAAAGACACGAGCATCATATTTACACTCTGCTCCAATGCTATAGCTGTATTGTGAAGAAACAAAAAAAATTCTAACTTGCCATTAATATCCATGTTGACCTTAATAGTATTGACATCAAAGTGTTAAATTCACAGTTTTTACATAATTTCACACTCAGTTCGTGTGAAAATTAATGTTGTTTGCAATTAATACAAACAACATCCGACCATTCACAGTCATTAAAAGGTGATGTTGGTATCAATTTTTCACCTTTAGGAGCTTGGTTTTCTCAAAAGAAAATGATATAAATATAAAGTGGTCTTGGAAATTATCTTAACTACATTTACAAAACTTGTTTGACTCTGACAAGACTATTTAATTTGATTTACTTTCTTTTAATGTGCCAGTGTCCACATTTGTTTCAGTGTATTCATCGATAAAAATAAAAAAAATCTAAAATAAAATCTAAATAAAATCTAAAATCTAAAAATCTGCAAACATAAAGCAAAATTCCCACAATTTTTGAAACATCAGATCAGAATAATCCCAACCCTTTTAACAGCCAGGTGTGTAAATGTGAATTTGTACAGGATTAACAAAGATTTGGCTTCAGTTGTTTTAAACTGATCCTTTTCTAATGTCTTGTTTCAACCAGCTGTGTTTTTGCTGGCCACAGGAAGTGGATTACTGTTTCAATTTGCTCTTTTTTATAACAGTAAAAAAGCCAAATATCTTGTTGTCATCTCCCCTTGTGAAAAAGATAAATAAATAAATCAGGTCTGAAGTTTGTTGCTATTTGCTCAAAACATTGTTCTGTCCTTTAGTCGCCACACAGGGAGAAAACCAGAGACAGAGTCCACTGAGGTTCTTGTAATTTTTCCTTTTAGTTTAATACCAAGACATTTTATGGGGAGGTAAGCTTTTCACTGTGTTACACCCATTTTCTAACTTGAAGGGATGCGGGAAATTCCCTCAAGGAAAGTGCAAATCATGCACTTAGTTGCTTGAATAACTAAATTAAACAGATGTGGGTTTTTTTAAGCCAGGTTGTAGTTAAGCCCTCCCTGCACAAAGAAGGTTCTGGGTTCAAATAGCCACAACTGTTCTTTATATAGTTTGCGCTCCCTGTGCATTTATTAATATTTTGCTCCCAAATTGCAAAAGTGTAGTTGCTAGAGTAAATTGAAATTTTTAATTTTGTCCAAGTATGTGTGTGCATGCATGGCTGAGTGTAATTTGCCATTTTGAGTTGACCTGTGATGGATTTCTGACCTGTCCTGCTTCCAACTTCTGACCTCCTAGAACAGGAACTGGACACTCCATGACCCCAAACAAGATTACCGAAGCAGAGTTACAGTGGATTTTCTGGAACAACAAATATGAAACAAGATCAGTTTGAAAAACTTTACATTCCCACATGGTACCTTTGACTGAAATAACCCTAAAATATGACTGCAAGGTGAAAGTTATATTTATAGAGTCTCATATCACAAAGTGTCAACATTTGCACTTGCCAAGAACAGTCTGAGATTAAATTTTGGCAAAAAAGGAAGCTCAGAGACAACAAGCCCCTGAGAACGCTATGTTTAATCCTGAAAAGTAGCTACATACTGTACTTCTGCATCTTGCTGCTGGAAAATTTCCACTCAGCTCCTGAGTAACAGACAGCAGGACAAATGAAGATGAGGTGCATGCACTCAAATAGGGTTTGTGAAGTGCAGGTGACTTATCTCCATCTCCCTGCCCTCTGATCCAAGGAACTATTGCATAATGAAGACAGATGCCAACTGTACGGCTGTATCTTCGTGAAAATAGGCATGCAGTCTTTTTGACTAAACATGCTGCTTTCTGTGGTCAACACACGGAAAAATTGGGAAAAATGTGTCAAATGATTAAAAAATGGAAAATAAAAAGCGGAATGGAAGAAATAGGTTCTTCCTTTAGTAATCTGAAAAGTTTCTGTATTTATGTCTTAGGGTTAAGATGTGTATTATGCTGTGTGTTATGTGTATTATGTGTGTTATGCTCACACACTAACAGGTGTGAGCATTTTTATTGGACTGAATAGAAGGTATGCTGATCTTGAATTCTGGGGGTTTTTTTGCGTCTTTTGAAAGATTTTCTGCATTTTTCAACATTTATCCATTAGGTAGTACTGAAATACTAAACCTACTCTCTAAATTAGCATTTCGCCCTTGCTGCTTAAGAGTTTAGGACCTCTGTCTGGTGTTTTGTGAATACCTTGAGGCTTCTAAAAATTCGACCTGACCTGTTCTGTGGTTGCCTCCCTGTTTTGGGAAGTATTTAATGAGTATGTGTTTGCCACAAGGGATGGGTAGAGGAAAAAGCTGAGCTGATGCTTTTAAAGTGGTGTAACGTTGACGGGTCTCTAATGCATTCCAAGGGGATTGTTGACTTGGCTTATTTTGAACTCAGGGATATACACCTTTACCTTGAAAGTATTGCTGTTGTCCTCACAAAATATGGCTTGTACAGAACAATCAAAGGGCAACAAATCCCCAATGGGTCAATAAATAAAACTTGATAATTAAAGAGTCACATTTGAAGAAGCTGAGATAAGCTTTTTGCTATCCTGTTGAGTTCTTATCTCATGTTCTGCATATGTATTTTTATCTTTATTGCCCTGTTTGGCTTACTCACCAGCGTCCTGGAGCAGTATTTAAATGCAAGCACAACAAATGACTGTGATCCACAGGAAAATAACAATTCCCATTGCTTAGTAGCATGTCAGTCACAAAATGGAGCATGCAATACGTTCTCTTTTAGTCACTAGTTCAATCCATTTCCAGGCTAAAAGGGACCAAAGAGAATTATAAAAAAAAAGAAAATAAATACATAAAACTAGCAATAAAAACCTAAATTGAGTTCAGAAAAATAGATGAGACAATGAAATGCCCCCTGGTGGACAACAGATGAAACGCCCATAAAACAGGATAACTGCGATACTATTGTATTGTATTAATGGGGCGTTTCCTCCTGACGTCACTCTGTCTACATGGTATGAGTGCCGTTTTCAACTTTCAGTTCACAAAGCAGATGAAAAAAAGAGTTCACCTTACATATTTTCTATTCTGAAAAATGTAGAACAGCTTATTCAGATAAACGGTAAGCTATGCCTTTTTGGTTTCTTATACAGTGTGGAGACTTCCTTGTAAACAAACACTGAAATTTGCTTGGACCAATGAGAAAGCACGTTTGACTAATTAGGGTCAAAATTAGTTTTGACCAGGAATCTGTCCAACTCATTTCAGTTCAATAAGGATCAAAATATCACAATTTCTTACCATTAAATTGATGCTTTTACAGAAGTTTAAAAAAAGCAAAAAGAGATGAAACAAGCAAAAACATTAACAACTTGAAAAGAGTTAAGAAAAATAAGTAAACTGTATAGTTTTCCTCAAATTTCACACACAAGATTCAAGATTAGTTTTGACTGACAATTTTCTGACTTAGTTGTGTTAAGTAAAACGACAAAACAAAAACAGCTATGCAATCAATCAGTACATCAAATTAATAACGATTAGAAGGTTTTACATGAGTTAAAAGAAGGAACAGGCTTCCAAATAGCCAATGTTTTTAAAAAGTACTCATCTTAACATTGCAGAGGAGATAAAATCTGGAAGTAAATACAGCCACTGCAGCTGCAAGTGATTTTTCTCTTTATGCATATTTAACCTCATTGTGGTTCTTTACAAACAGCTGCTTATTTTTATTGTCTTTCTTCATGTGGCAGCTATTGTGCAGAGCCCTGGCTATGACGGAAAAACTGTCTTCATTAAAAATGACGCTCTGGAATAAACTAGACTGTCATCTAAAGAATGGAGTGAAGGTTTATGATGAGAGGAGGAGGGGAAAACAGAACACAGCATTTAAAGTGTGATTATCACGCACAATCTATGTTTATCTGTGCTCTGCATCTTTGAACACAAACAGAAATTGCATAATTTTAAGAGTGCATAGCATTGTATTTGTATGAAAAATACAAACAAGTACAAACAAACATGACCAACATTAATGAGCTAAGAAATATCCATTTTGTTCAATCTCATCTCTGGTCACAGCCACTCTCAGGGCTGTGTAATGTGCAAACTTATTTACAGATGTCGTCAAAAGAAAGACATAAATACGATGAATGAGTTCAGTTATGCAATGGAGAGAACATTGCATGCCGCTGACTGCAACTATTATCATTTACTATTTACATAAACATTTTAAACAGTTATGCATGTAATCAATTTCCAGGCCTGATGTAAAGCCACGGATGTGTATCGACAGCATTCACGGGCTATTTCACCCCAAGTGTATGACTATTGATATTGTAGTCAGAAAGCTGAATGGAAACCACAAAACAAACACAGTCTGTCACAATGAGCAAGAAGACAAATTCACCACTTCATCTACGCCGATGCTGTAGCCAACATTTAAATGGAAGCCTTGAAGAATATGGAGAAGTGTAATTTCAAACCTCACCTAATGTGTTTGGCAATATCTAGACGTTTACAGTCGAACGTCTGCAGTGGATGCACTGATGAAGCCGAAAACAGTAAAACAGTGGAAGAATGGACCAACAGATTTAGATGTGAAGGGAAAATCCCACCCCAGCAGAGTGTAAAACCCCTGAGGAGGCGGAGAAGGACGGAGAGGCACATGAGCGGTTAGAGGGTGATTAAAGCAGTTTGCACGAGTGACCATCATATCATTGCTGATATGAGTATGAGCACACAATGAGTCTGGAAGACACTAGAGGGGATCTCCACTGTATAAAGACACTGTATAAATTTTAAGAATTTATACAGTGGGAGGTCTTCAGTATTTAAAGCTAGCTGGAGCTAACTTTTCATTTAGTGAATTAATGTTAACTTTGAAAATGTTTTGCGCACTTAGCTTGTAAATAATTTTTTCCTACAAATCTACTTGACTATTTTTTAAACTTTACGTGGAATAGTTTTAACAACTATAATTTGATGCTTGAATCAGTTAATGATACGCCTAGCTTTCACTTCTTGATTTTGGGATTATGATGTGATGAGCCTCAGTTTCATAAATTTCTTTCAGAATTTCAGAACTATAATTTTCATACATTCTTTACTTCTAGATTTACAGAATCTGGCTTCTACTGCTACAGAATCATGATGGATGTCTCATATTAATGATGTAAATGTTGGTTGAAATGCAACATGACCATTTGAACTGCAGACACTTTGAAAACTATTGGATAAGCACCAGAACCACACGTGGAAGTGGGAAAAATTGTATTTCTTAGGGAGATGAAAAGATCCAAATTGGGCCGTTCAGACTGCCATGAAAAAGTCATATTTGTTTCTCATATTGGCAGAAAAAAAAAAATAAATAAATAAAAATAAAAAAATAAATCTGATTTAGGTTATTTGGTAACCAAAGTCAATAAAAACCTATTTTAATTTCTAGATTTTTAAACAAAGCTCCTTATAAGTATTTAGTAAGATAATGAGATGTTATTAGAATCCAGTCTTAATCCATGCACACAGGATGTAGCCAGTGTTTAAGTTTGCATTTCTATTTCTATGTGGTTTGCTAATATTTTACATCAGTCTGCTAATCTCCACTTATTTAACTCCACTTCCAGCTGCAGCAGAACGCTAATAACCAGATTTTCACTGCCTAACATGGTCTATCCCTCCTGCTCGAAGGAGTTTAGCTGTTTAATGTGTTGAAAGTAACAGGAAATGGAAGCGGCTTCCAGAAACAACTCTGAGCAACAAAAAGAAGCCAGGAAGTAAAACTTAAAGACCTGATTACTCCCAACAGATGAGTGGTTTCATTATTATAATATCGGTGTCGCCATCAAGTGTTTGGGATACCGGCTTTATTACATCCTGGGGGACAGACTATACTCCAATCACAGTGCTTTTAATTAACGGCTTGGCAATTAATGCCACATGGAGAATTAAGTTGTATAATCGCCTTACCCTTCTGCGATTTATAAAACAAATATCAGGCAAAGCAGTGACGTGAAACAAACAACTGATTGGCCCTCTTGGCTCTGCTGCATTATTGCTCAGCGCAGACTTTGACTGGGGAATGAAACAGCTCCCAGCATCTTCAAGTTAAAACTGGTCCACTTAAAGTTTTGTTTCTAAATAAATAAAAATTATTCAAAGCTACAGGCAGAGCAGATGGTGGAAATTTTAAGAAATAAGGAAAGGTTTATCTCAAATTGCATGCTCACATTGCAGTTTATTTACTCACCCTCTCCTTTAGGGTGTATTTGTTTTGTATTTAAATAAGAAATGGCTAAAGAAAAGTTCTTTTAACATCACCGACTCGCTTTACCTTTTCCTGCTGGCTTCCAATTTGCTTTGTGCGGTGGAGTGGAAATTAAGAACGATAGACCCTGTAAGTGTCGGACTTCAGGACGCTTTTTCTAAACTGCTCTCACCACAAACTGTACCACTTATTTAAAGACGATGGGTACGGCGGATTAACAAGAATCCCCAACACTGCCGTCTGGAGAAATGACTCTGAGGGCTTTTTGGCAGAGTCCAGCCATTCATTTTCCAGCACAAAACCCAGCTGAGCCTTTTGGCTGGAGGAGGAAAAATCACACTCAGTAATTACACAAAACAGCCTGATGCTATTTAAATGCACTTGTAGTTACAGTAACAATGCTTTAGGTTTTATGTATTTGCCTCCAATATTTTTCTACAATGTTGTTTAACATATAAACAGAAAAAAATCTGCTTTTTGACTGTTTTAGGGTGTTTTTAGTTTACTTTTTTGTTTCTTTGATCTTTAAGTTTGAAATTCTGCCTTAAGTGGGATTAAAAAAAAATCACACTAGGTGATCCAATGGCCTAGCTTGTCTGTGCTGGATTATTTCTTGGTGGAAGCTTCGCACCTTCCGAGGAAAACATTTTGTGCATCTTTGTAAATTAGAATGTCTGTCGGCATTGATTTTCAAGTCTTCCAATGGATCCTAGGTTGGATTTAAGTCTGTACTTTGATTGAACCATTTTACAGTCCAACAGGTTTGCATTGAACTAAGTAGTACTGACAAAGTAGAGTATGCACACAGCATGATGCTGCCATCATTATGCTTACTGTGTATTTTATTGATGATTTTGATGCTGGGAATGACAAAACGTAAAGTTTATCATTTGATGACGAAGTTTTTATGATGGAAAGCAATCTGAACTGTAGAAATATGCTATACAAATAAACTTGAATTGACAGGATGCTGTGTTCAAGGTGATTTCTAGTTTCAGATTTTTACCATGTTTAGTCTTTTGCACATAGATCAAAATTTCTGTTTTGGTTTCAGTATGAGCCAGCCAAAGATATAAGCAAATTAAGCAGCTGCTTATGGCCACCAGACCTTCAGCTCCCTCCAGAAATGCTTGTATGTTAACACAGGAAATAGATCTAGAATTTTAACATTTGTTTATTGAAAATGCCATTAAAATAGATTCAACAGTTTTAGCATAGACAAATTAAAATATTTTTAAGTTGTTTGGCATTTAAATTTAGATTTAAAGACACTGGCAAGTTTACTTTGCTAAGGTAGAATAAATAAGGTTCATAGTTTCGGTCAGTCACCTAAAATCTCAGTAAAATACTTTTAAGTTTGTTATAACATGACAATATGAATAATGTTTCAAGTTTTTTAATGCTTTTACAAGGTACTGTACCATAGCCAAGTTTTTGGTCTTCGTGCATGTTGGCTAATGTATGCACAGACTTTGTCTGGCACCATTTGGCACAACTGCACAGCATCAGTCCCCTGAAGCGACTACTTCTCCACTTCTTTTCAGTTTAATTTGACAGTACTAAAGGTTCAAACAACATTACGACTGCCTCCTCTGCTCTTCTTGCCTTTCGTGTTGATAAGCAGAGTTAGAGTTGCCCTCCCCTGATGGTACACATCCTTTCACTTACAGACATTCAAGGTGCAGCCATGCAGAGCAACCAGCCTCTTTCAGGTAGAGGGGCGATATTTTATATTTTATACCACTCCAAAGAAAGTAGAGTCCTTGCTATATGCGCACAAAAAGCAGCCACACAAACCCCTTTGAAAATATCTGGAGATATTTACATAACAGAAAGCTTTGTTCCCTGTATTTTATTATTTTCTTCCAGCTTAAAGACATTTTCAGTGTCGGAAGACATAAAGAATAGAGAGTGAAAGTAAAAAGCATACAGAATTCATTTAGATTAATAGTAGGGACTCAAAAGCCTGCACCTCTTCATTGTTGGCATGATTCTTCATATTTTCAGAATATGTATGAAAGCAGCACTATTAATTCCTCACAATGCATTTTCCCAGCACTACTGGCCTGCTTTCCAGCCTATATGGTCCTACAGCTTCCTACCTGCCAATTTGATAAATAAAGAGGCATTTAGGAGCTAAAACGTTTCTGTCCCTCTTGATTTGCATTGTTCAGCTCCTCATTGGAGGGTTGGTACATTCTGGCAGAATATATTTAAGCACAAAACAGGGAATGTTGTATCAAAGAATAAAATACAATGGCATTCAGAAATTTTTACCTGAGATCCTTCACAGTAATTTTGAATATGTTTTTGTATTAATTTATCTGAGAGGCTTACTGTCAGGTTTGGTCGTTTCATAGGCAATACGATCCACGTGTCAATTTTTAACCACTTGTGGAAAATTTCTCTGCTTTGATAAGTAATTTTTCAGTGATCACCTGTTCAAAAAGCCAGCAGTGAGGCCAGTAAGCATTACCTGCCAGTAGAAGGACAATTATAATTGTTTTAGGTTGATATTTCAGAACCAGGAACCGCCAAGCGAACTCAGGAAATGTTAAGAGAATGAGTATCTTGAACTACGGTGGCCCTGAGGTGCAAACCACTACAACATTAACGAAAGCACTACATTAACAAAACGGAAAGGGTACGTTCCAGTTGGAGACCTGAGCGATCACTGATTGGACGACGGTGCTTTTGAACCAGAAGTTATCACTTGAGCGGGTCGGCCCGTTGTTGCGATACGTTATAGCGTCTGCCATATTGAAAGTGGCTTATCTACCAGCAAGCTAATACAAGTAAATGGACCGAACTTCGTAAAGTGCAGTTCTGCAAAGTATTTCAAGTTAATGAATGCAACTGACATAATCTCTCACATTATTATATATAGGAATGAAAAAAACAGAAAAAAACAAAAACAAAGGACGTTTCAAACTTTGTTGATGTGATTATTTAATTATTTTGGGGCAGAATAATTACGTCAAAAGCAAAAGTGGTTTTGTTAATGTTGTAGTGCTTTCATTCAGTGGCACAAAAAGTCGGTATGCAGTGTATGCAACACAAAGGGGCGCTGCACTAGAGGGGGCGCAAAAATGATATGGGGAATTTTTTTTCTAGTCAGCATTTTATGTACTTAACAGCTGTTTGTGTATGAAATTATCAAAAACAGAGGAACAGCACTGATTTGTTTTTATATTTCTCTTATGTATAAAGTACGTGTATGCCAAGCATAAAATATGTGGTGGCAGGTCGAGTTAGCAAATGTGGCTTCCACAGTCAAGGATTTAGGGCAGCGGCTTTGGACACCCAGGGATAACAACACCAAGGTGTTTCAGATGCAAGTCCTATAGAGGATTCTTATCAGGTCCTCCACATTGCCTGCACTGGATGGTAGATGGTTTTAGACTTGATGTGTTTGTTGTGTGTTTGAGTCAGTTCTGGGACTCTCTGTTTTACCTAACACCTTGTTGAAAGAGCGCAGACCTTGCAGCTGTTCTAATGTGTAATGTGTAACCTGTGGAATTTCAGATCTCTACAAATAGAATAAGAACATGATTTTCTTCAATATTTCACTTACACTACTTGTACATTTAGGAAATAGAAGTGAGATTTGTTCTTCCTCCCTTTGATGTAGAACAGTTACAGTTAAAGATTACCAAACTCTAAGTTAGTGTTCCCATTCTGCACATTTTCTTTTGAATAAAGGAGGCATGTTGCTCTGGAGGAGATTGAGGAAAGCTTAACCAACCTTCTTACAAATTTGTCCACTGCATTAATGAGGAGAGTCTGAAAGATGTAATAAGGCCAGGCTACAGCAATAGTAATTTGTTTGTCATTAATTATTTAGTATCACCACTAGCTGTGAGTTACTGTAAGGCACTTCTGGAGCTCCAAATGATGGACCCTGTTAATGTTTTGGTATATATTTAAAGTGGACAACAAGATACGTGTTAGAACAGCTCATTATTCGCAGACTTCAGCCATAACATGGAAAAAATCCCATGTAATACTGGCAAGAACAGGGTGTACTATTCCCAGCCAATTTACAAGACATCTCTAAAAGTAAAAAAAAAAAAAAAAAAAAAAAAAAATCTTAGTGGGTGCAGATTCTTAAACAGAAAATGATCCTCCACTTCCAGATCCATCCTATTTTGCTGTAAGGCGAGACTCCAGCTGTGTTTATAAGATTTAACAAACTGAGAGTTTTTCCAAAGATTGGGTCATTTCAGCATTTCCTGTTTTTTGAAAATAATAGCTTTAACAACATAATCCCTCTGTCTAAGCTATCAACCTGTTATCTACAACAGGGGCTTGCAAAAGTTTCACACCTGTGAATCTTTACGTTTTGTCACATTACAAATTTAAAGCTTTAATGTATTTTATTAAGATATTATGAGGCAGGTCAAAAAAAGGTGGTGAATAATTGTGATGAAGAATCATTCTTCTGTACAAAGAAGCTCAGGCTCAATCAGATTGGACAGAGAGCATCTACAAGTATTGCCACAATACTGGACTTTGACTTGACCATTTTAACAAGAATATTCCGAGATGTAGGCCATTCCAGTATAACTCTGGTTATAGATTTAGTGGGTTTTTCCTACTTGAATTGTGCTAGCAACATATTGCAGTAGCTCTGTTGTGTTTGTTATATTTCCAGACACAGATTTAAGGAGGAGTGGCAAAAGCAAATGAGGTGGATTAGCAGTGCTTGCCAAAAACCGATGGTGTTACCCAGACAAACTACTGTGAGATATTGTCTCTCTTGTCTGGTGTTATGATAGTAACCAAAGAACAGCAATCTTTAGGTAGAGGATTCTTAAAACTACTTGAAGGTGATATTTAAGTATGTAACTTTTATGAAATAAAAAAGTTGAATATTTGTTAAAACTATCACTATGTTGTGGCAGTATAACATGAGACAGAATCTGTGAGAAAAAAATGGAGTTCCTCTGCCTTCTTCAGATATACACAACTCTGTCAGAAACAAGCAGAGCCAGGAAGAGGGTCTTTATGCTGTCAATCATCCTTGTGTACACTCTGCTTACACCTTCCCCCTTTCTCTCTGCTATGCCACACCTGGTTCACCATGACATAGCATGCTATGAATGCTCAAGCTAGGTAAGTATGGCAACTGATGACTGCGAATAAGCAGACTTCCTGGAACAGTACATTTTTTCCCCTCCATTCTGGCTGCAATCAACATAAAGCTTCTAAGGTTGATTGCAGCATCTACTAGAATCAAGCCTTGGTGGACTCACCCTTACCTGAAAGTTTTAAGGTTTATTAATTTGTCTGGAAGGCACTGTACTTCCTAAACATTATGATAACCTACTGTGCTCTTTTTGAGTTAACTGATGCCTCTAGTCAAACCATTTGAGGAGGACAGAGAGTGAAATTACTGTCATATCTTTCACAATGACATTTGGCTACAGGCAAGGGGAAGTCACATCCCAGAGTTGTAGGGTTTCATGCAACAAGCTTGCTGATTCTATGTGCTGTAAGATCTATTGACAAGGACACCAACACCCATGATTTAAACAAACAGACATCATACCAGAGGGCCTAATTTAGTGGCAGGCCTTTAAATGTTCTCCTCACAGAGCTGTGCAGCTGCAGCCTTGTTGCACCTTGGTAGCAGGCGGGAGGTTTTGGCTTCTATTCAGATGACAGCAGTTCCAGAAAACGGCTTCATACTCACACTGTGAGATAAGGCAAAGCTACCACTTCAGCTGCCACAAATGTGCCAAACACAACACTCCCTGCTGCTCCTCTTCATATGATGCCCTCTGGTTCAGAAACTGTTAAAAATGTTCTTTACATAAGCAAGTCCCCCTTCTTTGCAGCACTAACGTCCTAAGATGGGTTTTGAATTTTTTTGGGAAGCGGAGTGAGAAATTAAGTTACACTAGCATGCAAATGTTGGCACACCACCAGTCAGGGGTGTGCAAAAAGCTCAGTGAGAAAAATAAGAGGAGATTAAAAGTTTAGAAATGGAACTATATTTATACTAACACTATAGCATTTATTTTATATTTCACAGCCTTTGGAGTACAGAAACAGGAACCATAGAAGTGATGCTTTAGATGTTCCTGACCTGCCAAAAGAAAAAACAAAACTGTAAATCAAACTTGCATAAAATATGAATTTGGCAGGCTAATCTGTATTCTGTTAGCTGAGTAAAAGCAACCTCATAAAATCTTCCAGGACCAGAAAATATCACCTCAAGCTAAAAAAGGTAACATTGCTGCAGAATGTGAAGTTTCAACACATGGATTCAAGTATTTACTCATAGAAGTCAAATTTATGGTAGAACACCATGAATTTTTAATGAAATATGAGACTTGGATCAGTTCTTTTTAGCAATCGTTTCTGTATAAGCAATTAGGTTGAAAGTTAGGTAAACAGAAAGTTCAAGAATGATTTGTTGCAATCTCTAATGATCCTTGAAGATACATTATATTAGAAAATGCAAGTCCAAACTTTTTCATACCTCTGACTAAAATTTTAAATGATTAATAAAGCCAATTGCCTATCATATTTCCTATCAGAAATAACCTTCTAGGTTCAATGAAAATACATCTGTGTATTTGTAATATACGACAGGCAGTGGTAGGTACACGTCTGCTAAAAAGTGGAGCCAAGTTTTCATTTAACTTTTTAGCATTTTTGCTAACTCTGGAAATATTTAGCACACATTACTTCCCCTAATTAAAATTTTTCCAGATAAAATTTAATGCTCTAATTTACATTGATGATTTGTAAACCTTCAATTGGATGAAGGTTGACTTTTGTGCTGAAGTTCTGATTATTGACTGTTATTTTGAAGTGGAAGAAGAAGCAGCAGTTCTGTTTCCTCTCAGGTTCTTTCATTCAACATACATACAGGAACAAAGAAAACCCATAATCAGTAGAGAATGAGATTAAAATATAAATACAATATCAAAGGGCATCATAGAATATGTAAATTATGTACAAATTTAATTGGCACTAGAAGGTTGCAGTCTTTTAATGACATTTATAATTTGAATTGAAATTAGCGCTTTAGCATTAGCTTCTGCTAAATACCCTGTCAATGTAGTGCTTTAGCTTTGTGGAACTAAAGTTTATAATTAGTGCTTTAGGATTAACATTTTAACTTCTTAGTTAAAATGTTAGTAAAAACTTCCTTAATTTCATCAGACCATAGGAAAACAAAAATTTTTATACACCAAGCTTCATTCTGGTTGATGTTTGAACAAACCAAGCTATTGCATCTTGATGCATTTAAAAATCATTTTTTTCTTTTTAAAATTCTTTCACAAGATCTAGATTACAGCTAGTAATTTGACAAGCACACAAACATGGCTGAATGCAGAACAATTTGCAATGCATAGTGCAAACAAAGCTATCCCTGCGAATACAATGTTGTTGTGCATGAAGAGGTAAGCTAATAAAATCATGTAATGTGGTGAGCACAGCATCCTGAAAGCATAATGCAAATATTTACCTTTCTTCTACAGCAAATCACCGTTAACCAAATTTGCACCTCATTTGCAGTCGACAAACTTCAGGAGATAATGTTTAAAGTGGGGAAAGAAGAGGAGAAAATAAGGTCACCTAATTCAAACCCGAAAGATTTTTTTCTTTTTTCATAAGGGAGGGAGGCTTGACCATTAAACACATTTTGCTTGCTGTGCTTACACCTGTTTATTCCTTATTTTTACAGGAAAAATAAACTAAAAATCAAGATTTCATTCAACATCTACAGGGATTTTACAACACTACTGATTTCTACTTACTATGGCTTCAGGCAACAACAAATATCTCCTGGTTTTGCCAGAGGGTGCATTTATGAAATTGCCTGCTGGCCACTAGCTCTTCTTGCAAATGTGCTCTGTGGATGTTCAGCAGTTTCATTACCATTTGCATATTTGTCAGCCTTTTAACTTAGTAAAAGTCAAACAAATGCACATTTAATGGCTAAAACCCTTAATGAGGAGGTGAAAAATTCATGACAAAGATGACCATTAAGGTTGAGGCCTTGCTGAGGTTATCCCTCCAGTGTGCTTCTCCAATCGCTTATTAATATACCCTATGCATGTTTTTGACACTGGCTGTCAAAGGTACCATTTGTTCTCCTAATGAAAGGGGGATTTTACATTCTGCCAGTTCTGCAGAAAAGACAGAAGAGCACAGGGACATCGGATCATTTCTTGTTATTAATCCATCTCTGAGTGAAAAGGGACACGGAGACCATGACTAAAAAGCTGCAGGCAAACAAGTTGATTAATTCATCCTAACTGATATAATCACCAAAGAGTCTCACAGCTGTTGGAGATATACAACAACATCTGTGATTTTATTCTTTGATTATTTTGGATTTTTTTTGTCCTAAAATAACATTACATTTGTGAGACTTCTCTTACCTGTTAAAAAAAGCTTCTTTATAGATTTTACTCTTTTAGATATATTTAGATTTATCATGAAATTGTAAGGTTAACGTTTACAAATTGTATTGGTCGGAAAAATGACAAATGGTTGCCATTTTTTAAGAAAAGCAAGGCTTGCCTTTGTTTCCCGGTTACGCAAAAAGAAACCTGCTGACTTTGGATGCCTTTCGGAGTCAACTTATATGCCAAATATGCGTGTCGCAGTAATAGCGTTTTATGAGGAGATCTCAAGTATTTACGGATTCAGCTATTCACAGGGGGATGTGGTGTTTAACCCGGGGATTTACTATACAGAAGAAAAACCTGATCGAGGCGCCAAAAGTACTGAAAAATAACTAAATATACAGAGGATGGTTTAAATCAAACCACATTCACATATTAGCTCAGCCATATGTGGTTAAAATCTGTGGCAGGAGTTGAAAATGTAATCCTCCATTTGCTCGTTGTAAAATCTGACCACTCCCGAGTTATTTTGCACCAAAAACAGCAAAACTTTACCTCAAAGCAGGAAACACTTGCAGCTGTAATTGCACTCCCCCTTCAAATGTTGCCTTGACTTTTGTCTTTACAATTATGCATTACTCTGTGTTGAGCTACCACACGAAACACCAAAAGTTTCTGGCTGTAATCTGACAAAGTATGGAAAGGTACAATGGTTAGGAGCACATTTGAAAAACACTCTATGCTCTGTGTAAAAATAGGATTAGGAACGAGAACCTTGGAGGATGATTTCTTTACCCAGCATGTGACAGGTATTCTGCCAGCATTAGCACCCTTTATCTGCTGCTCTCATTCGTCCTCTCGCTCCTGTTCTCCCCCTTATTTTCACCCAGAGTCGACCTCTATGCAGGAAACACAGAAATTTGATGTGACAATCTTGGCGCCATTGCAAGCTCAGAAGTCATTAGAGCAAAACTTGTATTTAGCACAAAGTCACTGGGAGATGAATCCCGGCCTAGGTTTGTTCTATTCCAAACTAAAGAGACTCTTCAAAGTCTTTTCGTATTTGCTTCAACCTGCTTTCCCAAACATTACCCTGCTTTCCCAACTCAGAGGAATTCAAGAGGTCCAGCCTACAAAAATGCAGCCTTAACAGAGCAACATCTTCTTGCAGAAATTAAACTGGAAAGCAAACAACAGCGCTGATAACTAGAGCTCTCCTTCCCTGTTTAATTCAAAAGCAACACACACCTCATGTTTTTTTTATTTCTGTCCAGCATCTTTCATAGAGAGGTGAATGGGTTGTTCCATATGGTGTCGGCAAAAACATAAACATGCACAAACACGTGCATACTTATAAATACTTAAACATGTTTGTATGCCTCCAGAGATGATTGGCAGGGCGATCCGACCGAGGCGGCACTCAGCTGAGCTTCTTATTTTTGCACGGACACACATCCACGGAGTTCCCGTCTCCCTCCAAGAACATTAAGAGCTTTCGCCACACCGAAGCCTTTTCCCTCCGCCATGCTCATAATCTCCTCCTCATCTCGCATTCGCTGCATTTGTCAGCTTTGTTTTACTGGTGAGCTGCGGCGACGGGTCCAAACCGGGCTCATCTGTTCACCAGATTATCGGAGCGAGGAGAAATCTTGCATCTCACCTTTATTTGTCTCCCACTCGTACTCCGGCTTTCTCATCTCTTATCTCGGGGTCCAATTGACACCTTTAATAACTGTGTGCCTTCACTGGAGGATTTTTTTGAACTCTACTTTTGGTTGATCAAAATCATCAAGGGCAGAATATGCCAGAAGCTTTAAAATACAGTATCACTGCTCCAGTTTTCATTGCATAAAATGTTGAGATGAGCTTTTCAGGCTCATTTTACTTACTTTCTCATGATAGTTTTTAACTTTGCATTTAAACTGAATTGTGTAGTTTTATGTGACGGGTCAGAGAGGACTTTGATTCATGAGCACATCACTCTCTAGAGATTATGGGGATGTAATCCCTCAAACCTTAAGACTTAAAGTGGCATTCACATTCTGTTGAGACAAAAACAAAAATCTTGGTAATATGGAAAAGCTTTGGGTGTTAGCACTTCTAATTTTCATTGCAGAGTGTGTATTCTATTCTGAGCTACAGTCTGTTGTTCTCACACTGAAACCATGACCCATGCCTCTTTCTTCTAAGGCCTCTGAGAGATAATAAGCTTTGAAGTGTAAAAAAGGATTACTCTGCTTGCTGCTGCTGTTAAGATTCGCATATAGACCTGCTTTTCTTGCAAACACGTTCATTATGCTTCAGAAACTAAAACAAGTATCCTAAACACACAATAAGACCATTTTATTTGGAAATTAATACATTTAAACACAAATAAATAATTTAAGAGATGGAGGATTTTAGTCATTCACTGAATATGATGCACAGGCAAAGCTTTCCACCGTATGCATACACTTACTGGCCACTTCATTAAGTACTCTTGACTACTTTAAATCTACCTTGTGTAGATTCAACAAGGTGTGGAAAACATACCTCAGGGATCTTTAATTATATGGTCATGATGGTGTGATGCAATTGCTGTAGATTTGGGAGCTCCTCCATGGTTGGACCGCCGTGCTGAAATTGGCTTGATGTCACATGATGAAAATCACCTAATTTTGTTTGTCCACCTCTTGTCACAAACTTTTTGCCCCCTGTGCATGTAGAACAACACTGGAAAAAAAAGAGAATAGCTTATCCAACTTAAAGATATTGCTTAATTAATCACAAATAATCCAATGAAGTTATTAAGTTGTCAAGTGAAACAAACATAAATAATTACTTGTAGGTGGGGGGAGCAGCAGGGCAGATTGAACATTGGTGACCTCTGGAAATGTTTTCTTTTTTAATTTTGAAAATAATTGCGATATGTAGCAATTTTTACTGCACCAAGATAACAGCACAAACATAGCACAGTAGATTATCACCATATTTCACCTGCCTTTGTAAAAATGGGGGCGGGAGGGCATTGACTTATTTGATGATCTCTGGAAACATTTATTAGCATCTTTAAATTAATAGTCACAAGCAAAAAATGTTGCTGCACAAACTAGCAGAAACATGGCACCCACGTTTGACTCCAACTTTGTTGAATTTGTAGGCGATTGAGGGATGATGGGTTAACGTCACTCAGCTGGACACCACTTCTGTTTTGGCACAAAAAGCCCATACAAGCAACTTATACTCACTGTACTATACCCAATATTCTTCAGAAATGTAGGATCTAAAAGTTGACTAATGTAAAGCTCCTATCAGGCAAACATGCAGATGAAAAAGTAGCCTGTATTAGACAGGACAGCTCATTTCAGACAGAGGAATGATGTAGCTCAGGTTTTAATGGTGTTTCAAGTGGGAATAATGATGTAAGACTGATAGCAGATCCCGGTTAATGCTGTGCTGCCACATCAGCTTCCGCTCACCAGGAGACGGGATATGAGACCGCTGAGAACGAAGGTGACTGAGAAGTACAGCTCACCAGAAAGTCGAGCACTATGTCTTTGTTTCCAATCTAAAAGTGAATTTTTTTTTTTACTTCTTCCATGATTCATCTTCCCTCTTCAGCATCAGCTTCTCTGGCACTGTATACTGAAGGGTTATTTAGTATCTACAGGCGGAAATGATGAACGCACCAGCTAAAACGTTGATATTAGTTCTCTTTCACCTACAACTCTGGTACAACTCTCCTCTAACTTTGCTGTGGCAAACTTTACAGTACCATAAAAACACTATAATTCTTCTTGATGGTAGATAACCAAGCAGCATCTGTTTTCTAAGCCTTTGTCCTATTTCACAATTTATTTAATATCTCTCCGTTGACATTTTCCAGTCCTTTATTAGTCCATTAGGCTGTATGTGTATATTTTGATTTTGCAATATTAAAAAATAATAAAGAAGCTGGTCATAGACCAGATACTATCAGCCCCAAGCCATTGATTACCAATAACCTTTAGTTTCAAAACCAGATTTCTTATCCCAATTTGAATGTCTGCAGAGGGAGCATGCAATAGTTTTTAATCTATTTACAAGAGTTACAGCATATGTATTGGCCTAAACATTTGTTCCTTCCGATCCTAATTGGGGGATCTGTTTACAGTCCAAAAACAAATCGAAAACACTTGTGTGTCTGAAAACTTAACAGCATCACAAGAGATTAGGTTGACTACCTGTGGAACTGAAGATAATTAGCATGTGTAGCATTATTATTTCACTGGGGGTGAAAGCAGGGAGAGCTCTGTGAATCCAGCAACATGCACCAATATTACACTTTTTATTTTTTGTTTAAATTACCTTTGCTTCTCTCCAATAGGTTCTGTTACCACCGTACATTGTTTTTAAACCTGCAAAACTGTCTCCAGCATCTCTTGTTTCTTTAGTTTATTTCTGTCGGTTGTTCTGTCACAGCTGGTCCTGATTAATGATGGTAACACCAGCTCTCTTTTCTGTTCTGGTTGTTTTCAGAAATCGCTCTCTTACCAGTTGTATATAGATGAAGCATTTCCAACTCCAGCTCGAACACACCTGAATTAAATGTAAAGCTCATTACTGACCTTTATGACAAGCTGAGGAAGTAATTCAGCCATTTTGTTCAGGTGTGTTCAGGTATGTTACATTGCAGTCAGTTTTGCAACAAGTGAAAAAGAAAATAAAAAATCTTCAGCACAGTAGAAGGCTAGCAGTTAATCTCTGTGAAAACTCAAAGAGGAAATTAAAGAACACAACAATATATTTGCAGATATTAATCTACTTTTTCAGAAGAGATGGTTACTAAAAGACCAAAACTTCTTCAGTGTCTCACATATTCAACACTTCATCCCTCTTCAGTATGACCAACAGAATTTGAGAAATAAAAACATTTACAAGGTTATTTATCCTGTGTCTCTGTGTGGCCCTGGATAAAAACATTTGCAGTTGAACCATATTTAAAACCAAGCAGCAAATATGTTGGAGAAAATCACTGTAAATTAACACAACACATGCTCTAGTTATTAAGTTCATCACAAATGCTTTGAACTGTCCCCCAGCAAATTTGATTGAAAAAAACTCAGAAATTTTCTGAAAAAAAAAAACGTGGAAATTTACAAGATTTTCAAGATAATTTCTAAGATTAACCTCAGAAATTTTACCAGCAAATTGTCAAATTTTTAAATGTAGAAATGCCTTTGTTTCATCTAGAAAATTTCTGAATTAATTAAAAAAATTTGAGTTTTTTGGCAGTTATTTATTTCTTTAATCTACAGTGGCCCTAACATGCTGTCGTATCATTCTTTTATGATAGAAACGTTTTAACAAAAACATGAAACAGGGAGGGAAAAAAAATTGTATTAGACAATTTTCTATCAAGTATTTTCTTTCAATTATTTTGTTTTCAATCTTGGATTTAGACATGCATTTTTGTTTGTTTATGCACAAGTAATTGATAATACTAGCCTCAAAATGATAAAGTAGTGCTGCCTTTAAGTGGAGTTTGAAATGCAAAAACATGTCGGCCTCCATTTTCTTCTGATTCCTCAGTAGGGAGCTTGATAAAGTGAATAAATGAATATTTTCAAAAAATGTTAAAGATAACATATAAGGACTTGTTTATACGCCAAGCTATTTCGTACTGGCATTTTTAACATCACCTTGTATTTAGGAACGTAAAAGAACAAACTTTTTGTTTTTCAGTTTGTGCGGCGTTATAGATTAGCAATCAAATAGGTTTGATAGATGCAGCAGATATGCTGGTTAGATTTCTGCTCAATATGTCCAATCGACATAAACAAAAGATAAGCTGCAGAGTAGCGTGCAAATTTTATCAGCCCCTTCCCTCTGTTTCCTGCGATCTGAGCAGAACGAGACTAACATAAACTGTCAGAAGATAACTGGACTCATCAGCCCCAAACTGCCAGTTTAGGAAACGAGATGATGGGGACAGGAGACGTTTGGGTGTTGGAATGCTGTCTGACAGCCTCCCAGTGAGACTTGGCTCCACTGTAGCACGGTCACCTCTTTCTCCTCTCTTTTTTTACTGATGGTTATCTGCTTGTCAGGAGGAGGACACAGCAGAGAGCGTAGGGAGGGCAGAGATACCTGTCTCTGATGTTCTGGGACTCCTCACTTGATTAATGAAACAATTTGACTCTGTGATTAACACCTGAGCATCAAGTTACTAAAAAAAGCCCAAAGAGACCAGAAACGGCGAGATATTGATTCTCTCCATTCCCTGAGCTCGACACCTGTCTTCTTCTCTTCTGCCCTGTGGCCATGAGAAACGAAACTCTCTACAGTCTTGCTAATTAACCGACTCATTAACATAGTCACTGGAGCAACTTCTGCATGCAAGTTCAGGCTTACAACTGTGTGAGTATTCATCTCTAATGCAAAAAAGGAAACTGCTCCCTAAACAGTGAACATCTGAGTTGTTAAATGACAGGAGGGAGTGTTAAATGAATTATGAACTCAAGATAATGAGGGGTTTAAATATCCCACCATTAAATATCACATTTAATAATTCCAAACTCAGCAGATAAAGTTTAATACTGTATTATTTTTTATAGCATCACAACATAGCCGTCGTCAGGCCCGTTTTACTGTGACACATGCCTCTGGCCTTTTCAGAAACCTTTAAGCAAAAACCTTTTCGCCTTGATAGAGATTTCTTCAGTTTTTTTTCTTTTTTTTTGTTACACTTGGAAGTGAATCATCATCTTGGGAAAGTTACATCAAAACCAGTAATTACAAACAATATTCTGTCTAGAGGTCTAGACAAACCATTCACTGCCAGATCATTTTTTCCTGGAAAAAAAAGTGAAGGTGATTGAAAACGCATTGAGTGCATCATTAAATGATAATATGTAAGCATAGTGTGAATACTGGCAGCTGATGAGATAGTACATCTGCCCTTTTGAGTAATCCAATCACGCTCTTGTTTCTTTGGTCAAAATGAAGTCATCGCTTTATTGCGGAGAAACTTTTCCAAGAATTAATTTTCTCCAAACACCACAGCCTTTAGAAATATTTTTTAATGCGCAGAGCAATCCATTTTCAACCCTCAAGAGTAAGCAGCAATAGAAACACTTCACAACATTTTGAGACAATTACATTTAATTATCTTTGGTGTGTTTATTGCAGCCGTTCAGAAAGAGAAAAGAGGGAGGTGTTGCTGAGGAAACCACATCCACACGAGACAAATTAACTTTAAATATTGGCAGGAAATGAAATACAAGCAATTTCAGTTCAGTTTGGTTGTACTTTTCTGAGGGTATTAGTTCAAGTATAGAGCAATAAAAATGACCAATTTGATTTTATATTAGCTTTCCATGATGTTTGCATGAGCATGCAAGGCTTGCTGAGAATTTATCACATCCAGAATTAGGAGCACTTTTATTTGGAGCTCATTCTCAGTGGGTCGGCCATGTTTCTGAGCTGATCAAAGACTTAAAAATGTATCTTTGAGTAATACAATCATCTCCTGTTTTGTTAAAAACTCCTCACCTTTGCAGTGGCTTTCTAGACTGTTGATTCATGTCTGACTCTTAAAAAACAACTTTCACTGTTTATTTTATGAATACCTAAAAGCTAAATACTGTGTTTAAGGTCAAGCTGCAAAGCTGTCAGAGAAAATGGAAACTCAATTCAAGGAGACAGAAAGCAGACAGATGATGGGCAAACAGTCAAAACCCAGTCGTCTGAATGCCAAACATGTAAGACAAGAAAAGAAAAGGCAAAAAAATAAGAAAGAAATCAGCACAAGTTAAGGATTTTATAAACTGAAAGGACAGAAAGAGTAATCAGACCTGATGCAAAACTGGTCTGGTTTTGCACAGAAAATTTGATACAAATGTGCAAAGCAGAATGTAAATGTTTTATCAAAATGGATGTGAAGGAGTTGCCAAACATGAAACTGGTGCAGAAGATAAAAGAGAAGGTAAAAGACTGATAGTTTACAAAGAAAATACATCTGAAAATCAAAAGGTGTAGAGATCTATAGAGTCAGGAAAAATGAAAGATGTGTTACTTTTGTTCAAATACCCAAACATAACACAAGCTTTGCTTGCATATTAAATTTTTTATTTGACTCTGTTGATACACATTAGTTATATTTGCAATTAGTTCTCTCGTTTCTGTTTTACCTTGTGAAATGCTTTTCCTTATTTTGCTGGTGCTCAGGGTTCCTGTGGACTTTAAAGGCTGATTGGTGTGAAATGTATTGTTGCTCTTTGGCATTCAGTGTTCCTACATGTAGGAATTATGATTAGAAAATATCAACAGGATGACCAAATGACCACTTACTGAAAATGTTATTCATTTTTTTAGATGTATGATTTACTTGACGTCATGTCTGCTTATGAGTAAGACAGGTTTAAGCTTAATTTGTCTTATTTTGAAATTTCTGATTATTCTGTTTCCCCCAGTATTTAAACTGTTGTTTAAGTTAGTTTGTTCTTTTAATCGGTTAGTTTGTGGTTCTTTGTTTGACTCATTTGACCTCTTTTTAGGGCTCTGTAACATTTGATTCTTGCATGGTTTTAGAAATGTTGAGCTCAATAAAGTAATCTATTTATGAAAGTACAAGTGTCGTCGTGCCTTGCTTGATTGGCCTACTACTACACAGTTAAAACAATTTTGCCTGTTTCATTGACATGTAAATTTCTATTATGACAGCAAAACTTTGAAGTCTACGTGTAATGCTTAAAAAATGGAAACAAATTAAATGTTTTATTTTAACCTTACACACATTACATGGAGAAGTTCACTTCAATCTAATCCCTTATAGCTTTTGCTAAAAAAGTTGTAGGTCCTTTAAAAACAAATTTACGTTGACTCGAACTACCTTGACACATATTAAGGACTGTTCTGAATAGAAATAAATTATATTTTGCAGTGCATTTAAAGTTTAACTAGATAGAAATCTCAGAAATAAAAAGAGTGAACTTAGAGAAGCTTTAGATTAAAATAGGTATCTAGGTGAGTCTCCATATCGAAATAATTGAACTGAGAGACCAAATTTGAATATTTGGAACATAGAAGAGATTGATATTTGATGATGAGCAACAAGGCTTTGCAGCAGCCATCATGACAGCTGGGCTTTCAGCTGACCATGGTCCTCGTACCAGCAGACAGAGGACAGCCAGCTGCCCAGATGTGCCCTCGCTGTTAGCCTCAGATGGAGCAATTCCTGCTGCTCACCCCCCACAATCCACCTCCACTGAGCAATGAGCCGCACACTGTGGGACGGCAGTACATTCTCAGACAGATTTCACTGTTCAATTCATCAAACTGTGTGGATTCGCATCGACTGACCCGCGGCTCATTGACCAGCTGACTAGAGTATGTGGATCTGTGTACTCTGCATCTTCTCCCCGACCCCAGGAGAGCTCACACCGAAAACATTTCACATTATTGCTTGACTACATGCACTTAACCTGATGTTGTCGATGGTCAGTGAAGGGAGGAAAGTACTTGCTCAACATACAGTCTATTTTCTGCTTGATCTCAGGTGATGTATTCTTAATGTAGGGTTTGGACTGCACTGCATGAAAACACCCGGACCCAGAAGACTTCTGGCACTGAGGACAAAATACGATCAATGATGCTGATGTGAAAAAAGATTTTGTGAACACTGTTCCCAATGTGCTCATCATTGTGTGAGAATTGCTGCTTATATAGGATGCACATGTTTGATAAAATACATATTTAGTGGGTGGGATAAGAAACATATTGTAAAACAAGATAAGGTTCAAAGAATGGGCAATTTATCCTCTAAAATTATTTGTGTTGTGCTCTATCTTTTGCAAGCTATTCATAACGCTTTCCCTTTTTCATATTACCTCATACAGTAACCACTGACTTCAAGACATTTATTGCAATATTGTTAACAAATTCACAACAAAATGGAACAAAATAGAAAGGTGAAAGAAAATGGCACAAATCTAATCCATAAGTCCATGTAAAGTAATACTCCAAGCTCTGGGTTTAGGTTTCTGAAGGACAAACTGACCACCGTTTCCTCACTTTCTTCTTTTACTTGCCAGTTTGTAATATTTGCTGTTACTTCAACAGTAAACTTGAAATTTTCTCCCAGTGTTTTTCCCTCCGTAGAACCTACATCCTGTTTGGCGATCTGTTTGGCTGTGACACTTTCCTGGAGAAAATGCTGACAGCAGTTAAACGTTCTCCCTTTTCTCCAATTAACTTTTTACTCTTCATTAACATAGAAAGTAATCCTTCAACAGTTTGTTTCTTTTTTTGTGCGTGTATCTGCTCTGTCTTCTCAAATACCCAGTCGGTCATCCCCTGAGCCAGGTTCTGGTTCTAGTGGAGGTTTCACCCTGTTGAAAGAAAGTTTTTTCCTCTCCACTGTTGCTACATACATATTGGGTATGAGGGGTTGCAATAAAGTCAACAACACAACACAAGTGATTGTCTACTGTTGCTACATGCTTATTCAGGAGAAGCAAATGCCGAAAGTCAATAACTCGATGCAATCTGCTGGTTTTCTTGAAATGTTTGACAACGTGAATCAGTTGTAATGTATGTATAAATGAATTGAAATTACTTTTTGTAAAGTGCTTCGAGAAGACAATTGCTGTGAATTAGCAATATACAAATAAACTGCATTGGACTGAAAGAAAACTTGTTGGAGGCTGACTGACTTTATTTTGGCCTAATACAAAAAAACAGATTATACTAAGTTTCAGTGGTAGCTTATCTTATTCTTTTCATTGAAAAGTTGTTAAAACAAGAGAAAAGTTGGCAAAGTCTTCAATAACTAAATTATCTTTACACAATATCCCTAAACATTTGAGTCACTAGCTTAACAGTTTGTCATTTTACTATAAGTATAATTACTTGTTCCATCCATAAAGGATGTAAAACACAATGCAGTTATGATGCACGTTCTCAAAGGTGCCAGTCGTCAACATGACGGGTGTTTCTGTAACACTCTGTGCCATTTTTCACAGTCGGAGCCCACCACGAAAACTGTGCTGAAGACAAACACAACAGATGGTAATAAAACAGTACCGAAATGACAAATAATTTTATTAGCTTTGCAGGAAGCCTTGAGGCATCAGAGTGATATATATGTGCTGTCATGATTTTTTTGTACACTGAGTTCTGGATTGATTTTTTCCTCTTTGGCATGGAAACATAACTGTCAGCTGTGTGTTTATCTGCTGTGCAAAAGCAGAACAAGCTATTTGCTTTTACAAAGCTTGTTTTGCTTTTAAGCAAAACGTGTTTTTAAAAAGTTTAACATTTAAAAATCTTACCACTTTTGGCATTAAAAAGAGATGGAAAAAGGAACAAAGTTGTTGTCTTCTTCTCAAGTTGGAAAAATAATCAAGTGAGACGAGAATGTTCATTTATGTGCAAGTTTTGCCAAGCAACATTGGAACAAACAACCCATGGCTTCCAGCGTCATCAGTATTTGCACTAAAAAGCAGAATTTTTTTTATTCACTGTGTCCTTAAGTCTTGTCTCGAGTTGGGAGTCAAAACATTTGAGATTTGGTAGCAGCCCCGGGAACATTATTGCAACACAAGAATTAAAAGATATAAAAAATGTTTCTTAAATCTATATTTGCTCTGAAATGCAAAAGCTTAAATTTTTTCTTTGCTTTCTTCTAAAATCTTGGTTTAGTGCAAGTATGTGTTCTCAGATCACATTCATTATTACACTATAAGTCGCATGTTAAGGGGCTGCACAGTGGCGTAGTTGGCAGTTGTTAACCTGCAGCAGAGTTGTCATCTTTCTGCACGGAGCCTGCAAGGTTAAGCAAGTTAATAGGATGGATGGATTGATGGTTGTTGCATATTAAGTTAGTTTGACTATACACATTACATTGCCATTACTGATCATTGAATCAGGAACACAGATTGGTAAAAAAAAAAAAAAGTCATGAAAATACAGTAATCAAAAAAATCACATAAGCTCATTTCTTTCAATTCAAATAATAACTCCCCCACTTATTTCTTTCAGTGACTGAGCAATTCTCCGATAGACTTCATTCTGCTCCTTCTCATAAGACAGAGGATCATAAAGGCGTGTGTTTACTGCAGACATGATGCTGTGATTGCAGAACTCATTAAACGTTGCTACGCTGACAGCTGTTCAGGGTCATTCATCAAATGATCGAGTGAGAGCGAAAGTTGGAAAGATGAGGTGAACAGGAGGGGATGTAAATCTGCTGATGAAGGGAGCAAACGACTTGATGAACATTCCTTGGACGATTACCTCCAGGTTCAGACGGTCCGTTTATTTTTTTCAGCAGAACTCAGATGTTTCTTACTTTTTCCCTACTCAGAATTTACAGGTTGTGCTTCAGTTTGGATGAAAACTCCACCATTTGTGACTTTAACATTAGACTAATTGTGTGACAACTAATGTAACTTTTTCCCCTTTAAAGAAACATGTCTACAGGTCCGGAATCACCTTTCAAGTCTTTCATGTATATACTACAAAATACAGATGTAGTGTTATGTCACCGAGTCTTAAAGGATAAAACACAAAAACATCTTCATGCAACATTATCAGATGTATTTCAGATCTGCTGCTGTGATGATCAGAACTGGTTAACCAGTGGAGATCTGTGGTGCACATCCCACTATACAAACACACCCTGACTCCCACTGGCATGCACAACAGCTCCTGTGTATCCATGACAAAGACTGTGGGGGGGATCATCTCAAGCTGTTTGTTCTTTATTCCCCACTCAAGGACATCAAGCTTTATCGGGGCTGACCAGTGCCATCTATCCCACCTTCCTTCCCTCCAATAGGCCTTTGAGTTATGGAGTCCCTGCTGATTTCTGTTAAAGGCCAGCCGGATAAAGGCAGTGGGAGAGATGCGCCGTATGCTTAACACTAAGCCCACGGCTCCAGACACTCCCCCATCCATCACTGTCAGGCCCCGAGCAACCTCTTTTTTCCTGCCATTCTGCCACTGAATTGCAGGCCACCCCTGCAGTACTTACATTTAGTTGAATTATGTTGACCAGACGTCAAAAGTGCAGCCGGTTAGAGGATTTCTGGTTAAAAGAAGGGAAATATTTCATACGTTGAAACAGTTTCAGCTATGAACGAAAAAGAGTTATGAGAGAAAACATCTCTGTTGCTTTAGGCATGAGCATCGAATGCCTGGGAGGGCAGTAAAGAAAAAGAAGATGTATCCTTTTTGAATAATTTTAAATCCTTTTCATGGTATAAGCCCTTTGTTTTCTCATGTGTGGGCCTTCCACAACAAAAAGCCTTTCATCTAAAAATATAAGGAAGCTTTCTTATTGTGTTCTTTGCTTGCTTTTAAGAAACTGGTCCACTGGTCTAGATTTAGAGTGTAATTACATAACCAAGCTAAAAATGCAGTATTTTTTAAATCCTACTTCCTTTTTCCTTTAAAGACAGTTTTACAATTAAAAAGCAGCAGACTTTTAGGAGATAGGCACAGAGGCAAAAAAGTTTGAGGTCACATTTGGTGATAATGCAAATTTCTCTTCACTTAATGACTGTTAGGGAGAACTGGGGCGTTCCAATCTCCATGGTTTATGTTTCCTGGTGACTGGATACAGGCTAAGAAGATTGTGAGCCAGTTTAACTGCAGGCTTGTTGTCAATCTTCCTGTTTTCTGCGACTTTGACTTTTCTGATGTTCCCAGTGACGCTGCTGAACTTTGTTGGGAGCTCCTCGGAATCATTGATTCAGAATAAGATGGAATTAGCAAAGTTACTCAATTAGTGGATATTTATTCACAGCTGCACAATGCCCAGTGAGGCGGTTAAACCATTTAAAGTCATAGCATGAGTCATGGAGGCCTAAAAGATCCAAATAATTGCCATTAATGAATGACAAATCGTGCATGTGTCTTACAAAGAGGAGATCTTTTGACTCCCTGCGATGAATAAGTCGTGGCTGGTAATTAAAGTTCAAGGATTTTGTGTTTTAGCTGTTCATTTTTATTGATTAGTTCATGTTTGAGTCACATCTCATCAGTGGCTTGTCAACATCCTTTTCTCTTTGCTTTTTTTGTTTAATAGCATTTTGTGAGGCTTTATATCTGCTCCTCATTTTGCAGTCTGGAGTATCTATGTGTTTTTTCAGGTGATAATTAAAGTGACATTAAGTGGATTGCTCACTGCCTGCTCATCCGTGAGCGTAAAGTGTTGAGTTAATGGGCGGCAGGAAATGGGGAAACTTTGCTTTGCCAAAGTGATGTTAGTTGTTTGTTTTAGGTTTATGTTAATTGGGATGCAGCACACATGTAACTGCTTTCACATTTATTCTCTTTAGTCACCAGTGTCGCTTTTAGTAGTATGTAGTATACAAGCTTTGTCTTCCAGAGCACAGGTCTCCAGCTGCACTTTTCAATGTCCTGCATCGTTTATTTGCATTCCTGCTCCAACACACTTGAATCAAATGGTTGAATTAACTCCTCAGCATGGCTTATAGTTCTTCAGAGACCAGGTAATGGACCATTCATTTGATTGGTTAATGTGTGTGTTGGAGCAATGATTTATCAGAAAGTTGCACAGGAGAAGGATCTCTGAAGTTATTCCAGTGGTGGAAGTAATCACCTGTGAGGTGCTTTCTGTCCTTATTTTTTACTCTCCTTTCCCATCCCACATTAGAGTCTATTCATACACAGTCTTATTTGGTCTGCTTCAATTAAAGTCTGGTTTGTTACAAGAAAACTCTGGTTTGTTTGGGGGGATGTGAATGTGCAAACAAACTCTAATGTGGACCAAAGAAAGCTAAATCTGGTCTGCCTAAAAACCTAGATCTTGGTTCGGTTGAAGTTGAAGTGTGGTTCAAATTAATATGTAAATGCCAAGTGAACCAGAGACCACTTCAAAAGCAGTAAATGGACAACAGCACAAGGCATTCTGGGTAAATACAACAAAAACAAACATACAAGTCTAGCAATAGAAGGAGAATGGGTCAAGGTCTTTTCCCAAAGAGAAATAAAATCCTACAACCACTAGAATCTGATGCCACTCCATTCTTGCTTACATTTTGTGAAGAAGGAAGTTGTAACCATTGTCTTTTTCAGAGGAGTTTGTATTGCTTCCTTCAGTGGCTCTTGGTGCAGCACCACCACAGGCGAGGAGGTGCACATTTTTTTCAAAAGGTTTTGTTTGTTTGACAGTGTTAAACTGAACCACATCAATTGCTAAAGTAACAAATGTTGCAATTTTTGGCCACAATCAAACAGAATCTGCCAGACTGTTAGGTGTAAAAACATTCTTAGGCTCCTTATCCATTCATGGGAATGGTAACCCATCCAGAGCTCTTTCTTAAAATGCAACTTCAAGAGGAAGTTATTTTCTTGCAGCCAAATGGTTATTGTCTCAGCCTGAAGCTTGGCACACACTGGTTTCATCAAGAAACCACTCTGTGCATTCTCAACATAACAGTAACTCCTGTCACACTGGATTAGGGAGGATACCTAACTGAACATCTTGTTACTAAAAGAAAGTTGTATCAAAAACACAATTGAACAGGCTGATCTTTGTTACTTTACAGTTTTTCTCTTTTTCTTTAAATACCTTTAAAATGACAGTAGAAGATTTATAAGCTAGATGTGCTTAACAGAGTATAAGAAAAATGTGCAACACCATAGCAAGTATTATAAAACATAAAAACACAGGAAAAATGTTTTCTACTTTATCATCTACACTTTTCTATTTATCCCCATACCTCCTCCCTTTAGAGCAGTGTGGTTACTAAACTACACATGCATTCACGTATATCATATTTAGAGCCCAACCAGCCCAGATGAAAGAGATGAAGATGTGGACATTTGCATTCGGAAACCAGTTTCATCACACATCCTCTCTGAAATGTATTAGTAGCTCATATAGTGACAAACTGCAGGTCTCCGTGGGAGTTCACACATTTTCATTTCCAGCAAGGCAGAAGGTTTGGTGAACATCCTTGTAGTTAGTTTCCATTATTCTCATTTTCCACACACCTCTCTCTGTAATTCTTCAGAATATTTGATATGGACTTCACATTTTTCTGCATTTAAATTCAGAATTGATTTACACAAGAAATCCTAGTCAACAATTTAATTTTATATTTGCTAATAGAGCTAATACATTTTTTTAAAGGATAGAATTACTTTAAAGTTTTTATTTGGATAAAATATTAGACAAGATACATTTGACTTTAGTGGAAGATGCTAGTCTGCGTATCAAGAAATGACAATTATGGTGGTATAAAAAAAATCCTAAATATATATGAAAAGAGAGGAAACAATGTTCTTATGCTCTTTCTTACAATGCATGACTCTTGACTCTGTAGTCAATGCATTTGTGTTTCCACTTAGTGTTTTTGTCTGTGCTACATTTGTTGTGAAACCCATGGTTGCCATAGAGACCAGGAGGAGTAAAATGAGCGCTGGGGGAAACATCATTTGTGTTTGTGCGGTTATTGCTCCCTCCGTTGTTGTTTGCTTGTTCAAACATCCTTGGAGTCACGTCCCAGTGAGAGCCAACACCTTTCACCAATTCCTCTGTTTTATGGATGGACACACAGCTCTGTGTTGTGTGTGCACACAGTTCCAACCTGTGCACCCATTAACCATATTTTATTGGTGCAATTCCTCACTAGTGTCACAGGAGGAGCGATATTGCAATCCCCTGGTGTCATTTGCCATCATTCCATTAGTGTCTCAAGCTTTCATTGTATTGCAACAAGCAAACATGAAACTCATTATGTAACTTTTCCTCTCGACACCCTGAAGGTCTGGAGGGTTCAGCGATTAGGTAAAAAGATTCAAAACTTCAGAGCATTTATGGGAAACTTATAAAGCATAATAATTAAAAAGAGAAATAAAAATGTTTTCCCTGCAGGCCACAAATAACATAATGCAAATGCAACAGACCATATCGATAAATACAAATTGACTGCTCTGATAATCAGATAGATTTTTTAATTTTGAAACAATAAACGAGCAAACATGTTTGTCAAAGTCAATTAAAAACCTTTCACACACATATTGAACATCCAGGACTTATAAAGGGATTTAATACAGCTGAGGAAAGCCTCATTTGTTTCCTTTCATTGACTTTTGTGTTTGTTTTATTTAATTTTACTTAAGAGTTTTTATTCATTACAGGTCAGAGAGTCAGTGCAAAGCAAAGCAAACCCATTCAAAGTAAAAGTACCTCAGTTGGACCATTGATCGGATGTATTATGTGCATTACAGTCTAATGATATTGACCGTTCCTCTTTCAGACAGGACAGTAAGACATTGTTCATACAGCTTGCAGAAATATTTGTATTATTCTTGATTATTGATTTCCTTGCATCTGAAGGTTGCCAGATGCTTTTTAGTCATTATGATACAGGTTATTCTGGAAATTTGTGTCAATTCTGTTTGTGTAGCAAAATAAAATATGGTTATGAAAATATTAAATCCAACATGCCATTTGCAAAACGTCCAACAGCAACATGGGTTTTTGTTCATGCAATAGAAAACTTAATTTGTCATTTATGAATTATGTTTTTAGATTTCAGTTGCATTAGACAGTGCTTTAAATCCTAAGAATGACTTCTATATTCACATATCTGTTTATGTGAATTAAAGTTGGGAAAGCATTCATTACTGCAGAACAATTATGTGGAACTAAGAGCTAAATGAACAAAGATAAACTAAAGAAAATTTGTAGTTTGGCTGTTTTATGAGAATCTTTGCTGTCATTTTGTCAAGATATTCTTTGGTAAACTCACAACTTACTTCTGACGATGTGTTGCATGAAGTCGGCATTTGCTAATGCTAACTTTTGCCTATCTCAACAATGTTTAGATGTGAGTTTGTATGATTTTATTATGTGGGGGATAACACATGATAATAAAAGAAAGTCTTTAAATAATTCACTATGTATAAAAAATCTTTACCATTTTGGATTTCAAAGTTTTTGACAACATCCAGATATTTTTTTTTAAGATATATTACGATAGATTGGTAAATCCATTATATTATGTGAGGATATGATCCTTACATCTTATTACTGGTAAGGAAGAGGAGGCTGTCAGTCAGCTCCATAGGCATGTCAGTGTATCGCAGCAGGGAGGCCAGAACCAATCCATGGAGGCTGTCTTACAAGGATCCATACTGCACTGGGCTTTTGTTTCTCCCAGCCTCCCTGGAGAGGTAGCCATGAGCCTGCGAGACATGACTGAATGTCAGTTTCTCTGAAAAAGACGATCCAGTGGCTGTCTCTGCAGGATTCTGGTAAAAGAAGGCCTCTAAGACATTGACGCACAAAGCAGCAGAAAACCATATCTGGACAGAACACCATGCATGTTTGTGGCCTAGTAAGATGATGTTGGGTTTTTGTGAGTATGAAGTTAAAATTAGAGTTGTTGTTTTTTTTTTTAAGTAAATCACTCTAAGCTCAATGAATTTCTGTCTCCAGCTAAGACAAAGACTTCTTGGATCTTCAAAAGTAGGAAGTGTTTTGCAAATTTGATGAAGAGTATGAGACAAATCCCAGAGGGTGGCTGTCATATATAAAAACACAAAGCAGGTTTGGATGCGAGAAGCTTCTTAAGAAGATACTTCTAAAGTAGGACAGAGTTCACTGTAAATAAGATAGAAATATAACTTGTAGGAGGGTTTGATTGTCATTAATGTAAAAAAAAAAAATGCTAGAAAGCAAAAGTACAAGTGAGAATCCTTTTGACTTCAAATAAACTGTAAAAAAAAAAAGAAGAGTGAAGCAAAATGTTCCCATTTTTTGTTGTCCCTCTCGAGTGGGTGGTGCGTCTTTCAATAGAGATGGTGGCTGCAGGGTATTGAAGCCGTCCTAACTAAAGAGGGGCTGACCTAAATGTTCACGTACAGACTCAGTGATTAAAAGGACTCATACTGAGCATCTTTTCTGCAAGTAAATACCAAAAGAAAAAGAAGATCCTCCATGTTTTAAATGTATCTTACACAACAGGGTAGAGCTGCTGTAGAAGTCCAAAAAGAAAATAATGTGTTAATTTGGAAATTCACGAGAAAAACAAAAAAACATGTCATTTCCAGACATTGCTCTATATTTAGATTCTCTTCCTATTAATTTCCACAACACCATGTTGTGCCGTCTGTGTGTCATAAACCTAATTACCCGTGATGGATGTTGGACAAGTTTCTGACAACTACTATTAGTTGATCTTTCCCCAAGAGTTTATTGCTTTCTCTTTTTTTCCTTCACCCTCAAACCCTTCCCTTCATTCTGTCTTCGGATGCTTTGACAAAATAAACCCACAACATACTGATGAATTATTTAAATTTGACTCTGTGATGTATGCATGCTGAGTTGCAAGGGAGCGATGCAGTTATTACTACCGGCAAACCCTCTTCCTCCAGATGACTAAACCTCCAATCCAACCAATTACCATCCACAGCCCTGCAGCTCCTCGGCACAAGTGGGAGAAGAAATAGGAGCTTCTGCCTACATTATTCCAAGATGCTGCAGTCAAAAATGCTGCAGTGTGAAGATGGAGGAGATGGGGGGGTTTATCAGTTCATAGTGTAACGAATAGCTGGTTATCATTGTTCCAGCTGTCGAGGTCAATCACAGTCAGCTGACTGGAGCTAAGAACCAGGATTTTGTGGTTTTTCTGCTAGATAATTAGTTTCCAACTTTCATTAGACTTCCAGTTTAAGTTTTACATAATATCATTTGAGTGTCCATGAAACGTTTTTTAGCCCAGCCTACAAATGACTGACTGAGTTAAGACATGGAGAGTGTAGAGGCCAGTTATCCTCAGAGCATTATTCGTCATCTTTAGCAGTTTAGCAGAGTGGCATTCAGAGAATACAATCTCCATGAAGAGCTGTACCATGTGCCACCGTTTAGCGTTTAATTTGTCATTTAGCTTTATTACTAACTTTGAAAACATTTAGTGCACTTAATTTCTCCTAAATCTTCCTTCCTGGATATTCAACTTTAAGCTGAATAAAGTTCAACATCTATGTTGAAGTTTTGTTAATTGACTGTTTATAATTCTTCAAGTAGTTAGCTATAGTTATGTCCGTACTCTTATTTTGAAATAATGAAAACAGTTTATGCTGCAGTTCTGTCTCCTCTCCCCATGATCTCTTCTTTTAAAAAAAGAAAATTTATTAACTTTATTTATTGAACGAATGCCAAGAACAAACAAATGATTGAGGTGTACAGACAAATACACGATCAAACAACTAGGGGTTGAACAAATAAATGCAACAATTCACTTATATGAACGTTTTCAACCTCTCTGTGTCTCGACAAATAGACTGAACTGTTTCCCAATAGCAATTTGACAATAATAAAAAAGACAAGGTATTTTATTGTTCTGGTTTACTAATTGGCAATACCTGAACATTTGCATTAAAATGAAAGATCTATTAGATTATGTTGTAGGGCTGTTTGAAGTTGTATGCGAAAGACTCTAAAAGCCTGTTTGGGAGCAGCTGGTCAGCAGTGTGCTGAGTTTCTACATCTGGGTGACCTATTGAACCAGTTTACATTCTCTCGAGAACATGTCATATCTGCCTCCTGTTGCCCAATGCCAACAAAAGAATGTGGCCATCGACCCAAATATTACCACCCAAATGTGTCACTTCCTTTAAATTCAAATCGTCCTTGGTTCTCCTAACCTTTGTTTTCACATCCGTTCTCTTGCTCTCTTTCACTTTACAGTTTGCTCCTGGTTGCTGATCTGAACTGGTTTTAAATATTAACCAGAGAGGAAAAAAAAAATTGAAGAGGAGAGCAAAAAAAAAAATCACACACTCTTAAAAAAATAAACCAGAATCGCAAAGTGTGCAGCACAAGGGCAGAAAACTCACAAATATTAACCATAGGTCTGTTTGCTAAATAAAATATGGCTTTAGGGCTGAGCAGTAAGGCCTCAAAGCATCTGTACAGGCTCTCAGTTACACCTAATGAACTAAAAAGAAATAAAAAGAGACAAATTAGTACAAATTAGCCTGGGGTTCAGCTTCTCGATAGGGAAGAAATAAATGCCCTAACTGTTAACATGAAAGGGATTTTTTAATAAACTTCTGCTGGCAGCCTTGAAACTGGTTACAGAAAATGTTAAATCTTTCAGAATCAGTTTTAAAAACCCTTCATTGCTGCTATACCTTGACGGAAAAACCCAATCTTTAATAAATGCTGGAATTTAGGAATTAGGAAAAATGTACTTATTTATGACATATTGAATAAAATTGAGTCCATTTTAATCTATGACAGATTTAAGAGTAAACTGAGTTCCTAGCTCAAGAAACTAGAGTTTCTCCAAATCATCTTAAATTAATGTTAAGAGGTTGGGTGTTGTGTTGTGTTGTGAACAGGAAGGCTTTAATTTGCAAAGATTACTATTTTAACAACTTCTAACACATAACTCTTTTTTTCTGTTATGTTCAGGCTGATAGCTCACTGTCATGAAGTCTGTGGATTGTTGGTGAGGATTTAGACGCGGTAGACCCATGGTTTAATGGAGAATAAACAAATCCAGGGAGCACAGATGACATATGACAAACGACTACGATCAGATGACAAACGACTACGATCAGACGGCAAGCAGGTGACACAGGTGAGGTAAAATACACAGAGGGTAATCAGGGCAAACGAGGGACAGCTGGAAACAATCAAGTTCAAGACACTTAGACACAGGCCTAAATTAACCAAAAAACAACACAAAAAACTAAATTCTCATTCTCACACTCACCATAGTTTTGTTTGTTTCCATGTCAGAAGATGCAAAAACGAAGAATAACAAATCCAAGTCAAGAATGCAGTGGAAAAATACAGGTGATAATCACTTTTTTAAAACTGTAAATTAGAAGAGTTTTTAGTATTCTGTTTATGATTCAACAAAATTGTGAATCTACTTGACAAGCTATAATTTGCTCAGAAGAATAATAAATTATTGACACAACAAAACTTAAGCTTCTAGGTATGAATCATACAAAAGAATTTGCTACTTTAGTTCTCTCCATGTGCTAAACATGGGGGCAATATATCACTGTGAAGTGCTTGGTATTGCTCACGTAAAAAGAAAAAAAACCTTATCTTGTCCAAAGTCCAAGACAATAAACTAAGGTTTTGTTTTTGCCTTTTACTCCACAGATTTCTTATCTTTGAAGAAAGATCCAATTTGGGATTGTGTATTGTTTAACTTCAAACTTTATCACAGTAAGAAAAGTAAACACCATAACAAGAAAGTGCTTCTGGTGTGTTGACTGAGCAGTTTGATCTGCAGATATCTGAAGTTTGGGATAAAGAAATGATTAAAACTTCCAATGTTTACGCAACAGCAAATCGGACTGACCCTACGGACAGCCAAGTGAAACATGATTAATCATCTTAGCGCGTACATACATATAAATCATACTTGCAGTATTTTAGCAACCTTCAATGAGGGTCTAGTGGCTCCCATAACACCAAGCGTAAGCAGATTCTTGGTGCTGCATCACAAATCACTCTGTTCTGATTCACTATCCTCCATTTCCTCTCCGTCTATGAACACAATTGGAAGTAGTGACCTCGTTTACAAGACTATTTAGCAGCAAAGAAGTAGATGTAGGCAGACACCACCACAATGACTGGAAATTCTTTCTTAGAAAACTAAATCTCTACAGTATGCATGTGAGACAACGTCAAACTTTTCCACTGCATAAAACATAGAAAATAAATAAAAAAAGATAAGATGCACTTGCTCCTGATTGCATCAGAATGTATGTCTGACAAATCTCTTGTTGAACCCTGAAGGTTCTACACCATCTGCAAACCTCCTGCAGCTCTAGAAGGATTTTTTTTTTCTTTCTTTGAAGTAACCCTAAACTTTTAATGACAGTTTATGCATTTTGGCATGCTCTCCGTCAGTAAAGAAACTTGGAGCTTCTGCTTTGTTTGATGGCAACAATCTTCCATCTTCTGACACTCCAGATGCTTTCATTGGGATCAGATCTGATGATCGGCCTGCCCATGACGGGTATCGATCTGATGATGTTTCAGCCACAACTTGACTGACCCAGCTGTTCGGCATCAGGCATTGTTCTGTCCTGCTGGGAAAGTACGATCCCCAAAATGAAGAAACATTGTCAGAGCAGAAGGAAGCTGACAATGTTTCTAATTTTTTCAAAGTGTGTGCAGTTTGAACGATCATGTCACATTCCGTCTGACTTTTACATCATTGACATGAGACATGCATAATAATTCTGCACCAGAAGAAGTCAAATACGTAAACCATGCATGAAAATAATAAGTCTGAATTATAAAACAATCTGTCACCACAGTCTGTTTGCGGTCGTGTCATTCAGTATTAAGAATTTTTCTTTAAAAAAAATTTACAATCAGCATATTTTCTGATTTCTGAAGTTAGCTTAAAAGCAGTTTTCAGTTCTCTTTTGAACCCTTCTTATTCTTGTGCAAAAGTTTTCAACTCTTGCGAAGAAATAAATTTGTTTCCTATTCCTTTCCAGGTTATACTAGCTGGCTCTGCATTGCCATCAAACTGGACCTGGTACAAAAGCTGTGTTTTAATGCTTTTCCTCAGTAAATAAGCTTTGGTTCACATGATCAATTAGTTGTGTTGCAATTCAGCAGAAACTGGAATAAAATGGTTGTCATACTTGTAGAGCACATCATTTCTGAGAAAATTGCTGCGATCTCTTATTTTTCTCTCCAGAGCTGGAGCTGCACCAGTAAGAATCGAGGGAAAGATAAATCATCTGTTTCTGATTCACAGTTACTGACCAGCAAGCCTTCAGTCAACTGCATCCTAACTTATTCTATTTTCAACCTGAATGGGTTTCATCCTAATACATATTACAAAAAAATCAGTGATCAATTATGAAATTGTTTTTAGAAAGCATGCACTCAAAATTGATTAATTACAATTAATAATTCACAAATAAATAGACACGCTAATTTCAAACATCCATGGTGTTTTGTTGTGCTCTGGTGTCTGGAAAAGAAAGCATTGAGCCAGATTTAACACATTTACTTTGCTCATCAGTCTGAAGAGAGAGGATGGAGCTAAACCAATTTCAGGTGCATTTGGTCTGCTGGTGCTTACTGCAGCATCAGTGCAGGTTTGCACGGCCAAAGAGAACCATTATTCAAATGCAAACACCACAACCCACTTCCTATCCGAGGTTGTCTCTCAATCAGACCATGCCAGATTATTCTCTTTATTAATACAGACACACACATACATACACATAATGCCCCTCCTAGCCAAGCGAAATACACATACTCTGCAGGTGGCCTCCTAGAAACTCCAAAATATGAATAGGTTTATGATCTCAACAAGTTTGTGCTCAAAAGAAAACTTGTCAACATAATGTTAAAGTCCTTCAAATATCAATGACCTTATTATTGTTAATAATAATTACAAAATTAGTCATCATTTTAAATGCTGTCATAAACCCTAAATGTGAACCTGTGTCCTTGGTAGAATGAGAGGGGTTGAATGTGAAGTCTTTTCTAAAAGGTTTTAATTGGTAAAGGTCAGATATTTTCTAGCATTTATGATGATTCACTGATTTGAAGGTTGAATGGAGAAGACATGCTGCAGCAGCAGAGCTTCATGTATGTATGTGGTTACTGTCTCTATGGGGTGCATTTCACAGGCCTTAATAATTAAAGAACGGTGTATTATTGCACACTTATTCTGAGTCAAAAAATGTAAAAAAAAAAATTAAGGGGTGATGAGTGTTCCCAGATGAGTGTTCCCAGATTGAAGCAGCTCTCCTGCGGAAAGACGAGTCGTTCACTCAGAGGAAGTCAGGCGGAGTAATCTGTGGAAACAAACAGAAACAGCCAAGGTTGCTGAAAAGGAAAGAGGAAGTTACATTTGGGAGAATAAAATTTCAAGAATCCATAATGCGGTGGCACAGTGGAGCAGATGGTAGCACTGTTGCCTTGCAGCAAGAAGGTCCTGGGTTCAATTCCCCAAACTGCATGGAGCTTGCATGTCCTCCCTGTGCATGCGTGGGTTCTTCCTCCCACAGTCCAAAAACATGACTTTCAGGTTAATTGGTCTCTCTAAATTCTCCCTAGGTGTAAGTGTGTGAGTGAATGGTTGTGTGTCCTGTCTGTCTCTGTGTTGCCCTGCGACAGACTGGCGACCTGTCCAGGGTGAACCCCACCTCTCATTCAGAACATTAGCTGGAGATAGACACCAGTACCTCCTGACCCCACTAGGGACAAGGGTGTTAGAAAATGGATGGATGGATGGATGGATCCCACATGGAAACAGGCTTTAAGACTTAACGAGTTGGACTTCTCACTACCCAGATTGTGATAAATGTGTTTATTGCACTGTATGTTTATTGAACCTTTGTTTATTTGTAGTGTAAAGTTCCAGTGAGGTTATTTTTAGTTTCTCTTCAGCATGTTGGATGTGTGCTCATATCAACTTTTATCATCTTTTAAATAGTGTTTTCCTTCATGTTCAAGCTGGTTCTTAATCCAAACTGAAGAACTGCCTCCAATGGCCTAAGTCAGAATTGACAGCTGCCAGTCTTACCTTGCAGCTAAAGTCCAAGTTAACTCTCTGAGAAAGATAGCAGCCTGATTTCAGTCTGCTAAACCACTCATTCCTTCTTTAGTGGCAGTTCTGGTACTGAAACTCTTTGAATTTGTCCTTCTAATCCCTCCTGGAATTAGAGTAGACATTCTTAGTCAAAACTAGACTGCACACTGTTTTCTTAGACTCCTAAGAGACTAATTAACCACTTGATAAATTTTGAATCTTTATTTAGTTAGATTACATGTATTATCTCTGTAGTTTTGTGTTGGATTAAGGATAAAATAAAATTTTACCTTCATTAAAACTATTATTTCAGTGATTGTAAATAAAATTAAGGCTTAAAGATGTACAAAAATCCCCTCTAAATATTCGAAGACAAATACTGAACGGATTGTTAAAGGGATATATATAAAAAACATGAACAACTTGCTCTAAAATTACAATGTTCTTGTGTCTATAACTTGTTTTTGAAGACAAATTTTACAAACTAGTGGGAAAGCTTCAGTAAGACCACGGTTGTAATTACACTTCAGAGACTAAATATATATTTAGTGCATCCACCATTAATTATACACAAATCAAGTAAGCAGCTTTAAAACACAAATCTTCAAGACGTTTGCAGAAAATGAGTGTAAAGTCCAGAAGATCCCCAGCTGTTTCTGTTGGCTAATTAAAATTTTATGCTTTACCACATTGCCCAGTATTCCTTTCATTCCCACCACAAAACTCACAACAGCAACATAAAAGAGGCCACGGGGCATCTCTCACCGTTTCTCCCACTGCATGTCCCAGGCGCTACGTGGAAAATAGGACAGCGGTTGAACGCTCCTTCAAATTCCTCTCAATCTGCAGTGAGTCACAGAAAGGCTGCTCTCCTCAAACAGCTCTTTTATTAAACCAAAACATGAGATGCAAGCATAATTCTCGGCCAATTAAAAACAGTTTTCCACTGCGTGAGTTATAGGAAACAAATACAATATAGAAGCACCTTATTTATGGGCGCCGCATGCTCCTGAGTCATAAAGATGCCATGCAGCTGCACATTCAAATCAGCACAGCCAGAGTTACATTTCATCATTATAATTCTTTGATACTTTGGCTTATATCATGAGGATACAGCAATTAAAACCCAGCGCGATGTAGCTGTGACACAACTCAAAGCGTACCAATTCTAATCTAGTCAGTAAACAAATCAGTACAATTGATCTCTGGAGATTCAGGATGAGCCTCTGAGTTTGTATAACAATAATAAACAGAACTGTGAGTATCAGCTGACAGACTCAGTACTTTCATTGCTTTTGCAAATTTGGAGGAAACTTACAGCTTTGGTCAGACGTCTACAAACACTAATCATTTGAATTAGTCTCATAATATTTTCCAGGGTGGAACAATCAACAAACAAATTCAATGATTCATAGAAACAAAAATCCACCTAAATCTTTTAATAACTTTACTTTTGATTCAATAATGTCTTTGAACTTGACAAAGTAAATGTATATCAACTTATCTTTAGTAATCATGACTGAGTGCAGCTGGTAGTTTCTGTTTTCTGCAATAAAAAAGAATTTGCTTGACACCTGTCACTGAACCTACCAATATCCACAACAAAGTTTGAAAGGAAAATGCAGGAAACCACTGTTGCTGTGCTCAGAGGGCATATCTGCTGAGATATTTAATACCGTAGATAGATTGAATTATAACACAAACATTTACTTGCTTTCAAACCTAAGAACAATGTAGTAGCTGTCAATCGTGGCGGTGGCAACATTAATGATACTCTGGATGAGCCAATTTCTTCCTTTGGAAACAAATTTACAAATAAAAACCAGGTTTAACAGAATCTGTTATTAACATAGCAAATCGGTTCAAGTTTTATCACTCTATAAGTTGTTTTTAGAGTTTTTAATTTAAGCTTATGCTGAAGCTTTTCATTTTAGCAGGTATTATATCTTGTTACGAGGAGATTTCTCATTTTATTTTTCATAAGGAGAACGTTTCTCATCAGGTTTCACATCTTGTTATAGTGAGAGTTTCTCATGTCAGTGGGATAAAGTTTCTAATTTTTATGGGTTTTATTTTCCGTTTCAATGAGAAACCTCATTATAGTTAATTTTATATCTCGCTATTAAAAGTTTTTCATTTTATATATAACAGATTTTATATCTCATATCAAGGAGAAACCAAATATCTACAAAGGTCTTGTTTTTATTTCCCAGTTCTTGCAGTTAAATGCTCAATACAATCTCACATAATATGACAGTTTATGTAAATAATTGCTTTAAAAATTAAACAAAGTTGAATATTGTGGAATTATCAAACACTAAAAGTATAGGTCCATTTTGGTATTAAGAAAAATTACACTTACAAAATTATATTGTTTTGAATAGCATGTAATCAAGGATATTTTGAAACCATTTGTTCTTTTTAGAATAGACTCAACCCAGACCCATTTTCGGGTTGCATTCCTCTTTCAAAAACAAATCCGAGATGAGGTTAACAGAAGTTGCCATTTTAAAGAAAGTACATGGTGTCCAGTGGTGTAATTTAGCTCAGCCCCATGTAATCTGAGGCTAAGACAGACTCTTCATTGTGGAAATAAGAACACAGCTGAGTCTGAATCGACAGCGGCGAGTCTGCTAGGGCTGAAGCTCTTATCTTTACTCCACTACTGAGTGTAAAACTACAGTATCAGTGTCTGTTCGAATCAAGGTGCTGCAGCGTTAGAATAAGTGGCTTTACGTGGCCTGAAAAACGAACAGCATGGACAGGTGATGTATAATCTTTTCAATCAAGCTGACAGGACATCCATCAGATTCACATCACAATCTCACCTTTTCCTCACATACCAGGTGCCACCCAAGCTTTAGCCAGCCTCTGTTTAGCTCTGTGCCTTGGCTTACCAAAATCAGAGCATTTGGGCCCTTTGTTAGATGTCAAATATAAACTTTATGTTGTTGACTGTCTGTGTAATCTATGTTGTGTTCTCTTCTCTCAACTTTTGGGTTGCTTCTTCCCTAAAATCCAAAATTTTATGATCATCCCAGTAAAAAGTCTGTTTTTGGTTGGTGTCTGTCTATTCTACTGGTATTAATTAATACATTTTCTGTATTAAATTGTGGGTTGCCAATAATTAACTGTACATCAATTTAGCATAATAGTTTAAAAGTTGTTTTTTTTTACTATTTTTATTTATCCAAAAGTACATTCTGTCCTGTGATTGCTGTAAGATTTCCAAATGGTGAGATCCTAGGCAAACACACTCATCTGTCATAAAGTGCAGTGTGTGAGATGGTGAGGCAGGACACAGCAGACCCACGTTGGAGTGAGGAGAAGATTTTTAATGATGAATATAGTCCAAAAAGTCCACAAAAACAGGCAGCGCAACAGAGTGGAAGCCAGGGCTCAACGCCGGTAGCAACTGACTAAACAAAGGGACAGCAAGACAGACTGGTGCATACGACCCAACAAGAACACAGACACACAGATGACATTAAATACACAAGAGGTAATCAAGGAACGAGACACACCTGGGAACAATCAAGGGGAAGAACAGGACAACAGGAACTCAAAAATAATTGCACAGAAAATCACAGATTGTGACATCATCCAAATATGGCAGAACATTTCTGTTCTTTGCAAAAAGGAAAGACTGATGATGGTTTTTCTATGTTTCAAGCTTTTTAGATTTGTAGACTTTGTGACCCTAAAACAGGGTTTCTGCCCTATAATATTGCTGCAGCTCTCAATAGACATTGACAGCTGAAGGCTCAAATAGGAGAGTGGAAAGCAGACAGTTTCGCAAGGGTAAATCTTGAAGGAGGCCTATTATGCAAAATTTACATTTTGCATGTTTTGGATCTAAACTGCTTCCAAAAAACCAGCCAGCCATTTTTTGGCAATGTTTTTGGTGTCTGGAAAATGACCTGTTGACTCTCACAGTGCCATTACCTAGCAACCCCAGCTGAGTCCATCCCATCACCTAGCAGCCCAAGCAACATTCCAGCACATTTCAGCTGGTTTTACTGCTGTATGCCTGTACAATGCCTGCTGTAAAAGACAAGTGTTTTGTTGTTGACTCACCATTCAGAAACCACTTGCTTCATTCTTGTTGGCTTTGCAGGAGGTTCTACTTCTGCTTTTCAAAGATGTAAGTTTGTATAGTCATTTGGTTGCAGCTATTCTCTCATGTGAGTGTAAACATTAAGTTGGGGAGGGCTGCGTGGTAAACAGGAGCTTATTTGGATTTAAAGTGACAAGAGGCCCTAAAAAAGCTTATTCAAAATTGCAGACCTGACCAGACTAAAATCTCATTATATAAGAATAATTTTCTGCAAAAAATGGGCAGAACATGTTTTGAATAGCCAATAGACCCATCCTAACCTACTAAAGGAAGCATAATATGTCACCATTAATCTTCTTATATGAGACATCAAATAGCATATTATTTAAATTTAAACTGTCTGTCAAGGTAGACTACGTTTAAACACACGTCTGAAAAGAAATATGTGATTGGGATTCATCAAAGAACCTTTGACTACAACTTCTATAAATAAAATGAAGAATCCATATTGTGTTAAACTTGCTGACATCATAATCTTCCAATAATTTGCCTGACTGATTCTCACTGACTCAGTATTGCCCTGTCATTTACGCTGTGGTGGCCGTGTGTGTCGTGTCTGTCTGTCATAGTCAATCAGCTCTCTTTCTTCTGTTTTGACTGTCTGGTTCTTGGTGGTAGTTTGAATCAAATGAACCCTTCACTCGTACAGACGGACAATCTCTGGCAGGATTTTTCCTCCACTTTTTAAATATGTACATACTTGGAGAAAAGGATATTTTCTGTCCTGCATTTGCATTTAAGAAATGCGACTCAAATAACACTTTGCTCTTAAACAAAGTTTGAGATCAAGTTTTGAGAGCAAAATGTCTAAAAACTTTTGACATGTAGAAAAATATCCTTTTCTACATACTTGGAGAAAAAAACTTTTGACATGTAGAAAAATATTCTTTTCTACATACTTGGAGAGAAGGATATTTTTTGTCCTACATTTGCATTTAAGAAAAATGCGACTCAAATAACACTTTGCTCTTAAACAAAGTTTGAGATCAAGTTTTTAGAGCAAACTGTCGGTGTAAGTAAACAGTGAAGGCCAAAAGGATTAGGTTTAAATGGGTTTAGGGAGATATTTATGTATGAGAAGGGGTAAGATATGACCAGGCACGCTCCTCATTTAAGCGTGGATAGTTCTTGAAAAGGTACATTCTGAAACCTGAGAAATCCAAAACAAAAATACCTCAATTTATGCATTTATCCTTCATACAATGATACTCCTCTGTCATCACTGAATAGGAACATCCTTCTAATAATATCACAAGTTATTTACAGTTCCTAAGATGCTTAAATGCATTCACATGTATGTTATATAAATTAGGGGCTTGTAAAAATGCATTTTAACCATTTTTATTTGAGAGTTAAGTGATGATGGAAATACCTGCAAATGTCAAAATGAAAACACTTAAATTTAAGTTTTTTACATCCATAGCTGCTTTGATTTGTAATGACTTTTTGCACAAGTAGACTTTCGAACATGTGATTTTAATTGCATTTCTTATTTAATGGAAAAAATATTTATTTATTTATTTTTTTTTTTGATACTGGCAGAATGTTGAAAAAGCTTTGTATACATTTGTATTGAAAACAGAGCGACATATTAAATACATATTAAAAACTGGCCACTATTATGCCTATTATTATTTATTGATTGATATGTATGTATATCCATTCGTATACAAAGAAATGGATAATTTGTATGCATACTTTTTACCTATATATATATATATCTTTTTTTAAACATTATCTTTACTTTATATGAACCCCTTTACTCAGAAGACAGAAACCTTGACCTTGTGAATATAAAGACAAAAATAATTAATCTTTACACAAACTGCTGTGAACTGAATTTCACAAATAAATAGGACGTGACTGTTGGGAACAAAGAGGAAAAGATTTAAAATTCAGACAGCAGCACCATAACCCTCGTCTCTATGTAAGTTGCTCCGAACATTTTTAGTATAATCACCTCTTAAGGCTATTGACAACATGGACCACTGCACATAGCTTTTTGTATTCCCTCTAAACCAACAGCTGTGCAGGATGTGTCTTTACGGTGCAGCTGGGGATAAAGACGAGGGTAGGGCCAGAGACTGTGTACTCTAACCACAGGTCTGTCCCTAAGGGAGAGAATTAGAGATTTTGTGCTGGGCTAAGCAGCCATTTTTCAGGGGCTAAAGGTATAAAAACCCTTGGAGGTACAGACTACATTGTTGTGCTTGTTCACAAACAATGGCTGGAAATATTGGCAGCTGGATATAAAGAAAGGATTCATAGAATATTAATTTTGTAATAGTTTTTTCTCTCCTTGAATTTAAGCAACGTAACCTAAGCATCTTAGAGTCATATCAATTGCCATTTAAAGTCACAAATGGTATGCAGCCATTGATGAATAATGGATCACACTGTTTGCATTTGTTCAAGCAGACATGTAAGTGTTTTTGTCACAGCTGAGCCAGGTTTTGGCCCGCAGTCTTTCAAAGCTTCTCATTTATGCTCAACTTTCTCAGGGTTTCATCATTGTCCTATCTGCGACTGAAACCTGAATTATTTTCTTTTTCATCCATCCTGTGGCATATTTGTTGCTGTGCTTGTCATCCATTGTCCCATTGATGACTCAGATTGAGCCACACTTTGGTATACAGAGTTCCTGAGTAAATCTGTTACTGCAATGTGTTCTGGTTGAAAAACAAATTACCTAAGTGGTGTTACTGTTGGTAAAAGGTGTTGATAAGCTTCACTTCGGTCTATCCCTCTTTACCTCCATACATAGTGGTGACAAAAGACTAATTAGATCACTGATATGGCTTTCAGTCATATTTTACTTGGTTTATCACACCCTGCTTCAGTTTGTGTTCATCATTTTAAAATCTTGGGATCAGAGTGCATTTTTTTACTATTTTATCTCATTTTACAAGTTGTGCTGTTGTTGTACTGTTATGTCTATTCTTTTTTTACTTGTTAAGCATTTTAAAATGTATTTTTCCTGGGAAAGTGCTACATAAATAAAATCAAAGCTCTGTTTAGGCTATTTTCTGGTTGTCACTAAAAGTAGTTTCTTTAAACAGCTGGTATGAGTACATGCAGTTCCGACATGTGCAAGCTGAAACCTAAATATTACAAGATAAAATATGATTGCACTTGCAACTCTACAGAATAGTGACTGGAGACATGAAGCAGAAACGCTTGGGCACCCTCAGAGTAATGAAAAGGAAGACAAGTTTGAATGGGGTTTAATAGTCATTTCCACATTGTCAGCGCTGCTGTCCTTCATGAAAACCTTGTGGGTGACAGCAGCCTGCTGTAAGTAACATACTTTCTGGCTCCAGATACCATATTTCATATTTGGAGCATAACTTCCCTCTGTTGAAAAAAGGAATAGTAGATAAAACCCTCTTTTTTTTTATTTATTTTTTTTTATGCTTTTGTTTTGCATTTAATTTTGTGTCGCATCAACATTATGAATGTCCTTAATAAGGTGGTTATGGTAGAACATATTGATAAAACCACTCATTAACAAACTGTTAAAGTTAATAAATATCTCTCTCCTCTCAATGAGTACTTCTTGAAATTACATAATATTGAGCATCTTTTCACATTGATGTAATTTGGACCTAGGCAAATTAAAACTGCTTTGATTTGAGTGATAAAATTATATGTAAACACTCAGCTGCTAACTTGAAGGTTTTGATTACTCGCCCTTGATGAGTCTAAAGGGTCACATGAACACTTATGGTGGCCGGATTTGGCCTGAGGGCCTTATGTTTGACAGATGTGCTCTAGACCAAAAGCTTACTTCTTGTCCCATATTGCTGACACAGTTCATTTTTCTATTTCTGGTATCACTTAAAAGAAGCTCACTCCAAATTTGAATAAAAAAAGTAGCCAAAAAATTATGTGTAAGGAGAAATTACGTCACAAACTTTTAAAACAGCTCCCTCATTCATGGCCAAATAGTAACATTAGCATTGGTTGAAGTGTTGACTTCAGAATTTTTACTAAGATGTCCTCCTTATAATTTATCATTTTTCAACATTTGATTACAAATAAAATCTATAAAGTTAAGCTGTAAACTGGGGAAAGTCAGAGCATAGATGATTGGCTTCTGAAAACCTAACTGAGGTCATAGAAGTCTATTTAATTTACTAAGTGACTTTTTGTTGCTTTCAATGAACTTTGAAAATTGCAGCATTTTTATGAAGCTTTGGACTTCGATAATACTGTGTATTATATTTTTTTAAATTTGATGCCTGACTGTTTCTACCATTCCTGCAGTTTAAGAGTTAAATGTTTGCAACATCCAGTACATATATAAGAAATACAAAAATATTCACTTTAAACCTGACATCGTTGGTACAAATGTCCTCTGTCTGGGTCGGTCCTCAGACTGGAAAATGCTTCACTGTATAATTTTAACTCTAATCCTACCAGAATGAGAGGTCAGAACGCACTGACAAAAATTTGATGATTTCAACAACAGCTTTTGCAGAGATGGATGTTACTTTTTCATTTCACCTGAATGTTGAAACAAAATTTGACACATAAAAGAATCAGTAAATCTTTTACAATGAGATTCATTTAAAAGGTTGCTAGCAGTTAATTGCCTTTGCATCTGCATGTTTGTATGAATTCAGATTAGCCATACCAAAAGTGGGCTACCATCTTCTCAAAACAATTACATCCACACATCCATCCATTGTCTACGCACTTATCAATGCAGCATCACCAGAGAGCTGATGGATGGGCTTGTACCTAATAAAGTGGCCAGTGAGTGTAGTTTTTTTTTTAACAAGATATCCTTCAAATGTCATTAAGCAGTTAAGCAATTAAAGCAAGTCTTGATTCACAAAAACAAATTTTATCATAATCTCCAACCACTACTTCCAACAATATTTTTTATGTTTTTTTATTATCTTAGATTCAAATCAAGTACAGCAAATAATCTCACCCCAGCTATTCATTAGTATTAACCGTAATTAAAAAAGAATCAGGGGGGCGCGAGGAGGAATATGGGTCTGCTCCTTTAAATCTTCTCCACTTTTAATTTTTTTGGAGCGAGGGAGGGAAATACGGAGACAAGGGAAACCAAGCAATGTTAAAACACATTCATACAGACAGTGGCGAGCCGACACTCCCCTTTAACATCAGCAGCAACACTCTAACAGACTGACCAGCTCCCGTTCAGCCACCAGAAGCAGAGCTCCCGCTGCGTGGATGCGTGGAAGACCCCCCTGGTGTGGGTGGAAGGGGGAGAAGTTTCCTTAAAGACGAGTCTGGATCCAGCTGAGAGACGATGCCTTCTTCCTTTAGACGGGTCTCACAGGTGGCTCTGTGGATTTGCTGATTATTATTTTATTTCTTATTTTTCCAAGTTATTCAGCGGGGACAGGGAGAGATTCTGAGCTAGAGGATGCTCCCACAAGTCATTCGGATTTTGTATGTCTTGTCTTTTTGCGTCTTCCAAGGAGGCTTCATCAGGTAAGAATATTTAACATTTTGAAGCGATGCGAGTTTTCTTCCTGTTTTTTGGAATTTGATTGGCACAAACTTTTTCGAAATTGGACATTAACTGTGCGCTATAAAAAAAATTATTACTTGTAAACAGTCCATTTAATTTCTCTCAGAAATAATACATGGATTCAATAAGATACCAAAAGAAAAACTGAATTTATGTTTAATATTTTGATAACCTGGAACCATGTTGAGCGCTTTTTTTTTTTCTTCCAGGTTTTTACGCACATAGAAATCACACAACTCAAATATCACATAAGGAGGCGTAGTCGCTTAAAGAAACTTTAGATATAATATTACTTATTATGGTTGAGCAATATGATCACTGGTAAAACAATTACTTCCCTACTAAGCCACAAATCCTTGTCTTGGTAATTAGATTTTCTCTTCCGAAAGAATAAAATAAAATAAAAAAGTGCTGTTTTTGTTTAAAAATGCAAATATGATTTTTTTTTTTGTGTACAGTAATAAATGGATAAACACAAACTTAAATGTAATTAGATTTTATTTTATCAAAAAAGAGAAAAAGAAGAAGAAAAATATAACATAAGTCTAGTAGCAAAGTGTATGCTTCAATAACGGGTGACGTCACTGCCCATATAGGGTTGGCGGTAAGTACGGATCGGGAGGACGTCCCTTGAATTTTTATCTAACTCTCCCAAAATATTTATTTATTTTTATGTTGCTTTTACTGCGCTCTTGTTCAGGCCTGTGCTGTATTGTTGCTGCTCTGCAGCAAGAAAGTTCTGGGTTTGAATCCGAGCCTGCATGTGATTTTCTCCCAGTGCATGCGTGGGTTCTCTTCGGGTACTCTGGCTTCCTTGCACAGTCCATAATGTTACAGTGACTCTGTCCAATATTACCATTAGGAGTGTATCATTGTGTTCCATGTGATGGACTTGGGGTGATAATAAGGTGGTATAAACAATGGGTGGATATTTTTGCCTGTATACACTTTATTTGTGGTAAAAATAAATAAATAAATAAATAAAATTTTTAAAAAGTGGTTTGACACCTTTAGTGTGCACAGAAGAAACAGTGCCTCCTACAGTCTCAATATATAATGATTGCAGAATCAGTTGCCTGCTTAGAAATATATATATATATTTTTCTGTGCCTGTTTTATACTTTATCGATTTGAAACATGAAAAGAAATTCAGTCTTTTTATGTTTCTTTCATTCTTACCTGCCTTTGACTTTTTAAAAAAGCAAAGATATCTTGTATTTCAATTTAATACTTTTTTTCTTGTTTTTCATGAGAACATCCAGTTACCAAAACATGATAATTGGATGTTCTCATACATAAAGACCTGATACATAAAGAGCTTTGCAAGACATAAAGTTATACTGGGGTACAAGATCTGAAAATTACTAAACTTTAAACACAAATTTAAATTTAACTTGTCTCAATAATTGTGGCTCCATAATTTAAATAAAAAAGACAATTTATTTTATGAATTCAATTTGAAAATTGATGCCCATACCATTTATCAATCATTCAAGTTTAATTGTGTAACACATTTCAGCAACAAGGTAGTTCAAAGTGCTTTACATCATAAAAACATAAAGATAAATCATAAAACCATCTCACAATCAGCAATTAAGAAACCTACATTTCCTTTTTGTCAATGTCATCATAAAAATAATCAATACACATCAAATATATTGACTGATATTCTAGTGATTATGGCTCAAAAGCAACTCTAAACAAGTGGGGGTTTAGCCTTGTTTTAAAGGTACTCCGTGTTTCAGCTGTTTTTCTGTTTTCTAGAAGTTTGTTCCAGATTAGTGGTGCATACAAGTTGGATGCATCAGTATTCACAAAAACCTATTAGTAAAAATCTTTTAGCTACTCCTGCCAAACTGGGAGATGAGAGAGTGTCTCAGGCAGGACATTTCTGAATCACTGAGCAGAATTTTATCTCGTTCTTCAGATTTGAATCTCTTTAGTGGGCATTACAGTGACTTCTGTACATTGTGCTTTAAGCATGGTAGAAGGGAGAATTTTATGGATACAATAAATTACAGCTTCTGATATAGTTACAGCTTCTGAAGAGGGCAGTGACATGCCTGACAGTAATGATTCTGATGATGAGGATTGTTAGAGCTTTGATGAATGGGACTTTAAGACCAGCTGTAGAAAGCTGGGGGTGTTTTCTGCACGTCTGATTTGAGAGTTTCTTTTGAGTAAAGCTTTGCAGTAACTTGCTGTATCTTTGAATATTTTCAGATCACTGTTGCAGTAATTCCTAAAAACAATATGAGTTTCTGTTAAGGTTGATATATTTTGCAAGATTAGTGGAGAAGCAGTCCGGTCAACATGTCCGAAGATTAAATTTTTTTTTGTCGGTTCGTTGGTAATATTTTCACGAACACTATAGATCAAGATTGGGTAAGAGATGTACAAAAGACAGCAGCTCATGTACACATTGGAAAACCACTAAATAAACTAAATAAGACATTGATCAGCACAATGTAATGCAAATAATATGGTGAGGATGTTGCACAGCACTCTTCTACACAGGATCTGTGGATAAATCTGCAAAACTGCATTTGCAAACAAACCAATGATGGGGCCTTTGTGGTTTTGTGATTATTGTGGATCTGTAATAATTCAGTCCACTTGGAGGTTATGCACAAAAATTTGCTAGTCAAAGAGAGCTGCATCTACGTATAGCAATGGAAGGCTTAGTGGAAGGAAAACGTGTATGGTTTAAAAGGTGGACAAACATTAGTGATGACTGCAGCATTTGGAAGATTGTGAAGAGATTTATAAGGCAGCAGCTAGAGACAGGGCTTCAGGAATAGCTTAAGATCAATACCTCCTTGCTAAACTGGTTGGAGAGTTTTTTTTGTCAGCAAAGTGTTTTACTTTCTTTCGGACAAACTAATATGATTAGCAGTATTTCTTTTTGTCAGAAGAGTTGAACTTTGGCCATTTAGGTTTTTCTCTATATGTGTGCATCTGGTACATTTATCAACGTGTTGTGTTTGAATTAAATTTTGTTACACAGCTACAAACCTTGCTTACAGGTTGGGGTCAGTGTGGCTTTGCTTCTGGAGGCAATAAGGGAATGCATCAGTCAAGGTGAAGGTGTGTTCAGTATTTCTGGTTTCCAGAAGCAGAAATATATCTTGATTTTCTGTTCATCATTAATTTTCACTTGTCTTAGCCTATTCTCCTTTCCTGCGTTCCAAACTTCCTTAGCTTCTATCTTTTCCCCACTCAGTGCCAAAAAACTTTTTTGTTCACACTGAACACTTTCCTTATTTCATGCCCTGCCACCCTCAGGTGTGAACGGAAGGGAATTAAGATCTGCATAATCCCGGAGCGGAACAGAGCCGTGACTCTGTGAACCCAGGGGCGAGGAGAGCAGCTCTCAGCCTGGAGAGGCAGTCAACTGACAGCACCTCCTCTGAGAAATTATATGCTCTCCTGCTGGCCTTCCTGCTCACTACATGAGGGGGGCAGGGAGCCACAGGGAGGTAAGCAAGAAAAGGGGAAAGATTAGGGAATAAGGACAGGTGTAAAAGAGGCAGAATCAGACAGAGGTGGGGAACGGGAAAACGTTGAGAAAGAACCGTGCCGAGATGTATGCGAAGACGAAGCTGAGAGTTTGGCATGTTTAGCTGCAGGCAGCAGTTAGAATGGGGCTTGGAGATGGAGAAATGTGGCACAGGCTGGGAAACGGAGACAATGTGAGCAACTGGAGGCGGAAGAAGAGATCCAAAATAAGAAGCTCTCTGCCGTTTCTGAATGTACAAAGCAGAGCTCGCAGACTGGAAGGACGTAGAAGTGTTGGTTGCCTGTCAACAGGAGGAAATGGGGACAAAGAATGCAATGAATATTACAGGTCGCATCAAAGTTAAAGTATGCAGTCTGAGAGGGTTGCGAATGCAGACTGCATGCATCAATCTGTGTGTGTGTGTGTGGGTGCGTGTGTGTGTGTGTGTGTGTGTGTGTACAAAAAGACAGTGTTACACCTTGCACTTCATGTCGGTTTAAATTCAGTGCCAGTTGAAGGGGAAAAGCTGAATCTGTCTGACTTCCTTAGTTTTTTTTGGCCACTCGGTTGATTTGTTGGCCGAGAATCTAAGCTTGAATCAAAGTAATTGATGCAATTTAAGAATATTTTTGAAATATTTTAGAGCAGAACAGCGTTAACACTTTAAATTATCTGCAATTTCCTGGTATAGTCACTTTTTCCTCACTCAACATTAAATAAAGTGGCTTTCAGCCATGAAAATATGATTGTACCAATGGTGTAATTTTACATAACGTATAATACAATGCCTCAAGGTGACAGTTATCCATAAATAAAGAAAATGTGACCATTACAGAGCTTGGGCGTTTCTTCAAAATTATTTAAAAGATGGGGCAGAAACTGGTTGCCCAGAGGCTGGAAGCAACACTGAAGGAGCTGCAGAAATTTCCTACAATGCTGGTTCTTCCCTACATGGGACAGTAATCATGTTGCCATGGCTGAACGACTCTTTATTCAATACACAGAAACAACATTGAGCATCACCAAAGAACACCAAACAGGTGGCAGCAGCATCATTAGTTTTCCCTTTTTTTAAAATATGTTTCCAAATATCTATCAGTTTTGACCGTAACACTTCAGTTTTCTGCTTTAATGTTGAAGCTAAAGATGGACTTCTTAAATGGATTTTACTTGATTGTTTAAATAAATAAAGTTGAAGTTTTGGTTATCGACTGTTAAGGATTCTTAATTTGAAGAGGGTGAAAACTGTTTACGCTAATGTTCTGTTTCCTCACGTCTCTTTTTTCCTCTGCCCCCATGGACAGCAGTGAAAACGTTACAAGTGTAAACATAAAGACATCATAGATCCTGTAAATTGTCAACATTGGTTATTGAGGTTTGTAGTCTTTCAAGGACAGATATAATTTATACTTTAGTGATTTAGCGTTAGCTAAAATATTTGTGATTAGTGCTTTAGAGTTAGCACAGCTTACTTTTCAGGTAGCGATGCCCAGCACTAATAAATGGCTGCCAGCACTTGAATGGGCTACATTTGGTTACATTTGAAACTTTGCACCTTAACATGAAATGAAATTACTAAAGTTGCACATCTTGCTGCAGTGTGAGATGCTTAATAAAAAATAGTACCGGCCTAAAACTTTCCTTTTTACTCATTTCATAAGTATGTGAACTTTACGATAGATGAAGGACAAATTGTGGAAATGCTTCCACACTTTCTGGTTATCAGATATGTATCTCTTCATTGGTGAATTGCAGAGTGAAGCAGTGGTTTGCCTTGGAACGAGAGACAGATAATCTCAACAGGCAGGCTGTCCTTGCCTCTAGCCAGCGAGAGATCACGTTTCACATCTGAAATGGGTTTATCATCCCATTGAGCTGGAAACTCCTGAGCCTGATGCTTCCTTCAGAGATACGTTATCCTGTGGGAGACCATTCCTCTTAACTGTAAATGTTTTAAATGCTTCTCCACTGATTATAAACCCAATGTCATCATATTTTTATGAAATACGGCCTCGGACAGAATTGCTTCACTTATATTGTAGAGATCTTTAGAGATCATCAGTAACACAAATTGGAGTTTAACTGAATTTTAGACACATAACATTTCTCATTTTTTGGTCGGCAAAGAATGGGTTTTTCTGTGCCACTTCCCAGCCTGCTAGAATAATAGCCTTCAGGTTTGAAATTGGTGCCTCCATAATTTACAGCCAACTTGTCATTCAAAGAAATTCAAGTTGTGAATAGCTTTGATCACAATAGAAAACATAAAAAAATAAATAATAATAATAATAAAATGTCACATTACAGATAAAAACAACTTTTAGACTGTCTTAATTTAAAACAGCTGAAATAAGTTTGATAGTGCTTATATTTTCCAACCCTACTTCACTCATGATAGTAGGTTTTTTCCATCCCATATCATACATTAAAGATATCAAATAAAATTCTGAATCGACTAAAATATTGGCAATAACAGCAGGTCAAAGCTTCACAAAATCTGGAGATCAGAAATCAGTGCATCTCTTGCAAAAGAACCAAAAAATCATTTTGCCAGCAGCTTTCACTTAGAGATTGAAGATTTCTTCCTTCCTCCTTCTATAATGAACCTTTTGTGTTGTGAGAGAAAAACATTTTTATTTTATCCAGTTTTAATGAGCAAAATATTGTTTGCTTGCTGAAACTTAAATTCCTTCTGGACTCGGCACATCAAAATAAGCCTGTTCATAAATTAAGAATGGAGTATGTGCCTGAAATGTTAGATCTATACACAGCATAGCCCATAGCTGTACATTCCTGTGAAGAGCCTCTGAAACACCTGTTAAGCTGCAGAGAAAATCATAGTTTCTCACAGAAAAGATACTGGAAGGAAGTAAAGACAATTCAGCCAATGTATAAACATCCAGTTACGAGACCCAATCTTTTTGCAATGGGTTTAATTAAATTTAGGTGGTTGTCCTGGCTGGTGTAGTAGCATCTGCTCTCTAACATGATATCTGGAGGCAAATAAACATGAAAAAGAGCAGCTTTGCAGAATATTCATTTTGAACTACTCATACTATCCAGAGTTGTCTAAAGAAAAGGAAGAAAAACAACAACATGCCACTGGCTTGTGTTTAAAAAAACAAAAAAACATTTAATTTCAACGTGCAAACTTTTGCATATATAAAACAACTGAAGCTTTAAACACAATGTCTATTTTGTTTTTGTCAGAGAAAACAGGAAGACCACTCAGTGATTTCTCCTTGAGTTGCACTCAGACATTTTTTACTAAAATGCAGGAAACTCCCCACACACTCTGTTGATACACAGCAAGGATTGCGTGAACAAGGAAAGTGTAGAAGAGGAGCAGATGGGATGTTTACGTGAGTTAATGACTAAAAAATGAGCCAAGTAGGACGAGGGGAGTCGAACAGACGGTTTGCTCTCCACAGCCAGCACAGCTACGAGCAACCCTGGTGTACTTATCAATGAACTATGACGATGAGAGACACGAAGAAGATTCATCAAAAGATAAAGAACAACTCGGTCTGTTTCTGCTTCTTAGCTTTAAAATCCACTGAGGATATGTGCAAGATCTAATTGTCTCCACTTTCTTAAAAAACAGTTAACCTTATCATGCCGTCTGCTCATTCCTTTAGGAAAGTCTTTTTATATTCATCAAAAGTCCTTTAATTTTGCATTGTAAGAGTTTGTAGTGCTCAAAATAAGTTATTGCATCTTTCATTTAAACTAACCTCCATTCTTGGTTTTGTAGCAAATAGGATTTAGTGAAAAGGAAACTGTAACCACACCTATTTACTCTAAGAATAATCTTAATGATCAAAGCGCCTGACACAGATCGGCCCTTTGCTTCAATGAACATTATATTAGTGATTGGATTTATAGTGGAGATGACAGGTTAATGATAGGACTTGGTGTTAGGCTAACATCTCAGGCTAAGAACCGTGAGTGATTGTTTTCTGCCAAATATGATTTTCCTTTGTTTTTCGTACATGAACAGACTTTTTTTGTGGACCTTCAGTTGATCTTACCACACAGCAGCTGACTTAGATCATGTTAGTATCCAAAAACACAAAGAACATTGAAAAAATAATCTTCTCAAGTGTCAAATACCAGCAAATTGACTTTATTTACTCATATCCAAGGTTTAAATAGTTCACCAGCTCATGATTTGACAAGACAAAACATTACAAAAATATTACAGAAAACTAAGAATCCCAATATTTTCACTAATAGACGAAACAATTTTACAAACCACAAACTGCATTTTAAATAAGCTGTACGCAGTGTTCAATATTTTAGTAAAGATTTTATTTCTCTAAATATTGCTATTTCAATTTGGGCCTCATCAAAGGGAGGAAAATAAATGCAAAAGCAATTCGAACATCTCAAACTGTGATTTCTCTCAATTGAGTGTAAAATAATCCAGCTCAGGTTGTTCCTTTTAGATAGTTTAGACCCATATTCCTTGAAAAGGGCGAAATAGTCACTTAGCACCTAATTAGTCACCCAGTTCTGCTATTTTGTGTGGCAAAATTTTCTGGTACTTCCATCACACTGACTTCCTTTTCCTTCAACAACCTACAAAGATTAAACATCATAGGAAAAAATGATTCTCCAATATTGTCTTCCTCTAACATTTGCAAAAGTGATGTTCCCAATCCTGATGCAGCAGAACACTGTGAATTTCACACCATTAATCCTACAACACACACACACTAATCAGAAAAGCATCACACTTGCTTCCAAGACATGTCAGGAGTTGATGTTTCACAAAATTCCCTTTTTGTCTAATGTTCACTGGAAGACAACAAATAGTGTAACAGCAGCTTTACAGAACTTATGAAACATTCTTGTCCTGCTTTTTGTCATTTACTGCTTACCGCCATCAACTGGATGGAGATGTAATTCAGAAATTGATTTTGTCCTGTATATCTTCTAACTTTTAAAATAACTATATAATACACACACTTTAACGCTCACACACACATACATACTAAATCCTTTCAACTAACTGCCTTCACATTATGGTCTGTGTGTTTTAATTTCAGGCATTTATGGGATTTTTTTTCTTCTCTTCATTCTGCTTTCTGCAACCTCCTACACGTCTGTTCCTAAGTTGCTGTAATTACTGCACCTGCACCTGATCAGTGATTATCTTTGTTCTACATAAATACTTTCTGGTTTCCTTAATACTGTTTGTCAGTCCATAGTTTCTGATTCAGTTACCTGAAGGGAGTTGTTTCTCACCCTTTAATTTTCTAAATATTAGTTTAGATTTATGTTTTCTTACACACAGGTAAATCCTTAGTTGGGAAAAATGCATTATATTGTCTATATGTTCTTTCCACAGTGTTATTTTCATAAAAACAAGCTGCTGCCATTATAACTGAAAGCTCTGACGCGATGCATTGTGCATGACGTACATTTGCTTGGAAATCACATCAACGCATATTAAAACAGAAATGAGCACAAAACGGAAAATTAGTGCAAAGATGCTGATAAATACCCAAGTTAAATGATTAGAATATATAACTCTAATGTTGAAAAAATTTTATTTTTGCCTGAATCAGTTTAAGAAGATCACTGAATTTTACAGTTCTCCTTTGGGAGGATTAAACCTCATTGTTTTGGTTTAATCTCAGATCTCAATTAGAGTTAGAGCTCTGATAAAACCCACATTAGATCTGCTACCTCCCCAGCACTAATGAGAAATTAGACCAAGATGGTTAGTATGACGAGAAGGATTAGGATCCCTTCTCTCATGATAAGATAAAGAGATTAAAAGAAACAAGGGACTGCATACATTTAATCTCCATGTATCCAGCAGACAAAAGCGGCCTTAACACTTTGAATTGGCCTTGTCTCACTTTATTTAGCCCATTTCATATTATTTTTGGTCATTAATGTTGGTCTCTTTTTCTCATGGGGCTCAGCTTTTTCCAGTCGCATAGAATAAATCAAGTTCCAAGAAGGAAAATTGTCTTTCACGTTGGATAAAGTTGTTTTAGAACATGTTGTGAAAATTGTTTCCTCTCTGTGTTTTTGACGGTGGCAGTGTGTTCAGACCTTTTCGCAACAATGCATCCAGTCTTTGCAGAAAAGTTAAAACAGATCACAAGTACTAACATAAGCAACATTAGCCAGAATTTCTTACCCTTATTTAGTTGGTAAGTTATAGAGAATCATTTCTTTACCTTAAAATGAACCCAATACTATTTAACTTTCTTAACAGAAGGTATGAAAAGCACAAAAGCCAACTTTGCTGCCTGAATTTATGGTGGTCAGGGTAGCTGTGGCTACAATGTAGTAGTTTGCTACCATCACTGGGTTACTGTGTACTTGAATGGGTAATTGACTGAAAGTAGTGTAAAGGACTTTGGAGTCCTCTGGAATTAAGCACTGTAAAAGTACCTGCCATTTATTGTTTCTGCTTGTTTTTGATTATAATTTAACTTTTTACAGCTGCTCAAAATGTAGGAATGTTTCAATGAATGAAGGAGGAACAGAGCTGTGCAAGGCTTAAATCAGGGGTGTCAAACTGCAGTCCTCAAGGGCCGCTGTCCTGCAACTTTTAGATGTGCCTCCGCTGCACCACACCTGAATAGAATTAGGTCATTAGCAAGGCTGTGGAGAACTGGTCTACAGAAGGAGGAGGTAATTAAGCCATTTCATTCCAGTGTTTTGTACCTGTGGCACATCTAAAAACTGCAGGACACCGGCCCTTGAGGACTGGAGCTTGACACCCCTGGCTTAAATGATCAAGCAGAGTTTCTCAATACATTCACATTTTGTAAATTTTCTAAATTATTCTCCTCAAACACACATTTCTTGAATCTGAATATGCTCTTTTTAATCTACACATTGTTTTTTATTGTAAACTTTCCTTTACTGTACATTCTCTTCTAATTTTCTGTTTGAATGTTTTACCTTGTGTAAATCTGCATGCTTCCATTTGCTTTTCATTTGGTTGTTGGTACACCTGAATTTTCCCACTGAGGGACAATGAAGGATATTTCTATTCTATTTGTGCTACCGCTGCTGTGATGTGGAGTATTTTAATTAAACTGTGCAGACTACATTTCTCATGATTAATTTTTTGCTAGTTGTGCAAACCCCCCCAAAAAAATTAAAAGGAAAAAAAAAATAGAAAGTCAGGGGTAGGCAGTTCTTGTGATGATTATGTATGATGCATTTATGCAGAAGTACAACTTTGTGTGAAACCAAAACAATGTATCACTTGCTAAGCCTCGGTATCCAGGATTCAAAATATGTGACATAGTGGAAAGGTAATGCAATTAAGTTGACCTCTCCACTCCTGTTCTCTGGCGTTTGCAGATTAAAATGGCCACTTATTGACTAGAGCAGCACTTTAGCTCGGAGGTTCACAACCTACAATTAGAGGCCAGAAGTGGGGAACCATTATGAAACTCTCCATCATGTCATTATTTCTCCCCAAAGGGCCCATGTTGATAAAACTTCACATTCAGAAGGCAGAAAAAATATACTCTCTGAAAACCAATACACAGTTGGATGAGAAGAAATGACTTGTAGTCAGCAGGAGGTCTGCTCTAACTGGATAAAAACACCATCAACTGAGCCAGTGAATGACTGTTCAATAATCAGTAAGCAATTTTCTATCTCTGTGGTTTATTTGCCATTTATTTGCCAAATGTTGGAAAATAAAGGCAAGAGGTGACAGAAATTTATTTGTTTCCTCCATTTTAAGCTTATGTAACAAATTAGCAACTTTAAATTACTTTAAAGCTCAACTTTTCCAGCTGTTTATCAAACACCAAGTAAAATCTTTTAGTTTAGAAATTCTGACACCTCTATGTTCGTAATATGTATGTAATAGATATTAGTCATTTTCTATGGTATTAAATGAGAAATGTATATATTGTTTTGTATAGTTTTTGCTTAATTACTTCTGAGCATATTGTTGTTTCAAGAAATGATTAATTTTTAACTTAATTGGTTGACGACTACTTCAGCAATTATTTCATCAAAATTAATCAAATTAATTGTTTAAGCTCAACACTCCAAGTTTGTTTTTGATGAGTGAATAACATTACAACATAATACAAAGCACAAAAAAGTTGATTTTTGCATATCACCTTTCCTATATCTAAAAGATTTTCCGGTAACGTTTTATTTGCATGTATGTTGCATTAAATGTCCATTAGAAGTGTAAACTTTGCATTATTCGGCCGACAAGAACCCTTTTAATGCAAAGTTCTATTAAAATTAAAATCATTATTTACTGATGACAACATGACATGACAACAGTTGTAAACATTTATAAAGACTCCTTCATGTTCATGACAGATGTTAGGTCATGTTAATGACAGTGTCATGTCAGTCTTATGCTGATATGGTAAATAAAGTCTTACACATTTTCCTTTGTGAATCAACTACTGTGTGGTAAGAGCTAAATTGCAAGAGAAAAGGGTGATTAACATAGCAGCTTTGAATGTCAGGAAAATGTATTATCAGACTAGCTCAAGTTAGGTTTAGTTTACTGTTATGGTTTTGTTACAAATCCAAATTATATATTTGTAAAAACATCTTAGCTCAGATACAAAATAAAAAGTTTTATTTTCTATCTGCTTGTGCTATGGATATTAAATTATGACAGGAATTGTAGCCTAGTAAACCCAGTGAGAGCTATAAAAAAAAAGCCTCTGTGGTTCATGTAAAAATCGTGATCTGCTCAAACTTGCCACTTTTCAACATTCTGCTCACTTGCACAGAGGAAACAGAGGACTTGCTCCTGTCAGAAAATAAAATCCTAAACAACAAATTGTTCCACATCCTGTATTTTACCTCAGCCGAAGTCACGCATGAGCAGCGAAGCAGAATGCATTGGGTGGGAAAAGGGGGCTGGGAGTGGTGTTGAAGGGGGATTATAGCTGTGTTTGTCCGATAACATGCTGGTCGAGAGGTTTTCTCCTCGTTCAGTGGCGTCAAAGGAGGGCGGTCACAATGTGTAAGTCCTCTCTACACAAAGAATTACATTTTACATTCACCTTAAATCTCACACTTCACAGAAGTGTATAGAAAGAAAGCATAAAGCCTTGAGACGTTTCTGAGTGCTCCGCTGATTGCTAGTTGGACATCCTGTAGGTGCGCATTATCTGAGACTCTTTTGTATAAGTGGTGAATATTTCAGTCTTTCTATAGAGTGCCAAGCTGCTTCAAGGGTAAAACACTGCAGATCATGTATTTCCACAAATCCCCGCTCTGACCTCTGCATTACTGGCACACTCTTTTCTCCCCACATTAGCAGGATGACTTGTTGTCCTTGACTGGTGAAGCAGTATCAAACTGTAATATGCTTAAGTTTAGAAAAAGTTTGCTGAAGGAGAGCACATCAGTGTGAACTCGGAGAAGTGCTGTTGCTAATCCCTAAGGATGCTCTAAGTTGAAGTGAAGGATTTTTTTTTTTTAAATAACCCAGCTTTCACCGAGTGTGGTTTCTTAAAATAATTCCCGCAGAAGTCTTGTGGAGTAATTTTGGTGAAATGTTTAGACATTTGGTATTCTCTCTCAGTTTTAGCACACTGCTCATCATTTGAGCAAGAAAAATGGGATCTGCTCTCAAAGAATATCAGAACGCAATACTGGCTGAGTATTTATTATGCACACAGTGTCTTATTAAATTATTTCTTATAACCTTTGAACTTTTCCACAATTGATCATGTTGCAACCAGAAAGGATACATATATAAACCCCAGAGGTTTACAAATAAAACTCAGGGGCACCAGGTGAAGAGGGTATTTTCTCCAATGAAGCTCTCCAGACTTCAATTCTTGACCCCAAGCCATTTAATGCATATATTTCCCCTTTTTCTCTGCCCTTCTTCACATGTTAACCTAATGTTGATAGACATCAGCACTTCTACTTTAACTGCATCATCACTAGCATAATCTACTTCATGATATGGTAGCGAAAGTCTTGCTATTTTCAACATCATCTGTGTTTTACTTATTTTGATTTTAATACACTAAATAAATGTGGGTGTTTGCTTTTTTTTTATTAGTTTCCTTCGTCTTATGATCTTTTAACAATACTGTCTGTTTCCATTGCTCAACTTAACTTTAAAATTGGTCCTTAGATAGTGGCATCCTTTATTTATTTTTAGGTATTTGTAAAACCATTCAAACAGAAGTCTGATTGCAGTTGGACTTTATTAATAGTATGAACAACGATGCAAAAAAATTGTATTTGAGTACCAAGACCTGCTCAAAATATTACTCCAAAGTCAAGGTCACACTACTCAAACTCTTGAATTTCATCTTCATTTTCCCCCAAAATGTCATTTTGTCTCCAAGTAGTCACTTAAATCTAATTGTACAAATGTTGTGGATAATATGAACGTTAAGATTCTCAGATGGGAGCTCCAGTAATGTTTTATCTCCTTAATTTTGCTCTGAAACACATAGGAAGTAAATATTATTGGTGGTGCTAATTATCTTTGATTAAAAACCATGCAGAGGCTTCATGAGGCTTCATCTGGCCATCACTAACTTGTGATACGAATGGACAACAATCCAGACAGATTCGAAACTACAAAGGACTATGACCTGACAGAGATACAGAGACACTGGTGACATTAAATACAGAAGAGGTAATCAGAGAACGAGACACATCTGGGGACAATCAAAGGGAAGACAGGACAACACAGAGACTCGGAAGACACAGAAACTCAAAATAAACACACAGAAAAACACAGATCACGACAGTTACGACCAATTTTGGACATCTACAATGTCAAATAAAGGAAACTTCACAAGCACAAACAAAATCACCTTGAGACAGCAGTAAAATTTAATTATGTGCTTCTCTTAGTGGTGATTTCAAGGTCAGACAGTCAGTAATTTGAAGCTTTCATGATGTCACATTGAGAGGGCATATTGAGATGTGGAGGTTTGTCGCAGTTGAGGGAAAAATATTTTGGTAATATATGGCTTCTTTCAGGGTCATAACTCTCAAGGTTGTCTTGGTTTTGAAAGCATGACTTCATGCACATTTTACTAGTGTACCATCTCTTCGCTGTGTTCTCCCAGGCAACAGGCTCATCTCACGATCCTAACTCAGGATGATGGCTGGAAATGCCCTTTTTATTGTGCTAAGCTGTCAATTTGTGAGCACAGCCATTGATTCATGAAATATATTTCTTCTTAATGGAGATAAACTCAAAAAACGTGATGAATGAACAATGTTGAAGCATTACCAGGGTGACAGTTTAAATAAATGCAGTTGTTTTTATTATATTTTTCCAGATTGGAGTGTTTATGATTCAGAATATAAATTATTTGGGGGGGGGGATTTGCTTTTTTCTCTATAGTTGTGAGAAAAAGTAAAAAAGAAAAGGACAAGAGTGTCAAACAGGATTAGTTTGTAGTCCTCCTGCACTTGTTTTTTCCCCTAACAGGCTAAAGAATTACCATAGCCGTCTGCCTTTGTTCTTTGGAAAAACTGCAAGACATGCAATGCGTGTCCAGCACCCCAAGAGGCTCTTGTGAATAAGACATCACCCTGGAAAAAAAAGTGCACAAAGCAAATGGAGCGGTGCCTGAGTTGTCTCCTGGGCTCAGGCCTCGTAGGAAATCTCAGCCAGCCAGTCTCTCGCCTGCGGGTTTTCCACATCTCCGAGGATGAAAACATCAGGCCATTTTTTTTTTTACCTGCCATCAGCTTTGTGCTGTCACAGACTTGTTTACTGGGCCATAATCTGTGATTTGGGGGTTGACACTATCCAAACTGTTGTCAGCTCGGGATGCATTGAAAGGCGTCAGCACTGTATGAGTCTCACTACAAACAAACTGTGGAGTCTTTTTACTCCAGGTGTTCACTGACACACATTAAATGTTTTACGTTCAAAACGATATACAATCTCAGGCCGTTTTTATTGATTTTTAACTAGTGAGTGGCACAGAGTTTTCAGGCATAATGAAAGTTTATATTACATGAAATTCTCAGATTCACAAAGTAATGAACCTTGAGATTACTTTCTTGACTCCTGTTTTTTCCACTATAAATAGTAAACTTTAAATCTCCCTGCAGTCTGCCCCTTTCAAAACTTTTTAATTACTCCTCTTTCTTTCATTTCCTTCACTTTCAGCTTTTTGGGTTTTGCTTCTATAACGATTTGATGAAACTTATCTTAAATAAATTGAAAAAAAAAATGTCTAAGCCCTGAATTAAGTTTAAATTGGGTTATTATTTAAAGGGCTTAGTTTTCTTTGTGCTTTTAAAAGGGAATGATATGATTCTATTTGAAGCTTTTTCAGTCCTTTAATGAAAGTCGACTGTGCTAATTGAGTCGATTATAATTTTGGATAATCTCAATTTAATCTGCATGGGTTTGTCTACTAGGACTCTGGCAATGATATGGATCTTATTGCTGGTGCTTATGTTTGTTAATTTTTATGTTTCTTTAATAACAGTGTCAACAGGCAGTATACTCCACAACTATTAAAGTGTGGAAAAAAAACTTGAAAAAAATATATTTTGCTGCAGGTAGAAAAATCTCACAGTAGAGCAGCCACCCTTTAATATTGAGTCATGAAATAAGTTTTTTGTTACAAATCCCTCATGTCACAAATATTGGCACCTTCAACAGATACTGTAAAATTAAGGTACAATCTTCTTTTTACCTTTTTAATTAGTATAACTAGAAGCTTTTAATGAGCAATCCATTATTTCCTGTTTCCCTGAAGTATAATTATGAATTTACACAATTTATAAATTTTCTAGTCACTCTTCAAAATGAGAGACAAAAAACATGCCCTTCAAGTAAAGCAGCTGGATGTTTTGTCTTCACAATAACATTCTGAGCAGCGATTAAATACTGAACAACTGAAAATGTGTCAAATCAGGCTGGAGAAACGACTCTTATATAAATAGTTTTTATTTTGCAATACTTTGTCAATTACTTCAAGTCTTGTATTTAGATTTTTTCTTGAACATTAGTTCCTCTTTTATTATGGTAGTCTTTTATTCCTCTTTCCTGACAATTTTCATCCCTTCACTTTCTTCACATTTACACATTTGCATCCTCTAAAATTACTCTACAGTTTGGGAAAACCTAGAGGATGACGCTATTACTTTGGCCACTTCTGTTTGGGCAACTCACAATATCTGAGTTAAATGGAAGCACAAATGTTGGTATATTTCATGGCCACACAACATACACATTACTTTCTTGTGCAATACAGTTTAAAAGGCTGTTTTAACAAATACTAAAATGAAAACGTTCTCTCTTCCTATTTCTCAGTTCTGATATTAATCAAATAGAAAAAAAATATTGCAACCTACAAATGGCCAAAATTTTGTCTGATTTAATGTCAAATGTATGTTTGCAGAAGTGAAAACCTCAGACACATCAGCTTCATTTTCTTTCTCTTTCTTCGGCTTCATCAATTAACTTTGATGTTGCAGGGGTCAAATGGCTTGTGGCATTCTCCCCCAAATGAAGGATGACAGTTTACTGATTAATTTTTAGGCTCAATGGCAACAAACTCTCAATTTTATTCTAAGAACTGTGGACAAGTACACACACACACACAAAAAAAAAAAGCTGAAGAATGGTAATGCTAAGTAAGTAAACATTGAATTGGACGTTTGCACGCTTCAGAGAGTTTGTTTGCTAACAAACAAACCAGACAATTTGTTAACAGCTTGTCAGACTTATTGGATTAACTTCATTATAGACTGCTTGAATAATAATCCAAGGTTTTTTTTTTCTTTGCGTTTTAGTGTCAATGGGACAAACCTGTACATTAAGAGTACATTTGAAAGCTTTATTAACTTTAAATGGCCTAGTTGGGTGCATTTATGCTGAAGGCATGCCAATGTATTTATACAATCACCGCTGCTTAACACAGGCCTCCAAAATTATCCAAATTATCCAAAATTATCCAAATTCAAAATACAGTAATATCCAATAAATTTGATTATTTGCTTCATTGTACTTTCTGAAAATAACATTTAAGCAGGTATTAAACTCACTTTTCACTAAGCCATAGTTTTGCATTAAGATGTTTTATTAATCTGATACATTAGAATCTTAAAGGTTTTGGCTAACTAAGTGGAATATCATCAAAATTAACAGAACTAAACTCAAGTTTTTTTGCACATCTGTATATTGTGTTTCAATTAGCAAATAGTTATTGAAATAAATGAACTTCTCAATAATATTTAAAACACTGTTTTCTTCTTTATGAATTTAAACTTAAACCCTACAAAAAGAAAATCCTTCACCTCCCCCTAAACTATAGTACAGATTTCAAAATAAGATTGAGTCTTTAACTTCTACGAAAGCTCTGAGCCAGAATATTTCTTTATTTTCTTTTATTCACTGGGAAGGTTTAGATTGAACTTAGAGTTCTCAGTATGTTTTATGTTGTAAAATAAAAAATACACAACACTAAACCTTGTGTGAAACTCAAGCAAAGCTGCCAACGCTGTGAGCATTTTGAAACATTTTGCATAAGTCAGGTTCAAGTAGATCTTCCCACATTGCTGAGGAGGCACTTGGTGAGGGCATGGAGGTTCTTGGCCGAGTACTTCAAACTTCACTCTTTAAAGCCGAGGATGAAAAATAGGAAAGCAGTATTACTGTTTAAAGGACGCACAAAACGACAGTTGTCTATTGCAGCTTTTAATACATAGTCGTAGGAAATATGATCAATTGCAAATTATACAAAATGGCTGTGTCTCCCATGTAAGTACTATAACCTTTGGCATTCTCTGTCAGTTTTTGTTAGAGTTGGATAAGTGGTTCCAAATGTCTCTAAGGGAGACAAATAAATGGATTTTCTCTTTAAAGGAGACCTATCGTGCTTCCTTGAACAGGTTGGAATAGGTATGAAATATATTTCTAAAATTTTTTGCACAAAATCATGCTGAACTCAACGTTCCCACAAGCATTGTGAAAATGGCTGCAAACAGATGCACATCTATTCAACCGCAAATCTTTAAACAGCAGTAGTAGAGACTCCTGCACAACCAACAAGAAAGCAGCAAGTGGTTTCTGGATAGTAAGTCCACAGCAAAACACTTGTCTTTTCCAGCAGCCATTGTACACAGCAGCTCTGCATGGGTTGTTAGGTGATGGGCTGGGCTCACCTGGGGTTGCTGGGTAACGGCGCATTGCCCCTTAAATGTGACTTGACAAGTCAGCATTTTTGAAATGGCTCATTTCCAGACACCAAAAAACAGCTGAAAGGTTTTTTTTAGAAGCAGTTAAGACCCCCAAAAAAGTATGAAAATTTGCAAAATGTAAATATTGCATAGTAGGTCCCCTTTAAAAGCATTGAATACAACAGATGTAAAAACAACATTTGAGATTTTTTTCTGTGAATAAAAGTATTTTTCATTTTTATTTAGGTTATCTGATGTAAGGGGCCAAATGCTTTTTAACAGCACTGTACATCAGGCAGATTACTTGATTTATATGGTGAGTAAAAGGAGCAAACATTTCCTATATGTGCTTGTAGCAAATTGAAAACATAAATCATCATCTCCCCTAACCTTCTAATTACATTTTCAGAGTAGTATTGGACAGTAGTCTAAGTCGGTAAGAAGCCAGATGCAGAGATTTCCCTGCGGCCTTTGTATTTGGAGGAAGATCGGTGGGGTGTGAGGCAATGCTGAGAAAACCATGTGGTGCCACACCGAGCTGACAAAATGCTTGACACACGAAAAATGTGCACACATTTCTCTGGGCTACACCAAAACAACCTTTATGCACTGAAAAGCTGCTGCTTCTTGGATTAATACTTGTACCAACTACAAGTACAGCTGTCCAGTAAATACTGTACTTCTGCTATATTTGTAAGAGTTTTCAATTGCCTTTGTTTGAGGATAAAGCTGCAGTTCAGTTCAAGCAGCCACATTAAAGCAATCTTCTGCTGTCAGTATCTTCTCTCCTCTATCAAAAAGCCTGCTAGCTCTGTTTCAAAGAGACTGACAGGCGGCAGTCAGCGCTGATACCAGATCTTAGAAGTGAAAACGATGGCCTGAATACAGAGCGGCTTCAAGTGAAGTCTGTGAGGATGGCTAGGTCGGTGGAGGCTCTGCTCGATTCATCTCCCATGGGGGGTAAAGGTCAGTCCCTCAGGGTGATCACAGACTTCCTCTGCTGAAAAGCTTCAGTTAGTGATCCATCGCTTTCAGGAGAGCAGGTGAAGAACAGATTTTATATACAATTATGTTAAATTTCAATGCTAATCAGTCTTTGAGTAACAGTGGGATAAAATATCAATCTACCTTTGAGGGTTTAGAAACTGAAATTGCGGCAAAATAAAGTTATGAGAATGAATGAAAAGCGCTTATTATCCTCCACTTTACACACAGATTGAAGGATTGTTAAGAACTTAATGTGTTTAGGGTCTTTTTCACATAACATCTATTTCACTTTAGGATATTTTCAGGCAAATTGACAAAATCTTTAATTTGAGTCATAATCAGCAATGGTGGCAAATACAACTTATGATGCATAAAATATATTGTGTTGGAGCATGAAAGTTTACCGTACTTAAACTCAATCAGAAATTACTTTGAGCAATTTTGAGGACCTCCAAAATAGTATCTTATGTTTAGCTACATAAAAACAATTAGCTATGAAAAATAAACAATCCCAACATTTGAACTGGTATTGCTGATCTTCACACTGTTCAAATATATAGTTGCTGAAAAATAGGCAAAATGTGTACTACCAAATGAAACGTGATAACTTTTGAAAATAGTATTTAGTTTCTTGGGAAGCCAATTATATGTCCATCAACCTTTGTCAGAGGTGCCTTATTGGAGATTCACTGTACAGATTTTGCTATGAAGAAAAAAAATATATATATTCTGGAAAAACACCAAATTATGTATAAAAATACTTTGAAGAATAAAATTTCTTCTCTGCTTTGACTGAGTATGTTTTTGAGAATGGGAAAAAGTTGAAGAACAAACAAAAATGGTGGCCTCTTTAAATGTCTCCATGAGTAACAAGAAAGAAGAAACTATTGCAGAAAACATGTTGCATCTCAAGAATTACAATTTTGCATCAGCAAGTGATCACTTTTATTGACTTTAAGAGATAAACCTGCATCTAGTCTGATGTGCACATTCATCCCCTTTCTTAGTTTTTAAGAGATAGTTTCTACTTAGTGGAATTATTAGTTTCCTGCTTTACCAGATCAAAGCACATCTGAAAATGTATGGTTTAGTGTCGTCAAGACATTTAGTCTAAATCCAGGGAGGGCTGTTGGTGCGTTGAGCGGTAATTTAGAGTCAAGTCATTTGAACTTGACTTTTTGACATTTATACTTGTCCATAGTGGAGATTCAGTTTCTCAAATCAAAAGGAAGAACCTTTTTCAGAGATAAACTCAAAGCACAAAACTTTGTAAAGTGTGTGGGTGGAAGAGTTTGCTCTGTTGTGACATTGTTACAGCAACGAGAGGTTGGAGAAACTGCTGATCCTCTTTCTTCAGATTTAACACAGCGGGATGCGGACAGATAAACGAATTAAATCATAAACAGAAGGATATTATATTTCACACAAATATGGAATTCAGCTCACTAGACCAGAATTGATGAGAGTGCTAAAGATTAGTTAAGGCTGCATTGGAACAGCCTGGGGTGGTAGTTGGAGTTCAGAGTCATAGAAACATGAGCATAATTCTGTCATCGAGCCATGGCGCGCTGTGCCCCGGTTATCACTGCAGTATAAGCCTGGAAACATCCGTTTGTTAAGTTTTCTGTAGATGTCAAAGCTCAGTCACAAGATTAAAGATTGTAGTGCAAATTAGTTCACATGAGCGATGGCACAGAGTTGTTATTTACACTGGATTAATAAAAATCATGACACTCGAGTGTTCAAAATAGAGTGGTTTGATAAGAGTTGTGCTACAAGGTCAGCAAAAGTTCATGGGTGGAGAAGTTATTGTTTAGTGCTAAGAATATTAAACATAACGAGAACGGGGGAAATGGTTATGCAGCTGATGTTAAGCCACTATTTCATGTTCCAGTACTGGTGCTCAGAAGGCCATTGTTTTTTTCAGCAGTGGACACAGGTCAGCATGACACCTCTCTAATGTGAGCTGAGCTCATTTTTTGTTTTGCTAACTTTTATAACGTTTAACACACTTAACTTCCTCTAAATTTATTTTTCCAGATGAATTCAAATTTACTTGGTAGTTTTGTAAACTTTCAGTTTAATATAATTCAACATCTGTGTTGATGTTTCGGTTATCAACTAGGAATTTGTCAAGTAGTTGGATGTTTATACGCATGCTTTTATTTTGAAGTGGCTGTTTACATTCAATTTCTTTTGCTACAAGCTATTGAATTTAACAGCCTGAATGTTGCCATAAAAAATTATTTGCTATGGTCATTTTCAGTAAAAAAAAAAAAAAAAAAAAAAAAAGTTAATATTCCAAATAAACTATTTTCAAATTTGGGTGAAGTCAACTTTCTTCTTAAATATGATGGAAAAAATTGTATGTAAAACTTTCCTTCCTTCACCAACAAGTTGTATTATACTGGAGATTAATCAATAAGCATAACCACAGTCCACACAATACTCCCTTGTGGTATAGCTTAACAAACATAGTCTTACAGATAAAACCAAGACTTTGTTTTCACCTTTCTAATCCTTATTACTCTATTCAGTTTATGCTTGTTTACCACTATAAGTATTACAAAATAATTTTGCCTTGTTTTCTTTTAGTTTGTGTGTGATTGAGCCTATAAATAATAAACATGGCTTGAAACAGATGTCATATTGCGTCTGATTCTCTTTAAAAGTATAAACTTTTCATAACTTTGGTACTGTAGAAAATCATAGAAGTTTGAGCACCTCTAAACTGTATTATTTAAATGTAATTTATTAGCATTGTGGGCCAGAGTGTCTCTGAAGGTGCGCACGTGTGTGTGTGTGTGTGTAGGCATCACATCAGTCACAAAAAGAAATTTTAAATCTTCAAGAAAAAAAGACTTAAGATTCTCCACAATAAAAAAAGTTTCTGAGCTCTAACCGTGGTGTTTTTGAATAACAAGGTATTTTTCCAGGCTCATATTGAAACAGTCACCCATAATATTGTGTTGAAAGTAGAAATGTTCTTGCTTCCGTATGCAGCTGTATTTCACCTTTGATCCAGCTTGGCTTTTGTAACCCGGTAAATTCGCTCGTTAACGAGGCTGTGACAGTTTTAAACTTGCCATAAAATGGATGGAAAGAAATTAGTTGCACATTCTAGCCAGCAGTCTGGTGCAAATGCTCAAATAAAAAGGAATGCAGGGGAAGCAAAAGGTCAGGCTAATTAAATGTCAGCAGAGAACATCTTACTAAATGAATCCTTCATAGGACCAATAAACGTACTTATAGAGTATACAGAAAATCCTGTTGCAGATGACTTTGTAGCAAAACATTGTGAATCACTGCTTTTCATAAGTGTACCTTATATCAGGTCACCTTATCCACTGATAATAATCTGCTAGTGAGTTGGATCCAGTGGCTGCTTTGTATAAAGGACATGAAAGAGCTGAGGCCTAAAGTTCATTAGTGACCGCCACTCCAGCTGTTGAGGAAGGAACAATCGAGTTAAAGTAGTTTTTAAGGCTTGGTTGTTCTTGAGGATTCCTCAAGCAGCAGATAGATCTGCTTATGACTGAAAGGAAGGCAACATCCTTTTGCCTTCCTTCTCCTAAATTACCTACTTTGTTCATGGAAGTTTAGAAAAAGTAGTCAACAACTCAGAGGGAAGGGAGAAACCATCCCAGGATGTGTATACTTTTTGTGGGGTTTAGGATGGCTTCTGACACAGACCGAGGATGTTGTCAAGAGTTAAAAAGGTGCACTTTAAGGGTCTGAGGACTCAGCAGAAAGCAAGTCTCTAAGGTAGCTGAAGGCTCACTAGCAGAGAGACAACAGGACATTATTAGGCAGTCATGGTTTACAGGCCTCTTGATTGTGCTGCTCCAGTACATTGCGATGAAGGAGCCAAGCTCTCCATTTACCAGTTGAACTACATTTATACCCTTATCTGTGGTCAGGAGATATCTATCTTGACTGAAAGAATGAGATCCTGGATATAAGATGCTACATTCAGCCGTAGAGACGGTAAAGGATTTGATTCGAAGTGAACTTGCACTATGGCCACTGTTAGTTTGATTGAGTCTCCTCTCTTCAGAGATTTTCCAGGCATCTACCAATATGAGGAAACTCCAGGGCCCACCTGGAATCTGCTGTAGGGACCATAATATGTCTTAGAATGAGCTGGAGAGTTTCACTACAGAGAAGAAAGACTAGACAGAAGATATTCTTACTATGTAACCAACATTAAAGTAGTCCTATTAGAACTGCAAGATGCTGTTTGGAGAGGCAAAGCGGTCCTAGTGAGAAAGCAAAGAAAAAAGGAAAACTTGTTCCTGCTGGGGGTGAGAATTTTAGCTGTTGAACTCAAAAGGAAGAGTTTAGCATAAATAATCCCTGAATAGTTTTGCAAAAAATAGTCTTTATTGCTTCTTGAAGGTAGAAATCATTCACTGTAATCTTATCTATCTCCAACACTAACTGGACTGTCCATCACAGTATGAGACAAAGAGACAAAGGACAAACAACCAGGCACATGCACACTAATATTTAATGTGTATGTGATTGTGTTTTTGGACTGCCGCAGTACCCGGAGACAACTCATACGTTCAACAAGCAAACTCCATGCAGAAAGAAACAGGCCAGGTTTCCAAGCCAAACTTTCTTGTGCCATCCACGCCTCCACCATGCAGCCCAGAGTGACATTTTTACAAATCCATTATGACATCCATACATTTTCAACACATTTTCTCTGCTTTTTGACAGTCATGTTTCAAGCTGACATTCACATAAGTCTGATTTTACACTGCAGCTCACACATTTCTAACTTGTTAATACAGGCTGGCAGTCTCCATTAACAAAAGATCAGAAGGGTATTTTTAGAGAAGTGGAGAGCCAACAAAATACTGTAAGATTCATTATTTTTCAGTCCAGAAGAGTTTAATAGATGGCATACTGCCAGAGAAGGTTTCCATATCCCTCCATCTCCCTGTGCAACTTTGTTTGTACTAGAGCAAGTAAGAAATAAAAGCATAAATAAAAGGCTGTTTAACTACAAATTAGAAAACCTGTTTGAGATAATCAAACTATTCCAAATTATTTGATGTTCATCATTTTACAGTTAATGAAGGGGACAAAACATATTTATAATTTTTAGTAAAAACCTAAAACTGAAAAATTTTCTTTTCCATATAATGAGCCTGTTTAAATTTGTTTGTAGATGTTTTCCATGCACAGCAGTTTTTCCTCAAAGATCAAGAAATGTTCTTCCCTCTCTTGGAGCGCATGCTGCATACTGAGAATAAACACTGGTGAGAGAGACTGGAAAGTGTTTTGGAAAGTGGATTTGTAAAACATTACTGGATAAAGAACGAATAACAGAAAAGCAAATAACTGGTCGACAGAAAACTTAATTTACCAAAGGTAGTAACTAGCTGTCAAATGCGATAAATTACCTCCTGATGAGTCATGACCAGTATTAGGTCCCCATAGATACAAAACACAAACAGAACAAAAGAGCTCATTAATGTAACTAAAAATAATGTAGCAAAATATCATCAGTACTGATGTATTTTTCATGAATTTGCAATTATTCACATCAGATGTCACTGAACTTTGTCCTACTGCAACATTTGAAACTTTTATTCCAGGATGAAGAATTACAATCAAAACTCAATGTATCTCTGCAGCCGTGATATTATTTTAGATAGAGAAATACAATAAACTTGAATGAAAAATGAATGAGCTGTTCTCTCCTTGACTCAGTTTGCAAAATACTATCTGGTCCTGTGTCAGAGATGACTAAGTGTATCCAGAAGTGAAGCTCTTGCTGAGGGTGTGTCTGAATGACCTGTGTGCAAATCTGAATTTCCAAATCCTTTCTGGAAATTGTAGGTTGCTTTGAAAGGAGAAGAAAATGGCGGCCGCGCTGGATGCCTGAAATCCTGCAGCTGTACAATCGATGATATTTTGATTATTGGAAATGTTGGATTTCCAATAATCAAAATCCAATATTTTGATTATTGGAATCGAGATATGGGCTAGTGATGAAGTTTGCAATATTCATTTACTGCACTTTGCAAATATCTTAAAACTCTTTAAACAATTTCACATTTTACTATGTAGATTACAAATTCAGCAAATTTTATTACCTTTTATGCAACAGAACAACAAAGAAGAGCATATAACCATAAAACATCAGGTAAACTATGAATATTCAAAAATGTTCATAAGCTGAGAAGTTTTGTCTGGTTTGATCAAAGTATTCTGGTTTAAGCTTTATTCATCTCAGAAAGCAATCAATACACTGTTTAAAAATGGAAAGCGTATAATCCAAATGCAAACCTACCAAGACTGAAGTCTCCAGCTAAACTGGCAGCGAGGGCACAGAGAGCATTAATCAAAGTAACAAATATCAGGCCTCTGGTAACTGTGGAGGAGCTGGAGAGATCCACAACTCAGGTGGAAGAATCTCAAGGACTACTTTTAGTTATTTAGTCCTCTAACCTCTATGGAAGTCATAAGATGTCCTGATTGTAGTTGTCATTAAATTATCCGTTTCCCCATCCTCCCGCATTCATTTTCTCTGTATTAGGATTCTTGGCAACTTTCATTATGACAAAAAAAGAAACTGTTCCACTTTTTCTTGTATTGCATACAATATCAATAAAATTAACTGCAGTTTGTGGTTGTAATGTGGGAAAATGAGAAAATGTTTCAGGGATATTAACATTTTTGCAAGGCTGTAAAGTTGGTTTCTTGGAAAACAACAAAAACCTATTTGAAAGTAATTAAAAAATATATTGAATACTGCTTTTTTCAGTACCTCTAAAAATATCTCTACTGTTCTTGAAATTGAGCTTGTATAATTATCCCAATTTAAAGAAAATGGGGTGACTTGGACTGTTAATTGCATTTTTTTTTTTGCTATTTTTACACAAATATCTCCATTGTTTTTTTCCCAAACTAAACTACTGACAGCTCCACTTGCAAAATGGTGGAATTGGCATTTTTTATATTTACTGCATAGTGACAATAAATCCTCACCAATAATGAGTGAAGTGATATAAACAAGCCGGTTAGGAATGATGAGGTAATGAGACATGTCCTGAGTTTGAATTTCTATTTGCAGCCTAAACTACAAGGCACAAATATATCATGATGTCAATCCAGCATCTCTGTGACCTGAAATATTCTCCACAAAGACCTCCAGCCTGTAGTCCCTGACTGTGCAGTTTATGTGAGTGTAGATAGAGCTAAGAGGTCCTAAGATTGATGGATCAGAAACTGGCTCCACACACACTCCCAGGAACATGGTACATCAGCAAATCTGCCTTGGGATTGAACCTGCCATCTCTACTACAGAGCTTTAGATCAAGACAGATTGTGAACTATTTACAGTTGTATCAAAATCATGCGGTGCAACATGCTGAGCTATAGCTGGGGCCAAACTGAAATCTAATCCATTATGATCCAGGATTTCGTTCTTTATCTTTACCTTTGCCTTTTAACAGTTTTCTTCCACTTCCTTCCTCTTCTCAATTTCACTCCTGCCTGTTGGTAATTCCTGTCAGTGGTTGTCTAAGCCTCTCTGGAGCTCCAATCAACTCGTTCCTCTCCCCTGTGTGACGTTCATAGCATTACAATTGAGCCATCGTTCTGTCAGACTTACCCCTGCTAAGGCAGCAGCAGTGGGAATCACAGGAAAGGGACAAGTTTACCTCAACTTCTCTGTTCCTGCCCTGTATTTGTAGCCTAACAAGTGCAATGAGACACAGACATCATGCAACAGAGTTAAATTGTTCTTTACCAACTCATTTGATCTAATTTTCAATCCCATTTCTCTAATGCTGGATTATTTTTTTAGCAGATTTGCTGATTGTCATTTTGTTGGATTATTTTCACACTACTTAATGCTACATCAGAACTAGGGGTGTAAACTATTAATTGACTATTGATTAATTGTCGATTAATGGTTAATTAGTTCAAAATGAGTTCCAAGTAAAAACACATCATAAAAACAACAACAACAACAACAAAAAAGACAGTGACAATATAGAGTGACCTGGTCAAAATTTAGAAATTTGTACCTGAACCCTGACAAAAAAAGAAGTTCAAAGGGTGTAAATATGTTTGTGAGGCACTTAAAACACTTACTTTGTAGAGTTTTTTAATTACTCACTCTGCTTGTTACTTGTCCTTTTGTCTTTCAGATTGAGCTCCTGTAAGGAGGAGACAAAGCCCCCCGGCGGGGCCGGACCACAGCTTTCACCTTCTGACTTCCTGGACAAGCTCATGGGGAGAACGTCAGGATACGATGCACGCATCCGACCCAACTTCAAAGGTGCAGTGTATGCACCGGCATATTATCACAACAACCATCAATAAAATCCAAAAACAAACACATGAAAACAAGATAAATACCTGCAAACACTCTGCAGTGAAAGCATTACTTTTGTTTCTCATTGTTTTCCATCAACAGTAATCATAAATATCTGGTTCATGATGATGCAGTTATGGAGCAACTTTCTCTCAATGTTCTGAAAGCTATTTGGCTTTAATCAATTTGGCCTCTATGCTACTCCTCTTGGGCTTGCTTTTGTATTTGGCATGGAGTAAAATTAATTCGCTCACTGTAATGTACCCAATATGTATTTTGAAAGGTGAAAATAGTGGTAACTATGCATCTTTCTCCAAACAAAATCATTGTTTTAAGTAGAAATGCACCAATCTGACAAAATTATTTGTTTCTAATTTTTGTTTGAAGCACTATGACATTCTCCACCTCAAGTGTGTGAAGTTTGTTTTAATTGAAAAATTAAAGGTGACAAGCGTTGACCATAAAACAAATGTATTAGTTTTTTTCAGAGGCAAGAGTTTTGAATCCAACAGAAAGCAATGCTATTCATCCACCAAAGTCCCTAAACTCCTACCACAGAAAATGTGGTTTGTGGATATATTTGGATGCTGAAAAAAAGAGGTAAATGTCAGGTTTTTTTAATGGGTTTCAAAAACAGGAACAAAACAGATTTTATTTTATCTTATCTGCTGATGACCAGTCAGAGCCAAAGTTTAGCAATTCACCAGCCGATTGATTAGTGCTTCAATTGTTTTACCAGTCCCAACATTTCTAATTCAACACAAATAAAGTTCCAGTTTCTTCCAAATCAAAGGTAGAGCAGCAATGACTTGATTTTCTGTAACATTCTCAGCTACAATCAATGTACGAAGATTAAAAGTACGTAATGAAGAAACTGCTGACATTTTTCAGAAGCCTCAAGAGATGTACAGTATAATGGGTAGCTTTAAAGTGTGCACCGGTTTAATCTCATAAATCCTGACTTAAGGGAGCGATGTGTACATTCAGTCTGTTGTTTCTTCCCTCAGGCCCTCCTGTGAATGTCACCTGCAATATTTTCATCAACAGCTTTGGGTCTATTACAGAAACTACTATGGTAAGTCAACAACTTTTACATTTTAAGAATAAAACTTTATTAAAATAGATTCCTAGATATTAGTAGTTGTAACATATCGGTATTAACCATCGCTCTATCATCTCCCTTGTTAACACAAAGCAACTCTCAACCAGTTCTTTTCTCTTCCTCGATCTTCTTCGTTATTAATCCCCATACTGCAGAAGCCTCTCATTTCTGTTTCCTGGAGCACAGCAGCGCAACCTTCAGAGACCAACGGGTCACTGACATGCTGATAATGAACTGTCCACTCAGCAATTAAAATGAAAAATTGAAAAACTGAAATGAAAGAGAGAGGGGAGTGAAGAGGTCTGCATTGATAGTGTTATTGCTGCTGGGTCAGCGCAATACAGTCGTGAACTGTTTAAGGGGATCTGAGGGAGTTCCAGAGCAGCAGTCCTCCCCGGTTACAACCAGGACGACAGCACTCGTGATTACAATGTGCTGCTGAACCAAAGTCAGTAAAAACCTGCAGAAAGCTTAAAGAAATAGCTATGAAGGCCAGTTTGAAATATTAGAATATATAAAATAGAGGATGAATCAAAACTTTTGCACAATTCTTTATATTTTAATATTCGAATGAGTCATGGATGCAGTTTTCTAAATATTACTTACTGCAACACATGCGATACTTGATTGAAAATATTCCATCCATTAGCATATCTGCTAATCCCTGTAGGGTCACGCCAGTTCATGACGGGGCATCCAGCCACACATATTTGGTTAGATATAAAAATATGTAGTTAAACCCAGAATAATTCATACTTCTACTGGATGTAGAGTTATAACTATTTTTCTTCAACTGAGTCTTTTTTTTTCTTATAGAAAATGAGACAAGTGTCTCTCAAAAGACAATGAGTCTCAATTTTGGAAAAAAGAAAGTCTGGTTTTATTTACATTTTATTAGTGTATACCCTCCTCAGTTATCAATAGAAAATATAACTATTGCAAGTCCTCTTGAAATTGCTGATATGCTTTTTGTGTGTCTACTTTGTTATTTTGATAATTTCTCTTTGGCGAATGGCTTCTAAGATTTTCATTTATTTAGCTCCTTTCATAAATTTTATGTCAAATTCAAGTCATACAAATAATTGTCAAATAACAAATAAGTGCTTCCCTGTCTAACCCAAGCCAATTACCCATAACTTCTCGTTCCAAATCCAGATTGCTAATCCAACTTTAGCTGCCTTACAGTCCTTCACTATTTTATACAAGATCTCTGCAGAGGAAGAAATCACACATCAAAGCGTCTGCAAAATGCAAAACTTCACATCCATTTGCAGGAATTACTGCATATATAAATAAGGACAAACATTTCTCAAATGGAGGATTGGTTTACAATCTAGTAGCAAATCGCAAACAGCTGTATGTCAGAAAATTTACCTTGGGGAATCACAGTCTATTGATTTTCTAACATCAAAGAGATTAGGCTGATCACCTGTGGAATCAAAGACAATGGGCGTCTGCAGCGTTATCATTTGACTGCGGTGTTTAAACGGGATGAGCCGCATGAATGAAACAAAACAATATTCCCTAATACTACAGGGACTCCAAATTATTAATATTACTGCCAGTGTTGGTAAAAATAAAAGGTTGTTCTCAATCTCCTACTGGTATAAACAATTTCGGACTTAATTGTGCAGTGACCAGATTATTTTTTGGATTAAAAAGGAGGAATATCTTATAAATTGATGTTTTTTTCATATAGCTCTGCCACATTTCCACAGGATACCAGTTAAATTTATAATGCTCCTGAATCGTTTAATTAAATGAAAGTCAGAGACGCTTTGATACAAGTGATGTTTACAACTGCTGTCATTGGTTCATTGGGTTCAGTGTTTATACAGTATCATTTGTAAAACTGTGTTTTAAAATTATTTCAAATGTTTTTCTTGAAAATGCCAGACATATTTTACATTTTTATAATAATTTTCATCGATAGCTAAGTCTAATATGCTTATAACAAGTAACATGGTATTTGTCATTTTTACATCTTTAAAATTAGCAGAAAAATCCATCTCTGCTTGTCGTATGTTTTCCATAAACTACCCTGAGTTCTTCCACAGGACTACAGACTCAATGTGTTTCTACGGCAAGAGTGGAACGACCCTCGGTTGGCGTACAGCGAATACCCGGATGACTCCCTCGACCTGGATCCTTCCATGCTGGACTCGATCTGGAAACCTGATCTGTTCTTCGCAAATGAGAAGGGAGCAAATTTCCATGAGGTCACGACCGATAATAAGCTGCTGCGGATTTTCCATGATGGCAGAGTTCTTTACAGCATCAGGTGAGTGAAGACAAAACATAGACAGCAGAACCACTGGATGTGGATGTGTAATTAGAGACCAAATTAAGGTTAGGTTCTTTATTAGTCCTTTTTGATTTCACATTCCAGTTGGACTGCCTTAGTCATATCCTTTTCCTTCACAAACATTTACTAAGTGACCAAAGTCAACTCTGAGTTGATTGCAATCCCACTCAGTGTCATGTGAAAAACAGCTCAAATCAAAAATGCCACTCTGTGCGGTCCAAAGCAGGCAGCAAAGAAATCCCATCATGCAGAACATCTCGACTTCTGTGGCTTGCCAAATTTCCAAAGACAAGCACCCTCTGCATCTGTCCACTCATCAAAAGGGATGGAGGGAGCATGGTGAAAAAGATTTAATGAAAATGCCAAACAGAAAGCGTGTGACAGGCTTTGATGGAAGTTTTTAAATGACACTCTGCACTGGGGAAAGGAAATCGTACCGATTTGAGAGTAGCACCAGAGAAGAGGATCTTATTTCTAGTCATGACATGAATGTCACAGTTAAATCTTTTTATCTATTTTCTGTAACTCTTTTGTTCTGTTTAATGTTGAGTGGCAGATGGATATTGGTCTGGTTCTTACTGGGCAAAAAAAGCAACACACACTCCTGACAAGTCACCGGCATCACATTTCAGATTCAAAACATTATAGCTGCCTTGTTTTCCAAAGGTAAAGATTATTGGCTAAATGTATTGATTCCCAAGGGGTTAAGCCAAACATTTAAGTACGAGATGAATTGTAAAGTGTACAATAAATATGTAAATGCATTACAAATTTTTCTACTATTCTTCAGATTTTTCACCCACTAATATTGCAGTAGTACTACAAATAAAAAATATGTGAAGTTGGCTAAGAATACTATTACCAAGGCAAAAAATAATAAAACTTCATGTTTGTTAGAGAAACTTTTGATTACAATCATGGAGATAAGACACTTCCTGTAGTTTTTGACCTGATTTTCACACACTGCGTCAGGCGCTTTAGACCTCTCCAGATTTTTCAGGTTTCAGGCCTGTTGCTAGGAAACAGAGTTTCAGCTTCCTCCAAACTGGCTTGGCTACATCAGGACCTTCAAATGCTTCCTATGAGGTCACTCCTTAGATCCCGTGGCTGCTTTAATGCATCCTCTGGATCATCCAGGTAGTCACTTGCAAACTTCAGAAGGGCCTGGACATGAGTTGCCATGACAGTGTAGTGTGTTGCTATGGTAACATTTAGCCCCTTCTAAATGGGAGTGGATTTAACAGTTTCTTCCACAGTCAGTCCCAACCAGACTTATCAAGAGATTTGACTGGCAGCAGCATGTAGAAAAAATAAAAACCCATCTGCAAAGTATTAATGGGAATTTAAACAGAATTATGTAACAATAAAGTCACAATTTTTTAAAATTAAGTACAGTTTTAAATAATGTATAAACACTAGACCTGCCTTTTACAAAGTGCAAAAAGTCATTCCAAAGCCACCAAAGAGAAAACTGATCTCTACTCATCTGATATTTAGAGATATTTTATTTCTATAGAATAATGTGAGAGGAATTAACAGACATCTTGAGTTTCTTCCATTTTCTAGTAATTGAGCTGTTGCTCACTCACCAACTTGTTTGCTTATTCCAACCTTGTGCAGCTCTACAGTGTTGTCCCTGATGTCCTTAGACAACTGAAGTGATTGGAGTCTGATTAAGTATGTGGACAGGTGTTTTGTTTTGTTTTTTACACGGGTTACAAATTCAAACAGGTTCACTTAATACATGTGCTTAGTGGAGGATAGGAGAGCTTCTTAGATGAACAAACAGGTCTGCTGGTTGGTAGGTGATCAAAGACTTATTTTGTACATTAAATGCTAATTAGTTATTTAAAAACCAAACAATTTGATTTAGATTTTTTTTCTCTCACATTTGTGGACAAAAATTGCAAAAGTTTTCACTCTTTTTAAAGAAGAAACTCAAAAATATCTTCCTCACTGCAAAAAGATCTTTCAGTTTAAAGCAGGTGGTTATTCCTGGATAAAACACTACTTAATGTCACCAAAATGAGCCATTCTCAACTTACATATACCAGGTTTAAGCATTACATAGGGTTTAGAAATAATGACACTCACAAATGCACTGATTTGAAGGCTGAAGAGAGACAAAACATTTGTGTCAGGATCTCTCAGATCAACGTTCCCAATCCACCGAGCAACTGAGCCGTCACATATCTGATTTGCTTCCTACCTGCGTTTGGTAATTATGAATCAAATTAACCTGAAATACATGACACTATTTAAGCAGTGTGTGAGAATTCAATCAGTAGGGTATTTGTAGTTAGTTCTTCTTCTACAGGAAATGATATTGTATCATCATAGCACATTATCAGATGGATGCGAGTGTGTTTATTGCTGGAGGCTCTTGTCTCGCCTCTGGGCAATGCATTACAGTGGGTAATTACACAGCTTTCCTTCAGTCAGACTCCTAAATGGCTTTCTCTGTCTTTCCTCTCTGAGAATCCTTGAAGCCATAAAGCTTCAACTGCACAACAAATGAAGTCAGGATGCCTACAACAATTACTTCTCATTTACTTTGTGGTGCAATGACTGAACAAATGGTAACTCAAGATGTTTTCCAATCTTCTGTCATTGAGGGATGTTTACCTCTTGTGCCTTTTTTTCATTAAGACTTTATAGACATTTGCATTCCGTAAAGTGGTAAGCAAAGTACATTTGTGCTTATACAATTGACTGTATTTCAATCTTACTATGTCTCCTTATGTCTGGAATCATTTCTCTGAACTCTTTAAAGCCTTCTCATATTCCCTATGGCTCTCGATCTTTTTTTCCTATCTGTTTCTGTCTCAGGTTGACTCTAATCCTGTCCTGCCCTATGGACTTGAAAAATTTCCCAATGGACATTCAGACCTGCACCATGCAGCTTGAAAGCTGTGAGTTTTCATTTCTTCCTCTTCCTTTATTCTCTTACATCTCTTTTTTTTAATCTCTTTGGTGTTCCAACCTTTCCCTTGCTTTACATGGCTGTAATCCAAGGAATACTAACTCTGTATGACAGTGTTGTTGTTCCAGGGTACCTTGTTTCACAAGTTGCCATAGTACAAAGTTGATTGCAAAAATAAAAGCTCAAGGTAATATTTACACATATTCTTGGAACAAAGTACCATGTCTAAAGGAGTTCACTGTTTCTTAAAGAATAATGCCCGTAATAAATCTGTCCAAAAGAAGGAGAGTAGCAGAGTTTTTAGCTACAGGAGTCCCATGCAATCTGGAAAAATATTTGTTTCCAGACTTTAATACTTCCTCTATATCATTTCTTCTTTCTCTGTAACTTTCCTTTCAATTTCCTCCCTTGTGTCCTTCTTTCCTCCATAGCTTCTTTGTATTCTTCCTTCATTCCTTCCTTCGTTTTCCCTTCTGGATTTCCTTGCTTGTCTTTCTTTTGTTACTTGTGTCCTTCCTTCCTTCCTTCCATCCTTCTTTCCTATTTCTAGTCGTTGATTTTGCAGGTTCCTTCTGGATTAAGTAGAAACATCTACCAAAACTTTGTAATGAACTTTAACACAAAGTCAGAATAAAATAAGAGAATGAAAGTAAATATGGAGGTTAACTCAAGTCAACAATGCAATGAAACGTGAGAAGAACCAGTCAATTTGTTATAAAAGTAAGAGTCGTGTTACTTCAAAGTTATTTTAAGCTATATATTCAATTAGAATTAAAAAGTAAGGTCCTATAAAAGTTACCAGAAGTTCTATTTTTTTAAGTTACTCAAGTAAATGTATGTAGTTACTAAAATACTCTGTGATTAGGCACTTAAAATCCCATAAGATGAAGAAGGAGGTAAAGGAGCATATATTATTTTTAGCAGGCCTGGTAATGACGTGCTACAAAAAAGATATATTTGTCTCCTACTTCAAACTTACAGTTCTGACACTTTTTACAGGGCCTATAAAATCAAAGAAACTGAAGATGAGTTCTGGACATTTCTTTCAGACATTCTTCAAAATGGGAAACCTCAGAAAATGCAACATTCAAATAAGGCAGATACATGTTGATATCTTAGCAAATGCCAGCAGGAAAATAGCTAATATATTAAAATTATTAATGTTTTTGTTACTTAAAAGATTGAAACAGTTGGAACTGTTACAAATATGGTAAGACAAGGGAAAAATGAATGACTGATGATGTTTTCATACTATTTTACACACAACTGGAATGCTTAAATGTGGGATAATTTATACATTTGAAATATTTTCAAAGGTTACTGCACTGAATAAAATGGAATAAATGATATTCTCTCTTTTCAGTCTCTCCATATCTTTAGCAGAGATAAGATCTGCCCTTATGAAACCAATTTCCAGGATATAAATAATAAAATTTTATTTCAGTGTCCCTTTTATTATTATGTGACTCACCACAATGCCTAGAGGTGATTTAGTTCTTTATCACAGGGAATTTAAGCTTAGCAAAGGGTGAAACGGACAAAGAACCTGTGTCATAAAGTTATCTCTGCAGAAGGATGTTCCACAAATAAGGAGAGCTGGTGGTGTTTCTTATATTTTTTATCTGATCCAATAACAATTTGTTTTGGTGTTTGTGGAACTGTCCTCCACAGTCTCCAATAAGCAATGTGATTTATTTCTGTAATTAACACAAGGACAAACAATTCAAAACAAAAATAGCACAACAGATGTGAACTTTGCCCTGTATAGCTGCCATTATGACTTGTTCAAATTAAACTCTTATAAGAGGCCTCTAATTTTAGGGTCTGACTCCCATTTCATCTATTTCTCAACTCGTCTTTGTAAGTGTTGTGATGTATTAGTTCTGAAAAACTGAGACGTTATAAAGGCCCTATTAAAAATCAAGATATAGGAGCTGCTAATCTATGTTTAAAGTATTAGCAAGACATAATAAGCAAATTGTATTGTATTTTTAAATTAGATTATATTTTTGTTCTTTAATAACCATCATTTTTTTCTGCTGGGTCTCTATTTATTTATTAAACATTGTTTTATTTCAAGGGTAGTTTTTGAGTATAATGAGGGAAACTATTGATCGATCAGCTTCTTAGAGGAGAGTTTGACTTCTTAGCCTTTTTATATTTAAGTAAAATTTTAAAATTAGTCCATAAAATTCAGATAATCTCATAGTAAATCTTGCACTTTTACTCACTTGTATTTATTGACAACAGTGTAAGTATTCAGTGTTGTTTTCCTAATCATCAGTTGTTTATCTTTAATCAATACTTATAAATTAGAATCAGTTCTTGTTTTACTTTAGTTGCTTATATTAATTTTGTTCCTTTGGTTTTTGTTAATGAGTAGTGAAAATATACTGATTAACTGGTACTTGAGTTCTAATATTAATGACTCCAGGTTCTTGTCATATTTTTATGGTAATTAAACAACTAAAATCCGAATTGTGCTGAATATATCAATATCTTCTTGTGGTTGTTTTAGTTTTAGAGCAAGAATGTTTTTACGCTTGAAACAGATTTAAATAGATTGATGAAACTGTAGCTTAACAATGTAAATAAACAAAAGGTGAAATATTTAGTGTATAAACTAAAGGGAACATTGTGGACTTTAATGGCGTGTGAGTGTGTTTTGATTTGAGTTACTATATCACTTTCTGCTGCCATTAGAGGAGAGGTAATCATTTCTGATTAAAGGCCCAGTGAGAATACTTGGCCTTGTGTTGACAAGTGCTAGTATACCACCCAAGGGTGCAATCACCTTGGCTGGAGCCTAACATTGAGAGGACATTATAGGTTTTACTGTCACTGCTGAAAATGTGCCTACACCATCTGTTAGAGTGGAAAAAACAGGTTTAATCAACCAGATTTCAGGAAGCCAGATTTTATGCCACTGGTTTATATAGATATATAAAAAGCTTTTCCTGTTCTGACACATCAAAGCTCCAAATACTTGAGTTGTTAGCATTTAGTAACCTTAAACCTACTTTCTATCTTCAATGATTGATGAAAAGGATGGAAGAGAGACTGAGACGGTGGCTGTGAAGCATTTCACTTGATGAATGGCTTTTAAACATAAGAAAGTGGATGGCATGCGACGAATGGACCTTGCTTCACTATCCCAGACATTCTGGCTCTGGAATTTCTTTTAGTCTGCTACGTGAGTCGGTCATGTTTGCCAAACCTTACGGTTGTAATTGACAGAAGCAAAGCAGACCGTTGTATTGTTTTAGGAAGGCATTGGCATTCTCCTCAGTTGTTGTGGGAGGATGTGTGAATGACAGTTCTTCTCAAGAACAAAATAAGTGTGTTTTTGTGGAAGTGTTTCTCAGACGTGAGGTGCAGCGTTGGATGTAGCATCTTGAATAATTGATGTCTTTGCAGCTCAGGCCCTGAAGGTTCCCAGTAGATATAAGTATTGTTCAGATGGAAGTCTGCGGAGTTTCATGCTGCATGCATTTTTGCCACAATACAAACTGCACAGTTCTGAAAACACGCAACATCTTAAATAAATGGGTATCAACAAGTACCACATATCATTGCGTTTTCGGTTTGTTAGCAAAATGCAGGATAATTCTTTTTGGCCAGTGTTCTGCATAAGAACTTCAAAATTAATAATTTTATCATTTAAACATGCAAGGTGAAATTTCATTTGAAAGCTTAAAGCAAAACTATATATCTTGAAACATTTACATTTGTTGGTTATTTTTTTTTTTTCGTAAACTATATAAAAGAAATAATGAAATATTCAAAATGTTACATATTTCTACTGAATCTTTGTTTTGATTCATAAACTGCCTTAAACGTTTTTGCAAATGAATTAGAATGAATTTCCTGGACTTAATATTTGAAGTATTAATTTATATGTTGTAGTAAATGCATTATTCATCTATTTGAGTTGAAAAGTAAATTGTGGTTTGGAGTACTTTGATTTATCAACAAATTTATTCTTATTGGAAGTAATATTATATTTTTTAAATCGCTTTAAAAATCTTAATATTTTATTTAGCACTTTAGCTAATTTTGAAAATGTTTAAGACCCTTAGCTTCTCTTAGTTTAATGCTTCCAGATAAATTCTGAACCACTAATTTACTTAGCAGTTAGTTTTAAATGAAGAGGCTTCTGGCTGAAGATTATTACTGTGTGTCACTTTTATTAAGGCTGCAAAGACATCACACGATCATGACCTTAATAGCAGCTCAATTTCAGCTCAATATTGAAATAGAACTGTTAATTTCAACAATATAATTGAGCTTATATTAAGTAGTTCCTTAATATAAAAGGAACTACTTTTATATTAAATCTACTTGTTCTCTTACATTTCTCTCTAAATCAGTCCAGTTCTTCTGATCACTTTAACCTATTTTGTAATCTTAGAACAGTGGTGGTCAACACACCTGAATTAAATGACGGTTCATTGGTGGACCTCTGTAACTATGCAGCCCATGTAGCAACAGGGTCATTAACGGTAGTTGGGGAGGATTTCTGCAGCTAATTAAGAGATATAAACTGTCAGAAAAGCAGATAAAGAGGTAGTTATTGCAACCATCTCTTCTTTTAATATAGCCATCATTGGTACCAGACTTAAAGATCCAACCTGGTGAAAAACCTTCAATTTTCAATGTCAGAGGGTTTCCAGTTGCCTCGCCAGACCTTGGAAAATCCAGTGGTAATGGAAAGTCATGGGGCAACACAGTCTGCAAGACAGCATCCCTTCTCTTGTCTGTCTTCTCTGTTTACTGAGTTGTGTCTGGTTAGATAACCAGTACTGTCAGAAGAAGGATGGATGATGTTGAGCTGTGTTGTAGGTGCACTTACTTAAAAAACATGGACATATTTATTTTCTCATAAAGAGAAAAACAGTTCTCTCTGGGTGGAATATCGTCTGTGTCTGCTTTATGTCCTATTATCCTCTTTCACAGTCGGTTACACCATGAATGACCTGATCTTTGAGTGGCTGTCTGACAACCCTGTTCAAGTGGCTGATGATCTCACACTCCCACAGTTTCTGCTGAAAGAAGAAAAGGACTTGGGTTACTGCACTAAGCACTACAACACAGGTGAATGAATGAATTCCACTCAAAGTCTTAAAAAAGCAACGACCTAGTAAAAGCCAGTATGGTGTGCATCTCCTTTAATACATTCTGCACTGATATGGTTACATTGACTGTAGGAGATTTATTTTGCTTACCATTTTTAGCTTTTATGGTGCCACAAGCAACAACTTCGGTGTATTTTGTGTAAAAAACAAATACAAAGAAGAGCAATAAGTCTGAGTTTAATATTTTATGCTGTTCCCTCAGGTAAATTCACATGCATTGAGGTGAAGTTCCACCTGGAACGGCAGATGGGTTACTACTTGATCCAGATGTACATCCCTTCGCTCCTCATCGTTATCCTGTCCTGGGTGTCCTTTTGGATAAACATGGATGCTGCGCCGGCCAGAGTTGGTCTGGGTATCACCACAGTGCTGACAATGACCACACAGAGTTCTGGTTCTAGAGCTTCTCTGCCGAAGGTAAGCCTGCAAGACTGGCTATATTTCTACTGGATTCTGGTTAAAGTACATGAAAGTAGCCTGAGATATCAAGACAAACTTGGATGGAATCACAGTAATGCAGACAAAAGCAGCACAACTGTATTGCAGTAGTTTAAAATTTTGCCCACAGAAATTAGTGAAGTAGTTTTGTAAGATGTTGCTGTGATCAGTGTTAGGCACCGCTAACTAAAAAGTTAGTAGGGCTAATCCTAAAGCACTAATCACAAACTTTAGTTCTGCTATGTTTAGCAGAAGCTAATGCTAATGCGACAACTTCAATTAAAATTATATCTTGCCTTTAACGACCACAACCATGGAGTACCAATGTAATTATGACAATATAATTTACATATTACATAATGCCCTAAGATGTTGTATTTATGCTTGCTACTATCCATGTTTTATTTTGTTTCTGTATTCCTGGTTTGAAATAAAGTTTTTTTTGGGGGGGAAAGAGAGAGAATATGAGGAGAGGAAATAGGACTTCTGCCAGTACTTCAAAATAAGAGCATGAATACAATTGTCTATCCACTTGATAAAATCTTAACAGTTGGTAAGCAAAACTTGAACACAAATGTTTGTCTTTCATCTGAATGTTTAGAAAACAATCAAGTAAATTTGTGCTTCAGATTTTTCTGTGAAAATTAAATTCGGGGTAGCTAAAACGTTAGCAGAAGCACAAACGAAAAATTAGGGGATTAACTGGTTGTGACTATATCTTAAAGCAAGTTAATCTATTTGGTGTTGCATTTGGTTATGTTCTATTATTTCCTGATTATACCGGAGGGCTCAGAGAGAAGGCAGCAGAAACTTAATCTCAGCTACATACATGTAAAAGTAGCTGTACTTTTGATTTAAGAAACAAATTTGTTATTAAATCAGTCAGAGAAAAATGTACTTTGGCATGACAAACTTTGAAGAATTTAGTCATAATTTTGCATAATTTAGATCCTGTTAAGAGATGATGACAGAAAATCATAATGGATGCAGAATTTCCTTTTCTTGTTCCAGTGCTTGCTTCTTTAACAGCCAGTAAATTGCTGCCTAATTAAGTGAAGCCTCTATGCATTGGTCCCGTATTACTGATGTGCTTTGGCATGTCGTCTTTTATGAATGACACAGCTGGGGCACTCCCCGAGTCTTGGCCGTGACCTGTCTGATCGCTATGTTTCAGCTGCCCACAATTCACTGAGTCATTTCAATTCTAGGTCATCCCAGACATGAGATTCGGTGCAACCCACAGCTGAAAAACGGGTGGACTGTGAACCAACCACAAATTTTCCTGCAGCCTTATTGATTGGCTCTTGATTATCCTGTCGTGTTTCCTGCTCTCAGGTGTCCTATGTGAAGGCCATTGACATATGGATGGCAGTGTGCCTTCTGTTTGTGTTCGCCGCCTTGCTGGAGTATGCAGCCGTCAACTTTGTCTCGAGGCAACACAAAGAGTTCATCAGGCTGAGGAAAAAGCAACGGCAACAGAGAATAGTAAGTGTAAATTGTGCAGGAACACAGACAGCTGAAGGATGTCTCCAGGAAATAAACCATTCAAGCCATCACAAGATGCAGCTGATTCCTAAAAAGTAGGCACAAGATAAACCACACACATTCAGAAGCACATCACCTTGTCAGCTCCTATAATGTTGACTTGTGCCTCTTGTTATTGTGGCGTGCTATGTATCCTGGACCTGACAACATCAACACGCTACAGCTGGCTGTCATATTACATGAGGAAGATCTGCTCATCTCAGTGCGGCTCATTTTCATGTTGAGCACTGGCCTGTGAGGAGCTTCGAGAATCTTTATTTTTGTCACGCCATTTGATTCTGAGAAACAACCTTTCCATGACTCTAGAAACTGGGATGCAGTGGTTCCACTACACGGCTTCATACATTTAAATGTTGAATATTCATAAGCAGTAAATATATTATTTGCAGTATTTAATGTCAGGCTTTTGTGGCTCTTTTTGTATTAAGAAGCACAAACATGACGTTAAAACAAGGTAGAGAAACCTTGTTTTAAAGGTTTACACTCATTTGTAACATTTGTAACTTAATGGGCACAAAAGATTAAAAAACAGTTTTTAGAATGGTTTGAAATTTTATTTAAATCTATTGGTCATTCAATGTAAAAAAAAAAAAAAAAAGCATAATTCAGCCATAAAGCTCCAATTGGTGCATCTGTAACCACTTCATGAATTTGGTGCAACTTAAGATTTGAGTATATTTTCATCATCTTTCTTCCCCCACTTTTGTATTGTTGTAGTATTAATTTCATCCTGTTTTATTTGTTTAGCTTTTTAATTAGATTAGTTTCTTCGTGTTCTTAGTTTATGCTTTAAATGCTGGTGAAACACCAAGTAGTTGCAGTTGCAGATATTAGGTGTTTTGTTGTAACATTTCCATTAAATGTCTTAGTTTTGATTAAGGCCTCTTTTCTCACACAACAATACGCCTACCATAGTGGATCCAGCTTAAAGGCAGATAAATAACAAACACTTATTTTTCCATAGACAAGACATCTTGACAATCCCATTAAATGGCTTGGAGAGTGGGCAGCCTCAGACGTGTTCTCTGTAAATGTAGTAGAGTTTACTGGGCAGTCTGCCATCCACCATCCATACAAAGGAGAGAAAGTAATGGTCTTTCAGGGAAAAAGATGTTTGATGTTCACATCAGTAGCACAATTACCCCCCCAGAGGTGTTTGAGGTCACAAACTATCCATCTGAGAGGTTTCGACACGTGACCCGATTAGTTATACTGCAGAGAAGTTGTGAATTAAGTGGAGAGTGCAAAACCAGACAAACATAGGGTTAACTAAATATTCTGGCTTGCCTTGTTCTTTAGAAATAAATCAAATATTTAATCTTTACATCCAATTATAGTCTTTCTTAAAACAGTTTGCATTTACTGCATGAAGAGTATTAATTTTTCCTTCGAGACCTTGTTCCTAATCTCAAGCATAGTCCACACGTAGCCAAATATCTGGGAAAACAAATCAATTTTCATGGGCTTTGCCTTTCATCCACATCAAAATAGCATTTAATTTTATTAAAAACAATTATTTATAAAAACTCCGACCAAAGTGGAGATTTGTGAAAAATGTATTCAAGGTTCTGCGCGTTACAGTCTGCTACAAATAATGCGTCAGTATATCCACATAGTTACTTTGACACCATTTCCAGTCAACATACGCTTGTGTTTTATTAATTCTATATTCTAATACGCTATTTAAAAGTAGCTCAACCCAAGTAGCTCAATTTTATGTATGACCATAAAATTAACTTCCTGGTGCCATGTTTAATTCCTAACAGGAAGTCCTGTTTTTTTTTTGGTTTGTTTTGTTTTTTTAAGCAATCTGATTGGCTGACATAGGTTTCAGCACTGCTCTACACTGCCCCCTGTGGGTTTGGTATGTTTAAAACAACACTCAGAACCCAGATTTGTGCAGGTTCATGTGGATGAAAATTTAATATTTTTTTAACAATGTGGCAGAAATATTAGTACATATAAACACCTGGTTAAGTGTGTACAAGGGCTCAGATATTATACTGAATCATTGCCTCTTTTGTATCTGCTGTTTTGATTTGAAATTTGCATCCAGAAGGCACTTAAACTAAATAACTAAATTAAAGTTCAAGTAAAAGCAGTAACATTTCCCCCCTCTTGTGTTTTAATTTTCCTTTTCGATGGAGGCAACTGGCAGTAGGGCTGCAAGCGTCGAGTCTTTGCGGAAACCCAATGACATTCCTGGTAACAACTCAGCCTACAGAAATCTGAGTCAGCATTGCAGCGCCTGTGCAAGGGTAAAAAAAAAAGAAGAAAAAACGAATGAAGCCCGTGTCAACCCTGACCTTCCAACCCAATTTCTGTCTGTGCCTCCAGCCACCCAAATTGATTGTGTTGTGAAACTTTTACCTCAAACATGAATTTCTCCTGCCGTATTTCTCACAACCAAACCCACGTCCATTTTCATGAACCCTTTGCTGCTCACCTTCTGATCCTGCATATCAGTATTTTACTAACCTCAAATTTCTGCCCCTTATTGTCCCTGTGTTCCTTGTTAAAATAGGTTAGACTTCTTCTTGCTCTCTTTCTTATTTTTCTTAAGCCTCTCAAAGAATTGTGGCATTAACTGAGACAGCTGTTTCTTTTGCTTTTTTGCTGTTTTTGTTTTATCTCTATATTGAAAACATAGAAAGATTAAATTAATACTGTATTACTGAAGCTTTGTGGAACGTAATTGGGTCATTCTCTGAATTTGATGTATTTTGTGTCTCACAGTTTTGTCTCAAAGATTTTCATATCATGCAAACCGTATTTTGCATTTCATTTTAAATGCAAAATGTATGTAATTTTTGTACAGTTTAAGATTAATTACTGCTCTGACTGTGTTCTGCTTTCAGCAAATAGTCATTTGCTAAGTCTGTAAACTCCAGGTAATGATTAATCGATCACTAAATTATTCCAATAATCAATTAATCATGATTAATTTGATTAATCGTGTCAGCCCTAAAAACACTTCTTCCCTGTGTGACATAACAAAAACTGCTAAAGAAATCAGCCAGTATATTGGGGGGGAAAGTTGTGGACCTCCAGGAGTCTGTTTCATCCTTCAGTGTAATTTCCAGGAGCCTAAAGGTGCCACCTGCACTTTTCCAATAGTTATGTGCATTATTATTTTCAGGAAAGAAATAGCATCAGGGTTCACAGAGAGGAAAATATGTTGGTGTTGTTGCTGCTATGAGAACGGAGCTCAGATTACAAGCAATAATTATCTTTGGAGGACCGTACTTTTACAGTACATGACATACTGTATCATTTAAGAAAGAGTAGGAGGAATAATTAAGCTGTGCTAGAGGAGCAACAACTCCCTATAGCTTGGCTGCATGGTGCAATTTGTCTTTTGGATATCATACAGTAACCATAAAGTAATTCATAACCACTCTACTGCGATAGAATGAACTCTATATGACGTTAAACTAGCAGTTTTGTATAAACTCTAGAGATCGGAGCGGTCAGTTATAGGGAAATTGACTTAAAGACAAATTTATCTGTTTAAATAGAGTAGAGTCAGTTCTCATACACATTAGTAGCATAATATCTGACGGGAGCTTTCAGTGTCTCTGTTCCAAGTACGTCCAGAATTTGGCAGCTGTCAGTGTTGGTGAGAGAGAAATGAAGCGTTGAAACGGTCGGATCAGAGCTTTCAGAGGTCTTCGGACTGACTGCTAATCATCCAATTTAGATCACACATCTTCACTTCCTCCCGTTAAACTGAATCTCTGCTAGTGTCAGAGAGGCTGTCAGAGTTAAGCTGCGTGTCTATAAATATTCACTTCAAAGGGCAGAAACAATGTTTCATTCACTGTAAAAAATATCTGTCTTTAATTTAAAAAAGCATGAAGGCAAAAGTGGAATCATTGCCTTGTGCTTTATAAAACATTTATAAGATCAGTCAGTAGAAGAATTTGTAAACATCTGCTCGGCATATTAAGGAAGATTAGCTTTGAATATTGTGTTTCTAATTAAAGTTTCAGATCTCAAACTCATTTGGCAATGTTTTTGTTGTCAGCTTTTTCCTCTAGCATATATAAAAACAAGTTGTTTAAAAATAAGCCATCTATTAATACACTTAATTACAAAACCAAACAAATCCAATAAAATAGATGTGCTGAAATAAGAAGTTGCTACAGATTAGCTGGTCAAACTGAACTCAAAATAAAAAAAAAAAGTTTGACTAAATGGACCCAGTCTTATCAAGCGATCTTTAGTTGTAGAATTGGGAGATTCTACAAGTGGCCTTGATTCTACAACCTTAAGGTTGTAGATTGTGATCAGTCAAAGTTTACTTGTTGTTTAAAGTAAACTTTGACTGATCTAAGGCTAAGGCAGTAGGCAACTGTGATCCATATCCGACTTTTTTATAGCAATCTCAACGGCCCATTTCTGATCTTTTCACCTCCAAAATATATCCAATCTGTGCCACTCCCATATGTGGCATTCGATAGTTTTCAAAGTATTTGCAGTCAGAACGGTCGTGTCACATTTTATTTGACTTTTACATCATTGATGTTAGACATGCTTTACAATAGTGCATTCACACCAAATGCGTTTTGTGTGTTAAAAATATGTCCAGAGCTTCAAGTTCACTTGACATTTTGCTCTACACCTAGTGATTTGCGCGCCTGATTTTCATTCAAAGTCTATATTGAGGCGCTTCGAGGGCACGTAAGATGTGTTAAAATCGCTCTAAAAAATCTGCTGTTTCTATTGCTGGCCTATTTATCGGACGTGCTTGACCCATCAAAATACTCCAAACACTTTAAAATTGCACCGTGCTAGATGCAAGAAATGCACCACGATGTACCGCCACATAGACTTTGAATGTATGCTAGACACGGAGATCTTGTTTGGTGTGAACGCACCATAATTCTGCACAGGAAGAAGCCAGACATGGTCAATTCAAACATCAACAATGGTTGAGGAAAGCAACCGTTATTTTTCTTAGCTTTCTTTGCAACAATACTGTCTACTCTCATTCAACAACTTTAAAATTGCTGTGTGACATCTGCGTTTTTCTTTTGTGCATTCGAATTGCTAAACCGTTTATATTTGTCACCTTTCAGAGTTTTTTTTTTATATTATTATTATTATTATTTAGAAAATGCTTTCACACCAATTTTTACTGCTACAGTTTTGAGCAACTTGTTTCCAGATACATCTGGTGATCCCCTGAATTAAAAGTACATAGAGAAAAACCACTAAAAATGCTTTTTCTCCTGTGTTTGTTCCGACAGGAGGAGGAACTCATGCGGGAGAGCCGAGGATTTTACTTCCGTGGTTATGGACTCGGTCACTGCCTGCAAGCCAAAGACGGGACTGCCGTGGAAGGGCCCACAGTGTTCTCCCCTTTGCCCCCAGTCACTATGTACGACGGTGAAGTCCTTCACAAGCGTTTCGTTGACCGGGCTAAACGGATCGACACCATATCCAGAGCCGTCTTTCCCTTGAGCTTTCTCATATTCAACATCTTCTACTGGGTCACCTACAAAGTGCTGCGACACGAGGACATCCATGCAAACTTGTAAAACGCTTTCTGCTGACATTATGTTAATGTTTTTCTCAGAACCAAAACTGCCTGTTTGACCCGTTACAGTGAGTAAAAACAAAAGAAGTATGAAGAAGCATCACAGCTTCTCAAAGCCAGAACTAGAAATGACAGAAGCTTTGTGCTCAGGTGCGTCTTCAGGATCTCAGACGTGAAAAGGAAGGAGTGGCTTCTCGCTGGTGTTATTGGTCACCTTCTAGTATGTGTGTTTGTTCGAGTCGTTTGGATCAATCAAAATGGCGCTAACAGCTGTGGGTTTTATTTCAGATGATGGTTCAAGAATTTAGAAAAGTTGATCATGCTGACTTGAATTTTGACTCTACGCAGCTTTAAATGAATGTTTTTGACAATTAAAAGTTAAAGGAAAATTTTTTACAACTTTAGATTATCACATTGGTATATGGGTGATGGGGAATTTGATATTTATGAATATTCAATAAGTGACGATAATTTGATTTTAAGTATGTGATCAGTAGATTATGTATGTATGTATGTAAAACAGTGTATTAAAATGTATATAAACAAAGCTGTTCAACTGCTCAAAGCACAAATATGTATTTCCTTTTGTCAAAATTTAAATAAATTGTTATTCTGCCAGGAACCAAGATAAGATTTCACTTTTCTTTAATCAAAATATTCAGTTGATTACTTTAAAAAAGAAGAGTGCATTAGAAACTCAGTCACATCCTGACTGCGTGACGCACAATTACTTTCCTATTTCAGCCCACTAATAGCTCCCATCAGCCCAAAATTCCCAAGAGGGCACAGAGCTTAAAGTGAAAGTAGAAACTAAATTCTGAAATGCAAATATTACAGAAAACAGGTAGTCCGCTCAAATCTGCAGCTCAGAAATTTGTGTGTGCAGTTTATATGTGACAGAGCTCTTGTTACATGGGATGGATGGGAGCTGCTTGTTTATTTTCCAGTGTCAGGGGAGGATTTGAGGGTGTGGGAATGCAAGGGTGAGATGGGGAGGGCAGAGAGGGAGGACCAATGGGTTTTTTAATGGGAAATCAGAGGGTTGTTTTATCAACTAATGAGTTTGAAAAGGGTTTGGTGTTCCACTGCTAATGACAATGAATTGAGAGAGGCAGCTGGAGCCGACTGTCCTTTTCTCTACAGCCCTAATCAACTCCTCTGTATTGTTTGGCTCCCCTGTCAATGAGAAAGAGTGTTTAAATCTGTCACTCCACATGTTTAGTGTGTTGTGAGCTCATACTATATTTTAAAATGCTACTAAAATCCTTGATTCTGCTAATGCAATTGTGAACTCGCTCTCTTATAATTAATTTGGGATTTTATGTGATGGATCAACACAAATCAGACCATTTTGAAGTTTAATGAAAATTACATATGGATTTTACAAATAAAAAAGTCTGTGAAGGCCTCAGAGGATTTTTAGAGAACATTAGTGTACAGAAAGGATCGTGAAGTTCAAGCAACACACCAGACCAGTCAGGAATGAGTATTAAAGGGGATTATCAGGAGAAATTCACATTTTATGCTGCCATTTGAGTGTCTACTGCTTCTAAAAACTACCCGTCTTTTATTTTTATTTTTTATTTTTTGGTATTTGTAAAATGAGCCATTTCAAAAACATCATTACCTAGCAACCCCAGCTGATTTCCAGCTCACTTGGTCAACTTTACAATGGCTACTGGAAAAGATAAGTGTTTTGTTGTTGACTTACCATTCAGAAACCAATTTCTGGATTTTTGTTGGTTGTGCAGGAGGCTCTACTTCTGCTTTTCGAAGATGTACAGTTGTATAATTACTACCGTAATTGTTGAGTATGGGGGCGTGACCAACAGCAGCTATTTTGGATTTAAAGTGACAAGAGGCCCTAAAATGTGTGTGAGTGGTTGTGTGTCCTGTATGTCTCTGTGTTGCCCTGCGACAGACTGGCGACCTGTCTAGGGTGAACCTCGCTTCTCGCCTGGAACGTAGCTGGAAAGGCACCAGTAACCCTCCCGACCCCATTAGGGACAAGGGTGAACAGAAAATGGATGGATGGATGGATTTGTTCTTTACAGCTTAAGCAGATTTCTCAAAAAGAATGTGTGTGAAGGGATGGAAATACCTAAAATATTGACTGCAGCACATCACTGGCACTGATTCCCCCACATTTTAATCCCCAACTTGAGGCAATAGATTAAAGTTAGGAGAAAAGGCTTAATTTCTTACCTTCTAGGTAACAGAGAACCACCACATTGTTTTCAGCTTGGCTGTTTTTAAAACTGGCCTCTAGCACCTCTGATGCTCATTAGTACTTTCCATCTAACTTATTTATGCCAAACAATAATGAAACATGTACATAACTAATAACTCTTTAACTGGAAAAAACTTTCATTCCTACCAGGTAGCTGAGCTGAATGTTGGTCAAGGTGGGACCAAGTCAAAAGAAGATTTCCTATGGATTTTTATAGTTTCAGAAATGGCAAACTAGTTAAATGAAATCTTTCTAACAAACATGTACATTGTCATTACATTATAAGACATCAGTATTATATCTGCTGCTCAGTCTGAATTGTTTTCTCCCATTTTGCACCAACAAAACTCTCCAAATCAATTTGTGAAAAAAATGTATATCTCTCTGAGGTTTTTTTGTTTTTACTTCTTATTGTCACAATCTTCTCTCCTTTGATAAGCAGACTTCATGAAAACATCAGTAAAACTGGATTTCCAAAGCATGTTAGAAATCTGTGTGCAGATGCATTCATGAAAATTCCTGACACAAATCCCAAGAGGGAAGTAACTTGAACAGACATATTGACCACCATTATGAGTTAGGACTTGTAACAGAGGACATCAAAATGAAAACAGAGCTATCAGTGATTTATAAACTGGTCCCTGCAGAAGCACTGGGCAAAATGAAGACATGAAATATTCATTGTTCCAGCCGGTCTTAGATGCCTCCAGTGCTTCTTTATTTGTAGCTGCTTGTTTGTAGACAACATCAAAGGAATGCACAACAATGATGATGACTCAGATGTATTTTTAAGACAAACAATTGTGTAAAAAAAGCTCCTTCAATGAGCCATAGAGAGCTTTCATTGAACAACTAACCATTATATCCCAAGACATTTCCTTCCTGTCTGACTCAGGAATAACCGTCATGCTCTCCAGCTTCTGCTGAATCCCAGTGGTTTCATTTTTGTTTGCTTAGCAAGAGATTCTTTTTTGACTGTTATTTGGACTTCTCTACAGTAACTTTAACTTCAACTTGACAGGTACAGAAATATAAGCATTGTACCAGAAGCTCCTGAGTCAAAAACCTGTCCTGTTATTGTAAATTTCAAACTGCTAGACAAACGTTATGACTAGGGGTGGAAAAAAAAAAGCTTTGGAAGAAAATATTGGCTTCTTTTGACAGTGATTTATTGAGGGACAATGCAGCACATGTCACCTTTAAATGTAAGTGTAAACACAGGAAATTACTTGCCCCGAGTGGTTTATAAACCTTGTGAATGTCACCCAGAACATTGAAAAGCAAAGCTGTCGTACAGGATGTGCTTCTTTTGCCTGCTGGTTTCTAAAGATGTTTCTTCTGTGTGGGTGGTGCAGGGGTTTGATTCAACATCCTGTCCTTCCAGAGCTAAATCTGATTCTATAATGGGGTAAAAGACAGTAAAAAGTTTCTGTAAGATGGATAAATCAGAGCTTATTTCAAATAGAGTCACAAATATGATTTTATCATATTTGTGTTTTTGAACAAAGTTGTGTGAAATATTGCAAGTTTGTTATACTTTGAGAGTAGCTGGGCATACAGGACAATTGGTTGACAGGTCCACATCTAGTAGTAGTACACTCCACAAATCCTTCAACTATAGACAAATAGTAAAGAAAAAAAACAGCATTAAGGGGAAACCTAAAGAAATTCCTTTTCTAATTTGCCACAAAACAGCAAATATGTGGAAGAAAATTGTCATGGTTTGAGTCTTCTGTGTGTTTTATTTTGAGTGTCTTTGTCTCTGAGTCTCCATGTTGTCCAGTCTCCCCTCGATTATTCCCAGGTGTGTCTCGTTCCCTGATTCCCTCCTGTGTATTTAGTGTCACCTGTGTCTCTGTGGGATCCTCGTCGTGTTTGTCCAGTACCTGTTGTCACGTTTGAGAGCTTTTGCATCCGCTCTTTGTGCTGTCTGGACTTTGGTTTGGGATTTTCTGGATTTACTTTCGTCATTAAACATAATTTCATCTCACTCCTACCTTGGTCTCAGAGTTTGCCTCCACCACCCTCACCGCAGATCATGACAAAAATGTTTTGATCAGCTGAGATTAGAATTAAATGCTTAAACATTTACTATTCTGTGAAAAGTAGAAAGAAACTTGTATTTTCTAAGAAACTCAAAAACGTTTTCTTTTTTTGACTCTCAAGGTTAAGTAGAATTGTAAAATCATGCTTCACTACGGGCCTGTGATCTTTGAAGAAGTATTTTTCCAGCATCCTGTCCACTCCATCTCATTTTCCACCTTGGCTCAGATAAAATGCATTAAAAGGTCTCAGTCATTCCCCTCCCACCTGCACACTGACATATAAATAGGACACAGAGTGTCACTGCCTCCACTTTCCCTCTCTTTCTGCAGTTTCAGTAAACTGAGGATTTTCTCTACCATTATCAGTCCCATCCATGAGACGCAGTCATCATTATCACAATTACCCTGAAGACAAGTTGTAACGTTAATTTATTAGTTGTTTTAGTGTTGCAAGTTGACCACAAGAAGAGATATTTTACAAGAATAAAATCCATACATGTTCACACTCTAGGGAGTTTTCTCTTTTATGCGAAGACATGTAAATTTCTTTGCTCAAGGGGAAAAAAAAGAAACATGGTGTGTAAACTCTGCTGACAGCATCTCAGTTTTCTTTTATACTTGGATTCTGCTTGGTAACATTTCTAATTCATTCTTTTTGTGTGAAGCAGAAGAAGTATAGGATATTCCTGCAGAACTGCTTTGCTGACATCAGTTTTCTGCTTGCCTTTCAAATTGCCTTTCAAATGTTTTGGTGAAATTTCTTTGAAATAACTTTTTTTTCAGGAAAACAAGCATAAAATTTAACCTTGAGGTCTCAGTTGATTTTATTAAACTAACTCCAGGAAACAACTGAACTCTGGGACTTCTTCCCTCGAATCAAACCGTGTCAGAAATTCTTGCGGTGCAAGCAAAATTTTAAAAACATGAAAACTTTGCAGTCATATGATTTTAAAGGTCATCCTTTAAAATACTTCACATTTGTCTCCTCACAAGCCTGTCAGCTTACAGTGCCTTGCAAAAGCTATCATTCCTTACATTATGGTCCAACCCCAGACGTAAGTGTATTTTATAGGAGATCTTATGTTACGCGCCAACGCAAAGTACTGCATTGTGAAATATTAAGAAAATACTCATGTACAATGCTTAGGAACAAAACTCTGAAAATTGTGCCATGCATATGTTGAAGAGGAGCCACTATTGTGATTAACATCTTACGTTTCTTTAACATAAAAAGTATTCAAAGTCAGCAACATAACGCAAACGATTTTCTACTGTCGCTAACATGCTTGTCCAGCATGTAAGTGAATGACTCGATGCAATCTGCTCAATTTCCCTAAATAGAAAACTTTACATAAACTGAGCTTAATGCACTGTTTTATAACTAGGATCAGGTGTATTGAACTGAGTTGATTTTCTTTAGGAAAGCACCCAGAAATGACAGGTTGTGACTAAGCACTGTATAAATCAACTGAATTGAACTGAACAAAACATCTTGAATGGCCTCTGCTATTAAGTAGGAACACTAAGTTTGATTCATGAAACCAGACACCAATTGCTCTTTGTGTTTTTTTCATCTTTGTCTTTTATTTATTTACTCTACCTAAGATATGTGTTCCCGTCTTTAAAAAACACCCTAATCTTTCAAAAGTTAAGTGGACAGCTGATCTTTGTCTGGAGGAGCAGCAAAGAGTTTAGCTTCTCCCATATAAAGATCTGAGCACTTCTGACTGAGCTGAACTGCATGAAACACTTTGTTCAACATGTGTTCAGGTCTTTTTTCCTTGGAGTGAATAACTTTTCTGTCTAAGACTGTTGTTGGATTTGAAGTGCAGCAGGATGTGATGTTTGGAGAACATCTTTTCAAGTTTCTGAAGCAGTACTACAAACATCACCCAATATGTCTTTCTTTGTTCTTCTTTTTCTTTCAGAATACAGCTTTAAAATATTTTTCTCCTTTCTGAAGATGTGTTGCCTGGGCAGAGTTCTTTATAAACCTTTTTTCTATATCAGTACAAACAGCCATGTAGAAGAAAGCAGCTTTTTTTTATTTTGTTTCATCAGTTTAATACACCTTCTATGTCCATTGCTCTGTCGTCCACTTCTGATACAGGTCTTCATTGATGGCTTTTCAAGGGGAGAAACAGTTTGACGTTGCTTCACAAAGATTTGCTCGAAAAGGAGAAAATCTCTAGAGAGGAAAATGAGACTGAGATTACAAAACGGCAGCAGTAGCTCCTACAATGACTTAATACAACCAACATGTGAATGCAGAACAAGTCAAACCTTGAAGCAGATGAGCACAAAACAACAGCAGAAGCCACTCTAGTTAGTTATGAACAATAAACACATCTTGCAATTTATCAAAATGGGCAAATCAGATTATAAGAATGAGTTTGTGCCCTCTGAGTCTCAATTTTAAAAGACTTTCTGAAGGAAAAAGGAGATACAAGTTAGGCTGGTAGGCATGAATCAGAATCAGCAATATGTGTTGCAATAACTCTTAAATGAGTTTAGAATAGCTTTTGGATTGTTTCACCTCTTGGAGAGTACAACAAGTAACCCACCATTCTTTCCTCTTTTTAGAAGATTTGTGTTCTCTCTGAATCTATTCAATATGATTTTGTAAGTTATAAAAACTTTCAAAATCCTACAGTTTGATTTGACATTTATTGCTTTTAAAGAGGGAGAAATGTGCTTATAAACGTCTTACTGAGACTAACCTGCAGCAACACAGATTTTTCTTTCCACTTGTTCCTGATGATCCTTCTTGTTTTTGCCCTATTTTCTTCAGCCAAGTAAGGGGCTGTTGTGAGAAACATCTAAAGCCTCCTGAGCTTCTCCTGTGCTGATCCGGTTTCAGCACTAACCTTCACAAAACCTCCTGACAGCCATTGTAATGAGATGATCTGTGTTTCCCACTTAATCTGTCTGTGATGTCAATATTTTGGCTGTTCAGCGTGTAATCACGCAGAATAATAATGCCAAGGCATTTCATGTTTAAGCACTCTGGGTGTTTAATATTGATCATGTGTCATTACCAAAGAATATATCAAAATTTTTAAGTAGTTGGCTTATTTTCTATTGCAGAGCCTTACTATGTTTTGCATTGGATGACTTTATGAAGAAACTACAGTCCAGCAGGACTGAGATTGGGATTTTTATGATTAGGGTTACTGTTAATTATCTCCTATTTGGATGTTGCAGCTATATTGTTTAAATAGGTATTGTCTGTTGTTGCTGTTTAAGTACTTCACTGTCTTTTTAGCTGAGTCTCTTGTACTGCTGTCTTCATAATTCAGACTCATCAGATTTAAATGTCATTGTCCAGCCTGGAAATGCTCATTATAAACCAGAGAGAAAATCTGTCTTCTCTGCAAAATTATCAGGGCAAATTTGCATATCTTTAATACAGATGTCATTTGCATCTTTTTGCCGTGCACTTAACACCAGTAACAATAATTTCTATTTTTGGTAGGGCTTTCAATTTTACTCCTGATTATTTCAGAATTTTGCTGAGCTGTTCTATTAGCCCTGGAGTGCAGTATAATGATTTACAGTTGCAGACAGCAAAATAACCAGCATAGTTGTTTAATGTCTATATCTTTGGTTTTGGTTTACATACTAAAAGCTATGATTATAGAGTCTGCATACTTTATATTGTACATTCTGAGCGTTATTGCAGACCCCTGGTACACAGGAGGCTTGAAAAAGCTTTAGTTTTCTGTACCGTGCATGACATTAATATCATAGTTATGGTACATTTAGATTTGCACACAGTTCAAGCTGCAAGTTTGAAAACCACTAGTAGGTTATTTGTGAATTGCAATGCAGCTTATTGCTGCTAGCAACGCTAGGCACAACAATGCATCCAATTTTTCACTAAAAATGTTTATGAATATATGTATATGTATGTGTAGCAACCAAAGTGCAAATAAACTGTTTGTTCCATTAACTTTCAATATCTTTTATGTGTATAGCAGCCATTTAGACGTATAGTCACATTAGAATAAGTTTATGATTTTGGTTCCCAAATGATTAGCATAATGTTAGCCACACTTACTTTTACTCTTGTAAAATCCACTTTGTGGATTGAAATAATCTCAAACTGTTGCTATAATATCACTGTATAAAGATACTTTGAAAACAAGAAGTCAAACTACAAGTTGTATGGATACTTTCTTCTATTAGTAATATTTTTCAATCTTGACTGAAAACATATGTATATTTAAATCAGTAAAATGAAACAAAGTATTGTCAGTACTTAGTAGATTTGATTCTAAGATCCAAAGCCCCAATCAAACAGCTATATAAATGCATATAGCATATCCAAAAATAAATTTGCTCCAATCTCCTCTGAAAGGTGACACTGGTCCTGACAATTCGGAAAGGTTATTTTTTCCAGGCTCATTAGAGGCTGGCAAATGAAAGTCCCTTTGTTAAATATCACCAGGGAATGCTATGGAGAATGATAATGAATGTCTGTGATGTTCCTTCATGTTGCCCTTTCCGTTTTAACCGTACTCTCTTTCAGAGCCAGACCCAACCAGTGCTGAGCCTTCAGGATGTTGTCAGTCTGTAGTCTCTTCAAGCATACACAACGGAAACACATTAATGCTCCAAATCGTAAGGCAGGTGCATTTGTAGTTTGATTCAGTTTTCAGAATAATACAGCTAAGCCTCTATTGTTTTGACCTACATTTTCCCATTATGCTGGACTTAAAAAACTTTCCAACTCCTTCCAATCTAAAAGGCACAAAGAAATAAACTCTCTCACCACATTAAACACTGCTATCCATGCTGAAAAAAACCCTCTGGCAATGCTTTTATTCCATCTGTGACTGATCCGCACTAAGGTGACAGAAACACTTGAAGCATTTTAAAAGTCAGAACCCCTGCAGTCATGAGATTCTTGAGTGCATGTCCCTCAAGGGTTGGCTTGTTGCTCTAATGTCTAATTCTTCACTGTTAGCATGTCTCCTTAGTGCTGAGGTGGGGATTCAGATGCTGATAGAAAAAACCAAGATCAGCACCATCCTTCTTTGTCTGCTGAATCCAAGAGATAGACCCTTGACTTGTGCATTGTGTGCCTGGGGAGTTAGTACCTGAAAAAAAATGTTGCAGGCAATAGATTAAAATCACAAAAACAAAAACACAACCCAGTTTTGTATTCATGTGCTCTGAAAATAAAAGCACCCTGTGGTTTCTTTGTAGGAAAAAATATAAAAAGCCCTTCAGCAACTACTCACTTTCTCAAAGTCCACTTGGACAAGATGCTTATGAAAACTGCTGCATCCAGGTTAAAATAGGCCTTCCACTATAATGGAAGTTATCTTTTGTGTGTTTGAAATAAAAGTGCGTAAGCAGCATGTGCTAAAGTTACTATGTGTGCACCTGGATTCAACTCATCATATGGTGTATTTACTCAGACATCAGAAGCAGTTTAGGGTGCAGCAGAGCGATTACAGGTTTGGCGCGGCCAGGCCGACTGTACTAGAAACACACAGCTGGCTTACTGGACCACAGACTGAGCCAAACTCTTCAGAGAATGTTGTTTGGAGGGAACTGGACAGTGAAATGTTCACCAAGCAGACAGACAATATTTTGTTTCTAATTCTCACTTGCTTTGAACCTAATGTGGACACATGAAGTTTGGGTATAAAATAAAGAAAAAATATGACTCTCAGATAATCCAAATTATTAAGCATGGATCCTCAGAGAAGAGAAACCATTTCTTTGTCTATGATCATTGGCATGCTTATGTATTAACCCACATTCACACCAATACTCAAAATCCAGCAGCACCAGTCAAACCAGTTTTCTTCAGAAGTCACCTAATCTGTGAAAGGATTCTCCCCGTGGTTAAGCTAATCTTAAAGTAAATACAGTTCTTCTATAAATATCTCAAAGATTATTAGAGAACATAATGACGAGAGCAGTTTAAAGACTAGAACAATATCAAAATGGAAGAATAATATTAACACAAGAAGCCCATGGTGACTCTAGAGGACCTGCTAATGTTTATTAGTTATTCAGAAATCTGGATGGCATGACAGGGACACTAAATAGCAAACAGAATGACTTAGATCAAATTCAGATGTGAATATTATAAAGAATTTGTAGCATAACTCTAAAACTGTTGTTTATAGATGCTTTCCACTTAACCTGGTTGATCTTGACCTATTTTTCTAAGTCAAATGGTCAAAACTTCAGACCTAAAGACTTTTGAGAAATTACTCAGAATAAAAATGCACACCACACTTTTCAGATTTTTACTAGCAAAAAAAAAAAAACTCAGAATCATCGATTTTTTTTTTTCTTGCACCATTTTGTTCTGCTATGTATGACCCACACTCATATCACATTTAAGGTCTGTGTTTGTAATGTGACAAAATGTGAAGTATAAACCCTTTTTGCAAGGCAGTGCATTGTCTGTACTGTTTGAGAAAAGTTCATGTTCTCAATGGGATTCATAAGAAAGATGGCAGATCATTTTCATTTACCTTTGGCTATCTTTTGACTGGAAAAGCAGAGAAACACTGTCCTGCATAAAGGTCATGATATTTACGGTCACTATGGACTTCTTTTTCTCCCGGTCTTCAAAGAATGGATTTTTGTAAAAAAAAAAAAAAAAAAAAAAAAAAACACAGACAAAAAAAAAAAACAGTAAGTTTTATTTTTGAGTTAATCCACATCCTGCAAATATCTATAAAAAGCAGAACAGAGTACCAATGGATAACTTAACAATGCATATATTTAAAAATGTGCGTTATTCAAGGACTAAATATGTGACAATAACACTGAAGCAAAACACTTCATATCCTCTGATATTTTCAAGCCTGCATCTGCAAGCTCAGGAAATCTGTTCACAGCATTAAAAAGGACAAATTACAAATCAAATGAGAGAAACATTTCTGCATATTACATAAGAGAACAAGGATGCTAATTTTTTTTTTTGATTAATTGTATTTAATTCAAAGAAGGGGTGGAATGTGGTTGAATTTATGTTACTCTTCAATTTTATATTTGTTTTTAATTTTCCAACAAAAATAGTTTGCTAACAGCAATTCTTTTGTTTAGTGCTTTTGCTAACTTTTAAAACATTTAACTTCTCCTAAGTTTATTTCTAACACACTAACGTACTTGGCTGTTTCATAAACTTTCAGTTGAATAAAGTTTGACTTATGTGTTGAGGTCAAGAATTCATCAAAAAATCAGACGTATAGATAAATTTGAGTTAAAGTTAATGCTTTAGCTTTAGATTCCTCTAAATATTGTGTTGGAATAGCATTCTGGGGGTGGCACAACTCACTTTTTATGCAAATATTCTAGTATTATTTATTGTTTGTAGTGATGACAAATTCACTACTAGAACTTTGTTAATAAATAGGTTTTACTGGTCTTACACAGTAAGTCGTGATCAAGTTAGAAAAACGTTTCTCATTATGTGTGTATCACATAAAAGTGAACAGAGGTAAGTGAATCTTATTCATGTAGTTTTGAGTTGGGCACATAAATCATAAACAAAACAATTCCACATGGCAGTAAACACCTTCAAGACTGACATGTTTGGTAATTTTTTCTTTTTTTTGGATTGGATTTTTTATTTATTTATTTTTTTTTTCTTGGTTTAAATCCACACCTCAGCTCCTTGTCTCCGGTGTTGTAACTCCAGAAGTCAGGGATAAGCAGACAGGATGTGCTGGTGGGAGTCTGCCACTTACAACAAGGTGCCACCTGAAATACACACGAGGGATGCAGAGGACAGCATCAGGGGGTGAACCTTCCTCATTTGACATTGTAGTTGACAGAGTCATGGAAAGTAAAGCTCTGAAAGATTCCCCTCACACTGGACAGCGGAGGAAGAGTTCTGAGTCTGCAACAGAGTTCCTGACAGAGTGAGCAATGTTTCACAGTAAAGACTCAAGCTGAGTCCACCATTATCAGTAATAAAATAGCCAGGTTCTCAGAAAATGGAGGAATGATCTGTCATTTTTTCCCTACCCTGTCTTCTCATTTAGATGAGTCACATTAATCAAGGCTTTTTTATGGAGAAGAGTCGCGTTGGTCCCACCACTCATTACTGCCTTGTGCATGAAAGGTGCGTAGCAGCAAATAATGTGCATACAGAGGGCTTTTTACCCATAGCAGTGCTGTGTTAGGCATGATCAATACATGCTATTGACTACGTGAAGCAATAAAGAAGATTTTATCCTTATTACTGGGAGATAATGCACTTTTCTTGTCCACCTACTCAGAAAATAACTACAGTGTCTCAGAGGTTAAAATCTAAAGCGTTTCTCTTTCGTAAAATAGGCCACAATTTTTTATTCCTGGTTAGTGAGGTCAGTGTTTTATTTTCTCCTAGAACCAGACTGAGAATGAATACTTCAAAAGACTGAGTCTAGACTATATTTAAAGCTTTAATAATGTAGTCAATACCAAGGAAGAATGCCTCAAATAAAAAGGAATAAACATTCAAAACATTTTTAATAATGAGCTAATTTACAGGTATTTACCGGTAATCAGTTCCCAGATGAGAAATCTGAAATGCCAGGAAATCACTACTGAAATCACCCATGATTAATTTAATTTAAGTTTAGTAATTCAAGTTTAGTTTGTTGTCATTTTGATTAATCAAGGACAGAAAGAAAGCTGGACCACTTTAGGTAGTCACGATATTTTACTTGGAACATTAAACTTTGGTATTCGTACATAAGAGGTTTTTTAACTTTAAGATTTGTGTTGCGCTGCACTACTTTTGTCATCTTAAGAATAAAAAAAAATAATATTACACCAGAAAAGCACCACTTTGCAGCAAAGAATTGTTCTATATGGGAAGTATGCAACCTTTTTTTTTTGTAGAAATTGTCCTTGACATCCCAAATCAAAGTAGTTGGCAAATGCTAAGAAAAAAAACTGAGTAAAAACTAGCTAAGGTAAAATGATGGATTTTTTTTTTACTTTGGGGGTCTGTCTCTTCCAGCCTTGTGCAAGAACACAATGAAAGTTTTACACATTTGTTTTTGCAAAGTAGCTCAAACTCAGAAGAGCATCTCTGGTCAAGGCTGATTAATTGAGTTTAGATTTGGACTTTGACTAGACCACTCTTATGAATAAATATGTTGATCTAAACTGCTTTGCTACCTTTCTTATTTCCAGGTATGTTATCATTTATCAATTATTATCAGTTATCGGCCTTTGGAATGAGAAAACTATCAGCATCTGTTTTTTAAAAAGTTATTGTGCATCCTTGATGCAACAACCTTCAAATTTTATTTGCAGTGAATTTCCATTCCTCTTAGCAATCATGTTCACTTTGTGTTTGTCAATCACAGAAAATCGCAGTACAATACACTGAAGTTGGAGATTGTAGTTTCTGATCTACGATCTGAGTCTGTCTTTCTAACTCTAAAGTTTTGTTTCCTGTTAACATGATTGCTGCAGGCACTTCCTGCTGGAGTGTCAAAAATATACCCAGCCATCACTCTGTATCACCCCAGTGTGAAGCTTTGCATCACAGCACATCCCGCTCTAAAATGAAACTCGGTGATACTCAGGGGAGAACATTCAGCAGGTTCTTCCTTTTATTTACTGTCCTATTTCTGTTGAGTAATGGTCTGCAGCAGCCAGAAACCTCCTGCCACACACGCCTGCGCACGCGTGCACGCGCACAGCCGCATGCACACGCCTAGACACACTCTAAATCCAGTGTTTCACTCGATAACCTTAAAAAATGCTGTATGTATTCCACTTTTTTTGCAACTGCGATGGTCTATGATAGAAGTCGTGGATAATAAATGAGTTGCTAAATCTCATTAAGAAAATCCTCTTCTAAGACATTTTTTATGTGTTCAAGCATATTGAGATTTGTTTCAAAACTGAAGGCACTCGTCAGCTTAAATGGGGGAAGGAAGACACAATTACTTCCAAAAATACAAAAGTAAGCTAACTGTGATTTAAGTAAATGAGAATAACTACAGATGTAGAATAGTAACTTGCCTGTTTTAGTTCACCTGCAGTGCTTTCAGCTGCAGCAAATGAGGCTGTTTTTTTTATTATTTTGAAGAGCAAGACCTAAAGCAGATCTAAAAACAGTAATACAGTTATGATCACCAGGTGGCCATGAAAACAACAGTAATTAATAATGTCAAGGAAGAAAACACATGCAAACACACAGAGGCGCTATTAAAGGAAACATACTTTTCAGAAAGCAAAAGCAGTAACAACCTTTAATCTCACAGTCAGATGATTAAAGAGCTTCAAAGAAGCTTTAATAAAACCCAACAATTACACATTTACTACACATTTATACTTCAGATCTCCATCCATCAGAGAGATTTTGGGAGGCTTTAATAATAAAAAACTAAATTATTTCTAAAATACCTGCGATATTTTGTACCATACTATTTTTATTACTGAAATTTACAAGGTTTGTTTGATGGACATGAACCAGTGACTATATGCTTTTGAAGGCCTTTATGTTCAGGAATTGCAATATGTTTATCTGTAATTAAAGAAAATATACTCAATGCAAAGATAAGTAATAATTTTAAGCTTATTGTATGGAAAGTCATAAATATTGGATTGTATATTAGCAGCAGAATGGCTTGGAGATAAAGATTCTTTATAATGTATAACTTTTTTAACAGTTTATTTGTGCTGATTAACACTATTTTAGAGTGCTTTGACTGCTATTCACAATTAATTGTGAATTGTGTATGAATACTTGAACTTATTTGTATATTATATTTATATTTATATGTATTTGAAGTGGTATGCTTATTAAAAAACAATTGTTCTTCTCACTTCTTTTTAACCAACAGTAATTTCTTCTGTCTTGATCCAAAAACCTTGTCCCAACTTGAATAACTCAAGTTATATAAAATTAAATAAATAAATAAAAAACTGAAGGTTTTTGCTGTGAAAAGGCTTTGCAGTAACACACTAATTCTTCATTAACGCTTAGTATATTAACAGGCCTATTAAAATCTTATTTATCTGTCACCATTTACAAAAACCAGTCAAACGGTAAGATTATTGTAGTTAACTTAACTAACAAAAACTGAAACTGAGCAAACATTTTGGCTAGCTGAAAAAAATTAAAACATTAATTAATGGGAAAGAATAATATAATTATCTGGAACTATATTGCACATTTATAAAATTAACAAAAACATACTGAAATTATGGATGCAATATCCTTTGCGATTATGTTTATGAATCTATTTATTAACCTTTTGAACTGATGTAAAATAGGTTTTACATCGGATATTTTACGTCATACACCGTGTTCCAAATTATTATGCAAGCCATATTTTCTCAGATTTTCTTAAATGATCAATGCAAATGATGATCAGCATAATTTTCAAGTCATGAACCATTACAGTATAAATCAAAATTTACTGAACAAAGCTCCCCATAAGAAAAGTATAAATTTTAAAAAAAAATAAAAAACTCAAAATGCATTGTTCCAAATTATTATGCACAGCAGATTTTCTAAACATGTTCTGAATTATACAGAACTGCAAACGGTCATTCTTTGAATGTGCAACATTAGGTGGTCACATGTACTAAAATCAAAAGCTGTTTCAATCAAAAACATCTTAACAGAGCGAATTATATGTTAACATAGGACCTTCTTTGATATCACCTCCACAATTCTTGCATCCATTGAACATGTGAGTTTGTGGAAAGTTTCTGCTTGAATTTCGTTGCAGGATGTCAGAATACCTTCCCAGAGCTACTGCTTTGATATGAACTGCATTCCACCCTCAGATCTTCTGCTTGAGGAAACTCCAAAGGTTCTCAATAGGGTTGAGATCAGAGGTCAGAGGAGGATGGTGACCACACCATGAGCTTCTCCCTTTCATCCCCATAGCAGCCAATGACACAGTGGTATTCCTTGCACCATCTCATGCTGCGTCATGCATGAAGATGATTTCGCTACTGAAGGTACGGCTCTTCTTTTTGAACCATGAAAGAAAGTGATCAGTCAGAAAGTCCATATACTTTGCTGAGGTCATTTTCACACCTTCAGGGGCTCTGAAGGGGCCGACCAATGATTCTCTCCCCCTGATTTCAGCCCAAAGCATGACTCCACCACCTCCTTGCTGACGTCACAGCCGTGTTGGGATGTGGTGACCATCCACCACCAATCCACTACAGGGTTGCACAGCAGTCATCAGTGAACAAGTCTGTTTGAAAATTAATCCTCATGTACGGCTGGGCCCACTGCCACCGTTTCTGCTTGTGAGCTCTGGTTAGGGGCCCAATAGTAAGTTCATGCACCGCAAGCATCTGGAGGATCCTCCACCTTGAGGTTCCAGAGGCACCGGCAGCTTCAAATAACTGTTTGCTGCTTTGTAAGGGCATTTTAAAAGCTGCTCTCTTAATCCAATTAATTTGTCTAACAGAAGCCTTCCTCATTATGTCTTTGTCTGCACAAACCCATCTTTGTTCTGAATCTGCCACAAATCTCTTCGAAGTACGATAACCCTTCAGTTTTCATTAAATATCTAATGTTTTCATACCTTGTCATACGGCACTACACTATCTGATGATTTTCAGCAGCAGAGAGATTCTTTCTCTTTCCCATCTTGCTTGAAACCTGTGGCCTGCTTAATAATGTGGAACATCCTTCTCATGTAGATTTACTTTAATTGATCTCACCAGACAAACTAATCATCCCAGCTCTCTGAAATTATTTAAAGTGATTCATAGAGCCCTGACACACAATACCACCTATAAATTTAATAGCACAACAAAAAATGTAATCTTTATGACACTTAAATCCAATTTGTATCATAATTTGGAACACGGTGTTTATTTTTCCACAGTATTTATAAATGTCCTGTGATGTTTTAGAGATAACAAGAAGACATCAGCTGTTGGTGTTTTAGTCCCTTATCATTAATTTGATTAATATCTTGATGACCAGGGTTGAATAAAGCCCAAGGAAGAAGCATTCATTCTTCCTTTGGTACAGAATGATGTGCGTGACAATATATATATATTTTTTTTTTCTGAAGCAAAGAGAATAAAAAATGTGCTCTGAGGCTCCAAACTAACCCAGAGAAATCAATTTGCAGGTTCAAGGTAACCTGAGACTTTTTGAATTCCAGCAGCTACAGAATAATTTCTCAGGTTATACAAAAGCTGAGTCTCCAAGAAGACTCAAGCTGAATTTTTTAACAACAAATTAAAATTTTAGGAGAAATTTCAGCTCAAAGAAACTAAAGCCACATTTTAAGAAGCTGTGAAAGTGAAGGTATGAATGGTTGCTTTTTTAATTCTGTTGTATTCTGGCTTTTCTCAGGCTGAGAGGACTACTCTGGTTTATATTAAATAATAAGATAGCACAAGTACTTCCTCCATTGCAAATATGTTACATGTAATGCACCAAAAAAAGAGCTTTAACTGATAAAAACGTTGTTTCATTCACATTTCATCCACCAAAAGTTTTTTGTGTTTTTAGACTACTGTTGTTTTGCTCTCCCTTTCAGTCTTAAATATCCTGCAGATGCTTTTTTCATAAAAAAGAAAACACCCAAACAAAAGGTCACTCTGTCTGACAAAAAGTACAATGAGTGGCACAGGCGGAGGTCTGAAAAACGTCTTTTGGCTGTTAGTGCAACTGTGCAGGAAAATGATTGATCTATGCTGAATCCCTCTGAGGTCTTCAAGCAAATCTAAAAAAAAAACATGCTGCACATATTACGCCAAAAGTAAAATAACAAAGTCATCATAAAAGAACAAAAAGATTTATCATCCAAGTACAGCTCATTGAAAATGAAAAAAAATTTTCTTGGCAGCTCAGTTGAAATAATTGTATATCTCCTCCCATCCATTTCTACTTTAATTAAATACATGAAGACATCGACACAAAGAAAAACTTCAATGAAATACAAAACAATGATGTGTCAGAGCAAAAGAAATGCTAATTTATTTCAGGTTATTAGATATTAGATGATTTCTGTCAGAGCTTTTTATTGATCTCACTGAATTGATTTGCTGAACAGGTCATGTTCACATAAATGAGTCCATCTTTACCTTATATTAAACATCCTTGAAGCATCAATCGAGACGGAGTGGGAACAGTTTGCACCTTGAGACCTTTAATCTATTACTGGTGTAATATTCTGGATGTTTTGTTTTACGGTCATCCATTTATTTTATATATATATAAAGCAATTCTGAGACTTTAGAGGGCAGTTTTTATTTTTTCAGAAGTAACAACACTCTGATAAGACACACTTATCAGAGTGTCTTATTTACAGCAAGAATATTTATATTTCTTAAATAATTGCAAATAAATTCAGATAGTAAGTAGTTAAAGTTGCTCCTGATACATGTAGTCATTCAGAAAGCGTCAACAAGAGCGCTTCACCAGAGACTTTTGTTTACAGATATTTCAAATATAAAACTGACAGCAGAGCTTTGAGCTCCCAGGCTAGTTTTGGGTTTAGGCTGAATAGCCAAGCACCCAGATTTATTATAATGATAAGTCCACTGAAAGATAAAATGACTGAATTCAAATGTTGGTTGTTGTTGTTGTTTGACATGGCTAGTTTTTAATTGCTTTGCATAAAGAGCATCAGCTTAAATAAAATTTTAATTTAGTAAAGAATATTTTGCGCATGCACTTTTAAATAGTTCCATAAAAATAGCATTACTTACAGTAAAATATTAAATATTGTGTAAAATATTTATATCTTTTCTGCTATTCTGGATAAGGGAAATGTTCTCTAAACCGTTGGTAGTTGTCATTGGAAACGATAAACATCTGACCTTCTTTATGGTAAGACTGAACAAATCAGTGATTTTGACAGAAACGTACATAATCTTTTTGCCAGTTATGGATTTTTCCGAGCACTTTGTTCGCCAGCTACATAACACAACAGACAGCTCCATCTAATTACTGTAAAAATGTGCATCATCGAGGCTCCTTAAGGCCTGGATTAGTCCTTGAAGATCCTCAGTGCTCCAGCCAAACCAGACAGCTTAAAGGTCAGTGGTTGTGTACTCTTGAAGTTTTTAAGGACTTCAGACTGAATCATTTATTGATTTTGGTATTAAAATGGATTTTCTCAAAATGTACTGTAGCAGCCTGCGCTGAGTCGACTGCTGTGCCTGCCTCTAATATCATTGTAAATAACATTTAAGATAAAATCACAGTGAGATTATTGTTGTGCACCTTTTTGCATGCATTTGCAAAAGAGAAGTCAGATAATTGTTAATTATTGTCTGACATTGACAAGAGATATTTGAGATTTTCGGTAAAAACTAAAACACCAAAGAAAGAAAATATCAATATATTTGAACAGCAAAAAATAAACCCTAAAACTCTTCAGCTACGAGGTAGTAAATAATATATTTGGTAAATAATTTATTACGAAGGTCTAATGATAAGAAAAACTTGCCCCCAGAACTGTGTCTAAATCTCTGCAGGGGAACTGAAGGAAATCTACAGAAATAATGATCACGTTTCCCACAGTAATGCTTAAAAATAACTGAATAACATAATTTTATAATAGTATGTAGAAATACTAAAAACCTAAATAATCAACTACAGATTCTAAATTAATAAAGGGCAAAAAAGTCAAACATTTGCATTCATGGACTTTGAATATTTTAATCTTACACAGACATGTAGAGATCATTAATTGAATTAATATCAAGCAAAAGATTAGGTCAACACACATGCATGAACCTTTTTTCCGCACATTTATAGCTCACAGGATCGCAGAGGGCATGTGAGTATTTCTAGCAGCACCACAATGGCAATCGACTCGACGAAAATCTGCCTACTCGCAGATTTCTTTTATGGAGCATATCTAAAATATTCAAAAGAAAATGCACCTTGGGAAGCTGAAACACCTAAGCGCAATGCTAGGTGTTTATTTTCTATTTCACTAATTGGCTGCACCCTCATGAGTGGAGATAAGGAAAACTGTAGATATTAGATTTTGAGGTGGTGCTGAGAAAGTTTCCAATTAGTTCTGGAGAGGATAGGAGAGTCAGAACAAATCCTTGTCAAGGCAGCAGGCAGAAAGCAGCAGACAAATGCAACCCATATCCGAGTTTTTCACAGCGGTCTGAACGATTTAGTCCCATCTACACGTGGGACTAAATTGGATATGTATCTAATAGTTTTGAAAACGTTTGCAGTCTAACCGGTCATGTCGCATTTTATCTGATTTTTGTGCCATTAAGCTGACACATGCATCATAATTCTGCAACTGAAGAAGGCAGATGCATTAAATCGGGATGTAAACAATGACTGAAAATTATAATTATGAAAATTACGAACTTATGAATGACGTCTGTGTCATTGAAGCGCATCACGTCACAAACCCATACTGGTTTGGACTTTCCTACAGGAGTTGCTGTCATTGGTCCACAAAAGGCCAATCTGTTAGTTTTGGCTTTCATTTTTCTTGATTTGTTTTGTCTCATTAAGATCTAGTGTCAACACTGTCAGTTCTTATTGCTGAATAACTTTAAAATTGATCCACAGAGGGCTGCATCCACTACTACTTCTGTAACCAGTGTGTGACGTCTACCTTCTCCTGTGCACGAGGGTCGCTTTGAATTCGTAAACGGTTGACACAAAAGTCTGTTTTGACATTACTTAGCAGTATGAATGACCGCACAAAACCACAATCAAATGTCAGCAAAAAATTGTAATTGATCAAGACCTTCTGTGATTTTCTGGACTTTGAGGCAACATCCCAATTTTATTCTTCTGTAACAGATTAATTCCATTTTCACAAGATTTTCTTGTGAAAATCTTAAACATAGTTGTTTAAGAAATGAAAAGCTACTTATTGCATCAGTTCAGGGTATATTTACTATATTTTGTTTCTTCCTTTCTTCATTTTATGGGGTTTTTTTTAGGGGGGCTTTACTAATATTTGTCCTGGTGCAGCCCTGTGAAGGATCTGCCAAAGGATTTCAGTTTTGTTGACTTTTGGACTTTGAATGGTCCATTGCAGCATGCTGGTCCTTTTGCTTTTCAGCCATTCTCTTATAGATTTACTGCTGTGCTTTGGATTGTTGTCCCAATAACCCAGTTTTGGTTTGGCCTCAGCTTCAATCGGACAGATGGCGTCACATTTAAAGGTTTGGTGTACAGTAGAGCTCAGAGTCGACACACTGACTGCATGGAGTCCAGCTCCTGTGGCTGCAGAACAAGCCCAAATAATCATCTCTCCTCAAAACTTGGCTTTTTGATACGCATGTTTTGCATTTTGGCCAAATGTCTCTACTTTTTGTCTCGCTTTTTCACAGCACATTATTCCAGAGGTATTGTTGTTTCTTCAGAAGCAAGTTCAAAACTCTTACAAACAACACACAGCTGTTTAATTTGTCTTTCTCCTGTCTTAACAGTTGACTTGAAGAGTATGAACCTCAGCTCTAGATTTTATTTTTAATTTCTCTAAGCCAGTGTGTCCCAAAATTGTCAAGCTTTTACAAAATGACACTAAATCATTGCTGATAAAAATGTAAACAAAATATTGCACAGTTGCTGAAATAAATGACAGGTAAATATTTTCCAAAACTCTGAGTTCATTGTCCTCATTATTATTATTATTATTATTATTATTATTATTATTATTATTATTATTATTATTATTATTATTATTATTATTATTATTATTATTTATATCTTGGGCAAAAAAAGTTGGGAAGTGCTTGTTTTTTTTAGTAACGTGCAATCAATGAAAACATAAACATTTTTTAATAAAAGAAACACCTACAGTAAAAGAAATACCTCAAACTCAAAGATTTGATTAGCCTTTAAAAAATTCTCTGAGGGGACAAACAAAATCCTCCAGAGGACAGCAAATGGTCCCCTGACCACACTTTGGACATCCCTGCTCTAAACGATGATTGATGAAACTATTGGATGAAACAGCGTGGGCTGAATCCCTACGTAATACTAACACTGACTCTCAGTTTAAAATAGGTTAATTTCAAATGCTTACTGAGCTCAAAGCTAGCAGAATAAAATTGCTGACTTTAAGTTGCAATATGTTAAGTAACTTTCAGGCATTTAAATATACAGTTTCTTGGTCATAAACATTGAATATTTGAAACATGAAAAGAAAAAAGATCATTTTGGCTCAGTCTGTCATAATGAAGAACTTCTGCATAGCCAAGAGCTATAAGAGTCAAAAGTATGTGAAAGGACAGATTACTGCAATGGGTTATAAGGGTTTGCAATGATTTCTTTTTATTAACAATAAAACTTAGGATTTAAAGGAGGTTGTGCTTGTGTTTTACTGTGAATGTGGTTTTAAGATGTTACATCTACTGTATGAGTTTTAATTACACTTTCTCCTAGAAGAATAAAGCACCACCAAGCTAATTAAAATGTCTACTACACAGTTTGGAGACTCATATAAAGCACTGAGTCTTTCCTTCTAATCACAATATAATTAAGAGATCTCTTTAATTAAAAAGCCACTGAATCTTGAATAAAAATACATTTAGTCATATACATTGTATGATAAAAATTTGGGTAATATTTACCCAACTTTGGAATTCAACTCTTTTCAAGCAATGTTTTAAAAAGGTCTCAGTCATGGAGATTTTGCAGAGTATCTAAATTAACAGAATGAAAAGAATTGTAATTCTTATAAATACTTTTTGTTAACTTTTTTGCAGAATGCTGCTGTTTTGAATTATTGGTTTAAAGTAGCATGAATTCTGGCAATATGCTAAATACTTCATCACCCTCAAACTTCAGTGGTAGAAAAGGCTGGCCAGTTTTTTGTACATGCATTTTATAAATATAAAATGCATATAAAGTTGTCTACTGTAATCTATTTATAAGTATGTAAAGAAATAACTAGTAGATGAAGTTGCTACATGCCATAGCAGTAAAATTGCCTGTATGACAAAAGATAAGGTGTGATTAAAAATACAATAAAATTCAAATTATGTTAGATTTAAACATTTATTAATTTATATTTATCTTTTTTTTTTTTTAATAACCTAACTAGAAAGAAAAATAAACAGCGGTGAAGGAGTAAAGTAACCAGATTTTACCTGGTTGATTCACTGCAGGAGAAACTTTCAATATGGTAGCTGATAATTGGCAACAAGAAAGCAATATCCTCAGCAACATCATCTAATCAACATACTCACTGTAATAATTATTTTCCAAAATGGATGTCATCTGTCAAAACTAAGTAGAGTGAAAAATAGAGAAGCATTAAGATGCATGTCAGATGTGTAAGAGTTTGCCAACAAGCTTTTAATTTGACGGTTGTAAATTGCCAATATAAACAACACCAATACTGAAAATTAGAAATCACACGCTACAAAAAGTACTGTTTTCTTTCAGCAAAAAAAAGCTACCTGCAGTAAAATGGAAAGGGTATTAATATGAAAAAAGGAACAGCAAGTAATCTATTTTATTTCTAAACGGTTTTAGAGGTAAAATATGTTTGATAGTATCTCCACCAAAGTAAAATGTCAGTTTTTTTCTGAAGTTAGCAGTTGTCATATCCTTTAGGAAGCTCTAATCTCAAGTCTGGAAATGTCCATGCAAGCCCCTGTCTGAAATTAAATAACTGTAAGTAAAATGGATAAAACAATATCAAATACGTTTGATATTAAAACACAACCAAAAATTAGAGTAGAAAACTATTGTGAGCAATGAGGACTCTACAACTCAAATAACTTCTAAAGATTTGTCAAGCCAACTGCGGCCTAATTAAAGTGACAGCATCAGTAAATGTGGGTTCCCTCCCCTGAGATGTTCAAATAAACAATTTAAGCAGCTAATTACATGACAGTAAATAATTTTCCCACTGAGATTACGTGAGCCATGAAGTGGGGATTAAATTCATGGAAGCATAACTTTTTGATGACATTTACTTCCACTGCTACCTGTCTCTGTAGATCAATACAATAATGAAACTTCTTGGCAAGAAAAACACACAACAGCAACGCTCTCCCTTTTACTTCACCCAGCTACACTTCATAACAGAGATGCCCACATAAGTCAGCCATGACAGTCTCTTCAATTATGTGACAGTGGAGAAGAAAGAAGCATGATGGATTGGTGTCAAATCCCCAGGGAGCCGTATAAGCAAGACAGCGCGCAGGGGCTGCCCATCTGTCAACAATCTCAATTAACTGCTGTATAGATACGGGCACCCCGCTCTTTTATATAACAAGAACAAGGGTGTCTATCTCAACAGCGGGCAGCATTTTATTTTTACAAGAAGAAAACAGTGTATTTAGAAGAACTGTATTGGCCCATCCATCAGTGAAGGAGGGCAGAGTCAAATTGAAATCTGACATTTAGAGCCTCAAAGGCTTCTCTCACCGGCTCTGATATGAACTGCAGCATGTGACAAATTGTTTGTATCAGGCTTGTCCCTAGGTGAAGCCTCTGATAATGTTTAGAGATGAAATGGGCACCCTTGACATTTTGAGGAAAGGTCATGTTTGGTGTTCATTACTGCCCTCTTTTACATACAGCAAGCTGTGGGGATTGAGAAGCGCTGTCATGATTTGGCATCAGTTTAATGAACACCTATTTTTTTCTTATTTAAAACATGCAGAACCTTGTAGAAATTCAAAAGAAAATCCTCCAAATGTAAACAGATTATCAGTTTACTTCATTATTTAATTTTTCTAATAATTAAGAGAAAAAGCATTGCTTCATCCTACACATTTTAGTTAGTTTTGTTTTATGTTTCATAATTTTTATTATTGTGGAAAAATTACAAATTACCAGAGTAAATTAAATAAAATTGCATTTTTTTACTAGAGGAGGCACACTGTAAATGTTAAAATTATGATAAATATCAGCAGCTGAGATTGCCAGAAATGCACCATAAAAAACCAAATCAATATACCTTCTAGAACAGTATATTGGTTTGATAACCTTAAATTGTACTGTAGAAAACATATTTTGTCACTGAACATTATTGTAGAAAAAAATGTTTTATTATTAAATAATAAGATTTTTAAATATTTTTTTAAGAACTTATTAAAAATAAAAATAATTGTAGAAATTCAAAAGAAGGAAGTTAGTTATACTGTAACTTCCTGTAAAATATAACACTTTCTGTAGATTTTTACAGTTTTTTGTGGTAATAAAAAGGTATAATATAGTCCTTTTATGGTAATTTGTGAAATAAAGGGTTATATAACTTATAAACCAACAGAAATATGGTAAACCTTATTAAAATCTATGTTAAAAAAAACTGTAAAAACATTTCATTTTGAATGGCTACATTTTACAATAAATTCCTGACAACAATACCTGCCAATATTGTACTGCTAATAAGTGTTTTGTTGTAAATTTTACATTTAGCAACCAGTGAGTCACTCTTAGCAATGATAGGCTGTCAAGTTGATCCGAGGATTGATTAAAACATTGCAACATTTTTGCTTCAGCTAGTTTGTGAACGTGGCAAAAAGTTGATCTGCAAATAAAATGCCAGCAGCTTTCCATGGAAAAAGAGCAAAGTAGAGCAATAACTATAAAGCTCATCATTCTCTCTGCGTGAGAAGATCTGTGACAACTTCACAAATGGAAACGTCCAGGATTAATTTCATTCAGTAGCAGGGTGTCCATTTTACTGCTGAATTGAGAAACAGATCTATAATTCTTCTAACATCAGTGCAGGAAAAATTATTGCTTTGCATTGCCAGCTATTAAACAGTCCGAAGCAGCTTCAATGTGTATGTTATTACAAACAGTGTGTGAGGCAGTTTTATTAGCAGGGTTCCTCTGGGACCAGCGGGATAAATTGGACCGTTTTCAGTCAGTCCTGCTGCCTGCTGTATGACAAACACAAATAAACGCCCAGGGTGTCAACTCAAATTCTGCTTTTACACTTGTGGATCGTAGGAAAAAGTCATTTTGTTTGGGTGTAATGTGATGGCTGACTGCTTACATGAAAAATGCAGTGAATCCAACTAAAAAAAACAAAATAAAATAGGGTTTTACGACACTGGATTACCAGAGTGACCCCAAACACTGAAGATTAAATGAAATTTAGCTTTTACGGAAGAGTAGGAAAAGTAGAAAAGTAAAAGCCTCGACCCTGAATAAACACCTCAACGTGGAAATATGGTGGCGGCAGCATCATGCTATAAGGATGCTTGTCATTGTAAATGTTAAACTCTTGAGAAAAGACTTGAGAATTTGGCAGAGGTTCACCTTCCAGCAGGATAATAACTAAACAAAAAGCCAGAGCTACAACAGAACAGTTTTTTGAAGGTCCAGATTTGAATTCAGTTTGGGAATAAATTACAAAAGTTGAAAACTTCTATTCAGAGATTCTCTTCATTCAGACTGAAAGAATTTGAGTTATTTAGCAAAGAAAATTGGGTAAACATCTAGGTTTCTAAATGGACAAAGACGGAGGTCATTAACGGTGTAGAGGGTTTAGTTTGAACATTACAAATATTTGTAAAGAACCTTTGCAAGATCAAAGAAAATTATCAATTAAAGTAAAGCATAAAGCACTCTGAGTCAGACCATTATTTTACTTCCAATAGACCAGGTTTTGAAGAAGTTCTGAGAAATTACTCCAATGGCTTCTGAAGGTCTTTTAGAGATTTTTTTTAAATAAAAACAACAGTCGCTTCTCCCTTCATTTCAATCAATTCTTTTGATCTGACCTTCAGACCTGCTTTGTTTTTCAGAGTTCTGTGTAGGGTCAGAGAAAGAGATTCAAAGTAGCACAAAGTTTGTTTTATGATTAAGACTCATTTAATAATTGTCTATAGTCCTTCGCTTTACACATAGACTTTTATCTGATTCTGTTATTTATTTATTTATTTATTTGTTTACTATGTCTCAAACTTTATTTAATGAAATTAGTTAGGATAAAATAAATAAAAAGCAGAAAAACGGCTCTTTTATCCAATAGTAAAAGACTGAAATACAGGGAGCTCCCAAAATCTCTTAAGAAAGGAAAGTTGAAGCACACACCATCAGGAAAGATGCATGTTTTATATATTTGCTTCAATGTAAAATGTAAATGTCCTGTTTGTAAAACACAACAAATGTGTTTCGTTTTGCTCTAACTCTGGTGTTGCTAAATGAGAGGAGTGGAGAGGGAATTATAAAGAAAAACCATCCTGAGTAAGTCTGGGGTGTGTTTGACTCTGAGACTTTTATGCTTTTACTAACTGGTTTGAGCCAAAAACACAAAGCAGAGGACAAGACGCTTCCCTGAAGGATGAAACTCTGCTTCTCTGTGAAAGTACTCATTTAAAAGAATATGCAAGTAGTCAAGTATGGGCAATATGATCTTGACTTTCTATCACAAAACTTTGTAGTATTACTGTGATAATGATAAGAGTGACTATAAAAACTATACATATTTTAGGTAAATATATGGCATGGCACAGCAATCATAGCGTCACTTACACAAATACTGCTCTTTAAAAACATTGCCATTCATACTAAGCTTCTTTAGGACACCATTCACATAGCAAAGTGTGATCTGTATCACTAAAATGCACACAGTACCTGCATTTAACCATATTTTCATATTTACTGATACACTTTGATTGAATAAACAGTAAATATAATAGTAAAAAGAACAATTCTGACAGTTTTAGGGCTTTTTAAACATCATTAATTGGAATATGTTGTGACAGCAATAAATCAAAATCTTATCACAATAACAAATTCATCATGATAAATAATAAAGGATGTGATAAAGCCAACAGAACTACATCATCTGCAAAAAACACATATCAAAGTCAAGGGGTCAACCTAATCATATACATTTACTCATATATAGTTTTATCTGATAAAATTAATTCATCCTTACCTAAGGTAAAGTTTTTTTAAATGTGGTTTTGTATTCTGTGAGCATAAAGCTAGCTTCTGAAAATACACCAGATAGTTATTGCAAAATTACCTCAGTTACAAGTGATTATGTCCTTTTTGTTATTTTTATTATTCAGAGCAATCATATGACTTGTCACCTGACCTCTCACATACCTTTCCTGACATTAACAGAGAGTTCTTCCTTGTTTGTTGCAGGAAGATTTTTAGCGAAACGCTATTGGCCCACTGAAGGCGCATTTTAATCCTATTGGTCCGTCTGATTATCAATCAAGAACAGAGGGCGGGACAACTGAGTTCCGTACCAGGAAATAGCTGTGAGAAATAACACAAGCACCTTCCAGTCAGCAGTGTCGCCGGTGAAAGCGGCTTTTGTGGGTGAAAATGAGCAAAATGCTGTTGCTCCTCGTACTTTTAAGTTTACTGAGTCCCGCAGCTGAAGCGCTGGACAACGGGCTGGCTCTGAAACCCACCATGGGCTGGCTTCACTGGGAGAGGTTCATGTGTAACACGGACTGTGACACAGACCCCGACAACTGCATCAGGTAGGAAAGAGGAGGCAACAACCTGTTCCTTTAATTAGATTATAGATGATTATAGATGAATTTGAATGATTCAAACTTAATATAGTCTCCACATGGTGGTAATATTTCTCCACACAGGTTTGAATGGAGCAATAGGATGGTTGACATTTAAAGTGTAAATACTTAGAACAGGCTAAAAGTTTCTGAAAAATGGTGTGTGTGTGTGACCTTGGGTACAGTTTCTGTTATGTGTAGCGAACCTTAAATCCTCTTTTTACCAGATCACACAGATAAGTTTGTAAACATTACCAGAGTTACTGTTGGAAATTAAATATCCAGGGGTGCAACGGTGTACACAGAACCTCCTGAAGTTGGAGCTTTTGTCAGAGTATCGATTATGGGATTCCATAAATCCTGAATCTTACTCCTTCTTTTATAACTGTGGTCTTGAGCATAGACCAGTTGCTTCTCAAACAAAACACTGGCCAGTCCTCCACTCTTTGGAGTGGAGGACTCTAAAGAGGACTCTTCCAAAGAGAAAATCAACAGGTAAACATGGCTCTTGTCCAAACATCAAAAGGTAAGGAGACTCACCCATGGACTGATGGACTGTGGTGTTGTAGGAATACAGAACTTGAGGTAAATAATTACACCAATGTCCCTTCCTCTCAATAGGTAGAGTTTGCAGAAGATCATGTAATGTTCTATTAAATCTTTCACATTGGCCGTTACCTTCAGGATGGTACGGGGTAGTTTGAGTCTTCTGCACTTCATACAGCTCACACAACTGCTGGATCAGTGCACTTTCAAAATTCCGGCTCTGATCGGATTGTAGTCTTGCTGGAACACCAGACTTGTAAAACCAGTCTTGTACAAGAACCTTAGCAACAATAGAAACCCTCTAGTCTTTGGTTGATACAGCCTGGGTAAATTTTGAAAACATATCAGTCATGATGAGAACATTTTCCTTACCATCTTGTGATGGGCCCGCCAAGGTGAAATCTATCGCCAAGACTTGGTTTGGTCTTGAGCCCAACAAATGACCATTGGCCACCCGTGCCTGGGGGTGTGTAGCTTTGGCCAAGGGACAGCTTTCACATTGTTGGCACTAATCTCTAATCTCTTTGTGCATCAGAGGCCAGTAGCACTGCTCTCTAATAATCTCAGTGGTCCACTCCACTCCCTGATGTCCATGACTTTGGTGAAGCTGTTTCATCACTTTCTCCTTCATTGAATCGGGCAGCAGCAATTAATGGATATCCTCAAACGGATGCTGTGTACGGCAATATAACAGGCCATTCAGCTGGATCACCTTGCGCCACTGTCGAAGCAGCTCCAGGACTTTAGGGGAGAGACTAGCCCTTCTGACAAATCCAACCCTGATACAGGATCTGACAAGGGTGCAATAGAACTGAGCTGAGAAGAAATGGTGGCTTGCACTGAGCCAGCCATCTCTGTAACACCTTCTGGAAGACTGACAATGTTAGAAGGGTCTAAAGTCCCTATTGGAGTACACGGGTGAAGAACCACATCCACATCACTTACATTAACAATAGGGGTGTGGGTAATCCCCCTAACCACTGTCACTACTGCTGGTGACACCAAAACCCCTGCTGGGAGGCAGCGTTTAGTGATAAGTGGTTCAAAGAGCCCAGATTCCATAGAGCCAACTCAAAATTACCTCAGTTACAAGTGATTATGTCTTTTTTTGTTATTTTTATTATTCATAGCAATCATGTGACTTGTCACCTGACCTCTCACATACCTTTCCTGACATTAACAGAGAGTTCTTCCTTGTTTGTTGCAGGAAGATTTTTAGCGAAACGCTATTAGCCCACTGAAGGCGCATTTTAATCCTATTGGTCCATCTGATTATCAATCAAGAACAGAGGGCGAGACAACTGAGTTCCGTACCAGGAAATAGCTGTGAGAAATAACACAAGCGCCTTCCAGTCAGCAGTATCGCCGGTGAAAGCGGCTTTTGTGGGTGAAGCAGCTCCAACAACGCTATCACTAAATGCTGCCTCCCAGGAGGGGAGGCAGCATTTAGTGATAAGTGGTTCAAAGAGCCCAGATTCCATAGAGCCAACTCAGTGCGAGAACAAGTAGCAACAATAACTCTTATTGTTGCCAGCGGGCATACCAACTGGCCTACGACCCCTTAACCGAACTATACCCATTTAAGGGAAAACTGTACTGGAACACTTTGACAATGTTGGAAAGCCATGTGCCATGAACATACCGCCTGACTGATTGTGGGTAACTCAAACAAAGCAGCACCATGTTGTTTAAAGAGCTCATTATGACATTCTCTAATGACATTCATAACCAAGACACCTGGTAGACTGAGAGGAATGGTCCAGGGGGTTCTTCACTACCAGAACCCGACGTCTGGGTACCACCCTGCCCAACACCTCTACGTCAGTTTCAAAATAGCCAACATAAGGTATGCTAAGCCCATTGGCTGCATGAAGCTCAAGCCAAGAGCAGGCCTGCAAAGGGCCCTGACAATGTTGGTTAAAGAAACTCTGTGTAACTGTTGTTACCATGGAACCAGTGTCCAAAAGACACTGAAGTGAAACCACACCGACTCAGCCCTATCCACCTCAGTGCAACAAACTCCTGCAAGCATGTGACACTGCCTTGCAAATTTCCTGCCAACAACGCCAGATTGTGACCTTGGGTACAGTTTCTGTTATATGTAGAGAACCTTAAATCCTCTTTTTACCAGATCACACAAATAAGTTTGTAAAAATTACCAGAGGCACTGTTGCAAATCAAATATAGTTTATTGAATTCATAAATGCCTATGGACAAAAATAGTCAGTTTATTTTATTGTACAAAAGTGACCACACTAAAAGTAGGAGTCTATGCTGGCCCTGGAAACCTTATAGCCGAGAGACATAGTTAAAACCCATTGAATAAAGTTAGACTGCTTGGGGGAGGAAAAATAATAAGGAAAACACAAATATAACTAAATACACCTAAGTGTTCCCCAACAAAAACACACTCACACAAAAATCCCTGGTGAATACAGCAAAGGAAAGAAAAACTCCCCTTCCTCTAGTCTCCTCAATCTAAATAAAACAGCTTGGAACCCAGGGGCAGCATAGTTCTCACTGCTCAATTCTGTAATGCAGCATTTCCCAGCCCTGGTCCTTAAAGCACACAGGCCTGCAGGCTTTTACTGAACTGTAATCATATGAATCAGGTGTGTAAAAGCAGGGAAACATCCAAAACATGCATGGCAGTGTATCTTAAGGATCAGGGTTGGGAAACACTGCTGTAATGGACCCTTATAGTTGCAGAATACATTGTGTCAATGATGTTCATTTAAGTCTTTTCACATTCAAGTTTCAACTGGATTTTGAACATAGAAACTATCTGAACTTACTACTTTTAATACACGTATATAATTTTATTCATTATAGTATCAAATCTATCAAACACATTATCTTCTCTACATTTTTGTCATAACTATCGGTTAAAACTCTATTTCATTTAATATATTTATTAATCTTTCTTTGTTTAGCTCAAATATAAATAAAAATTTGCTGATGCGCCCTACCATGTGACTAATTCTCACCTCGTATTCCACCCAGGTCACATTTTTATTCAGGAAGCAAGGCCCTAAATGTCAATGCCTTGGTTGAATCTTGATTACTGTGCTGCTTCATATGTGGCAGCATCCAGATACACTGTTATACAATGGGTTTTATTTTGTTTGTTTTTTTTGAGACATGTTTTCATCCCAATAACTCTCAGCACCTGCATCCTAACTGACTGCCCTGCCTATTTTCTCCTGTTGCCTTGGCAGCGAGCGTCTGTACATGCAGATGGCAGACATGATGGTGAAGGATGGCTGGAAAGAGGCCGGTTATGAGTACGTTTGCATCGACGACTGTTGGCCGTCCCACCAGCGTGATGCTCAAGGCCGCCTGCAGGCAGACCCCAAAAGATTCCCGGGAGGCATCAAAAAGTTAGCCGACTATGTGAGTTGCTGCTATAATAAATAAACCACAAAGGGGAAGTAATGGGATGTTTAATAGATTTGGGGTGCAGAATGACCAGTTTATGATTGTGAAGCATGTCACAATCCATTGCAAAAGTATTTATATGTCTTGAATATTTTGACATTTTATGCTACTACCATAAATTTTTGTTTCTTTCATTGGAGTTTTTGTAACATGAAGTCATACAAGTCATAGTTTAACATTTTCTATGAATAAAGGTCTGACTGATTTGACATGGATATATATGTGTCCCTCCTGAGTCAATACTTTGTAGTATCATTCTTTGATTTAAGCACAAATGCAAGTGTTAGACATCATATTTTTCTCTTGGTTTTGCACATTTCAGACGTTTTTGCCCATTCTTCTCAGTAAATGTCAGTTTAGATATAGCTCTGGCCTTTGCATGGGGCATTTTAGCTCATAAATATGTGTTAATCTGTACTGAACTTATTTTTTAATAGTAAGTTCACTATATGTTTAGTATGTCTAGTTTTGTTGTGCTTTGGGAGGTGAATCTTTGCCTCAATCTCAAAATTTGTGATTTTCTTACAGTACTGTCCCAATTTTAGGTCCATTCACCTTCAACTGGGCTCTATCAGCTTTCGTATCCCTTCACTCTTCATTTAACTGGAAGGGACAGCAAAGGCTTTTTGAGTTTTAATCTGTGCAACACTGCCACCTCCTGGTTTGAACATCTTGTGTTTTCCCTCCTTCAGGTCCACTCTAAAGGCCTGAAGTTGGGTATTTATGCAGATGTGGGAGACAAAACCTGTGCTGGATACCCTGGCAGTCTGGGTTATTATGAGACTGATGCTCAGACATTCGCAGACTGGGACGTGGACCTGCTTAAATTCGATGGCTGTAACTTGAAGTGGACTTTGATCGGAGACGGTAGGAATTAATTTCAAAATTTAAATTATTGTTAATTTAAACAGTAAACTGTGTTGCCAAATCATGTCCATTAACTCCATTATCTAAAATGTAAGGAGACTGTGTCTATTTCTATTATGTCATTCTGTTCTCTTACTGATTAATTTTCTGGTTTAGGCTACATAAAGATGTCAAATGCTTTGAACAAAACTGGAAGAAGTATCCTGTACTCCTGTGAGTGGCCTTTGTATGAATGGGATTTCCAAAAGGTGAGGAAAATATATATTTTTTTAATTTCCTGTTTAAGGTGTTTTTAAACATATTAGTTTATCTCTGCCTCCAGCCAAACTACACCGCTATCCGTGAGACCTGCAACCACTGGCGCAACTTTGCCGATGTGTTTGACTCGTGGGATTCAATCAAATCTATCCTGGACTGGACTGCTTCTCATCAGGACATCATTGTCCCCTCGGCTGGGCCCGGAGGCTGGAATGACCCCGATATGGTACTCACCACATCTTCCAATTTGATCCCAAAACATTCAAATACCAGGAAGTTTCTCCTACATCAGAACTTTTCTATTTCTTTCAATTATCCAAAAATAACTTTTTCTACATTTTGTGCAAAAACAGCTCATTCTAAAAGGAGCTTAAAATAGACAGAAGAGAGCAAACTAAAATCTTATTATCTAAGAATGATTTTGTGCAAAAAATATAATGTACATGTTTTGTATAAAACAGACCTGTCCTAGTTTGTTCAAGGGTGTATAATAGGTCACATTTTAAGCAACAACCATTCCAATAATGTTGGGCTTGTTTATACCAGAGAATTAGCTTGTCTGTGCTTTTGTAAGTTTGCATATTTATGATACTGATCTACTCCTCCAGCTTGTAATTGGGAACTTTGGCCTGAGTCATGACCAGCAGGAGTCTCAGATGGCGTTATGGGCCATCATGGCCGCCCCCCTACTCATGTCTAATGATCTGCGGGACATCTGTCCTCGATCCAAAAAGCTGCTGCAGAACAGACAAATCATAGAAATCAGCCAGGACCCACTGGGCAAGCAGGGATACCGCTCTGCCAAGGTGAGAGTAAAAGTGGCAGAAAACAGATTTTAGCTTCATCTACTCATTCTTTAAACTGTTGTAGATGTGAAATTATCTCCTGAAGGCTAAGAAATGTGGCTTGTTTTGCAGGGTAATAGTTTTGAAGTGTGGGAGAGACCTCTATCTAAAAACCGCCTGGCTGTCGCCGTGCTCAACCTGCAGGAGATCGGTGGTCCTCGGGGGTTCGCCATCAGTGGCATTCCTGGCTGGAAGATCTGTGACCCCCAGTGCAACGTCACTCTGATCCTCCCCCAATACAAGGAGATGGGAGTTCAGACTAAAGATAGCAAACTCATCTTAAAAGTAAACCCTTCAGGAACGGCTCTGATGACCGTCACACCAATCAGCCACAACTTTGGCAAGCTTTACTGGAAGCACACTAACTAAAAACGTCAAATTGTTACTCTAAATCTCAGGTTCAATCATCAAGTTTCTAAAAATATTGTTTCTAGATTTTTGCTGTACAGGTTTTTAAATACATTATTTGTGATTCACTGCATTGGTAAATGGGTTTTCCAGCATCCAGATCAACTGGAATTAGCTTAGTTTCATTGTTTTTATAATTAACAGCTTATTTGAAGCCAATTTTATTATTTTATTTTCTAGAGACCGACAAAGCTTTGCAATGACCTTTACTTGTTAAAAATCATGGTGGATCTTTCTGCAGATTCTGAACCAGCAACTTTTAAACTCAGTTTGTGATACATATGTAATTATTTAAAAGGGAATAAAGCTATTTAACAAATTCTGATTCATAAAATATAATAAATGTGATACTCAAAGGTGTGTCCATTAATTTTCTCCATCAGACTGCATGAAGATCTCCAGATACAAAAATCTGAACCAATTTTAAAAGATTTTTTGAAACGTTTCAACTTTTTGTTTTTACATGTTTAGACAAAAATTGAATTCTTCGCATCTATAGTCCTCCATGCATGAAAAGAAAGCACAAAATAAAAGTATGTTTCAACATGTTTATTGAAAATAGTGACAACTTCATCCAGAGGAACGGACCACAGCTTAGAACTGGATGACCTGGCCCTGAAAGAGGAAACAGAGAAATCTGGGTGAAAATGATGCTTCAAGATAAACACTCCTTTCTGGTTAATAGCTACAGAAAATCCAATCCACTAAGGGTTTAAGTCCCACACACTTCCACCAGTAAGATTACACTTCACCCATTAATACAAAGTCAACACTTTGAGATATTTTCCAGCTTTATAACGTTTTAAGCAATCTGCAACTACAATTTTTTGACCAAATAGCCGCTACAATCTGAGACAGAACGCTAAATGCAGCATTGAAGCCTTGTAAATAATTTTTTTTTTACCAACATTCACACTGTAAACATTTAAGTGCCATAAGTGTTTTTTATGATCCCCAGTCAAAATAAATTGCGCTCGATAACCAAGAAATTTGTGTTAAATATGTCATTCTAGCATTACGACTCCAACAGAATGGCATGTCTAACTGTAGTAATAATTAAAACTTAAACAGTGTTAGTTTCTCCAAAAACTGTCTTTAGTAATTGTTTTCTTAAATATTCACATATTTAAGTTAAGCAATGCACCACAAATTTAATATTCTGATATTAGAATATTTCATCAACTTCTGTCATTTTCTTGAAGTTTGTGCTTAATACCCTTATCGCTGTTGACACTGTGTTGAGGAACAGTTATTGACAAACTCTTATGTCTTACATTGAATTCTAGCAAAAAAATGCCAATGATAGTTGCTTCATACCTTTCTCTTCTTGTCACCACCCAACTCGAAGTGCTTGCATCTCTTGATGGCCAGCATTCTCTTGGATCTGCAGTTGGGCTCCACACACTCAAGCCTCAATACGATCTTCTTTGTCGTTTTAGCCTGAAACAGATATTTTAGTTGAGTCACAGCTTTCAAACATGTATTTAATCCTTTAAATAAGACATATCTACAAGGGAAGGTTGGTGTTACCTTTTTACGGAAAATCGGCTTTGTTTGCCCACCGTACCCGCTCTGCTTTCTGTCGTATCTCCTCTTACCTGCAGAACAGTTTGAGAGTTCAGTGAAAGCACAACAGCTACAATATAAAATTATCTATAAAAGTATTCACACATTTTAAACTTATTCACATTTGTATTCAGTCAATTTGTAGAACCTCGTTTTGCTGGAATTTCAGTCTCGAGTAAATCTACAAACGCTCTGCTTTAAAATCTTCCCACAGACGCTCAATTGAATTTAACTTTCTGTAGACCGTTCTAATCTACAAAGATACTATTAAATATTCCACTGTAGATCTGGTTGTTTGTTTTAGGAAGGTGAACATACATCCCAGTCAAAGTCTTTTTCAGCCTTATCTATGACTGTTTGCATGTAGTTCATCTAGTTTTGGTCTTATCTGACCAGAGAATTTTCCAAGTTCCCACAGGTAAATTCTTCTATAAAGACCCAGTTTTGAATCTCTGCAGCTCCATAGTTACTGTTCACAAAACAGCAGTGAATAATTAGCATTAATTAGCGTAAAACGAGATTCAATTTCACAACTTGGTGAACTGTTATAGTTTCAAGTTTTGCTTAAATTACAAATTTGCAAAGAAATAAAAAAAATGGAACGTTTAATTTAACGGATTAAATCTGTGGAATCATCTGTCAAAAGAAACAGGAGAGATGAAAAAAGTGCTGTCAAGATGTAGGATATTTTCTCTCACTTCAGTGCTGCATCACCACATAGGAATCTTTCTTAGATTATTGCCTGTTTTGTATTTTAAAAGAAGTCTAGAGGAGTAGAAGCTTATGTCAGAGAAAAGCTACTTGTGTTGCTGGCATCACATGACTGGATTTCTGTTTAAAGCAGAAACTGACAAACGCATTACTGCTTAAACAAACTGTTGCAGTTTAGAAACCTGCTGAAGTATTGAACTTGAAAATCACTGTCCAGAAGTAGCAGGGTGGAGCAGCTACTTTGTACTTTCCCTTAAGTTTTACTGGTGAGGGAAGTTGTTCCTGCTTTTCTGGTAGTGTGTTTTGTTGTGTGTGTGTGTTAATTTAAGACCGATGTGCCGGTTTATTTGAAAGGTCTGTTTTTGCTGTCATACTGAAGCCACTGAGACATCTTTCAGACAGCACTGTGTTAGCTATGTAAAGCAATAGATAACACTTCTAAGATTTCTTCCATTGAAGTTATTAAAATGCACTAACTACAGCCTGTTTTACGAGACATATATTGGCGGGCAGCAGTTTTTTTCCATTATGTAAATAGTTTTTAATTATTTAAGGTTTGCAATGACTGTTACAGTTTTTGATATGTGTTACTTTCTTCCACACCTTCTCATTCGAAACTGGTTCATAGCAAGTGACATGTTCATTTTTAAACTAAATAAACAAAAATAATAATATGCTAACTTGGGAACTAAATTTGTTCTTGATTTTACTTGGGAACATCAGAGTAAACTGGTCAAATACAAATGAAAAAGTTGACACGTTCACTTTAAAACTAAATAAACAAAAATAATAATATGCTAACTAGTACCATTATATGCACTTCCAGCAAAATAGACTGATGTTGTTTTTTATGACCAAACATGAAAAGGTTCAAGGAGTGTGAATATTTTATACAAGTACTCTGAATATTTTATACAAGTACTGCATCAAATTTATGTGGAGACATTATTTACCCTGTGCATAGAGGGAATCCTTTCCCTTCTTGTACTGGGTCACCTTGTGGGGTTGGTGCTTTTTGCACTTTTTGCAGTAAGTCCTGCGGGTCTTCGGGACGTTCACCTAAATGGCAACAGAAAGCATGAATCAGGTATCATACTTCCAGGTCTGAGACAAATTATGGCCTTAAAAAGCAACATAGTTAGCCTTGAGGTTAATTGATAACCGAATAATGATACAATTACGCAAACAACGTGAAACTAAAACCTTAAACACTTTACTTGTTGAACAGATTGTGCTAATTACGCTAGCTGTTAGCTCTGATAGCATGGTGGCTTTTGGATATTAAAACATAGCAAACATGTGCGGTTCAGTTTCTGTAAAGTGACATAATGCTGTTTTGAATGGATATTTAAGCTACACCATATCCACCCACACTAAATACAAAATTTGAGCAGAATGGAAGAAGCCAACAGCGGCTCTTCATTGCTAACATTAGCATTCATATTTATCTCAATAGAACAACATAAAACCAAAACAAAGTGGCTAATACAGCCATTATAACATTTATCGAAAAACTATAACCACATTTGAACTAAAGAAAGTAAGATGTAATGCTTTAAATAGCAGGATTGATGTTGATTTCATTAAATATATTGGTGTAGTCGTTTCATACCATGGTTGCGACCCGATGAGGAGGAAAAAGAGGAAGGACGAGCCCGGAAGCGGTTGTTGAAGTAGATCTCAGCGGTGAATAGCGGCATGTTCTGCCCCCTAGTGGTGGGGTGTGTCATGATGTCATTGTTCTGTATCATAATTCGGACTCAGTGTGACCCTATCAACTTCTATGTAGTTATATATGAATCGGACTTGCTTGCAATGTGTCTTGAAGTTACATTTTCCTATAATTTGGTATTACATAGATAACTGAACTGAATTGGATTTAATTTTATTGATTAGATTTGACAAGGTTTAAATGATCAGTTCAAACATCAATTGTATATCTCAAGTGAGCTGAATATTTGAAATAATAATTTTAATCAAGGGCTGTGTTTAGTTCTTCAGTGGTATTTCTCAGTATTAGGATTTAGTAGTAATTTCTCTTAATAAATGAAATAATAATTTAAAACTTAGGACTTTCTTGCTGTGAGACATCAAGTATGCAGTTCTGTGAAATTGAACTAGCTGTTGAATAGTAAAGAAAAAGACATGTCTAATTTGGTCTGCTGCTGTCCACAAGAGACGTGTAAATTCAACTATGCTTCCTCATAAGACCACATTCACCTTTACTAACAATCAGGGAGTTAACAAATAAGTATAAGAAAGGGGGATAGATTTTGGAGTAGCAGAAGCAGTTAATTTTTATTATCTATTTAAATAACAAAACAAAATATGTGAAATATCTTACTTTATTTATCGTATAGATACCCCAATGACTATGCTAAGCAGTGTGTTACATTTTAGTGCAGACAGTAAAGATTTAGTCTCTCCCATCTCTACTGCTGAATCCAGTAACTCCATCAGCGTAATCATGGAAACCCGATGTCCTCTTTCACTATAGTCTCCTTCTTGCACACACACACACACACACACACACACACACACACACACTCACGCGCGGACACCCACTCACACGCCCCCATCCATCTGCCCCCCACATACACACACACACACATATATATATATATATATTTATGCCATTTTGCTTCCATTTTTTGATGATGAATTTACCTGAACTCTAGCGGATGATTGGGGCTTTAGAAACTTTCATTTCTGTCCATCTCCTGACTTGTACTTTTCAATAACTTTTTCTCTAATTTGCTTGACGTGATCTTCAGTCTTCATTGTGTTGCTAGTAATACTGATTAACCAGTGAATGAACCTTTCAGACACGGGTCTATTTAAAATAGAACCACTTGAAATACAGTCTCAGATAGTTTCAAGGCCTCTCAATGTGAAAGCACTATAACCAATTGGCTGGATCCCTGCTGAATTAGGTCAGACACTTTAAAGTAGTTAGGGTTATTATTATTTTTTTTATTTTATATTTTTATTTAATGATTGTTATTTGTAGAAATTAGTTTTCACTTTTACATTTAAGGATTTATTTTGTCAAAATAAGTCAAATTTTGTGGAATATGATTGATATGTGAAAGCAAAAAAAAGGGGTAAAACATCCAAGAGGGTGAATAATTGTTATAGCCACCATACTTTAACCAGTTTGTTGTTAATTTTTATGAATATCTTTCCAGGCAAACTGTTACTTATACTGAAATGGTTTTGCTCCATCCTCTTAATTTAACCCAAGTAAACAACATGCTTGCTTGTTTCCCTAAAGACCACACTCTCTGTCACCAGTAAAAGTGATCATTAAGTTTTTATTTCTTCCTCTCTAAACAGTTTCAAATTGTCATCGGACTGAACAAGAAAAACTGTCAGCCAAAAGTGCTACTACATGCTGCAGCTAAATATGGAGCTCTGAAAAATGTTTAACCCGCTTCAAACTTATCACCAAAAGTGTCCAGAAGGCTGATATGAAAATGAGCAGGAAGAAAAAGAGGAAGTAAGCTGAGCCGATTCCTCTCTGTGGGTGTGTTTTAACTTCTTGCATCACAGACTATCACACATTTTATGAAGAGCAAGCAGAAGTTTCATGTCACAGCTTTTAGGTGTGCTGTGTTTGTCTGATGCTTTGGTGTTTTCAGGTGCAGGGGTAAGTGACCACACTGATTAAAACACTGTGCTGTGAGGTCAGTCTGTATTTTCAGCCATTTCTGCTTTGAAAAGATGTGAATTCTCAAGAGGTCTGGAGATACAGCTGATTGTGTTTTTAACTAGCCCTGAAATTTGTACGTTTATATGCAAATTTTAAAATAGTTTGCACTAAAACTGCTGAAGCGCATTGTTGATTAATTATTTAGGTATCTTATGTTTGTGAAATGCATGTTCATACAGCTACATCTGAAGATCAGCTTAAAGAGATTAAGCTGATCAGATAGTTTCATGTGGTTAGAAACTTAAATTCAATTCTGCCAAGAGTAACATTTCTAGCAAAATATATTTCACAGATCAACTCAAGGTTAAACTGGTGACTGAAAGCATTTTTGTTTCTTCTGTATTTGCTCACTGGGAATTTTTTCTAATGTACTTATCTGTAAGGAAACATCAGGGAAGAGGGCATCTTGGGACATTCCTCCTTAACAAAGTGTTTTAAGCTTTGGCTCTGTTTCCTGGCATTTATTATTATTTATTTCAAACTTTTAAATTGATTGTTTCCTACAGGCTAATTCCTCGTGACCACATAAAAAAAAACAAGAAACTTGTTAGACATTGAGCTAAAACTGCCAATGCAATGTGTTTTATTTGAAAAGAATGTGAGCCTGTATGGATATTTATTAACTTTGACAAGGTCAACAGACTCACATCATGTATTTAAATCGTGCAAATTATCATTTTTAAAGCAATGTCAGGTAGAAGTGCTGCAGGGTATTGGGTTTCTTCTCCCTTCATATTTCAGTGTAACCCTGATGCAACTTCCCTCTTTAGTTTGCCTGTGTCAGCCACCATGAGTCAACTCTCTTTAAAAAAAGACAAAAATAAGTACCTTTTTTGGTAGCAATTGTGTATATCAAATTATAATTTATAGTTTAAGATGTTAAAAGGCTATAAGGCAAATGGACCGGAATCAGATTATCTGAGTTGCCGGGTAAGTGATGTGAAAAAACAATGGTGGTGGCGAATGAGGAATGGGTAAACAATGTTTCTCAGAATGGGGAACATCACTCTCCGACTATGACGGCAAAACAATGGTAACGAGTGCTGCCGCTGCTGCGTTAAGAAATGTCACCGTCCTGGTGATAGCAGGGAGTGACTGAAGCTTCTTGTAGAGTTACTGTTCCAGTTCAGATGATAAAAGGAAGTGCTCACAGGCCCAAAATAGGTTTAGACTGAACTGCAAACACATCTGACAGAGACTCACACACTGTGAGCTTTCAGCTATGTGATAAAAACCCGAGGTTGGCACTGTTGAACCGCCTTCCACCATGAGACACTTGCTGTGTTTCAAGACAAAAGAGGTCTGTGGATGCGGTGCCACCTCTGGTTCTGCAAAGGTTTCATCCAAAGCGATCTTTACAACACACCGACTCAGCCTTTAGTAGAACATTTATTACATTTAGATAAACTATCAAGTTACAATTCCATTTGTTTCTACAATTTTATAAGAAGTAACCCAAATTAAGGATACTTAAAACAATACTTTATATTATTTCTGTATTATTTAAATGTTATTTCTATAAGCTCTTCTTACAAAGTGTATATCAAGAGCTTGCCTTTAACCTAACAAGTTAGCATTTCTGGCTTTGGAGGTGAAACTTTCAGTTTCTGTGTTGCAAGGTGGCAAAAAACAGAAACAATACAGCAGCCATAAACTGAAATGACACCCTCGTTAATTTGCCTGTGTATCTTTAATCTGTTTATTATACGTCGCAATAAATGCGTGTCAAAGAAAGGTTGCTTTGTGATACTTTATACGAGGTAATCCAGGTGAACACGTTTCATGTTTCTCCAAACTCCGAGAACCTTCGTGTGATAAGTTTCTGGGTCTTTGAATCTGATGTTCCTAATTTGAACTACGAGCTTGTTTGTTTTTGTTTTCTTTTCTAGTGAAAAACAGATAAGCAGACATTTAAATTTGGTATGATTTTCTTATCATGTTTAAAATAACACAGAAACATAAGGGAAGTTTACTTATATAACATCATTTGTACTCTGGGTAATTGAAAATACTTAACAGGAAAACAAAGGACCCGGGGTGAGAAGCAAACAAATCAAAAAGATTGCATACAAATAAAAAAAGTACAAAATGACCCATCTTTTATCTAATTCCTAGCAACCATTGTCTTTTGTGACTGCCGGACGCATTTTTTCCCCTGTCCTATTTGTTTATCCCATTCTGTCAATAACTCAACTTTGTGCAAACTGAAGGTGGATGGTGGCAAAATATGAGAAAACAGGCCAATTTTTTGTGTCTTTTAGTTATAAAACGCTTGTATTACTTTAAATTTGAAATACAACTTTCTGTTTGTCCAATCTATCACAAGACAACACAGAGACAAACAGGACAGACAACCACACTTATACTCATACCTAAGGGCAATTTAGATAAACAAATTAATGGTCATGTTTTTTGGAGGAATATCCATTACTGCTTTCTAATGAGAAAATCTGATAACAAAACATTCTTTTATTCCTTCTGTGCACCTTAAACATGCTGTCTCACGTAGGTTTTTGCCACAAAATCAACATAGGTGAACAAGAACATTTCTAAAATCATGATGACTTCAAATTAAAAAACCCCAAAACCTTCCTCCCTATTTGAAATGGGCGCTGACGTCACGACAGGAAGTATACGGTTTGCTGGCGCAAGCTGTTATCTGGAAGATACCAAGACAATTTAAAAACTGGTCAGTTTTTATCTTCTGCCAGGAATTTTAGTATTTTCTGTTATTATTAACAGTATAAAAAATAAGGTAAATCAAACAAACACTTCTTTATTTGTTTGATGTTCATCACTAGTTCCTGATTTGCAAATCAAATTACTAAAGCAACCATGGGCTATTTACTTTTGGGGGTTTAGATTACAAATTCCCAAAGCAAGTCATATTTTACATCTCTGCCATATTGTCAGAGTTGAGGAAAACAGAAATGCCAAAGGGGGAAATGCTGGAAACAAAGGGAGCTGCTTGCACGAAATGCAGAGTTTATGCAAACCAACTTTTAATCAGTCACTGAGTCTCTCATCTGTCATATCAGCATTGCTGTGACTGTGAAAAGAGAGTAGGCACTCAAAAATTCAGTGGAAGGAACTGGAACAGCTGAATTAGAAACATAAGACCCCGTGGTGAAGGGTGTGACTTACAACACAAAAAGAGACTGCAGTCAGAGTTAAGTTGCTGTTTCACTTCGTTCTCCTACCATAAAATGATTAACTATCGATCACTTGTTTCTTTGCAGATTAAGCGAAACTGAATCATGTCAGACAATCTAATGGAAGAAATCTTCATCAAGCGATCTCAGCAGAAGAAGAAGACCTCTCCTCTAAATTACAAGGAGAGGTGGTTCATTCTCACCCAGGAAAAAATAGCCTACTATGATTTTGACTCTGAGAAAGGGGTGTGTACCTGAAGACAAACTGAGTCACATTTAACATTATTTTGGGTGGAAAAACTTAAATCTGCGTTCTTTTTTTTCTTCTGCCATTTGTTGAGCAGAAGCGGAAAGGTTTAAAAGGGGCGGTGGACCTAGAGAAGATTAAGTGTGTGGAGACGGTCCAACCAGAGCCCAACGCCCCACAGGAACGCATGTATGCATTCCAGGTAAATCTTTTCTCAACATACTCTTCAGAAATAAACTAAAATATAAAGTTCAGTTGGTTTAATTTTTTACTTCTTCAAGCTGAAAACTGTTGAATGATCATCAAGTTATAATCAACTGCACTCAAGATGCATCACAACAAACAATTTTAACTTGTTTTTTTCTTTTCAAACTAAAACTGCAAGTGTCTGAGTTTGTGAAAGTCCATTCTTAAGAAGTGAAACTGTTTCAGATAACAAGGGGCTTTCAGAAGCAGTCCAGGTGCCACTGTTTAAGTAATGAAAGTAAGAAAGTACCATCAGCCATCAGCGAAATCAAAAAGTTTATCCCGTTCATATCTCACATAAGAAGTAAAGCCAATAAGAAAAATTCTCTAAAAAATTTAGATTTAAAAATCTAAATTTTTTATGTCCTAATCTTATCTTCTTTTAATTTATTTTAACTGACAAATTGTATTTATTAAGAAAAAAGTAAGAATGTAAGAATTTTTGTGTAACTTTGCAATGTCACGTTTAACATGTCTCAAGTTTCAAAAAACTATTTGGAAAGAATAAAAAAACTAAATCACATTTAAAATCACAATTTAGAAGATAAATTGTGACTTGAGAAAGTTTCTTCAAACTGTGGGATTCCTCAAGGATCAATACTCGGAGCAGAAATATTTTCATTTTCTGTACTTCTAGCAGGCATCACTCAGATTTTAACTGCCTAAAATAAATAAAGTCTGGCTGGCTGATAATAATATACTTTTTAAGTTTAAGTAAAATAGAAACAATGATTGTTAGCCTAAAATACACTTGAACATCAGCCGAGCAATTGATTTCTTCATTTACAAAGTCCAGCATTCAGTATCTATAACTAATTAGACTCTGAACTTAAAATTAAAATCTCTATCACAATCTTGCTTCTTTTAGTTGTGAGTTGTTGAATCCTCTGAACTTGAAACTGTTGTTAATTGTATAATCCCATTTATTCGACTTGCTGGAAGAGACAAAGCTTTTCTCTTTTTTTCAAGTCATAAAAAAACAGCAGCTATTTCTTGTGACAGTCTGTCATATGTGATAATACACATCCAGTTTTATCTAGCCAACCTGCTAAACTCAAAATTCACTTTAAAATATTACATTCAGTCTCTTATTTCTGTTTACAAAACCACATTTTTGTAGGTGTTTCCAGCATATCTGATTTTGCACTGCACTTTATAACTATGTCTGTGAAAGGCACTGTCAAAATGAAACATTTATTCATTGTTTATTTTATTTCCTAATGCAACAGTTTTAGAAAGTATGTAAAGATGGTATTCTTGAAGAACAAAACATTGCAGGAGGACTTGGACTCTTTCAGGTTCCTGTATGTCTCAACAATAAAGAAAAAGAGAGAGAGAACAAACTTAGCTGATACTGCATGACTGGTTGAAGGATGTGACATAACTATTTGTTTTATATTTACTCACATGAAAAGATTTCCTGTTTTGAAATTGGGAAAGGGTACAGACAAGTCCATAGAAATTCAAAATTTCATCTAGGACCTGGAAGGGCTGAATGGGAAATCTCATCCATCCCTACTTCAAAGTCCAAGATGGCTGCCTTAATATGAAACATTGTGATATCTATATAAAAATGGCATGTGACTTTGCACTTCTGTCGATATGCTTCTCATTAAGTCAGTCTAGCATGCCACTTTTTTCAATAAATGTGTTTATACAGGTTTTGCCACTCTTTCGTGTCCAGTGATCAGCATTTTGTCAATTTCCTACTTCCATTTCATTTCCATAACCAAACCAGTTCATATCCATGCTTTTATGCCATTACAAATTACTTTTGTTGTGGCTATTGATTTTATGATTTTTTTTATCACAATATCAAAAAATGCTCAAACCATACGTATGATGTAGCAAATGTAAATAATCTATGTTGCACTCTTTTGGTTCTGATCCAGGTTGCATCGCTTGACTCTTATCATGACACCTTATCAACCTGAATAAATAATAGTTACATCTATTGAGGGAAGCAGTTATCCAAACCAACCTGATAGTATGTGAAAATATAATTGTTTTCCTTGTTACATTAAGAATAAAAATGTGATTGACAACCTGTTTGGAGAGCTAGGGTCAAATTCACAAGTCACATTCAGAATGATTTCTGTTCATTTAACAGGAATCTCTCTGACAAAAGGAAGTGGGTCAAAAAGCAAGACAGCATGTTCCTATCAATAAAAAAAAAGCAGCTGCGAAACAAAGATTATGACACATATCAGTCTGGGAAGGGTTGGACTACTGGTTTTTGAACTTGGCACTGGAAGATAATTAAAATTACATGAAATGAAAATGGTACCCTGTACAAATAGCCACCAGCATATATTTATCCAATGACATCCAATACAGTTTTTAAAACCTTTCAAAATTGTGAATATCCTCAGAATTTCCTCAGGGTACTGTTAAAAACATCCCAAAGTTCTGATATTGGTACTGGAAGCAGATTTTGAGAACAGTAGTTTTAATTGATTCTTGTTTTTTTTCCACAGATCGTTTATGATGAAGGGCCGTTGTACATCTTCGCAAAAACTGACGACATCCGAGCATCGTGGATAAAGAAGCTAAAAGAAAGTGAGTAAAACAAATTTAGACTTCAACGTTGTGTTCATCTGATAAACTTTGGTGTCTTTATCTCAACATCTTGTGTGACAGAGGAGTTGGACGTCCATGCAAATGCTGATTTTATGTAAATGTGCTGTGCATGAATTCATGTGTGCTAATGTTGCTCATAGTGGTCCGCTTCAACAAAGATCTGATGCAGAAGTATCATCCCTGTTTCTGGGTGGATGGGGTGTGGCTTTGCTGCCAACAGGAAGTTAAACAAGCTATGGGCTGCAAAGTTCTGGAAAGTTCTGCTAAAAATGGTAAGAAGGCGACTTCTGTCAGGGTTGAGTTTGAAGTTGAAACAAAACACGAATTTTTGAAGTTTTAAATCATTGATGCCTTCATTAATGACAGGTTTTAAATCTTCACCGAGTCGACGAATGTCCAGAAAACCACTTCCCCCAACCCCAACAGAGGTATACATTTAGATTCATAATATAGACCAGTTTGTTCTGAATTTACTCAACAACCTAAAATTGTTTCAGGAAAAACCTGGTCGCCCTTTGCCTCCAGGACCACCTGAGCCTCAAGCACAGTCTGCAAGCATGACTGTAGTAGCTGAGTACGATTACGCACCAATGACTCCCCAGGACCTGGAGCTGAGGAAGGACGAGGAGTACACCATCCTGGAGAGGTCCGACCCCAACTGGTGGAAAGCCAGAGACAAATATGGGTGAGACAGCTTTAACACAGCAAAGCAAAACAATACAAATTTGGATGGATTTACGCAAAAATATATTAATCCTAAGTGACTTCATCCTTTGGGCCATACGGATATGAAATAGGAACCCCTTGCACCACGATGAGTGAAAAAGAAAAAGGAACAACCTCAGAATATCTGAATACTTTGAACTTTAAAAATAAAATGCATTATGCTTCCAAAAGACATATTTTTTGATGATTTGACAATTTTGTGGACATCTTTTTTTTCTGCAGGAAAGAAGGCTACATACCAAGTAATTATGTGGTGGAAGCAGAAAAAGGGCTTGAAAAATTTGAGTGAGTTCAAAAATAATGTTCTGCCAACAAATTGGTGTTTGATATTGTACATGTCTCTATTTTATTCAAGAGTAATCTTAATTGTTTGAATTATCTTAATTTTATTGTGTAACTCCATCGCTTATAGTACATTCTTCTAATAGAGTAAAGTGACTATGACATTTATTTTCACAGCTGGTACTGCAAAAACATGAGTCGGAGTCAAGCAGAGCAGCTTTTAAAATCTGAGGTAAACGCAATGCTGCTTGATTTATTTGTTCATCCTTAAATTAACTGTAAGAAATTTTAAGACTATGAAATGCGCTTCCCTTCTCAGAACAAAGATGGAGGTTTCCTGATACGAGACTCAAGCAAAGCCGGGAAATACACTGTATCTCTGTTCACCAAAAGTGGCGTGTAAGTAACATACTTGGTTAAAACACTACTGCCATTTATATAGTTCATCCCCTGACTCCACTCATGCATGAACCTATGAAAAGAAGAACTGTGCGTGCTGAAAGCGGAAACTGCAAACCACAGAGGGACGGAGATGTAAATTATTCATGCAAAACTTGGGCTAATCTGTCTGCAGAACAATTTTTTTTGTTCATCTCAGTCTGAAGCCAACTGTGGATAACAGTGAGGAGATATTAGCTGCACAGCCATAATTAAGACCAGTCTGGCTTCATGTGATATTCTTGTTTTCTCTACAGGGATTCAGGTGGAAGCTGCAGACATTATAACATCTGCACAACCCCACAGGGCCAGTTTTACCTGGCAGAAAAGCATCATTTCAACACTATCCCAGAGCTGATCAACTATCACCAGCACAATGCAGCAGGTCAATACTACATCTGGTCACCGTGACAGCCAAAATAACTCTTTTTACAAGCTGCAAATATTAAGATTTTCCTGATTAATTTCAGGTTTCTTTGTGGCCTTAGCTGTTGGTTCTGATTTTTTCTCATTACAATCAAACAATCATAGTTTTAAAAATGTGCTGCAAAAATCTGAACGTGGTAGCAGTTTTGATTCTAACAGCAAATGGAGGAATTACAAGACATTCCTCATTTACGCAACACAAGAATGCGTTTAATGCCATAACTCCAACAAAGTGCTACCATATATGGTCTTGGTTGGTTTATCTATAAACAAAACTTGCAGGATTGTCTAGAAATTAGACAATCAAGATTTTTTTTATTTAGCCCACTGACCTACAATTGTGAAGTCAATAAAGAGAAAATTGTCCAATTCTTCAGTATGTTTTGAGAGAAAGAACTGTAGAACTGGTTTGGTTCACTTACCTCCAAACATTTGTTGAGAACTGTGACGCCCATTTCCATCTGTCTTAAGAATCAAACATGTAGTAGTTTTATGCATCTCTAAATTGAATTCTTGTAAAGTTTATTACATTTCTTATTTTTATTTTCCTTCTGTAGAAAGGCTCAAGGTCATATAATGTGTTACTACAACATTATTTCATCAGATCTTATTTGACAGGATGTACTTGAACCTAAGAAGGCACAGATGTCTAAAATAGATAAACAGGATATGTGAGGTTGTGCTTTTTTCATACCACTTCAAATCTCATTAGATGGGTTTCTTACACCTAAAATGTATTTTTTTTCTTAAAATTAATGGACAAGAAAACCATCAGTTTTGGTAGCATGATATATTGATGTAGGTCAAGATGTTGTATACCAGTAAACGAATCATTGCAGAAATTATAAATAAATTTTAAATTTGCTATACATTTTTGCTATAAATCTAAAATATAGTCAGTATTACTGAGACTAGAACTGGGCAGCAGAATCAGGAAGCTTACATGACCATAAATCATATCTCTCCTACGATTCTGCATGTTCATACAAACATATTTGTTTACCTCGATAACTCAGTTCCACAGTCCCTCTAGCTGCAGCTGCAGGTTTAATTTGCTAAAGCTCATTACTCTTACTAGATACTGACATTCATAGCATGATGATATGTTTTTTAGCTGAAAAAGACTCTCTTTATATCGGTTTAATTTATTTATATAGGTCACGGCCAACATAAAGTTGCCTTTGGGGATGGTTTCCTAGTCATAAGATACAGAAAATAAAAATGCTGATTCAAGATAAGCTGTACAGGAAAATCATCAGACTTTAGGCACACTTGTATGCACTGCTTTCTAACTTGCCAATGTGGTTTTGTTTTTTCCAATCACCAGGTATGGTCAGCAGGCTGAAGCACATTGTATCCAATCGGGCACAACCTCCATCCACAGCAGGACTGGGTTATGGTAAGAGCATATTTGAACTACAATCAGTCAAATTTTCAAGTAATTCACCTCGCATGACTGACGACGAGGCATTCATTGTTCTCTATCAAATCATAGCAGTTCCCCTAATTAATGTTTTAAAGCTGAAGGTATGACAACATATTTTTTTCTAATTAAAAAGTGTTGAAACAAAATCTGCTTTGTACTCTAAAAATAAAAATAACCACTTCTGACGCACTTTTATAAAACACAATTTAGTCTCTCTTATTTAGGAGCTTTATAATAGAGTTTCCTAAATTGTTCTTGTGTGAAAACCCCTGATGCCACTGGGGCACTATGTGGTATGAGAAACTTTTGACAAGACTAAACCTCATATTCTTTGTGCTGTACTTAATTGCACTTGCACTTATATTGTGAGCAATTTCAAGTAAAAGACTGTCTTAAAAAACTGAAGCCAAAGACAAACTGGCTTCAGTAGATGTACAAATATGAATGGTATAGAATGTTCCCTTAAGCAGAACATTCTATACTATTCATATTTGCTTAATTTATTCTCTACAAAATAATTTGTTTTTAAGATAAGTCCTGTTTGCATCACAGTCTATCCACAGTGTATATTTGTGACTCATTAAATCAATTTGTAAATGTCTACATGTGAACATGTACCATTTGATTTAGAACACAAAACGATGTAACAAGATACCATAAATATATTGTTACATACTCCAATTGCTAACATTGGTTAGCACGAAAAAAATTAGAGAATCAAATTGTTTTCTGAGTTGGAATCAGAATGTTTTCACTCAGGTGAGATGCCACAAAAAACTGGAAGTATTGACACTCAGTGCTGGAGTAATTTTTGGCAGTGTATTAAAAACATAATTAGTGCTAAAATCAAAAACCACTGAAATATTTTAGTTGTCAGCTACCCTCTCCAAAGCTAATGCTATTTAAAATATATATGAATAAGTTTAAATTAATTTTCAGGTTATTGTGTCTTCTATTTCTGTTCTCTGTAACAGCAAAACATTGAAATATGATTGTTAGCATCCCCTCTAATGTCTAAAATATGATGTTTTTTGCTGCTGTTTGTTTCAGTTTGCTGTTGAGTTTCTGAGTAGTTTAGCTACCTGCTAATGTATTGAACTGTAGTAACTATAACTGTAACTGTAGTAAATGTTGGGGAGTTTAATATTACAGTATTTGTAAAATAAAAAGATAAAAATATGAAAATATTTTAAATGGACTTATTGCTACTGTCTTTATACCAATTAGCTATTTAATCTTATATCTTTTGGTCAAGCTGACTCATTGTTTTCACACAACTCTGCAAGGAAGCTAAAAATAAAGCTTGTCAATTTTACTTCCTAGCTTTTGATGCCAAGTTTGACGCACTGAAATGCATCTTACTTTCTTCAGGTGTTTGGGAGATCGACCCTCGTGATCTAACATTCATCAAAGAGCTGGGAAATGGCCAGTTTGGAGTGGTGAAGTATGGAAAGTGGCAGGGCCAGCATGATGTGGCCATAAAGATGATTAAAGAGGGCTCCATGTCTGAGGATGATTTCATAGAAGAAGCCAAAATCATGATGTAAGGCTACAGAACTTATGTGTCAAATGAGGAAAGCTATACCCCATAAATGCCTTGAAAAAATAACAACTTAATTTTCTTCTAATTTTGCTCAAACAAGGAAGCTTCGCCATGAGAATTTGGTGCAGCTGTATGGTGTCTGCACCAAACAAAGACCTATTTACATTGTGACTGAGTTTCTTGCAAATGGCTGCCTCCTGACATACCTAAAAGAAGGCCTGAAGCAGCACCCAACAACCGTCCAGCTTCTTGAAATGTGTAAAGACGTATCAGAGGGCATGGCCTACCTTGAAGTACACCAGTACATCCACAGAGACCTGGTGAGCAACAAGGACGTTCTGTTAATAAACAATAGCAAAAAATCTCAATCAATTCCAATTAGGGAGAGGATAACCTGTGGTTTGGTATTACATGATAAGGCTAGAAGTTTAATGATTATGCTTAATCCACAATGTGTTTGTTTTATCTTTAGGCTGCCAGGAACTGTCTAGTAGATAGTAACGGCACAGTCAAAGTGACTGACTTTGGTCTGTCAAGGTAAAGTGTTTAATGTGTAACAAAATGAAAAAAATAAAATAGGCATGTGAGTGTACAATGTGGTGTTAAAAATCCTTTCCCATGCCCCTAGATACGTTTTGGATGATGAGTACACGAGCTCAGTAGGCTCAAAGTTCCCAGTTCGTTGGTCACCTCCAGAAGTACTGCTTTACTGCAAATTCAGCAGCAAGTCTGACATCTGGGCCTACGGTGAGAAGTCACAGCTGTTCATTTCTTCATATGGACTGCCAGTGAAATTACAAGTCTGGTAGTATTAAACATTAAAGGTGAACTTTATTATCTGTTCATAAATTTTGCAAACTTTATCTATGGACTTTGTGTCTGATTATGACAGCATCTTGTGCAGTGTTTAAACATAAAACATTGAGGTCAATATGCTAGTTTTCCATCTGAATTAAATAATTTTACAACCATAAACAAAAAATGTCTGAAAACTGTCAGGTACTGAGCAGACAACAAACTTTAGTGGACATTCAGAAAGCCTGGAAAGAGGTGACAAATGATAATGACTCAAGACTTTTGTAAAGCATCGTTTCTGAATGGTTTCAACTCTTTAAACATTTCTTTGCTTGTTCTTTATCAGGCGTTTTAATGTGGGAGGTGTACACACTGGGGAAGCTTCCATATGAACGCCTCAACAACACAGAAATAGTGGATCAGGTGTCCCGAGGCCTGCGCCTTTTCCGTCCACAGCTGGCCAATGAGAAGGTCTACAGCATCATGACAAGCTGTTGGTCTGATGTAAGCTCTTTTCCTCTCACACTCTGAGCCTCAGAAAACACTGAAATGAAAAAGGTTAACAATCAATATTCGCCTTTGTTTTACAGAAAGCAGATGAGAGACCCACCTTTCAGGAGCTGGCACTGACTGTTCAGGATTTGCTGTATGAACTCCAATAGATCTGAGAATAATTTATGTAACACAATAAACCTCTCTGATCCCCAGAGAAAAGCTCCTCATGGATCTCTGAAGACAAAGCATCGTTAATACAATTGAAACCTTCAATGTGGGAGTGAGCAGCATTTTAAGGCTTATCTAGAATGTGAATAGGTTTAATGCAAATGTCACTTTTTGTCACTAGCTTTCACATCACATTAATAAAAATGCAGTCCTACATTTTCATGAAGCATATTTAGATTTTTTTTTTAATATATATTATACTGGAGGTTACTCGATTAAAACATGATATTTTTGTTTCTTGTACTCTGTGAAATCATTGCAAACACCTTTGTATGTGAAAATAAGCTTTGTAAGCTAATATGTGTTGCACAAATAAACACCAAGTAAGAAGAGCTTGCAAATGTATGAAATACAAATATCAGCAATTTTCAGTTTATTTTCAGCCTATTTACACAAGCATTTTTAAACAAAGCAGATGGTAATTATATTTTTTAAAAAGCATAGAAAAATATCTGGAAGCATTACTGATCTTAAAAAAAATTCCTCCTTTATCCATTCATTGCTTTCTTCTAACAAAGCTAACAAAATACCACAAAAAGCTTAAACTTTCAAATACTATACAATAAATAATATAATTAATACATACTTTATGTTAGTAATTATCTGACTTAGATTTGGAAAAATTCATGCAAAGTGCAAGTTAGGTGAACGTAAACATATAAATACATGAAAAGGTCTGATGTATGCAGCAAGGCCACCTTACATTTCATAAAAGCTTGTTTTTAGAAGGCTGAGTGGATAGGTGTGGAAAACAAAAAACATTAAGCAGTCATAGGTGGACAGAGTCAACAAAAATTGCAATTCAATAAGAGCAGCATTGAATATTTTTACTGAAGTAAAAGTAAAATGTAGCTATCCAAGGAAATGCTCAAGAAAGAGTAAAACAATATTCTGTGAAAAGTTACTCAATTACTGAGTAACTGATCATAACATCTCATGTAAATTATGTCATCAGACAAACAGAAAATATAAATTTATGTGCAAATTCTAATAATTTAAAAACTAGAATGAAAAATGTAATAGAAATGAATAACTTGATTACAAAATCACAAAAAATAAAAAGTGGAAACACTTTCTAAATTAATTTATTTCAAAATAGAACATATGAAATTAATACTTACAGTATTAAGTTAGTATTAACACTGTGCTCTACTACTTTACCCTGTAAAGTGTAAGTGTAGGAGTAAAGTGAAAGTAAAAAGCAAAAACAACTACTCCCTTTTAAAAAAAAATCATATAATATAATATAATATAATATAATATAATATAATATAATATAATATAATATAATATAATATAATATAATATAACGTGTTTTTTAAGTAAATTTTATAAAATACTTATAGGGCTTCATGAAGTCACGTATACGTGACCTTCTGTTACACGAACGCGCTTCGTGATTGGCTGAACGACTTCCGGCTTCCCGTTGTTCATTTCCACACGTGAAGGTCAGCAAAAAACAGCCTCCCGGCGTTTATAATTAGAATAAATATCGGAACTTCGACGTTTTTTATAAGATATGGACGGCCAGGGAGCTTCAACAGACCCTCAGCTTCAACATTTCATCGAAATCGAGTCTCAGAAACAGAGATTTCAGCAGCTGGTGCATCAGATGACTGAGGTTTGCTGGGTAAGAGAGGAGCACAGTTCAGCATGTTGATTTTTTTTTATCAATTTCTTTACGACAGGGACTTGTACAGTTGCAGCAGCTATAGGCAGATTACATGGTGTGCTTATCGTAAACATGCAAACATTTCCTAAAGTACATGCTGTTTCCTAATAAACTGATGGCTGAACATATTGTTCATTATAGACACACAGGAAACTTAGACGCCGCTTCTCAGCTTAGTTTTATCTTCACATATTTACTTTCCGCTTGCGCTGCATGGACCTTAATTAAAAAGATTGGCAATATTCATTTTCCCACTGTAAAATAAATATGGGCTGCTAACTCGGCTGTCTAAAAACAAGAAAAGCAGCGTAAATACAAAACTTTTTTTATTTAATTGGGCACCTTTTTGACATGATACGAGTAAATATTTTGCATATAAATCATAACATCAACATTTTTTTTGATGCAAGCTGCAGGTACAATAAAAGGAGTATAAAACGCCGCTGGACCTAAATGCTTATTTGAAACGCCACATTACGTCACTCATAACCAATGCCACGCGCTGTTTCAATAGTTAAGCTTCAATTCAATTCAGAAACACTTTATTAATACCAATGGGAAATTAAATGTTGAAACTCATATCATCCAGAGTTGTTTTAGAGGCTGATGACTGTGGTTAGGAAGGATCTCCTGTAGCAAGCTGTGCTACACCGTATCTAAAAAAGCCTCTGACTGACGACATTGTGCTGTTGTAAAGCACTCTTATAAAGGGTGCCCAAAATTTTCTTGATTTTTATGAAGAATCGATCTATGAAGCACTTTTATACGATATAATTTAGTCTCTTACGTTTGAGCTTTTTAATGGAGTTTCTGCATTTTGTTCTTGTGTGAAAACTGTTGATGCAGCCAGCCAGGTCTTTGTGATATGAGACTTTTTGTTTGGTTTGTAATTTTGTGTATAAAATTGTCTAAGCAATATTTAGAAAGATACTAATACAATAGAAATATTGATACTAACTTACAAACTCATAAGAGACATGTTTTTTATTGATCGTTTTGCTGCACATTTTCATCTCCTAATTGAGTTATTTCATTATTGCCGCTTAATATTGTTGCCTCCTACATAATATATACCCAAACTGAAAAACCCCCACCTAATTTATGCTCTTTTAACAATCTTTCTCACTGATAGGACCATAAAATCATCTAAAACCCTGTACGGTACTTTGTATTAGGGATAAACAGAAGATAAGAAAGGTGAACAGCATTATTGGCTTTCCTTGAGCATCTTAAGCTGGGACTTTCACTGTCATGACTGATAGGTGTTTACACCAACAGACTGGTGTTTGTTTTACCATTTAAAGACTGGGGATCAACTGGACCTGCTGCGAGATTAGAGGCTACAGGATTTATCAACTAAAGCCAAGTTGGCGCGTCAAGTTCTCAAGGAAAGCTGCGAGTTAAATGGTATTTTTAGTATCCAGACAAGCTATATTTCTATTCCACTTCCCCCTATTAAGTGAAAGAGATGCAATTTAATTAATACATACTTGCATATTACCCACAAGTGAATATCATTTATATAGCTGTGACTTTTAATGTTCTTAATCTACAAATATTTCTGTCTTGACAGATGTTTGAATGAGACTACAAATACACATTGAGTTTTTAATTAATTTGTTCTGTTGAATATATTCTATTCAGAACTTACAATTCTTTAAATTAGGTCACATTGTCTTTTTGTAGAATACATGAATATTTTGGTTTATTTCAACAAGGCCTTTAATTTTTTTTTTACTGTATTTCAGTCTTAAATATCCTAGTATCTCTGTTTTTTTATTACTGTGTTTGTTATTCAGTAATGGCATTATACTCGGTGCATTTGTGTTCATGAAGTTGTGTAGTTTGTTTTTTAATTTTACTTTAAACTCATTTGCGGTTGCTTAGGTGACCAGTTTAGGTACTGTCCACTTCCGCCTCAAAACATTCAAACCTGTTTGTTGAGACTGAGGTCGAGTCGCTTTCCTTCACACGCTACAGACTCTAGTCTTCACATTAACTGAATTTAGTGCCGACTGGCCACAACAAGTTTACTTCTCACTGAGATGTGTTGTAATTACACCTGTAGGCCTCAGGGTGGCAGTGAAACGGAAAAGACGTTTCATCTGGACAATTTTATGTTTTTCTGTTTGTGTGCTTTAAAATATTGAGCTAAGTTGTCTTAACTCCAGAAGTAGTTTTTATTCACACTAAAATTATTTTGTTGTTGTAATAGAATCAAATATCTGTGAAGGACAAGTATTTTTATTATGTTCATTTTTCTGTGTACAAGTATTAATATTTTAGTCTTAGTAATCATTTGGAATGTAATTTAACATGCATTTATGCAATTTTGTAGTAGAAGATATGTTAAAATAAAACTGATCAAACCTTTTGTAGTTTATCAAACTAATGTAGGTGCAAAAGCTTTTGAATATGTGTCCATTTATTGCTCATTAGACTGTTTTATGCTTGTACTTCATTTATTTAAAAAAATAAAAATCTATTCATAAACATGACTCATAAACATGTCTCTCCCCAATGACTCCTAATAACTTTGAATGAAAATAATTAAAACCTGAAAAATATCTTCAAATATAGATATAAAAACAAGTGTTGTTTTTTTGGGATTTTGATTAATTTAGCATAATAGAATGAGACAAAAAAGTATCAGTTTTTCTTACCAAGTAGGAACCTTTGTGCTTTTTCTAAATGTGTATCCTTCAACTTTTTGTGAATGTTTAATTTTTTTCTTTCTTTCAAAAATAAAATAGAAGTAAACATTCTGTACAAATGGCAACACATTAGATACTTATCAAAGATTACAAGTAATTTTTTTCCTGGATGGTCTTGTAACATTTGCATCTCCAAAAGTTTTATTTTTGCTAAACTGAGGGCTTTACAGGGGAGATCCCTGACTTAAATAGTGTGTAAAATGAGTGTGTCTGTGCATGCATCCTGTCTCTTTAATTTAAACGAGGCTTTCCTGTAGTAGAATATAATAGAGTGAAGGATTTCTCTCTGTCTGATGTGAATCAGTCTCGAAAATGTTTCTTCTAATAGTTTATGTGTGTCTTTAGGAAAAATGCATGGATAAACCGGGACCCAAGCTGGATTCCAGGACTGAAGTCTGTTTCGTTAACTGCGTGGAGCGATTTATAGACACCAGCCAGTTCATCCTGAACAGACTGGAACAGACTCAGAAGAGCAGGGGAGGATTGTCCGAGACGATGTTGGATTAAAAACTGTAACTGGAAGTTTGATAGAAAAAAAAAAGTGGAAAAAAAAAAACAAAGAAAACATGGTCTGCACCTACTGGGAACTCTATTTGGTCCCCGTACTGCTGTCTGTACAGTAAGCTGAAGAAGAGTCCAGTCAGCTGGGAAACAGAACCACAACAAGTGTTACCTTGGAAACAAGTGCCTGACGTCTAAACCATGTACAGACCTGGGTAAAAGTTTAGGGTTGTGTTTTGTGACTACAGGAAGATGAGTGTTGCAAAATATTGAGGTGGTGGTTTGTTGCTGACTCTGTCAGCTTTTTGAATTCATGTAAGTGGAAAGTTCAGACTGTGAAGTTTGATTATGAGATGTTTTTCAGACACATGGACCAAAAATCAATGTCAGTAAAATCACCCTGCAACCTCTTGACTGAAGATCAGTACTCAACAGACTGGACTGTAAATATGCAATAAACAAAATGCCAAATAAGTATGTGCATCATTTTTAAAAAGCTTGTACATTGTATGTAAGAAGTTTGCACACCCTGTCTAAATTCCCTGACTTGTGATGTAAGAAGAGAGATCATTTCAAAGCTGTGGTAACCTTTGTCTGGTAAAGCCAGGTTTTTGTTGCTAAAAGATTAAGGCCCTCTTCCATCTTCCACTTTCTAACTGAAGCCTGAAGGTTTTGTGTCAACACAGATTGATATTTGAAACTATTTCTACTTATTTTCTGGTAGTTCCACTCCCAAATAATGATGCTGCCACCACCATGCTTCACTGTGGGTTTTGGTTATGTGCAACAAACCCATTTGTTGGACCAACTTTAGTTTCATCATATTATACTTTCTCACATGCTTTTTTGGGAATTTTTTGTAACTATGAGAATTTTGTAAAAGTGTGTGAGATCACTTTTACAAAATGTGATCTCACACACATTTTGTAAAACAAAAAGATCTCACACCGATCATATGGAAAACAGTGGTAATTACCAGAAATTCCTGCAACCTGTTAAATGTTGCTCCTGACCAGTTTTCTTTTTGATGTCATTGTTTCACATAATTAATAAAAAGTGAGGGAGAGTTGTGAAATAATTAATTTTTTTTACATCACAAAACCTGGCATTTTAACAGATACATGCAGACCTCTTGCATCCATTGTAAGCTCTTTATGTTTTAATGAGACGTTACATTTAAATTAAATATACAGCTTGGCACATATTACATTCTTTGGTTTAGATTTTGACCATAATGCAGAGGTAATACTGTAGCTCACCAATATTTCTAAGAGCAAACATTTGCTCCACTAAGTCTTAGTTCTAATTACAATAAAAATAGCTAAGCTATGTACAGTGAATAAAACAAGTATTGAACACATCACAATAACTTTTTTTTTTTTTGGTTTCTATGTATGGATTACATACTTGGGTTGCTACCAACATATGATGAAAATTACATGTCAATAGCATCGTCAGAAATATGTTTACTATGAAAAGTTGTGATGTGTTCAATGTTTTGCCTCCTGTATGTTGAAGCTTTCATTAGCAAAACACAAAAACTTAAACAACAAAAATAAAGACAGCAGTGAACAAAAATAAATTATGTTAAAAATATTTTGTCCCATTTTGTTTTGAACCAAAGTAAATGTGTGTAAGGCTATAAATGAGATCCATTACATAGATATAAATGCTAAGGTAAAAAAGCAAATGTCCTCATCCAGTGTATTAAGCTTTGCTTGAAGAAAAAGGTAAAAGTTTGAGAGGCAAGGATGAGTATACTGGTGCTTTCTTTTATTCATGAGACTCCTTTCTAGTCACCACCTCTGGCTGACAACTTTCTGTCATTATCTGCTTGCAAGTCATCATCAGGAAAAGCCATGTGAGGCTGTTGGCCTCCAACAAACCAATACGGGCTTTTCCTCAGGTATAAAGGGAGGGCATCCACGCTAAACGTAATGTCTTTAAAGGCATGAAGAAGAAAAATCCCTAAAATGATGGTGAAGAAGCCGCTGATTGTCCCCACTACGCCATCAAAAGTCATTTTTAACCACTCCTTGAATAAGATGGCTGAGCAAGCCATGACAGACGTGGTGAAGAAGACGTAGTAAATCGGCGTGACAATGGAGGTGTTGTAGATGTCGAGCGCTTTGTTCAGGTAGCTGATCTGAATAGTGACGCAGATTGCCAGGCAGACGAGCAACGCCCAGAACAGGGGGTCCTTCAGCACCGCCGTCCCTGAAAACAGCTCTTTGATACCAATGCCAAGACCCTTGACACAAGAGACGGAGAGGGAGCCAATCACAGAGCAGATCAGGATGTAGACCAGGACATTCTTCTGTCCGAAGCGAGGAGCCACGGCAAAGATCAGGACCAGGCTGCTTCCAACAACACACGCAGCAAAAATGATGAAACCTGGTGGGAACATTTCAGAAGGGAACATTAGAAAAACCCTGAGATTAAGATCTACTCATGGCTAATATCTGCTGTCAAGCAGATCCAAAATTAGGTACTTGGCTAATTTGATCACAAATCAAAAAACATAAATTTTTAGGTAAGCCTGTCGCAATAAGTATTGAATCAATCACATAATAAATTAAAACGAGCTTGATCATTTCTATTTGCATAATTCTATTTCTTGTGTTTTTTTTCTACCTGACTGCATGATAAAAGTCTTCAGTCTGATGCTTTGGTCCCTTTTTAAAGGACAATTTTGTTTACAGAGATTTCAGTGTCCATTTTATTTGTTATTTTGTTTGCTTATTTGGGGTATTTAAAATGTCTTCAAGTTACAATGTCAAATGTTCGTTATAAAATTAAAGCTTATTGATCTTCGAGAGGATGTACTTGCATTTCTATGCTATTACTATTATATTACTTGAAAATGGTATCAAGACAATAATATCATTTATTGCAATAACTTAGTAGCACATTTAGGCCCAATTAGGAGTAACTGGCCCCTAGATGGCGTCAAAGTGCAAATCACAATATAAGCATCAACAGGTATTTGTGGTAAATCACCACACCTTAGTTGTGTGTTGATTTCAGGCAAATTTAAATAAATAAAGTCTACAAGTTGTTAAAAGACTCCACAGTGACAGATGAAGACATGAGACTACCTGGATCCTTCAGTTTCTCAGCCATGGCGCTGAGCGAGGCAACTTCCTCTTCTTGCGGCGCATGGATCACCATGACTGTGGAACCCAAGATGGAAAGCAGGCAACCAATCTTCCCGTGAATATTCAGCCGCTCATTTAGAAAGTACGACGACAGCACTGCACTGGGAAAATTATGATATTTTTTGTGAAACGTTTGCACAAATATTTCAAAGCATTTTTTATGAAATCCAAAATACAAGGAACAAATGTTCTATTAGTTTTTCTCAGTTTCAGGTAAAGGTCAGGTGGTAATTTTTTTTTATTATCTGCTCATGTTCCTTTTAGAAATGTATGGAAGACTGATCCTGCCAAAACTGTCAATAAATAAGTGGAAAACTAAAACTGTAAATAAAAAATGAGAAAATAAATATTTATATTTATGAGGATAAATAAATGCAAGGGCATGATTTATGGTTTGCAAACTGCTCTACAAATACGAATCTGATAAGTGGGGCAAGAATCTTTTTAAGCCCTCTTTACCTTGATAATTCTAAATAAAACCAACCAAAAACATAACCTAAATGTGAGTAATTTGAGAGATGGATACCTGACAAGTACGCTGAGCGCTCCGAGTGGGGTTACCAGTGTGGCAGGTGCAAACGCATATGCAGCGAAGTTGGCGCCCTCTCCTACTCCCACTACAGCACATCAGATACACCATTAGATTGTCAGCTTAATACTGAAAAATTCTGATTCCTTCAATGCACATGAGTAAATGTGCTATTCTGGGGAATATGAATACCAGGAAGAAAAAAACCCCAGACAAAACCACAACATTTAATAATGATGACATTGTTTCTGTCCGTGGCTGATCAGCAATACAACACACACACACACACACACGCGCACACACACACACACACACACACACACACACACACACACACACACAAAGTGGAGAAACATAGATGGACCACCGTAAATCATACTCTTACTTGAAATAAGCCCAGCCCACCACAGCCATTCTTTCAGGTAAGCGTAGCCCCCCTGACCTGTGACATAAAAGCAGCAGCTTCATGGTACTGGTTGAAACATTCTTCATTTCAATAATAAAAAGTTCTAGTGGCAATTTTTATCATGAAGTGAAAAGCAGTGGTGCACTAGAACACACCGGTGGATATTCTCACACATGCTAATGTGGCTTGTAATTTTGTCTTGTATAGAAAAATTTAAAAAATGTATCAAAACAACAGCTTAAAATCTTAAACCAATATATGGGACCCTTAACTATTGTTGTCTACTAAATAAAATATGAAATCTTGTATTTCGTTGGACACTTTTGTTAATGAAATCCTCAGTAAGTACAATTTGTTTAAACTGCGTAGGTTACTGACTTTAAGCATACATGTATAGGAATGAACAAATAAAATTGGTATGTTAGCATTATTATATTATTAATACCTAATGGGCATTGAAAAAGAAACAATTACAGTTGGACCAAAAAATTCTCTTTCTCTCATATATCAGACTTTTTGTCAGAAATTCTGAATAGTTTTTCTTAGAATCCAGATTCACCCTCCCCTCATCTTTTTCTTAGAATTCTTAGACTTTAATGGGCCACATAAAAAAAATCATTTAAATCAGACATGTTCCTAGATGGTTTGTTCTCCTACATGAGCATTAAAGTCAGAGGTCTTCTTTTAACCAGTGATCATAATACTCTTCCGAGGTAACTTGTATCTCAGTAGGTTTTATTATTTTAAGCACTTCGATCTTTATCGTGGACTGTCACTACCTGCTCGCGTTGAGCCCTTGCTGGCCAATCGCAGCAGGCCTTTCTTTTTCAAGATGAAACTTGAACCGATAAAAACACTGGAGCTGACAGCCAGAGAGAGACCAATGTAGAAGTCCAAGCGGTTCACTTCCATCTGTAGAACCCCAAAAAACGTGAGTTACAACCGGATAAAACAACAACAACAAACAAACAAAAAAAAACCGAGTAGTATGAAAGTCAAGCAGCAGATATCATGTGTGGATATCACATGATTAGATGACACCCCCGACTAGTTTAGCCAACTTTTATAACAAATTAAAGTCACTGTGCGATGAAGAAAAAAAATCTGTTTCTGTCCACATTACGGTGAAAATAGCATTTTCCAACCTAAAAGTGAAACCTAAAGTGTTTTACCTCGATTGTCGACTTGGCCTCATTTAGGTGACAAGAGGAAGTGGAGCACCCGATTGGGCGAGAAGTCACTGTGCTACTTCCTGGTATTTGCTTTGGAAACGGAAAGACAAGTAGTCTGTGTACCATCGTTACCAAGCTGGCGATCCAAACAGCACACTCAATAAATAAAATTGGCACTGAATAAATTAATTAATAAATAAACAGTTGTTTTATTTGCAAATACATTTATATATTTACAGTTTAATGTAATCATTTATTTACATATCCTCATAATTTGTATTATAAATTAAATTTATTTTTTATTTATTTTCAAATAAATACGTTATTTGAAAATAAAAAACAAAATAATATTGGCTGATATGAATATTATAACAAAATCTCCTAGGAGATTCTAAACTTCAAGCTTGACTTCTAATTAACACATAAAGGTTTAACAAAATTTGTAATAGTATAAAAATAAAATAGTATAACTTTATACTAAACAACAGAGATATTTTCTAAATTTATTTTACACAGTATTTTCTTTATTTTGCCAATAAAGTTATTCGAAAAAAAATTGTCAATAGGAATCCTGTAATCTGATTGGTGGTACAGTCCTTTCAACGTTCTGATTGGATGGTGGGTTTTCGTTGACAGGTACCGGAAGAAGCGCTAACCTTGAGCAGCAGGCTAACCACATGCACTGTACGCTCACTCAAAGGGATTTTTTTTAAATGACTAAAACCTCTTTGACTGAAGAATTTCTCCATGTATATTGTCACATCTGCCATGTAGACTACTTGTTCTTAGCCGCTTGGAGCGGTTTGAGTTTCCAAGTCTTGTTGGAGTCGTCTGAGATTCAACGATGAGGTTTCCTTTTCTTACAGTCACCAGAGGCTGGAAGAGTTTTTATAGATTCCAGCAAAGAGGAGTTTTATCAGCAGACCAGAGACTTTGGAGCTCAGCTTTGAAATGCAGCAGGAGTAGCAGTCAGTTGTGTAAAGAAAAGTGTTTCTACATAACAACGCCGATCTTCTATGTGAACGCTGCTCCTCATCTCGGCCACCTTTACTCAGCCGTGATTGCTGACTGCCTACACAGGTGGAAACTCCTGCAGGGTTTTGAGTCAAGATTTGCCACAGGTAAATCCTGCATCCTCAAAAAGTCAAAGTATTTGACTGAGATTGAATGTGATAAACCAGCACAAAGTTGGGTATTGAAAAGACCACGAGTTTCAGACTTATTTATAAAAATCTGAAAAATGTTATATAAAAACTTTTTGTAAAACCACCTTTTACTGTAATTACATCTGCAGCTTTTCATAGAGCACATCTCTGAAGCTTTGGTGCATCCAAAGTGTTATCATTAGTCTCCCGACTGATTTTCATAGTTTTTATGAAAAAGTTAAAGGGCCTATTTGACACAAACCCTATGGTGAGATTTGTTTATTTAAGGGACTGATCCTGTTATAGTTGAAAAATAAATAAAATATTGTATAAATTAGAGGGAATTGTTAATTAAGAAGGAATAAAATCAAATAAATGAGGGAATCAAATAGAAAATAAATGAGAAAAATTCTGAAGACATAGGTGAGGAAATTTAAAATAAATAAGAAAAAGTCAAAATATGAGGAAATAAAATTTTAAATTAACATATTTGCAAATGTTATTTTTTTACACATTTTATTTTCAATCCGATTCCCTGTATTTGCTGTTTTATTTCGTCATAGTCAGTATTAACTCCATATTTTGCTACACTGTAGATTTAATGAGTAATATAATAAAACCAATGTATATTTTTAAATCGCAGGAACAGATGAGCATGGCCTGAAAATCCAGCAAGCGGCGGAAGCTGCAGGGAAAGATCCTCTGACCTTCTGTACTGACGTGTCTCAGCGTTTTGAAACTCTCTTCAGCAGCTGCAGCGTGTCCTTCACCGACTACATCAGAACCACAGAGCAGAGACACCGTCAGGCCGTGGAGCATTTCTGGTCAGTGCTCTGGCACAAAGGGCTCATCTACAAAGGAAGCTATGAGGGCTGGTACTCCACACAAGATGAAAGCTTCCTCATGCCATCGCAGGTCGGCGATGCTCTGGACTCATCGGGGAAGGAGGTCAAAGTATCACTTGAGAGTGGACATAAGGTAAATGGAAATGTGAATGTGGAGGGCTCATGCTGCCAAAATTGACAAATAAATAAATGTGAAAATAAAATTGGCAATTAAATTGAAAATAAATTTGGGAATATGTTGGAATTATCTATTTATACTTTTTGTTCAACTTTATGTAGTTATTTACAGTTTTATTTATTAATTTCCTCATTTGTTCTTTTCCAATTTTGGCAATCAGTACTACACTAGTACTCTATTACTGAGGTTTCATAAATTATGTTACTGCTTTACAGGTGGAGTGGATGAAAGAGGAGAACTATATGTTCCGTCTATCCTCTTTTCGATCTCTCCTCCTTGACTGGCTTGTGAAAAATCCCGGTGCCGTCCAGCCGGAGCGCTTCCACCAGGCCGTTCTGCAGTGGCTGCAGGAAGACCTTCCTGACCTCTCCGTGTCCCGCCAGAGGAACCGTCTTCAGTGGGGCATACCTGTTCCAGGAGATCCTGAACAAACCATCTACGTATGGCTGGACGCTCTGGTGAATTACCTCACGGTTGTCGGTTACCCAGAGAAACATGAACGGTGGTGGCATGTTGCCCACCACGTTATAGGAAAGGACATCCTGAAGTTCCACGCCATCTACTGGCCTGCTTTCCTTCTAGGAGCGGGGCTACCTCTGCCGCAGGTCATCCATGTTCACTCGCACTGGACTGTAGGAGGGAGGAAGATGTCGAAAAGTTTGGGTAACGTTGTGGATCCTTTTGAGCACTCTCGGATGTTTACAAATGACGGCATGAGGTACTTCCTGTTGCGTCAGGGAGTCCCAGACACAGACTGTGACTACACTCATGACAAAGTGCTAAAACTTCTCAATGCGGAGCTTGCGGATTCTTTAGGTGGCCTGCTGAACCGCTGCACAGCTCCAGCCCTCAACCCAGCTCAGGTCTACCCTGCTTTCTGCAGTCATTCCTTCCCCAGAGACCGGCGTGGCAGAGCGGTGGAGGAAGATTATCACATGGTGGAAACTGTAAGAAGTCTATCCACTGTGGTAGAGAAGCATTACGAGAGCATGCAGGTGTATAAAGCTTTGGAAGCCATCAGCACATGCGTGAGACAGACTAACGGTTTTATTCAGCGTCACACACCTTGGAAACTGGACAGGAGGGACAGCAAAGATGGCCGCTGGTTAGACACAATCATCCACTTGACTCTCGAATGCTTGAGGGTTTATGGGACTCTCCTCCAGCCGGTGGTGCCGGAGATTTCCGACAGGCTGCTAACTAGACTTGGTGTGCAATCGCAAGAGAGAAGCTGGAAAGATCTGGATTTTCTGGGGAGATATTTTGGAACGAACTGTTCGTTTGAGGGGAGGCCATTGGGGTCAAACTGTGGGTTGCTTTTTAGCAGAATGGAAACTCCGAGCGGAGATAAACAAAAAACAATCAAAAGTAAAAAACCTGCATAGTAGTGGTGACTGGTTTCATGCAGTATTTTCATTTTAGTTGATATCAAATAACACAAAAATATATATTCAAGCTGTCTGTTACAATAAAATATCCTGACTTAAACGACAACATTGTCAACCTTTTTCTGCTTCACATGTTAAACTATTTATGGCAATATATAAAGTATAGCTACCGGTAAATGAATTTCAAAATTAGTGACAGCAAAAATGTAGATAAAATAGAGTGAAATGTGAATGTTAGTGTGAATGCTGAGGGCATTCACCTCTTGAGTTCCTCCACTATTTCCCATACACTTTACACCACCTAACTGTACCATATTATACTATTATATTTTGTGTTATTTCAACTCTGCAGCTTTGAAAATATTCTGCTCATTCAGGACATTACAGCTATGTCTTTTGCTATTGACATATTCTCCTGTTTATAAAATATTCAGCGTTTTGTAATCATCTTGGGCCCCATTGAAATTAATGGAACATCCTACTAAAAACATAAATTTTTCACTGCTTAGTACTTTACACACATACTTTCATCTAGAAATGCCATTCAAACTTTAAAATGTAGTCAGACTTCATCTACACTTGTTTATTTGAGCCTTATATTTTACAGATTTCATGAAATCCCTCTTCAAATTTTGGTTGTTATGCTTCGTCTTCAGAAAAAGTATTGGCCAACTACCTCTGAGGGTTCCCAATCTGACCCTTCTAACCCTAAATACAACCATAATGTGGGTTTTCTTCAGAGGAGACCTTCTACTAATATAATAATAATACACTTTGTCATTGTGCATCCTCTAGGATTGACCCCCCCGCCCCCCAAAAATGAAAAAATGCTCTTTGACAGCCAACACAAGTACAAGACATAAAAACTGACATGATTTTTTTTAATGAGAAATACACAAAACTGGAAATGAAAATTGTACAAATTGAAATAAAATAAAAAAAGCATTATTTTAATTGTATTTTTTTTTTTTACATAGACTCTTTAGTCATTAAACATGTTATATCAGGTTCCCTCTTCTGAAAATTCATAATTTTACAACTGAAATCTTGCAGCCGGGGGTTTGGTTCATCATGATCATTTAATGGTCCTTCCCAGTCTTCACTTCCTGATTCTTTCAATTAACTAACTTACAGAACAGATCTTTGTTAAAAAAAAAACAAGAATTTATTCTCCCTCCTCCCAACAAGACTATAGACGAGCATGATTAATAGTAGGAATTGGTGCCTTGTCCTGGCTGTGTATCTGAAATGAGAGAAAAACATTAGCTAAATGTTTGAAGTTCAAGAACTATGGAGGAGGATTAGGGTCACCGAGTGTTTTTATTTATTCTTTTTTTTTTACAGTTGCTGAAATGACGGTAAAAAAATGTTGATGTAATTGTGATACAAGTTCTGTTTTGCTCTTTCTCTAGACTTCAGTTCATTATTCTGCTTGAGCCACAGCATGTTTGGCCAATTATTCCCTCTGGTTTTGAATGCTGTGCAGCTGGAAGAATTTCAGATTTCATAAAATCTGAAATTCTTTTTTAATAAAAAGTTTTTTTTATTAACTTTTGGACTCTTAAGACACTTAACCATAGAAACAAGGTATTGTTTTTGCAACTGGCTGCATTCGATTAGCATGTGAAAAGCTCAAATACTTGAACTATGACCCCAAATAGTTAAAAAGGAAGGAAAAAGTGTAAAAAAAGTATCAACAATGAAGTCAAAAGACTATTTTAAAATAAGATTTGATGAACTCTTATGCTTTTGGGATAAAAACATGCTTTGGAGTATATTTTATTCTGAAAATTTAAACTTTAACCACAAAACTGCATTTTGTGGTTTCTTTCTGTGAAAGAAAGAAAGAATATAACTGTTTTTTTCCTACAGCCCCTGATACTCCTTCATAAACAGGAATGAAAAACAATCAAAGTGTCAGACGAAGGTTTTGACTTACTTGAGAGTTGTTGCTGCAGCTGCCGGACCAGTGCTGCAGTCTGCTGCTGCTGTTGGGTCTGCTGCATCCCCGGTCGAGGAAACTGCGACAGATGTGCACAAGTTTATCCTTCAATCTGTTTGTTTTGTACATTTCATACTGCAATTACACACAAAACACTGGAAAAATTTTAAATGACTCAAACTCTCGTTGTGGAATCAAACTTATTTTAAATAATTCTAGAATAATAGTCTCCATTTTCGGTTTCAATTATTTATCATAGCTTAAGAACTAAACCCAATGTTGTTGCTTTTAGGATGCATTAAATGAAAAAGTCCCACATGAACAGGAACCACTTTTAATAAAATCAAATAAAAGTTTTATTTCACACTCAATGAAAACACCCAAGTGGAAAAAAAAAAAGAAGACAAAAACGCATCATTTTAAAAAAGTAAATCCAGTTTTTAAAAGATTTTATGGTCTGAAAAATCATCAAATCATGAAACAGATACATAAATTCACATTTTTATTAACAGTAAAGTTGAGTGTTTTTGTAGATTTTCTGTAGACGGGTGTATTTATGGTGATAATGATTTACGTGTTGGTTTGGATTATTAATCCTGCTGCCATCCCATAAAGAGAAAGCTAAAGAGAAAGTTAAACAAATGAAAAAACACTTTCAGCTTTAGGATTGCTTATTTAGCAGAGTCAGTAAGAGTGGATTCCATATTATCCAGAGAATGCTTTATGGACCAATTTACTTTAGATTTAATAACTTTTAAAGCCAACCTATGCTGTTTAGGTAATTTATTTATAGAAATTCAAATTTAGTAAATGGGACACAGGAAATTAGATGTGAAAAACCATAAAATATCCAAACTTCTCCAGTTATTTAAAGACTAGGCAGAAACCCAGACTGTTTTACCCTCTCTCTGGTCTCACCATGGGCTGCTGGGGGGGCAGCGGCTGCATGCCTAGGCCCTGGTTCTGCGTCTGGCCAGGAGGGGGGACAGCCGACACCTGCTGCTGTTGCTGCTGAGGCACCTGCTGCTGTGGAGGGACCTGCTGAGGCTGAACCTGCTGCTGCTGCTGAGGTTGTTGCTGCTGCTGCTGCTGTTGTTGTTGTTGTTGCTGCTGCTGTTGCTGAGCTTGAGCCTGTTGCTTGAAACAAAACAGACCAGAGTAGGACACATGAGTCAGAAGGACTGTTTTTGCCCCTTAGGTACATATTTAAACCTGCAGGTTAAATGTGAATGAGGGTATTGCTTGTATAAAAGGCAGGTCTGTGACATACTCTGAGTGCTTGCTGTCTGAGGAATGAATGCTGTTGCTGCTGTGCTGCTTGCTGTTGCTGTGCTGCTTGTTGTTGCTCTGTCAGCATCTGATTGGGCCGAAGGCTTGGATACATCGCCTGCGCTCCTACAGGACCCAGGCCGTGCATGACAGAACCCTGTTGGATGGGCTGGTGGGGAAACCTGATGATTACAAGAAGAAAGACGACACAGGTAGTGATGAAGATAAATGTTTTTACTGGAAAACTGGCCAAATACAAAGAATAATCAGCTTTACTTGCAGATTAAATGATGAAATATGGTGCTATGAAAACCTTCAATTTTACTTTCATATAAAAAAAGTGGACTACTTAGAAATATTCCAGTCTTTGGCCCAGATGAAATGCTTCTGATATGTTTGGTTCAACAGAGGCTTGGCACAAGACACACAACATGGACACTGATGTGTGTGGCAGCTCCTAAAGCGTCCTAAAGAGACATCGGCTTATGACTCGCACTCATCTCAAACTTATCCCTGATGCTTATGCACCTTTTCTTAAACCAAATATATTTCCTTCCACTCAACTTTTAAATGCTTGAAAATATCATTTTTTGAGCAGCCAGCTTCTTTAGCAATGATATTTTCATACTTTCTGCTTCAGAACCACTGTAGAGTGTTGTTGGGCCACATTTTCCAATAGCAGATTGATTGAACTGCAGCCATAAGCCTGGAAGTCATCATCACAGACTTTATAAAAAAGGCTGACTGACTGTGAGACTGATCATCTCACTTTATTGTTATTCACCGTCTTTGGACCAGATAGTTACCAAATAGACCAGATGGTTCCAGTACATGGTTTATTGGCTGAACATTTTGATTCATTTTTGTTAATAAATATTCATACATCGGAGAGACGTTTGTTTGTGTTTATTGTAATAGTTTGTTTACTGACTACTGTTGAACTAGTGTTTCACTAATGAGTGGTGTCCTGACTTTTTTTTTTAACTTGAGAGTAACTTAAACTTTGTTAATTTTCTCAAAAATATATTACTAATCATAAGTATTGATGCAGCTATCAAAGGCGCAACAGAGTTGATGTTTGATATTAGCAGTTATTAGAGAAGTAGATCGATGTGTATTGAGATCTTTTTGAAAGCCATCATTGTCAAAAATTGTTTAATGCTTGAAACAATATAATAAAAATATATATGTTTTGGTTATTTGGATATTCTGGTCTGGCTGATACTCTAATAAAGCGGTGTGATACCAACCTGGGCGTGTTCTGCATATTGTGTGGATACCCCGGCGCCTGCTGGTGAACGTAACCGCTGGGCCTCTGCTGCATCTGTCTCAGTGGCTCCACCACACCGGGGTTGGCTCCTGGATGAGCGCCTGGGAAGTTCTGGGCTACGTAGGAGGAGGGAGCTATACCGCCACCTTGAGACGGATGCTGCTGCATGCCCATGTGCGATGCATATGTGGTATAGCCCTGACAACATATAAATATGAAGCAAATTGTGACTCTGCATGTGCAAATAATTCCAAAAAATAGGAACTAAAAAAGAAAAAAAGCCACCAATCAGACGCACCTGTGATGGTTGCATTTGAGGATACGGTTGGTTTGGTGTCATCTGCCTCATCTGTGGCCCCATTGCATTTTGATTTTGCTAAGAGAAATGATGAGACGAATTAAAACATGAGAAGTCCAAAAATATGTATTGAGTTTGACAAAACCCAAAAGTAGGCCTGAGCTCGTTACGGCATCAAGGAATAAAAATGATTCAAACAAGATTTTTAAAAAATTCTGCCACACTGTTCCTGTGGTTTAAGTTAATAACTGATTCAAGAGTAAAGCAGGTGTGAAATATCTTTGGCTTGCTTGATATAACAGGATTCAATAGTAATACTTAAAATAAAATCACTGCTTTGTAAAAACATTTCTGGTTTTCTAGTTTCTAGACAGAGCACTTGGGATTTTTTCCATTTTATTAAACATTTATTTTTAAAAACATGCTTTTACATGAGACACGCTATCCTCTATCAACTTAAGACATATTCAATATTTTAAATTATTTTAACATTAAATAATGTAATACTTTCTTTAATAGCTTCCAAATCGTGCCCCTTTGACTAAAAATCTATGTGAAATTGTTCTACTAGACTGGAGAGTTGAGGTAAACTAATTTTTCACTATTTAGATTGAGATCTAAAATGGTGGAAAAAAAAATCTAAGAAAAAATACACATGTCCCTAAGATTGGCATTTCATCCATGAGAGTAAACTCTTATTATTCATTGTTTTATGCAGACACCCCTTCAGGTGAGCAGACTACCGTTCCAGGTTTACATTCTGCTCCTCAAAAGCTCCCAAAGATTTTCTACATCCCCATGTCCTGCCATTATCCTCTTTACTGTCTCCTCATCTCCTTGATATCATCAAGAACACCCTGTTCCAATTGGAAAACTAGCGTACTTCGTCCTTGTGACCTCTTGTATACGGTCCTTGGGATAAGGCTAATCCCTGTTACAAACGCATTCACAAAACGATCTCTAAATAAGCTCTTATATAAAACATATAATTTCAAACAGAACACAGATTAGACTTACATCCATTGATTTCGAATGTGTAAATAAAGACGTGGGACACAGAAGGCGAAGTTTTTACATAGATAGGCAGGTTTTCTCCATAAAAAAGTTTTCTCAACTGACTAATGCTTCTGCTACCCATAATGCATTGCGACCTCAAAGTTCTCCTTCAAAATAAAATACAGATAAACTAATCCTAACTTTATAGAAGTATTTAAACTCAATGATTATCTTTTTAATATAAATTATTACAGATACATTGTCAGATTTTTGTCACTAAATCATTATGAACTATTTTTTAACTTTTAGCCCAGGAACATATATATATATATATATATATATAAATAACAGTTGATTGTTTCTAATAAATTGCATTGTTTGCTTTGATTTGTAATAAAGTAAGAACACCCTATTAGTTATCCAAACAGTAAAAACACTTAACACGTTTTAAAGAAAAAGAAAAGTTTCTTTCCTTTCACTAGTTTTGTTTGATCGAGATGGGACTGAAATGAGTTGCTGGTAGGCATTTACCACATTTATTACAATACATTTAATTCTCATGATAAATTCCAATTGAGGATGTTTAAAAAAATATGGCTGTCCAAATTAACGGGATTGTTAGGTTTACCATTTTCTTCACTGTTTGTTCAATAAAAGTATCAATAAACACCAATAGATTTGAAAATATGACCAGACTTCTTTATGACTGGTGTACTAAAGAAGCAAATTACAAATAGAAATTTTTTTCAAGAGCAGTATTTGTGTTTATGGGCCTATTATTGCTGTGCCATGCAGTCACAACCATACAGTTACCTGAAAAAGAAACAATAAATAGTTCTTACTGTCACTTTTCTCAATAGTGCCACAAATTATCATAACAACCCTTCAAGTCAATGATTCTGGATCTGGCTGACAGGACTAACTCACCAGTCGGACTACTAACTGCTGCCGCAGGTTCGGAGGCATGCTAGGTTGAGGTTTGTAAGAAATTGGGTAGAGCTTGTCTATTGGGTAGTTGGGTCGAGTGGTTATCATCTTGGGCATCTGTGTGTTGCGGGTTGGCCTGTATGGGGGCTCCAAACCCGGACCACCTGTAGGAAACAAAGGGCTGGGATGTCAGAGGATATTGAGTGTGTTGCTGTTTCAGGGGGGGAGGATTGCTGCTGAGAGCCAGAACGGGACGTACGGTTGGGATGAAAGTATTCTGTGGGCTGACCTGGAGGCAGGGGCTGATTCTGGGGGAAAACGCCCATGGACTGCTGACCGTAGGGAATCCGATTATACAGGTTGGTCTGCACAGACTCTGTTGGCACGTAGGTCATGTTGGCCTGTGTGCGGTTCAAAAACTCCTACCAAAGGAAAATAAAATAGTTATATTTAGAAATCATAGCATCAAAATCATCTCAAAGTATATTTAAGCTTCAGAGATCACTGACTTCTCCCTTGTTTGGATTCTTCTTCTTCTTCGGTTTCTTCTTGCTGGACTCCGAGGAGACAGCAGCTACGCTCTTGTCCGCTTTCACAACTTCCATCATCTTCTTCTCCGGCTCCTGGGAGATGGGCGTCAGTGGCTCCTCCTCCTCTGGGGGAAGGGGCAGAGGCTCCAGGTAGTAGCTGCGCGGCTTGGGCTTCAGGTGGGTGTGATAAAGCAGGAAGCGCTGCTGCTCTTCAAACTTGGCGATCTTGCGGTCCACGCGCACCGTTCCGAACCAGCCCCAGGAGAGCGGAGCCGAGTGCTTCAGACCCTCGAACACGTCCCATGGAGAAATCTTCTGCTTCGTTGAGACTTGAAGACCCTGAGCCAATCAGAGAACAGCTTTAATAATTAAGAAATGTGCCTTTAAGAGATTCAGTTACATGGGTTTAAACAAAGCACAAGACAGAAAGAATAAAAGCAAAGAAAGAAAGAAAAACAAGAAAGAATAAGTACACTTGCAAGGGATGGAGACTGGATGCAAAAAAGGATAGAAAGAAAGAACATAAGAATGAAAGAAGGACAAAGAATACAGGGGAAAAAAGGGGATGGCAGCTAAGATACAAGGAAGCAAGGAAGACATGAGCAAACAAAAGGAATGAGTGACAGAAAGAAGAGAGGAAGGAAGACGGGGCAAAGATAGAAATAATTACTAAAAGAAGGGAGAGGAAGAAAAAAACTCAGAACATAAAAAAGGAAAGAAACAATAACCCAAGAGAGGAAGGATTGGCTTAAGGAAGGGAGGGAAGGAGCAAAAGAGTTAGAAAGGAAGGACAACATGCAGATAATTTGAATGGGAATAAAGTCTGAAAAATACAAATATTTTTCCGATACTCTTCTTTTCCAAATTTATCCAGACCCAGAAAACACTGACCTCCAACCCCACACTCAGGTCAGACCAGGTCTGAACGCCGTGTTACCTCTTTCTCAAAGCCTGCGATCTTATTGCCCTTGGTGTCGATCAGCGAGCCCTGAGGCTCACAGGTGATGACATCACGGGTTTGCTTCGGCAGCGGCAGCAGTTGGCGAACCTTCTCCAGACTCTCTGACTGCCGGTCTCCGAGCTCTTTCTGCAAGAATAAAAAAAACAACCAAACAGAAACACAGAAAGTTAAAACAGTCACTTAGAAAGGATAAAATCACGTTTTCTAGCCAGTTTCTACTAATTATTATTATTATTTAACATTGTTGTTTTAGTTGTCTTCAAAAAGCCACAAAAAGTTTAACCTTCTATAGTATTTTAATATTTTCTCAATCTGATTTAGGCCTGTGGTAAATTTCTCTCCATATGGGGAGAATATGAGAATCTTTAAAACCAGTTGTATAGGAGACACAGATGTATCCGTCTTACCCTGAGCTTCTTAACCAGGTTCATGTACGCCCTCTTGTTCTCCTCCATGCCACCCTGAGAGATGCTGGACATGTCAGCAGCCAGTGTGCCGTTTATCAGCACACTCAGCATGTCCAGCACGGTGGTGAAGAGCTCACTGGGACAGAGAGATCAAAGTAAGAGCCAGGCAGCCCAAGAAGCTGCAAAAAAATGTGCAGCTAAATAAATCGTATGAACTAACTTATTGGACTGCATGTCCACGGTGCCACTGCTGATGATATCGAGCAGCAGAACCGCCCACTCAGTGGTCTGCTGGGTGCTCCGCTGCACTGTGTCAAACATGCCACCAACCTTATCAAGACAGGAAAAACACAGCTTATATGAATGCTGTTCAGAGCAAAACAATCAAAAAAGAGAGTTTTACCTCCGATGTTATCTTTTTGGAAGATAACATCGGAGGTAAAACACATGTGACTGTGATCAGTCACATGATCGGTAAAGAGGTTCTTTCAAATCCTAAAATGTGCATTTTAAATATCTATCCTAGACATTGTTATCTCAAACAATTTAACATCCCTACTTAAGGTTTGCCTTTTTGGAAGCTTATGCTTCTGAAAGAAAGAGACATTATGTGCAATTTCACAATGGATCAAAGAGATGACTTTTTAACTTCACCCTGAAGAAGATCAGGTATTTCACTACTGATAAATGTTGGGTAATCCGGACTGTCTTTTACACTTTGTTAGTCCAAAATATTATCCAACTCAACGTGTTATAAAGAGAACTTGACACAAGGTCATTCGGTAAGAGAAACTGGTCTTTATGTTGATCAGTCTACTTTTTTTCCCTCTTTCTCTTCTCCATATGTGTTTTCTTCTTTGTCTGAGGGTATATTTGTATATATGTGCATGAGTAGGCATATTCATTTGCTCTTGTAAAGTGATTTAAAAAAAAAAATGCTTACGAGATTCAGCCGTAGCTTAAGTGCCTCGTGCATCATCTGCTTGGCCTTGCAGTCGTCCTGGTACTGGTCTTCCCTCCAGTTGGTGACTATCTGCTGGACCTGGTTGTACAGAGAGGTGAGGAGGCCTTCCCTCTGCTCGTCCTGCCCCTTTAAGCAGGTCAAGACCAAAGACAGGAAGGGTTGCTGGCTCAGCAGAGACATGCTGCAGGCGGAGAAACATGGAGTTTAAATATTAGTAAATATTATATACACAAGCGTTCTGAGCTGAAAGACATTGAATCTGCGACCTACCTTTTCTGTTTCTGCCGGTCTCGCTCTTTGCGTGAGGAGGAGCCGAGGTGCTGACCTTTCTCCAGCTCCTCTCCGGCTGCCTTCAGGACGTGACCCTGAACTGAAGTGGGCAGCTTGGCGATCAACGGGGCGACCAGCCAAACGCCCGACCTCTCTGATGAGCTGTTGGAGATAACGAACATGTCAGCTTCAATTAAAATCAACACATCATCACCGTAAGAATTAAAACTAAAGAGTGCAATAATTACAGTTTTCTGGCTGATCACCAATATTTAAAAAAGCCTGACCAACGATTGCAATTTTGGGTCTTAGTGATTGTTTGTTGCCAACTATAATGATTTGAAGTCATTAAGCTAGCAACAGTGAGGTGACTATTGTGACCTGGTGAGCCGGTCAGTCGGTTCTCTGTTAGATCAGAGACTGTGGCTGATTTTCTGATGTTTACTGAAGTAGATTCTGTTGTGAACAAGCTTGTTCAAGTGATAAGTAATTAAAAGAATCATCAAAAATAAGCCAGTGTGAGATTTTCTCAGTGGGTTTGTTTAAAAGGCTGAATGTTACACGATAATTTCCAGAGCTCAATCTACTTCCTGGTTCAGAACAACAACACACAAAATAAATGCTTGCTGCCAGCAGATAACAAAGAAAAATGAAGAAGTTGTTCCCATCTATACTTAGGAGATTTAATGCCTATGATGAAAAATGTGGACACAGTTAGATCTTTTAGAGCTCAAATTAGGATGTAATCAATTTTGAAACCTTTAAAAAGGTTTTTTGTCACAATCCTTGGAACAAATTTGTCAGAAAACTTTATAAAAGCAGTTAAAAAATAAAATGATTAGGCAACAGACACACCTCAAAATAGGTTTCATCTTGCTTGAAGTGCTGTTGCTATTGGTTGCAGAGCCTCCTTGGACTGCAGCTCCATTTCCTGAGAGGTTACTGGAGTTCATCTCCGCTGATTTCTGGAAAACTTCAATTGTTGCCTTTGCTATGTTCTCCAGGAGAGAGCAAAGCTCCTAAATCACAGAAAGGAAAATATTGTTGTATCTTTCATGATAAACCACTGCAGATCCTTTTTTCTTTAAATACAGATATAATCTCTGAAGTTGGGTTTACATTGTTTGTGCTCTGCTTGATCATGAGCTGCAGCTCCAGAGACGACTGTCTCATTGTCCATTGGTCCATATTCTGCAAAAGAGACAGAGTTATCGTTAGTTTTCTTCATAGTTCAAACTTGGGCAGTTATGGACTTTAACTTCATGAATTAATACAATTAGACAGCAGAGGGCAGCAAAACTCCACTTTTGCAATTAAACATGGTCCAAACTAAATTTATTTAAGTAAAAACAACTACATAGATTGAAAACACATATGGTTTGATTTAGAATTAATATAATTTTTGTTCTTTATTTTCTGTACCTGAAGGATGCGTTTGATTCGCTGCCTCTGAGGGTTGTCGCCATCGTCACTGTCCAGCTGGCGGTGAGGGTAGCAGATGAGCTGCAGGAGCCGCTGGGCCTGAATGTTTACCAGCACCGGGTCCTGGAGGGCACTGCTGTCCTCGGAGAGAGACTTCAGGCAGCGTTCTCCGACCCATTCCTGCAGGAGCACGACAAGGCAGGCAGTCGGGACAGAAGGAAACACATGAAACAGCAATTTGGGAAACAAAAGAAAAGTTAACAAGTTTCACAGGATTAAAGATTTAGATTTTCCTGCACATTCTCATGCAGATTCAACCAATGGGAGCTCATAGTTTCATGTTCTCACCTGCTGGCAGATAGTCTTCAGGACATACTTTGCGTACACATCCAAGCTGGCTGTTTCTATGGAAACATTGCGCCCGTCGGATATGTCGTCGAGGCCGGCGGGATGCGACAGACCTGAACCTCTCAGCTCTGCATCGCCTGGGACAACATTAAAAATAAGTAAATCTAAACAGCAGACGCAGTAACACTGATCAATAATCTACTTCAAATATAACATAAGAGGGTACAAAAATTTTTTTCTTTACAATTTCAGGATTTTCATCCAGACTCAAACTTCCAGAGTTTCCACTGCTTTACAGCAAGTTTTATAAAAATAAACAAATATATTTATTTAAACACAAAGCTGGCAGTGAGGTCATGGCATTTCTACAGTGGACAGACGATTAATGGATGGGTGGATGGTTTGTACAGTGGATGGACAAAGAAGGATTCACAAACAAAGGGATTAGATGGACAGATGGATGAATGGACGGGCAACACAGATGTATGCATAGATGGGAAGAGATGTAGAAGGAGGGAAAAACAGAACCAAGCAGAGATTCTTACCCAGCATGAAAACAGCTTTAAGAACAGCAAAAACTGCTCCAACGACGATGCTGTTCTGCGAAGCAGCGAGAAGGTGGCGATCACAAGACGACCGGATACCAACTGAAGATTTGTCTGCAGAGTTAAACAATCACACCAATCCATTAATAAATAATCGCAGCTGAAAAACAAGAATGTGTTTGTGTTGGGTACCTGACTTGACGCCATCTTGGGGGACAGGGTTACGCTGTGGCGTCTTGAACAAGTGCAGCAGGATCCTGCATGTGAGTCGAGCTCCTGGCTCAGAGTCTTGCTCGCTGCACGCTGGGGTAGAGATGGACTCATTAGAACTGAGTTTCCTTTAGAGTATAGGTAGATCAACTGCACAATGAGCAAACTTAAAGTCTATCCTGTTAACTTCAAACCTTCTCCTCCAAAAAAACATGTTGCATTCATTGGGTCGATGTAAAAGCAGTGAGAAGAAAATATTTACAAAAAGTGACAGCGTCTGCATTTACAAGGCAAAGTAGCATTGTAACAACAAAACAGTATGGCTGAATGAGGCTCCCTCTCTCTATAGTGGGAGGAAACAAAAAGGATAAACTAAAGAAAGACAGACCCAACAACAAAATACGTTTATTCTTAGCTTATAGCGTTAGCACAAGTATGCTCAGCATATGGCATGCTTCCTGTCCATCTGCCTGACTGGGGAAGTATCTCTGAACAACATCGGTGTGTTTGCCTGTCAGCTAAAAAGGCTAAAAAGCAGCTTTGTTTTTGCAGTACTGTTGATGGAGGAAGTGCCACAATTTGGACAAATAAGAACGGGTCAGATTTTGACATAAATGTATCCCTTTCAAATTTCAATAGATCTTTTCTTTTGGTATTGATTATGTCAGAATGTGTTTGTGCAAAAGAGTAATTATTTATTACATATTGATTATGTCAATACCAAAAGTTTGATGGATTATTTTGACACCCCTAATCAGCAAAAAAACCCTTTCATGGTGAGCATGTGTATTTACCTGCATTAAGGAGGGAGGGGATGGCCACACAGCGGACCAGGTCCTCTAAGAGCAAACACTGCCTCGCAATCAGAATAGCCACGAAGGTCGCCAGCGAATCATGGAAGGACAAATCACTAACCTGAGAGGAAAAAAAAGCAACAATCAAGGACATGATGATGCATCAGGTAACACACAGTGGCATGAAGAGGTAAACAGGACTTACATCAACGTTACAAAGCAAATCGTTGAAGCCGCAGTTGCCGTTGTTCGAGGAGCAGCAAAGAGCTTTGAGAATGCCGAGCCACTCTGCGCTCAGAGAGCGACAATAAGCTGTCAGCTCTGCACACAGGATCCCAATATCATTCACCCTGAAATCACAAAAGCAATCAATGAAAAAGAAAAACATCCCAGTAAACAAGGATGTGCAGAATATAATCACCACTCACCTCTCCGGGTCTCTGTGGTCCACACAAACCTCCATGAGTATGTTGCACACGAAGCTGTAGCGGTTAGCCGGGCTGTCATTGAGGATTTTGCCCACCATGGAGTGGTTGTTGTTGGCTGAAGGGTTGCTGATAGTCTCCATCATGAACCCAGGATCCCACAGCATGTTGGAGTCTGACGGGTCAATGTTGCAATAGATGGAGTTTTTCACCTTGGAGCAGAACTCGCTGTAAAAGCACGAAGGGGATGTTCAGAAATGACCCGGCTCAAAAAAAAAATAACTGCTGAAACGACGCTCCACCGCCAAGATAAATACAACTTTTCTGAGGTTACAGGAAATTGTCTGACTTGCCTGAATATCTCTCCAAATTTGTTCTTGAGGTGACTGCAGGAGGTGTAGAGGTCGTACAAGTAGGCCAGGATGCAGCGCTCTGCAGAGGAACAGTCTGCCGGGTTCACACCTGACTTCACCACGATCCGCAGCCTAGTCAAAGTTTTACAGAAAGGAATCAACACAGTTCCTTCATCCAAATAAATGAAACACTGTTGTTCGACCAAAACTTCACATGTACATTCTCAGAAATGTAACTATAGTAGAATTGAAGATACCGAATTTAAACAAATTTAAAAAAAAGTAAATTCTGTATTTTGCCAGGATTTAAATTTCTACATTATTAAAACTTTTTACAAAATCTGAAGTTACGTATTGGTTGAATTAATATAGTTTTCAAACTAAAAATGTCAGAATGTGAATAATCTTGGGCTCACACAAATACTGGGTGGGTGGATTTAATGGTACAAACTTACGCTGAATACAGAATTTTAGTTTGATAAAAACACTGAAAATGTATAATACGCATCGCATTTCATTGCACCGCTAATGAAAGCAGTAAAATCTCAAATCAAATAATATTTTGGGTTTACTGCAGGCTTGAGCCTCTAATTAAAATTAATTAGTTGGGTTGGATCAGGCTCAGACACAATACCTATGGACTCAGTCCAGGTCGGGTCGGATTTTTTTGGTGTCATCTAAACTTTAGCCGAGATTTCTCCTCCAGATTCGAACCAGGAGATCCCAACAGGTGAAGCACTCATGATTGAGTGTAGTTTAATTTAATGGTTCTGTCAGTGAAAAAGTTGTGTTCATCTGCTTGATTAATGTGTGACGGGATCTGGATTCTCTGGTCAAATAGTTGAATATAAATTAAATCGCATAAAAATTAAGTGCAACATAATAGTCCATGTCAATCTTATTTAACAAATGACAGATAAAAATAGAATATGATGGAATATTTTTTAAGCTGTCAGTTAAAATGACTGAACAAAAAAGTCTAGTGCAACCTCTGCTCTAAAGGCAAAAGTTTCTACCATCCACCACTTCTGAAGCTAACTAATGAAAATACTTGAAAAAACTATTTTATGCTTATTTTCAGGAGGCTGCTCTTCTATTTCAGCAATGCAGGAAAAATTTATTATCTACACTTGCCAACATTATAAAAAAAAGATTAGAGTTGGCAGAATGTGTTTGTGCAAAAGAGTAATTATTTATTAGTACCCCGCTGCAACTCTAAATATCCTTTTAGCTACTTTTAAAAGTTTAATAGCAGCTCTAATCCTCACTAATATCCATGTAAAAACACATTATTTCTACTTGAACGTAAACAACGTTAAAAACGCCAAATAAAATCAAAGTCGCTCTTAAAAATAAATGGAAAAGTTTGAGACTTGTGAGTGACGCACCCATCAAAAACCTGAGCCGTCTGCTCCGGGTTGAGGATGAGACAAGAGTGGTATCTCCTCAGCACAGCTACGATGCAGAGACACAGGCTGGTGGTGTAGCTGCCCACCAGGCTGGACGACTTCAGCAGCAGCTCAGCCTCTACCAGACTTAACTCGTTCAGAAGCTGCAAACACCAAGAAGTCACAAAAGTTTCAAAAACAAAACAAACAAAAAGGAACTTTTCTGGATTTCATCAAATTCGCCTTTACAAATGATGTTGTTACCTGAATAGCAAAGTCGATGAGGCCACTGATGTTGAGGGAATACTCCATGAGGTCAAAGATGAACTGAATGTGCTGGACGAGGGGCAGGTGATAGGACATCCCTAAGGCAAAGCTGGTGATCTGCTCCAGAACGTTTCTGGACACCTACGCAAAACAGAATTAGGATTTGATAAAACAGTTTGATAAGTTAATTATAAATGTAAAAAAATCTTGAGATTGAATTGTTAAGTATGAAGCTGAATGATTAAAGAACCAGAAAACCTGCCTCCTGGGAAAATGCTGTGAAGCTTAAAACAAAACAAACAAAAAAAACGCATCAACTTCTTGCACATTCTGCAAGAAAACAAAGAGCTAAGCATCCAGAAATAGCAAAATATGTTTAATATAAAAAGAACCACAGCTCAGCTGCACCCAGAAGGTTATTAACTGAATTTTAAACCCAAAACTGGAAAGAAGCAGCTTTAAGCCACAAGAGACTTCGTGATTCTGGGATCATTGCCACCTTTACATCAACAACCAGAACCTTTTTTAAAATTCATGGGCTTGTATTAATCACAGTGTGTTCTCCTTAACAAGCTGAATGTATAAAACTATCTATACCCCTTTTTCTTCGCTATGTTTTGTCAGATTGCAACCACAAAGTAAAATATGCTTTGTTGCCATTTCAATTCAAAATCCTAAAGTATTTTATCTATCCCCAAAGGAAATTAAATCTTGTTGTAACTCATATCATTCAGTAGTCGTCGTGGTTTGTGATACTGTGAGCAACAAATCTGAAGATTTGACTGAAAATTCAGACACCCCTAAATAAAATGTTTGGCCACCAGTTTCCTTCAAAATTCATTTAATAAACAAACTCCTGCTCTGTGAAATCCAAGGTGCGTCTCCATTCAACCTCCCTGACTGCAACACAGAGACACTTTTTGCTGTCAATATCCATAAGACACAGGTCACACAGAACAGTTTACACATCCAGAATTAGTTTGGTATTTTTCATAGTATTTCTATTAAATTTCCATTTAAAATTTTTACTGCATGTTGTGACAGACTCAGCTCTGATTTTTCTACCTGGGAGGTGACCTGATGCTGGTCAAAGTGGGAGAGGTGCTGGAATTTGGAAAATATATCTTCAGCAGTCGGAAATGCTTCAGGCTTATTCCTCTTCCTCTTTTGTCCTTCCTCCCCACCTGTACTCACAGTAAAAAAAAAAAAAAAAGGACAAGATGAGCTAAAAGAGGCCAGAGGTGTTATTTTCAGTCTGCAAAACACACCAATTGTAAAATACACTCAAGCGGTTGGTCTGTTATTGTGTTTTTGATTTGATGTTTCCCTGAAAAGAAACCCACCAAAATAAAGATCATCAAAAAAAGTCACACTTTTCATATAAAAAACACTGACATTTTAACTAAAATAAATAATAAATTGCCTTTAAAATAGTCTCTTCTACCTAAGATGATGTGGCCAAGAATGAAAATAGTTTGGGTAGGATGAAGATAGAAAGAGACAAACCCTTTTTCTCTGATCATGAACAACAAGCCAGAAAATTGCAAATAGAGCAATATTATGGCAAACTAGCTTGAATTTTTGCACAGTTTGCAAACATTAAAATACAACATGTCCTTTCCCTCAGTATATATTGCTTGGACAATTTTTCTTAAAAACAAATTAGTCTGCAAAACAAAATAATCCACACTGCTAAAGGAGAGTCAAGACAATGCTTTAATGTTCTCATTAAATCTGATCCTTGAAAAGTAAATAAAATAATGCCAAAATACATTCCTAAAAAAAAGTACAAGCTGTAAAAACACAAGTGAAGTGGAAACTGGCAAATCTGTCAAACGCACAGACCCGGGGTTCACCGTTACCTGTTTCTGCTGTGCTTTTGCGGTTGAGCACCTTCAAGATGTCTTTGGTAATTTTCTTGATGGTGTGTCGCGCCTCATCTCTCAGTTTGCCCACACCGTAGAGGACGACTAAACGCTGGTTGCATTCATGACTGGCACTTTCCTCCTACAGACATAAACAAAACAAAAACCCAACCGCACTGGACACATCAGTAACTCAGCAGCACATTAAATTGTCTTTCAACAAAAACAGAGCTGGCAGAGTGCAGGGGATAACTTCACAAATGCTTTACATTTATATTGTTTTACAAATAAGAGCTTTTTTTTTCTGCTTCAAATTAGCTGCCTAAAACGACTTCAAAAGAGTAACTAAATCCCAAATCAACTCTTTTTTTGGAGCTGAATAAATTGGTTCTTAGTGGTGCTGTCTTTGTTTCTGCACAAATTTTTGTGTAAACTTTTTGAATTCTGAAGTATCTGTCTCAGTGCTGCCCTGTCAATTTTTCCTGTTGGTCACAACGGTACAAATTGGTTGATTTCTACATCACAACCCCGCTTTCAGGAATTAAACAAGCAACTGGTGCTTCACATGTTATCATAAAAATCTCCAACAAGAAAGAAAAAAAAGACGCTGGTTACTTTTTTGAAAAAATTTAACTAGTCACACGAAAGAGCAACAAAGTTGCTAAGTTGACTACAATGCTTTCCCTCATCCTGACCCCCCCCCTCCCTTTAACGCAATCCTCAGACATGTCCACGCCCCTCCACGTTTCTTGGCTCCGCCCACTGATGGAAATTTTCAGAATTTATCTGGTTATGCTTTCCCATTGGGTTTTTACACTTTAACAAAAACACAATTTATACCAAGTATGCATCAAAGAGAGTTGATATGTTTCTTAATTGCAGTTTTCTAGGATGATTGTGAAGTTGAACGTTTGCAAAGATTTTACCTGCTTATTCTGATGTTTTATTTTGAAGGTGATCTAAAGAAGAACGATGAATCATGCTGCTCTTGTTCCATTTTCAATTATTCTATTTTTTTCTTCTTAGGCGTTGTAGGAAGCTCACTTTTCTGCCTAATATCTTTAATTTTTACAACTACACTACTCGTATAAAACTTAAAGTTGCTACATATTTGTAATGAAATGTCTAACATCAAGTTCAGGAATCTTTCTCCTTTTTTTTTTTTTTAAAAGAACAGACAGCGAGTGTCCTCACCTGTGGAATGGGGAAGTGGGTGGCGTACTGAATGTGGCGGGGTTGCTCGTACAGCTGAGGGAAGGCCGGGTCCATGCCTTTGTCCTTGCAGCTGCTCTTACCGTCCTGCTCCTGCGGCGGTTTCTCAGGGGACGGACTCCCCTTGGACTCACAATGCATCGGAGGCGAGAACATCTACAGGAGACAAGGACCTAAAATTACCCAACTTAATCTCATCAAATACATGTGAAATACACATCACTTACCTCATCAAAGTTTGCACTAGAGTTATGATCCGTCTCCATGGACTCGGACAGACCCGTATCCTGTAGGACAAACGCGGTCTGGATAAATCAGCAGCTTCCTGACACAACAGATGCCTGTAACTCACCTCCATCTTGACACTGCTACCAGCATCCTGCTCTTTGCGCTCTGAATCATCGGAGGGCTCGTCGCTAGGGGAACGGGGCCGCGGCAGGTGGGAGTCAGACGCCAGGTCGCCGCGGGAAATCAGCGTACACATGTAGATGTTGTGGGAGAAGACGTCGTGACGGATGAGCTCACAGAACAGAAGGACCAGGTTGGAAAACTCCACCCGCTCGCTCTCGTTCCCCGGCTCCGCTGTAAATGGAGAGAAGAGCATTTGAATAATTTAATATTGACTCTCCCCTGCTGAAACACTACGAATAAGTACTCTGCAGCTTATGAAATTCTTAAAACAGGCAAAAAGGATATTGCGTTTCTTCGGATAAAATGTGATGTAATGTAGACTAAAAGCAGTCGGAGGCAAGCGGAGCAGCAGGGAGTAATGGGAATAAAAAGAGACTCACTAAGTGTGGGGGCCTGCGTGTCGAGGAACTGCAGCAGCACGTCCTGAAAGACAGGGAGGGTGGCGGCTGAGAGCGAGCCGGACGACACAGAACCTTTCTCATCCACCACCTCCGACTCCCCACACCTCTGCAAAACAACACAGCAACATGATTTTAGAGTCAAAAACAGAATAAAACATCCCTGTGCTCACATTCCCGGCATGGGCTCACAATTATTTTAAAATCATTGGAAGTCTAAATCCATTTTAGACTTAATGACCTTGTATATATCCTCCCAAAAAACTCGGGAAATCCAAGCCAATTAGTAGAAATGATCCATTTAAATTTCCCTTTTTTCTAAACTAATTTTAATCTGAAAACTAACATATTTTCTTATCTAATTTGGAAAGATTTTCAACTTAAGAGTTATGCTCATTTCATCCCTTATACATTTAGATTCGAATCCCCAGTAAAGCATTTTTCACCAGCCTAGCCGATCTTTCAGTGACGTTTCTAAATTCAACCTACCGGTAAACAAACCCATATGTCTACTACCAGCAGGAGAAATTGGTCATAATGTTTTGCCAATGACAAAAGAGAAATCCTATTTACATTTTTATTTTGTTTTTGTTTAGTGAAGAAGGAAGCTGTGCTCAGTTTCTTCTTTTTTTTTTGTCATTTCCTTCAGTCGTTCCACCATCAGGGTTTGGTTCGCGTGACACAGTGCAGTGTGAAAGTGAACCACACCAGCTGAATATGTAACAATTGTTTCAATTTTGGTCTCCAATTCAACAGTCTATCACATTAGATTTATAAAAGGTTTTCTTGCAGAATAGCTCTATATTTGATGTGCATATTTAGCTTTGTGGAGGCTGCTGTGCCTCATACCTCTGCCTCTATCTCAGCCTGCCTCTTCTCCAGCAGCTTGGCGACCACCATGGCTCTGTGTCTGCCTGAGCGCTTACAGCACACCGCCCATTCACACAGCAAGGTCACCACGGCGTCGTCATCAGGTGACATCTGGACACAACCGGGAGTTAAAGGCAACAGATGAAAATATTTTCTGTTAGTTGCTATTTATCTAGCCGTAAAACTCATTTAATCGCCTTTTAGTTCATTCAGGAATAATGAAGTGAGCTTTAACACTGGCCATATATTTCCCATTAGTTTAAAGCCCTCTGTAGAGATTTCTAGTTTTATTACATGCATAATGAGAAGTTAATGAAGAGAATATGTTCGCACCTCGTGGCCATCTTTACTCTGGCCGGAACCAAATATCCTGTTGTACAGCGAATCCAGGGAGTTGTTAAAATCTGATTTCTCAAAGCTGTGGTTATCCAAAACCTCCAGGGTGTGAAGAACTCTACCAATAGTAAAACCTGGAAAAAAAGAAACAAAAATGTATGACATCAGCCTGTACTCACAAAAAGAGAGATAAAACAAGTATGCAAGGATAAAGGAGTGCCTCCGACTTACCTGCTGTTGTCTCCTGACATTTATCAAACGACCACCTGAACTCCACAGCCTGGCCGCGCTCCTTTACTTGCTCCTCGATTTCTCGCAGCTTTGCTCGAACCTGCAAAGTGGATGCAGATTAAAACATGCCAGAGACGAACAGACATACAGAACATTTCTTTCTGTGAGAAATGTTGAGAATGAAAGGCTGTCATTTTCTCTCAAATGCTGCATTATTCCTCTTTCTCCTGTTCTCCATCAATCCATTGTAAATTGTTTTTTTCTGCTGGTTTTAACCATTTATTTGGTTAAATAAACTGAGGCTTTAGTCCTCTTGGCAGTGGTTGCAGGTTCGATTCCTGGCCTGGCGACTTTTGCTGCATGTCTTTCCTCTTCTCTCATTACCCACTTTCCTGTCAGACTACTTTCAAATAAAGGCCATTAGAGCTAAAAAAAAAACCTTAAACAATAAAGGAACTGAATTATTTGCTTATTTGTAATTTTTAATATTGGCTGAAATATCCAACATTAAATGAGTGGTTAAATGAGAAATCTGGAAAATGTGGCAACTGTTTTATCCGATTAATTGTCAAAATAATTGATTACGAAAATAATCGTTGTAAATAATTGCTACTGTAAACAAAAACAAGGTGACTATATGAAAGAAAATCAAAAAGCGTGAACTAGACTACTAGTGGAAGTACCTGTTGAGTGAAGGCAGTGTTTCCTCCTGGCATTGGCAGGCTGGAGGGGGCGATAGGCAGCAGGTCCAGCGGTGATCCAGTCTTATTTCTGCTGTCTGTTAATGAGTAATGCCACACCAAAGCACTGGGGCAGCACAGAACGATGCTCTGAAGAGACAAAGACAGAAGTGGAAAGGAAAATGTAGTTACAAACAAACAAGTAAAAGTAAAATCTGACATTATATTGCAGTAAAATATAAGGCGAAGTGAGATGAAGCACCTGCAACATGCAGCTGAGACCAAAAACCAGCGGCCGGTGCTGCGGGCAAACGTAGAAGTCTGTGAACGGCGTCTGGGCCTGGTTTCCTCCTGCCGGCTGGGAGGTCGGGGTGGTGGGCAGAGCGTTGCCTTGCTGCGTGAGGATGCCGTGCGCCGCGTGACCCCCTGCGCCAGGGCCCAGGCTGCCGTCGCTTAGCAACAGGTTGAGGCGACGTGTGCAGAAGTAAGCCAGTCTTCTTGATAAATAAGCAGACTGCACAAATTCCCCTGAGTACTGAGGCACAGAGGAGAGATTTGCAGCATTAGCCATGGCCACTCAGTGTCCATTAACACCAGTAAGCTTTCAAAGAAACACAAGGGGTTGCTGTGGCCCCCAGAGGACCAGATCAGATACGCAAAAGTGCTAGTTCCAGTGGAAGATCATTTCACTTACAACAAGACATTTAGGCCATGCTTTAAAAGAAATAATTTGCAACTGGAACTAGTACTTTACCATCAATATTAAGAAATTATTGACCTAAAATAGTCTTGCTAAAGTTACTTGTAAGTTAGATTTGTCTTATACTTTAAATCGAAGTATACTCATGTACAAGGATGACCCGGTCCAGGCTTAAATTTAATTGAGAATCTGCAGCAAGAGCACTATGGCTCTCCAACAATCAGACAAACCCTGAAAATAATGAGGCAGAGCTGCTAGAAACCCAAACAAGAGACTGGAACTGCAGCCAATAAATACACTAAACATGTCTGGCATTATTTGGAATCCTTGAATCTTTTTTGTTTGAATTCAAAATCATGCAATACTTGGATTTGGTTCATTACAAAATTACCTATTAAATACACTCAAGTATATAAAAAAAAACAACTTAAAAAATCTGTTTAAGGGGCACTGTGTGCCTCCCACATGTGTGGATGCGACTGCAGGTGTTTTTACCTGTAGTAAGAGGGGCAGAAGAAGTCTGAGAAGCTCGTCTTCACCTGGACGAACTTTCTCAAAACACTCCAGCACCCAGGTCAGGAACTCATGCCTGTCCAGCATGCCATCCTGGACACAAAAACAAAATACATCAGCATTTTCTGCCAGGTCGTAAGTGTAAATGAAGTACATTTTTTGTTGACTTCAGCATAATTCAGTCATTACAAATAATTTAAATCATTTGTTAATAAATAATAAATCTAAAAAACAGCACAGAGTGTTTCAGCTCACCTGAAACATAAACATGGCGAGCTTCTCGTTGTATTCCCACTGCTTCATGGCGGTCTCCACGTCTGCAGGCATGGCTGGAAGGGGGGAGCTGCAGCCCTGACTGGGACACTGGCGGTAAAACTCAGCGATTTTCTGAAGCTGCTCCAACAGATATTTAGTGATGATCTGGGTCCACTCTACAAACACAAGAACAAGAATATTTTCTACAAAGCCACAAACTTTAGATCAAATGCCATAAAATCCAGACTTTATTTAATCTCTTACCAATACAAGGATCAATAACATGCCTCTTCTTGACCTTCGTTTCTGTTATAGCTGCATGATATGCACATGTCATCTTTATCATCCAAGCTGAACGCATGACAGGGACAGAGTACTTTGCCAAGAATCCAAAAACTTCCTCCTTTTTGCTAAAGATTGGTACCTGGAACAGAGACATTATATGTGTATTAGCAACAGAGAAAATAATAAACATTTATCATTACAAAGCAGAAAATCCTGACTCCGTAAATGATTTTGCTTGCTTTCAAAAGAATGTGTTATCATTTTTCTATCTCTATATTGGTTTAACCAGAAAATCAGAAAACATTTTATTCTTATTCTTCATTGTTAAAGCTTAATGTATTGTACTATAAACAAACAAAGAAACGTGTTTTTTACAGCTCAAGGGAAGCAAAGACAAGAGAAAGAAAACAATGCATGTTACTAAACATGTACTGGTTATTTGTGATAACATAATGAAAAGATAATCTGGTGTGAGAAAAGACATCACAAAGTAACAAAAAATTAACAATAAAACCTGTTGCTTTCGACAAACGATGACAGTTATTGTGTTTTGAGAACATACAACAAAACGGGCCAAAGACTTGCCTTGTAAACAAAATTGAATATAAACAAAGCATTATTTTGATTTCTGTTTTTGTTCAGTATTATAAAAATTAAGGAAAATCCAGTTTAAGAAATATTTTCTTGAATCACATCCCTTCCTATTAAATGAAAGCATTGGTCAGAGTAACAATAAAAGATGTTCCTCTAATAGAAATGTATACATTTGGAGGCAGCTGTTCAGTATAAAACTGTGACTGTTGTAATAAATTGTGAATGAGTTGCAAACCATTGTAATACGACTTTATTTACAATCTATTATATATTTTACATTTTAGGAAACTCGGTTGTGCTGCACCAGGACTAATTCAGCATCCAATTCATGGTAAAGAAAGACTGGAAATGTTTCTATTTAGTAATTTTAATGCTTACAGGATAAAAGGAGGATTTTTAAAAATATAATTGTATATCAATGTAACAAATGGGCCAAATACATAAAACTTTAAATTTACTCTGTAAAGCAGGTCACATTTTGCAGCCATGAGACTGCTCTGTCAGACTTCATTAGCTTTTCTTTTCCATCTCATCCTGCTCTGTCAAACTATTTTATCTATATTTAGACTCGGGTTTAATTAGCTTAAAAGTAGAATTGCTTGGGAGTATTCTGGGTTGTCCAGTTTAGATAAATGTGATGCACAAAGGATAAAAAAAAAGAAGACGGTTAACTTTGCTACAAATACTTCTTATAAGACAGTAACCACCAATAAATAAAAGTAGTAAAGAAGATTTTCTTCAGCTTCTCACCTTCTTAGCCAGCTGTGTGAGCGGTTTAGTTCCAGCTAAATCTGTGAACCAGTTGTTGATGGAGCTCTGTGACCTCGCTGTGACGAGCCAGAAATTGTCCTTCTGGTTGACCTGTGGTTTACGTTTCCCTGTATCTGCAAACGTGTTGCAGCGCAGCTTCTCTGCGATGATGCTGCTGAAGTTTGAGCTGATCTGTAGAGCGGTGAAGAAATGACATCATTAACAACAAATCATTAAATCAGTCAGGTATGTGACTTTGACTGAACTGGTTCATTATCACCTTTGAGGGGTTGAAGTTGACGTTTTTGGCGCTGCCATGTTCGTCTCCAGACACAGCAGGCTGGTTGTTAAAGCCTTGCTTTACATTCAGAGCAGTCAACTCATCCTGCAACACAGAAACGGGTTCACACGTAAATAAACAGAAAATGTAAAAACATGTGTAAATGCGTGTCAACTGCATAAAAATCCAAACATTAGAATGGAATACCCACTTTTAAAACACTTTAACTTGTAGTAAACACAAATAAAGTCTAGAAATAAGATTAAATGAGTATTCTGCCTTCGTAAGCTACTCGATGAACTACTAAATGACATTGTGTTATTGTCTTAGACAGTGTTGTGGAAGAAGAAACATGGCAGCACTCTAAACTTAATATTTCTATAACAAATCCATGCTCACACAAAGCCATGTAAATGAGTCTCCAGATTAAAGAGAATGCTTTCAGTCCTTTACGAGCTGTTGCACCCGACTGACTGACAGGAAACAGCAGCAACAAGACATCTGTCAGGTGAAACAAAGGATTCCGAATGTTCTCTAAAAAAGGTAAACTGGAGAGCAGCAAAACATGGCTCTTGGAGGAACTCCTAACAAAATGAAAAGGTTGTAAAAGGGAAAACCACAGAGAAGGCAAGAAAAACTCAAAGAATGTGCTATGAAAATAGAAAATGCAAAGCAAAAGTAATGCAAGCCTACATTGGGTCAATAAGATGGAAAGAGAGAATAGGCTTGTCACAATTTTTGCTGGGCGATAAATTGTACGAGTAATTATTGCGATTAACGATAAAATTGTTGTTTTGAGACCATTTCCAAATTTTAAGAATTGGAAGATCTTGTAAATATCCAAAATAAAACACTACAACCCTAAAGAATAAATAAGACAGAAACAAAAACCACTTCTAACCAAAACCATAAATAAAACGGATTATGATATCTCTGTAAACAAAGCTGCCTTTCCAAAAATACTAAACACAGAAATACTTCCTGTGTTTCGAGTTCATTTTAATTCATCTTGCAATCAATTACTTGAAAATAATTCATTATAAACTCCTATAATGCACTCCAGTGCAAACTAGCCCTTGAGAGTGGTTGTGGTTAACGCGGAAATTTGATTAAAATTGAAAAATGCAAAACGGTTTTGTAGTCTGGCAGGTTGGATCACTGGACAGACAGACGGGTGATTAGGGCAGAAGACAGGAAAGTTAAATCCCATGGAGAAGTAGGTCACAGTGACCTGAATAAGTGAATTTTACATTAATAGAAACCAGATTTTAACGCAAAGATGGGTTCAGACTGAAATGTTTCTCCTTTTGTTAGTCTTAATGGTGAAAAAAGGGGAGGGAAAATTTTTCCATAAACAGGGAACAATTAAATGGGTTATTGTCTGATTCAAGTAAACGCCCAGAATAGATGACATTACATTGACAGTAAATGCACAAACGAACACTGAAATTTAAAGATCCGTTTCTTATTTTTTGGCGACAAAAAGCACTAAACTTTTCCTTGGGAAAAGCAGTCTAGCTCAAAGATGTGACCAGCAAACAGTACCAAAGTTCTCCAAAACAAAACACTGGATTACTAATATTATTTGCAAAATTAAGCAAGGTGTAAATTCCTTTAACTATGATTAATTGTGATGATTCTGGTTCATAGTTGCAGAGATTTTCCCCCGCTCGGTTTGAAAACTTATAGATAAAATTTGTTGTAGTTATTGTTTGATTCACTTTTATTGCAACCTTAAAGAGCTACTAAAGGTTGCAATGCCTGGACTACATTCAATCATAAGTTCAAAATCTAAAATAGAGGTAAAACCTAAACTGGATTTTTTTTAGATACCCAATGTTTGATTTACTTTTATTTTGTTTGTAAAAACACAAAAACAGCATTCCCTATAGTGTTTTAGCAATTAAGCACATTGAAGACAGAGATGCCTAAAAACTGAAAGAAGCATTTATGGAAGCATTTTTCATTTATGGTTTCATTTATTAAGGAATACTCTATTCATGATAACCTTTCTTTAAGTAAAAAGTAGTTGGCCCATTTATTAAAATATAATATGACAATAACCCACAAATGTATTTGTTAAATTTTCCAGTTTTTGAGGGTGAACCAAGCTGTGTGTCCGCAAAAACCACCGCTGCCCAAGACACAATGCTAAAAATTATTGGAAGGTTTTAAACTCCAAACAAGGAGATGTGTTTTGCCAAAACCACGAATCAATAATCACATAAACACCAGAAAGTCGGTAAATTGTTGAAGTAGAAATCCAGAAACACAGAGAAGTTTCTCAACATGCACATATGGATTCTTGCAGTGACGGCATCTACAACGAGGAACAGCTCAGGTTTGACAGTATGCAGCAGGATGCTACATATCTCAAGTCTGTTGTTGAGAAAGTCATCTCTTCTGTTTGGGTAGCAGCATCAGAGCCAGGGATTCAAAAAGGCTCAGCAACCCAAAAGGAAAGCTGGTTCTGTTCTGTGGATGTCTGTGGAACCTCTGGAGATTTATGACGAATCCTTCCAAGAAGGATTCGTCATAAAATCAAGTAAATTATGGTATAGAGTATTCTCTTCGTGAGACTGTTATACAACAACAAAGTGTCTTTAATAAGAGGCTTCTTCAAAGTCTCTGCATTATGCAGAGGAGATCCTTCCTTTACACAGTCAACAGCATTGACAACTCTATGAAGAACCTTAAATAATATAAGTTAAAACCAGAGATTGATAGTAAGTAGTTAAATTCACATGAGTAACTTTTTGGGGAAAAAAATACTCTTAGGAGTATTTTACTAAACCTACATTTTACCTTTACTTGGGGAATATTGTCACAAAGTATCGCTTCTCCCACTTAAGTAAAATTTCTGGACACTCCATCTATTGGTAAATAAAGCAAAAAGGTTTAAAATAAAAATACACCAGAGGCAGACACACACCTATAGTGTACATTCATTTGAGTTATTGTTTGTTTAAATCTTTTAAGTTCTAAAAGACTTATAACATATATATATGTTATAATATTTTTTTCTTCCAAATCTAGAACATAGATTTATACTGAACATTTTGCACCATTTGCAGGCCATGAAGTTATAATAAACAGCATACTGTCACTGGAAAATGGGTTCCAACATACACACAACACCTACAAGTAAGTATAAATTTAGTAGGTTTTATATTGTAAAATGTTGATTTAGAAAAATGTTCCTTCTGTCCGAATCAGTTATTCTGTAATTACATTATTTGTTTTCATTTTTATATTTTTGTCTGTCTGATGCCATCATTGTTAAGTATTAAGTGAGTTGTTCTGATCAGTTACTCAGTACTTGAATGGGCGGCATATTTTAAAAATACTTGTTTACTTCTGAGTAATGTCTTTAATGGGTTTTTTTTATGTTTACTTGAGTAAAATATGTTGAAGTAGTGTTACTCTTAACTTGAGTACAATTTCTGGATAGCCAATTTACTAACCCCAATTCCCTTTGGGGTTAGTAAAGTAATTTGGAGTTGAATTGCATCAGCTTAATGTCAGATTAATAGACGATACTTAGCATCCCATAGAATAAATTAAACTTGCCCACTTATTTTAAACATGCTCTGAATATTTTAAAAGGATTAGATTAGCAACTTCAGCTAACGTCATTGTATAGCAACCAGTTAAATAACCCAAACAAACAAGTCAGGCAGAATTTCAATATCCGACGTTTTCTGTTTTGTTCCACGAAACAGAAGAAATGTAGCAGTTTATACCCAGATCTGTTAGCTGAGGAGCTAGCCCAGCTGGGCTAGTCGTGACAGCAGCGGGTTGTTTTTCCAAACTTAAGCCGGACAGAGCTGGTTAACAAGCTGCCAACCAGGAGCTGCTGCTGCTCATTGTTACTGCGAGGCCCGAAGCGTCTGCAGGGCTGCTAAACAGACTAGCAGCTGCTAGCTAGCTCCGCTGCTCTGTTAGGGCAATTTATTTCACTAAAACATTGATCCTGGGCTTTTATATTCCACAAAGCGGCGGTCTTTACCTCTTTTTGTTTTGGATCCTGGGGATAGACGTCTGGAGGGCCGAGGCGGGGCCGCTTTAAAGGCCGGTGTTCGTAACTTAAGATCCCGAAAGCAGCCATCATCCAGCGGCATCACAGCCAGGGCTTTCCACCTCCCCAGAGCAGCAGCCTGAGCACCGGGCGACAACAAGCAAACGAGCTTCCGGGATGCTTTCAAACGTGCTTTCAAAATAAAAGCACATAAAGGTGCACATATAGCAGGGCTATCCAAATAACTGCGTCTCACATAGTTATTTTTTCCAGATTTAGGTAGGTGGGTAGACTATTAATCTGACACTAAATTGATACAGATTAATTAAAAAATACTTTACTAATCCCAAAGGGAAATTAAATGTTGCTGAGTACACATAAATTGTACTCAAGTAAAAGTAGCACTACTTAAACACATTTTTACTCAAGTAAAAGTAAAACAGTAGTCGGTCAAGTACACAAGTATTTCTTAAAAAAGCAAGTCAAGGACTGTAACAGTAGTTAGTGTTCTGATGTTCAAGAACTGGGATCTTGTTTTATTTTTATTTTTTATTTTTTGCAGCAATTTTTTCCCTGCCTTGTCTGCTGCTTTTTGGTCTTCATGTTGATGTTTCTTCACTCAAGTTCTCCAACAAATCTTCGAAGCCTTTACAGAACTGATGTAAATTACAGACAAACGGACCCCATTTACTAATTAGGCACCACTGGATTTTGCTCTAAACCTGACTATCATCTGACTCTCACACTAATAGAGGCTCTAACTCCAAAATCTGCAAGAGGGAAACTGAAAAAGGAAATGCAAATTCAGTTGCGTAAAATGTGTAAACCATTCATGTCCCGTTGTAGGACATGAACAGAAATTATAACGGCAACATGTTGTCTTTAGAGAGCCCACTTACACTTTTGCAAGTGATTCCAGTTTTTATGACCAGTGCAGTTAATGGGAATCCAATGTTTACCTCTTACTGCACTGGGGAGAAGAAGAACTTTCCCTTGTGTGTATTCTGTGAAACATTTAGAGGACCTTCAGGCAACTTTGCCAAGGTACCTGAAAGATAATTTTTAAAAACCCTGAAACACCCAGAGGGGATTGGCCTAAAAAAATCCTTCTGAAGGAACGTTCCCTGAAGGCTACAAGAAGGTTTGAAGATTATTCAGAGTAGCAGAAGAAACTCTGGGTCCCCAGTTCTTGTGTTAGTTTGCTTTAAATGTTTACAAATCAGTGTGGTTATTCCAAAGAGAATTATATTTAGTCACAGCTGATGACATCTACTCATATTACTGGTCTGTTTCCATCCTCTTCAACTTTGAGTAAGCCTGAACTGTTTAACAAGATGTAAACTGTGGACAGTCCCGGTAAAACCACAGCAGTTTCTCTGGAAACTGCTGTTGCGTTTCTGATTTGCACCTGATGTCTTGTACATTTGCAGCAGTTTCACTTATGATACAAATGAGGCGTATCATACATAAAATACAAAGAAGAGACTTTTGCGTGTAAAATTTGGCAGGAAATTAGAAGTAAAGTTTCAGAAAGTACAAAAACTTACTTTTACCTAAGGCAAATGTATTTTTTCATGTCCTTTTTTTTGCTGTCATCAGTATAGCTTCAGAGTGCTACACTTTGTCTTTTAAACACACACAAGAAAGCAAGAGTACCTCTTTCCTATACATTTTCTGCTTCACTGGTTCTGTTTGCTTGTGTTGATTTTTATCATATAACTGATCCCTGCAATACGGAGGCTCCTATCACCTTGTTCATTCTTTGAGTTGAGGCTGCCAGATTACATAAAGTGCTTTACAAAACCATGGACTCCTCTGTAATACAACCACAGAGTTTCATGCATTTTTTATGATTTTATGCAAAGGACTGACAGAAAGTATTGCTTGGTGCTGAGATCCAAAACTTCTTTTATAAGAAGAGAGAATAAACATCTCAGAGGTTAGGAATGAGGTCTAGGCAGGTACACAAGTACTAAGCCTATCAAGGCATAGAAATTATAAAACTTATCATGCAGATTCCAACTCAACAAACAGGACATGTAAATGTTCCTGTTTTATAGAGTTTTCATTGTTTTTTATCTGCTTAAAACATATTTTTCCATCATCTTCTGTGTATTTTGTTTCATCTTCTTTCTCTCCAGATCAGCTGTTGCTTCACTGATAGACTGCTGCATCCAAAGTGCAAAAAGGAGTCTTAGAGGAGATCAGACTGCAACCATCACTGTTCCCAACAAAACCAATATGTATTTTACAGTGATACTAACATTTGCACAATCATCTATGCTGTTCTTACTCATTTTTAAATAACATTTTTGATATTATTGTACATCTGTATTTCTGCATCAATAAACTGTATTGTAAATTGTAAATAGTCTGTCCTTTTCAATATTCAATACACATGCACAATATGAACATTGTTGGAAAAGTGATCTGACTCGGTTGCACATCAAAGGATCACAAGTCCAATATTTTTATTTCTAGATAATGCACAGTATTTTCAGTATGTTATTGTTATTACTATTATCATTGATATTGTTGATATATTTTTTTATATTATGTTTCAAACTTTATGAGAACCTTTACACCTGATGATGCTGTAACACCAGAAGTTCCTCTTTGCAGGACGATAAGGGCAGTTTCTTTTTTATTCTTATATCCACAGGTTAGTTCAGCAACATTTGTTTTAAATGCACCATGTAAATGAACCCTACGTGACTCGTGTTCACATTTCCTGCTTTTGCTTGCAATGCCAGGAATAGGTGGTTCACTAAACAATGAATTAAATGATCTGTGAGGTTAAAGAGTTTCAGGAAATTCTGGATTTTGACCATTTTCTAAACCTATTCAAAAGCCACTAATGCTTTAAATCACAATGTTGGAAGCTTTCTGCTGCAGGAAAGGACTTCCAGTCAGACAGGTCATGCAGTGCAGATGTTATTACTCCTGGTGTTGATCTCAAGGGTTGAACAAGTGGATTTCTTGGTTTAGCAGTACTGAGCAAGGTGTGAGCAGATCCTTGTCAGAGTCACCTGGAGATAAGGGTTTTACACTGTTTGACTTGACTGCTACAAGTTTCTGATTGTGTTGCTCTTGTTAGTGTTAGCTCTCCCCTGGCACTCAGACGGTGAAGTTTCTGTTTATTCCTTCAGTTATCTTCCTTGTTAAAAGGTGATGTCTGAGTGTAGGTTACCTATTGAGATGAATGTGAGCTCTTCACCCATTTATATTTTCTTACTTATAGGTACAGCCGTATCATATCATTTTTGGAAAAAAGGGTTGTTTGGTAAAAAAAAAAAAAAAAAAAAAAAAAAAATCACAATAAAACCACAAAAAGCCGATGTATTTTAGTACATAATTGTGAAGGGGAAGGAAAATGATACACGGTCTCCTTTTTTCTTTAACAAAAAAATAAAAATAGAAAACATGTTTGACACATGCTGAACGCCCTTCCTCAAACCAGAGTTGACATCTTGCTACAAGTTGAATCTCTACTCTAAAGTCTTCAACCTCCAACATGTTTTCAGTTTTCAGGGTCTCTGTCCCTGCTGAAGAGCAGCATACTGCCATGTTTCACTATGAGGATGGTGTGTTCAGGCTGATGTGGAGTGTTAGTTTTCATCTGCACAGTTTTTTTCATCTAGCTCAAGACACTGAGAAACAGAGAAGGATGTATGTTATTGTGACTGTTCTTTTAACAGCTTCTTCTCAGCTGGTGCTGATTAAGGCTTGTGGTCTGAATAAAATAATTCAATGGATGGCTGAGGAAAGTCGACAAGCAATGCATTAACTAAAAAGATTGCTTTAAAATGTATTGTAGCATTTGGTGTGCAGATTACTTTACTAGCATCTAGTCCTCTGCAAGGCATTCAGGCTAAAAGGCTCCCTGGGGCCTGAGAGCCACTTACAGGTTCTGTAAGAGTCTGTTGGTCAAAAAAAGGAAAAATATTAACTTTTCAATTTGTGGTTTAAAAATGAAGATTTAAAATCAGAAACTGAACTCTTGTTTTTGATATTTTTAATGTTATATTATAAAATGTATTTGTACAGAGATTAAATTACACCCAGGATTATCATAAATAGGTGCTGTAAAAAAAGTGGAGACTCATTTATGTAAACATTTTATTAAAAAACATTATATTAAAAATCTGACATTTAACAAAATTATTGCAGCATTACAATCTCAAGTGTATAAAGGCAATCTTGAAAAAGTATTATTGCACTTTTCTTGATTGTTCAGCACGTACTTTACTAAAAGGCAAATATCTAAAATCCTCAGGCTTGTGAAAACATTACATACTGTCCCTCCAAACTATAACAAACTCAATAAAAAGGTGCAGATTTTAAACTCCAGCATTTGGAAACATTAGCTCCATTCAAATCACAGTACTGTACATGAAAGTAGTCATAAAAAGCGTGTCGACATGGCTGACTCCTTCATGAAACCTGAAAGTCTTAACAGCACAAGACTAAAAAAGAAATAAAATTACACCATAAAAGATTCCTATTTTTAGCAAACAGTACCAGATGGGAATGAACAGGTGATCTTTTTGTTGAAACATGGTCTTAAATATTTAACAAAGTAATACATTCTTGGAAAACATAAGGATAAAACATGAGATATTAGGTTTTTCTCTGATTAATGTGTACATTCCTGCTCTCTGAGGTTTGAGTAACAAAAAAAAAAAAAACTAAAACGGATTAACTGACCTCCAAAGAAAAAGGAAGCACCACATCAAACATAAAGTGCTATTGTCTGAGTTAATTATTTGGCCTTGACAGCAACAAACAGCCAGAGTTAGCTGAATCCTACTTTGTTTGCTGATACTTGATGAGTTTAAGGTCTAAATATAGTCCCTGGGTCTTTAATGTGGCAAATAGAAAGTGTTACCCAGAGAACTGATATCAACCCATTATTTTCCTTCACATTATGATTGTGTGTGTGTGTATCATGTAAATGATGTATTTGCATATATTTTCAGGATCACGGCTGTCGTCTTCAGAGTGTTTTATTTTTATCTGCTTTGGCTGCTTTCTGACGCCTCTATCATGCCTCGAAATCTGGAGTTTTCATTTGCGAGCAAGGCTGCCGGCGAGTCGAACTCTAGAATCTGTGAGCAGGAAACAGATAAGACACGATCAGTATAAGTGAATTACATTTAGACTCGGTATTGAAACCTTGTAAGAAGCAGAGTAATATTTAAAAAAAAAGAATATGTTGAAATTATTCCTTGGTTTTGATGAATTTCTTTTATTGTATATAACATATATTTGGATTTTCCTTTGAGACTCAGAGAGGGAGAGTTGTTATGGTTCAGTTTCTAATAAAGATTTTCTGAACAGAGGTTTGCATGTACACATCATCGGCATGAATCCCTGACAATTTGTGGCTCTTAATTGTTTGAGCTCTTCTTTAATATGAGTATTATCAACAAGAGCTCTGTGAATATAAAATATGCTTTGTGTTTTATTTTATTCAATTCAACTCAAACGTACTTAATATTTATCCCAAGGGGAAATTAAATGTAACTCATATTATCCAAGTATCAAAGAGTTGTGGATGGTAAAGTTGTGGCATCACCATCCACAACTCTGGTAGCAGAATCTTTGGTAGCAGACAGTGTTGCAACAAATCTGAAAAGGCCTCTGACTGAACATGGTTTTTGCATGACATGCTAACAGCTCATAATTCAGGCAGAGCAGCAGATATTTCACAGCAGCATGGCCTAGATGACTCCATGAGTTGTTGGAAACCTCAGCTAATCGCCTCATTTATTTTTGCTGCTCCTCTTTAAAGAGTGACTAAACTCCCAAAGAATTGATTACAAATACACAGTCTAAATTGGTTCTTAAGGTTTCTATCTTTATGTTTCTGTGAAAATTTTGACTAATTAATCATTAAAAGCTATCAAGAAACAATAAAATCTAAAAAATATATTCCAGTTTGTACCAAAAATGATTTTCTCAATAAACCAGTAATTACATTTGGACATTTCATGTTCTCTAAATGCTTCACAAGTTGTTTTCAAGCAGAAAAAGAAACAACTTTCTATGCATCAGGTCTAAGTCACAGGGCTGCTTCAGTTTGTAAATGTGCTTTGGTTTTCTACCCACCTGGCCGTTGTCCAGGACCATGACCCTGCTGCAGCTCATCACTGTGTTGAGACGATGTGCGATGATGAGAGTTGTGCAGTTGTTGAACGAAGTGCGAATCGTCTCCTGGATCAGACGATCCGTCTCCGTGTCGATGGCCGCCGTAGCCTCGTCCAGAATAAGAATCTAAAAACAGTTTCAGAGAGAGAGAAACAATGAAAACTGCAGCTTTAAACAGTTATCCACCGCCTGTGCCTTTATACATAGTTAATGATGCAGTTAAGGTGGCAAACACTAGGTGGCACTGGTATCCCATTGAAAACTAGATGAAACGAGGCTCTTATTTTCTCATTAACTGAACTTGAGGAGATCATTTCTCATCCAGAGAAAAAGTTGAGGATGTAAATAAAAGATGGCAGCACAATGCAATCGGCACCTTGCTGTTCCTCAGGAGGGCCCTGGCTACACAGAGGAGCTGCCGTTCTCCCACAGAGAAGTTCTCCCCGTTCTCCGTCACCTCCGAGTAGAGGGAATGAGGCAGCTGGCAGACCTGTGGAGGGTCACACAGGAACCAAACTGTGAGGACATGCTTTGCGTGCAATCTACAACCTGCTGATCAAATAACTTACCATTTCTTTAATGTGGGTTTTCTCAAGAGCTTCCCAGATCTGCAAGTCAGAGTATTGATCCCACGGGTCTAAATTGCTCCTGGGGGGAGAGAAATCATAACATAGAGGAAAAAACTTCACGTTAATGCAACAAATTCATTCAAAAGCCCTTTCAGTATCTAAAACTGACATTGCAAGTAAATAGAAAGATGTTTACGCATAATAATGATCCTGTATTTTGTATCTAAATGAGATCAAAGTTTATTGCTTCCTGTTTGCGAATGCATTTTTAAGTGACATGAATCTCCACCCAGGTTATCAGCTTCATTGGATTCCCTTAGCACCAATTTTAATGAATATTTTTCCAAATTGTTGCTGACATACATTTTACAGTGTAATTATCCACAGGCTGTAAATTCTGAAGCGTTAGGAGGCCTATAAACAGCAGCAAGCAGATCTTATGTCTGCCATTACCTGAAATTGTTTTTACTCTTCCCACCTGTCCTCCCAAATGTTTACTCAGCCAGAAACATCCAACAAAACACGCTGCAGGTTTCTGTTCTTGAGTTTCTCTTTCCCTTCACTGCCATTTTAACCAGTTTTCAGCTTAAAGGTCAGACTCTCCAAGTATTACAAATGATCAATCACGTTTATATTATGCATATTGACGTGCTTCTCAATAAATTTGAATAACTTCTAAAATGCAATTAATTCCAGTAAATTAACTTGGGACATGAGACGCATATTTTATAAATGGCTTCATTACATTTAGGGCAAAATATGTCAAGCATTTATTTCTGTTTGTTTTGACTTCAAGGCAAATAAATAAATACATAAATAAATAAATAAATAAATAAATTAGTTCCTCAAAAATGTCCTGAATGTTTTAGTTGCTTCCCTGCTGCCACACCTGAGTTTAATTAATGGTGACTAACAGGCATCTGCAGAACTTGATGACACGCTGAGGAGATGATGCAGTCATTAAAATGTAATGTGCTGGAACACAGACACTCCCAAAACAATGATACAAAATTTGTAAATAAACATGTTTTTTTTCTCACTTTTATTCAATATTCAATAATTAGTACATTCATTTAGAATAAATGCTGCTTTCGTTTTATAGTTGGCCTGGAATTCTTGGGGTTTTCTGCAGTAATGTCCTCCACCTCAATCTTTTCTGTCAGAAACCTTTCTATTTTGTGCTTGCTACACTAGCTTGACAAGCACAGTGGCTTGATAAATTTGACTAGCAGCCCATCAGAAAGATGAGCACGGAAAATAACATTTCATTAAAAGTTATGGGCAACATGAGAAAAGTTCTGCCTTTTTGTTTGACTTAAAATTAATACAGTTTAGGGATGATCTGTAGATTAATTTTGGAAGAACCAAATAATTATTTGATAGCACACTGTAGCCACCTGAGGAGTTGTGGGTAAAACTTACAAACAAATGTTTAGTTTTTTTCTTTTTTTCCAGAATATATATATTTCTTGTACATTTTTGGTTTAATTAAAGCTCTGACGATGTTATTCCTTCAGCATCTGACATTTTTTTGAGTCTGTATGCGCCAGTTAAGAATTAATTGATTACTAAATTAATTGACAATTAATTCATTAACAAACTCATCACAATTAATCTGATTCATCGCTTCAGACCTAATTAGAAGGAATTGTTTTTTTGTAGTGTATTTTGTTCAAAATTCATTTTACATCCCAGAATGGAGCAGGAGTCCCAGCTACTGGTGATAAAGTAATGGTAACTGGATTACCTGACGGTCCCAATAAAGAGTACTGGCTCCTGGGGAATGATGGCCAGCTTGCTCCGCAGGTCATCCAGGCCAATCTGTGCAATATCGATCCCATCAATGACTATAGAGCCTGCGTCGAGCTCCACAAGCCTGAACAAAGCTACAGCCAGAGAGGACTTCCCTGCAAACACACACACGAAAAAAGATGCTGTGCCGATAAATGTGGACATGTTGAAACAGAGACGTAAATGTGAGCTGGAAACACTGCTGGCTAAGGAACAGAGAAGGGGTCAGCTGTACCTGATCCTGTGCGGCCTACGATGCCGACGGTCTCTTCGGGGAGAACGGTAAATGACAGGTTCTTAAGCACCAGTGGCAGATGATCCCGATAGCGCATGTCCACATTCTGGAAGCTGATCTTTCCCTGCTGAGGCCAGGAGGGGGCAGGAGCGGCTGCCTCAGGACTCTGTCTGGGCGCCTCACTGTCAAGACTCTGAGATAAGGAGAGACAATGGTATCTGCTATGAATCACTGAGTTCCTGAAGAGGAGCAGGCCCCCCCTCCCCCCCACTGATCTGTACTGATTTTTGCTCTATAAGCTTTTTTTCCCCTCTTTGCACTAAAGGGGAAAAAGTTGCGGTTCGCGTGACAAGCTCTGTCATGTGCTCTGGAGTGTGCACAGATCACATGCACACAACACAAAAACATGAGCAAAACTCGGCAGCTGCCCTGATGAAATCTGCTGTGTCATTCTGGTTACCTGCTGTCAGGGCTGGGCGATAAATCGATGAAATTGATTAATCAAGTTTTTGGTTTCTGAGGACATAAATTTTGGAAAATGTGGATTTTTTTCCACCAATGCACTTCTTTAGCCATAGTTCGGAGTCATGTCAGTTCATTAGGACTTTGAATTCAGCTCAACTCAGCGACAAAGTCTAAAGTCTCAAGGCTAAAGTCATAATAGTACAAGATTGCGGTTGTAATATTTGGGAATAAAGTAGTAATTGTATGAGAAATCCAACATGGAAAATTAAAAATAAAAATGTAAAATGTTGAGTTAAAATGTTGAGTTATAGTTATAGGTTTTATAGATAGTATATTTTAAAATATCAGCATCAAATTATTATGTTATTGTTATTAATATCATTAGAAAGACTTTAAAACAACAGATCTAGATAACGTTAGAAGCATTTTTTTATAATTAAAAAGACTAAGTTGTTTTTCTGGTGAAATTGCATCTTTTTTCTACTAATATTCTAATTACATTCTTGTCATGAAACAAAAGTTTTTTTGTAGATTGATCCTGTCTGTTCTGTAGTAGAACTTGCAGAAAGGATGATTGAAATAAAAGCCACTTTTTGAAAATATTTTTAATTTCTGTTTTTTATAAAAGAAATCAAGCAAATTAAAAAAAATAAAAATAAAACTGGAAATTAGATCTGATATGAAAAAAAGAGATTCTATTTTTAAGCCATATTGCCCAGCCCTACCTGCTGTGATCCCACAGACTAAAACTCCTTTACCTTTATGTAATGATTTATCCTTTCAACCGATGTGAAGCGAGCTTCGGTCTCGGAGAGCAGCCGCACAGTGAACTGAAACAGGCCGGTCAGCTGGAGGTGAAACACAAACAGAGAGATAAAAGGTTAATAATTATCACTGTCACACCAATTACCTTGAAGCACTGCCTGTTTAGGCATTATCAGCAGAGATTCACTGACATGGCTCCTTCACAGCCTCGCTAATTGATCTCAATTATCTGCACTGATCGTGATGATTAGAACACAATAAAATGCTTTAAAATTCACACTTAAACCAGCTCCTCCACACACACACGCAAACACACACACATATAAAGAAATTCACACACTTAGCAAACCTCTGTTTCTTATTGTGGTATTTTATGTCATAGACTGCCACAAAGTAGTGTATAATCATGAAGCTGAAGAAATGTCAAAAAGAATAAATACAGATTTTAAAGGTGAAGGATGTGTCCTGCTGTCCTTTACTCTGAAACCCCTGAATAAAATCCAGTTTCAAAGTTCACCTAATTAACAAAAAAACGTTTGTTCACCTGCTCTGTGGAGGCCTCAGTTTGTTTAAGAACAATAGTGATCAAACAGAATCATGAAGATAAAAACAAAACAATTGAAAAATGGCATTTGACTCTAATAAAACAAATAACGTAAATGTAACTCAACCGGTAAATTAAGAGCTACACCTTTCAAAAAGACTTTACGTCACTTTCTGACAGGATAACAACCATAAACACAGAGCCATGGATGTTTTAGAGTATACTCATGTATTAGAATGGTTTAAAGTCCAGATCTATATCCAACTAAGAATCTGTGATAAGAATTTAAAACTGAAGTTCAGAGACATCCACCTTCTAAAGAATTTTTAAAGAATTTTCTTTCCAACTAGCTCGAGCTCCAGCTCTAGCTTGAGGTAAAGAAAAGAAAGCTTGGTAAAGAAAAATGTTTAAAATTTTCATTTTCTAGATGTAAAAGCTGGTAGAAACACCCTAAAAAAAGACCTCCAGCTGTAATTGCAGCACAGGACATTTCTGCAAAATATCAGGCTTCTGCAGGTTTCACCAACTCAAATTTAAGACTTTTGAAGACCATTTGACAAAATGCTGAAAATATTTATAAGCTTGGAAAACTATTGAGAATTCACTACAGCATTGTCCAGCCAACCGGCGATAAATTGCTCTTACCCATGATAGATGAAAAAAGCTAGCTAGCTAGCTAGCATGGGCATAGTATATAGTAGCAGCCAGTTAGCAGTAGCAGCCAGTTAGCAGTAGCATCAACCATATCGAGTCACAGAATATCAACTTTTGACTGGTGGAAAAGTCCTTCAAGAAAAAAATCTAAGCCCCATAGAATATACTAGATTAAATAGTTCTGCCACGACAAAACTTCTGACCTGAGATTAACAAATTTAATGCCAAATTGCATAAAAAAAAAAAAAAAAATGAATTTAAGACATTTTAGGGATGCACAGACATCCCAAATATAGGTCAAGTTACTTCTGAATGCAGTTTATAATGAAATGAATATCAACACTTTACACTTGAGTGGATGAATACAAATGCACAACACACAGTTTTTATATGTAAAATGTCCAAAAAACATTTATGATTTTCCTTCTTCAAATCTTATCAAAAAAAGATGAATTTAAAGTTTGTGGTTGCAAAAGTGACGAAATGTTAAAATTTTGTCATTTAATAGATACTTTTGCAAGACACTGGAGACATATTTGAGGCTTATATTTCTCCATATTTGTTCACTGACCTGCACTGCATATGAGATAGCCAGGCCTGCGTAGGCTGGAGGTATCTGACTCTGCATGAAGACAATCAGAAGTGCCACAGCAGTGATAAGGGAGATGCTGATAAGGTCCAGGCGAACGGCCAGCCAGCGCATAGCACAGCTAAAGAGGTAGTTGGTGGCCTGGTTGGTGTCCAGCAGCTCCTGGTATCTGTAGAGGAAAAAAAAAAAAAAAAAGACTGATTGTAAATCTATTTCAGCAAACACAGCTCTGCACTGCAGTGCTTGCTGAGGGTAAAACTTCTAGCATGTGGTTTAATATATTTATAGGGAGAAGAGCAAAGAGGGAAGCTACAAGAGGATATAACGTGAATTTAAAGTTTAATGACGTCTGTCGAAAACAAATAGCCTTGACTTCACCTGTCGAGAAAGCTGTGCCCTCTTCCATATGCATGTATGGTGGAAAGTCCCTGCAGACTGCTGGTTATATGAGAGGTGAACGGTGACTGGCTGATGTTCTCCAGGCGCTTCAGCTCGCGAATTAAAACTCTGAGAACAGACAAGGACGCTGTTTTAATTTCAACTTGAAACAAACTAATCATTTTTGGTAAAGCACGTTGCTGAAATCATGCTGATTAAAACTCCAGAGGAGCATGAAATCGTTATTCCGCTTGGATTTGTTTCCCTGAATTCCCATGAAAATTCACTTCAATCATCATCAGGTCCGAAAACACACCAGAACCGCTGGTATCGTTTGGAGGGAAAATATCTGATTAATGTGTAAATAATTAGATTAAAGCTTTAAACTTTCCCAAACTTGAATGTAATTTATTTGCATTTTATGTGACAAACTAACACAAAGAAGCACACAAACAGCTAAAAGAAAATAGAGCGTTATTATTAAATTTTGAGAGTTGTTTTTTTTTGCCAGGAAATAATCTGTTAGCCATACCTCTTTGCCTCCGATACATTAGTGTTTATAAGAACTGATGTCCAGGTATTAGCATAGCTTCTCTCTGGACTTGGAATAGGCCATTTTAAAACATGAATATGCTTTGATCTAAACCATTTCACTGTTGCTCTGGCTGGATGTTTAAGGTTAACTGTCCAGCTGTAAGGTGAACCTCTGATCAAGAATATTTTTTTTGTAGCGTGTTTTCTTCCAGGATGTCCCCAATATTTACTTCCATTCATCTTTCCATCAACTTTGACCATCATTTCTCCCAGTGTCAACTGAAGAAAGGATAGCAAGACAGAATGTTCCAACTCATACAGTTTAAAAGACAATTATCCCTGATACAGACCAACTCTGTGTAAACTTCTGAATTGAAATAAAGTTACAAAAAAAATCTCCAAAACACACAGGTTTTCTTGCATTTAGCAAATAGAAATAATTTTGATAATTCTAACTCATCTTAAACAAGAGAAGTTTGGTTTAAATTCAGACAGTGAGAAAAAAAAGTCTATTTGTTCAGTGTATGTAAATATTTACTTCTTTGTGTGGTTTTATACTCTGGTTTTAGTATATAACAAAAAAGGTCCTACACTAAAACACAATAAATTTGTAGTGGGAATGTGACAAGGGTTAAAAATTCCCTAAATAATATGAAGGGTGAATCATGGAAACCAAAGCACAAAGGGAAGATTGAAATCTGAATGAAACATGAAGCTTTGCGACAGTGAGTCAAACCACTTTAAAAACTATTGCATGATTAATTCCCATTGACCTGGTTTGGGAAGTTTTCCAAAACCCCAAAAGGTGTGTTGTCATATTAACACAGAAATACAGCTGCGGAGGGAGGTGAAGGAAAATTGGTGAATAAACGAGAGGAAAATGCTTAAGCTCTAATGACGCTGCAGCAGACAGGTTATGATGAGACGCGATGCGCCCCACAACACAGCATTTGTTTTCCTGATTGGTTCTTTCTCACCACTGACGATTGCAAAGTATGCAACGGTGAGGCACACTCTTTGTAGATGAGCTTTTGAGCTGCGTCAAAAGCTTTCTGCTTTTGACGCAGAAGTGCGAGGAGAAGAGGTTTACTGACAAAGGTAGAGTTCTGTCTACTTTTGGCTGCCAAGACAGAAAAGGAGAGTTTGGGAATTACAAGTCTCGCATGAATCATTTGGCTTCCTCATAAAAGCTTGTGAGGAGACGAGGAAAGAACATGACACTTGCTCCCTTCCAGGCAGCCACACACACAAACCTGTTTATGCCCTGGGCAGTTTAACTTCAGAAATCCCAGAAATAAAGCATTTTTAAAAGTGGGTAATTTCAATGGGAGATTCACTTTTACATAACAGCCATCTATATCCTGCCTAGGATGTGGCGACTTTGTAAGCTGGTCCATTTTAAACAGCGCTGCCGAGGGTTACTGCTACTTTCTATTAACCACTAGGAATCAGCTTAAGTCTGCTGTTTATTACAGCTTATATTGAATTCCTCTTGCATTTTACGCCAATTAAATGTCTCCAAATGAAGATGTTTTTAATTAAAGTGATTTCTGTAGAGGCCAGCTGGAGTCAGACCTGATGAAAGAAATACTGATTTCAGGTATTAAATGAAACATATGAAAAGAAGAGAAAATGCAGTGCCTTATAGATGTTTTCATTTTTCCAGCTGAAGCCAGAAGGAGTACACAGAATAAAACGACACGCACACATTTTTTCTCACCACTTGAAGTTAAATCTGACCAAACTTAATTTCTTTTAAGACATTTAGAAAGAGCAAAAGTATTAATTTACAACAATGAAAGAGCTTTATTTATTAATTACACATTAAATCGCAATAAAGTAACTTATAATAGTGAAGTGGAAGGAAAATTATTGCTTTTGAACAGTGTTGTACTGTTCCATAATAAAATAAAATCAACAGACAGTCTTCAATAGTTATTGAAAAAGTCAAGTGTAATTCAGTCTCAATAAATTCTAATAAAATAAACCGTTTGTGGTTGATGGAATGTGAAAGATAAAACATTTATCTCTCAGTTATGGCAAAATGTTTGAGTTTTAAATGTTTTTCTGTCCCTCACTGTGTAATCACTGCCATGAGCTTCATGTGGAATAAAAAAATGCTTAGCTGTCAATGAGGAAAATTCCCAGACAACCTTTCCAGGAACCGGAGAGATGAGAGTCTGACCTGGAGATACGATTGATGACACAGAGGAAGGCACCCAGGGGTAAGATGGAAATCAAGAACCAGGGGAAGACCATGCCCACCATCCCCAGGCAAAACAGCACCAGAGTCAGGTTCTGCAGCAGCATTTCAGCTTGCATGGCCAGACGCACATCCACTGTGAAGATGAGAAAGAAACCAGATCAGAGGCCCAGTGTGGTGCCAAATGTTTAGAGGCATTCTCTACAACTGAAGACCAGTTTGGTTCTCAGTCATGAACATGTTTTGAGGCACTTTGACCAACTATAGTAGGATTAACAAAGTTAAGTCATGGGAAAAGGAAAGCCCATCTGTTAAATAATACATGATTTGTGTTTATATGAGCTATTTAAAACTTTTTCAGGCAGTTATAGGTCTCTTGAGAATGACTTTATGCTTTCTTATGAGCCATTTAGTCAAAATACATTCATTTAATTTGACTGAAAAGCATTTAGAATCAATTTAAGCAGCAACAGAAGCTGCTTCAGTAAAGTTATTGTTTTCTTAGTTGTCAGATTGTTGTAGATTCATTTTGCTGCCATTTTTTCTTTTTACCATTGCCTCAGCTGATTAAATTATGTGGATATTGTGGATGGAGTTTTTTCTCTTAAATGGCCACCACATTATTTGTTTGTGCTGAGGTGTGAACTTTAATAGGACCATTGTAATACTTTTATTCTTTTCATTCTGCTTATGAGTCAGACACCCTTATGTTTGACTCTATAAAACAGAAAAGGTCACAGCTGGCAAGCCCAGATCATCGACCCTCCACCACCGTGCTTGACTGATGACATGATCTGTTGTCCTGATCTGTGGGGTTCTATAATGGCCAAACATGGCATTTTACAGTCTTTTTGGAGAATGAACTTCAATATTTAACATGTCAGCTGAGGGTTACAAGAGTCTGAGACAAAGACTTTGGAGTTTTATTCTAGTTTTCCAACTTAATTTTGCTCAAATGTTCATCTCAGACTTTGAAGGTCTCAGTTCATCCTCTAAATAAAATGCCATATTTGTCCCAGGTTGATGGGTAGCAACAGATTGCTGATGCCTTCGCTCCTTCACTTTTTCCACTTTTACCTAATTTTACATGAAGCTCAAATGCTCTTATATATAAACCTTTTAAAAAAAAAAGGTGGAAGAATGACATAGGTTTTGAACAAAAGCCAAAAATGCAAACAAAAAAACTTGACGCACGAAGAAAAGACAAGTGGAGTGGATAACAGAGAGCAACTCGCAAGGGAAACACTCTGCCAAATCACACTGTGTCTCTGCACTACACCTTGTCAACCACGGTGACTTCACTGACTGAGAGCCCTCCTGGGGGAGAGGTTCTCAGTCAAGGCAAATCAAGCCTCACCCTCGTCCATGTCCCTGGAGAAGCGGGTCAGGATGCGACCCAGAGGCGTCGTGTCGAAGAACCGCATCGGGCTGAGAAGGAGCTTGTGGAACAGCTTGTCATGGAGAGCAGAGGCGGCCTTCATGGTGCACTGTCAACGCAGATGAGAAGTCATGTTTGAACATGAGACCTGACATGTAAACAAACAACTTGGACAAGCAGACGGCAGCAATCATAGGTTGGAGGGGGAAATCACTCAGCGATCAAGTCGCTCAATCCAGCAGCAGCCACATGTTACCGACACCAGCACTCCATATGCTGAGCATGTGTGAGGAGCTGGGTGGCCGTTTTCCTTTGGCTGTCAAATCCCAATTTATAATGAGTTTCTGGGAGGCCTACATAAAGGTTGCGACCCAATTCGCAAAAGACATTTCACCGATTGGACAGAAATTAAATGTGGCAGCAAAGAACAAATTAATTCTATTAATGGAATATTTAACACTCACAAAGATCTCATCGCAGCTAGAGGTAAAAAAAGATCATCCATCTTTGAAAATTTAGCAATTTCAAGTGGCACGCATTAACGTGGGGGGGACTAACCTCCTCGATGTTGTGTCAGAATGGGTTAGCGTGAAAAAGCGGACATGCAGCCGAGGGTGGCGCTGACATAAGCACAAACTCTTTTGTTGATTTCTGTTTTTTAATTCAATCTCAGACAGACACGCACTGCCTTCGCAGAGCTGTGAAAAGCCGCAGTGGACAAATGCTAAATGGATTTGGCCTGCAGCTACTTTCCATTATGGCGCTGCACCCATGCGAGCATGAAAAATCACAATTATAGAGGAGCATGAAACTGTAAAACACTAATAACGCGAAGATTTTAAATTAAAGTTTATCTTCAGTGTTTAAAAAGAAAGAGAATGGTTTAAAGATTCTTACCTTGACAAACACCAACCCCCTCACAGTCTTCAGAAATAACGCTACTCCCATGGAGACAACATAAACAGTGGAGTAATACTGAATATGGGGGTTGAGCCTCATGCTGTTGCTCTCTGTCGTTTCATTTGCAGAGATTAATGATGTGTTCTGAGGGCAGATGGAGCAACAAATTACAAACACAGAAAGAAAAAAGAAAAATTCCCTATTTGGCTCCCTAATGAAATTGAGAAAAGCACAGTTTGGCTTTCAAAAAAGTACATCAAATCCAGCCAGCTTGGTGACGTTTACTATTCAGAGCACATCCCTTCCGCGGCGTTGACGCCTTGCTTTGCTGCACATCTGTTTCTCAACTGCTCGTGCTTGTTTTTAATTAAGTTTACCGAGGTGCCGTTACTTTTTTTAATCATGCGCATTCAGATTAATTCTCAGCCTGTTGCCACAACTCACTGAAGCAGAGTAGTTAGTTTTCCTCTGGGGGCCAAACGCACGCTAAAGAGAGGTATCTGCAACCCCTCTGCAAAAGTATTCCCACCCTTTAAACTAACAGAGGCCAAGCCCAGTCCAACAGAGCAACTAAACTGCAATTTTTCGGTGTTTCCCTTCTCAAACACACCTGTGTGTGTGATTGGCTCGTCAAAGAGATTTGCAGGTTAATATCTCTGGTTAAACATTTGTTATGGTACAAACACAAACTTCAATGCATTTTAATGTGATTTTTTGTGGCATAGCAATGCAAAGCTGAGAGAAATCTAAAAAGTGTGAGCTGCATTTTTATTCAGCTCCTTTTACTGCAATACCCCTGGATAAATGCAGTGAAATCAATTAACCAATTTATTTATAATTTATTATGAAACTGTGTTATTATGACGAGAATTCTGATTTATTGTTGTCTTGATAAATTTTAATCAATGCTGTTAGAAATCAAAACAAAACTGACATTATCCGGAGCTTGCCCTGGGGACTAAATCGATGTCGCTTTGTATGAGCATTAAGGCGTCCCAAAATTCAAGGATTACGTGCATGAATGAGCCAAAACACTCAAGGAATGTTTTTGATGAGGAAATAAATTATAACATATATGGGATATAAAACAAAATTTTTGGTTTACAAAAGAAATTGCCTCCTAACTTACCCCGCTGCCCTGCCTGATCCAGTGGCTCAGCCACCAGTTGCTAAAGGCTATGCTGCCGGTTGTGGAAAGGAAGAAGACGATGTTGATGATGAAGACAAGTGGCCCTCCTGCAGCTTTAATGTATGCGCCATAAACCGAGCAGGCGACTGCACCAGAGCCTTTTTCTTCTGCTTTCATCAGGCGCTCTGAAACAAAAGACCAAAAATAAAATAATTATTTAATACATATCAACATTCAGCTTTAACCTCACATGTCACAGGAATAGACAGCGTCTTTCACCTCTGCTCTTGCTTTCCACCTTTGGCTCAACCCTGGCAACTTCAGCAGCGCTGTCAGCTGTTTCCACAACTTCCTTCCTCAGTTTATTCTTTAAATTCTCTTTCACAACATTCTGGAAGACAAATATAAAAATAAAAGCTCGGATTTGAAAACAAAACAACAAACAATCAGCTGAGTGCCATAATACCACCCTGAATTTAAACAGAAATATAAGTTACACAGTCTTTTTGCAGCTCACCAGTGAAACAATTCGACATAAATCACGAAAGACCTTGTATACATTAACATTTCTCTGCTATTGGGCCCGACTACCTGTACTCATGCATTATTCAGCTTGTAATGTCCTGTATTGATGTGCATCGAGGGGAAAGATCCTTTATTTAAAAGACCAGGCTTTGTCACATGCATGGCCGTGACCGTGGCCCTGGCCTTACCTCCTGTTGCATGCTGTTGAATAAGGTAGCGTAGTCACGCTCTTTACTCATTAGCTGTGCGTGGTTGCCGTGCTCAACAATTTGCCCGTCCTTCATCAGGATGACATCATCACACTCGGGCAGATACTGAGAAAGAAACAAATAAAAAGGTAAAAGGGTTGCAGCTGTTGTTTATAGACATGTAAAACAGACAAAAACAGGAAGACTTAATTTCAAATGGTTCATGGTTATTTTAGTATGATTGGAAAAAACATAAAAAACATTTCAAAGCTACTAGGCCAGACTTTTCTGTAAAATCAATGGCGCTGTCTTTAGATGCCATTCATCTTAAAAAGAACAGCATGTCATGGTCAGTTTTTCTATTTCTCTTGCTGTTTGGTTACAAGTCGATATTTAATCACGACAAAATCTGTCCATCGAAAAACAAACTTTCCCGTACACAGATGGCTGTAGCAGGCTTAGCTCCGCCCACTGACTTTGAAAGGTGAGGCTAAAAGTTAAAATAATTTATGATGTGATGCAACACAGAAATACGGAACAGTTAAACATAAGACAGTTGAATAATTTTATATACATTTAACTTATGATAAAAGCTAATTTTAATACATAATTTTCTTTATTTTATTAATTTAATAATACAATTCTTAATTATTTTATTTACCTAAATTATTAATTAATTAATTAACAGATTTAAAATGGTATTCATATGACCACAACTATAAATATTTACTTAACAACTTCTTAATGCATTGAATTGTGGCAATTTTTACCTTGCATAAAATAAAAACACATGGAAGTGGATTGTAAAGAGGACAAGGATAGAGTGAGATGGCAAAATGTCATCATCGAAGATCAATAGAGACAATTTTGAGTTACGCTCCAATAATTTACTTGTATCCTGATAAGATGCATTCAATGATTTTTAAGTCCCGGTTGAGCATCAACTGCTATGCCTGCTAAAAATGATCACCAGGTAGACTGAAAATGAGCCAAATCCTATCAGACTCCAGTCATGCACCTGGAGTCCAGCCTTTACCTTCACCATCATTTCAGTAAATGCCAGAGGAAGGAGAAGGAGGAGAAAAAAAAAAAACATCGCCTGGCCTCTAGAAAGAGAGACTTCTTTCAAAAGCTAAGATAATAAAGGTTCAGACTGCCACTGTTCTGGGAAATCACATAAGTAAAAATGGAGAATTGGATATCAGTTGTGTAGCAGATATGGACATAGATCTCAGATTTTCTCTAAGTGTAATCTGTACTATATCACACATATGCACTGAAGTTGACAGATGGTTCTGACCTGCAGCTGGTGTGTTACAAACAGAACCGTTTTCCCTTTGGCCGCCCCGCAAATGGCCCTGCTGAAGATGTGTGACCCCACGCAGGCATCGACTGCACTGAGTGGGTCGTCCAGGAGGAGTACAGGTCTCTCACTGTAGAGAGCACGAGCCAGGCTCAACCTCTGACGCTGCCCACCACTCAGGTTAGCACCTTGTTCTCCAATCTGCATGACAAATATCAAACTAAGCAGCCTGTGATATTTAGTGAAGAAAATATGAGGCGTCTCCTGAAAGTGAGAAAATACACAAACCTCAGTCATATCTCCATATGGAAGCTCAGCAAGATCTGGGAGAAGACAGCATGCTTCCAGCACGGCATTGTATCTGAAGTGGAAACAAATCCAAAAAATCCCTCAGATGTTACAAATTTAATCCTAAAATTTGTTTTATTGCAACTTAAAATGAGATTTTTACCTGTCTGAGTCAAACTCATTTCCAAACAAGATGTTCTCCTTTAGAGAGTCATTGAGGATCCAGGCATGCTGGGAAACGTAAGCGAAGCCACCGCTTGCGGCAACTCTACCTTCTACCAGAGTCATCTGTTGTACAAGCACAGAAAAATAGAAGCAAAGAAAACACTAAATGATAAATTTTCAGCTTTTTCTGGGATTATTGTGCTTATTAAACAAAGCCACTGAATCAAACCTGTCCAAGTAAAGCCGACAGAAGTGAGCTCTTCCCACTTCCAACACTTCCACAGATTCCAACCAGGGATCCCTTCAATTAGAAAACTTAAGATCAGGGTTTGCTGAGCTGCTGAAAAACTCTCCAAATACCCAGGGTTTATTTGTAGAGTTACCGTTTTGACTCGCAGATTAATGCGGTGCAGGGTCTTGTGCAGCGGCGGCCGCATGCTCTGGGTAGAGGAGATGGTGCTTTGCGGGCTCTCCTGCTCCATGTTTGTGAGGAGACTTTGCCCATTGGGAGCCTCTTGACTTGCCTTGTTGTTGTCTGTGGAAATGTAGAGGCTGAGCTTCTCCCTGCGTAGCACTCGCTGTATCCCACTGCGCTTCTTGGGAGGCGGATTTGACTTTCTAACAGGGGGCCGCGCCTTCTCCCAGGCCAGAGTGGCGTCCAGAAACTCTACTGCGTTGTTTGGATCCTCTGTTTTGGCCAAAATCATCTCTCTGTCCTCCATCATGAAGAGCCTCTGTGAGGTTAAACAAAACTAGAATTTATCACAGTTTCACTTTTATGGCGGCCTTAAAGTTTTTTTCACATGAGATTTATCGTTATTTCTGTTACATAATGATTGACTTACAATGCACTGATGACTGCATTACAGAGCCTAATGCTTTTAAGTACAGTCTGGCCTGTCATTAAGCTCTTCAGCGCGTTATAATTTATGCTTTGGATTGAATTTAGAAAGGAGCTTGGACCCTCTGATGCATCTTTGGCAGAAATGTCTGCTTACTTAACCCCAGCTGGCTCTGGGAAACCTCTCTCACCAACATGTGACTTTCACCGTGTGTTGGGAAACATGATATCAAAGCATCAGTATGCGGGTCAGGTGGAAAGGTCTGTAGCAACAGGATCACCTTTTCATTTGTTCAAGGTAGAGGCCACTTGACGATTCTCACAAAATATCAACATTCTAAGTTTATTTTAGATTTTCAACCCCAAAATAGGCTTTTACAACTTTCCTTATTTTTATATGTGCCATGACATTCTAAAATGCTTTGCAAAATTAGTCACAGTGTTTGAACATTTTCCCATTTAACCAATTTTGGTGTGTTTTATAAGGCTTCAATGTGACAGATTAACAAAATAGTGGATATTTGTAACGCAAATCAAAGGTTATACGTGGATTTCTGAAATCAACTGTAAGGTCCAGATAAAGTATCGAAAATTAGTCATCCTAGCAATACTGAATCCCTGATCCACCTGCGGAGCTGGATGACACAATGTGAAACAGGGATATATTACAAAATGAAGACATAGGCAGAAACCACAGGCTTCCGCAAGAGCAGACACGCCGCTTCAATTTATAGAGTCCATCTGATTATAAAAAGTTTGCTTGGCAGAACAGGATGCAGATAAAAACTTGTTGAATATGGCACATGACTATGCTTGCATTAAAAGCATTACATAGATTTGAAAAGGTTAGAGACCCCCTCAGAAGTCCCCCACACTTCTTACACAATTCTTAAGTGAATATTTTACTTCTGGAATTAAATAAAATGCTGTGTAAGCATTTCAAATCATGTTTGATCCTCCAACAGAATCCTGTCCTATCAACAGATTCTCCCACCTGAGCTGTGTCTGTAACTTAACTCTGATTTAAACTTCTCCATCACATTATCTCTGATCTGTCTGGTGTGCTCCATTAGTTGAGTTTGATTTTATGTAGATTAAAGGTTAGTCTACCACAAAAATCCCCATATACAGGCATCATATATTTTCTGTAGACGTTTCTATCTTTCTCACCTGAAATCTACTGACTGCGACAGCCCCCTCCGACAGGGCTCTCACAGCCAGAGGTGTGACTTTCAGGGCAAAGGTCATGGAGTTGAAAACAGCAACTACAGTGAAAGCCTTATGAATAAAAAAAAAAAGTTACTTGCAGCATGTTTTTCTCAGTTATGAAGCCAACACAACAAAGCAATTTGAATGGATTCATTAGGCAGTGACAGAGATGTTGTTTAAAAACTGTTAAAAAACAAAGCATGTGCAAAGCTGACAATGGTATGAATACCTCAGCTGCAGTGAGGTCATAGCCCAAGGCCATATGCAGGGTGAAAGTGCACACACTCGCTATCACGACGACTATAGGAGCTACTCCCACTGTGAGACTCTGGACGACCCCGGCTCTCTCCAGTATACCCCTCTCTTCTGATCGCACCTCTGTGGAACAGACATGAAAAAGAGAGATGACTAAGAGGACAGGGAAAAAACTAAGTAAAGTAGGAGCTCCCAAAGGGTCTGCCAATGAACATTTAATCAACAGCACCCCCAGAGTCACTAACCAGCACAACATGCATGGAAAAACAGATACAAGAGGGACTACAAGAGCCTCTCTCTTGGAGGAGCTTAAAAACCTGCTGAGGCTTGATAAAGCTCTGGACCTGAAGCCCAAAAACGGCCCCTTCCTCCATGTTTGTATCTACTGAATGCATATGCTGGCTGCTTTGTTACCGGGGCATATTGGGCGCCAACGTAGGAACAAAACGCTTCAGCATCTTAGGCTCCAGCAGTACAGTATGTGAAATACGAGAATTCCCTCCTCCGAGTCCTCTCGGAACATCTTATTCCCCGTTTGGATTCCCTTTAGATGAATTTCTGTGTGAGCAGCAGAGAATGAGTCACACACCCAGGCCAAATACCCTGATCATCCATGTAATGGTGATACTAATTGAAAGGAATGGCTCTGTAACCCATAAGGCTCGTAGGTAATTAAACTGAATGCCAATTATTTATCACTGTAATAGGTCATCACAGAACAGCAGTAAAACTGAGTCCCACTTGATTAATTTGGAGAACGATTAAAAAGGGAGGAAAAGATCCTTATCTGTAAACATGTCACGACATGGAGAGAAAGGCTGCGCAAAATTGTTTAAGAATAAAATCTCAGATTTCGTTTTTTTATTTTTATTTTTTTTAGACCAAACTCGATTTCCGATTTTAACAATTTTTTCCCCACTTTGTCCTTAAAGGTGCCCTATTATGGCCACAGAATAAGTGGCTGGAGAGGAAATGAAAGCAGACACACTTGTATTTGCTGTTCCTTGAACAGGTTAGGATAGATTTATGGACTGTACAGAACATGTTTATTACATTTTTTGTACAAAATTATTCTTAGATAATGAGATTTTAGTCTGCTCTTTGAGCTCCTTTCAGAATGAGCCGTTTTAGGGCCTCTTGTCATTTTAAATCCAAATAAGCTGCTGTTGGCCACGACTCCAACATTTACACTCGCATGTGAAAATGGGTACAAACATATGCACAGTTATACATCTGCCCCACTTCTTCTGGAAGTGAGGCAGAAGAAGTGGGGTCTCCTGCACAATCAACAAGAATTTGGCAAGTGATTTCTGAATGGTAAATCAACAACAAAATGTTGATCTTTTCAATCAACCATTATGCACAACATACAACCATAAAACCAGTTGACCAAATGTACTGGAGGTCCCCTTGTGTTGCTAAGTGATAGGCAGAGCTTGGATGGGTTGCTAGGTAGCAGCTAAGTGTGACTCACCAATTGTGAAGTTTTTGAAATGGCTAATTTTCCAGACACTATAAAATGGCTGGGTGATATTCTTCATGCATTCGAGCTGTTTCTAGAAGCCGTGAGACCCAAGCGGAAGTATAAAGATATGCAAAAAAGATTTTTTTTTAAGATAAATGCTCTTTAAAAAGAGTACAAATGACAGAGAATAACTTAAAAAACTGGTTCAATCATTCTTCCTGTGAGTTGACCAGAATTCAAAGCTGAAATAAAAAGAATCAGCAAAAGATATTGGTCAAAAATAGAAGGTAATTCCTGAGTGGCTAAAATCACTCTGAACTCTGTAAAAACCAGAAGTGCATAAGTGGAAAAAAATAATCCAGATTTTCCAAACATTAACACCCACAGAGAGGTAGAAAACATCTTAGAAGACACAAAGAAGCACTTAAAGGAGAAGGATTTGGGGTGATGGAGAAATCTCTTGTCATTTGCAGGTGACTAATATTAAAAATAAAGTCAACATGAACCCACAGAAGAAAAAAGCAGCTCTGGATTTTTCAGAGAAGCACAGAAAACAGGAAACAGGCCCTTGCATGTAAACGCTGAGTCATGTAGGAAGTCGACAGGCACTCACTGTGAATGTTCTGAGAGAATGCGTCTTCCCAGCAGTACATCTTGATGAACCTTACACAGCCCAGGATCTCGTTCATGAGCCTCACCCGGCGGTCAGTGACTGCCACGCACTTCCTGCGGAAATACGCCGTCAGCCTCGATGCGAGCATCTGTCCAGATGGCCATGGGGAGAAAAAACGATGACAGAATAAGTGGCAGGACAGGAAATGAAAGCAGACACACTTGTATTAGCTGAGCTGTGGGGCCTCTCCGGGAGACCAGAGTGATAAACGCCCTTTACATGAACACCAAAGTCTCTGGCTGTGCCTGAGGTGTAATTCGTGTAATTTGACGTTAACAGCACAAAAGGTGATGGGAGATTTATGGTCACATTGTTATGATGCTATTAAGAGTGCTGATGGGGTTCTTGAAAAATCTGTAGAAATTATTGCAAAAAAGATCTAGTCAGCAGCAGTTTGTTTTTTTCAGTCTTTTGAAATTTCCTCTTTGTTACCCTTGAACTGTTAAACATTTTCTCACATTACAAGAAGAAATTTAAAAGTAATTTACAGAAATTTGATGTGACAGATTAACACAAAGTAGTCTATAAATGAGTGGTGTAAAGAAAGCAATACATGTTTTTTGTCAAGATCTCTTAGACTTTGGGTTTGCTTTATTTTGTTATTTATATTCTGCTTGTGCGTGTTCTTTCAACTACTTATCCCATTTGCTCAGAGATATCTCTGTCTGTCCTTCATTTGGGTCGAGCTCTACGCCATTACATGACAATTTTTCAACTTTTTTATAAATAAAATGCATAAAATATCTGCATGCATTTGTTGTCCAGCCCCCTTTACTCTGAGGCCATTAAAAAAAGAATAAGTTCAACCAAGGCATTCATAAATCAGCTAATAAGTCAACAGAGCCTACTTAAAAAAAAAAAAAAAAACTAAGGTAAAAGGTAATTTTATTTATCAGGCACATTTTCAGCAACGAGGCAATGCAAAGTGCTTGTATAAATACCCCTGGCAGCATCATGCCGTGCGGTGGCTTGTCTCTAGTAAGGACAGGGAAGCTGGGTAATGGGAAGAAGAACGGATCTAAATTAGGCAGTGGTGACTCCAAAGGGAGGCAAGACAGGGCCATGGACCCCTCTGGAAAAATGCTGGTCAATAAGTCAATAAAAAAAATACAAAACAAATAAATAAAATTTAAAATTTTACTTTAGCCGTCTTCCCCTTCAATTTTTACCGGCTTGGTCTGGCCACATCTGCAACAATTTTCTAGGGATGCTATTGAAATTAGGTTAATAATGGAACAAAATTTGCTAAAAGCTACAAAACGCTAAATACTGATGTGCAGAAATACATCCCAACCTTCATCTCCACTGCATAATGCTGCCACCATATAGTTGCACTGACTTGTAAAGTAATTTGTGGGAGAGGTGGATACAACAGCACAATTTTGAGATTTATGTTTTACTTTGAAAACCAAATTTTTTTTTTCCAACTCACAATTATGCACCACTTTCTGTTACTCTATCACGTGACAGGATTTACAGAGCATAAAGACTTATGTAAGGCACTATGATGGACACAGTGACGGACACACAAAGCATCACATTCTCCATTGCCGCAACAAGAAATCATACCATAATTGGGTAGAAGACAATGAAAATGGCTGATCCCAGCAGAGCTGTGGGGCCCAGGAAGTAGGCAGTGTAAGAAAGGCCAAGTATTCCCACCAAGGGCCCTCCAGCCAGCAGGCAGCCCACTGACACCGCTTCATACAGCCGCTGGCCATCACTGGAGCAGATATTGATCAGCTGGGCAGGGAAAACAAAGACAATTCCTTGTGTTTATTGAGTTAAGTTGTGTGACTAATTTTAGTCAATATTGCCCTAAAAATGTGAGATTTGTAAGGAAATGATCAGGATTGGTGGACTGGTCAACCGTCTCAAGCATCAAGGTGTGACTCTATTCCCTCTCCACAGATGCCACCTACCTCGCCTGGGGTGATGTCTTTAGTGTTGCGCAGGCGGAGTATTTTCTGGAAAGCAAATGTGAGTGCTGCCCCACGGAGGCGCGCAGCGGTGCGGTAGTTTACAGCCCACATGAGTGCCAGAGACCAGGAGCGCATCAGCTCCATGAGGAAGATCCCGACTACCAGAGCCAGGCCGTACTGCACGGAAATCTGGGAGCTCTGGGAATATTCCAGGAGAGCTCGGACCAGCAGAGCCTAAGTGTGGACAGAAACGAGGAGGGTAAATGTAGCAGCAAAAAAAGAAAGACATGTGCATAGTTTAGAAAATATGATGGAGTGTATAGTGTATGATTGAAAGGGAAATAAGATGAGAAATAGTAGCTCCAAAGTAAGATAGTTCATTCAATACCAGCTACACTGAGGATACATAGTGACAGAACAGCCAAGGGGACCCAAATCTGACTTTGTTTTCGTCCATATATAATCCATATTTGACTTTTTAACCCATTTCCAGTTTACTTTCCATTAGATTTCTCATTTAAAACATCAATGATGCCACTGTAACAAGGTTCTCTAGGGAGTTGGAAGTAAAATAGGTCCACAGCCTTCCAAGTCCTGCAGAGTGCTCAACAGTGAGTATGAGGTGTGTTTTCATTTCACACCTGATGTGCCTGGAGTGTTTTATACCCATCAGTTCAACCCTGAGGTGCTGGGTTTGATTCCAGGCCCACTCTCAGCCCCCTAGAGTTTGTAGGAGCAGTCAAGGGATGATAGGATCTGTTTTGTTAACCTTAGAGTCAGGTGTCTGCTTTCTGCAGATGGCTGTGAAGCGGCATGGATGAAAATCAGCACCTCCAATTTCAAGACCATGGTCGTGAGCGAGAAAAGGATAGAGAGTCCTTTCCAGGTCAGGTATGAGGTCCTACTCCCAGTGTCTGGGGAGAGAGAAGCCTGGGTCTCTCTGCTTAGGCTCTTGTCCCTGTGACCCAAACCCAGATTAAGCAGAATAATGATAGATGGATCTACAAAACCACTAAAGCCATGAAAAAGCTAGCCCTATTCTCACCTCGACTGACTAACACAACTGCAATTAAAGTCCTAGTAGATCTTAACAAACTTCACAAGTCTAAATTTGTCAGGCACACTCAGAAAAGCCTTGTCTATCCCAAAAACACAAACAACTGGTTGGCATGTAGATGGTGTCTAATGCCTATTATGAAAACCATTGTCAATCTCCAAAATGCTGCAATGCAGCACTTTTCTAACAGGAGTCGAAACATTTTTTTTCTGCAACCCTTACTACTCTGCTCACAAAGACGTCAATATAAATATGGATCCTCATTCAGCCTAGTGGCTAAGGGCTAAAAGAACTGGACTCAGTGTCATATCACATTTATAACCCAGGGAACGCCATGGGTTACTGATTAGAAGTGAACTAGAAACCACTACAAACTTTGGTCAACTAAAGAAAAAGAAAATATAACATTGAAACAAATGTTTCGATATCCAGTAAGATAATATAAGTCCTTTGTCAGGTATTCACACTTTGCATGAATGTATTTACATTTTAAAGACTTTCTGCAGAAAGTGGGTGCAAACAAATGTGGCCAGTGATGCATATAAAATCTAAGACCAGTTAAATATCTTTATCACATCTTAAACTGCAGGAAAAATGCCACACAATGCTGTTGTGTGATCATGTGCAGCAAATAGTTTAGAAAGCAATGGGAGAGAAATGCATCACTGACCAAAGACTAAATCCAGTTAATGCTAATAAACGTTGGCAGCACTGATAAAACAAGGCAAACATACCGCAGCATTAAAAATAAACTGCTAATGGTCAAAAGGAACAATGCAAGAGAATTTAGATAAGAAGTAAATTTGAACTTTAAACAAGGTTGTGAAATTATTTCAAGTTTCTGATATGGAAAGCCTAGAAATATGCACCTATTGAATATTTTCTCTGAGGGCAAATTGGCAAAAAAAAAAAAAAGAAGAAATAAAACAACCAGAGACATAAAAAAAGAACTACCTACACATTTCTGACCACATACTAATTTGAGTTTCTCCATCACCATCAAAGGCTTTGTTTTGCTTTAAAATACCAAGTCTAGCAAGAAAGTGAATGAAGAAATTTTAAGTACAAACAAAGACCCCTCAGGTGAGGATTTATTCTCAAAGGAACATGAACAGAAAGAGTATTTGAATGGTACTCACGGGTCCAACGAAGCCTGCCACCATTGTGAGGAGGAGAGAGAAGATTGCCACCAGCATCCGGGTTTGGCAGAACCTCCAGAAAACTCTTGTCAGCGACGCACCTTCTCGTCCACGCATTTTCAGCTCATTGTGCCACAAAAACTCGAGTCTGAAATTTGAAAAAGAGAAAGATTCACTGCTATTGCCATAATAAAGCATGCAGGTTTGGCCTTTACAGAGGTCAAGATCATATTAAGTAAAAGAGAATATTCTATATATTGCTCTTTTGTCTTAAAATATGTACAGGTAGTGTATGAGAATGCCAAGAATCCCCCCGGGGGGATAAACAACCTGGCAGGCAATAATTCTATGTAAAAACCACAAGAGACAAGCAGCTAGTGGTGTTAATAAAAAAGGTGACCTACAATATAAAATCATGAATGATGCCTCATGTAATTAGTCTAAGAAAGGTAGGTAACATGTTAAAGATGCTCTAAAGTACCTCAATAGCTGCAGAATGTGGCTTGAAGTGGATAAATATCTTGTTGGCCAAACGCTTCAGGCTAATGAGTCTATAAAGCAGCAGCGAAGCAGCTGCAGAAAGTAATTTACGCCCCAAACGACTTTATTAAAAACGTATCAGAGATAGACGGAGCATTAAGCCAGCTACACGTTCACAATGCCTGATAATTACTATTCTAAGTCAAATGGTGCTGAATGTAGGAAATTACAATTAAATAGCAGCCAAAAGCAGCACACACCCAGCTTGAATTAGCTAAAATGAGTGTGTGAGAAAATAGGCAGAAAAGTCATCAGCAAGAGGAAATATTGAGAATCTAGTTTAGCTCAATTTTAACAAATGAGTGACTAAAAAGTTTCTGAAAGAAAAAAAAACTCTTAAATGGAAAACAATCAATACCTACTGTAATACTTTGAAAAAATAGATGACAAAATATGATTTCACTTAATAATATGGCCACTTTTTAAGCTTTACTTTCATGTAAAGACTTTGCCTTACAGCAGTGGTCCCCAACCACCGGGCCGCGGACCGGTACCGGTCCGTGGACCAATTGGTACCGGGCCGCGCAAGAAATAATTAAATATGTCCGTTCTATGTATTGAGTATGGAGGAGCTTTTATTTTGAAAATCGTACACCGGATGCCGAGGTTTGAGTCATGCGCTAGCTCACAACGCGCGCACCCCCCGCGTTCGATCTTCACAACGCACGCACGAACACCCCCCCCCCCCTCCCCCGGTCCGCAGGAATTTACGAAGGCTTGGCCCGGTCCGCTGTACTAAAAAGGTTGGGGACCACTGCCTTACAGTGCCACACTATTTAAACATGCTCCCATCTTGACACAAAAACAAAATCACTTATAACAAGACATTTTATAAGACATGTTATAAGTGGAAAAATTTGCCAGTGTAAGAACTTTTTAAAATAAGTACAAAGGAATTATTGACTTCAAATCAAGCTCATATATTTACCTGAAAAGTTACTTGTAAATTAATTTTGCTTTATTTCAAGTGTACCAAGACATTTGCACCAAAAACTAGATGTTCATACTTGATAAAATTTTGTGGTTTTGGATGATGGCTTGAAAAGTCTTCTGGGAAATCTTGGGGTACTGTTTTACAACCAGTGAATAATTTGATGTTCGCTACAACTTCATCCCCGACCTGTCTGGTCTGTTCACTGTTGTTCATGATGATGTTTTGTTAGAGAACAAACACCTTTATTGATCAAAATTGAGTGCACAAAGACCTGATTACAAGACCAGAAAATACACAGATGTTTTTTTAATTCAACCACTGAACCATTGAAATATTTCTAAATACAACAAACATCCGAAATTTTTTGTAAAAATCTGGGACAACAATAAAAACCCTAACATGAACATAACAGTGAAAAGACGTCTGTGTTGCAACACAAGCTCTCGTGCATCTGGAGACTCCTACTGAAATGTAAATGAGGACACAGGGGCAACAATGTGTGCTCCGCAAGTGGGACTATTTGCTTTTTAAGCAGGAACTAAATGTTCCTCGCAGCCACCAGCCAGATGGCAAGCAATGCTGATGTTTCAAGAAAGTGATGGACTGGACATCACGATAGAGGTTTGCACCTGACTGAGCACCAACAAGTGTCAAGTCTCCCAGGGTTTCCTTTCTTTTTTTTCCCCTCAAAATTCTCCATCATCTCTGCAATGATTGCATAACCATTCCCGATATGCATGACATAACGTAAAGCATACAAACACAGCAGAGAGGCAGCATAGTGGTTCACAAATGCTTCTTTTGAATAGTCATAAAAGAAGAAGAAATGCACCGTCAGACACTGAACCACAATCTTGCTGCAGAGCAAGTCACGCAGTTGTCACCAGATTCAGGAGAAGTTCCTCAAAAGTTACCCTCCTCTATATTGCCAAGTCATGCTATTGAGATGTGACAGCATAAGAGCAATGAAGAAAAGGCGTTTCGTTTTCAGTGAGGGTCTAAATGCCCTCTAATGCGCTTATTTCTAGTCTTGGTGGTTCATTCAGTAAATTTGAGCATCACAATTTCTTAAGCCGTGCTTTGGCAGCCAAACAGAGACAGTCAGTGACAGCTAATTATAGTGACAAGTCAGGGAGGCTGTCTGAGACTCAGGTGGAGGAGTGACATAAGCACACAAGTCAGGCAACAACTCTCACTGTAATCTCTAATCCCTGCTATACTTAGACGCCCCATCCCAACCCCAACACAGTGTTCCTGCGTTACTGTAAAGGAGAGACAGGCTGATCATCACTCAGGTCTCATGGAGCAGACTGAGCACATCTCACAAACAACAAACAAACAAAAGTCCAGCACCTCAAGTTAAAGGTGGCCATCTTTCCCAGAAGAATTTTAAGTTAAGGATGATGTGCAAATCAACTATAAGACTTACCTTCATACTTTGTTTTATATTTTATTGTCTAAAATAATTGGAAAAAGGTTGATAATATTTCAGCAATTTCTGGTCCAGACAAACGTTTGTATATTTTGTTGGCATATTATGTGTTTAAATGACACAAACTAGTATAATTTATTTTTTTTTCTCCTTTTTTCAGACTAAGATGACAGGATGAGCACTCAAAATAGAAAAATCCCAGTAGGATTAGATCTTTTGGGAAATAAAGCAAATATTGAGGTTAATGTCTAAAACTAAATTAGATGGCCTCAGGCCTTGTAGTGCTTCCTACAGCAAAGGAAAACTGAACAACTTTCGCATTTCTTCAATTCCATCTTTGAACCTATTCAAAGTCTCCAGTATTTCTGTCTTTTTACACCTCTGGTCACTTTCAAGAGGACAATCTCACCTTTGAGAGTTGACCCCGGATTCTTCGTGGCAAGACAATCCCCACACATCATCTAAAGACAAGCTGGACTGCTTGTAGGCCCTCAGTGCCAGCGGGGAGAGCCATTGAAGAGTCATAAAAGAGAAGAGGCCGGCGTTATCAACTGGGTGCTGATGCCTGGAATAGAGCAGAAGATGTGGAAATTTGTGAGAGCCCTAAAAGTGCAGCGCTGACACAGAGATGCTATGTTATTTCTCATGGAAGAGGTGACTTTGATGGCCAGAGTCAGCGGGAGAATCCTGCCTGCAGTGTTTGGACAGCAATTTGCACACTCTTCACAGAAATCTGAGAAAGCAGTGAAAAACAGCAGGGCAGGAGGGGTTTATCAGGTGAGACATGCTCAAACATGGTGCTGTGTGTCACCGAGGGATAAGTTCCCATGCCTTATCAGGGCCTCCTGCTACACCCCAACAGTCAGCAGAAAACTGCTGAGTGAAACACACACACAATGTATGTCATATTCATTTAATAATGTCATAAAGAGAAGCATTAACATTAAATGTTTGAATTTAGTCTCGTTTCTCGTAATCCACAGGATCAAAAGTTTAAACACTCAGCTTCCCCATCAATATTTGGTTTAATCAATCAATCAATTTATTTGTATAGCACATCTCAGAAACAAGGCAGTTCAAAGTGCTTTACATTATAAAATCACAAAATAAAAAAGTCATAAAAACAATATACAGTCACAAATGGAGAAACCAGTAACAAATGTTACATTTTGTCGAGTATCATCATCAATATAATCATAACAGGGGATTTAAATCCCATGAAAAAAAGGACATTTCTTTATAAGCTTTGTTCAGCCACTAGCAGTCAGCATTATACTGGAGCTCAAGACTTAAAAAGCTTAATGTTAGCTGCTTTATGCATTCCAAATCCAGCCTGCTGGTGTGTTGGGGTTCATTGTCCTGTTGGAACAAAGTTGTGTCAAACCACAAAGCTGATACTTTAAACTAATATTGACAAATTTAGAGACAGTCTTCCATTTCCACAAACCCACAGCACGATGCTGCCACCAGCATGACTGGTCATTGTTAGAGTTTTCTAGGGTTTAAAAGCTTTGCTTTGACTTTACCAAACCAAGTACTTGCTATTGAGGAACAAATTAGTTCATTTTTAGCTTGTCTGACCTTAAAACCTTCTCTAGAAAGTATTGGGCTTGTCTGTGCAGGCAGTTTTTATACATTAGTGAAGCCTAAAGGAGTTTTAAACTGGAACAAAGCCTGTCGCAATAAGCAATAAATCTCCTAATCGCATGACAAATTAAAATTAGCTCTATAATTTCTGTTCTAATAAAATTTTTTTGGAAGGGCAATTTTGTTTACAGGGACTTTATAGTCCATTTCATTTTTGCTTTCAGTTGTGTGTGGTTCTTATTTCTGCTTTATTTATTGTTTTTTTTGTCGCTTTGTTTATTTGTTAATTATTTTGGATATTAAGAATGTCCAAAATAATTATTTACAAAATTTTAATTTATTATTCATTAGGAGGGCAAGCTTGCATTCTTAAGCCATTATCATTATTGTATTGCTTGAAAATGCTCCCACAACAGCAATGTTATTGTTTATCACAATAATTTCTTGGACAACTTATCATCCAGTAAAACGTGTAATTGTGACAGGTCTAACTGAAACTTCTTTTGTAGTTTTTATGTTTTCAGTCCCTGCTGATGCAGAAGTTATTCACTGGAAACTGTGACAGTGATGTTCAAATATCAATATGACTTGAACACTGTTGTTTCTTTGTGGTTGTTTCTGGACGTTATAACCAGTTCTATTCAATTTGAGCATCACAATTTGGGTGAGACTGCTGAAACAGTAAGCCCAGCTTTTGCACAGTCCTTTCCTCAAATATTCAGAGAATTTGGAGGACTATGCTTCAAAGCTGGGTCACAAAACAATTTAAATAAATTGCACAGATTCTGCCAAGAAGGGTGGTCAAATTTGTGGTTCAAAATATGCCAGAAGCTTGGCAGCCCAACATTAATGTGAAACTGATGCTCGTGATTCACGTATGTACATTTCTACTTCAGTCTTCTGTTGCTAATGTTAAAAGACATAAACATTAAATAAATGACTGACTTGTGTGTTATCCTGAAGGGCTTTAAAACCTGCAGGCTTTTCCGGTAGCGGCCTCGTCTCTTCGGCCCCCTCTCTGCCGATGTTTCGCTGTCCTCCTCCTCATCCAGGCGAGGCAGCGGCTCTGGAGAGGACAGTGAAAGGCCTTCCACCCGGCCGGCTGCATCCAGGGCATCAGGGAACATGGCGGGGCCTCTGCAGATTTAAAAAAAGAAGACTGATTTTAAAAAAAATCAATCAAGTGTTTTATATCAGCTACGACATAAAACAACAACTACCACTGCTACTTAAGATGCTAGACAATTTTAAAAACTGTTTGCTCTGGATCATGGCATGAGCTTTGTGTATCGATTGACATGTTTTTATTCAAATTCTTCAATAAGTCAACATTTATACACTGCATGCTGTAGAGCAAACAGTTATTGATATGTGTAAGCTGGAAACTCGTTGTTTAATCCTGAAGTATACATCTGTGTTTATGAAAAAGGAGATTTAAGTTTTATTTGATACAAACAAAACTAAGGAGATAGAAATGGGAGATATTGGTTAAAAGCTGAACATTTTAATAGTACGAGTAGGAAAGAACGTAGCGTAGAAATCCATTTAAAGTTAAAAAGTTATTTTATCTTTAAATGACTTATAAAGTTATTTAATTTTAAATAACCAAATGGTTGAAGTGGGAGATTTTAAATATCTCCACTTTCATAATGAGACATCCATGAAAATAACCCTTGCAAAAGTTTTTTTTCTAGTAACTATGTTGCTAATGATGGCAGCATAATTTGTTGCTGATTTGTTATTTTTGTAGACTTGTGTTCATCATTTTTGGGTTGTTTGGACAATTATTTCCCTTGTTTTACGGTGCAGCTGCAATAGTTTTTGCTTAATAAAACTGTGTCATAATCAAATTTGCATTACCTTTACAAAAACTGAAAGCTATTCAGTAAAAATAACAATAATGAAAAACCTCTGATCATCTTTGAAGCATAAAATGTTATGTTCGCTTCAGAAGACAGTTACAATAAGGGTGCAAATCAAATATATTAAGATGAATACGAGGATTAATAATATTTGAAACAACTGCAGTTGCGGCTTAACTGCTTTAAAACAAACAACAACAAAAAAACAACTTACAAATAAGAGAGCTTGCCACAAGAGATCTTTTGAGAATCTTTAGGATGTACAGACACAAACTGTGATGATGTGGTCCAACTATCTCATCACTGACATAAGATTATACTGCAGCAATAATGCCAAAGTGCTTCTATGCCAAATGAAAAATCCAGCTTTAAAGGATTTGTTTTGCCTGTAGACATTTTAACATATGATGAGTTGAAAGTTTTGAAAGCTTCACTGTTCTCCACATTTCTGTCAGCTGACTTACTAATCTTCACAGAAATGCACAAATCTAACAGACTGATGTGTTTTCTAACAGGCAACAGGTAATCTTTGTCTGAAATGCTACGGTATGCGCTTTTTTTTAATCACTCCTAAGCTGACATTTTCAGCCACTCTCAGTGGGAATAGATAAAACACAGTAATCCACCTGCTCTGTCTTCCTTTAACCACGAGAGCTATTACAGAAAGCAGTGTTTTGCTGAATCACCTTCTGCGATGCAGATAGTCTTTTTTTAAAAAACACCACCTTGCTCGGAGGTCAGCACCTCTCTCTAGCATACAGCTCTTATCTATTTAAAGACGGCTTGCCAGCCGCTGCGAGTGCTCAGAAGCAGGTGTCTGAGCTGTGCCAGCGCGTCCCGTACACCATCACTGATCCCTTCTGTAGCAAAGCTCCATTACAAGGTCAGCTGGGCCTGGTGTGGGCCACAATACTGTCCTCGGAAAGCAGTCGGTGAGGAGATTCAATACTGACAGCTCAGCTGGGGCAAAACAGAAACTGATACCAGAAGTAGTGTTGGGAAATATGCAGAAATACAGTCACTGTTGATGCAGCAAGAACTAAACTTTAGAGGTTAGGAGAAAGCACAAACCCACAGCCTTCGTGTGTGAGGCTTCTCTAATGGCTGTGACTCAGAGAGGCGACAACTTGATGTGCACTAAAGGCAGCCAAAGTTTGCTTTCATGTGTTGTACAACAATGTTTTAAACAGAGCAAATAATCCAAAGAATGATCTTACCTGTTAGTCAAGTTTAGTCAGAAACCAAGACAGTACAGGTTTCTGACACACTGTAGTAACTTGAGTACTGATTTGTGAAGAGTGTGTCAACAAAACATTGAAAAATGGATGGGGAGAAAATACTTACGAATTTTTTTCAGAATTTCTGCATGTTAACAATGTTAGTTGGGTTAAATTAGTTGTCTGATCTGATCTTAAGTAAATTCTTATGTCTTTATCTATTGATTTTAATCAGCCAGACTTTTAAAGTTTTTCTGATTATATGTTGCTTTTTGCAAGTTTTTGAAGTTTAGCAGCTTTATAACTCAACTTCTGTCCAGCATTACTTTACGCAAAATATTTCTGTTCCATTGATTAATCAACGTACCTATGCATATACACAGATTTATAAAATTTTAAAGGGTATCTATATCTGTTTCCATTTCTATAGCTTAAACTAAGCATGGAACATTTTCTAGTTTAAGGAATAGAGTATGATTTCAAAAACACATTTTTTTTTGCACCTCTGGAGTTTAAAGTCCTCCAAGTGTCACTGCAAATTTTGGCATGTCAGCACATGAAAATTTGAATAACACTAAAGTTGTCTATGAATAAAGATAATCTTTATCTATGAATAAAGATAAAGTTACGTATAACTTTATCCTAACTTTATCCTAGTGCAACAGGAATAATTGTTTATTTTTTAGTTTTATATAAAAACAACTGAGTGGCGTTTTAGTTTAACACCACTGTATTTTTACTCAACAGAAGAACCACACAACATGAGAGAAATATAACACTGATAACAGTTACACTGATAACAGTTTGACAGGCAGAAATAGCATTTGAGATCGAAAACGGTGACATTCGAAGGACTGTTAGCTGAAAACATAACAGATACTCAGCTAAAGAAGCAGGTATCCACAAAGCCCTATGTCAGGTCCTGGCTGGATTGTGTTCAGTAAAAAAAAAAAAAAGAAAAAAAAAAAGAAAAGTGTTTTTTATACTGTTTACCTTAAAAGTACACACTGAACATAGAGTTCCTGTACAGTCTGGAAAGAACTAGAAAACCTTTACTCTGATATATGCCTTTTTTCCCTGTTTCAGGCCTAAATCAGAACAATTTTATCCATCTATTCATCCAGCCAATAAAACTGATTTAATGGGTGTATTATACATCTATTAAAATGGTATGACATCCATCCATTAAAATAACTTGTTTGTTCATTCATCCATCCATCCAATAAAACTGTTTGACCACCATCCACCCCTTCATTCATTGAAACTACTTGTCCATCTATCCATCCAACCTGTAGCTTGATCGAATTATGTACAGTAAACTCATATTAAGCTATTTTATTGACACTGGGCCAGGCAAAATGCACTAAAAACTCTAGAAACTTGTATCGGAGTGTGAAATTTAAACATGAAATGTTGTAGAAACCGTGTCAACAGAGTCTTCAGTCCCGTCATGATCAGGTATAACCAAGGCAGTCAAAAGGTCCAACTTAAAAGCTTCAGAAGGCTTCCAGAAATCACTTCATCAACAATACTTTCACAATGAGCTCTTTATGGAATAATATCGAGAAATCATAAATGGCTTAACAGTTGTTTTGAGTGCTGTATATTTCCACTTGTTATCACTTACGTTTAGTTCCGCCAATCGCGGGTCGCTTTGGTAGCAGTTCAAATGTGAAGCGTGCTGAAAATCAAGAAAAGCAGCTGAAGATGAGCATGATGCCTCCTCTTTTAGCTTTTTAAACTTTTCCAACGGCGTGCGGACACATCTCCCTTTACAGCCGCCGCGGTGCTCAGATGGAAACACTGGCTCTGGACATGGCAAACTTTCCGCCTCACGTGTATATAGTGCGTGCTGCTTCCTCCCAGCGGTGTCCACGGCTCTGCTCCTCCGTCACATAACGACGTAAGGCGGTCACACAGCCCGGCAGGGGGAGAGGAAATCCCGGCTTCACTCTGATGTAACAGTGGCTCGGCCAACCGGTAACTCGGCTGAGCGGTCACCTTGGTAACGGAAAGGAAAACAATGGGCGGAGCAGAAAACGTGACAGAGAATCTGATTGGTTATTCCCTGATGTAGTTAAGGAAAACAATAGATGTGATTGGCTATCCTCTGAATTAATGAGTGTGTCTTTGTAGGAAGAGCAGACAAAATGAAAAGGACAAACACTTTGCATAAACCCTTTGGTTTTATAGTTTTGTTTTCTTTGAAAACTCATTAAATGCAAATATTGAAAAAAGCTACAAGTACTGAATAAATTAAGCATTCAAACGAATTTGAAAAATGCTTTAGAAGTAATGCTTCAGTGCATTTGTTTGAATATGAAGGATTTAGACCAAGTAGAGTTTTTAGTATTCTTTCAAAGTTCAGGGAATTTTTGTTGATTTCACTTTAATACACACGCAAAAGCGCACACCTACACCCCTTCCCCCACACACGATAACCTCCCATTGACTACAAATTTTTGTATTCAGAAAATCTGAATGCTCTCAAAAATCAAATTAACACCGTGGGAGAACAATATACATCTTTGAATAGCGTTTGTAGACTGCAATTACAGACTCAACCAAATGTTATTGTGAACAATGAAGCAAAAATAAATAAATAAATAAATAAATACATTTGAAAAATCCAAAGGTAGGGAGGGCAGATTTTAAAATCATAACTGAATGTTTTTAAAGGTTATAAATTTTACTCAACTGCCATTTTGTTCTTACTTATCTAAAATCAGATAACTTGTATGTATTTTAAAAACAAAGAAGGATATTTGTGCTTTCCAAAAGTGGTGAGGTGTAAGAAAAGTTTCTTTAAAAAATGAATAAATAAAAATCTGAAACTGTTTTGAATGCACACAATAACATTTGTCGGTAAATATTTTGTAGAACCTTCTTTTGCTTCTGTGGCAATAACGTGTCTTTGGATGTCACTACAGTTTTTCAGATCTACTGTCATTCTTGTTAGTAAAATAGCTCAACCTCAGAAGAGTATCTGCGAACACTTTCCATCTGCTGCAGATGAAAATCCCTTTGCATAATACTGCCACCACCAGCATTAGTAGTGTACTTCAGTTCCTTGTGAAATGTTCAAAGATTGGAATATTGTTTCATAATCTAACCTTTCTTAAAACTTCAGTACAACATTATCCCTGATCCCTCTGGGGTGTCATTGGTTTTCATGTAGCTGTTTGTTTTCTGATGTTTTCTAACAAACATCTGAGGCTTTCACTGAACAGCCAAACAGACTAATTACCTTTTAACTAATGTCTGAAGCACAGCTGATTCCACTGGTTTTAATTTAGGGGTATCAAATTGATGGGGACAAAAATACAAATACAAGGCACATTTTTTAAATTCATTGTAACATAAAACTGAACTTTTTGTGGGTAATACAATGTAATTTTAAAATAAGTTTGAGATCGTCTTGCCCTTATTTCAGTTTCACAGCTTCACTGTTTGGTAAATTATTTGCTGCAAAAACAATAAATAAATAAATAAATAAAAAACAGAAATAAGATGTTTGTTGTTTCTATGCTGCTGTGTACAAACTCAAAAAGCAGTGTTTTGGGCACATAGTTAAAATTGATACCATACATTGAGCATTGCATTAATAATTGTTAAAAAGTCTAAGGACAGGATTTGTCAGAAAAAAACAAAAAAACAAACAAAAAAAAACACATCACAAAGAAATCCGTAAAGAATAAGGACTCAAACATTTCAAGGCTCAAAACAAAAAAGGAATCAACAACTCCAAAGCCTGCAGAGAGTCTTTTGATGTTCAAGGAACATAAAAATATTAAATAATATAAACATGCTGTTTCTGATAGGGAAACTGTACCTTTTCAGTTTGTGTGGTAGACAACCTTCAGTGTCTTGTGACCTGAAGGTTGGGGGTTTGATTCTAGCTTCCTCTTGCTATTTGTCAATGTCACTCTGGACATGGCACTTATTATGCAGAAGGTCAGTTTTAATTCCTATGAATTACAGAAAGTTGATATTGAAGGACTGTGGCTCCAAATCTTTAAACATCATCTCAGCTCAACAGCTAGATTTCTGAATCTTGGAGACAGATGGGTTTTAAAACCGGACAATAAACCCCAAAACACATCAAAACTGGATTGAGAATGGATAAAGCAGGATAAAATTAACTATTTGTAATAACATTAAGCCCACTGAAAATGTTGGTAGCATGAAACCAATTAAAGTGGACTTTAATTGGTTCTGCCAGTCGTGGAACCAATTACTCATCTGATGAGATTACTCATCTCCTACTCTCATCTGATGAAAGTAGGAGTCAAATATCGTGCTTGAATTTTACCAGAATTTTGATGATGCACACAAAAAGCACATGAATTGGAAAAGAAGCAAAAGAAATGAATTCAAATAAAGAAAAATCACAACAAATTCAAACTTATTTTCAAGATTCTCTGTAGTTGTATAGCCATTCCATTGAACTAACAAAAGATTTAGTAAAAGATCAAAATAATAGGACTTCCATGTTAATGACAAGGGTGTGCAAACCTCTGACCTAGATTTAGCTAGGTCAGAGGTTATTTTTTCATTCTTGGAAGGATGAAGGTATAGATTTTTTCCTCTTCTGCTGCCCAGTCATATACAGCAGCTACCTCTTAAGTAAAGAGCTACCAGTAGAAGGAACTTCTCAGACAGCAGACACAGCAGAGGTGTGTTGGTCATATAATCTATTATCATTAAAAAGAACAAGGACGCATTACTGGTGATGAGATTGGAAATATAATTTGTCTAGCAGTTTTTAATGGCCATGTCTGGACTGCTGCTGTAACCGCAGATACAGTAACCATAGATCCTGATGAGAGCATCTGGGGAATGGACAATAGCATCTTCCAGGAAGCTGCATTGATCTGACGTTGTAATTGCCTACTTTACATGACGAGATCTGCCATAAACATTTTAGAGTATTCAAACGGCAACTGTAATTGAAGGCATCTCACACTAATAATAAATGTACAGGCAGGAGTTTTATCACATGGACAAGGGATACATTGACACAGGGAAGTACCCTGTAAGTACCAGGATGTCTGGATCCAGGACAGTACACTGTAAAAAAAACATTAAAAATGTAGGGAAAGTATCCTGTAAATATTCAAGGTGTTCTGTAAGCTCTGAGAAGGTATGATTTGCGTTCTGAAAGACTGAACTTATCATGAAAGAAAGTACATTATATGATCCAGGAAGTACCCTATAAGTGTTGTGAAAGTTACAATTAAGTACTTGAAAGTACCATGTATGTTTCAGAAAGGTCATATGAGGAAAGCATCCTACACTATCCAGGAAAGTACCTAAACTTTCTGGGCCTAAAGAAAGTAGAAAGCTAACGTGCTAGACAAAAAGTTAGCTCCATTATTTGCGAGAGTGTGCCCACCATTGTTAAATCACAAGAAAGATGAAAATGTTGAGTGAACCTTGAACTGAAGGGGGGCAAATTTATCCTCTGCTCATAAACACATCAAGCAATCCAAAACGTATATAAGAAGAGATACAGTGTGTACAGAAGGTCATCAGGACCAAAACCTTTGACATTTTGAAGAAATTTTATGATGCAGTTTGTGTGGAGACCTTTCTGTGCACAGAAAATAAACACGCTACTTCTTCTGCAAATAATTTTCTACTTTTTGTCCTCACATTCAAAAAAAGTACATATATTATTAAGGGAACCATTTTGTCCAATCTGTGAGGAAAAAGGACTAAGTTACATGTAATAAAATTAGTGTAACAACATAAACCGATTTTAGATGCCATTTCTTCATCCTTCAACATCTTTAAGATGTAATGTGGCACTGCAAACTGGCTGCCAGCCATCCCTGCTTGACCAGCAGACAGAAAAAAAGCAATAGTTCGAATTGCGAGGAAAACCATCGATAGGGTCTCACTTTACTGAGCTGGGAAATTTGCAGAACGTCTGCAATCAATGCTCTGAATGCGGACTGTGTTATCAACCCCCTGAGACACTTAAGATAAAAGCTAAGCCACGGATCAGGCTAGAGCACAGCACAAGTCCCTCTATTTCTGCTTTTCTGCCTCTGCTTTGCGATTTAGGGGAGAACTGGGCTGTGGCTGATGGATATGTTCGGTGAATGAAGGGTACTGAATCTTTTATAAGTGGATTTAAGGTGTATAACATTTTTTCTATCTATGTCTAGGAGCTACTAAAAGTTATTAAACTTTCTCTTCTGATATAGCCTTTCCTTTCAGTGCAAAATCTAAAAACAGGAATGTCCCATGCTTTAAACATAGCTGCAATTCTGATGTTTTTGGCAATGACAAGGTACCTGTGAATGCAAAACTTAAGAAGAAGACATGATTTTATTTTATTTGATTTTTTTACAGTATTCGAAAAGAAAACAGAAAGGTTTTTCCCTCACAGTACTATCATGTTCTGAGTGGATAAATACATAAAACAGCTTGATTTGTTGAGCTGCCGATATGCATTAATATTGAAACTCACTTTCAAGCTGCAGCACTGCACATTTCAATTACTCCAGTGTTTACGTTGTGCAGCTGGTGCAAGCGTTGCCATCTTAGGTCCAAGGAAACATACATTCAATTAGGGAGGGCTTTTAGTGATTCAATCCACAGAGTGAAGGTTGGGAAAAAGCTTTTCTTATACTGTGTATGTATCACCTGCGCAGACACTTCTTTCGCTCAATGACTTAAAAAAAGAATTTTGCTATAAATGCATGATTTTCTAGTTACTGAGTTTAATTGTGTGTAGTTGGAAGTGCTGGTGGATTTTGCGAAAGCTCTGGTGGTAACTTTAGAAGTAGCTTGCAAGTTCAATAAAGGCTCAGAGTGAAAGCTCTCTGTATATCATTGTTGATTTTTTGCTAACATGGCTTCATGAGATCCTGATCAAGCTGACCGACTGACAGAAAACTGAGGGATTTTTAATGACAACATACAAAGCTATAGTTGAAATACATTTGCTAAATAGTAATCAGTATTTTTGCATAGCTGTAAGAGACAGATGTATGCAAATTATGCCATGATAATATTCCTTCTGCAGGATTTGCCTGTTTTTTTCTGAATTTTTTAATGTGCAATTAGATGAAAAGTTGGATTAGAAATAGTTAATAGTAGACTTCTTCAATTAGTCAAGGGTTAGTTGGTCCAACACTGAGAGTTTTACAACATTGGCTTAGAGACAATAGCACTTCAACTAAAAAAAATTGTCATCCAGTCAAACAAAGTGGTATGATGGTTGGAGGCTCTTTGGCTGATTCAAGACAAGGAAGACTTGAGAGACTTCTTCTCTCTATTTCAAAAATCCTGAAGAAGAAAGTTAAGCTATCAGTGTTGGTGACCTTAAGAACATTTGCATTTTGCTGGGCCAAAATGTATCCACAGTGATATAAAAGAGTTATTGACTGTTATTGCAAATGCTTGATGAAATTTCTTCTCACCAAAGGAGGCACAACTACTCATTTGGCCAATTAGTTTTTCACATGAAGTCAGTTTGGATTGTGTTGTTTACATTTACTTAAATTATTATTGTCGGATGCTAAAAGTTACAACTTAATGGTGACAGAAAGAAAAATAGAAGAAATATGTGTGGGAACAAATGGTATTTGAAGATAACAGGAGAATTATCTACTGCAACTTTGATATTACATGTTTCAAACATCCTGAAATGTTCCTTAAAATTTGTCTGGCAATTGAATGGAAAGTACATTTAATTGGAGCATTGGTTAATGCTCCAACTAAATGCAATATTAGCTTTGCTTTGCAAGATACAGCAAAGCTAATATTGAGAAAAGGCAGATGGAAAGCAGTTCTGCTGGTGGTTGTAAAACAATATGTTGGAGAGACTCAAATATTTGAAGTTGTTTGAAATGTAAAAGGCCACTGGACCAGCGCACTGACAAGATTCAGATGTTTCCTGGCAACTATAAATGTCTGTAGCAACCATAAAAAAATCTAATAAAGCAGCTTATAGTTTTCAAAGAAAAAAATTCAGCAAGGATGGCTATAAATAAAACCACCAGAAGTGGGTCTTTCATCTCTCTCATAAAAGATATCGCACTGGAAAAAGAACCTAAAATTAACTTGTTAATGAATCTGCTACTGATATTTCTGTCAAAGGGCCTACCTGAACATTCAGCAGGACTTTTATGGGGATTCTTATGGTAAAAATAGCTCAGTTTTAAAATTGTCTGGATCACTGTGCTTTTCATAAAGACAGAAGTAGATACATTGTGCTCTGTAAAGCCTTCGCTTTAATTTATGATGCACATTTGGAGGGGATTTTTACTTACAAATTAGGAGTAACAGATTTACTACTGTCCTCCTAGTCAGGGTTTCACATAGGCTAAGAAAAGACCTCAATCCAGAACCGTTAATGATAATAATAATAATAATAATAAAAAAAAAACATGTTATTTACAGAATCCTACAGTGACAATGCATTGTTACAAAGTTTTGATAGTAACCTCTGTGGACAAGAAAAGGTCATGAGAAGTATCAGTGAATAAAAACAAATTGTTCCCATTATTATCACTAGAGTCAGACTCGGACAGAGAAGAGGGGAAGGCGGATGAGGAAAAAGAGACAGCTGTGAAAGTATTTCAGGCGGGTCAGAAGAGGACAGTCGGTTGTCTCTTGCAGCAGAAGTCACTGCACAAATTTTCCAGAAAATGTCAGACAGTTTAATTTTTGCTAAAGGTCATTTTTGATTGTGAAAGTGGCAAATCGGTTTCCAGTGAGCATCAAACTTTACATCCACTGGCACCAATTAAAGGTTCACAACCAAAGGATGTCTCACCATTCCACTGGGTGAGTTCATGTTTACAATTGCTGATGATGCCGGAATGAAGGTTTTCACCCAGTTTTCATCCATTATTTAACATATAACTGTTGAAGAATCAAACAAAAGGAGTATCTAGCTATCTAGCTAGCATGAAGTCTTTTCACTCTAATTCAGGTTTTGCCTAAATGTGACTCTAAAATGTACAAAAAAAAAGAGTTTTAATTTATGAGCTGCTGTTTGACAGATTCTTGCATTTTTCCAATCTAATGTAACAGAAAATTAGTAAATCAGCGTGAAATATATAGTGTTAGCATATTTTGAGCTACCATTGTGGCTAACGTCATGCTAAATTCTATTTACCCATCATTTTCAATTATATATAATTTATTTAAAATGTTACATTCTTTAAATTTTAATGCTGTATTTATTGTTTATTTCATAAACATCAACAAAATAACGAGTTCTTTCTGTTTTTAATTACTAGGCAACAGAAATACAGCTTTTTTACTTTATCCACATCATTCCCTCAAGGCTGTTTGAATACCTACTGAGATTTTCTTTATATTAAACACAAATACCCACTTAATACCAAGGATTATCTGATTAGACCTGGATGTTTAAAAGGTCACAAAAACAAATAAATCAATTTAGTCACAAGAGTATACATATATAAAAAAACAGAATTAGAAAACGACATTTCATATCTCAGAAAAGACCTTGCTGATTTGAGGAGGCGTACAACAGCATGATTGCAATGATATTCTGAATGTGACACTGAACAGAGAACATAAAAAAACAAATGCGGACAGCAGCTGCAGCTCAGCTGGCATTCTGGGACGTGCTTTAAAAACATTCTGCATGAGATTCAAATTAACTGATTCAAAAGGGCATGATATGGTAATTCCACATTTAATATTAGGTAATTCTGTCAGCAACTCCAGTAGAGAGGAACTTTCTGAAAATTAATGATTTATGATTAACTTTAAAATGAGAATCACAGGGAAACAATTTACACATGATAAATTTAATCTTCCCCTAACAAAGAAACCCAGTGTTTTTGGCATTTTTCTGACCTCCCTCCCTAAAATGACGCCTCCTCAGTTGAATAATATTTGAAATACATTATTTATATTCCAGACAGGATTCCTGATGTATTGATTAATTCAGTCTGCAGCCTTCATTGCCTGACAGGTGTTTGCAGCTACTTTCAGAGTCAAAAAACACCTTCATAATTACAATAAAAGATAATTAGATCCTTACAGAGTCTTAATTTATAATAAATGCAACAACGCCTTAATAAATCTCAATAGGTTTGACTGACAAAGGCACTTATACATCACAGATATGATATAATTAATCCAAACAGCAGGAAGAAAAGTGCTTCTGCTCCAGCGTGTTTCACTTGTCATTTTTAGTGTCATCCAGACGTGCCTAACCTGCTTCTCACCCCCAGCAATCATCAGCGTGACTGGGAAGAGATTCAGGCTCTCAAATATCCTTCATATCCTCAAACAGAGAGAATACCGAACACACTAAGAATGACCCGGTGTTCTAACGAAGAGGTCTCACAGGCTAATCCGTCTTTATTTCAGCATACTTTATTTAAAAAGTTAAAATAATACAAGCATTTGATAGTTGTGTTCAATTCTTTTGTAAATATATCTTTTTTTATCATGCCATCTACTAAAGATTAAGAGAAAGCAGTGCTAAAAGTTTCAAATCAGCTTGCAAAATCTCTAAAACTTGCCTAGCAAAAATATTCATTCCCATTTATGGTTTCAGAATTTGGAAAAATCTGGAAAGTGTGGCATGCACTTGTATTCAGCATCCTGAAGACAAACTTCCTGGAAACATCTTTTATTGCAACAGCAGAAGCAAATATTTAAATGTATGCCTCTTCCAGATTTGGACATCTAGACACTGGATGTTCTTTTGAATTTTGAAATCATCATGACATATTTGAAATGTTAGGAGAAATATGAAATGTTTACATGTTGCTTTGAACTTCTGCTGAAGTTTATCACCTGACCTGTCTGCTATGTTTCTTGTTCTCCAAGAAACCTACAGCCTTCACAGAGCAGCTCAGTTTATAATGAACATCTGGAAAGTGTGGAATGCACACAAGGGTACTATAAATGTACTGATTTTATTTTAGGATACCAGACTAAACGGGGCTGAAAAGAAATATTCACCACATTAGATTTTTATGTCTAAAATATATTGAAAACCATCATTCTTCAGCTTTGGTCTGCCACATAAAATACCAAAAACAGATTACAGAGGTTGTAACAGGAGAAAATTCATAAAGTTGTTTTTGCAAGACACACTGAGATCTTTCTGCATAAGGCATAACCTGCTTTTATAAGAATGACTGTTTAATCACAACTAAAATCTACCAGCTGCTGTTTGCTGCTATCAACCTAAACACACCTGGTGAAACTGAAAGCTGCCACTTGTTGGCAGAAGCTTGATGAAAATCTCACAACCACTTCACCCCATCAAGGTATTTTATTCTTGCTAAACGAAAGATGCTTCCTGCATGTCAGTAGAAATGTCAAAGGAGCAAAATAACTGCATCCGATTTCCACATTTGAACGTTTCTCAGGTCAGGGCAGTTCTTCTTCTGCAGCTATGTAAAAGTACCAAACTGTCCACACCTGGTTGATTGGCAACTGTAGACACAAATATAAATGAACCTTTACTTGTGTAGATAATTGGTGTCAGGTCCTTTCTGCTAAAGGTCCCCTCTGTTCGCAACAGCCCGACGCTCGTTAGGAGTGACGGCCCCTTCCTACCTATGCTGCCATGAGTCACACTGCGCTGACATTCAGATCAAGCACCAATCAAACCCACCAGCTTCAGTAAGTGAAGGACCTCGCTGTTTAAATCATGCACCGTTTCTGGAGGAATTCAATGAAAGTATTGATGTATAATGGAAGATTTTCTGGCAAATGTTACTTAACTCGTACAATTCTTCTCACCTGCAGGGCGGCATTTAATGTTACAGGGAGCCTGCTAAGCGGGTGCAAATACCTTATGGGCATTCACGGCGTGCTTTCAGCTCCTGCCTGCTTTGTATGGGGATCCATTTAGGTTACAGTGGGAGGAAAGGAAGGAGGCAGACAGAGAAATGAAGGATGCATAGCACGACATGCTCCACTGAAATCTGCAGCTAAAAACCCCAGACACCCTGGAGAACAGTCTAGAGTGGTTACTCTAACACCATCCACATATATTTGTGCTAAAACTGCAGTTTTTCAGCCATATAGGAACAATATGTATAGAAAGGACAGAGCAGATGTTGCTTTGAGTGGTTGCGGAGGTGGAAATATGATGAGTTTTAACAACTTGTGGGATAATAAAATGTACACGAAACCTGAATTAGCATGCTTGGGACATCCCTCCACTCAGTGTGAATTATACCTGGTCTTGGTCTGAAACAGCTCAGAAGTGAGTGTAGTTGCTGTTGAGCTCAACAGGAGGAGCTGTTGACTCATCACTTCCTGTCATGGAGCAGTTTGAGCCACTTTCATTGATTTATCTGTTGACAGCCAAATCAGCAGCAGAGTGGGCAGGGAGATGGTGCTTAATGTGTTCAAACTCTTCAACTGTGAACCTGTGGGCCTATGAATTTAATGTGGACAAGCTTAGAGGTGAAGCCCCTCTATGTTCTCTTAATCCTCTTCCAGTGGTCTTTGTTTATCTTGTTCTGGGCCACATAGTGAATACAAAGACGGCGTCCCATCTCATCTGCTCACTCAAGAGGCACCAGGATCATAATTAAGTAGCCGTCGTGAGCAGAAAAAAAAAAGTAATTAAGTGTAGCTGGAGTATTAAGATCTCACCCAAATGGACCCGTCATACGTCCAATTCAATCCGTCTAGAACATGAAGCAAGCATAACGCTGTCACATTGGGATTTTATGTGGTAGGTCAACATAAAGTAGCACATAACTGTGAATTCGACAAACAGACCAGCGGGTAGGAATGCAAACCACCAAGCTGGGCTTTCTGGAAGAAAAGGGGCATGAAGGAAGTCTTGTTTGCAGTTTGACATATCAAGTTGTTGCTCTGGTCAGATAAGACAGAAACTGAACTTGTAGGCCAACAAGCAAAATATGGAGAAAAGTTAACACTGCATACAACCTGAAGACACTTGGTTGCACCATACCCTCTGTAAGGAGGGACATAAAAACTTATGAGAGTTAATATGAAGCTGGATAGAGCTTAACACAAATTCTTGGAGAAGACATTTAAAAACATTGATTTATTGTTGCAGCATCTTTGTTCTGATTTGTTGTTTGTTGTTGAGGCGTTGCATGTTTAGACAATTATTCCTTTTAACCTTTACCTTTTTACTTTAGACCACTGCTACACATTTTTACTAAACATTTCATGGATGCAGAACGGAGGAAGAAGAATGAAATTCAAAACATCTCTTCCACTGATCATAGTTGGCAAGGATTAAATCCCAGACTTCAACGTCTCTCTGCTCGACTATCTAACCATACGATCAGACAAAGATTTAAAGAGGAGCAGCAAAAGCAAAGAAAGTGGATTAGCCACGTTTCTCAACAAAAGATGATGTCATCCATGAGATGTTACTGCTATCATTTCTGCTGCCCAGATAAGGAGTTGTTAGCACATCTTTACAGTCATAAAACTGTCATACAGCAACAGACTTTGGTCAGAGGCTTCTTCTGATTCATTACAAGACTGACTGTTACTGGAGATGACCACCCACAATGACTCTTTGAAGCTGCTTGGATGATATGAGTTATGACATCATTTAATTTCCATTTGGGATAAACAAAGTATTTTTGAATAAAATTTTGAGAAGTGGTTTAGATCAAAGAATCTGTCTGAGCTACAGAGCAATTACAAAGATTTCAGTACGGCGACGTGTAAAGGTGGAACAGAAACAGCTGCGTTTGCAGTGATAGGAGGTTCTACAGAGGAGCTTAAGGGGCTGAAACGTACAGCTTCAGGCCATAATTTCTATTTTTAGATTTACATTCACAAAAACAAAGTAAACAACTATGTATCACGTCACAATAATTAACTTTATTAAGGTCCATCAGCTAAAAGTTCAACAAAATACATGTATGTTTGTGATTGTAATGTGACAAATGTGGAAAAAAAGTATCAAAAACTCCTGGAAATCTGCTTTTAAAACAACAAATTACCTGAAATGTAGGATTTGGGGAGCAGAGGTTATTCGAGTTTAACATCAGCAAATGCCTGAGGACATCCTCTTATATCGCTCACAGCACTTTTACAAGGAAAGAGTCCTCCTCCGGCATAATCACTGCTGCGGAGGTGATCTGCCTCCTTTTGCTCGCATACACCTTGAATTGAATTAACGAGGAGACTCATGACTGTGTCACAGTAATGAGAAGGCAACCGCAAATGGAGAGGGGCGCTCACCGGGGACTGCCGATGGATTTAATTAGTCTTTGTTTACCTCCTCATGTGATGCCAGAGAACCTAAAGCACGATCACAAGCATGTTTGTGTCTTCATGCTCCCGTCACAGACAGCTGTAAAGGAGATAAACTGTGAACGCCCCGAGTCTATCAGCGCGTAGGGATGGCAGCTCAGCTGGGAGGAAACTCTACACAGAAAAGCAGCTTTTGAAAGACATGAAAGCGCTGTATAGGTGTTTTGTTTGTGTCAGTGAGAGCAGAAAGGTAAAGCGCGTCGGGAAAGGAAGAGGTCGGTGTGAGGTGTGCTGGAGTTTGTCATTGGGGGATGTTCTGCTGAGCTCGGCTCATACAGCGTGGAGAAGAAGCGTAGCGGTGCACAGGCAACATCTCGCACAATCCCAAGTGCTCTGTCAGGCAGATAGAAACGGGAAAAATGTGGACATAAACCTCCACATCCTTCAGTAACATCATTACAACCACAAATAACTCCAGCACGGCTTATATAAAAAAAGAGAAAGTTGGAGTTTTTTTGCACATACGGCGCCATGTAAAAGCATTCATATCTTTTACATTTAACATGACTCACAATCATAAACTTCAGTGATGAATAATTGTCAAGGTTTTTTGCAACGTTTAGCTTGTGGAATGGCTGGCTGGCTAACAGGGTGAGAAACCTGGACAGGTCACCAGTCCATCACAGAGTAACATGGAGGAAACCATCCACCTATAACCTCTTGCATGGGGGCAATCGTTACATTGTATTGGACCATAGGAGGAATACAGAAAAAACTCGGGACAACATGCTAACTCTATGCAGTACAACTTCAAACCCAGAACCAGCTAATAATTTTTGGCCTCCATGTAGAGAACACGTTTGCTGTGTCCTCTACATGGTATATGAAAAAATATTAAACATGGCTCCTTATGCCTCACATTCAAAAGTGGGTTTTTGTATTTCTACTCCTCCATAAAGTCCAGATCTATTGAGTGCATGTATAATAGTTGTCCATTTCTATACATTCTCCCACATGAGCTGATTAGGGTGGGCGTTTATTGTATCGAGTATAATTTATCGTGATACATTTCTTATGATCATTTTTAATTATTCTTTTCACACGAAATGTAAATTTTTAATAAAACTCTTGGTTGTCAGGATTGTTATTTTTAAATGCAGTTATTATGTTCAGTGCAGTGACACAAACAACACAACCTTACATGACTCATTTCTTAAAGAAACGTGTAAATAGGAATGTTTGTCACACAGGTACCTAAAAAAGTAATAAAAAGTTTTTACCATCACTTTTATTGTCACCACAATTGCACCTCCAATTATTGTGATAAAACTAAGTTTATATCACAATTATAAAAATGTTATATAAAATATGACTAATAAAATTTTACTTTGTAATTTAATGCCTGGAAATTGGGGCTCTGTCTCTTTAAGAGCTCCTGCTCTTTCTAAAACTCCACCTTCAGGAATTCATCACATCACTCCTCTATTCACCCTTTAACAACGTTTAGTAATTGGTAGTTCCACAAGATGCTTGCTCATTGCTGCTGGCTGGTCTGGAGGAGCTGAAACTGCAGCTATATGAGAAGGAGCTGTGTCCTCAAAGGCGGTGCTAGGTCCAACCAGACGCTGTGCACAGTTGATCGATTGTCGTGAGAAAATAAAGAATTTCTCAAACATGCATGAAAGAATCAAGGCAACACTGCAGGTATGTTTTTGATAAGGGAATAACATTATAACATGATGCAATGTTCACACAAAGTCACAAAAGTAGTTGAAAAGCTTTCTAGGAGCAACATACTTTTAACTGGAATGGCTAAATTTACTGATATGCATGTTAAATCTGTCATCTACTATTAAAAGATTTCTACTCTATGTTGTGTGTTTTTAATGATGGACACCAGGATGAGCAGCTGGGTGTAAAGCCGAGCCAATGGGCATCCTAAACAATTAAATAATAGCTTGTCCAAATGGCGAGTAATGGCCTTCTTTTTAAAATATTACATTGAGCTAGAAGAATAGTATGCAGAGGCGCTAATTTTTCAAAAGCAGTGACTGCAGGAGTCTGAGGAGGCTAAATGAGAGCAAATCACACATTATAAAAAATCTTTGTTTCTCAGAGCAATCGGGGAAGAGAGTGTGCCGCCCCACGGCCCAGTGGGGGCGCGTTAAGAATGCTCGACTGGGTTTTCGGTGAGGGGGGAACCTCCGGTCCTGGCGCTGGTGAGCCCTCTATCTGCAGGAGGTGCAGAAGACGACTTCCCCCACTCCGCAAAGCGCTGCAGAACCATTTAATACATGGATGCAGGCACAGCACACAAACAATACAGTTTGCTGTTCACTCGGTGCCAGAAAGCACACACACCAACTGCCTCTCCAATTAAACATCATTAACACGATCCCCTAGGTGTGCTTCCCACTTAAGTGTGATGCGAACGTTCTGCCATTCGCCAGGCTGACAGACGGGCTTAATTGGCTTCTGAAAGACACAAATGCCCTTATGTAAGCTTCTAAACCCAGCTCTGAGTACAGCTCCTGCTAGATGAAGGAAGCGAGAAAAAAAACAAAAAAACAACACAGCTCTTCAAGCAAGAATGAGCACAAACTTAGAGGTAGCCTACTTGTCTTGTGCATATCAGTCACACAAACCCTCTACCTGCCAGCCAGATGCACAAAAATACAGACACTTTGCTATTTTCTTTATATTCAAATGTCTTTTATATTCAAAAATATCATCCAAGCATTTACAGTGTATTACAACAAATGAGTCTATGCAACTGCTGACAGCCTTTACAGAAAATGAAGAAATATATTCGTTTTTGATCTATGTTACAAACTGGCAACAGCAAAAAGAGAGGAGAAGGAGGTCGACGGGTTGGGAGGACACACCCTCATCTCCTCCTGGATTAGCCCTGTAGACCTGATACCATACAGAGTCACGTGTCGGCTCCAAACGCACCGCGCTCTGTTCCTGTGGGCAAAACTACGTGATGATCCAGTGACGGTAGAAACTGGTGCTCCTCTGTGACTCCCAGGGAGTCATCATGTCTAAAAATATTTTGCAGATACACAGGAACTCGGAGATCAAGCTTCTGAGGACTCCATCAAGGGTGCTTGGTCTCAACAGCGATGATGTTTAAAGTCTCTGCCACCTACACAGTCCCTGAAGTGCTCATGTAACATTCCCGCTTGATCTGAGATCAGTCCTCTGTGTCCCTTGTACAGTCAGGGTTCAGTACCGAGTCTTTGATACCTGTGAGCTAGATACTGTATCTTTCACATTGCTACAAAGTCTGTGTTGCCTGTCGTCTTCTCGAAGCCGCAGAAGTGTCACCTGCGGAGCCTAAGTGCTCTTTATGCCCTCAAAGCCACAGAAGTTCCAGCGTTTCTCCAAACTCGCTCCAACGCCAGTCAGCTCCTGCCTGAAGGTGCAGGGCAGCCGGGAAAGAAGAGCCTCCACTTCACTGGGGTTAATCTGCAGACAGACGACAAGTTCACATGTCAAGGGTGCGTTCTGTCTAACTGCAAAAACACAAAACATAAGAATTTTTAGTCTAATTTTCAGTTCATCTAAATAAAGACAACTAGCAAGTAACTTTTCAGTGAGATAACAGCTTGTTTTAAGTCCATAATTCCTTAATATTGATAGAAAAAGTACTAGTTCCACTGGCAAATTATTTCACTTGCAACATGGGGAAAATGTCTTAAAAGTAAAATAATCTGCCACAGGAACAATTACTTTTTCATCAATATTATGGAAATATTTACATAAAATAAGCTCCTATATAGTGCTGATAAGTTACTTGTAAGCTAGTTTTGTCTTATGTGAAGTGTAGTAAGATATTTGCACTAGAAACTAAAAAAAAAATAAAAAAAATACTTGGAACGGGTTGTGAAGTGTAATTGTCAGTCTATTGTATGTTTTACTTTCATCTGACACAGGTAGGCAGCTATTCACCCCAAAAGCATATTGGACGACTAGCTGAAACAACTTGTGCAAAAATATATTTGACAGAAAATTGTACATATCGTTTTGATCATCATCCAGCCAAATGCCAATGGACAATAAAACACGACCCACCATGCTGAAATCCTAAACTTTATGACAATCCCAGGTTGACCTGAGGGCTTTGACAGCCTCACTATCTATGAGATTTAGAAAATCTTACCAAATATTGCCAAGTCAAGATCTGGCATGGTGAAGTGGCATGGTCCCCACTTACCAAGGGGAACTAAACGCTGTCATGGATTTTATCAAAATTTTGTCCTCTAATGGGACACAAGCACCATTAAAAGGTGGCAAAAGTTATGAAAAGAAGATGATTGTTCATGACTTTTTAATCAACAAGACAAACACAACAGCGTTGAGAGGTGCTTTCCCTCTGAGGCAGAAAGACAAGAAATAAGGAGATGTCGAAGGATGGCACATGCTAGCTGTGCTAGTGCTATAGGCTAACACTACGTCACACTAATGTTAGAGAGCAGCTTAAAAAGGTCAGTCAATCTCCTGCATCAGCAGTGGTGCAATACAATAAGAAGTTATTATTGTGTTATTTTTTTATCACACAAAAAAATATTAGTGAAAAGTTATTTACATTGCTGCTAATAACTGTGCAAGTGTTAGCTTGTCCACTGTTTAACCAAACAAGGAAGTGACATTTTTAAATCATACTTTATAAACAAGGTGTTCCCTATTTGTTTTTTGTAACTTATCATATCTTTTGCTCTTAACTAGAGCAAAAAAAGATCCTTCAAAAACTGTTGCTGTGATTGAGTATTTTTGTTAATATCAGTTTTGACATTTTAGTAGTATGATAACATCACTGTGTTTTCAGAAAACCCTCTAAATTTATCACAGACATTTTCTGTCGAAAAAAATGATTAAACTACTGTAAAATAAAACTTTTCACCTCTATGTGTCATCCATTGAGCAGCTACTACGAACAAGCTTTCTTCTCTGACTGCACCACATCAGCTCTTGTAAACCATCCTCTGACATGAGTGGGGTGAGGATCAGCCGGCCAATTGAAATCCCACATGATCACGTAGAAATGAACAGTTTGAGGGTCTATGATCAACCTGCGGTGTTTTGAATTAATCTCTGAGTGCTCATACTGTGACACATAAAGGTCGGCCATGCAAAAAAAGAATGCCATTTTACAATGAAGCGGTGTGTGTTGAGCCAGTAGATAAGGGTAGAGGGCTGAGTTTGCAGTTGGGGAGTCTAGCCAAGGATATTGACAAAACTCTGTGGGCTGCACGGTGTGTGGCGGAGAGTCAGTGTGGGAACAACAGATGCACAAGAAAAAAAAAGAAATCAGACGCACGTAGACAGAAAAGCGTGGGCGGGTGCACAAGCCAACACATGAACATAAAGTAGAGGAATAATAATAATAATAAAACGCAAGAGGGGACCGTCACACTCACTGTATACGTGAGAATGAGTCAAGCCGGTGATGAAAATATACAAACAAGAACAACTTTTCTAGTAGACAAGAAAAAGTTTCTAAAGATGACAAATTGAATATCTAAGTGATGAGGTAAATAATACTTTTGTCGACACAGATGGAGACTAATGTTAGTCCTACTATTTGGAGGCGATGCTAAAAGGTGGTGATTTGAAAGCTTCAATCTTAGTGCCAAAGAGGAGTCATGATGGGAGTGAAATGCTTCATCAGAAAGATGAGAGATGTGGTTGCACTTCATCAAAAACAAATGTCAGAAACTGAGATGGCGCTCGGCTCCCAGTGACAGACTGATGGATCGGTTTTAATATAGTCTGGCACGAGGAGAAATCCCACAGCGAGGGAGAGATGGTAAGATGCAAAATGTTAAATATTATTAAAGTCAAAAACAAAGTCTTCAAGAGGTAAATTACTCTAAAACTACAGAACAAAAAGTATTTGGGATTTAATTCAAGTTAAACACAATCATTTAAAAACAAAACAAAAGGCTTATAGGTCATTTTTAACCCCTGCCATGATTTTATACGACCAACAACTAAAACAAAAGAAAAAATGCAAAATTTAAGACAGACAGGATTTGGTTTTGTCTTTCAGGGAGAAACTTTTACTGACAATTGACTACAAATGGAAAATGTGAAGTACAAAATACAATCTCCATCTGTTATAAAGTTTCTTGCATTCAGTTAACAGTAAATTGTAACCACAAATATATAGACTTTCACTCAACAGCAGTCGTCATTACGTCTGTTTTAAAGCTAAACAACAAGCGGTCTGGAAAAAGGGTGAGGCATTTTCTGTTCTTGCTGCTCAGAATAGATTTAAATAGTGGGTGTGTCCAGGTTCAGGCACTGGTCCTTTGACCAGGAATTGGACTTTTCTTGCCTGACTGTTACAAAGTGAGGTGTAATATGTACCAAAATATAAAATAAAACAAATAAAAATATTACAAGCGGGTATACTACAAACAAAAGAACAAATTTTAAGCTTAAGCAGTATCGAAACAGCATGAAATAGAAATGATCTTTTGTACTTCTTCAACTTGCTTCAAGAAAAAAAAAAAGTTCAGGTAAAAAAACTTTAAAGAAATACGTTGAAAAAATTTCACAACGCCTGGAGAAATACTGATCCAGACGACTGTAAACATTTCATTAAAGTTTGGCTCCATGGAAGCAAACGCTCTTTTTTTACAGAGCTATAAATGCCTACACTTAATTATTTTATGTTAATGTTCACCATCTTTAAGAGGCTTCTAATTACGTAAATAAAACACTTATTAAAGCCAGATGTGGAACAGGCTGTACACATCAGAAAAATTATTAAAGTTGCAGATTTTTGTTGAATTGAAGTTCTGTGAAGTAACAGCACCTTTAGCTGCAGTCATATTACTGTCAGATTGTAGAAAAGTAAATGAATCCTCAGCGGTGGAGGTATAACATCTAAACTGATGCTTGTTTATGATGATTTTAACAATTTAAAACATGTAAAAATGAAAATCCTCACATAAGTGGGTTACAGCGTTATATCAGCAGATATTAAACGTTTGCATTTTCAGAAAACAGAGGAACATTTCTCAATGAAGGACTAAATATTTAATGATGTGCGCTATTTTTTTTGTCGTTGATTCATTTACCTCCCAGCGGGGGGCCAAGTGAGTGCATCTGTGAGGACGTCAAACTGTCCTTTAAAGTGATTTTGTTTCAGGGAACTTCTGGTAAATCCATCCACCTCTGTGGATCAGGCTGCAAAAAGCATCAGGGAGGTCCGGTTGGATTAAGTTTGAGTGAATATCCAAGCCCATATGTCAGCCCAGCAGGGCGGACCAACACGCTGTCTGTACAAATGCATGTAATCTAGATTTATACCAAAGGGCAGCAGTGTTCCAGCGCTCCTCAGTGGAAGCTTTGATTCAAAGCGTTACCTTGGTGTCCAAACGCTGGAGGTAGGAACAGATGTACTCGATGCTGGCTCCAAACGGGTGGACATGCAGGAAGGTTGAGATGATCCCTGAGGAGAGAAAAATAATAAGTCATGCAAAGCTCTTAACTTCCAGCTTCACTCAACCATTAAACATTGACAAATTACCAGAGGATGTTCGGAGTTTTTTTTCTCTCCACTCTTTGCCGTCTCCTTGGGCTCAGTGGAGGAGCGGCTTTAAGCGACTTCTTCCCAGAGTCCCATTACTGTTAAAAGCCTCTTGTATGTTGTCGCTCCAGATTAGAAAGAGAGTTTAATGATGCCTTTGATGCTGTTGTTCCTGATCAAAGCCACACTCTCCCCCAGCACAAACAAACCATCTGCCATCAGCTCGCAGAGGAAGACCAGAGGAGAGCCAGCTCTCTGTCTGCGCTCACTAACCACCAACGTAGCTGCAACACACTTCAGTACGCACAGCTTCTGGCTGAGCAAAAACACAACCGTCGCTTGAAGCTTTAAAGAGGCAAAATGCTGCACCAAGACTTCATTTCTGTCACCTGCAGGAGGTTAATCAATATTCGAACACAAACAACGTGCCTGTCTGGAGCTGCTCAACTGAATGGGAGTTTAATGGGGCACTCAGGTAGGACAACAAGTCCAAAGCTCTCTGATTTATTCGCCTGAATTTACCCACTGGAAAAAACAAAAAAATAAAACAAAACAAAAAAAAAAACCTTTGCTCTGCATGTATGCCATGAAAAAGCCAATGATATTCTCCAACTGAACAAAGCTTCCAGTTTGTGTGAGCTGTATGCTGGGATTTATTCTCCCTTCAAGTCAGTGCATTTAAATAGGAATAATTCTTGCTTTCCTTTTTCATAAATTAACAGAAACTGCAGGTGTTCCTCTTTGTTTCTGTCCTTCAGTTCTTGTAGTCTGAAAACTCAACCAGGCATTGAGCAGCAACTGCAGCTCACACTCTGACACCACGCTTTCTGTCAGCTATGGAAACACAACAAAGCCTGCAGCAGAGACAAGAATTATTTCAAATACAAAACTTTAAAACTTGTGTTGTGGTAGGAATGTGAAGCGGTGATAATGCATGTTCTCTGAAAGGCATAAACAAAGTTTTTATTCCCCGCTGTTTGTTTTTATTTTCCCTCATAGCTCAATTTTCCTCCACAAATTACCTTATTAACAGTAATACATGTAAATATCTAATTTACAAATGTGTTTAGACAGTAATTGATAATTCTACTTCTCCTTGATCTGTGCATGGCTCAATTAATTTAATGAACTTAATTAGAAAGCCTGTCTAATGTGTCACAGTCACTTCTGTATGTCAGAGTTAAACTAAGCAACAAGGGCTGCCAGTGAAACATCAGAAGATGTTTTAATGTCCTGTCAATCACCTTTATTTGGGAATTCATGTGTTAGACCAAGACTCAAGACTGCCTAATTGGGAAGTGAAAAAATTTTTTTTTACATGGTTTTATTAATAAATAACAAAAAATGTAAATGTGCACAGCTCCCCTGAGTCAACACTTATCAGAAAAAGCTGCAGGTCTTTCAGAGTACGTCTCTAGCAGCTTTCCACTGCTACGATGTGACAAATATTGACCTTTCTGCTTTGCAAAATAACTCAAACTCAGTCGGATTAGACAGGGAGGATCTGTGAATATCAATTTTTAATTCTTGTTGTAAATGCTTAATTGAATTTAGGTGTGGATTTTGAATATTTCTTTGCAATCCATGAACACATGTTGATCTAAACCATTCCATTGTGTGTGTTTTGGAAAAGCTTAAGGGATGCACAGACTTGAACATGGCGTTAAAACAGATCCAGGTGAAAAGCATTAATGAAATACTTAGCTAATTGCAGGACTTTTTTTCCTCACTGTTTGAAGTTAAATCAGACCAAACTTTACAACAAAGTTCTGCAGAAATTTGTATTGGAAATGCAGCTACTGTCTTTTAACTCAGTGCTTGTAAACATCTGGTTTCATCTGGATCTTGTCTCATTCAAAAAGACATTTGTGAAAAGCAGACTTTATAGATTAAAGCAAAACATTTACTAACTGACCTTCCATTAACTAATAGATAGATTTTTTTGGGGTAAATAAACAAGCACGATGAAATAATGATAATCAGAGTGACACTATCGATTAGAGATGATTAAACTGAGTGGAACAAAGAGAAGCATTCGCTCACCAAAAGTCACAGGACAGACAACTGGGCATGTAAGTATTATTCGATAATAATCTCTATTATAGAAAAGCCTGCAATGATAACAGTCCCAATACGTATTAATTTAATAAACTGAAAGCAGTCTTAGTGTTTTGTTTTCTTCAGAAAAAAGAATAGATGAATAAGTAACCTTAAAATTTTGAGATGTGTTTTGTCGACTGAAGGAGCTAATAAACCGAATCTGCTCAAACAAGGCTCTGTAAAATAATGAGAGTGAAAAAGAGCCCACAGAGCTTCAGTTTGCACACAACATTGAGCCTGAATAAAGACATTGATGCGAAAGTGGTGGCAGCTTACCAACTAGCAGGGCTTCCCTCTCCGAGTGAATGGGACTTGTTGAGTTTTTCTCTGTGGGACCTCTTTTCTCCTGACTGCAGGACACCACTGCTGAAAGTGTGGCTTCCTGCAAACATGAAAACACACAAAGAGAACCCATGAATAAATCAGGCATTAGCCGCTGATGTAAACAAATTAAAATTAGATTAGGGCTTAAGAATCATATGGAAATACGGAGCTAGCTGCAGTTTACATTCAGTCATTATGAATAAATGTTTTGCATTGAATTTCCCATGTTTTATTTAAGGAAGTATTTTTTAGGGTGGTGCACAAGTTAAATATATGTTGTCTTATCCAAGCATTGGAATAATCAAATAAACATAAATAGTGGTACTGAAGAGCCAAGTTCATAGCAATAATTTCCCAATACCATTTTTAAACATTTTCCACATATAATCAAATATTTATAATGTACAATTCAAGCAAACATAGAAAATTTAACCACCATACACAAGCTTATTCGCCCTTAAACTAAACTATGAGACACTTCTACCATTTTGTCCTCTTTGACGGCGTCCCACAACTTGATTTGACAAAATACGTCCATTCCAACTCGTAAAGGTTCTTGTAATCTATGCGATTGCAACGTAGTCAGTTGTCTGCTGCCCTCTTCAGGATCACAGATTTTCTATCCAATTTCTGGACTCTGGCTATGCCATTCCAAAACTTGTATTTTCTTGATGTGAAACCACTTTTCATCTGATCTGGATGCATAACTGGACTCACACTGATGCTGAGAAATTAAACGTGACTTAATTTTTATCTTACTGGCAAACACTTCACAATTTTGGCCAAAACTGACATGCGTTTGGAACAATTCTTCTATACATTCGCGCCAAAAAAAAAAAAAAAAAAATCCAGGAGAATCCAAATAAAATAATTGCACATTATGATACTGCCACCTCTATGTTTCACTGTGGTTTAGGTAGCTTTTACTGGGTGATGGGTTGAGTTTGTTGTCCCAAACATTCATTTTGGAATTGTTACTCTGAAATTCAGGTTTAGTCTAGACATTTGGAGAATATATGTTTACATTTATAAATCAAATACATTTGATTAATGAAATCTCATAATAAATTCTTTTTGACTTCTTGACTTTTTGATGTCTAATAATTTCAGCCTGAGACAAAAAAGAAAGAAAATGGCTTAAATGTGTCTTGAAAAGTTTAATGGATTCATGTCTGTGATAAATAAATATATGAAAACATCAGAAGGTTTCACCATATAAATCCTGAGAAACAATAAATCGGTTACGGGTGAAGCTCAGCAACATAATACTTGTCAAACACACACACAGATATATGCACACAACGTCACAAAATGAAATGAGCTTAAGGAAGCAAACAGAGGCAGAGGGAAGAGACTTAGAAGGTAAATTATAAAACAGTTTGCTCCAGATCTCTGACAGGTGGAAGAGAAAAGGCAGAGGAGTTTTTATTGTCCAACATATTACTGTGTGTAACGTTTCCACTTATGCTGTGGGATGCCTGGTGGCCATTTTCAGTTTTTAATCTATTCATCACAACCTGTTTGGATACACCAGTGTGTGGGAGTGTAGACTTATACACATGTGCAAGGCATTTTAGTGTTTACAGCTGCTTTATTTCCAATCTCGGCTGAGTCTGGGTGATTAATTCAATGACAAATGCAGTTCCAGGACGTTAAGCCACTTTAGGCTACAATGATCTGTTATGTCAGCGGAGGAAGGGAAGGACGAGGAGATAAGGAGAAAGATGACAAACATAAAAACTGAGGAATGAAAATCTTAATGGGAAGGAAGGGTTTTAAGTTTTTCACTCACAACAGTCTTGTTGCTGTCGTCTTTGCCTCCATCGCCCGGGTTTGACATCTCCAGCTGCAGCACATGAGTAATGACACAGCAATGAAGAGTTCAGCCGTGCCCAATCAAGCATTGTTTACTATGAAAATACACTCCAGAAAAATTGTGGATTTTGAACAAACAAG